>NC_135542.1:95612532-96862532 GCF_045843805.1 Urocitellus parryii
AGCATTTTCACATATCAAATGGGGAAAATTTGAAAAAGAAGATTACGGAGGCTGTGAGACAATGTGATCAAATACATGCTGCTCATAGGAGGCCAAATTTAGATATTTTTCCTGATGATTAATTTTGTGTATACACTTGAGTGGGTCACAGGATGCTCACAGAGCAGGTCAATTATTATTTCTGGGTATGTCTGTGAGGGCATTTCTAGAAGAGATCAGAATTTGAATTTTGGAGGACTGAAGAAAGCAGATGACTTTGTATAAATGAAAACCTGGATAGAACAGAAAGTAGAAGAACATTGAGTTAACTCTGCCTAATTACCTAAGCTTGTAGGATTCCATGTTCTCCTGTCCTTAAGGCACCTTGTTCTTAGAACTTCAGACTTGGACAGGAATCTGTGCCATTGACATTGACTTCCTGGTTCTCAGGGCTTCACATTACTTCACTGATTTTCCAGCTTACAGAAGGCAGATGGTGGAACTTTGCCTCCCAATGGATTGAGGCAATGTCCCAACTCTCTCTCTCTCTCTCTCTCTCTCTTTCTCTCTCTCTCTCTCTCTCTCTCTCTCTCTCTCTCTCTCTCACACTCACACACACACACACACACACACACACACACACACACACAGTTCATTCATTGTTTCTCTGAAGAACCCTGACAAACATATTCCAATACATTGTATTCTTAGGGAAAAACTGACCATTATCTATGACTAAAAAATTATTTGTAGCTGGGGAAATTCACTTGTTGGTAGAATGCTTGCTTAGCAGGTTGTTGGGCCCTCAGTTGAATCCCTGTTTGGACTTTGACATTTATATTTAACTTCTTAGATTTAACATCTATGTTCCTTTGAAGCAACATCAAAATAAATAATATTCTATATTAGTGCCCACTGAAAGTAGAGGAGGGGATTTTCCTATTTTCTCATAAGTACAAAGTGAATAGAATATATCTTTGAGATTCACCTATATTAGGAAAAAAATATCAACTATTTATAAATATATGGTTGGAGTTAGCTATTCCTCTTTTGGGTTCAGATACATTAGAGGATTTTCTTCATCTTTAAAAATGGTCCCCAAATCCCAAAGTTAAGCTTGGACGTAAGTGGAAAGTTACACAAGATGACTCTTTTTAAAAATGGCAACTTCAACATTATGATGTAGTCTCTGAGGGATAAACTGGTGATGGCCTTCCTTCTATTGGGCACAAATAGACAACAAATTCAAGTAAGGAGAAGTAAGAGCAGTGAGTGTGGATGACACCACGCCCCTAGTAGTAGCAGAAAATCGCAGGGCCCAGAGGAGGGAGACAAGAGGAAACAAGGGAGGAATCAGTCATGGTCAGAGTGTATCATTTGTAGTCTTTCCAGGGTCCATTCTTTGTATTTGTACCTGAAAAATTTCTGAGAACTTACATTTAATATATATCTCAAGTGTATCTAAAATTGCTCTCCAAAGATATTCTTTTAAAAATTTTTTCAATGAATTATAATAGGTCTGGATTCATTCTTAAGCATATGTACCTATTATACATAAAAATATATGTACACCTTCACACATGAGCATCTGATTGAATTCTCACAATTTTTTTTCAGGTGTGTTTTTCATGTGTATTATATAGGTGAAGAAAATGCCACACAGTAAGTGAAAAAGTGGGGTTTAAATGCTCCTTCTTAAATATAAGCAATTGGAAACTTCAAAGCTGACAGAATACTTGATAATATAATGAAACATTTTGAAATTTTGACATCTGATAATAACTTGGTTATATTAAGAACGTCCATTTCTAGAATTACATATTGAAATATAATCTGATAAATAACATGCTTTGTGGGACATAATCCAAATAAGTTGGAAGCAGGATAGATAGTTGTTGAGGAAGGGCCAGGGTTGAGGGAAACTGAGACTAGATGATAGCAGGGCTTATTATATACTACTACTTATGTGTATATTCATTATGAAATATTAAAGCAACACTGATTCTAGGCCTGTCTCCAAAGCTCACGCTTTAAAACCCTCAAATAATTTCTTTTTTTTTAATTTTTAATATTTATTTTTTAGTTCTCGGCGGACACAACATCTTTGTTGGTATGTGGTGCTGAGGATCGAACCCGGGCCGCACGCATGCCAGGCGAGCGCGCTACCACTGAGCCACATCCCCAGCCCCCTCAAATAATTTCTTTATAAGTATTTTCTTGAATAAGAGTCATCATTTCTGTTTTTAGGGAACTGATCTTTTCTCTTGATTTTTTTTGTGTGCATTAGCAAAAGTTAAATGAACATTTATTATTGAACTGCTAGTATATAATTTAGTTTCTTAACTGAAGTTTGACAAATCAAATAAGCAATGTATCATTTTCAATAATGTAGTTTAGAATTACTGAGCCTTATGCTAAAAGTTATGTTACCATAGTTTTTAATGACAATTGTGTCTCTTAATTGCCCCATTCTGAAGTTATTACATATCTTACTTAATGATGGATTACTGTTGCCTAGAGACTTTTAATAGAGAATTATGGCATTAGGTCACCAAACCCTTACATATTGTGTGGCTGGATATCAACTTAGAGTTTGATAAGTCCTTTCTTTTAAAACACAGTATGTTTTCTTCATTATGAAAAATAAAGATGGAATATTTCAGTTACCAATTAGGAGGCATTAAAAAGAAGGTTCAAAAAGTAGGCTCACAGGGCCTCTTTGAAGCCTAAGTATGACAGACTTGCAGATGTGAATTCATTTTAGTGAATTATGACTCCCCAAACCTAGTTTCCTTTACCCTATTTCAGTCTGTTTTGATGCCTGAGAACAATTACTTTTTGATTTATTAAAAAGTCTAAACACAGAATCTGACTTTCAAGAAACTAAGACAATCAACATAATCAATCAATGTATATATAGCATAGTTGCTAAATGTAATAGTAAATAAGAAAATGCAAATGCATAGAAGGGTGGAGAGCAGGAATGTTAGTGGCAGCTCTCTGTTGGAAAGAATCTCCCAGGAGGCAGGACTCAACAGAGGCTGCAGAAGGACCTAGGAGCAGGACCTAGGAGCAGATGCAAGTAGGTTGAAGACACTAAAAATAAATTTCTTTCTATTAAGGCATTTTCAATAAAACACAATTAGCACTGGGGAAGCTAACAAGAAATATGTTTCAGTCTTTTTCACTTCAAAATGAAATGGCTATTTATAAACACATCTATAGCATCTATAGTGTTCTTCATATGAAAGGTGCAGAAAAGACTAAAACTTTGATAAGGTAGCAAGAGAGAGGAGCTTCTAAACACAATACTGGTTCAATACCTGTTATAGTTTAGATTGAGATGTTCCCCAAAAGTTCATGTGTGAGACAATGAAAGAATGTTCAGAGATGGGGGGATAAGATTAGGGGAGGTATCAGCTAATCAGTGGATTAATATATTTACATATTAACTGAGCAATAACTGTAGGCAGGTAAAGTGTGACTGCAGGGTGTAGGTCACTGGGCTATAAATTTGAGGTTTATATCTTGTCACTGGTGAGCAGAGCACTCTCCCTGCTTCCTGGTTTTCATTCCTCTGCCTGTGCACTTCTGCCGTGATGTGTTCCTCACCTTGAGTTTAGAGCTATGGAAGTGTCTATAGAGCTGTCTGTAAACTGACCTCTGAAACCATGAGCCAAAGTAAATTTTTTTCTCCTCTACCTTGTTCTCCTCAGATCTTTTGATCACAGCACTGCAAAGCTGACTAAAACAATGTCCTGCCTCAAAGTATTAGGATTAGTGAGAAGGTTCTAGAAGTCTGGAAATTGTCTTATAACACTGGAAACAATTCCAAAAGGGGGAGAGTGTTTGAGACCAGATGTATGTGAAAGAGATGCCTGGGGTGCAAATTTTAAAGAGGCACTCATGCTTAGAGGGCTGTTGGGCACTTGCACCTGATAAGAACCTGCTTGCCATCCATACCCTAAGTGCCTCACATTCCCCGTGTTGACCTGGTCTAGGCACCTTAAGCAAACTCCACAGATGACATGTTTCTCACAAATAATATTACATGTTCTGAATAACTGCAAACACAATGTTAAAATAGATAAAATTTTATAATTTATCAGGTTGATATTGTTTTACACATATGTATGTTTGTACATACTCATGTACATACTTCTCACATATCTATCTATATATTCATCTATCTAGATAACTGCTAGCTAGTAGCAATTTCTTTTACTTATCAGAAAAGGTATCCAGTAATGTTATACCCATTTATCTTGGAGAAAAAGAAACATTCTTTCAATTACAAATGCATTGAAATAGTTAGCATAGTCAATTGGTTTTCCTATTTTGTAGCATCACATACAAATCTTAGTAAACAACCACATTTCTTTCCTCGACTATATGCTAAGAATATCTTTGTATTTAAAAACTGCAGAGGCCTGGGGTTGTGGCTCAGTGGTAGAGTGCTTGCCTAGCATGCATGAGGCACTGTGTTCAATCCTAAGCACCACATAAAAATAAAATGAAGGTTATTGTGTTCACCTACAACTAAAACAAACATTAAAAAAGAAAAAAAAAAAACGCAGAGTTAAATCTACATAGAAACTTTCCTGAATTTAGCCCACCACATGGTAGGATAAAGAAAAAATGTTCATAATTAAGTAAAATTGATTTTACAAAAAGTTCACATGATACGTGCAAATAAATAGGTCTTCGATTTGAAAGAAAATAAAAATCATAGTCCTTCTGTGGGAGGGATTCAGGGAAGATTTTTCTGAAGAAAATGATATTTGAGATAGAGTTTGAAGGTCAAACAAGTAATTATTTATTAGGTCAATGTTCTCCAAGTAGATTATATACCAAAATTGACTAGGAACAGTCCACTTCAGGTGGTCTGTTTCAAAAGTGTAAAGAAACAATTATTCAATTCTCAACATCTGTGTCAGGGAATGGTTGCAAATTTTCTGAAATAATATATTTTGGCCATCTATTCCTCCTTTGTCTCTCTTCCCATTATACTTAATGCTTCTACTAACACAGAGGTTGTGTTGAAAATTATGATACACAGAATATCTTATATTTGGAGCATACTATCCCAACCAAAAATGTTTTCTGCAATAATTTTTATGACTATAATACTAGAAATATTTTGAAGAAAATTTTAAAAAGTTAAAGAAATGTTCTTTGCATTTAATAAACTTTGCATGGATCAGTGCCTTTCCTATTTATTATTATCTTTTCTTCCTCTGTCCCCTTTTTCATGTAGATGTTTTACTATTAGGTTACCAAAGTAAATTCTGTGATTAAGAAAGAGATGGCCAGCAGGAAATTCAGGGCTTCTTTAAACACTTATTTTAATTATACTTAGTTTTTTAATCACTTATATAATCAGACAATTATTCTTGAAAATGAAGAAAAAAATGTCATTTGATTATTACAAAATGAACGTTTCTATGCATACTGATACTGTTACTTATTTGTAGATCGTCTAAATGTGCTCATTTTTGGTCATCTTTGTAAGAAATTCTTTATTATATTAACCTTTTATAAAAATTTCACAATAAATCTCATTCAAATGTTTAATGAATTTTCATGAACACTTTGAGCTGATTGATGTTAAAACTGATATTTTAAATCTTCATATTTCCATAACAGGTAAATGTCCATGAAAGGCTTATAAAAACATTCATCTTCCAGGTGCCCAACCATTGTAGGCTTGTGTGTGTGTGTGTGTGTGTGTGTGTGTGTGTGTTCCCTATGAAGCACTTGGTTAAGAAATGTGAGACCTATTTGTCAGTGATAAAGGAGTAGCAAAAATCAAGGCAGGATTGAATTTCAATGTATCTTAGAAGAAATTTAGTGCTGTCTTTTTTCTAGAAAGCTGTGTATGCATCCTCTGTCCTTTTTTCTTCCTTGATCGATCAATCAATCTCTCTCTCTCTCTCTCTCTCTCTCTCTCTCTCTCTCTCTCTCTCTCTCTTTGAAGGCTTTTCCCTTTAGATTTTAATTTTTTGTGAGAAATGGTAATTTTTCCGTATGACATGATATTTTGTCACTGTTGATATTATACAACAACAATATTTATTCATACATTTTTATCTTGGAATTTGCCATCATACGAAATTTTGTTACTAATTCTAATTATCTTTCCTATTTGATTCATCTTAAGTATAATATCTAGAAAAAAGGAACTTATTTACCATCTATAAATTGTCTTTCTTTTCTTAAGCCAATTTTAGTTATGAGTTTTCTTTGCAAAATCTCTTGTTCATAACTATTTTAAAATTTATTGTCAATACCATTTTATTCTACTTGAAATAAAGTTATTATTATCTGTGCATAATTTCTGACAGGTATTTCTAAACTATGTTATAATGTGTGAGAATTAATAAGGAATTACAGAAAAATAAATGCTTTATATACTCAACAAATATTTGGGAAATGTGTTTAAAGCAATTATAAAGTTAATTCCCAACAGAATATTTGGAGCAATAGAAAATGTACATACGAATTGTTGCTTTATTTTTCATGGGGGCATATACAGAATTCTGGAAACATATCATGAGAGAATTATATAATGATGGGCATGGTCTATGCTAAACACTTTGGGGAGTCCTTGTTAGCAAATATTAGTTGGTAGCAGGTCACACAAATGAGATCTATATTCTCTATTGTACCAAATTTACCCCACCCCAGGTGTTTTTCTTCTGTCTTTTGAGATAAAATGAAAATAAAGTTTTTTTCCTGCGTTAGATGACAGCACAGGGTTTTAATAAAGGCTGATAGTTGCTAGTTTGGAGAGTGATGTGGGAATGATAGTGTAAGAAGAGAGAGTAGGTTGAATCAAGGAAAGGCAATCATCTGGAGAACTATTTTTCTTCTTCTATCCTTCCAGCTTTAGTGCTCAAAAAATTCAGCATTATCAATATGATCTTCTTCCACCTTTTCTTGGGACAGGACACCTCAATTTTTAGAAGAAAAATTAAAATCTATCCACTGTGATAACTCTGTGTAAAAATTGAAAATTCAGAGCTGGAATATCTCCCACATGAAATATAGTCCCATGGAACAAATTATCCAAAATAAACGCTATACATTTCTGAGAATAATGATGGGGCAAAAAGACTGCACAAAAGAAATATGTTGCTACTTATACCTCCATAGAAGATAACTTTGAAAATAAAATCTAGTTGTTCAAAGAAAAAAATTCCATGCCAATGAATTGTTTCTGTCAAATTCTTCCTTGCAAATAAGTTGCGCAAAATAAAAAAAAAAAAGCTTTGCTAATATTAATACCAAACTGAAACACTTTAACAACAAATGCTTGAAACTAGATTATAATCTTCTTGAATCTGAATCTATATTTTAGGGCCAGGGATGTAAACCAGTGGAAGAATGCTTTCCTAGCATGTAGGAGGCACTGGGTTCCATCCTCCGCACTGAAGAGAAAAATGATTATCAGGAGAAACTGATCTCTTGTGTGGTGTGTATTTTATGACCGAAGGTTTTTCATAGTGTTTAAAAGAATACTAGCCAATCCCTTAAAAGTTGAAGACAATTTTTAAAAAGGAATGCTAATGCTAAGTTCCTTTCATACAAAGAATTGATTTATAATTCTATTCCCCCCTCCCCTTTTCCAAACAAAAAGGTAGTAGTTAATTGGTGGCAGATGAAGAAAGGAGTATAGGGTGTGAATGGTGGAGAGAACTATTCTGGCTGCCCACAGGTGGAAGTCTTTTACTAATAATAGAGCATTACTTATATTTGGTTTTATAACCCTCCACCCTTTTGAATCATTTCAATTTAGATTTAGTTCTTCAATCTTTTGTCTCACAAGTGTTCAAGTTAAACACACCACTGTCTCCAAACAAGGTTTCCCAGGCTAGATAAACCCTTTCTGCCCTATGGACTTTCATGCCTTATTTTTTTCTCTCTTTTCTCAGCTATTTACATCTTGTCTACCTCCCAAGTTCAAGCTAAAGTCAGTGTTCACCATGAAGGGATGCATATACTAAAATTCCAGTGAAGGTGGAGATAGTCACACAGTGAACAGAAGAGAGCATGAAGCATAGGAAAATTATAGATGAGAACTAAGAAAATTGATTCAAATCTCAATTCCATTAATAATTCAGTGATGTCATGCAGACTAACAAATACTTCTGATCCTCCATTTGATAATTGCACATGAAAACAAATTGTATCCACAATTACTCAGGTATTAAGTGCTATGTTTAAGAGAGACATATAAGAGAGATTCAAAAATGGATTTTATTATGCATTTGCATTTATCATTATGCATTACTATTATTAGCATTTTACTATCCATTATGCATTTAGCACTCCGAACATAGTAGACACTTAACAGATGTCACTCTTGCCTCCTCACCTCTGCTTATCTGAAGAGAAAACATCTCAACGACATCAGAAACTTTTATTCATGCATGTGCCTCATAGAAACTAGTCCAGTGTTATATACAGTATTTTCTCTACAAATATTCTGCCAATACTTGGCTGGATCTTAAAATTTGTTAATCTTTAATAATTATAGGGGAAGTAGAAAAAGAAAGTTATGAAATGATCAAATATCATAACTGAGATTTATGACATATCAATTTAATTTCAAACATGGTTTACTGTAGACCCCCTTAGGATGTCTAAAAGATTGACACTATTTCTAAATATTATATCCCCAAAGAACCAACTGATTTTGACTAAATAGAAGCAGCCAGTTTGGGTAAATCTGGAGCCCCACTTGGGCTGAGGGCCCAGTTTTGCTAACAGTGCACATTCAGGGAACACTGTGAGCAATTCTATTTATCTAAGAGTTCAGCCTCTTGCTTGGGTTTGCAGGTGCAGCTGTAAATTTCAGGTGATTTACAGAGTGGGAAGCACACCAAATCTGAAATTATAATGGAGCCCAAGGCTCACAGCATCTTTTGTTAGATGCTCTGGTTTTATGATTTTGGGTGGGTGCCACCACATTTTTCTTCCAAGTGCAATAAAAAAAATGATGCCATTCAAGCTGAAAAGCTTAACAACCACTTTACCTTTATTGAATCTGTAGCTAATGTACTGAAATAGCAGGGGTTTGCTGCAAATGTAATTTGGGGTTTTGTCTGGGCATCTCTTCATGCCTTAAAATTGGGTTTGCATTGAGCACACATGAGTTACCTAAAAGATCTAAAGATAAAAACACAGACCTGACCTTCCTGTTACAGACAGATGTCCACCTAGACCCAATGAGAAGAAAGCGATGGCTTAGAGATCCTGGACATTTCCTATGGAAGCCATCTGGTTGACTAACTGGCTTTAGACAGATGCTTCATCTTAACAGGCTCAGTTTTTCTTTTTTAATCAATAATCTGACAGAGTTGCAGTAGATTATCTTCATGTTCCTTCAAAGACCAGAAATATTCTCTTCTAAGGAAACTGGCACACTTAGATTTTTCAACTAATTGATTAAGTTTTTGAAACTCTTTCCAAGTCATCCTAAGAAACCTGTCTTTTAGAGTAACACTGTCTTCTGAAGAGTTGGTAAGTTAAGCATAACTTTTTGATCCTGAATTATGTTAAAATTTTGGCTGTATTTTGCTCATCACAGAGGAAACAATTCGTGTGATTACAGGGAAAAGGAAGAAGGAAAACAAAATACTTTTATGATTCTAGAGTTTAAATATAGCTCACTTTTACATAAGATTGAATCATACTGCTTGTACATGAAAGACTCAAAGGAACTTTATATGTTTCCTAATTCTGTTCAGATTTAACTAGTAACTTTGACCACTTCCTAACTACTTCCCAATGTACTGGGGAATTTCACCTTCATTACTGAATGTTATTACATCAGCCTTGCTGAAGGTCACAGGATGAGAAAGGAAGATTGAGATTCCAACACCAGGTTTTATAATTCCAAATGTAGCATCATTTTGTAATAATTTTTCCATTGAATCCACCCCTCATTATCACCCAGCACACACTGGAAGTGCCACTCAACCTAGGCACCTACTAGGCTGAGCTTTATTCCATCCTCAAAGTCATTCCTCCTTTCTGACACTGTTATCCTTAGCTCCTAAACATTTTTTTTTTCAATCTTCCTCTGACCATGCAAAACTTAGAACTGTGTCAAGGTCCAAATGAGATCCCAACTCCCTTCAGTGAATCGAAATAAAAACTTTAGATTTTATTTACTCACTTTTATGTATATAGTGCATTTTTTCTATTATCACTCGAATGTAATTTGCTGTTCATTTATGTTGTGATTTTTAAATTAGCATTGGCCTATCAGCTCCTACTTGAAAAAGTTTATTTCTTCTGGTCATTTAGTACTTTACAACAATTATCTTCTAGACTGTTCATTCAACAAAAATCTGACTTTCATATCCTAAAATATTTAAATATGATAAGGCATTTTTGTTGTTGTTGTTTTCTTTTAGGGCCAAGGATTGTGATAAGGCATTCTTAACCCTTTCAGAACTCAGGGTATACATACACCCCAAACAAACTAAAATGCCATATAATATGATTAATGAATAAAGTTGGCTTAAATGTAATTATAAGAATAGATTTGGAAGTGGTTTGTGGAGGGGATGATAAGTTGCAATATGTATCAATGAAAAAGCTACAAATCATTGAAAAAGTGACTTTTTGTAAAATGGGGAAGAATTTTTGATATTTGAAGAAGCAACATGTATAAAAACAGAAGTAAGCATTATTCTGGGAAAAGGATATTGGTCTGTGTCCCAGAGCAAGTTGAAGAGTTGAGAGACAGGCTTGGGTTTCTGACTAGGTACCTGTCTGCTGAAAACTGTTTTATGCTCTAATAAAAAAGTTTGTCCTGATATAGAGAGACACTACAGATTTTTCAGTTTTGTTTTGGGAACAGCAGAGGTTTGATGCCATCAGATCTGGTATTAGAGAGATAAGGCTGAGTACAATGTGGCCGATGAATTGGAGAGGAGGCTGTTGTCACTAGTATAGATGTGGCGAAGAAAGAGAGGTTAAAAAATTGATTCAAGAGATGTTCAAGAAATATAATCAGCAAAACTGAATTGAATTGAGATAGACTCTTGGTCCCTCCAGATTGTTTTTTTTCTTTCTATTTTTATTTTTAATACAAGCCTGCCTTTATTTCAACATCCAAATTGTTGAGAGCACCTGTCACCATCTAAATAGAACTCAATAGCATTTTTTCTCTTCTTTTTTTAAACAGATGAAACTGGTCCTTGCACTTTAGAGGTTAAAATTATTTTTGAATGAAAGTGCTGCTAAGTTGTACATGATTTATCTAGAAAATGATACCCAGGGCACGTTTTAAAAATTACCTCTCTATGGTACTACTTAAAATAGGTTAAGTGGCATATATTTCTGTATTGAAAAAAAATGTGTTAATCCCAAAGAAGAAAGATCTTGAAAACAGGTTAAATTCTCTTCCACAGTGTATACCAGGCATAAAAAGCATTACAAAAAGTGTTAAATCCCAGATTAAGTAATTTTCCAGAAGGCAAAGAAACAAAAAAATACAAAAATAATTGTGTTGGTTTTCTACAAGAACAAATGCAATTGCAGTACTATGTCTAATCCTTACATGCTACTAACCTACCATATATAGTATCAAAGGTATTTTGTTTTCTCAATGTAAAAAATATATATATATAGTTGAATTTTCTTTACTGTTGTGGATATTGTTTAAAATTCATATGTATCTGCCTCTCCTCAAAATTTCAGATACTTATTTTTTTTTTGTTCCTTAAAAGTTTCCACTACTGAACAAGACCTTTCATTGGAGTTTTAGTCTGTAGTAACAACCATTCTAAGGTATCAACCTTATAGCGTTCACACTCCCCTTCCCTCTTGGCAACAAATTCTTTATTTCCTTCAGAAATGTAATCACTTTCCCAGGAGATGTACTATGATTACTCTCAGCCAACAGTGGAAGAGCATTTTCTATTCTTAGACATTTACTTTTGCAGTTCTTTGAGTAATTGATAGATGGTCTTGTAGCAAGAACAGGCCAATGAGAGGTGAGAATTAATATTTTAGGAGGCCCATTGGAGGATTTTGACTGTCTGGTAAAAGAGTTAGTATGTTGAAAATCTGCTTCCTCTTTCCCTCATCAGACACACAAATCTTTACATGTTGGCAAGGTACCCACTGAAGTGGTGGTCTTATTTCAATCTGAAGTATCAAGCAGACTGACCAAAATCCAAATTGGGAGGACTGGTCAATCAACAAAAGGAATAAAAACTCTGGATCTTTAGATGTGCATAGCAATCACTCTCTGAGAAAAAAAAATGTCTTGATTCACTAGGATTTTCCGATTATGATGGTATAAAGACTTTCACTAAAGCTCAGTAAAATCTACTAATCACTGAAATTCCAGCACACCACTTCCCAGGTATCTGTTGATAAAAATGACCTACTGCACTTTCTCTAGACATTAAGATATCATATATTCTTTTATTAATCAAATATTTATAGAGTACCTACCACAATCTAAAACTATTAAAACCATTTGGAATTTGTTAGTATGCAAAATAGAAAAGGAGCATTTCTGCTCTCCTGGAGCTGAAATTCAGAAGAGGAAGGTAATCAATCAACAATCAGAATAATAGGTATCTATGTTACATTTTATTTTAGAAATTAGTAAGCATTATTTTAAAACACAGAAGGAAAAAGAAGGATCAGGGATAAAAGAATCCAGTGGCCTAAGAAGGAAAATAGCAGTAATAAATTAGATGGTGCAGTTGTGATACTGAGTCAGGGACACGTGGAAAAAAATTGGAAAGAGAGGAACTATTTAGCCACATAGGGGCCCCGAAGAAGACACAGCAGGCAGAGGGAATGGTCAGAGCAAATGCTTTTGGTCAGGGGCTTCAATAGCCTGCAGGAACCATCAGGAACCAAGTGAACAGGGAGAGAAAATAAAAGAGACATTGACCATAAGATCATGGAGGCTTTGAAGGTCATCAGTGGACATTATTGCTAAAATAACTAATGGGAATCACTGGCTCGTATCTAGGACAAAGATGGACAGTTATGAATGTCCTGCCTCATTCTTTTTGACAATCTTTAACACTAACTCCTGCTCTATGAAATCAATTTTCCCTTAGGACTCAAAATATTCTAACAGAAAAGAAAATGTTTTCCCCTTAAATGATAGAATCCAAGCTACCAAAATGTTAGAAATTCTCCACTTGGTTATATAAGAAAACATAAACTCTACTTTGACAAATAATAGAATCATATCAAATACTTTATCAAGTTTCCTTTAAAACCAAACCAAATTATAAAACACATTCCGGGAAGAGATTAGCACAAGAGAAGATACACTTCACTTCCCTGAGCCGGCTTCTTTGCCCTCCATCCTCTCTTTAATGAAACCACTAAAAGCATATAAAAAGTCAGATGATTTCTAATAAAAATTAAAATAAAAAGTAGCAAGTGAGACCATTAGCATGCCAAAAATGTAAAAACATGTTCTGAAAGCAAGTAATTCAGATCAATCTAGAAAGTGGGTCTAAGGGCATTCTCTTGGAGGAGGACAAATCACCCCCCTGTTGGCATGATTCCAAAAGTGCTGGTGCATAGAACTAGAAGAGACAGGGTTGTGTTGGGTGGGTGTCCAGAGAACACATAAGAAATGCCACTATTCAAACAGTAAGAAGAAATGGTACAGTTTGTTTAGGTAAAGCTTGGTGAAGAGTTATATTTAATGTGGAACATTAAAATAAGCAAATTATCCAAGAATTTCAAATATCACTTTGGTTATCAATCACTCTGGAACCTGAAGAAATATAAATTAGTAAAAAAATGACACTACTGAAATCAATTTATATTGTCCAGTTAATACTATGTTAGGTAAAATATGCTATCTGATTGAAATATGTGTAAAGAAAGCCTCTTGTATATGTGAATGAAAATACTGAAATAGACCCGTGTTACTAAGAGAGCAGCCCACATGTACCAAACATTCAGATTTTCCCTCAGCTATTTGCTTTCTAGGAATATCAGTTACAGGATTTAATCCTGTTTAGTGTTAAAAATAATTGTCTGCAAAGTTTCTTTTAGCAGGAAAATATCTAAATATTTCGTATAATTTAACATTGAAAGTAATGTTTAATTATTAATTAAATATTGATTATTAATCAAATTACTTAGAAATATTTCTTTTTCCTTACATAAATTAACCTAGATATTTGTTATAAACTATATGGAATTTGGGATTTTATAGATATATGAATTTCATATACATATATGGCTGAAATAAAGGATATACAAAGATACAAAAAAAATCAAATTAGTCTTTTTGGTAGTATCTTGAGTGATTTGTGCTTGTTTACATTCTTGCTTTCTCTTCTCTAAGTTTTCCAATGTAAACATACACTTTTTAAAATATAAAATATGATGAAAACAAAAGTAAAATTTATAGCAAATGTTTTCAACTTCTTAACAAAATTAAAATTCTTTCAATGTTTTAGGATATAAATGATTTCATAATTCTTTTTATTTAGAAGTATCATAGATGGACACATTTATTTAGAAGTATCGCAGATGTAATTTTGATATTCAAGAGTGAAAACATGTCTGGCATAATCGTCTTTTGTATTTTAATTACCAATTAATGTCTTACATTTTTTTCTGTACTGATAAAAGAAACCATTACATTTTTGGCAGCATACTTTCATGTCTGCAGTTCTGTCTCTTTTCCTTGGCTTTTATGAAAATATGCTCTTGTAAATAGTTTTAATTGATTCATTTTAATTCAATATTATTATTTGATCTCCTCTAATAGGAAGATAATCATGCATTTTAGACATTATAGGAATCAACTAGTAAAATACCTCGTTAATAAAGAAGTGACTTTTAAGAAGATTATAATAAAGAAAGTAAGATATAAATGAGCAACTGAGGAACTTTCTCCCATAAGGTGCCGCAATACAGCCTCAGGTAATTCTTGGGACTATTAACATGTGTATGTTTCTATCATGTAAAAAAAAAAATTATATAACCATTCAAAGAAAATTGATAATGACCCCTTTATGTGAAAAATTAAAAGGGCCATTGATATCGTGATGGTTGATTTTATGTGTCAACAGGACAAAAGAGTGCCACATCTTTGGCTAAATAAATGTTGATTGTTTTTATAAGGGTGTTTAGGGTGCGATGAACATTTGAATTGCTGGACCCCATAAAGCATATTGTCCTCCCTAACATTTATGGGCCTCATCCCTCCCAGTAAAAGCCTGCATAAAACAAAAGCCTGATGTTCCCTCAAATAAAGGAGAATTCCTCCTGCTTCCAAACTAGGACTTGATCTTTTCTATTCTTTGAGTTCAAACGGAGACACTGCTTCTTCCTGGGTGTCTAGCTGCCATCCTTCCAGCTGAAACCACGCTACTGCTCCTTCTGCTTCTCCCATTTTGGGATTCTGACTGGATCCATATATCACACAAGCTTTCCTGGGGCTCCAGTATGTAGACCCACCCTGAAGATTTTGAGATGTGTCAGCTTCCATAATTGCATAAGCCAAATTCTAATTTTACTGACTCTGTTAGTTTTGTTTCTCTGGAGAGTGCCAACTAATAAAATATCCCTCCCATTGTGAAGGGTCCCCCATTATTTGGTAATAGGTAATACAGCTTTACCACTGTGGCAGAATATCCCTTTAGAGACAATAGATATGTCAAGGAACCCATTGACATTTTACTCTGTTAACTACTCTTTGCCAATTGGGTCTTCCTTGGCAATTTCAAACTATAGGAAGATTTTACTGGTCAAAGAATATGAATCTCTAATCTTCAACATTACATTTAATATTGCAATTTTGTGAATATTTCTTGAATTGTTTAGAGCTTTGTTTCTTCCTAATTGAATTTATAATAGTCAATTTTTAAGACCCTAAATCCCTGGCAGACACTAAATATTTCAGATATCTGGACCTTCACAATTCTGATACAGCCACCAAAAAAATATCTTCATTTAGATGTCTTAGGAGTTAATTGTCTCTTCTCAGGCTAAAGACCATATTGTAGAGCTCCTTCAAACCAACATATTCAAATCACATGCTACTGAATTTACATTCAAAATATGGTCATCCCTTTCCAAAGCAATTTTCCACATCTTTACCTTATTTAAACTTCAATTTTTTTTTGGTGGGGATGAGTATTGGGGATTAAACCCAGGGGCACTTAACCAAGGAGCAACATCACTGGTCCTTTTCATTTTGAGACAGGGTCCTGCTGAATTGCTTAGGACCTTGCTAAGATGCTGAGGTTGGCTTTGAACTTTTGATCCTCCTGCCTCATCCTCTGGAGTTGCTGGGTTTACAGGCTTGTGCCACCAGGCTCAGCTTGTACTTTATTTTTAAAATGTCATAAAGCAGGAAGGGCAGCCAAGTATCTGTAGCTTAGTAAGGGGGTGGAGGATACAGGTTGAGTGGAATCATGTTGGAATAAGATAAATTCACTTGCTGTTTTGTTCTTCAATTTGTTTATTCTCATTTCCATCAGTTCTCCATTTATAAAATAGAACTAATGATACCACCTAATCATAGGGTTGCTTTGAGGAATAGATACCTGTTAAACACACTGAATACTGCCAAGTACATATTAGACACTCAATTAGACAAAAGTTTACCTTTTACTTAAAGTGTGTGTGCTCTCGCGCGCGCTTGTGTGTGTGTGTGTGTGTGTGTGTCTATTTGTCACTATAGCCATTCTTAGGTAGACCCTATGATAGTAGAACTTAGTTATATTTTTCTGAATCTCAGGTATATTCTATTTTCCCATTTCATTTTTGTAAAAGAGAAACTAACTAGACTTTAGTGATAAAAGAGGGATTTAAGTAGTGACTTAAATATAATACTTTTTTTCTCCAGAATTATAAATACATTTCCCCAGATTTAGACTATCATGATAAAAAAAGAATTAAGAACTAGAAGAAGAGATATCAAGCCAGTAATGAATAAAGATGGAATGTGGGATTTGTATAATATACAGTAAGATTAAGAAAAGAAAGCATGCTAAAAGAAGAAAGCCTCGCCAGGCAGGCATGGTGGCACATGCAGCTCTAAAGGCTCAGACAGGAGGATTGGAATCTCAAGCCCAGCCTTAGCAACTTAGAGAGGCCCTAAGCAACTTAGCAAGACCCTGTCTCAAAATAAAATAAATATTTAAAAAAGGCTGGGGTGGGGCTTAGTGGTTAAGTGCCCAAGAAAGGAAGAAAGAAAGAAAATAGAGAGAAAAGGGTGGGGGTTGGGGGAGATAGGGAGGGAGGGAGGGAGGAAGGAAGGAAGGAAGGAAGGAAGGAAGGAAAATAAAAGCAAGCAAGAACTGGTTTTACTATGAAGACATAAAGACACGGAGAGTAAGCTCAAGGGAAACAGATCAGGGAAGCTGACTGAGAGAGTTAATCTAGTTTTTCCAGAAATTTCCCTTCTACTTTTTGAGATCAAAATAGGAAGATGTACTTTGCATTTAAATAATAGATGCCTTTTGGTAATATATTAGGCCTTTGTTAGTTTTGATTTCCTATGTCTAAGTTTAGATAAGTTGTGTTTTTTGTTTTTTGTGTTTTTTTTGAGAATAAGTTTATTTCAGTCCTACCAACTTAACCATTCAATGATTTGATGAACTTCTGTCATATATATATATATATATATATATATATATATATATATATATATATATTGGTTGTTCAAAACATTACAAAGCTCTTGACATATCATATTTCATACATTAGATTCAAGTGGGTTATGAACTCCCATTTTTACCCCAAATACAGATTGCAGAATCACATCAGTTACACATCCACATTTTTACATAATGCCATATTAGTAACTGTTGTATTCTGCTACCTTTCCTATCCTCTACTATCCCCCCTCCCCTCCCCTCTCATCTTCTCTCTCTACCCCATCTACTGTAATTCATTTCTCTCCTTGTTTATTTTCCCATTCCCCTCACAACCTCTTATAAGTAATTTTGCATAACAATGAGGGTCTCCTTCCATTTCCATGCAATTTCCCTTTTCTCTCCCTTTCCCTCCCACCTCATGTCTCTGTTTAATGTTAATCTTTTCCTCCTGCTCTTCCTCCCTGCTCTGTTCTTAGTTGCTCTCATTATATCAAAGAAGACATTTGGCATTTGTTTTTTAGGGATTGGCTAGCTTCACTTAGCATAATCTGCTCTAGTGCCATCCATTTCCCTGCAAATTCCATGATTTTGTCATTTTTTTAGTGCTGCATAATACTCCATGGTGTATAAATGCCACATTTTTTTTTATCCATTCATCTATTGAAGGGCATCTACGTTGGTTCCACAGTCTAGCTATTGTGAATTGTGCTGCTATGAACATCGATGTGGCAGTATCCCTGTAATACGCTCTTTTAAGGTCTTCAGGGAATAGTCTGAGAAGGGCGATAGCTGGGTCAAATGGTGGTTCCATTCCCAGCTTTCCCAGGAATCTCCATACTGCTTTCCATATTGGCAGCACCAATTTGCAGTCCCATCAGCAATGTACAAGAGTACCCTTTTCCCCACATCCTCGCCAGCACTTGTTGTTTGACTTCGTAATGGCTGCCAGTCTTACTGGAGTGAGATGGTATCTTAGGGTGGTTTTGATTTGCATTTCTCTGACTGCCAGAGATGGTGAGCATTTTTTCATGTACTTGTTGATTGATTGTATGTCCTCCTCTGAGAAGTGTCTGTTCAGGTCCTTGGCCCATTTGTTGATTGGATTATTTGTTATCTTATTGTCTAATTTTTTGAGTTCTTTGTATACTCTGGATATTAGGGCTCTATCTGAAGTGTGAGGAGTAAAAATTTGTTCCCAGGATGTAGGCTCCCTATTTACCTCTCTTATTGTTTCTCTTGCTGAGAAAAAAACTTTTTAGTTTAAGTAAGTCCCATTTGTTGATTCTTGTTATTAACTCTTGTGCTATGGGTATCCTATTAAGGAATTTGGAGCCCAACCCCACAGTATGTAGATCATAGCCAACTTTTTCTTCTATCAGACACAGAGTCTCTGATTTGATATCAAGTTCCTTGATCCATTTTGAGTTAACTTTTGTGCATGGCGAGAGGAGGGGATTCAGTTTCATTTTGTTGCATATGGATTTCCAGTTTTCCCAACACCATTTGTTGAAGATGCTATCCTTCCTCCATTGCATGCTTTTAGCCCCTTTATCAAATATAAGATAGTTGTAATTTTGTGGATTAGTCTCTGTGTCCTCTATTCTGTACCATTGGTCCACCCACCTGTTTTGGTACCAGTACCATGCTGTTTTTGTTACTATTGCTTTGTAATATAGTTTGAAATCTGGTATCCCTATACCGCCTGATTCACACTTCCTGCTTAGAATTGCTTTTGCTATTCTGGGTCTTTTATTTTTCCATATGAATTTCATGATTGCTTTATCTAGTTCTACAAGAAATGCCATTGGGATTTTGCTTGGCATTGCATTAAACCTATAGAGAACTTTTGGTAATATTGCCATTTTGATGATGTTAGTTCTGCCTATCCATGAACAGGGTATATTTTTCCATCTTCTAAGATCTTCTTCTACTTCTCTTTAGGGTTCTGTAGTTTTCATTGTATAAATCAATAAATGTTATTCACCACATCAATAGACTTAAAGATAAGAACCATATGATCATCTCGATAGACGCAGAAAAAGCATTCGACAAAGTACAGCATCCTATATGTTCAAAATACTAGAAAAACTAGGGATAACAGGAACTTACCTCAACATTGTAAAAGCTATCTATGCTAAGCCTCAGTCTAGCATCATTTTGAATGGAGAAAAATTGAAGGCATTCCCTCTAAAATCTGGAACAAGACAGGGATGCCCTCTATTACCACTTCTATTCAATATGGTTCTCAAAACACTGGCCAGAGCAATTAGACAGAATAAATAAATTAAAGGCATAAAAAATAGGAAAAGAAGAACTTAAATTATCACTATTTACAGATGACATGATTCTATACCTAGAAGACCCAAAAGGGTCTACAAAGAAACTACTAAAACTAATAAATGAATTCAGCAAAGTGGCAGGATATAAAATCAACACGCATAAATCAAAGGCATTTCTGTATATCAGCGACAAAACTTCTGAAACGAAAATGAGGAAAAACACTCCATTCACAATATCCTCAAAAAATAAAATAAAATACTCTGGAATCAACCTAACAAAAGAGGTGAAAGATTTATACAATGTCTTATATATTTATTCTCATATCTTAAATTGAAAGACTGCAGGGAACGATGAAGCTCACGAACACATGAAGCATCCCTGTGTTTGCATTCTTTTTTGTTGTTGTTGCTATTAGTATTTGCCAAAATAAAATTCTTCCTGTGCCTCTTCCCCCAGCATTTTGATGTTTCTTCCCGTATCTAACTGCATGTCACTTATCTCCAAGAGGAATGAAGTTGTTTCTCTTCTCCATCAAAGTGGTATGATTCATTCACAGTTTCAATTTCTTGCTAATGGTCTATTGGGTGTCCTTTGCTTTCTCAGTTCAGTTGTCAACACAATCTTTTCAACAGACACAGTCTCTGTCCTTTCCTAGGAAATCTGCATGAGTCCTGGCTGTCCTTAATCTTGACAAAAACATTATAATCTGCCAGGATGATAGAATACTCACTTGTTTAAGAAAAGCATTTTCCTCTTTTTAGGAATCTTTATATAATACAATGACTCATATTAATTAATGGTAATAAAGTTTTTTTTTAATGTGTGTAATTTTAGATGAGACCATGAGAAGAGAATTTGAGTCAAGATGCATAATGCTGGCTTTGAATTTCTCTTGTTGCAAAAGAATGCCTGCTTTATCCTTATAATGACACTTATATGAAATAACACAGACATATATGAAATATGAAATACATCAATAAAACCTAGGGTTTTATTGTGGGCCTTTCTAAGGCCTGAAGCAGCTATTGTATTTCTATATCAAATAAGGCATTCATTGGCTGGAATATTCTTTCTGACAATTTCTGGGCTGTCCCTATGCTTAGTATAATCATATTCATATTGAGACACAGGTATAAACTCTTGCTCATTTAGGAATTTTCAAAAAAGCAGGTTTTTAATTTTTTGCATTGCTGTACTGATGCACCACTATTTCAACTATATTAAAATCATAAAAAATGGGACTAACACTTCCAAATATCAGCAGCCTCAGTATCATTTGGTGCCTTTGATTTTTAGAACAGGCTTACAGGAAGTGGGTGCTTGTACTTCTAGAGCTCAGTCCCTCTTGGATCAAAACGTATCCTTTTTGTTTTTTAATATTTTTTTTTTTGTTTTTTAGTTGTTGATAGACCTTTATTTTATTTATGTATTTTTATGTGGTGCTGAGAATGGAACTGAGTGCTTCACACATGCCAGACAAGTGTACTACCTCTGAGCCATAGCCCAACCCAAAACATGTCCTTTTGAGGTGAGGAAGACTTTGATTAAATTACAACTTATAGCATCACATTGCAAATGTTATCTTCAAGACCTGATAACCAGTTGTCATTTGCTGATTTTACCTACAATTGCTATGAGTTTTGTTCTTCATTCAGAAAAGTACATAGAAAGGGTAATAAAGTCAGCTACCACTTCTAAGGAGAGAGACAAATGTCGAGAAATGCTGTTGTCTCAAGAAGATGATTCCTAAGGTCATTACTCTCGACTAGATACAATAACAATAGATAGTAGGAACATGACCTTCCTGAGAGAAAAAGATGTTGTACTTTGAGGAAAGGAAACTATTTTATACATATAAGTACAAATATATAGAGAGAGGCATAAAATAAAGCTATAATATTATCAAAGGATGCTCTATAAATGCGACTTCTCTGTTAAACTGAATTCTGTTTAATCGTGTTTGAACAATCTAAGAACTGAAAATGAGGATCTTATTCACATATATGTATTGACTTTGAAAGAGAATTGCAGCTAAATAGGAGAGTGTATCTATAATAAATGAAGACACCTAGCTGGCAAGATGCATTCTTATTTACAGAACATCGTTTTGTTAAGGGTAATGCTACCTGTAGAAGCATTTTTGTAACCCAAAGCGGATTCTATTTCCAAATTGTTTTTATGTCCTTCAATTAGGTGCTTTGGTCAGAACAGAATTTAAAATCATACACCATCACATCAATATTCAAATTAGAAGCATATAACCTGCAACTTATATGCATTCTGAACTGCATATTTTTACCCCCCCCCCATGTGCCCACGGTTTTCAATGAAACTCTTTTATTATTTGTGGGCATGTCTATCTCCCCCAGCTTCAAAATTCTGGAGAGAAAGAACATCCAGATGCCAAAAGCCACATACTTGCATATAATAATTCATTCCTCATGATGATGTTGTGGTAAGATATAATTAAGTGTGTGTGTTTTCCATGTCAGAAAGCCTAAATTCAGACTTTATTAATGTTCTCAAGATTATTCAACTTGC
Source organism: Urocitellus parryii (assembly GCF_045843805.1). Lineage (NCBI taxonomy): Eukaryota > Metazoa > Chordata > Mammalia > Rodentia > Sciuridae > Urocitellus > Urocitellus parryii. Next base: position 95,634,954 of record NC_135542.1, read on the forward strand.
TAATAGATATAGAATATGAACTCTGAACTGCTTGACATAAACTTGACATTCTTTTCACTATACTTTTCAGGTGGAGGGCTCTATATTTATTATCTATGATTTGATAACATGGTTATGGGGAACAAGATTTGAACTAATTGTATTTGTTGTTGATGTCATGGAATTCAAGTAAAAAAGTAGAATATGGAGTAGAATAATTACCTCTCAGTGTGAAACTAAGTTGTCCAAAGATGGAATAAAATATTCAGGAGGTGGAACTTTCCTCATCCTTGCCATTACTTATGCTAATATGTAAAAGCTGTTTGTTGGGAATTTGAATGATTTGTTTTTAGCATTAAATACGGGAAAGATTTGATTCCATTCAAATCTCAATTCTTACTTAGCTATGACTCCAAGCAGATTTTATTTCCACATTGCCTTTCTACCCGACAATTATCTACTTTTTGTATTGTTATAAGAAAAGTGTTATTGGACCTTGAAAATGTTCCCACCTCTCATTTCTGGGTAAGTTAGGTTGTCTCACTAGACTCTAAAATGGCATGATGAATGATACTTTGACCATTGATTATTTTAAGAACATATTTAGCATTGTGCATTCATTCCTTTCTTTTCGTGGGTAGGGCTATGTCCCTCTTGATACACACTGTCCACTCACCTTCCTGGAGAAGATAATCAAGAAATACTTTTACTATCCCACAAAAGCCCATGTGTGAGAAAACACAAGAAAATTCAGAGGTGAAATGATTGGGTTATGAGAGTTTTAACCCAAATGCTGAATTAATTCCATGATGTAACTATAAAAAGTGCAATGGATATAATGCCATCCCTATTAAAATTCCAATGGTATCCCTTGTAGAAATAGAAAAAGCAGTTGTTAAATTCATTTGGAAACATAAGAGGCCCAGAGTAGGCAAAGCAATCCTTAGCAAGAAAAGTGATTCAGGGGGCATCACTGTACCAGACCTTGAGTTATATAGCAAATCTCTTGTAACAAAAACACCATGGTACCAGTACCAAAACAGACATGCAGATCAATGAAACGGAATAGAAGACACAGAGGCAAACATAAATACATTTATATCATAATAGACAAAGCTCCATAATCATACCTTGGAGAAAAGATAGCCTCCTTATCAAATGATGCTGGGAAAACTGGAAATCCATATGTAGCACAATGAAATTGAACCCCATCTCTCACTGTCCACAAATCTCAACTCAAGTGGATCAAGGACCTAGGCATTAGACCAGAGACCCTGCACCTAACAGAAGGAAAAGTAGGGCCAAATCTCCACATTGTCAGTTTAGGAACTGGCTTCCTCAACAAAATACCAAAAATGCAAGAGGTAAAATCAAGAATCAATAAATGGGATTGTATCAAACTAAAAAGCTTCCTCACAGCAAAGGAAACAATCAAGAATGCAAACTGAGAGCCTATAGAATGGGAGAAAATCTTTACCACCTGCACCTCAGAGCATTAATCTCATGAACATATAAAGAACTCAAAAAAAAAAAACCTTAAATAAACCAATCAATAAATGGGTAAAGGAACTGAACAAGAATTTCATAGAAGAAATATGAATGGTCAAAAATACATGAAAACATGTTCAACATCTGTAGAAATTAGAGAAATGCAAATTAAAACTAAACTGAGATTCCATCTCAGTCAGAATGGCAATTATCAAGAGTACAAGTAACAATATATATATGTTGGTGAGGATGAGGGGGAAAAGATTCACTCATGCCTTGCTGGTGTGACTGCAAATTGGTACATCCACTCTGGAAAACACTATGGAGATTCCTCAGAAAACTTGGAATGGAACCAACATTTGATTCAGTTATCCCACTCCTTGGCATATACCCAAAGGACTTAAAATCAGCGTACTACAGAGACACAGTCACATCAATGTTTATAGCAGCTCAATTCACACTAGCCAAAGTATGGAACCAAACTAGGTACCCTATAACAGATGAATGAATAAAGAAAATGTGGTATACATACACAATGGAATATTATGTTGCATAAAGAATGAAATTATGGTGCTTGTCAGTAACCAGATGGAACTGGAGACTATCATGCTAAATAAAATAAGCCAGTCCCCCCAAAAACAAAGGCCAAATGTTCTGTCTGATATTTGGGTGCTAACTAACAACAATAAAGAGTAGGAAGGGAAAGATTAGAAGTTCTTTGGGTTAGATAAAGGGGACTGAAGGGAAGGGTGAAGGGATGGGAATAGGAAAGATAGTCGAATGAATTGGAAATAACTTCCCTATCTTTATATATGAATACATAACCTGTGAAACTCCACATCATATACAACCACAAGAGTGGGATCCTAATTAGAATAAGTTATACTCCATATATATACAATATGTCAAAATATACTCTTCTGTGATGTATACAAATAAAACAGTTCCCTGATATGATTAATTTAATGGTATCTGAAGGCAGGTAGGGTGTGGCTAGGGGAGGTGGGCATTGGGGCTGTGCCTTTGGTACACGTTTTGTATGTGGAGACTGCAGTCTCTCTGAAATGAGAGCCCTTGAATAAACTTTTCCTCTTCTATGTTGTTCTTTTCAGGACTTTGAGTCACAATGATTAAAAAAAAGCTGACTAAAATAACTTATTGATTGATTAATAATTTTCTTGAATTTCCATTTAGAATCAAATTTTGGATGTTCTCAGGGAATGAGTGTCAAAGGCCAATATAACCTTGATGACCACAACACCATTAGGTCTAGGTGACCTGCTTCCTCCATGATCACCTTGAGTTAAATTTATAAAATTCAAGAAATTTCCTTCCAGTGCAATATTTGAAATTTCTTATGTAGTTTCTGTCCAAAGGTATCACTTTATCAAAGAAAGTATTATCCTTTCATCTAATGTTCATTCCTAAGTTAAGACATATTTTCCTAGATATTCACTTAACTTCTCATTGAACATCTGAACTCATGATTTTGAGCTCTCTCTCTCTTTGAATTGCTAAAAGTCTAGATTTAAGTGATATTTTAGAATCAAGGAAGTATTTAACAACTTTTTTTTTTTCCAGTACTGAAGATTGAACTCAGGGCCTCATGCATGTTAGACAAGCACTTTAGCACTGAGCTACATCCCCAGCCCAGCTCTTCCAACTTTGCAGGGATAAATCAGGTAGCAATACGCTTGCTTGAAATACAGACATTGACTAAATAAAAGGTGAAGACTGTACATTTAAGCCAAGGTGAGGGGGCTGTTATTGTCCCATGGCCCTGTTTCATATATAAAGGAAGACTATGTTAGGCCTGCCATGTTGCATATTTCAAGTAAGAAATACAAATACTACTCTTTTGTAGATGGAGAAAGTTCGGAATGTCACTTCACATTTTTACAAATGTTTTGAATATTCAAGTTTCCATGTTGAAATAACTAAAATTATACATATTACTATTTGGCGTGATCAGTCAAAACTCTACATCTGATTTCACTTGTTAGCTAGTGTGGAAGGAGCAGGTAGGGATGAGCCTTGGTCCTAGTCCAAATCCTCACCCTGAATGGATATAAAATAAAGTGGCAACATTCCTTAGTAGGATGGTACTCTGGCCATGGAAAACTCCAGTTATCTAACTTCTCTGCCAGAACCATCCTGCTTTAAAGAAAGGAGTCCCTTTGGGGCCACTAAGCATTTCAAGAGGTTAATTTGAAACTATCTGTACATTCTGCCATTGAGGGGCAGCCTTAGTTCTCTTCATCCCTCTCTTTTCAAATCTTGAAGAGATCGCCAACATGAAATGATTACGATGCAGCGATCCTATTTTGAACATTTTCCTCAGGGTTTTCATGAGCTCTGCTGGTTACCTTTCTTTCCTTAGAGCAATTTCAATTTCCTTATGACTCAGCAAGCAGCATTTGGATCGATACTGTTTTTTTTCCTCCTTCAATTGTGGATCTGTTTTTCTTTTTTCTTTTCTTTCCCCCCCCCCTAAAACAAATGTAAAACCTTTTCCTTGCAAAAGGCAAAAACTTTGAAAACCCTGAACTGTATCCTTCTGCAAACAATCCTTGATTGATGTGTCATGTTGTGTCACATCACCTTAGGTAACTCTTGTCTCCTTGCATTGTACCAGTCAACAAGCCAGTGAGAATGATGGCCTGAACTCCACAAGAGGCATTAGGATGCAGGGGAGGCTGGCTGTACAGCTTTCTTTGAGACTTTACAACAAATTCTGCCACTGAATACAAATATGAAAGCCTTCAGCTCATGTTTGCAAACCAAATTGAACACAAAGAAGTCCAAGTATAAAAGACATCAAGTTAAAATAACTGGGATATGGCTCAAGCCCTGGAAATACCTTTTTCTGCTGATTTCCTCTGGGTATAATTGATGCGAATCCAAATGTGTTTGTTTTAATTTTTTTTTCTTTCTTTCTTTTTATGAATGCTAGAAGTTAGCTGCTGTAATAAATCCTTCAGGGACTTTTCAGTTGAAGAGATATTTGCTGTTAGCTTAATGTGTAACTGGTCCTACAGTGATCCTGAAACCGCAGACAATGCACCCCCCATCATTGTGTACAGGCTGCCCCACTTGGTGATGCTGTTTCGCGAGTAACCTCTGGCTTCACCTTGTGAAACAGGCACCTCTTGTGGCTTTACAGTTTTAGTGCTGTATGTTTTCTAAAACAGAATGTATTTTCCATCAGAGAAAATTCATGCGTGTATTCATATTTCTTCTCATTCTAATTATGAACAGAAACTCACCTGTATCCCTTAACACATCAGATTGAGATTTTATTGACTTAATATCATTTGGAATTTTCTAGAGAGAGCAACTCCATGAGAACTTATTGATTAGAATTGCCATATTAACCAAACAAGCCCTGCTGAATCAATTCAGCGATTGTGGCATTTCCTGTTGACTCAGAATGTTCTGTTCTATACAAGATATGAGGATCTGGCTAATGTATCAAAGGCTGAGTCAGGAAAAGAATGTAAAGTCATCGAATGGAACTGAGGATATTTTGTCAACTGAAGTCAATCAGTCTATAGTAAGATTGCAGATATTCCCATCCCAAAATCTCACAACAAAGTTAGAATTTACTTTTTATTATCATTACTACTACTACTACTACTACTATTATTATTATTGGTAAATGTAATAGCTCAGGAAGGTACCCAATTTAAGTTTCAGTCTATACTGCTACACAATCTGAATCACGTTTGTTAAAATTCCCATGTCTTCTATCTATAGACGTATGTTATGGTCAGTTTTCAACAATTTTTTTTTTGAGTGTGAAAAGGAAAAGAAAAAAATATCCCTCGTTTAAATAGCACCTTTCAATCAGAGCATTCTTTGTACACTCTACATGGTTAATTTTTCCTTTGACTACTCATGTTAAACTCCCACAGATGTATCAGAAATTTCATGGGGCTATTTTTAAGATTATATTAGAGAAAAAGATTTAGCAGAATAAAAAAACCTTGTGGTGCCTTTCTTCAACTTAAGGAAGTTCAAGTTATTTTTATATTGTCTACTTCTATGTGGAAATATTGCTAAGAACATAATAAAAAAAAATATCCAGTGGATTTGCAGCAGGCGACATGTAGGTGGGAACCTGGTCACTTAATAAAAAGAAGTATAAAAAACTTAAACTGAGTCAGACTCAGATGAAAGGGTATGAAGTAGGTCTATGATTGTTCTGAGAACTTTTCTGGACAGTCTTTTTAAATTTTACACCCCATTAAATTACCCTTTGTGCCTTTCTCTTCTTGGGTATCTGTGTTCTCATACCTTCCCTAACTACCCTATTAAAAATTGTTTTCAGGAAAGGATAGGGAATTTACTTAACCCTACTAGTATTTCTAATGTTAACAACTTTACCTCCCTGGGGTTTTATGTTTTAAAAGCCAGTGTCACTGTAAGGGGAGGCAAAGAACTTCAGGTGTCAGGATGAAATAGCTGAGTTTTCTCTTTGCCTTTCAGGTTGTATAACAGTTTGGTCACCAAGTTTTGTAATATTTCTTCCATGAGGTTTATCTTAAACTTAAAATGCAGACTGGTGAAACTGAGAAATCTCATGGGATACTGCTTGGCTTATTCTGAGGCTGATTTGAAAAATGAATGGGAGGTGGGAAAGGGTATATGATTGATTTTTTGTTTTTTTATAAAGGTCACACCTTTAGGGGGAACTTTAAAAAATGTCTGCCAACTCCAAATGTATACTTAAAAACATGGCTGGCATTATGTGCAATGGAAGTTAACTTATGCTATTAAAATCGAAATACAATATAACCAGAGGCAAAATGAATTTATTTAATCTAGGAAATAGGATTGAGAGGTTGTATTAAAAGATTGTAAGAGAACTTGAGAGAAAGCCACAGAAAGAAAACACTATCCAAGGACATAAAAATATTCTAGTAAATAACACACACAAAATTAAAAATGGTAGTGATAATAACAATACACTCACAAAATATTTTGCTTTTACACAATAAATTTATACCTGCCTTCCTATAAAATGCCCTTCTGGTGAATGATAACATGATTCAACTAGGATAGAAAAAGAGTCGTTTTCAACATAAATGTAAAGGGAAGAGATTTAGGAAAGCAGAAAACAATTACCCAAGTTGGAACTTTTGTCAAAACACATAGATTAACAGTCCTATCTCATGCAGATTATCCAGGATCTTTACAGCTCAATGGTAGATAGGATCCTTTTTCTATTTCTCACCAGAAAGATATATGAGATTTTACTCCACTGGAGTTCTGCAGGGTTTCCTGTTTGCTCAGCATTTTTGCATACTTGTGCCTTCTGCAGGAAGAATATACAATTTGCTTTTGAATCTGTTGAGTTGCTGGGTGACTCTGGCAAGGTTCTTTTTGTAGAATAGAATCTGTTGTATGATAAACAAGCCTCCCTGGCAATCTCTCTCCAAATCCATCTTCTTGAATAATGATTATGTGAATATTGTCATAACACTGAAATCCTAACTCCACTTTGAAGGTTCCCCAAAAGTTGAACTGCAAACTTTTGGGGGGATATAAATATATATATTTGTTTTTCCTTCTAAAAGAAAAAAAAATGATCTGACATTTTTGGCCAATGGAACAATGGAGGCATATGGAGAATGAACTCTGCAGCTAACTATAGTTTCCTTTGATTTGGCTGTTAAACAAAGTATCAGGCCTATTCCTTTCCTAATATCTTTAGACTTTTCTTTTTCTATATCCCTATGCATCTTAACTTTATGGAACACTAAATATTTTCCCTTTCCAAGTGATTCTTTTTGATATAACAAGACTTGAGATTCACTGGAAGCAGGGCTGGTCAATATTTATTTGTAATGTCATAGAAATGGCATTCTCCTGGAGTGGCCTTATGTTTATTATGTATTAAATGTGATCACCACACTCATGGCTCACACGAAAGCAGAATGTTAAATGGTGAGATGACAGGAAACCACACACAGGAGTGCATAGTCTCAGTAGATCCCTAATAACCCACACTTTAATCACACCTCCTTTGTACTAAGATTTGCTCTGTGAGTGAATCCAGAGACTGCTTTTCACTATGCTTAGAAGTTCTACATTTTACAGACCACACAATTAGGCTGCAACACAGTAACATGTTGAATATAAAATCTTTGAAAAAAATCAATACAGCATCAACATGGTCACCCATATTTTAAAATAGAATACTTTATTTTGTAGAGAACAAACATTGTCCCAATTTCCATATATATAGAGATGCCTTAGTAGAACAAAAATAAATTAAAAAACCTTTCATTTAGGAAAAAGAAAACATAAAACCTTTCCCCCAAACTTAAAGTTTCAAATTATTATGTCTAGTGTACATTCATAAAATATTAACTTTAGAAGATTTCTAGTTCCATCTCCTGATATTACAGATAATGGAGCTGGGCATCCGTGAGATGGAGGATTCGATCAATATTGCAAGGTAGTTACTAGACACCTAGATTATAGACTGCCATCTACTTTAACCAGGAGAAAGTGTAGCAATTTAAATAGCTTTACCACATTTTCTAGTCAAGCAAATCTAAAGTCATCCCATGTATTGAATTAAAAAACTTGTTTTTGCCATAATTTTTGTATCCAAAGCAAATTTGTGTGGCACATAGACTCTGAGATGATTTCCAAAGATCTCTCCCTTCTTGACTTATAGTCTTGTTTGATTCCTTTTCATTGAGAGACCAAAAGCTGTGGCTTGCTTCTAACCAATAGAACACAACAAAGTTGATGGGATTCCTTTCTGTGGTTATAGATAATTATAACCTTGGTTTTGCTGACAGACTATCTTCCTTACTGATTTTGACTAAGCCAGCTGCCTTCCATGTGATGAACTGTGCTATGGAGACTCCAACTGGCAAGAAATGGAGGGCTACTTTTGATAATCAGCAAGGAACTTATTCTCAAATCTCACAGCAAGGAACTGAATCCTATCTACAACTGTGTAAGTGAGCATGAAAAAGAGGATTCTTTTTCATATGAAAAACCAACATAGGGTGGTACATTGATTGCAGCTATATGGAGACTCCCTAAATAGAAATCATAACTAAACCATGCCTGGACTTCTGGTCCTCAGAAACTATGAAGTAATGAATATGTGTTTTCTTTTTGTTGTTGTTTGTTTGTTGGCACTGGGGATTGAACTCAGGGGCAATCAACCACTGAGCCACATCCTCAGCCCTATTTTGTATTTTATTTAGAGACAGGGTCTCACTGAGTTGCTTATCGCCTCACAGTTGCTAAGGCTGGCTTGAAACTCATGATCCTCTGGACTCAGCCTCCAGAGCTGCTACGATTATAGGCATGCACCACTGCACCCGGCCATGTGTTATTTTAAACTGCTCAATTTGTGATAATTTGTTATGTCCCAAGAGGTAACTCACAAAATATGTTTCTGAATGAAATAGCACTGCATAATCAGAATAATTCAAGGAAATGTAACTGCCATATAGGAACATTGACGTTTTGCTTATTTTAAAGACAGATAAAAATCAGAATCATGAAATCTCCCTTAAACTTATGAATCAATATGGCAACCATGAACTTGTAAAGGCAATAATGAAAAATGGCATTAATAAAACAGAAAAATATAATTACATGGCAAAATGCCTTTGCTCACAATGAAGCAGTTCCCTCTATGTTACTATTTTCCAATATCTTCTGCTTCTTTCAATGCTCAGGTGATACTTCCAGGAAGCCATTTCTGACTTCTAGTGACCATATTTGGTTTTGTTTCCATCTTCCCTCCCTAAGAACTGACTGTGTGAGTAATGTGGTATTTAAGATATGGTATTGGTACTACTGTAAGTATTATAATATACCTAGGAATATCTTCTCTTCCTAAAATGGTCTCAAATTTTCTTAATGGTCTAAAATTTCCTAAGGGCATGTATTATGTCTTTTATCATTTTCTAACACTAGCATAGTACAATATATGACAGAGAAGGTAAACTGGATTTGTTGAGAATGGTGCCAATTTTGGCCACATAAATCATTTATGATCTATATAAGAAGACAGTTCAAATATCTAAAGTTTTCAAGACATGAGAAAATCCACTTGCTATCTAGAGGTATGAAATTAGGTAATTTGGTTGTTATTTTCAGACCCATCTTATTCATTGGCACAACTTCATTTCCTGCCACTTAGTCATCTATATATAAATAGCCTGACGGTGAACCAGTTCTGGGGGCAGAAAAAGACAGCTAGATCCACTTGAGAAATTATTGATTTCTCTTTTGCCATTCAGGTAGGTAATTAGAGTACTTATGTTTGAGTTGTGTAATCTCCTGGTAACCCCTGGCACGTGGAAGATGAACTTGTGCTTCTGGGTAACATTTTATCATATGACCTTATTATTAATCCCCATACTCTGCTTCTGGAAGTTAAAATTTTTAATAGGTGAATCACGTGAAGCAGGTTGATAGATTGATATCCCAATCCTGATGCTAATATACTCAAACACAAGAGAATTCATGAACGAGGTAGAGAATAAATTTAAGTATTGATTATGTCTTTTGAAGGTCAGACTCCTCTGATAATTTGAATCTCTTGAAAATTTATAAGGTTAATGTTTCCTAACTTAATAGCAAATCATATTGATTGTAAATAATATTTAATGAAATTTTTAGGGCCTAGGAAAAAATATTGGTATCAACCCAAACTCTCCCTCTCTCAGAACATCATTTTTAGTTCAGGCAACTGTAAAATTGGAGTACTTTACAGAAAATTCAGGCCACATTGGACAATTTCTATTTGTTTTGTTTTATTTTTGCATATTGTATATAATTTTCCTTCTGGCTGAAATTTCTTCTAAACACTCTTTGTCTATCTAAATCCTGTTTATCGTTCTTGTCCAATGTTAAACAACACTTAAGAAAGTGTGGACTTACTTTGACAAAACAAGCATTGCTTTGACAAACTTTCTGTACGTTCCTCAAGTACCTTCCTCTCAATGAACACACAGAGAGACACAAAATGCATTTAATTTCCCAGAATCTTTACATACTTCTGTGGCTGGACTTTAATCCTATTGAGAGCAAAGATAATGTCTCACTTACTACTCTGCTCCTAAAACAGGTGTGGCACTAGCTATGTGGTAAAACATCAGAAAACATTTGGTAAACAACAAGGATGAATGAAAGACATGAATAGAAACACAGAATGAATATATTTAAAATGGTTAAATATTGAAAATTTGATTTTGAATAGTTATGTGATATCCTATCACACAAATGAACCCTTTTTTATTTAGAAAGTTTGGTTGTTTTTGTCAATCGTTGATATTATTTCTAATGCTTTGCTATTTTACATAACAATTCAATAGTCTACTTTGTAATAGAATCCTAAATCTCTATTTCTGATGATTCGCTCAGAATGAATTCCTAGAAATGGAATACTTTTAAGGTTCTTGTAATTACTGCCAGATTACTTTTGTTAACAGTGGGGATTGTTTTCAAAATTTTCCTTACTTTTTAGGTAAGAGTCAGCTCTTATGTTAAAGTTGCATGATGGAGGTTGAACATTCCATTTATATATATTTTGGATATCGATTATAATAATTTACATTTCTTGTTACAATTTTGGAATTTCTCATTTTCAGATTTATATGCCAATATCTTTGTTCTATTTTACTACTGGAGCAGTATTTAATTTTTAAAATCATCTTTATGTTCATATATTTTAATCCACAATGACAGAAACTAGAAGGTTTTGCATGAGGCAAAGGAGAATATGGGTAAAAATAGCCAGGGTCTCATTAAAGGATAAAGAGTCTGTATTTGCCGTTTTTAGGTAGATAAATGTTTCTGTGGTAAAACTTGAGGCAGTAAAAGATGTGTCTGCAATAGATATCAGCTAAATCCTACAATATTCTTATGTCAGGGACTTTCCCTCTTTAATACTTTCCCAAATGGTACCTCTTTTCTTAATGCTTCTCCATGAGTTACATAAATTCTCCATATGTACTCATCTTTTTGCTTTTAGATTATATGCTGATTTGGTTTTGATCCTCTAAATTCCCAGGAGGTCACCTTTGTAGTCTCATGTTTATTCCATTTCTGATATATTTTGTTGACAACGGCTATTGGAAAAGGAGTAAGTTATTCGTGAAGTGTGGGTGAATAAACACGTCAGATGCATTTTTAAGATGCATGTCCATGAGTGTTGCCATTCTAGAGAGCAAGGATATAACGGAATAGGAAAGTGGAATTCTAGTACTGGCAAAACTTATGGGAGAAAACCACTCTGACCTTTGCTTATTTCTCTATAGTTTCTGAATTATCCATTAGCATTGAGTAATCATTCATTTGATGTCTTCATATGTATGAGGATTAGTTTCCTTCATAAATTGACACATCTCTCTAGACACTTCAATATCCTCAACTAAAACCATTCTTCCAAAGCCATCAGAATTTTTGAGTTAGGGTGTTGGGACTCTAGACAATTGCCACGGGCAGATACTTACTGCAGCTGAATTTTATTATGGAGTGTTCTTAAAAATGCACGGGGTGGGAATACATCCTGAGTAAAAGTACCTATTGACTCGGAACATCAGTTATAGAAGAAACCATCCTTTAACTTGTTGCCATCTTTACAATAATTGAATTTAATGTGCTTTTCTCCAGTTGTCCCCAAGGATTCTACTCTCTAATCAAGTCTAATTGGTGTTTTCCCTGGAGGTAAGAATTATACACACACAGTAAAGAACTAAGTATGCTGAAAGATTTTAGAGGGAAAGGGAGGTGATTTTTAACACAAATCACTAAAATTTGAATTAAATTCCATTAAATTCTTACATATTTACAATTTATGTAAAAATAATGTTCTTCTATAATACCTCTTAATTTAAAAGGTACATAAAAAGTGAACGATGTACCAATTTTAATGGGTTCCAGAATCAAGAACTGCCTGAAACATGCATTATTTCATTAAGATTAGAAAATTATTACATAGTTTTTGCTAGTTTAAAGGTTTGGCAAATGTGTTTGAATTAATTTTATTTTTAATAAAGTATCTCTGTTAAGGCATTATGTTATAAAAGAAATTTAATTTTCATTTCCCTTAGATAAAAATATAGAAAATTACAAAGGATAATATAATGAATACCTATAATCCTCCTAGCCCACATTAATATACGATGTCTATGATTTTGCATATTTGCCTCAGACACGGTTCCTTAACAAGTTCTTATACACAAAGTTGAACATTATCCTTTGTGCTCTCTTGCTTTCTTCCTTCATCATATTCTAGATCCTTTCTTCTTAAGTGGCAGGTACTATGTCATGAATTTTAGCTATATCTGGTTCATATTTTTATATATAAGCTGATTAAAAATACTTCCAAAAATTAGATATAGTATTCTTATCAGCTTTCACTTTAACTCTGGCTAATTGTGTGTGTGTGTGTGTGTGTGTGTGTGTGTGTGTGAGCGCGCGCGCGCGTGCATGAGCACTTGTGTACAAACACAAAACTTGTTGCTTAGCAATATAAAAATAATTCTTTAACTTGATAAATGATAAGAAATACAAATTGATAATCAATGCAATGATTAGGAAGGAGATAATAGTGCATGAAATTCATATTGTTAAAGTATTCCCAATAAGTTTTTTTAATCTCTGGTTTTCCAAATATTAAAATGTTAGTGTCTTACAGTTGGTAGGTGGTAGAGTATACTTTAAACTTAAATAATTTTATGAATTGGGGGAATTTTAAAATTCAAGCCTTTCACTTAGGCGTGGTGGTGCATGTCTCTTATCCCAGTAACTGGGGAGGCTCAGGCAAGAGGTTTCAATTACTAGGCCAGCCTCCACAATTTAGCGATATGCTGTCTCAAAATAAAACAGAGGACTGAGGATATTTATCAATGGTAGAGGATGTCTGGGCTTAATCCCCAGTACCACAAAAAAATTAAAAAAATAAAAACTAATAAATAAATAAAAATAATTAAGGTTTTTCTATACTTAATACAGAAAGATTTTATAACTGGTAGCATTTTGAAACTTTTTGTAAGCTACTAATAAATTTCATTGTGTTTCAAGTAGCTTGGTTTTGCTCTGCTTCATTAGCAGTGTTTCCATTTTTTAAGTAAATAATCTGAAAAACTATTTATTGAAAATTTGTTTTTATTATTTAAAATATTCATAATTTTTTGTGACTAAAAGTAATTTAAACAGAAAAAATATGCATTTTATAGTTCACTTTTAAATTACTTGCTACTAATTTTTCTAAGTTATTTTTTTTTCGTTTTTCAGAATTAAGGACTATTTTGATATTAGGAACAATGGTTAATCAACTAATATATCATTGCATCATAATTACATGTTCTTTAGTGTACTCAGGGTGAAGTGTAAAATAATGTCTATGATAATTGGAATTTTAAATCAATGCGCTATGGTCAAAATTAAAATGTCTTTGTGCTTTATATTCTAATATTAACTTATAAATTATTTCTGAGTTTAAGAATATAAAATTTAAAAATTGCTTGTGGCTTCTAGAAATGTTATTTTTCTCAAGTTAAAAATTTTATCAAAATCACTGAAGATTAAATAAATTCAATATAAATTTTAAGTTTCATAACAAAGAAATTGCCAAGTTTTGAGAGTTGATGTCAGCATCACTTTTCATAAGATGGAGTGAAAAGTTACAGGAATAAAGAGTCAAGGGAAAAGCATTTAAAAGACATGTTGAATCATTGAAGCAAATCCGACATCTGTCTATCAGATATTCCAGAAAGAACTTAAAAACAGAAAGAAAAGGAGGAAGGTCAATAATCCAATGAGTATTGACAGAGGACTGTTTGGGGCCACAGGAAGTCAACTGCTTCAAATTGGTCAGATCCCTGGGTGCTGCACCTGGTGAGTGACAAGTTCATGACTAGAGAAGGAACTGAGTTAATTTTTCAGAGATAGAAATGACAGTCACAGCCATACCAGAAGAATAGCAGCCACAGCTTATTCCCAAGTGAATGAGAACCTGATTGGTATTTGATTTTTCTTTAGTGACCCTCTTCACAAAGAGAGGAAGAATATCTTTATCATCCCAAGCACAGTCAGTTTGAACCCAAAATACTGCAGGACCTCATTAGAATGAAGTGTAAATATAAAATGAAACACTTCCAGGCACGGGATCTGTTAGGTTCTTCCTTTTTAAATTTGGAGTTGTTCTCACTTATATTTATAATTCTAATATATATTTGGAGTTGCAGGTAAGAATATGACTTTTCTGAGGTGAGAGACTTGTCTTCATTATTTTATTTTAATTGTGTTCTTGCTGTCTTCTTTTGTTTTGTGTTTTATTTTTGTTTTTGTTTTTCACTACAGATACTTAATGTTAATTTTACTGTTTTAGAAATCTTAACATTCTGCTTCAAATTCTCCTTGATTCACTCTTAGGAAAAAATAAATATTTGAGCCTATATTTTCCCTAATATCCATCATCAAAAATGAATTAGAACACATTTAGTCCCTGTTATCTAAGATGAAAAAAAAATAACAAACATTTCTCTTGTATAAGGCATTTTTTTCCTCTTTGTTCTCTCATTTTTGTTTCAGTACATTTTGATTTTTATATATTCTTATTTCTTTAAACCTTAACAATATTTGAATGGTATATTCTATTCTAATATAACATAGTTATTTACATGTAATTCCAACTAGAAGAGGTTGCAAGTATTGCCAACCATATTTTTATGTAAAAAGTAGAATATGAATCCCTTTAGTGTTTCTCTGTTGGTGAAAGTGGTGCCAGTTAAATCCATGTTCATTCCTTACACACATTTTGATAGACATTACCGTAAATCACAACTTGGCTTTAAAATTGAATTCCTAGTAAAAATCCCTTCTTCCATAGCACTTGGTATGCATTGCTCTGCCTGAGAGTCTGAGACTGAGAGGCCTGAACAAAGTTAAATTTCTCTAAAATATCAGTACTTTCTTTTTCTTCTTTTTGTTTTGTGTGCTTTTTTTTGTATGAAGACTATTATTTCTGTATATGGAGGAGTAGTCTGGGCTCTTATACCATTTTCACTAATTTTTTAATGAAAAATTAATTTACTAATTAATATATTCTAATAGTAAAATGATTATGAAGAAAATGAGAGCACTCATCATTCTGCTTCAAGTTAAAAATGTAAAAATCGGAAATAAAAATGGTAATACAGGGCATATTATAACATTTTACTGAGTCAATTGAATTCTACAGGAATGAGATTATTATCTTAAAAACTGTGAATTAGTGAAATTGATTTAAAGAGGTCTGCCACCAAAAGAGCTTAGGAGGCCCCAATCTTGACTCTATTAGTGGCCAGCTGTTTCCAGTTGTTGAAAAGCTGAGGCCAGAAATAGAAGCATGTCCTTTTCTCCTCTGTCCTTTTCTCCTGAACAGATCTGCTTTCCAAGCCTCCTGTGTTGACCCCTTAGATCTGATGCTCCCTTTGCTGGTCTAGCAAAATCTCATGTTTTCACTGTGGTCATGGAGACTGAAGACCAGGATACCCTGTGACTGTTGTGTACCCTGTACTCTGGTCTGTGCTGCATCTGTGAACTCCATCCTCACAGCTCTTATGAATCTTTCCACAAGCTTCCTTCTCTCTTGTGACCACTCTGAGGGACCAGATAGACCCAGCCCTTTCAGGATCACCATGTTTGAGTAGCAATCTGACATATTCTCATAAGAGCAAGGAACTCCAGTGCTGAGTGTGCAGAAAGATTCTGCAGCCAGACAAGCTGTGGTTTGAGAGGCTGATTCTCATGAGCCCCACCAGAAAGTAAATCAAATGACCCCAGAGGGATGTTTGAGGCAAGGAGATGGAAACAAGAGAAGATGAGGGGATCCTTATTAGCAAACAAAAGTTAAAAAACATCTCAATATACCCCAACTCTTTTCTTCAAGCCCACTTTGCCTATAGTCCGCCTACCTGACCCCAGAACTGCAGAACTTGGAGCAGAATCAAGTCACTGACAATGTTGTTGAAAAGTGTTCCATCAGCCATTTCAGCCCTCCATGGTTTGGGAGAATAGAAGTGAAGCATTGCAGACAAGCTCTGTGCAAGTGTGAAGGTGGGTTACACTCATCCTAACTTAATCAACATTTGAAAGTTTTACTGGTAACTGATTTAAACTGAGCCAAATAAGGGAAATGTGATTTTTAAGAACGTCTTTGAATTCTATTTTTGTTGAGCGTTTTATAATCAGCATTGTGCAAAACTCTGTTATATTAATTCATTTCATTTTCACAACAACCCTATGAAGTATATGTTTCTAAAATTATAACATTTTTCTGGAAAGAAGAAAGGGGATTAAGGAAATGAAGTATCTTGCCCAAGTCATGGAGCTAATTAAAACAGAGCAGGGATTCAAAGGCAGCTCTCAAAGCTCATATCATAACTACTATAAGGTCTACTCTATGCAAAAATAAATCCCATGGTGTTTAATGCTGAGAATTGAAACAAAGAAGAAACCCCACAATAGGAAAATGTTCAGTCAATCTATAATTATATCCCCACTATTATGCATGTATTAAAGGCTTACACACTATGTGTGAACACAATTGAAATTTTTTGTTTGACTGAATAATTAGAATACAAAATTTTACATATATTATGATTACATCTATATATCTGATTTAAAACTAAAACAGTATGTTGAGCATGGAGGAGTAAAAAGAACAAGAACCAGTAAAATAGTTCTGTCTTTTGACAATATGTTTCAAAAGCTTTTAAAATGTTGAACTTTTAACTTAGTAATTCATTTCTTAAAATCTGTTATAAAAGAGTAATTGGAGTGGATAAATACTTGTGAATGAAAAAGTTCATTACAATGGAAAAAATGTAAACCACTTAAGTGTTCAAGTAGGTACTGCCAAGATAAATAACTTACACATATAAAATGTTATTTTATATAAGAGTTAGGACTTCAAAATATTTTCAATGACCATAAAAAAAGAACTTCAAAATAATTAAAAGCAGAATTACATTGTACAAAGTTGTATGCATGACATTATCATGAAAGATGAACAAACACAAAATATACATAAAATAAACAGGCCAAAATGTTAATAGTACTTCTTCCTGGGGAGGAATAAGATGAATGATTTTCTTCTTTATCATTTTCTACATTCTAAGATTTTTTTCTAGTATTATCATGTATTATTTTTATTTAAAATAACATAAATTGTTCTAAATTCCAATCATCCTTTAACAAGAATGATTAATAAATAATTTTAAAAAGATATTTAAATGGTGACTTGCAGAGGAAGATCCTTCCCTATTAGATTGTAAATTATGAAAGTCAGGGATCTTCGAGATATAGAATCATGTCATCAGCAAATAGTGAAAGTTTGAGTTCTTCTTTACCTATTTGTATTCGTTTAATTTCTTTCTTTTGTCTAATTCCTCTGGCTAGAGTTTCAAAGATGATGTTGAATAGAAGTGGTGAAAGAGGACATCCTTGTTTTGTTCCAGTTTACTGCTTTCAATCTTTCTCTATTTAAAATTATGCTGGTCTTGAGTTTAGCATATATAGCTTTTACAATGTTGAGGTATGTTACTATTATCCCCAGTTTTGCTAGTGTTTTGAACATGAAGGTGTGCTGTGTTTTGCCAAAACCTCTTTTCTGCATCTATTGAGATGATCATATGATTCCTATTTTTGAGTCTATTAGTATGGTGAATTACATTTATTGATTTCCTCATATTGAACCAAC
This sequence comes from Urocitellus parryii, assembly GCF_045843805.1. Taxonomy (NCBI): domain Eukaryota; kingdom Metazoa; phylum Chordata; class Mammalia; order Rodentia; family Sciuridae; genus Urocitellus; species Urocitellus parryii. The sequence goes on from NC_135542.1 coordinate 95,653,153, forward strand.
ACTGCATCCCTGGGATGAATCCCACTTGATTGTGGTGCACTATCTTTTTAATATGATTTTGTATGCAATGTGCCAGAATTTTACTGAGAATTTTTGCATCTATGTTCATCAGGAATATTGGTCTGAAGTTGACAAATGCAAATCAAAACTACTCTAAGATTTCATCTCACTCCTGTCAGAATGGCAATCATCAAGAATGTAGGCAACAATGGTGGTGAGGATGTGGGAAAAAAGGTACACTCATACATTGCTGATGGGACTGCAAACTGGTGCAACCACTATGGAAAGCAGTATGGAGATTCCTCAGAAAATTGGGAATGGAACAACCATTTGACCTAGCTATCCCACTCCTTGGTTTATACTCAAAGGACTTAAATCAGCATACTATAGTGATGCAGCCATATCAAGGTTTATAGCATCTCAATTCACAAGAACCAACCTAGGTATTCCTTAATAGAGGAATGAATAAAGAAAATGTGGTACATATACTCAATGGAATATTACTCAGCTTTAAAGAAGAGTAAAATAATGGCATTTGCCAGTAAATGGTTGGAGTTGGAGAATATCATACTAAGCGAAATAAACCAATCCCACAAAACCAGAGGCCAATTTTTTTCTTTAACTTTGGGATACTAATTCATAATAAGGCCGGGGGCGCTGTAGAAGAATAGTGTTATGTTAGATTAGGTAGAAGGAAGTGATGGGAGGAAAGCAGAGGGAATGTGGGGATAGGAAAGACAGTAGAATGAAACATACATTATTACTATATGTATATATGTGACTGCATGACCAATATGATTCTGCAACTGTACACTCAGAAAAATGAGAAATTATATACCATCTATGTATGATACATCAAAATACATAAATGCATTTGACTGTCATATATAACTAATTAAAACAAATTTAAAAAGTTTTTTAAAAAGTCAGGGACACTGCCATAGTTATACTTTTATACCCATTGCCTATAACTCCGTGCTCCATAAATGCTGACAGAATGAACATCACCAATAAAAAGATATATAAGATTTGAGCTGACTGCTAAACAGGAAATAAACCTTTTCAGCAATGTACTAAAAAAACCTAAAAATTGTCACCAGACTGTGGGATTTTTATGGTAAACACATACACATTTGCAACTAATAAATAATAATTTTAAATGTAAGCCCTTCCAGATTATTAAAAAGACAGAAATGTTTTTAATTCACTTGAACAAATAAGAAATGGCTCAAAAAATAATCCTGATACACTAGTAACAAACCCAGTTCTAACATTTATACAAAATTGTTCAATATAATTTATTGTATCAAAGTTTAAACTGCAAGCATTTGAAGAAAATCAATTTCCTCAATAGAAATGTAAAGGAAACAAAAATTAAGAAATTTGAGGGGGAATTGACAGTAAAATTTTTTAAGTATTTTTTTTCTTAATGTAATAAAAGCCCCTTATCTCAAATAAACACCAAAGTTATATGTATTGATGATCAATAGATTTGACCATTTGGTTCACAACTCTTTGGAGAATTTGTCATTAATGATAATTAGACACTTTTAAACTTGCACAAACAAAATTTTTTAAAAATTTTTTTGTTGTTGTAGATGGAAAGCATACCTTTATTTTATTTGTTTATTTTGTGGGGCTGAGAATCAAAACCAGGGCCTCTCATTAGCTAGGCAAGCACTTTGCCACTGAGCTATAGCCCCAGCCCCAAACAATATTTTAATGCAATGTTAGGGAACATGATTTACCTTTATGGGTGCATATTAATTGTACATAATGGTGGTTATATTGTGACATATTCATGCAAACATAAATATCTAATTCTCTTAAATACTGATCAAACTCAGGTTAGGAACCTCTATTTTAGAAATGTAACTTTCAGAGTCAAGAACCAATTAAGATTCCCATGAACAGTTCCTTTATAAAACTTTCTTCTATGTGATGTAATAAAAAGCAACAAAGAAATTAATATAAGTGAATATAGAGGAAAAAACCAGATATATCGTTACTTGGAGATGACATATTTTACTACCTGGAAAACAGAAGGAAATAAATTGAAAAAACAATAAATTTAATAAAAATATTTGTTAAAATGATGAGTTACAAAAATAAAAAATAAAAATAACTTTCCTAGAAACTCTAAATATCCTTTTAGAAAATGAAATGGCAAAGCATTGAACACCATATGTGCAGAACATTTACAATGAAACCAAACACTTTTTCTGATAGATTTAAAATAATAAAACAAATGAAAATCTCTCATTATACAATGAGAGATTATAAATGGAAAACTCAATACAAAAATTAATCTATACAAAATTAATCTATAGTTTCAGGGGAATTATTTTACTTAGTAACCATATCCAAACAGAAGGATATTTCTTTAATTTTTTATGAACTATTCATCAAGTCATGTTTGTAGTTATAAAATGTTTGGTACTTATTTAACGTAATTCATATATTCTGATTTATCTTTTATAAGAGAAAAATATAAGACTAAATTATTCTGTTAAGGCATGTCAGAAATCTAGTATTTCTATATAAAACAGACATATTTCAACAAGTTTTTATTTTGTCTATGGAAACCAGTGTTGCTAAATATGTCAGGGCAATATTTCTATTTTAACTCAGAACTAGAAAGGCAATATCATAAAAGCAAAAAAAAGTAAAAATTGAATGTGAAACATTTTATTTATTAGTGTTTTCCTGAAAGACAGGTAAGATGATGAACATTTCTGTGTTAGATTAACTGCAATGAATGTAAAATTCATGACATCATTTTAATCAGCATTGTACTCATCTGTTTATAAATTACATTTTCAATTTTAGTTCTAAAAATTCTTCAAACCACAAACCTCCTAGATAGAGGGAGTTTAGATTAAGAAACCAGGTACTGATTGTGAGAAATAAATGCTTTTATATGCATTTCAAAATATAGCTTTCTGTTTTTATCGTCTTACTGAAAGAAATGAAAAGTTCTCTTCTTTGAAATATACCTTTCATTCTCAGTGAGATTAAAGTAAAAAATCAACCATCACGTCTTTTGATATTTGCATGAATCTTAAAGATTATTACTGTTTAGTATTGGATTTATATGAATTTAAGTAATGAAGGTGATGATAATAGGACAGAAGCTTGGCAACATGCACATAATAATAATTTGGCACCAAAGATCCAAGGATACTGATTGTAGCAAATGGAAGATCAAGTTAACTGATGATCCAATTAGGAAAGAGGCAGGCAGGCAAAAGATTGTGCTTCAACCTGAAACAAGGCCCCAGCCTATTCTTAGAGGATATCAGGAATCTAGAAGAAAAATTATACTTGCTTCTGTCTTTCTTTGTGTTTTATTCCATGCAGGAGAGGAAAGCATGAAAAGAGAAGAGAGGGAGATAAAACAAAGGAGAAGAGGAAAGAAAGAAAAAAACAGGGGAGAGTGATTGCGATAGAATTATTACAAAAGCAAGCATTCAATAATTCCTAAGCCATAGGTGTAGGTATTGAACCAGTGTACATCTCAGGGCATTCTGTTCTGTAACCTAGTCTTAGATAAATGACTCCAGAGATATTCAGGGACTTCTGTTATTCTGTCAATAGACAAGGATCTAACGTCATTTGCCAGTGAATGTCCTATCCAGGGTCAATGAAAAGAAATAACTGTAGCACACATGCTATCAAAAGCAAGACAGAATCTCAGGTCCTGGTAATGGATTTCATCATCCTACCACAGTAATTCTGTGGTGTGAAGGCTGGGATTATGGTTTGTGAAAGGCCACCCAACTAACTGCCTAGCCAGATTCAAGAGTACCTTTATGCTTAGTCCCCACAAATAAAAATTCTAAAAAGAAATGTTTTGAACTTCATAACAAATGATATTATGTCCTGACCATTTTAATATTTGACTCTACAAGTTTTATAACCATGGTAAGTATAATTTTATGTAATTCTCAAAAGTTGCTTCAGAGACTAAGGGGTCATATTGGATCTTGTCAATGTTGATTACTTTTTTTAGATTATTTCATGTTGATATTTCCTCAGACTCAATTAACAATTTTTGTTAGTGAATATTGAAATGTAAACCTTAATAAGGAAAGAAAAAAAACACTTTGGTTTATATAAAACATATATGTGTTTTTTTATATGCTTTATATGTGCTTATGTACATTTAAACTATAAAACAGAACATGATGTTTCTTTAGTATCCTTGGTTTATCAGTAAAACTTCCCCCAAATCAAACATATTAACAAAAATAGAAAATAGGATTGAACATAATTCATACCCAAAATATAAGAATAGAAAAAGAGTGCTACAAAGTTGAGTTCGTATGGAAGAGGGTGTTAGAGTCTGTAAACAAGTCAGGATGGCGCCTGGCATTTTGCCAGAGGGAGTGGTTTGTGAAGTAACGCCAGCGAGCCATTAAGTGTGGAGATTCCTGATTGGTTGACTGCTGTATCTAGTTTATGTTAATTAAGATAAACAGAGTGTAATGTATATATACTCCTCCTGTCCTATAATAAACGGCTCCGACTCCTGCTGTATCAATCTACACAAGTTGCTCGTCACCCCCTGGTTAGTTTGCTGCAGCTGGACTGCGGCAAAAGGGGAAATAATCAATTTAGACTGGCAGTCATCTCTGACTATTGTGCCCAAAGAGACCATTACTCAGATCCAGTAAAGGAAAGAAGGTGGGCTGCAGAGGACTAATGTTGGCAGAACTCAGGAAAGATCACCCCCAGAGAGAGAAGAGCACTCTAATGGGGGAACATCAGAACAGATCTATGATTGGGAGTTGGAAGATGATTACTTTCAAGGCAACCAGAGATCTGGGACTTTCAAGGAAAGGATAGTGACAATCCTAATGTCCCACCTCCATGAAAGAAGAAGGATGAACTGAAAAGAGGAGACAACATTTGAAGGCTGCTCAGTCTGGACAAGGAGAAAATTAAAGATTCTGCATAAACAAAAGAGAATCACAAAGTCAAAAGACATGCTGAATACTTTCCCAACATCACTCTCCACAAGAAGTTTGCTAAAACAAAACAAAGCAAAACAAAAACATCTTCCCTAGAGAACAACAAGGGAGAAACTCTTAAAGAAATGTAGTTCACTCCTCCTTGAAAAGAAGCACATTTTATTGCTGGTCCAAAAAAATAAATAAATAAAAGGAATCTCAAGGTAAACAAAAGAGCAGGCAACACCCTTACAAACTTACTTTAAAGGAAAGAAAATCAATGCATTTCTGCTGTTGGGTATCGGAAGGCAGAACATTCTCATAGATCCACTTACTCAAACAATTTCTAGTCCCACAAGATTTTACAAGGGAACGCTACCAAATATAACCATTATTACAATATTATTTTACATCTTTGCAGAGAACAAAAAAGTAGAAAACACCCAGATTCTTTAGATTAAGAAAAGTTAACATTAGTGTCTAAACATTTACATATACCATTTCTAAACACACACATTATCAATCTCACTTATACATATTATGTAAAATTCCTAAATAAAATATTATAAAAAATTGTTTAAGTGTGACAAAATAATACATGATTATCAAGTAGAATTTATTCTAAGATGTTAATGTTCAGTCCTTTGGTATAATTTCTATTCATAGACCCGAACAGAAATATCATGACTATTTCTATAGAAACTAAGAAGGATTTCTATAAAATCCAACACTTATCCCTAATAAAAAAACACTTCATAAAGTAGAAATTGTCTTGCTTTGCATAGAAAAACATTAAAACACCTTAGAACTAAACCCAACTTTTCATTCAATGCAAAAATACTAGATACATTCCTACTAAAACTATATAAAAGGCTAAGTTGCCCAATATCTCCACTAACAATTACCTTGGAGAGATATCCAACATATTCAGAGGACAACAAAATGAAACATCACACACACACACACACACACACACACACACAAATAAAATTTAAAAACCCCAAATTCTTAGAGTTATAGTAATTGAACGCAAAATAAAAATATTTTTCCAGATGGTATAGCAGAAGTGAGCAAAGTCTAGCTCCTTTGATAAATAAAATTTTATGGAATGATAGCCATTTTTATTCATTTGTGTGTTATTTATAACTGCTTTTGAACTATACTATAGAGTTAATTTGTTGTGACAGACGGTATTGTCAATAAAGCTTAAAATACTTAGATATATCTCCTTAAGTAAAAGTTTATTACCTCAGCCCTAGATAATCTATGATAATATTAATACAAACAATAACATGTCATTAAGGTGGCAGAGTATGAAATGAACAGGCAAAAATTAATAATCTCCACATATGAGAACAAGACATTAGAAGAGTAAGTCCTATTTTTAATAACAGGAAAAAAGTGAAATACATCATAAAAAATGTTTCAAACTGATAAGAGGAAAATAATATAAATATAAGTAGAAGTTTATCATATGATAAAAGTGTCTTTCCAAACCACTGGGGAAAATACAGGCTTTTTGCATAAAATGTATAAGGCAATTAAAGAGTCAAAAACAATGAAGTTGGATTAATAACTCTTATATCAGAATAAATTCTAAGTGAACAAAATATAAAGATATACAAGTACAGCAGGCCCTCCATACTCTGAATTTTTGGATTCAACCAACTGCAAATCAAAAATGCCTGGATAGTGGATTGTACATGTACTGCACTTGTACAGACTTCTTTTTCCTGTCATTATTTCCTAAACACCATAGTATAATAATTATTCAGATAGTGTTTATATTGTATGTGGTATTATAAGTAATATAGAGATGTTTCAAATATATTGTGAAGATGTACATAAAATTTTATGCAAGTGATATGACACTTATATCATATGAGACCATAGCATCAGGAGATTATTAGCATACATTGGGATCATGAAATCAACATCCTGTAGATATCTAGGGACAACTGTACTAGAAGAAAATATGAATAATTTATAAACTGAAAATAGAGAGAGGGGTCTTTTAAACTATGTCTCAAAATACAGATGCAAAAAAAAAGAGATTAATTTGACAAAATGTTCACCAAAATAACCCATAATTAACAAAAGCAAAACACAAAAGATCATTAAGGAGAAAAGACTTGCATCATATGACACAGATGAAAAAGTAACTTAATATATAAATAACTAAAATATGATATGGGAATGGATAAATAAAAAAACATAATAAATTGCAGAGAAGACTTTGATGTACTGTATAGAAAATAAGTAACTCTGATGGTGCTATTACTTTACTGAAATTGTCCTAAGATGTTATTTTAAACACTAGAAAAATTAAGAGCAATTTAAATATACTCTAAGTTATTATATGAAGGATTTAGGTAACAATTTCTCAAAATGGAAATGGTTTAACACTTTTTTTAGGACAGTTAAATTATCTGTGTCATTTCTTGCTGATCAATCTCCAATAGTTAGAAGCCAGATCAATGAAGGAAGTCTTTGCAATATATTTGGCTCTTTGAATATTATTGTCTAAACGCATGCATACACTGGGCATACATACAATTATCCATTCATTTCACTCATACATATTGACGCAAAATTAATTCAAAACTTACATATCTTTAAATTTCCAATATTGATGATAATATAAACAATAATAACAATTATTATTTTAGAAACAAAGCATGCTATCACTGTTTCATGTAGTTTCTTTATATTACCTTCTCTAAAGTAATAAAAGCCCATGAAGCTATCACTTTTGTTTTACATATGAGGAAACTAAGGAAAAGGTGTTGTTGAGTAACTTCAACTTGGCATTCCTGGGTATGATTGTCAGGATTCAATCCTGGCATCTCAACTTCTAATCATTATCTATCAATATTGCTTACCATTCATACCTCATTTGAATCAAATGTATAATATGTCAAGATCATTGTATTGTCATGAGCAACTAATAAAAAATATTGCTTAACATGTACCAACATCAGAAATCAATTGAGATTTTTATACTTAAGGATTTATGTGTGTGTATGTGTGTGTGTGTGTGTGTGTGTGTGTGTATTCAATGGACCTTTATTTAATTTATTTATATGTGATGCTGAGAATCAAATTCCATGCCTCACACATGACAGGCAAGCACTCTACCACTGAGCCATAACCCCAGCTGCAGAATTTTTTGATGATCAGAATACCTGATTCAGAAAATTGGTGAATGGAGACAAGTCTAGGCTGGTGTCAGGCCTGGGTGAGCTAGATGTATGATGATTTCAAATTTCAACATTTCTGTCAAAACTCTAGTGACTGGAAAATCTATTCCCAAGTTCTGTTTCATCATTTCATGGATATTTTAGAAAGTTAATTATTTCAGGGAGCTTCCACCTGTACCTAAGTAGCTTTCTTCTCCTATCTAGGGAGGCAATTTAGAGGTGACACAATCTCTCTTTCCCTGGAAAACTTTAAATGAGTTAGAAAATAAATATCTTGTTTATTAAATCTTTCCCTAGTCTAGATAACAATCATTATCTTACTTAACTACTTCTTATTGATTAAAAAGGACTTTCTCATTCTGGAATATAGAAGTCAGTCAATAATGGATAGGCAAAGTCATATACAGATATTTAGCTGGAAAGTCTGCAATTCAAAAAAATGTGTTATGTAGGCATCATCATAAGCTTTAAAAATACTTCCTCAGCTCTTTCTCATGATCCTCTCAAAAGCTGTAGGTCATTTAATTTCTAAATATTGACTGTTCTTTGGAATCCATATAGAAGAGTGCCAAAGTCCCATTTTGGCACTTGGCTTTAGTTAGAAGGCCACAAGGAAGCAATTATATAAGACTGTGCATATAATAATTCAAAGCCTAGTCAAATATAATTTTTTCAACTGTCATAGCCACCCGCTCTACATAACTATACCATTGCTTTGTTGCTTTCATTTGTTGGTTCATTTCTAACCAATATGATCCCAAATAAAACAAATTGTAAGTCTCTAATCTTTCCAATCTAAAGGCTTCATTTGGATCTCAAAACATTGTACTTGAGGGGCAGATCTAAGGAAAAGCAGACTTAAACAAAATATTTATAGCCTGTGAAACATCATCATTGACTCTTGATAGAGAAAAGAAATAGAAGTGTGAGCTCATGATGAATTAGACTTAGGGATAAACAGCTCAATTCTCTAACTGTGGACCCCCGTGCCTTTCCTGCTAGTTCACCTTTCTGTACTGGGAAACTATCCCTTTGGTTACCTCTCTCAGTCTCATTCTGTCCTTTCTGATATAAAATTATAAAATGGTCTTAAATTTTGCTTGTAACTATTTCATTTGGTGAATTTTTCTTCCATGTTTAGACCTTGAACAGCAGTTCCTAGTTGTCTGGTTAGGGATGGCAGCACAGATACTCCATGCCACAGACCCTAGCTATTGCACTCTGCTACCAAATTTCCTGCCAGGTCCATAATATAAAGGTGATAATGCTCATCTCATTTGTATGGATCCTAGAGCAGAGTTTGGAAAAGATTATAGGCCTGAATGACATGTTTTCTTCCATTTTATGGCTTCTGAAAAGTTATTTTAGTGAATTGAAAACTTTTTTTTTTTTTTTTTTTAGTAAACCTAAGGACAGTGATGTATACCCAGAGTTCCTAAAATATGTTCCAAGGAGCCACAGATTGTTAGTACTTTTAATCTGAAAAGGGAAAATAATCAGTGGGGAAAGTAAGATTCAAAGTGGCATACATCTAGGAAAAGCTGATGATTAATTTCCATTTCAAACTGGGAAAGTCACAACATTTTTAATATTCATCATGGTCCTACAAGAAGGGAATGAATTTGATAGCATTCTCCAAACATATTTATATCCCAAACCACTCTTCAAGGAGCATCTTAAAATACTGATATTCCTCATAAATTTCTTTAGGAAATATTGACTGTAAAGAAAATGTGATAAGAAACTTTGAAACAGAGCTCCACTGAATGCTTTGGGGTTTTTAAGTCTCTCCTGCTAAATTATTCCAAGTCCTAAAAGTACAAAAAGATGTTTGAAATCATAATTAGAAATTTTATAGTTAATCTGAACCTCAGAGAAAAAGGTATGACTATCATTAATAGCAAACAAAGCACAAAAACATCATCATACAAAAGCTAAAGTAAAAGGCTGACCATATAACTTAAATTCATAAATTAATTACCCAGTGAAATTAAAGGAATAAATACAGACTAAAACTCTCGGTAGTTCACACCTTTTTAGGGTATTCTCATCTCTTTATCAGTAGCAGAAGAAGAAGTGATTTCTCCCTATTTAATGATGAATCAGGGCATACAGCTTGTCCCTCCCAAATTAGAATGGATTTGTCTATGAGGAGGTTTTTAACAGATTTTTGATGGCCTCACTCAAGCAAGTTTATAGAATTGCTGGTTCAATCATCCATAAGTAACTCTCCTAATTAGATAAATTTAAATAAACATATCATACTGAAAAATTCAGAAAGTAATTAAATGTAATCATGGACTTGATCAGAACATTGTATTCAAGATGTACACAGATAAACAGTAGATGTACTCTGGCTATTCCAAACTTCTATTCTCTAAGATTAAATTTCTCTTACAATAAAATAAGATTCCTCAGAATTCAGTGAGCAATCCCTTAATTAATGCATTCTTATATATGCTTGAAAGCTTTATGATGACATTGATAATGAATTAACAAGAATTCAAGTGCCGATGAGAAATGAGACAGTATTACCATAGAAGGTCTCACTGGGCCTGGGATTTCAAAAAGCTTTCATTCTTGTTTGCACAACATGCTGTCATATAATTTATTACTGTAGATAGAGGAGCTTTGTCATCTTAGCATATCTAAATTGACCAGTGTTGAATATACTTAATCCATCTTATCAATTAGCTTTTTTATAATTGATTAGAATGCTCAGACTGTGTGTGGGGGATGTAGCTCAGTGGTACAGTGCTAACTGACAGAGTGTGAGGTCCTGGGTTTGATACCCAGCTCGTGTGCGCACACACACACACACACACAAATTTAACTGTTGGATTGCTATAATAGCTAGAGATGGGTGAGCTGATTTTTTTCACATGCTTTTAATCATATGATATTACTTTGAAAATTTATGTTAATATTCTTTTTTTTTTGGTCTGAGCAAGCATTAACTCTATTGTAAGGCTCTGAATTGTATTTGGTGATTTATTTTAAATGAAATCAATTACAAATTTGAGAGTAGCTTGAATGACTTTTTTAAATACACAGACTCCAAAACTCAGCAAAACAGTTTTAATCAATTGGTTCTAAACCTAATCACCATATAAATCACTACATAAACATTTGTGTGGGTACACGATACACATACATCTTATGTATCTATGTGTATGTTTGCATACATATACAAACACACACACACACACACACACACCTGCGCACACTGGTTATTCACAATTTAGCTGTAAATGCATGTACCTAGCTACATAGGTAGTGAAAAATAATGATTCAATAACAAATTGATTTGTCATTATAACATATTATAATAATAAATTATAATATTATATATTTCACTTCTTTGTAAAAGCCATTTACCAAATATTGGGGAATGACATTTCATTTTAAAATGAAACAAAGGAAAACACTTGAGCAAAAATGCCATTGTTTAAAAAATAATAGAGCCAGACTTAATATAACAATCCTAGGTAGATATTTTGCTGTTATAAAATTTTAGCACATCATTTGCATTTCTATTTGTAACTTATCTACTTTTTATAGCATTCTGTGTTAATTTCCAACTCTATTTATATAACACTTGTGGAAGATGGTAGACTGATTTTCCATGGATAAAAATACTTCATATTTAAATAAGCCTCATAAAGATAGATCACCTTTAAATTTTTTACTAGTATGTATACTGTCAAATTGCTGCACCACTTAGCCATCTGAGAGAAAAAAGTGGTCATTATAAAAAATAACAACAAAAAATATCTTGTACCAATTTGTGTAGCCTTTACAATTATCAGTCAAGTGCACAAATATTTAAATTTGATAGTCTCAGAACAAAGGCAGACTTGGATGATAGGTTAAGCTAAACTAGTTTATCCTCCAAACCAATAGGCATAGAACTGAAAGTATAGCCCTCAGAATGACTTATCCCTCCAAGTCATGGCTTCTGACAAAAAGAACCAAATAGACCATCAGAGATTTAAGTCTTTACTGTTAATTTTGAACTCTGTGTCTGTCCACTATCTGTCTATAAATCCAGCAAACTCTTTATGTTGAACAATTAAGGCAACAATCTGTGCCTTCAACACTCATCTGAACGGAATGTAAAGAGCCACAGGGGTAAACACCTAGTGAAAAATGTATCAGTGGTGCTGAGCCCAGTGCTGTTTTTCTTTTTTTCCTTTTCTTTTTCTTTAAATAAATAATTAAGGGAAATGGCCAACTTCCATGCAGTCTGTGGAGGGTGGCAACACAACCCCAATTACTTACATTGACAACTGAATTAATCTCCTTCTTTTCTTTTTCTCTTCTCAATAACATATGGGCTCCATTCAGCTGTGGAAGATGGTGGAACCTCACTGGGATCACATCTGTTAGGTTTACAGGGTGAATAAAAGCACTCAGCAGGCTCCTGTGCTGCCGTGTGTGTGAATACAGGTGTGAATGTGTGCCAAGTCAAGTCTGATGTCCTTGGAAAAACACTTTGCCTTGTCTCATAGATGTTTAACATCATTGTCTCTTTCGTAGATGAACACCATGAAGTATCCTTCATGGGAAAATTTAAAATACATGTAAATAATGGGCGGGGGGGCAATATTTACACTGGTTGGAATTTCCATTGCGTATACATTCACACACTTTACTTTTTAGTACACATTTTTCATATTTTGTATCCAAATGATCACTTGAAAAATACTTTAGATAATAAACATTCTAACCTATGTTATCATGGTTTGAAAAAAAAATAGGATGAAAAAAGCGGATTAGCTTAAATACAAAGATGACTAGTGTTCATCAGATATGAACATATTTTAATTTCTTCCTGACCTTGGTCTGGAGTACTGCAAATTATGTTCTGTTTTATCAAAAAAAAAAAACAATAACAACAACAAAAAATAAATTTATGAGACTTATCTCAGAGGAAAATTTTCATGAATTGGCAAAGATTTAAAACACTAAAAATGTTATCATTGGCAAAAGTTTATATGATTCAGGTTGTTACAGGCCACGTGTCATTTCAGTCTTCCCAAAAGAGGACCTTACTCAGAATTATGATCTTATATTTTCACTTAGTTAGGGAAGATGTCATCTAATTAAAAATTTAAGAGTCAGTCTGATTTTAAATTTCTCTGTTGCAAGTTACCAAATGTTTATTGCACCCCTCCTGGATGCACTGTTTTGAGGACCATGGAGGCTGCACAGATATACAGGATCTGTTCCTTGTACTAAAAGCCCATGATTTGGTAACACAACACATATCCAAATATGTCAAATAACTATATAAAACAATTTCTATCAAAATAATAGCAACTGTACAAATTTTTAAAACAGGGAAATTAGGAAAAATCCAAAATAATTACTTTCAATTGAACTGAATTTGGGAAAGAGAATATTTTGATGAGGCTGCCCAGCATATTTAACTAAGATGCACAGTCTTAGGTTATTTTAATTTCAGAAAGGAGGTGGTTGCTTAACAACTGCTGTCATAGCTCCACTGAGTCTAAAAGCAACCCACATACTCTGAGAACCTGAGATGAGGAGGAGAGCTCTGAACTGAATTTTAGTTGTTTATCCAGTGCAGAGTAGACCCTTTCTGAGAATGCGATCACATTCCATCCTGTATTGAGAGAAAACCTACTTCTCTGAAATTTATACTACAAAAGGATAGAAGAAAGAAATGTGATCACACAACACCTATGACATCTCATTTTTATCTAAAGTAAAAAATAAGACCTGGTGTGTAATGAATAGCTATTGTTATTAGCACTCTTAGGCATATATGAAAGAAAAGTGAATGTTCTAAAGTCTTTTACAGATATTTACATTATTGTACACTCTATAGACTGACATCACAACTTATTTTTTTATTATTGATCTCTAGTAAGTAGACATAATATTAGATGTGATGAATGAAAATAGAAAGAGTGAGATGTAGTCTCAAACCCTTAAAACTTTTTTGAAGATAGTCATTAAAGCAGTTGTTCTACCTATATTAGCTTGCATCTACAGTTAATACAAATAGGAAGCAAAACATTTTAAGTAAAGTCTATTGTTTATTCACAAGCTGGGTTATGACTCCCTGAATCCTGTCTATTTCAATGATCTAGGTTTGGCCATATGTGCATTCCTATTGCCCAAGTTCAACCTAGCCACTTGCTCTGTGGACACTGTCCCATGAGCCCCATCTCAATAAATAACAGCAGTTCACAGAGGGAGGAAGAACAGTACAGACTTTCTGTATGGGTAGAATCAAGCAACAAACTACAAAGTATTCAAAATAGTTGGAATTTCACATAGTAAAAAAAATATATAGAAATATTTTTAAAATTTTTAATATCCTAATTTTTCCAAATATAAACTCTAACCTCTAAGAAAATAGTCAAGATTATTCCTATGTCCATGGTCTCCATAATTTCTCTTTAGAAATGGAAAGAAGGACAGGGCATGAGTGAATGAGTAAATGTTTTCTGGTGTGAGAAAATTTACCCCCCCAAAAATGTGAAGACTTCATGAAAACTCGGTTCCTTTATAAATAATATTCCTCTGTATTATAAAGATTGTCTCCTGAATCACCTATACACCTTTTAATACATTTAGATTTTTTCTGCTTTTCAATTCTTATAAAAATAAAATAAATATTCATTATGTAGTGACTATTATTTTCTTTTAAATAAGTAAGTGTTTTTCAGCTAAATCACTGTTTTCTCTTAATATTTTAGCAATTAGCAATTATAAATGACTTTTTTTCTGAAAGAAAATCTTTTGGAAATCAGCAGATTATGTAACTGTCTCATATATATTAAAGAGCCATTTAAATAAGTTTACTTAGATACTGCAAATCAACATTTTACTTCCGTATAATAGGATAATTTGAAAATATTCAAAAAAGTCAGTACAGTGGTGGGTGGTGGAACAAAATAATGTCTCATGTTCAAATCTGCATTAATGTTTTCATTTTTCACACCCATAAAGGGTTTTTTGAGAAAACAGAATCTAAACATATTGAAACTTACAGAATATGGTTACTAGATTGAAAAACCATGAGTATGTACTAGCAGAAATATAACATATACATTTGTATATTTACTTATAATTTTTCACAATTTGTAGACAAATTGTTAGTTTAATTTTTCATTTAGAAGTTCAAATTTTTTGAAAAGTTGAATTTTCCAAAGGCAGAACTTAATTTATATAAGAATGTACTTTTTGATTAACTTGCATTCACAAATCAGTAGAGAAAGGAAATTTTATGAGAGTATAGTATTGTAAAACTCAGTTAATTGCACAATTGAAGAAATATGAGACTTTTACACTACTCCTTACAGCCTAGTGAATAATGGGTTCATTAAAAGAGCAAACTAAAATTTGAAATGAACTATAGTTGAATGTTTATGTATCTCAAGATAGAAAAGAACTTCAATAGTTTATTCAACATGCTGCACAAATACCAGCCTTATGGATCTTGAACTCTATTGGGGAAGGGAGAAAGAAAAAATAACATTTATATTTAAACTGTTTTGTGATAGTACATGATAAAAGAGAAAAGATGGTTGAAAAATTGTAAATATACTGGTCATGGTAATCCATGTGGAGGAGGTAATGATTGAACAAAAGAAGATGAAGGTAAGAAGTAGACCCTACTGATCTCTGGAGAGAAACATCACATATGGAGGATACAGCAATTATGAAGAATGTTAATGTAAATGAATACTTGATGCCTTCTTTTCTTTTTAAAAAGAAAGTTAGTATAGCTGGAAAGAGAGAGAATTTATTAAAACTAAGGATGAACTTATCAAAAAAATGTAGATTTTATTATTGTGGGACTGAGCACTTTCTGAACATTAAAGACAAATTAAAAAGCAAAAGACCAAGCAGGTTAAGTAGTAATAGAGATTACAGCAAAAGGCAATCCAGTGGACAGCAAGCACTATGACAACTAGGACATTTCTTTCCTCATTGTGGAATCAAAAGTGCTTAAAACCCTGTTTTTTACATAATGACTATGCTAAATACATCTTGAATATTGTTTAATGACTTAAAATATACTAGTAGAAATGCAGACTGAAAGATATTGATATGCAATTTTTAGTAGTTGTATAATGTGAATTTTTTAAAGAATTAGACCATAATATATATAGCATCGGTTTCAAAACTTCATATTGTTTTATGATTATCTCTGCCCCTGGAACTTCCTTAATTATTTTCAAAACATTAGTTATTTCCTGATGTTAAATTATACATTTTATTTACTTATACTATATCTACTAGGGAAATGCTTTTGTTTGGTTCTTTCCTGTATGCCAAATCATAAAATAGTTTCTGGTATCTCATAGTTCTCTATACATATTTCTTTAATAAATGAATACTTTTCCAAATAATCCAATTGAAATAACCAATATGGTCAAAGATTTATATATAAGGGCACTCATTTTGGTACCATAAAATGTAAAAAGTCCAGACAACCTTACATTTATAAAATCAAAACAATGGTTAAAACTTGTGACATGGCTACTTGATAGAATATCACAAGAATTATCTGTGCAGAAAACATGGATATTTACCATTATGAGAAAATGCTCCTGAAGCACACTAAATAAAAATAGTATGATGCCAAACCCTCTGACATTCAACTGACACTTGTTGAATGAAATCATGTTGATTAGAAATACTGGATTTTAGAGTTGTGAGAGTCCTAAAACACACAAGTCTACACAGTTTTGGACATTTCTCTCTCTTTTTTTTTTCTTTTACTTTGGGAACAAATTATTTTACTAAAGAAAATGTCTCATCAGAAGCCAATGTGCACACACATCCTTTAAATGGAGACAGTATGATTTAGAGAGGGGACAGTGAGAAGAGAGTGCTCCAGAGGCAGAGTCCTTACTCCTGAACCCACATGTTCATTCTCTTATTACCACAGGGAAGGCCCATAGAAAACCCTTTAGGATATCTCTTTAGGATATCTCTGAGGCCAGGAAAAAAAAAAAAGAAAGAAAGAAAAAAAATTCAAGGAGATTTTTCTGGTTTAAGATCTGGAAGAAAATATCAGAGCCCAGAATGTCATATAACTGTGAATGTGACTTAACAGAAAAAAAAAAAAAATCTGGGATCAGAAAACTATCTCCTTAACTTGGGGTTAATACTTTTTAACTATCCTTCTTACTTACAGAGTGAGGACACTGGGATCTCCAAAAATTTACTAATACATCTATATAAATATATATATATTCATAATTCTTGTGGAAGTAACTCATAGGAATAATTACAGTTTGGATAATTTAGCTGATATATAGGTGAATTATGCTTGGAGAAAAAGGCATGCACCAAGGATGTGAAGCATATCTTTTTTGATTGTTCCTGTACTAATTGTCACAAACAACTTGGCAGCTTATAACACAAATTTATTATCTTACAGCTCTGTAGTTCAAAAGTTAGGCATGGATCTTCTTACCAAGCTAAAATTAAGATGTCAGCAGTGCTGTACTCCCTTCTAGAAGTTCTAGAGTAAGAAGGCATTTTCTTGGCTTCCCTGCTTTCAGGGGCTGCCTACAGTTCTTGCATTTTTGGCTAATGGCCCATTCATTTTCAAAGTCAACACTGTATCTCTAAAACCTTTATTCCATAGTCACATACTACTGTTTTTCTTTTTTTTTTTTTTTTTACTTTCTTCCATTTTGAAGGACCCTTGTGATTACATTGGGACTGCAGGAAGAATCTAGAATTATCTACCTATTACAGTGATTAGCAACCAGAATTCCACATGCAATCTTCAGTCCATGGCCATGTAACCTAAATGGTCACAGGTTTCTAGTTTACACTCTCTTTATTCTTCCCATGAGTAAAAGCAAGAAGATTTAAAGAAAATATTCCCAGATTACAATTTTTTTAAAAAATTTTTAACTCTTTTCAGAAAAGGTACAATGAAAAGCAGAAAAAATGTGAATTTTATCTATGAGAAAATAACCTGACTTAAAAAATTAAAGGTCAATCTCCAAGTCGTTTAAAAATAGACTGTCTAATAGAGTTTACAGGCTACTTTGGCTGTAAACCCAAGCATTACTGTTCCTACCTGCTGCATTATAAGTAGGTCAGAAGTAAATTATATTTCTCCCTTTTTAATCAACCTTGCATAAAATTAAATAACCAGGCTTGTTTTTGATTAATTAACCAGCCCCTATTCAATCATATTTGAAACATTGTAATGTACTTTTAGCAATAATCCGCATCCATGCTTTAGCAAGAATTTGTATATTGAGTCACTTCTCATTAACCAGGAGCTTTTCAAGAAAACAACATGAGACATGCAGATTGATGACAGAGAGGAGACTTGGAAGTCTGGAATATTGAAGTGGAGCTTAAAGATAACAGGTATGAGCAAGAGACTCCTAAGACCAACGGCTAAAATGGGGTCCCTATGGATAAACACAAGGAGGGTGTTCCTGCATGAGATTTTGGTTAAGAAACTATTTTTGGTTTTACTTGGACTTGTTCTCTGTATTAAGTTCTGTTATATACCACCACTTTATTTTTCACTGCATACTTATCTAGAATCAAACTGCCCTAGTTTTAAAATACTCTATTGAATTGTACATGAAATAGACCTAAATTGATAGATCTCCCCAGTGCATTCAAAGGGAGTTTTTGAAAATATTATCATGTTCATTTGGGTTTTTAGCATTTTTTCGGTATCTCTTAATTAGCTCTATTTCCAGGGACCATGATTGACTTTTTCTAAAATAAACTAATACACTGAGTGGGTCAAGGGTAATGTAATTGTTAACTGAAGATCACATTCCACCGTTTCTCAGCTCATTAAGACATGTCGGATGATTTCACTTATCTTTCATCAAGATTTCATTAAAAGTGCAAAAGCTTATTTTATCTAAACTTGTTAATGTTTGTTGATGACACTGTTGCCTAGAGAAATTAGGTTTTTGAGTCACACTGAATAAGATGATATTCTTGTAAGTAGGATAAATAAATAAGAGAAACCTCTATAAAGAATTTTCATTACAAATAAATACCAGAAATTATACCTTTCTTATATTTCAAATGTTTATGGATTCAATTACTAACAAGCTGATTATAGAAAGGTTGAGGCCAGGGGTTGGGGTATGCTTCCTTTCTCAAATATGTAATTTTCCCATTATAATGGAAGCCCTTATTAAACAATGCCCATTCACTGATAACTCAAATGTTTTAAAATGTAGATGATAATCTGTCAAATGTGTCAGCATCAACAGAGTGACTATTGTTCAAATATAGGAATCCAACTTAGCAAAAATGTTGAATGCCAAGCATTCCACATTCCATCTAAGGTAATCTTTTCAGCAATGATGGTGGTAAATTTATTTCGTACTTACTTACAAGAACTGAAATGAAGAGGCAGCATAGAGTTCCTTTCCTGGGTTGACACAGCCTGGCAAAATTAGCATTCAGACACAACCCTTCAATCCTGTGCTCCTTCTACTCCACAATAATTGCCTTAGGGAGAGCAGCACGTGACTTGACACCATGGGGTGTCTTTTATTGAATGATTGGAGCATGCTTTACAGACCTTTTTATCTCTCAGTTAAGCTATGTCAGCTACTTGTCTAATGGGAATTTTCACATTTTATTGAGAACAAAAATAATTTTCTTGGGAACCTCATTTGGGGGAGAGCATAAGTGAAAGAAAGAACTATGTGTTTATAGAGAATACAAAATGAAAGATCATTCAGAAAAAAATAAGAAACCAGACCAGAACAAAAAATGGCAAAACTTGAGTTGATTTGGCATAACCTGGCATTCTATCTTTATGAAAGAAGAGCAGAGTAAAAGAGAAAAGTAACTTTTTGCTTTATACCCAACAAATATCAAGCATTTTCATGTATTTTATATCTTTATGTTCACACTACAAGATTGTTTTTATAAGCCATATGTTACATATGGAAACAACTTAAGGCTCACAGTTTAAAATGCTAGCCCAAATATATTTGATAGAAACAAATAAAATTGAGATGAACACAGGTAATTGCCTTTAAGACTATATAATCGCAACTATTCAGCATTTAGCATTCTGTCAGATAAAATCAAAGTATTTTGATTGTAAAATGCAAATAAAACAAATTATTATCCTTTTCTCAAAATCATAATGATTATATTGTTATTGTAATGAGAACATCAAATAAATATTTTACCATTTGCAGAATATATAAATAAGGCTCAAAAATATTAATGATGATGATGTGACTATTGAAAACTTTTGGTAATAAAATTAGTTAATTCTTATATTAGTTTACTTTTAATAGAAGATGAACATAATTTTAAAAAAGCAGTTAAAAACTTATTGAAAGTGATTTTACTTAAAAAGCCTGACATGGGGCTGAGGTTGTGGCTTAGTAGTAGAACGCTTGCTTAGCACATGTGAGGCAGGCGCTGGGTTCGATCCTCAGCACCACATAAAAAATAAAATAAAAGTATTTTGTCCGGCTACAACTAAAAAAAGTATATTAAAAACAAAGCCTGACATACTAGTGTGTTACTCTTAGTACATAGGACTCAAATAGTAAAAATAATAAAATGAAGATTTCAAAAATATTTTTTAAAGTACCTTCAAAAATTTAGTCCTATTGCAAAAAAAGAGTATGAAGTCTTGGGTTGAATTCACCAGTATAAGAAAAAATTTTTTCAGCTTAGTATTAGAAAATAAAATTTGTAAACAATAGAATGAGGTCAATGTGCTAACAATAGATGAAAGTTTTCATGGTGGTGTTAGGTGACACTTGTTTCCAATGTTGTCTGCAGGGGCAAAAAATGATTGAGTGGATCCTTCTAAGTCTCTACCAATACTGATTTTTTCCTATATGTTTTTTACCACAGGGATTGTTAATGTGGAAATACCTACTTGAAAGATGATAAATATCAGTGATTCAATGCCAGCTATTATTTATAGTTTTATGTCTGCATAGATTAGGCTGAGAGAGAAAAACATGGAGATTATGTTGCATAACTAGCTATCTTTTAAGATGAATATAACTTGATCATTTGAGTAGTTGTATTTTTTAAGAAGATACAGCTGTATCAACAGCATCAGATTTGATTCAGAGATTGTTGCTCAAGAAAGAAACAAATCATGAATGGGGTGTTATATATATATATATATATATATATATATATATATATATATATATATATACTTATGCTACATGATGCCCTTATATTTTATAATCATAATATGATTTTCATTATAGAAAATAATCTGTGTGGCTCCATGAATGTGAGAATTATGATGAACTAAAACATGCATACCTCAGTAGCGTTAATATAAATACTGTGAGAGTATTGAAGACTTTGAGTACCCTTAAAGGATCAAAGGTTGTATGTCTTAGCAGAAAGGAATCTGCCTCAGTATCTTAGAATGTTGCTGGCACAATGGGAAGAACATTGACATTGAAGTTAGAAAATTCATTCTTGAACTCCATACACTCTTAGCAAGTCTTGTGACCTGAGACAACACCCAAATATCCCATACTTGAAAAAAAAAATTGCAGTACGGTATAAAATTACCCACCAGGAAATGCTATGGTGAAAGTCATATGAGCCACACACTCATCTTGGAGCACTATTATTCGTAATAAATTTTTATCAATTTCTCATGTCATGGTTTGATGGAATATCCCTCTCAAAGTGTATGTGTATTCAACCAAGAATAAAGATAGTATTAAATTCTTTACATACCATTCTACTTAATAACTGGCTATGTGAAGAGGTCTTTGCAATGAAATAACTATCAAGATGCTGGAGTGTGGCTTAATTCACAAAAATGTTCTTTATGTAAAAATGTCTGTGGTGAAAAATACTAATTGATCTCTTATTTTCTCATTCCCTTTTAAGTCAATTTTCTCCCTCCATCAGAATATACTTTAATTCTCCCATTAGGCATATTCAGTCTTTTCTGATTATTCTTCTGAATTCTACATAAAGTCTAAATAGTAATAAGATGGTAATGATCTTGATGATACTGAGTAATAAATCCATCTACATAAAATGCCTGTGTTCAACAGAAGATGTAGATTGCAATAATGCACTGAAACAATCCAAGAGAGCAAAACTTTGTTGAATACAATATTTTCCATTTTGATCAATAGTATTTATACATTTTATTTAGAGAATTAAAGAGAAAAAGAAATATCTTCAAAGGTGCCTTTTACTTAATAATGAATCATTTACGAAGAGCCATTTTTCCTGGAATCATAGAATATTGGTCATTCTAGTATTGGATTTGCAAAGGAATCTATTGGTAGGAATTTTTATAGATAAATGTACCGTGAAGCTAGTGAAGTAAAACGTGATCATTTCATCACAACTTTTGCTAATTAAATCATAATTAGTAGAATTTTCACAATTATTTTAAGTTCCCTAAAGATTTCTTGAAAAGAAAAATAAAAAAAAAATTCCTTAAGAAAGAAGAAAAAATGCTGTGACAGATCATAATGCTTTCCAAGAAATGATTACATCAAACCTGTGAACATCTCTCCATTTTTGTAATCTTATCAAGAGTTTCAAAAATTTTAAATCTGTACTGAAGACTGACAGCTTTCCTATGGTTCAAGTTAATGGCAGTGGGGTGTGAATCAGGATGTCCTTGAATGGATCATTATGAGACTTTGATATACGCTTTCAAAGAAGAGAAACTGAATATAGGAGACAGAACAGAAAGTCAGAGAGGTAATGAGGAAGAAAGAGAAAGATTAAGAGGTAGGATAAAAGAGAAAGAAAAGGCAATAAAAGTGGAAAGAGCTTATCACTTTTTCTGATAACACATAATATTCACAACAAGAACAGAAAGAAAATGAGAAAATAATTAGGAAGCAGAGGAAAAAGAGGTGAAGGAGGCAGAGGAAAAGGATATGTGTGTTTGTGTGTGTGTTGTTTGAAATTGCCCATAACTCCACAACCATGAACTAGAAAGTCACTAGTATGTGATGTTTTAATTAGGCATGTGCATATAATAAAATAGAACATACTATTTGCAAAATTTTATGCTTTTTGCATTTACTTTATGAGAACTCTCATTCCATGTCAATGTATATACTTCTGAAAAAATGGTATAAAAGCTATTTTTTTGAGTAGATTTCTTCCCATCATTTAGCTATGTAAATAATGTTATGATTAATCTCTGTGGGTATAAAATTTCATCTATTCTTAATTATTTTATTGGAGTTACTTCCTCTGAGCAAAAATCACAAGCAGTTGGTAATGCAGAATTCCAAAATTACTAAAACAGGGACAATATCATTTGGAAATCTTCTGCTACTTTATATTTGACTAAAAATGTCTTTGATATCGTAAAGCTCCATTTCCTTACCTTGGGAAACACTGATATTTATGATAGGGTCTAATCTTTGCAAATTAAAAATCATAATTTATTTTGCTAGCAATATTGCTATTCATATTGAACATGTCTTTATATCTATATCTCATATGCTTTGCTTATTTATGATCTTGGTGCATTTTTTAAAAATATTTGTTATGTTTGTTAATTTCATAATAGGTCTAGATATGTTGGAAACAAGAAAATTTAGCAATATATTTTCCCTTTGTGTGATGTTTCATTTAAAGATATCAGTTGGTTTGTCATATATATTTTTCTAAAGTGAATTCTTTTAATGATTGTGTTTGTAGGGTTATTACTTATAGAGAATTGTTGGTGTTTGTTAACTTATTTAACTAAATATCTTAACAAGTCCTCTGGTTAATCAAAATTCTTTAAACTGAATGCAATTTTTTTTCAGTTAAGGAATTTTTGTATTTACAAGTGAGAACAACTTTTTTTATATACTCCGCAGTCCTCACAAGTCCTCTATCAATTGTTTTCAATGTATTGACTAGAAGCACTAAAAAATGTATAAAAAATAGTTATGCTAAATTGTTTCCTTTGTTACTTCAGTGAACACTCTAGCCTTTTGTCATTGTGATAGACTGAATCTTAAATGTTCCTAAAAGCTCATATGCTGAAAGGCTTGGACAGCAGTCTGTGGTGCTACTGGGAAATGCTAGAACCTTTAGGCAGGAAGTGATGGGGCCTTGTTGGAGTTGAGGCCATGAGGGGTGTGCCCTTGAAGGAGATATTGGAATCTTCTTCTCTCTCTCTTTTGCTTTTCAGACACCCTAGATAAACAGGTCTCTATTATACACTCCCACCATGTTGTTTTGGCTTACCTAGGCCCAGAGCAATAGGGCCACATGACCATGAGCAGAAACCTCTGCAGCCATAAGCCAAAATCAATCTTTTCCACTTATAAGTTGTTTATATCAGGTATTTGTCACAGTGAGGTAAAACTAACAGCAACTAAGCTTCAAAATTGTTTGGAAATACACATATCTTTAATATTAAAAAAGTAAGTGAAGAATTAAATTTTTAAAATATATCTGAAAAGTGTAATAACATAAAACAAATGATTTTTAAGAGTCAAGTATTCATTTATAAATTATCTTACCTCTTGATTATTCTTCAACAACTTTAAATTATTTTCCCCAAAGTTCTATTCTAATTTTTTTTTGTGGTAGTGGTAGTGTTGTTCTGTTGAATTTAATTAACATTCCCATAATACACCATTCATTAATTGTAGTTATGTCATTTTTCATTTGTTCCCTTTGTGAAAGTATTGATTACGTTTTATTTCTTTAGTCTTCTGTTATTTTTTTTTCTGAAATTCACTGTGAATAAATAATGTATACAGAATTCCTTCCACATTTTTTTTTATATTTGAGTTCCCTTTAAGCTTGATTCATACTCTAGCAAGTACTTGTTTCATAAAATTTCATGATAATTTGAACTAGTGCATCTTTAATTCTATATGACAAATTTTACCTTTATTACATCATGATTATTAAATTCTTACTGAAGATATAATATCATGTATGTGTCAATTTGAAAAAAACTGAGTAGTATATTAGAGTAAAAGGCAGAGATTTACACATTTTAATGTGTATGCTCTGATACACAAAATTCCAATTTTTGTTTATAAAATGCCCAACTGAATACTTAGTGTGTTTAATTTTATATAATTCTCTATTTTAGGGCTGGGGTTGTGGCTCAAGCAGTGGCGCGCTCGCCTGGCATGCATGCGGCCCGGGTTCGATCCTCAGCACCACATACCAACAAAGATGTTGTGTCCACCAAGAACTAAAAAATAAATATTAAAAAAATTCTCTCTCTCTCTCTCTCTCTCTCTCTCTCTCTCTCTCTTTCTTTAAAAAAATTCTCTATTTTATTCAATTAAGTATATTCATTTAATCTCAAAATAGATTTATTTCCAAGTTTAACTAAATTTTTACCATCATATATACTTATTATCTTTGTGATACAGATGCACTATTAATAAAGAGCAAAGATTATAGATTGCAGAGTTCACTAAAACAAAAAGGAAATTTCAGTTATGCACAAAAAATAAACATTGAATAACACCCTTTTTCATTGATGTTGAAGTTCATCGCATACCTTTACTTATGATCTATTGTGTACCTTCCACATACTCAAAAAAACATAGGAAGAGATGTGAACTGGTTTGGAGGGAAAGTGTCATGGAATCATCAAAAAATATATATATATATTTTCCCCTTTCCCCTCACAAACTCTTATATGTATTTTTGTGTAACAATGAGGGTCTCCTTCCATTTCCATGCAATTTCCCTTCTCTCTCCCTTTCCCTCCCACCACTCGTCTCTGTTTAATGTTAATCTTTTCCTCCTGCTCTTCCTCCCTGCTCTGTTCTTAGTTGCTCTCTTTATATTAAAGAAGACATTTGGCATTTGTTTTTTAGGGCTTGGCTAGCTTCACTTAGCATAATCTGCTCTAATGCCATCCATTTCCCTGCAAATTCCATGATTTGTCATTTTTAGTGCTGCATAATATTCCATTGTGTATAAATGCCACATTTTTTTATCCATTCATCTATTGAAGTGCATCTAAGCTGGTTCCACAGTCTAGCTATTGTGAATTGTGCTGCTATGATCATTGATGTGGCAGTATCCCTATAGTATGCTCTTTTAAGGTCCTCAGGGAATAGTCCGAGAAGGGCAATAGCTGGGTCAAATGGTGGTTCCATTCCCAGCTTTCCCAGGAATCTCCATACTGCTTTCCATATTGGCTGCACAAATTTGCAGTCCCACCAGCAATGTACAAGTGTACCCTTTTCCCCACATCCTTGCCAGCACTTGTTGTTGTTTGACTTCATAATGGCTGCCAATCTTACTGGAGTGAGATGGTATCTTAGGGTGGTTTTGATTTGCATTTCTCTGACTGCTAGAGATGGTGAGCATTTTTTCATGTACTTGTTGATTGATTGTATATCCTCCTCTGAGAAGTGTCTGTTCAGGTCCTTGGCCCATTTGTTGATTGGGTTATTTGTTACCTTATTGTCTAATTTTTTTATTTCTTTGTAGACTCTGGATATTAGGGCTCT
Source organism: Urocitellus parryii (assembly GCF_045843805.1). Taxonomy (NCBI): domain Eukaryota; kingdom Metazoa; phylum Chordata; class Mammalia; order Rodentia; family Sciuridae; genus Urocitellus; species Urocitellus parryii. Next base: position 95,679,766 of record NC_135542.1, read on the forward strand.
ATCTGAAGTGTGAGGAGTAAAAATTTGTTCCCATGATGTAGGCTCCCTATTTACCTCTCTTATTGTTTCTCTTGCTGAGAAAAAAACATTTTAGTTTAAGTAAGTCCCATTTGTTGATTCTTTTTATTAACTCTTGGGCTATGGGCATCCTATTAAGGAATTTGGAGCCCGACCCCACAATATGTAGATCGGATCCAACTTTTTCTTCTATCAGATGCTGTGTCTCTGATTTGATATCAAGCTCTTTGATCCATTTTGAGTTAACTTTTGTGCATGGTGAGAGAAAGGGGTTCAGATTCATTTTGTTGCATATGGATTTCCAGTTTTCCCAGCACCATTTGTTGAAGATGCTATCCTTCCTTCATTGCATGCTTTTAGCCCCTTTATCAAATATAAGAAAGTTGTAATTTTGTGGATTGATCTCTTTGTCCTCTATTCTGTACCATTGGTCCACCCGCCTGTTTTGGTACCAGTACCAAGAGATGTGAACTGGTTTGGAGGGAAAGTGTCATGGAATCATCAAAAAAATATATTTTAAAAAATCTCAAGAAATTTAAATTAGTCAAAATGAAAAGAAGAGACAACCGGTAATTTGTGATATACAAAAAATAATAATTGCTTTGCAGAGGGAGAATAAGAGGTGGACACTGGGAACAAGGTGGATTAATGCATCTTATTTGGTGCTTAGGGGGGCAGAAGAAAGAACAGGTGGGCTAATGGGTTGGAGCCTCTGGGGAATATCTTTTCTAAGTCCATCAGTTAAGTATAAATATCAAAATAGGATCCAATCCTAACAATTACAATTGAAAGCACTGGAGATTGTTCTGGGTAAAGCTGGGGCAAATTTTAGAACACTGCTCCAGACAAATTTGCAAGATAGACTTTTAATAAGAGGCAAAAATAATTTTCTTCTTCCACCTCAGGCAGTAGTACTATTCTTTGCTTCCAAGGCTAAGGCTTCTAACATTACTGGAGTTCATGGTTATAGTCAGTGTACTTGGGTCAATCTACTTCTGTCACTCAAGGATATCCGGATGTTCTCTTTTACAGTCTTCTCTTATCAGCACACAGAAGGCTCACTCAGACCTCTCATGCCTTGCCTTCTGGAAACCATCACGACCTCCCCACTAGTGCACTCTCGGAGAGGAAAAATTCAAATGAAACAGGAAAAAACTCTAAATAAAAAATTAATTCTGGTAGTTTCTCTTTGTGTGTATATATATATAAAAGTTATTATAAGAAAGGGAAAAAACTATAAATTATTTCTCTCATATCCTTATCAATATTCAACAACACTTTCCACACAAGTTGAACATTTTAAATAATGAGCAATGAGCTTTACTGAGAAAATGCTTATTGGGGAAAAAAAAGCAATCTTTTTACTTTTAAGGCATTTTGATGGCAAGACATTGATTAATTACTGGAAAAGCCCAATGAATATAACTGAAGACAAATGAAGAAATTTTTCCACAATCAAAGATTATAAATAACAATGTCAGTAACACGGGGGGCAAATGAACTATAAAGTAGATGTAAGAGAGAAAGTGTATGTGTAACATGAATTTTAGGGGACATAATAAAACAAAGAGAGGGATTATGATAATTTAACCATAGTAGTGGTAGAATAATGTGACCACAAGTTTAAAAAAAAAAAGTAAAAAATTACTAGCATCTGATCACATCAAAGTTTTTTAAAAATTATTTAACTGAAATCCCAAATGTATTTGAAAGGCCCTGGTGTCACGTTAAAAGGGTCAAATATGCAATTTAAATGTTAAAAGCTATTGTGCCTTCACTAATTTCAAAGGTACAGTGTTTTGAGGTAAAAATACCATGACCTAAAAATTCTAAATCCAGGAAACTCAAATGTACAAAAATACAGCTATGTTTCTAAAACTATCTTTACTATCTCACTGGGAAACCCAACTGGCTTCTTAGCAGGAAAGCTCATCTAGTTATTTCTAGTTAATTTAAGTCCTGCTAATTCCAGATAAGATATCTATAAGCCTGTGTTTCAAATAAAAGCCCATAGTTGAGTTCTTTTGTTCACTTCATTGGCTCTAAAATCGCAGTAAGACATTTATAGCATCTAAGAGTTGGTGGTCATGTTCCTTTTTATCAGAGGGTGTCATATATAGGTGCTTTTTGTTAACATAATCTTTTTTGGTGTAGAACAGGCTTTGGCCATTTTTTTCTTAAAATGGCCAGATAGTAAATTTCAGACTGTATGAGCCAGGTACTCTTGTTTCATGTAGCTCAGAACTTTGCCACTGTTGTTATGAAAGTAGCTATAGACGATATGCAAATTAATAAACATTGCTGTATTCTCTTAAATCCTGGTTTACAAAAACAGGAAGTAGGCTTGTTTTAATCCATGAATTGCAGTTAGCTGAACAGTGGTCCACAAATTTCCCAGAACTCTTTCTACATTATATGCAATTTAAATATTACCATTACATTTTTGTTGTTGTTGTTTTGGAAGAGCACACCCATATCTTGAGCACTGTTGTTCTTGAAGAGTGGCTTCTGCTCTAAACAGAGATACATGCATGATCATCTCCACTGGGTGAGTTAACTCTTTCTATTAATCTCTCGGTGTCTCTCAGAATTATGAAAAGCATTAGATTTTCTTCCAGGCTGTTTGCCTATATAGAAAACTCAGGGAGCTCTTTATTACAAGGCTATGGAGTACTAGCAATCAAAATGATTGAGCTCCAAATTTATTCTTCTTTATAATTCATGGTCTTTTTTTTTTTTTTTCCTTTTGGTACCAGGATTGAACCCAGGGGCACTTAACCACTGAGTGACATCCCAGACCTTTGAATATTTTATTTAGAGATAGGGTCTTACTAAGTTTCCTAGGGCCTCATAAGTTTCTGATGCTGGCCTTGAACTTGAAATCCTCCTGCCTCAGCCTCCTGAGCTGCTGGGATTACAGGAGTGTGCCACTGCACCCATCCGTGGTCATTTTTAATCATGCCCCTAACAGTCCTCTTCACTCTTGTGTCCCTGACACAAGATACACTTGTGTTCCTTGTGGGGCAGGTTATCAAAAAGCTATACATTACTTTTTATTGCTGTTTCTTCCTCTATTTTTATTCTTTTTTACCAAAATTATTTTAACTAGTGTTCCCCACCTCTTGTTTTTTTTATTTTTTTATTTTTTGATGTTAATTATGTTCCAGGAAGTAAAACATGCTTTTATATCTTCTCTGTGTAGTGCTTGTCATCAATCTTGACTATAACAGGCAAAAATCTGGTATTTTTCACCATTGGGTCAAGGAATAGAGAATGATATCTCAAAGTACTCGATGGTTTCCCAGTGTTAATTCTTCATGTATCATCTTTTTACAGAACTATAATAGTGCTATCTTAACAAAACAGTAAATATTAAAAATTGTGATAATATACCAGTGTACAAGAAATCCGCTTTTATCTACCATCCTAATCCATTTATGAAATATCTTCATGTAGCTTGAACAAGGATTAAAATCAGTTCAGCAAGTAATTTGTAGGAAATAAATATTAAAGTTTAAAATTTAATTTATTGTGCAAGGACCGGTGATGGGTCTTTGATTGGTGTTGGATGCATCCTCTTCTAATGTTATCCTCTCTAATTCCTTCCTTCTCTCATGTGTTCAGACCTCCAGGTCAGAGGCCTCTTTCTTCCAATTTGTTCCCATATGCAACATGGGCCTTCTCATTCTTCAGAGAAGTGAGAACCTCTTTGGTCTCTTGCAGAGGTACCTTGTTTGAGATCCTTAACTTTTGGCTCATCCAGACCCAGGGGGTCCTCCACCATTAGGATTGCAGTCAGGAAACCCTCACATTCTCCAGTGGAACTCTGTCCAGGGACAACAGGAGACACTGAGGGATGCTCTGATGTCATCTGCCATCCCAGTCAAACCTCTCCACTGTGGGGGCTAACCAGTCTCTCCCACAGAACTCCCCCTTAAGTTGTCTCATCAAAATTTTTAAAATTCTCTATCTCCAATCTGACCTTAAAAGGAAAAGACCAGAAAATCTGTCTCAGGTAATTGGAGTAAAACTACCCGTCATCTGTCCTAGTTCAGGAATCCAAATTATTTATTTTCTTTACTGGAGACATCACCGAGACCACTAAACATGCTTGCCTCCAGCTTGAAATTGAAGAGCATAATATGAAATTTGGTCCTGTGAATATGAGGATTCAAAAGGACAAAGAGAACATGTAAAACAATCTAAATTGCACAGCTAACTGGCGAGTGTCCTCCCTTAAATTAAAATAGTTATCAAGAAGTTAGTCAGTATCCTCCATTCTGAGTGAAGCCCCAGCTAGAGGTCATGGAAGGAAAGGCAGAAGCTAATGTCCCCAGAGGATCCGGGATTGGGGAAATGTCCCCTTGCCAAAAAGATAGCTGTCTCAACACAGGAGCCCATGTTCTGTTCTCTTTCACTTTTTGTTGTTGTTGTTGTATGTTTGTTTGTATTTAATTTTTGTTTAGAAGGGAGCCTCATTCTCAGATGTGAGACTAGGGGATAATCTAATCATAGTTGAGATAAAGAAAATGATAAATGATTTTCTTCATCCAAACCTGGCCTGATTACCAACTGGGGAAATGAAAAATGGTTAAAATGCCCTATGCATGAGGTTCTGCTCAAAACAGCAGCTTCCCTCACTTCTTAGCTTCTGCCACAACTCTCTCTCTCTTCAAGGCTTGGAGAGCCTGCAGGGCTTGCAGGATTTACAAGGCTTGCAGAGAATCAGTTGATAACAAAGGAAAAAAAGTTTCACTTTTAAGTTCAAGCCCACTTGTGGGATATAAATGGCTGGCCATCTTAACTTCTCTTAGCTGACAATCATGCTGTTTTCTCAACAAGTCCCTCCCTAAACACTACAGCACAGGGAGGGAAGATGGAGTGATTTCATATATACAAGTCTTCTTTACATTGAGAATCTTTACTTAAGGATTTCAAAGTTTTCCCATTCTTTCAATATCTGAACTGACTCTAATCTGACATAAGAGTACACTCTGAACTGATAAAGATGTTCTGCATATCCCTTTACTTTATAGATATGTCATTTTGGCTTTTTTAGAACTCCTGTTTGTTTAAAATTGTGTATCTTTGAGTTTATGGTTTTACGGTGAATTCACATTTGATCCTGCATGCCTAAACTAATTTTATTTTTCTGATCAGACTTATTTTTATCTAACTATAGAAGTTTTTATACTCTGCCTTTGTTCAAAGGCCAAATTTTCAATGGTTAGCTCCCAAATACATTGGAGAATCTGTTTTGCAAAACCTTATAAAAGAACATAGACATGGTGATGTTGGGAAAAAATCTGATAGCCATTGAGGACAAGCAGCCACCTGAATCTTTGATCTCAGTATCCACCATGGCTATTAGACTTCACACCTAATAGTTCCAAGCCTCTTTATTTAAGGCATAACGGGAAAGTCTGATAAGCTTTATTTTAATTCTAACAATTTAAATCTAATAGAGGCTTTAATAAACATTTGTAGCATTTTTTCCTAAGGGTGGAGATTTACATACAAATAGCTGCAAGATCTCTGTTTCCTCTCTGTTTTGTGTATGTGTGCACACCTATATTGTGTTGTTGTGTCTAAATATGTGCTTGTGTCCATATATCATGTACATGGTATCAAAATTGGCAAAATTGTTAGAGGAGATATCTGATTAATTCATAAAGTTACAGTGCTAACACATCAAATACTAAATATGAAATCAGTACTCTCAAATTCTTAAATTCCAAAAGAAAATATATTCAAACATTAAACGTGATTTTTTAAATTGGTAAATGGAAAATAGCATTTAAGATTGTTTTGTTTCTTGGTCTTCAGTAAAGCAAGATTACTAAGTGTTAAAGTTCTAACAGGTGTAATTCTATATGCAAAGAGCCTCAAAAATTTCAGCTGTGTTTCAATTAAACTACTGTAAATAGCATAATGTATTTTATCTTATTAAGAGGAATAATTGGAAAAAATTCAGAAGATTCATAAGGTTTGTTTCAGAATGTGAATTTGAAAAGGGATCAACAGCTAAGAAAGAGATATAAGAAGATTGTAGGCATGGAAATATGTTTTAGTATGAAAGTAGAAAGAAAAAAATGTTTCTAGATGAGAGTATTTTGTGTGCTAAAATAAAGAGTTATAGAATGTCTAAGTAAGTTGCAGAAGGTAAGTGGAGGTTAAATTTTAAAAAGTTTGCATGAAATTAAATTAGTTATGTATAATTAACACAATTATATTATTTAAAGATTTTTCCTAAGGTCAAATAGTAATGTACTGATATAAACCAAAGTTTAATCCTCTATAGGTTGAAGTAACAAGGATTTCTTAAAACATTAATCTTATTTTATCTATCAAGAAAATTTCTTGTGTTTGTTAAGTATTATTATTTAGAGAAACTTGTCTTAAAGAAATTAGGGTTTGTGGCTAGGTGTCACGATGTGTATATAAATCCAGTGGTTCAGGAGGCTGAGGCATGAGGATCAGGAGTTCAAAGCCAGACTAAGCAAAAGTGAGGTGCCAAGCAACTCAGTGAGACCCTGACTCTAAACAAAATACAAAATAGGGCTGGGGATGTGGCTCAGTGGTCAACTACCCCTGAGTTCAATACCTGGTACCCTCCCCACTAAAAAAGAAAGAAAGAAATTAGAGTGTGTATAACTCTAGATAAGCAACTGTTAAAGGTTTGCAATTATAAAAATTGTTTCTTAGTTCATAACTATTATACAAACTGAAAATATTTTTACTCTGTTAATTTAATTTTGTATTTTTTTGTAACTTTAATTATTATCTGTTAGTGCCTTATAAAAGTACAACTTATAATATAACAGCCTGAGTTAACCTGAGGTAATAATGAGGACACTTCTCTAAGGTCTTGCGACTCTGGGCCATTGTGACTTCCCAATAAGGTATATTAATAAGACCCTGGAGATCAGAGAGCTGACCAGTACACATGCTGCAAAGACAAGAGTCACCGGAGAAGGAGACATCCCTGATGCTTTCAAGGGAAGCCACCTGATCAAGGAGACACTGACCCATCCTAACAGATGGCACTAAAAGAGCTAGGGGCTGCTTACAAGTTCCCAAGAGTGACCCCCTGAGGAAACTCAATGGACTCTTAACAAGAAATAGGAACACCATCTATTGGAGCAACTGGGTCTTGAAGACCTAGCAAAAACAGTTATAACCAAAATACAGCTGTACCTGGGCATTTAAAAGAAAAGACAATAGTTTTTTTAATGGAACGTGAGATGTGTACTTGTGTCGGCCCCACAGCCCTGGTGCCCTTCAAATTCTGAGGCACTTTTGTCTTTGCGAGGCTCATATTTACCTCTACCAAAAATTGGACTGCCCTCTGTACCTTGGTCTACCTTCCTCCTCAAATTGATGTTCTACCTACTAACCAAAGTTTGCCTAGCCTAATAACACACCAGACAAAAAAAAAAAAAAAAAAAAAAAGAGCCTTTCAGTTTATTCTCTTACTCATAGGGCTAGAGATATCAACCAGGATTGGCACAGGAGTAGCAGGATTAGGAACTTCTGTTCATGACTATAACAAATTGTCAGGACAGATTATTAAAGAGATCCAACAGGTTGCCAATTTGGTACTGTCTTTACGAAATCAACTGGATGCCCTGGTGTCTGTGATCCTACAAAATCTTTGGGGCCTAGATCTTACTGTAGAACAAGATGGCCAATACCTCTTCCTTGGGAAAGAATATTGCTTCTGTGTTCATAAGTAAGAAATTATAAGGGATAAGATAAGAAAGCAAAAGGAATAAGCTGCTAACCTATCAACCATCTCTTCCCCATTTGGATGGTGGGGAGGACTCCCAACCTGGATTTGGCCCATGATGACCCCATTTATCCAGATTAATCTGATTTCTCTCCCTTCTCTCATGTTTCATTAATCTTTTGCAGAAGTTTCAAACAGAACATGTCTCCATCATCTCCAGGGCCACCACCCAAAGACATGTGAAAGTTATGTTTTTCCTTGAGACTCTAGAAGATATCCCAATGATGCCCCTTCTTAGCAGGAAATAGCCAGATATGATGATGTAGCCCCAATTCATTATGCCCTACTTAAGAGTCTGGAATGAAGGAAATGGAGACTTATAAAACCCTCAGAGAAAAAAGGAGATCAGGAATCTGAGCTGTCACAATCTCCCTTGTCTGCTAAAATCCCCCCATTCCCTGAATGTAAGCCCTCTATAAGTAACTGGCCAACTTGTCACATAACCTGGCCCTGCTAAACTCAGACACTTGTAGTAGTCTGCCTTCATTTTTTTCATCTTGAAAATGTGCCCCTCCACTCTTAATAAAGCATTACTGATCTGTTGAGGTTTGTCTCTCATTCTTTTTCTTTTTGTATTCTCTTTCATTTGCTTTCAGGCATGTGCTACCCACCTGGCTTATTTATGTGTTCTTGAAGACTTTTTTTACTTCCACTAACTTAGTTCGGTATTTTGTATAATTAGCTTTCAATAAATATATTGTTTGTTCAATCTGAATTCCAGATAGAACAATTTCCAATGAGATTGTGCCATATGATTGTTTCAAAACACAATGGGGGACCTCAGTGTGAAACCGACAGGTGATAAAAATTTCTCTGAAGAAGATATTCATGACCTTGTAAACTTAAGGAAAGTGGTCAATTTATAACACTGTTCATTTTTCTTTTCTTTTTTTATATTTTAATATTTTACTCCAAAAGGATAAAATTTGATATAAACCTCTGGTAATTTACTTATGCAACTTTTAAATCCTAACTTTTCAAAATTTTCTCTTCTGCAATACCTTGCATTCTTTGGCATACTTTTAGATTCTAGACATCTTTTATAATCTCCAGGCCCAAATAATTGGTTTTGAAATAAAGATAAAATTTTGCACTTTCATGAAACAATGACATTGAGAATTTGATAATTTATTTTAGCACCTGAAGAATGCATTTTCATACTTGTCCTATTGGGTTTTATGTTGGTTTTAATGACATTCAAAAGTTGTCATATTTCTAATTTGGGAAGCTTGGCTGGTAGATATTTGCAGGAGGGTTGTTAGTTTAGTGTTGTTTTCATGTGTATTTAAAGATAGAAGGACCAGATAGCAATAAATGAAGTGTAGTATATGAGAGGAACCACCCAGCACAGACTCCAGCCCATGGTGAATTCTCAACAAATGGTCTTTTGTCTTGTACTTCATTTGCTAACACACCATTTTTTAGGCCTACTCTCTATCATATTTTATTTAAACACTTTAAAAATATTTCTCCTTGTTTCTATTTCTTTTGATTTAAATAAATTTATCTAAAATTTTTTTAAGATTATTTCGGATTTGTGGAAAAGTTACAGTTGCAATATATAGTTCCAAAATGCCCCAACCCCATTTTCCCTGTTTTTAATATCTTACATTAATTTAATTCATTTATCCAAACAAATAAACCAGTCTTGATGCATTATTAACAACTAAACTCCATAATTGACTCAGATATCCCTAGTTTTCAACTAATGTCCATTTTTTTCTATTCCTGGATGCTATCTAGGATACAACAATAAATTTAGTCATTATGCCTCCTTTTTTACTCTGATAGTTTCTCAGACTTTGTTTTTGTTGACTTGACAGTGTTGAGGAGGCATAGTTAAGTATTATGTTCATGATTTCCCAATGCACATATATATTAAAAAATCATGTTATATACCTTAAATGTTCACTTTCTTTGTCAATGACACCTCAATAAAACTTGGAAAACATTTTTACTCTTAGCTTCAGAGGTGAGCATGTGGTTTAAAGCTACCCAATCAGAAAAAATCTTAGGATCTTGTTCAGGAAAATTTTCTTTGTATGTGTAGGTCTGACACCAACATATGCTGCAGCCATGACGTGATGATATAACTATAATTAAAGCCAGTAGGAAAGTAAGACTGAGGCAAAGCTAGAATGATTTTCATCCCTTAGCTAGAAAAAAAAAATTGATAATCTTGAAATACCATAAAGACTAAAAAAAATAATTTTTGAAAAATATTAACTCACAAACTTCTTTGGTATCATTTATTTACCTATTACTGACTTTACTTGGGGAAATGCAATAGTATTATGTATTATGTTAAACTTTTATCCAAACAGTTTATGAACCCTCTTGAATCTAGTGGTGTCCTAGACCTAGCTTATATAAGCTTGCTAAAACCAGTTGTTAAATTTCTAGAAAGTTTGTAAGCTGGTTATAAAACAGAGGCATTGTTTAAAAGTATGTAAATTTATATTTAAGTAAATTATGTTAAAAATGTAATAAATGCTCAAGAAAAGAGGAAACTGAGATTTGGATGTTGGATGTGCTCCTTGCTACTGGATTCTTTTTTTATTTGTTTCATGGAAATATTCAAACATATACAAAAGTTGAAAATTAGTGAATCATGTAAATTCCTTTACTTAATTTCAACAATTATCTACAAAGGAAAATTTCATTGCATTTAATTTCAACAATTATCAACAAAGGAAAATCTCATTGCATTTACTCTCCCAGCGCTTCTCCCAAAGCTATTTAAGCCCCATTATCATTATAACTATATAGTCTCTAAAAGATAAACCCTTTCTTTAACAAAACCACAATGTCATTATCAAAGTTGGGAAAAAAATCATCAAAAACCTATAATATCATCAAACCCTTAGCTAGCATTAAAGTATCACTAATTCTCTCATATTTTAAAGTTGATTTTTTCCTTCTCCTCTGAAAGAACAGGAATTTCACCATAGCCTTAGTATGAGCCAGCAGAGTATTTATTGTTGGTTTAGAAGATAAATTATTCTTTCATGGGTTCACTTCTTCAGTGTTTGTCAAAGAAAACTTGAAATTTTCAAATTAGCACATTACATGAATCCCTAAGTACAGTTTCTTCTTATTATTTTATAGCTCCATGGCCAACATGGCAGAAATGTTGAGTGCCTAGTACAGAGATGTAAAGCCTGGACACAGGACCCCAGGCTAAGGCCTGGCTAGGGACAACCAGAGAGTATTTTCTCTGACCTGATAGATGAAATACTCAACAACTTTTCTGGCCATAGTACCCAAACATTGTGGAATGGACCATATATATACCAGAATTGGACTTGTTCTAATATTATCTAATTTATCACTGACTTTTTTTCTGTTTACATTTGCCTACTGAAAATTTATCCATACCTCTGTTATTTTCTTTCAGTGCATTTGTTTTAAGATGTGTGTTCGAAAACAACATGTTTGGGATTCACTGACTTTAATTGAGAAAGTTTCAAAAATTCACTTTTATTACTAGAGCTGGTAAACATGAATTTATTTTCATTCTTACACATATTTTTTAGCCACTGCCTTTGATTTCTTTTCCTACTTTTTTTTCCATTTAATACAAAGCTTTATTCTCAGCTCCATGTGTACCTATATATTCTAAGAAACTTCCTGTGCACTTATGGAATTATACTTTGTTTGGGAATTCAGCGAAATCCCACTGCATTAGTATTTTGCGGAAAATTCTCACATTTTATATTTGCTTGAGGCAATTTTCTTACTATGTTTCACAAAGGCTAATAAGAAAACTCTTATTTTATGTACTGATAGATATTTCAATAGTAATTCTGGTGGTAACGTGAATGGTCAGAAATTATTGTCTTCAAAGACAATATTTTATTGCCTTTTGCAAATTCCTAAGACAGTCAAAAACGGTGATACACTCAAGGCATCCTGAATATTGCTCTTGTATACATGTTAAATGTTTTTGATACTTAGCATGTTTTCAATTACGTTCCTAATCCCCTCCAATAGAGGAAGCTGTATTGGGCATATGCTGAAATATCCTAATTATAGTGGAGCTTTGATTACCTGGACAGCATTTCATAAAGAGCTCAAGTGATAAATGAAGACAAACTTAGTCATGTATTTCCAAAGTTTCTATTATAGAAAATCATTTACTTTTGGAAACTCACTTGTCCAAAAACATATATTTTAAAACCAAAACAAAATACATGTAATAGAGATCATAATGACAGTCTTTAAATTAGAACTCAGGTATTCAAATTGCCTTGTACTATCTTTACAATATATATTTTCCTCAACTCTCTTCTTTTGGGCCCCATAAGCTCTATGTGATTGCAACGATAAATGATATATCATCCTTTCATTTTTTCGTTTAGCTCATTGAGGCCATGAACACAATTCAGCAAGGACTTGATGGATTTAACTAAAGCCCATTCACATATCTGTCCCAAATTCCAAAGTCTATTTCAATTCTATTCAATTTAAAAGATATTACTAAACTTCCACTCTATGACAACATACATTGAAGATGGTAGAAAGATAAATAGATATATTTCACCCTGCTATAATGATTGTTTTAAAAATGCACACTGGTTTCAATACTACTGATATATTAAGGAACAATTTGAACATAATACAGAATTCACATTTGCTTATGCATGATTTCATCTGTGAGAAAACACTAGCTGAATGCAGAATACTGCACCCAGCTGAATTGAGCTTCCACATAGGAATACACAAAATACACATGTTAAACATCTACAGCCTGCCTCAGTTCACAGCATGTGTTTTGAGCCCCATTGAGCTACCTCTCATGTTAAAAATTTCCATCCAATTTCATATAACCCTACTTCCACCTCTTCACAATAACTCACAAGCTGGAAAGCTCCTGTCTTAAGCAAAATTCTCAGAAGACCTACAGTGACTCATTGCTTTGCCTTAGTCCCTGCTCTTGAGTAGAGAGATTTGTAACTTGTTTTTACACAATAAAACGTGGTGGAGGTGGTGGGATATTTCACCTATGTTTATAACGCATTGTATGCCAAAGGTGAAGGAAATTTAAAGACAGTTGATTTTAAAGGTACACTATTTAGAATGAGTTTCACCTGATCAAGTGAGTCCTTGAAAGGAAAGATTAGACTTTAGAGATGGAAGAAGTTAGTTGTTTTCCTGCTGTCTATGAAAAGGCATTAGTGAGGCTATATCCATTGTGGGAGTTGCTGAGGGACTCAATCCTGAAACCCAAAGTCTATTTTGCCAATAACTTGAATGACCTTGAAAGAGAACTGGAGCTTTATAAGAGACCAGAGCCTAATCTGACACTTTGATTTCAGAGTCAGAGACTCTGAGCAGAGGAGCCATTTGGATTCCTCCTGGCCTCATGACCTATAGAACTTCAAGACAGAAAATGAGTGTTGTTTTAAGGCATCAAATTTGTGGGGATTTGTGAAACATCACCAGCAAAACCAGGGGTGGGATTGTAGGTCAGTGTTAGAGTGCTTGCCTCTCATGTGTAAGGACCTGGGTTCAATCCTCAGCACAAAAATAAATAAATAAAAATAAAGATATTGTGATCATCTACAGCTAACAAAAATTTTAAAAAGAGTAAAACCAGTGTTACCTGTATTCACAAATTTCAAGTCCTTCTCAACTTGAGTATCATATTTTTATAGTATTTTTTTATTTTATTTACTTCTTTATTTTATGTCACTCATGGCTGCTATAGCCCCAGCACCTAGTATAGTTCCTGATACATAATAGGCACTCAATAAAAATTTCTCGAATAAAACAAATATATTCAAAGAGAAGCAGCATAGCACAGAGAAGGAGAGAATGTGTCATAGAATGAAATTGCTTTGGTTCAAATCCAAGCTCTTCCACTTATAAACATCAGACAAGTTATTTAATTTACCCATACCTTAGTTTCCTTACATATAAACTGGAGATGCTACTAGCATCTAAAAAATGACAAAATCATGGAATTTGCAGGGAAATGCATGGCACTAGAGCAGATTATGCTTAGTGAAGCTAGCCAATCCCTAAAAAACAAATACCAAATATCTTCTTTGATATAATGAGAGCAACTATGAACAGAGTAGGGAGGAAGAGCAGGAAGAAAAGATTAACTTTAAACAGAGACATGAGATGGGAGGGAAAGGGAGAGAAAAGGGAAATTGCATGGAAATGAAGGGAGACCCTCATTGCTATACAAAATTACATATAAGAGGTTGTGAGGGGAATGGGAAAATAAACAAGGAGAGAAATGAATTACAGTAGATGGGGTAGAGAGAGAAGATGTGAGGGAAGGGGAGGGGGGATAGTAGAGGATAGGAAAGGTAGCAGAATACAACAATTACTAATAGGGCATTATGTAAAATTGTGGATGTGTAACCGACGTGATTCTGCAATCTGCATTTGGGGTAAAATTGGGAGTTCATAACCCACTTCAATCTCTTGTATGAAATATGATATTTCAAGAGCTTTGTAATGTTGTGAACAACCAATAAAAAAAAAGATCAGAAAAAAAAATTTCATAGTAACCCAAAGATGCTAGTAGCATCTCCAGTTTATATTTTTTATAGTATTTTTGTATTTCCTAACCATTCACTTTGTATAGAAGTGTATGGTTCTTATCTTTTCTCAAATGTCTCTGATAAAAAACAATGTGGTATTATGATCCAAACTCTTTTTCCCCATAGGCTTTGTTGATTTTTCAAGTGATTTTTTTGAAATACATATGTCAGTCATCTGTCATTTTATCCATTCCTCTATTGAAGAGCTCCTACATTGGTTTCATAGTTTAGCTATTGTGAATTGACTTGCTGTAAGCATTGATGTTTCCTAAAGGGGCTGGTGATATAGCTCAGTTGGTAGAGGGCTTCCTTCACAGGCACAAGGTCTTGGGATCAATCCCAGCACCACAGGAAAAAAACAAAAGTGATGTTTTGTAAAGAATTAACCAAGGTCTTAAAATAATTTCCTTTGTGTTGTGCATGGTGGTGTCCACCTATAATCCTATCAGCTCCAGAGGATGAGGTAAGAACATTGCTCACTCGAGGCCAACCTTAGCAGTTTAGTGAGGACTTGTCTCAAAATTTAAACAAGCTGGGAGTGTGGGTCTGTGGCAAAGTAAAGTGCCCCTGAGCTCAAGCTCCAGGGCCACAAAAAATTAACAAAAATTTGTTGGTAAAACACAAATTAAAGAAATCTATAATAAAAAACATACAAATGAAAACTCTTTAAAGAAAACTAGACCATTGCCAATCAGCAGTAGTAACAAATCAGTCTATATTAATGTAATAAATTTTAAACACAGCACATTACTTCTCTGATTTCTTCTTTCTAATGAAAGACCATGGTTGTCTCTTACTAAAGAGTAGATTGATGAAGTGAAATAGAACCGAGTTATAGTTGATATAAGATTGCTCCAACTATTATGATAATGGGTTTTCATCAAGAAAAAAAAATCAACCTTTACTTGTGTCACTCATATGCATATTCCACCACCGTATTTAGAAAGTAGAAAACTTGCTTTGATTTCACAGATTCACAGATAGATGGAAATTTTTTTTTTTTTTTTTTTTTTTTTTGCTGGAGGATGAATATTACCTTGAGAGTGACTGTACCTGATTTAAATAAGATTCAAGTCTTTGGACTTTGGGTGCTTGAATAATACTTTGTGAATATTGGAATGAAATATATTTGCATATGAAAAAGACATAATTTGGGGTAGAAGGGTTGGAATGCTAACAGTTTGAATGTGTCCACCCAAAAGCATGTGTTGGAAACTTAATTACCATTGCAACAGTATTGGAAAGTGGGCCTAATGATAAGTGATTAGACCAAGAGTGCTCTGCTCTCATGAAAAGATTAAGACCATTATATTTGCAGTAGGTTCATTATGACAGGAGTAGACTCTTTGTACAATACTGAGTTTAGCTCCCTCTTGCTTTCTCTCTTACCTCCTCTTCACCTTTCTGCCATGGGATGATGTACCTAGAGTTCCATCGTCAGATGCTGGCCTCTTGACGTTGGGCTTTTCATACTCCAGAACTGTGAATTCATCAATTTCTTTTCATTGTAAATTACCCAGTCTCTAGTATTCTGTTATTAAAAACCTGCATCTATTCCTTATTCTAAAATTCCCTAAAATCTATGTTACCAAAACTCACATGAATACAAAATTTCCTACTGGTTATACCAAGACTAAAAGTCACAGAAAATGTACCAAGATGATAAATGGGAACAGAATATACTAAATCTGCTTAATTTATTTCTTCGTTCAAATTACAAATTGGTAATAGTTTATGGTGATTTTATCTATGACCTTTGAATTTATGATTGTTAGCCATTTGCAAAACTTATGCTCATATTTTTAATTGGGTCTCTAAAGAGCCCTTTATCAGTGATTATCTAACCCTTTTTTGGGGGAATCTCCTTTGCTATACCCACATAGTATCACCTTAGGAAATACCAGATCCCTACATGACTTCATACATAACTACCTTCAGAATTATGTACATAATTGATTTACTTTGGTATAGAGATGTGTCCAAAGATGAGGCAATTCAATTTCTTCCCTGGGATTTAAAACATGAGGTGATTGAGAAATGAATAAAGGCCTTGCCAATATAGAAATACTCAAAGGTAGACCCTTGTGCTACTGGATAGCTATGATTCCTACAAGTCAAGTATGAGAAATAATGAAACAAATGCCAGAGAGAAATAGAAACAGAAGATGAACCGGAACAAGCTTCATGGCAGAGCTTAGTTCTTGCAGGGACAGTCTTTCCCATACCTTGATATTCCAATTATCATACATTCCAAGAACGAATGTATTGTTTTGTTCCTTCTCACTAAGTTACCTGAGTTTCTGTAAAAAAGCAATGGGATCCTGATTAATAAACTGTCGGAGAGATTGCAAATAAATGAACATATTATTTAGCTTCTTAATTTCTACCTTATGTTTCCTCAGTTTACAAGTTTAGTAAAATTTTGATTTCAAAGTAATATCTCTATTTAAAAGCACCAATGTCTCTTTGTAGCATTCTTAACATTTGGGACAGGAGACAGCAAAACTAAGCAGGAGGTAAAAATGTTGCTATATCAAGGGTCAAATTTTCCTCTAAACAGAAAGCAGTATAATTTATTTCCTCACATGACTTATTTCAGAGACTTTGTTCTTAAAGAGAAATTAAACTAAAATGATTCAAATAAGCTTACTGATTTTGTGAAATGCACGTCCAAATTGCCATTTTAAATTTCATGCTCTTGTAAGGCACAGAATGTCCTTTTCCGACATTTATGGCTTTTCACTGGACATATAATAGTCACATAATAAATGTTTGTTGAGTTGAAAAGAAGGACAGGAGCCATGTGGATGTGGAAATTTGGGTTTGTGATGAAAGTCACACTTTAGAATCACACTTCATATCTGATGCTTCAAATCCTTTAAAATATTGATAAAATAAAAATTCAGTGTTAATTGGAATTCTCTATTTTGACTGTCAGTTCTCTCATTTAAAACATTAAAACGGGTATCATGTATAATTGACTGAATAACAGCAAAAGCCATTCTGAAGTGTTATGAATATGTTTAAACAAGTGCAGGACTAGAGGCTGAGATGTAAAGACTTTCAATTTTGTGGTTTCTAGATCAAATTCTGCCGTGTGCCTATGGGCCTGACCACTGTTCACAGAGGAGCTTTGAGGATTTTTGATGATGTGGAACAATCAGTGGTGAAAGATCAAAGGCTGGAACATTGAGGGCAAATATGGGTTCATGCATTTTAAAGGCAGTCATGCCTTAAATAATTTCAGGGCCAGGATGAAGCTGCTGGTGCTAGTGAGATGGAATTCCTTTCTATCTCAATATGGTAGGGAATCCATCGAACCTTCTCTTTAGAGAAATAGGAAACACTCCAGCCCATCACAATGACTCCTCAGTTTTTTCAGGCTAACTGAAGGACGATTAACCCATTCAAGGAATAAGAAAGTACTTGTCAAAGTTGCTGCATTATTGGTGATCATTTTCTTTCATCTGTTCCTTAATTTATACCGTTTAGAATTAAGCAAGGAGTATAAAAAGCAAGCATGCGATAAGTCATTTTTAATACTAAAACATTTTAAGTATGTTTGCTGTGATTGATTCTTTGTTACCATATTGAATTTTACATGAGCAGTACAATTTTCTGTATTCTCTTATTTTAAAGCAAGTTAAATGTGATTTTTGTGATCCATTATATTACAGAGGTAAGCAAATGATCAAAACATAGTTTTATCTTCCTACTAGTAGACAACTCTGAATGATACTGGAAACGACATATTTTATTTATTTATGGTTTTAGATATTAAGCCCAAAGACCTCATATATGCTAAGCATGTGTTGTACCCTTGGCTCTGGGGACCAGATATTTTAATCTCAAGTTCAAACTTGCAAACTCAACCTCTTTGGAGGAGCTCTGAAATGTTTTAAGGAAATGGAAACAATTTAGGCCATGGAGTTGAGGATCCAAAATATCATTGGAATGAAGGGTGAGGTTTTGTTTGGTTTATTTCTTTGAGAGTAGTAATAAACACCTAGATGTCCCATAAACTAGGGCACATGGACTACATCCATTCCTAAGTTAGGTGAAGGGTTCACGATCAATACCACATGTCCTCTTTAGTCATCTGACTGACAAGGAACGTTACTTCAAAGAAGAACAAGTCACCTCACATATACTAGCTTTATAACTTGTTTGCAGAATTAAAAAGGAAAAACAAAATAGGCGAATGTGTTTTTAGTAAAGCTCTATAGACTTGTTGGTTGCAAATAGTGTGTGTGCTTATGTTTTAATTTGTCTTATAGGAATTTTGCTTAGAATGAAATCCAGTTTGAGTTGAAAAACTATCTGTGGTGGTTTGGGTTTTTGTTTTTGTTTGTTTTACTTTCATTTATTACCTCTCTGCAGAAAGTCTAGAGATCAGTACAGTTTGACTTCAGGCTCTGGGTACTAATGGTGTAATTTCTAACAGCCAATCCACAACAAACCCCATAAAACTTGTCTTAATGGGATTTGCCTTGAGCACCATCTGTAATTAGGTAGGGGGTTTCCACTGCAACTCTATTACTGTGATGTCTAGGTAAGTCTCTCGGGGCGCCTTTGGACTCTGGGCCTCAAAGCTCTGCAGCATTCACTGAGCATTAGAGAAGCCTCAGAGGATGCTCAAGTGTGTATGTGCACATGCGTGTGTGCACACACATTCACACATGCAGCATGGTAAATATCCATCATCAATTCTGTAGTCACCAAATGTCTCTGTACTGTGGGTTGTGTCCTTATTTTATCATTACTTTTTTTTTTTTCTCTTGCACATATTGGCTTTTTCGGTGTAAGTAGAATCCAATCTAGAGGCACAGAAGTAACCACAGATGCCGCACCAGAAGTGTGCTGATGACACCATCTGCTTTCTGCAATTCTCTCCTGGTCATTGATTTCTCTGGGAGATTTTCTTCAAAATAGTTGGACAATCTTATGGCATGTTGCGTGACATATGGAGTGCTTTTTCACTAGTGACTCCAGCATGCTGTAGTGGAAAGAGCAAGATGTGGAATCAGAGTGCCAGATTTAGATGCCTGGATAGGTTTCCTCACACTAGAAAAAGTCAAGCATTCTTCCTGTCCTTAGTCTCTTACTCTATAAAATAATGGTAATTTCTTCTCCAAGATGCCTGAGAGGTGCTTCAGTGAGGGGGAAAAAACACTAAAATACTAAAAAATAATGAAATATATAAAAATAAATCATCAAATTTTATTTTCCTCACACTTTTATTAATGTACCTAGATCATCTTTTTTTTTATCATCCAAAGGAATCTTTTACACTGTCCCTAGTAATATTTACACCACTTCTGCCAACACTGATTGAGACTTATTGGACTGATGTGATCTTTGAGGTATTAGACTTTTGTTGGAAATTTCTTTTGTAGCAATATCTTACCCATGTAAGAAAAAGGCTCTAAGATTGTGAAATAATAGGAATGAGAGAGAAACAGAGAGAAGGGGAGAAGAGGAGGAGAAATGAGAGATAAAAATAATAATAATGATATCCATGGATACCAACACTATGTTAAAATCACTTGCTGTCATAAAATAAAAGAAATAGGGAAGGGAACCCATTTCCTTTCTTTCGGCATTAATCCATGGCTTGATTCTTGCTGTCTTGCTATCCTTGATTTTTCTCATCACGTCTGTACTGATTCATGAGTGTAGGATCAGGTTCCCTGCTGTGCCCACACTGTGCCTGATTACTGTGTCTCTCCATCTCCGTCCTCATCACCTAATGCCCTATAAAACCTCACATGGTCAGAAGATCCTGCACTTCCCTTTGTCCAGGTTTGGCTAATATAAACTACATATTTGATACCTATCTTACTCTTGTTTTTCTTTTCAGAATATTAATAACCAATAAGGTGGGGAGGTCTGATCATTTAGTTCCCTGAAAATTCCAGTAATTTCAATATCAAGATAATTTTTATTAAGTTGAGAAGAAAAAAAAAGTTTGGGCAGGGCAGAGAGACTTGTGAGTAAAAAATTAGTGTCTTAAACCTCAATAAATGCATCTCAACATGATATTTCACTTCAGGACTTTAATCTGGGAACTGATCACTATAATCACAGTGGCTTCTGTATTTATCCTAGTCCTTACTGCATGGTGGCTGAGGCAGAGATAGGCTTAATGAGCACTGTCCATCACCTTCAGAAGTGACCACATCCCAAGTGAGTGGGCTTTGAGCACAGAATGCAACAGTAAGTACACTTATAATGACAATAAAAATACAGATATTGCATTCTTTAAAAAATCATCATGACTCAATTCCTTTCATCTGAATCTCATTAAAGTAATCAGTAAGCACTCAATGAGAGAAATATGCTTCCTCAAACAACATAGCTATAATTATCCCATTCCCCTACTATATAAGGTGCCGATTACTACATATTGAATCTTTTTTTTTCTAACTAGATATCCGTGTGTACAAAAGTCAGCTCAAAATAGAGTGAAGACCTAGACGTAAGACCACAAACATAGAAACTTCCAGAGGAAAACAGGCGAAACATTTCACCATTGTAGTCACAGGCAACAACTTCCTCAATAGGAATCTCATAGCTCAGGAAATAATTCTAAGAATCGATAAACAGGATGGCATCAAATTAAAAACTTCTGCACAGCAAAAGAAACAATTAATAAAGGAAAGAGAAAACCTACAGAATGGGAAAATGTCTTTGCTAGCTACCTTCTCACAGCGGATTAATATGAAGAATACATAAAGAACTCAAAATATCAACACTGATAAACATAACCCATTCAATAAATGGATGAATAAACTAACAGACACTTCTAGAAAGAAGAAGTAAAAACGATAAATTATATGGGAAAAAAACATGTTTAATGTCTTTAGCCATCAGGGAAATGCAAATCAGACTACATTAAGATTCTATCTCACTCAGTCAAAATGGCAATCATCAAGAATACACATAACAATAAAGGCTGAGGAGGATGCTGGAAAAAAGGAACTCTTACACACTGTTGGTGGGCATGTAAATTAGTACAGCCACTGTGAAAAATCAAACTACCATATGATCCAGCTATACCAACTTCCTGGCACTTACTCACAAGAATTAAACTCAGCGTAATTTAGAGATACAGACATACCCATGTTTATTGAAGCACAATTTACAATAGCTAAGTTATGAAATCAGTCTAGATGTCTATTGATGAATGAATAAAGAAAATGTGCTACACACACAATGACGTTTTACTTAGCCACAAAGAAGAATGAAATTATGTCATTTGCAGGAAAGTGGACGCAATTAGAGAGCATAATAAGCCAGACTCAGAAAGACAAGTGTCATGTGTTTATTTTCATGTATAGAAGCTCAAGGGGAATAAAAACTAAACAACAACAACAAAAAGATCTCATGAAAGTAGGAGGGGAACCCAGGGTAGAGGAATGACAACATGGGGAAGGAGGAAGGGAAGGGCAGCGAAGGGAAGTGTTATGTAGTGAAATTGATCAAATAATGTTATGTGCATATGTGGATATGCCACAAAATCTCACTATTCTGTATAATTAATACACACCAATTAAAAAAACACACACACTTTTTTCTGTGTCCCAAATAGGCAATCTTTTTATACTCATTCTATCCAATTGATGGTTACTTGCTCAAAGAGGTGGATCATTTTTGAACACTGGAATAAGAATCAAATTTTACATATTTAACTATGTGGTGTAATTCATTGATGATAAATAGAATCGAGGTATGAAAATAGAGATGAGTGCTTATTAATTTTTTAGAATTTATTACTAAACTTAGCCTATTATTATTATTACTATTTGCCTTCCTTCCATGATATCATGCTTTGAAATAATAGTATCCAGGATTTGATCCATTGGTGTAACTAGCAGTATCTATTATATTGATTGAAAGCTGCCCAGATAAATCTCTTCAGTTACAAGGTGTCGACTGAAACCAGAGAGTGATGGTTTAAATAAATAAAGAGGGAGAAATTTCTGAGCACAGCATTAGTGTCAGAATCAATGAATTATTCCTACTGGGCATTTATTAGCACGTACAAATGCTAGTTTCAGAGGTATCCATGACATTTGTGGGAAAGTTGATGAAAAATTTACTGTCACCACAAACTTACATGCTTTCATTTCCTATTTGACTCAGATATTAAAGGTAGAAATTTAAAATGTATCAGGAATAGTCTGCTTTACACAGACAGCCTCATGCTGAGAAATAATATCTTCAAGAGAGTGGCTAAGATGTCGATTGCATTCACACTGATTTAGCACTGTCCACTTTGCTCTGGGACTTTAGTTCTCATGGCAAGAGTCTGCCTGAAATGGAAATGAAGAACTCTACTCTGTAGGAAAATCTCACGAGGATTTAGATAAACCTGGGTATCCATCCTTGAAAACTAGAAGGTTTCTTCAAAAATTTCACTATGACTTAATTATAATGTTAAGTGTAATAAAATTGGATATCCCTCCTTATATATAATATTATCAAAGATATGAACTATAATGGAAGTCAAATTTTTAGTAAAATGGTAAACTGTATTAAATAGTGAAAAAGTAATTAGAGGCTCCAGACCTGCTTTTAGATCTAATTGTACATATGACAGTTATATGAATAAGGACTTGGCATAATAATTTGGGAATCTTGTATGTCTTATTTGAAAAATTTGGACAACTGTATTTCAGATCACCTACAAGTTGTAAATTCAAATCACCTTTTCTTAGATAGTTTTTACAAGACTTTCTATTTAGGCATGTGCTAGTAAATGTGTAACAACCATTTCTCCAGGTAAGAATATGCCCCAATCATGGTTGTCAATCTGCAGTGAATCATATTCCCACCACGTCCAATTTTAAGGCATCAACATAATTTCACTGAATATAGGATTGGGAAGAGAGGTGCAGAATCAGTTTTTATAAACTGGCATAAGCCACTTTCAGCCAATGCTGCTCCCACTGGAAAATACAAATGGTAGTACTCTGTACTGTGTCTCACATATAGAAAATGCTCACTAAGTCTTTAGGGAATGAATCTGTACATGAATGAATCCTATGGACATTTTTCAAATGAAGAAAATGAAGAATGTATTTATTAGTTTATCCACTTAATAGAAATATAAAACTCTAAAGCTAATTTATCTTCAGAATAAAATTCTGGAAAATGGAAATTTTTCCTTCTCAATTCCATATTCTTAGGAGAAAATAAAAAGGAGATGAGTAAGATAAGACTTTTACTTACATATGCTGGTTATTGAACATTCTCAATTTAGTATCATTTCAACAAAATATTTTTTAAATGAAATAATAATAAAATCAATATAATGGTCTCTGTACACATTCCTCAGCATTCAAGAATACGAAAGATAAAAGATGAAAAATGGCATCTAGTAGCTGCAACCCAAATAGAGGTAATGGGAACTGTTTTCTTTTTTTTAGGTCAAGTTGCATATTGTATATGAAAGAACTTTGTAGTTACACTTTTTTTCCCCCACTCACTTTTACTGGTGAATTTTCAATTCAAAGATCAATTCAGTAC
Organism: Urocitellus parryii; assembly: GCF_045843805.1. Taxonomy (NCBI): domain Eukaryota; kingdom Metazoa; phylum Chordata; class Mammalia; order Rodentia; family Sciuridae; genus Urocitellus; species Urocitellus parryii. The sequence goes on from NC_135542.1 coordinate 95,703,661, forward strand.
ATATGAAAACATCATTTTGTCAGTAGATCCATGGTTTCAGTGACACCAGGGAGGCATAGTTGAACTCAATAAGTGTGGTGTGAGAGTGTTCAGCAGGACCATTTCATTGCCCTACTCCATGGGAAAATTTCACTCAGCACACAGTGCAAATGGGGCCTCCTTGCTTAGGAACCAAAACTGAACCCAATAGCCTTTAGATGTAGCTTCAATATACAGGGTAAAATTATTCGTGAAGATTATTATCAGATGCAAACCAAAAATCTGAAAATTTTTCCATGATAATATGAAGAGGGAAATGGGGGTGTAGGTAGTCCTACAAGTCAGTGTAATGTTTTGACAGTTCTTTTCTTTCTCATGTTGCAACAGACAATGTGGCAACAGAATCCATATGGGATCAATTATTTTTAAACCCAAGATGAACTTTTCTAATAATTCTAAACTTGAATTTGCTTCTGCAACAAATTATTCTTTTATTTTAATAAAACAAAAATTAATTACATAAGAGGATATTATATATATATATATTTATATATATATATATGGATGTTATTTTTATAAAATGACATTATATAAGAGGATTTGGAGACCTTAGTGGTCTTTATGAAATCCTCCATATTTTTAAAATGAACCACATTAATAATATACTTGAATGTATGCTCCTGGACCAAATTATCACTTATGAGCCAAAAGCAGTTAAAGAAAACATGTTAATTTTATTTAAAACATGAAGGTTTTTATTTTATTGGCTTTACCTTGTTAATAATATCTCTCCTTACATGATATCAGTTCAACAGTTATTCTTCTTCGCCTCCCATTTCTCAGATCCAAGTCCATCTAGTTCACAGGTGCAGAAAGAGTTAGATTACAAAGATTACTCTTGATGACTCAGACTAATGAAACATGCTTGATTTTGTCCCTAACTGTCTCATAAAGTTAAGCATCTGGCAAAGAGTCTCATACTGATCATATTTTAGAAGTTATAATAAAACCACTGTGGCATATTTTAATTTTCAAAACAAAAAATATAAATTATTATACAATGTCTATCTCAAGCTATTATGATATTTTCTGAACAGTTTTACTGATGACATATTCCATAATCCTATTAGAAAGGGCTGCTTTATAGCTGCTTGACCTTCTTTGTGACCACTGTAGCCATGTTTGGGAAGATGTGATTTGACATTTGATATGCTTGCATATGTAGACTAATGAGCTGTATTATAATGAGTATGATTGAACAAAATGAGATATTGCTTTTTGTGGGGGCGGGTTACAAGGGATTGAACATAGGGGCGCTTAACCATTGAGCCATATCTGAAACCATTTTTATTTTTTTATTTTGAGACAGAATCTTGCTAACTTGCTTATGTCCTCACTAAGTTGCTGAGGCTGGCCTAAACTTTCCATTCTCCTGCCTCAGCCACCTGAGTAGCTGGATTACAAGCAAATGTGCACCAGTGCAACTGGCTGAGATACTACATTTTGAGAGACCATTTACCTTCATATTATTCAAAAACTTTACACTTAAAAACAAAGCAAATTTTTTCAGGAAAAGGTCCTGGTATGATCTTATGATGTTCTATATAATTGTTTGATCATAATTATATGCAAACAGGAACAGTATTATGAAGCTTATTTTTGAAAGATAGGGATATTTATAACATCTGAAAAAAATATACTTAATAAGAAAGGCAAAATGTTTGAATTATTCATGTTTTAAAAGTTCTTATTTTCATCAGGTGTTCCTGCCAAATTCAAATTCTGTATATACACCTTTAAACTAGTCTTTCAATATTATGAATCCTGTATGTCTCACAGGTGATCCCAGTAGGAAAATTCCTAGGGAAAAAGATGAAACAGCACTTTTTTTTTTTTTCTCTATGTAGCAAAGTTATTCTCTGTAGATCCTTCTGTGTCCACAGAGTGAGAGCAGGGCTTCTGTTCACATCAACCTTTGGCACATTTGTTCTAAAACGTCATTTGTGTAAGAGACACCATGAAGGTAACACAGTTTTATTATTCTCTTCTAATAATGGAAACTACAGAGTATCATATGAAAACTTGGAATTAACCTACATGATCTTTCACAAATGAAGATGACTGCTGGTTCTGCACTTCACCCATTCCCACGGCCCTTTTTCATCCTCAACCTAATGGGGATGGGAACTTCTGAGCAAAATAATTCACTAAATTTTAGTTACATGACCCATTAGCAAGAGTCTATCTGTTGTACATTTACACATAGGCTAAAGAATGTAAAGCTAGTACAAAATGGAACTTGCAGTTTGGAGGTCCTGAGCAAGATCCTGAAACTCAAAGAGTAACAGTATCAAACCAGACTCAGATGGCAATGGGACCAGAGTATGAAGAACTGGAGTGATTAGGACATGCAGACCAAAGACAGACAAAGAAACCTGTCTGTGTTAGGCAGGCTAACTTTCTTAAAGTTAAAATCAACAGAGGAGCAGTGAGGTACCTGTATTATTAACCTTGCACCACCAAGTACATTGATGAGAGTCTGGGAGTATTACAGGCTTTCTACTAAAGACTGGGTCATCTGGTCTATTTGAGTCAGCTATTTTGGTGCTATGACTAAAGAATCCAACCAGCAAAATTATAGAGGAGGAAGAGTTTATTTGAGGGCTTCTGGTTTCAGAGGTCTTAGTCCATAGAAGCCCAGCTACATTCCTTAGGGCTCAAGGTAAGGCTGAACATCATGGCGGGGAGAGGGTGGTGGAGGGAAGCAGTTCATATTGAGGTGATCAGGAAGCAGAGAGAGAAACTCCATTGGACAGATACAAATATATACCCAAAGCCATGCCCCAATTTTCACCTCCTCCAGCCACACCCTACCACATCAATTAATCCTATGAGGAATTAATTCACTGATTGGGTTAAAAGACTCACAACCCAATCATTTCTTCTCTGAACCGCATTGCATTGTCTCACATGGGAACTATTGGGGGACACTCACATCCAAACCATAGCAGGCCTGTTCATGTATTTGTAGAATATCCATAGAATTGCTGCCTTATGTCAGTATAGAACTGGCATGTAAGTTCTGAGGTAAAGGGCTTTCCAAGGCTTTTCAAAGTAAAAAGAAGTAAAAAATTAGAAATAGAAAAATACTAATTTAATCTGCTGAAGTAAATCTTATCTTAATGAGGGAATATTGTGTTTTGTTTTGCAAAAGAAAAGAGTGTAACTACAACCACACTTTTTATATCACAAAAATCAAATTATTCACAAAATACTACTAAAATACTTGGAGGATTCATGTTCCAATTTCCTTCATGGAATAATTGGGTGACTTAATATATCTATGTTATATTTAAGTGTGCTCACAAAAGCACTTGACAGGGTGTCTTTCTCTGTATTTATGAATTTGTGTATCTATTTAGCCTCTTCTCCTTAGTTTATTTATGTATAAATTATGGACTACACAATATGTAAAAACATTTTCAGTCATGAATTTCATGCAATGTTGAATCTTCTGGAGGCTTGCTGAGGAATATATTTCCTGTTATGCTAACATTGACTTGAAGTATTTCAATTCATTCATAATTTGTATTTTATGTATTTATTTTAACTGTAGGATTAAATATTTAAAAATTAGTCTAAATTATACTCCTACATGTGAATGTCTCTTTACAAATGTATACATATGATAATACATACAAAGACAAATAATACAAATGAAGTAACAGTTTTACTTGTTTTGTATTAAGTTTTTGGAACTCTACTCAAACAGGCATGAGCCTTGTAGAAATGTGAAATGTATAATACCTTCTACATATTAGAATTTAAAACATTTACTAATGTAAATATTGTAGGCATTGGGCACAGAACCCTTCTGGCTTCATTGTACAAATGTGATTCACTGGCAGTAATGTATTTGTAACTTTAAGCATAGTATCTGCTTCATAAAGAGAACATAAAATAAGAGACCCAGAATAGCCAAAGCAATCCTTAGCAGGAAAAGTGAAGCAGAAGTCATCACAACACCAGACCTTAAACTATCCTACAGAGCCATGGTACCAAAAATGGTGTGTTACTGGCACAAAACCAGATATGTAGACTAATGGTACAGAATAAAAGGCACAGAGACAAACCAACACAAATACAGTTATCTCATAGTTGACAAAGGTGTCAAAAACATTCATTGGAGAAAAGATAGCCTCTTCACCAAATGGTGCTTGGAAAACTAGAAATCCATATGTAACAAAATGAAACTAAACTCCTATCTCTCACCCTGCACAAAATGCAACTCAAAGTGGATCAAAGACTTAGGCACTAGAACAGAGACCTGCACCTAATAAAAGAAAAAGTAGGCCCAAATATTCACTATGTTGGCTTGGGAACTGACTTCATTAATAAAGACTCCTAAAGTGCAAGAAGTAAAATCAAGAATCAATACATAGGCTGGATTCAAACTAAAAAGGTTCTTCTCAGTAAAGGAAACAATCAGTAATGTGAAGAGTGAGCCTAAAGAACAGGAGAAAATCTGAACAGGCATCTCACATAGAGCATTAATCTCCAGGATATAGAAAGAACTAAAAAAATGACATAAAAAACCTGCAATCAATAAATAAACAAAGGAACTGAACAGACACTTCACAGAAAAAGAACTACATCAACAAATTTATGCAAAAATGTTCAAAATCTCTAAGAATTAGAGAAATGCAAATCAAAACAACTCTAAGATTTTATGTCACTCTAGTAGAATGGCAATTATGAAGTACACAAGCAATAATAAATGTTGGTGAGGATGTGAGGAAGAAGGTATACTCTTATACTGCTGGTAGGACTGCAAATTGATGCACCCACTCTGGAATGTACTATGGAGATTCCTCAGAAAACTTGGAATGCAAACATCATTTGACCCAGCTATCTCACTGTTCAGTTTACACCCAAAGGGCTTAAAATCAGCATACTACAGTGAAGTAGGCACATCAATGTGTATAGCAGCTCAACTCACAATAGCGAAAGTATAGAACCTAGATGCCTTTCAACAGATGAATAGATACAGTAAAGGTAGTATATATATATACACAAAGAAATATTACTCAGCCATAAATAAGAATGAAACTACAACATTTGTAGGTAAATGGATGGAGCTGGAGAATATCATGCTAAGCAAAATAAATCAATCCCTAAAACCAAAGGTTGAATGTTTTGTCTGATATGTGGATGCTAATTTACAATGGGGGTTGAGTTAGGGAAATATAGAGGTACTTTACATTAGGTAGAGGGGAGTGAAGGGAGGGGAAATGTTATGGGGGTAGGAAGGATAGTAGAATGAACCAGACATTATTACCTTGTGTACATATATTATTACATGACTGGTGTGATTCTACATTATGTACAACCAAAGAATGATAAGTTATATTTCATTTATATACAATGTGTCAAAATGCATTCTAATGTCATACAAAACTAAGTAGAACAAATAAAAAATAAAATGCAATAAGAAAGAGAACATAAAAGCCAGAGTTAACAATATTCATCATTACAGTAATAATAATAATGATACTCATTTTATCATCATTTTCTGATACCTGTTGACTTCTATAAAGAACTCCAGGTTCTCATATTTTTTGTTTTAGTCTTCATTTTTCAGTGCTGAGGATTGAACCCAGGGCCTCCTGTATGCTAGGCAATCGCTCTACCACTGAGGTATATCCTCATCCTGAAAGTAGGGATCCTTAATCTTGACCATTTTTCTTTCCCTGATCCTCTTTCACACTAAGGTAGAAGTATTGATAACATTGTGTCATAATCAAGAATACTGACTATATTTCAATACTAGGTGGAGAGCTTTTACAGTTAATATCTTGTGCAGATATAGGTTATATTTCTTTATGTCATTTTTCTCTCTCCTAGCTGGAATTTGGGATAACCAAAGGGCCTAGGGCTTCAGCCAACATTATACTCAATGTTATAAAATTATAGACTTTATTCTTATTTTGTCTAAATTTTCTTGATATGTAAGCTGTAATATAATTTTTTTTAGATCAAATCTAGAGAAGAATGATAAGGAAAATACTATACCTCTCAGAATACAGGCTTCGGGCTGTCTTCTCAATACAAGACAAGTTTTATACATCTGTGTACATCTACATTTTGTGCATTTGTGTAGTTCAGCTTTCATTCACTACTGTCTGAGGGTTAGGTCCACATGGAAACGAGAAAATAAATGTTCCTTCCTTGGTGTTTCTATAGTCACATCTTCCCTAGGAAAAGTGCTCTGATAGTTCAGGTAGATTTCAGTGATTGTGGGTCTATGTACTCTGATAACTTTTCCATCAGGCCCATGGGACATAGAACCTCAAGGAGAATGTGTATTACTTTACATATTTTGTTCCATTAGTGAGGAAGCCATGGGCAGTTGATCAAAAGGAGGTTAAATTTAAAAAAAAAAAAGTAAAACAAAACCTACAAATTATAAACATCAATACTTGGTATGATAAACGACAACAGAGGAAAAGCATGCCATGAACAGAAGTCAGGAAATGTCAATCAGAAATAAGATACCAGTTATTTGAAGTTATTTCTAAGATTTGAGGCTTTTGATCATGAACAAATTAGGAAAATCTAGAAAAGTCCCTAGAACACTAGAACCCTTAATTTAAACACAGAACCCTTCTGGCTTCATTATACAAATGTGATTCACTGGCAGTAATGTATTTGTAACTTTAAACATAGTGTCTGCTTCATAAAGAGAATATAAAATAAGAGACCCAGAATAGCCAAAGCAATCTTTAGCAGGAAAAAGTGAAGCAGAAGACATCACAACACCAGACCTTAAACTATCCTACAGAGCCATGGTACCAAAAATGGTGTGGTATTGGCACAAAACCAGATATGTGGACCAATGGTACAGAATAGAAGGCACTTTAATTTTTATTTTTGGTACCAGGAATTGAACCCAGACACAATTAAACACTGAGGCATATCCAGCCCTTTTTAATATTTTATTTAGAGACAGGGTCTTCCTGAGTTGCTTAGTGCCTGCTAAGTTGCTGAGGCTGGCTTTGAACTCACAATCCTCCTTGCTCTGCTTCCTGAGCCACTCGGATTACAGGCAAGTGCCACTGTGCCCAGCACTAATTTTTAGAAAAACATGCAAACTCCAAAAACGTCCATGTTTACTAGAAAAATGAATACATGATGTTGAATGAAATTTGTTAATTGTACTTTTATTGCAATATTTTTTCCTATAACAGGCAAACCTCAAACTTTAGGTGGCTAATACAATAGAATTTATTTCTCACTCAAATAACATTGCAGTGCAGGTTTTCTCAGAGCCTTTCTTCTGCATGAAGATGTACAGAGGCAGATTTCTTTTATCTTGTAACTCCACTACTCCCTAAGGGCTTGGAATCCACTACATTTAATATCAAGTGAGAGAAACAGTAGTGAGGGCATGCATGTTCCTTAAAAATTGGAAAATGACAAGCAGCCTTCTGTTCACATTCCACTGCTGAAAACAGTCCCACAGTCTTGCCAGAATTAAAAGGAAGCCAGAAATGGAGTTTTTACTTGGATGGCTCCCTAACTATTTGCCAGTCTGGGTATTGAAAGAATAGAACCAATATCATTATTATAAATGCCAGGGATTATTTACTATTATTATTTACTATGTTAAATAATAAATTTTCCTCTGACCACAAAATTGAAGAACAATTTTTATCCAAAATTATTGCAGATATTTCAAACCGTCTATTTGATTTGATTTTTAAGTGATATCATGTTGGCCAATTAATATTAGCTGTTTTCTAATTGGCCATAGATAATCTTAAGTGCTTTTCATGTCCCAGGAACTTTAGAAAAATAAATGTCTTGGAGGATTTTCCCACAGTTCCGCAATTTTTACCACTCAGTGCTGTGCTCAAATAAATATTGGTGACAATTATTCATTCGTATAAGTAAAAAAGAGTTTGGCTGTTCACATACACTTTGTTCACTTGTTATGACGTGCAGATACCAGATTCTAATCACTATTTGAACTTTAGAAAGAAATTTCTGGAAGTAAGTATGCAAATTCAGTCTCCCCTTACCCTACTTACAAGGCATCTACCTAAATTCTCTTTCTATCATCAGAACTTAAACTCATTACTTTAGCTTTAGCAGAAATCACCTTCTTAGGGACCTCTTTCTTTCTCTATTATAATAGAATTAAGAAGTCTAACTTTACACAGAACTTCAAACCTTATTTACTTTGCACCACTTTTGTTTTCTTCCGGATTGAGGTTAATTCTCATGGTAAAAGCCAATCAAATGATTGTTTTGTTTTTGTGATTTTTGTGACTGGTAAAGTAATATTGAAAATAACATATTCTATATTATTTCAGAGTTGAGACATAAAGATGTGAAAAAAAATATATAGAAATCACTGTCATATGCAGTATTTCCTAGCAAGATACACACACACTATCTTTTATACATTGAGTCATATTTGATTAATTCCCAGGTAAAAAATAATATAGCTATTTATATTAAATGCACTCTAAATGCATTCAAGGAAGAGTCAGATGGTAGAGTATTAAGATTTAGAGATAATTGGTGTTTTGCCCCCTGAGGAGAACTGATAAAAGAATATGTATTCCTGATGCTTAAACCTCTGGGCTAACTTTGCACTGCAATAAAATCTCTCTCAGGGCTGGGGATGTGGCTCAGGAGGTAGCGCGCTCGCCTGGCATGCGTGCGACCCGGGTTCGATCCTCAGCACCACATACCAACAAAGATGTTGTGTCTGCAGAGAACTAGAAAATAAATATTTAAAAAAAAAAATCTCTCTCAAAGAGAGTTTTAGCCAGATAAACAATAAAATGTGCAAATTTTTATTGCAAATATAATATGTCCAAAGTTTTGACCCCCACTTTGTGAATACTATGTCTCTTAGTGAAATTGCAATAGCACTTTGTATAAGTAATCAACTTCTAGGATCAGAGCTTTTTTTGTTTTCCTTTATAGAGTAGATACAAGTTTTAAGTATATTAGTATATGATTATCTGGAGATGGACTCAACATGATAGCTGTTAACCCTGCCTTCATATTAGAATTCTCAGAAAGCTGTTAACAATACCAACCAACCCTTGAAGCCTGAAACAGCCAAATCCTCAAATTCTAATTTAATCTTTTGATGATGGGGCTAGAACATTACTGTTTTCAAAATTTCCCTTGATGATATGCATACCGGCTTGAACATCACTTAATTCAAAGATTCTCTGGAAACAGTAAACAGGCCATAAAGACATGTCCACATCTGTAGTGTATACTTTGTATACTTTCTCATTATAGTTTGTTTCATTGTCAATGACAACTTGACTTCCATTTTTGTGAGATCCATATCTCTATACCCTCCTGCATTCTGAATGACTTCAATTGTGTACTCTGCATGACTTTGTCAGAACACTACAATGTAACTTTATTACATTTGCCTAAAATCTACTCTTTCTCTATGGTGCATTTCAGCGAATGACACTATAATTCACTCTCTTGTTTAAGCCAGGAACATGAGCATTGGCCTTAATGTCTTGCCTGCCTTCTTCCTTCACAGGCAATCCTGTATTCCAGAAAGGCCCCACATGTTGTCTCTCATGCACTGTCTGCATTTGTTCATGTATGGAAATACCTTAGTTAGTGCTGTTTTCCTAGTTGACCACACTATTTCCAAAACTTCCTCATCGGTCTCCCTGATTTCAGTCTTTCTCAGTATCATGCTCTTGCTTATCTCTTTGCTGGAACCACTTTTAAAATCACACTTTCCTAATTTTCTTCCTTTTTACTCCAGACTCACATTCTTAGAACCTCTCCTTCCTACAGTCTTTCCTGACACTCAACTATGGAAGAAATGTCTTCTTAGGGACTCTTATGAGACTGCGCCTCTCTCATCACAGCACGTAAAACATCATATTTAATTCTCTACTTCTTATTTCCTCAAAAATACAGAAAACTCTCTCGTGGGACACATTGGCTTTGTCCCCAACTGTATTTCCAGTGAATTTCTTCTCAGTGTCTGAGAAACACTAATTACACACAAATGCCTGGTGAATCAATGAGCAGAGGTAAACACATTGTTTAGAAACATAAAAGGAAACACCTTATCATGAAGCAGGTATGAGGAGATTCGTTTAGGTGTAGGAATTAGAGGGGAGGGGCAGGAGGCCAAAGAAGATCACAGAAATATAATGCCGTTGTCTTCAATTTTGTCCTAGAAGCATAATAACGTTCATTTCTCTGAAAACTTTCAAGATGTTCATTTGGGAAACCAAGAATTGTCCCCTCAGATATTCTCAGAGTTTATAGAATGGTGAGGAAATGGACCAAAGGCAAATGAAAAGATCCTCACAATGAAATAAGAAGCAATCAAGATAATCCATTTGTAAAGGTTGAATTTACATGACCCAGGAATATTTAACTTGTTCTTCAGTTAAGGTAAAAGAAGGGAAATGACAAATTATGGAGTTTGTACAGAACTTGCATGGAAAGTTTTCTTTTAAGGATTCCAGGACTACTTTAAGAAGCTAGTGGGTTTGTTGAATGTGGAAAAAATTCTGGGGAGTTGTGACCCAGAAATGAAGATTTGGAAACCTTAATTAGGGATTAGGACAGGCACGTGTTTTGGCCAATGTCATGGATATAACACAAGTCAGGGTATGACAGCATGTTGATGATTATAAACTAAATATAAGAACCTAATGGGAATCTTACCCAATGTAATCACTTAAGAGTTTTCCTTTTATTTTTGTAAAAAAGAAGATGGACTATTCAAGTAACCTCAACTTCAGAGAAATTGTTCATAAAATAAAGCAACTAATATACCTAAATGACACTTTTTATATTTTCCTGAGGAGAATGAGATTAACTTTAATGTATATTTATTGGTCTCAGAGTAACAACTTTTCCAGTGTGGAAACATTTGCTGTGAAAATGCCACCACCATAAAATGTGTCATGTTTGATTTTAGCAGATTGAAAATGGCTCTATAAGGCATGGGACAATATTGATGAAGAGGGAAGAATAACTACAGCCAATATGGAACGCAGTTGGCGAAAGAAAGAACTGATGGTATAGTACAGAGTCTGAAATAGCTTTCCATAAAATACAAAGTATTATTTTGATTAAAAAGACATTTTAATCTAGACACTGGGAAAAGATCTGCATATCTATAATACAATCCTTTTTTAAGGTTTTGTACTGAAACTAAGAAACAAAGAGAATAGTAAAATTTTGACAAGTGCAAGTGGAAAATAATTTGAGAGGGAAAAACGAAATATATCAAACAATCACATTTTGAGTGAATGAATATATGTGTGTGTATATATATAACTGTTTTGTAAAAAGGCATTATAGAAAAGTAGATTTGTAATCACAACAGTGAAATTGACTTATGAAACTTGAATTCATTCAGCTACAAAATCATGTCTATGATTAAGAAATTATAGTAAGAAATCTGGCTTGTTGTCCTCTCAATTTCTCCATAAAAAAATGGGGTTTCTATTAAAATGGTAGAGTGTTTTATCCTTTAAAGTTCTATCTGAAATTTCAATGTAGTACCATTAAAATACAGCATTTTATCAAGGTTTATAAGTACAGACACATTGTATCTTGTCTCTAGGGATAATAAATTCCTTAGAAGTAAATATTTTCCCTCAACATAAATGCTTTCCTGAATGATGGTAGAAGGCCTTCTGGGGAGTAAATATTCCAGAGAAATAACATCCCAAATTATTCTAAATGGGCATGATCTTACACACACACACACACACACACACACACACACACACACACGAAATCATAATATTCCTATCCCAACACATTACTGACATCCCTCTTTTTACTATTTTTACATCTATTAAGTCAAATTCAAACAAGAAAAAAATATATGATAAATATAAACACTATTCCTGCTTGGGAAGAAGAGGTCCAGTGCTCCTATTTATGTCTGGAAATTAGGCTGTAGACTTGAAATAAAATCAAAACTAAGACTTTTGGAGTTTGAAGAAAACTTAGCAGTGACACAGTTAAAAAGAAATGTTAAAAGGTCACACACATTGAGCCACTCAGTCACCTCCTAGCACTGAATGAACTTATTGTTTTTGAACTTTGATTTTTTTCATCATTACATTGAGATAATCATTTTTTGCACTGCTAGCTTCACTAAAGAAATAAGTAAAACTGAAACTAAGCATGCATAATCTGGCCAGTTTCAACAACCTTGTAGGCATGTAAAAAATGTTAAAATGTTTTCCCAGCTCATACTTAGGGTAAGAATTTGGTCTATAATCTTCAAAATTACCCAACATAAAAAAATGAAGTTATTTTTTTCTGTAAAGTTTTACTAAACTTTTATATATCATTTGAAGCCCCATTCAAAATACAAGAATTTATTTATGCACCATTATTCATAATATGTCTTCTCTGGCAAATGAGGTACACCTGTTATACACAGGTGGAGAAGAAAACAAATGATCAAGCCCTTCCTTTGAAAGGATTTCAGTATTAACAAGGAAGCCATGAAAGCAGAGAACAATTATTGAATAATAAACAAAGTCTAACTCATGAATGTAATGTAATCACCAGCTTTGGATGAAGAAGGAGAGATTTTAAACTCTGATTCTGCTCTTGGAATTTCTAGGAAGTATTGAGATTTAAGAGAGAAAAAATGAAACTATTAAAATGCTAAGTGCCCTTGTCAACTGCAAATCAACAGAAGAAATAATGAAGTGATAAGCAGATAATAAGCAGCAACAGAAGTAGAACTAATATTTATTTGAATGTACTCAATAATCCTGAGGCTACACTGAGATGAGACAGGTCTTTTCTCATTTGAGTCTCATAATAGCCTACTACTAATTCTCTCTCCATTATAGAGATGAGAAAGTTAAGAACTAGATCAGATAAGCTATGTAGCATGCCTGGAATAATAAAACCAGTAGAGAACGGGCATGAGTTTGAAGCCAGATTATTCTAAACAGTTGTCATAAACCAAATACAATATTGGGGGGGTATATTGAATTGTTTTGTGAAGCTCTATTTATCAATATCATATTAATATGAAATATTGAGATAATTTAATCACTCTTGGTGCTCATTTATATACATACATATATACACACACATATATATGTATATATATATATATATATATATACACACATATGTGCGTATATGTGTGTGTATCCAAATCTTATCTATTTTTGTATATTCAATAAACCAATTAATAGATAAAACTTCAGCCAGGTGCAATGGCTCACATCTGTAATCCCAGTGGCTTGGGAGGCTGAGACAAGGAGGAGTATGAGTTCAAATCCAGCCTCAGCAGAAAGCAAGTTGCTAAGCAACTCAGTAAATAAAATACAAAATAGGGCTGGAGATGTGGCTTAGTGGTCAAGTGCCCCTGAGTTCAACCCCTGGTACCTCCCCACACACACACACAAAAAAAAAAATAGATAAAACTTTAAATAAGACTTCTTTACACATACAGATACCTAAATGGATAGAAATTTTTATATATCTGTGATTCACATATAGACATATACATCTACATACAAAGTGCATGTTACTTTTGATAAACTTCTGTAGAAGACTCCTGCTCTTTAGAAAGAAGCAGCAGTACTTTTAATACAATACACTATTAACCACAATGTCATTTATGCTTGACTTTGAAAATAAATTTTTTCTTCTTATGTTTGAAGGAAGAGGCATATATATGTCAGATTCTAACAAAGACCATACAAAGGAAGGGAATTGCAAGATGACTCTTAAAATCAAAATTAGAAGCTGCCCAGAGACTGTCATCTTCAGCTTTATTTACCAGTCCAGAGCATCTTTTTTAACTGAACACTATCACCTTATTTTTACAGTATTTTTCTTTTCACAACTCCTCAGTTTATTTTATTTATGACAGTATAGAAAAAGAAGTTTTGATTCAGGATATTGATTCCCAAATATTGTGAGTGTTGCAAGATGCATGACAGAAGCAAGCATCCAACATCACAAATCATCACAAATCCTTTCGTTGACAAGGGGGCATGATTATATTTACTTCTTCCTGCTGTTATTGTTGTGAGCAGGAAACTTCACAGATAAAGGTGATGATAAATATACATTGGAGCCACGATCTTATTACCCCCATAAATCCTGTTCTTCATTTAATTAGACTGAAGATGTGTGTTACCTACATAACTGAATTCACTTGAGTTTTGTCAAGTGAAGACAAATGTCTTTGCATTTTAATTTTTTCTCATTGAAATCTATTGGACCTATTTGCAAAGGAAATTTAATAATCCTACACTATTTAAAAATACTTTATTTTAGGGTGTCTCATCTTTTTGCATTTATCTGATTTCCATTTCCAGTAGAACTGGTCAGAGTAATTTCATTTGCAATCAATGCCTTGGTATGATTATGATTCTGCAGGTGTTATATGGTAACTTAATAATAGTTCTTAGATGGTTAAGTCACTAGAGCTAATTTAAAAGGGAAATGCATATGGAATAATATATTGCTGCTCCACTGAATTTCAAAGGAATTCATTATGATTAATAATATTACAATAGCAATTGAAAGAAGTAATAATGATTTGCCACAAGTTATAAGGACTCATTGAATAGTTTTAATCTTACTACATTTAAACATTGAACTGCAAGTAAATTCAGCAGTACTCAATAATGAGATTTGGAACTTATAATAATACTATTAATCATGACTAGATTTGTGCATTTTATGGTAAGGAATTTATGATATTTGGTGGATTTGATTTAAAATATTTTACTTATTTTGATTATGCTTCACGTGTGAGATTTGGAGACATTGGTGATTATATCTTTACATAAGCTATTTTGTTTTAAGTGATTGACAGGTTTAATTCCCCCTAGTGAATATTTTATATTTGTACCCAAATCCAGACACTTCATACAATTAAGAGTAATGGAGTGCTTTGAGGGAAATAAACAGTGCTTTAGCTAACAAAAGTAGATTAATATCCAATTCTCTGCTGCTTAAGAGCCTCAGTTATTAGAGACATTCTCAATATTGAATCTGGGTGAAATTTACAGAATATGTGTTCAAATAAATGAATAGTTATTTTGTTTCTGGCTCTGTATGAAACATTGGGGAGACAAATATAAAGAAGCCAGGCTGCTCAGTCTCTTGAAATTCCCAATACAGTAGATGAAGGTCCACATACAACTCAATACAATAAAATGTAAAACCTGCTGTACTAGGGAACAGAATAAAGTACCCCAGGAGAGAACAATTACTTCTGCTTGAGCAGTTTAAAAGAATGCTTCATAGAAAATATAATACTTTTAGCCAGAATTGATGGATGAGAGAAATTTCAGCTGCTGAGGGTGGCATGGAAAATGTGCTAAAAATATTAAAAGAGAAATGGTGATGCTCTATGACCACAAGGTGCAGTGGAAAGATCTCACTTTCCTCTGATATGCAGTTTTACTGACCTATCCATAAAATGTGGTAGTAATTATGATAATTTGCTCATATCTAATAGGATTATCCTTTTCAAACACATCAAGATGTTTAAACTACCTTGTGATATCGTAAGACATTATTATTTAGGTGGGTATGAAATTGTGATATTGTAAAGACATTATTATTTATGTGGGTATGCAAATATTTTTATAATAATATTAGTAACTTATAGAAAATGCAACGATTGATCTAGTAGACAAGAGATAAGCAGCATTATCATTGACTGGTCAAGATCATAGACTAAGACCCATAATAACCAAAAAAATTAAGAATTATGAGAAAAGTATGGAAAAATGAAAGATAAAAATGCAAGAAAAAAGTGGTGGCACACTCCTGTAATCCTAGTGGCTCAGGAGGCTGAAGCAGGAGGATAACATGTTCAAAGCCTTCCTCAGCAAAAGCAAGGCACTAAGCAACTCAGTGAGACCCTGTCTCTAAATAAAATACAAAATAGGGCTGGGGTGTGGCTCAGTGGTCAAGTGTCTCTGAGTTCAATCCCAAGTACACCCTACCCCTATCCCCACCCCAAAAGATACAAGAATAATCATAAAATTGGTAAAAAGTGAAAGAGGTATAGGAAGTACAGATACAAACATATATACCTGGTGAGAGAAAGCACCATGGTGCAAATCATGAGAAGTGGATTTACAAATTATGAAAATGAGAATAGTAATGGAAATCCATAGGAAGAAGAGATAAGCATGCCTTCCCAAACAGATTTCAGAGCATATGCATGGGAACTCAGTAATGCTTCAACAGCTTTACCAAGAAAGAGTAAGAGCAGCCACTACCTTTGAATAAAAGTCTAGAATCATAAGAGTTTGCCTCAGAGCTCTTTATGGTATAACTGAATTTTTACCTCGTGTATCCTTGGAGACATGTGGATGAGGACACTTCAGGTATTCAGGTGGAGCTGGTCACAAATACAATAAAACCTCACACTTATGCAGCTCAACCTAACCAACCATATGGTAGAAAATCATTTCTGCTTATAGTTTCCAAACTGTCTAATGCCAAGTAAAGGGAGCTGTGTAAGAAAATTATATTAACTTCAAGAAAGAAAAAAAAATTAATATTGTATCTCAATTGAAAAGGTTGGAAAATATTGAGGCCCTTGGTGTCTCAATGTGATATTGACTTATCTGTGTCATATAAAATGTTTGACCAGAACAGATGGCTATTCAAACTTTCAAATAAATTATATTACAAATAATTTCACATAAACACCAAATACTGTATTGTTAAGTTAGTCCTTCGATAAAAGTACTTTTAATGTTAAAAAATAGGAAGCATTTAAATTTGATCAAATTATTACTAAAAACCAAACATTCCTAAGAGTGCTTGCAGTTGGAAGTTCTTTGCAAAGAAGTTTCTGCCATATTAAGACCAAATTCTAAATCATATGGAATTGGAAACTTCATTTCACTTCTCATTTGCTCATGACCAATAATTATGTGTTGCTTGAAGCATAGACAAAACATTCTGAGAATAACCAAACATGAAAACTTAAACTTCAAAGTAAGTTTGCAATTATCTCAACAAAATTAATATCTGAGCACTATTCATCCTTTTCAAAATACTAAAGCAAACTCCCGTTATATTCCTAAATTTGATCAGCATTCCATAATTTGTGCCTGAGAACATTTGTCCTTGTATCAAATATAAGAAAAGCGAACTAGTGAACAAAGTGCTAATGCTGCAGTCTTTCATAAAATAAGCATTTGGTGATAAAACAATATGATGATTTCATGCCACTGAAAGGCATTGGAAGATTAATTTATTGCTTTCAAAGTTTATTTTTATGTTTGAATGCAAAAGACAACTATTTCCTAACTGGTTTATGTTTGAATGGAAAAGTCAACTATTTCCTAACTGGTTGCATCAGACATTGGTATCTTTACTGAAGTCGGATATAGTTTAGCTCTTCATTTCGGGGTAATTGTAAAGTTTACCCAAGGACAAGCAATAAAATTCACATGGAAATAAAAGGTTTGGATTATTGAATAATAATGTCCTTTGCATTGTTAATGGTTTATTTATCAGGGATTAATAAAATGCTATCTGCAAGTACATTAGTCTGTTTAATGGAAACTATTCTGACTCAAGCTATTACTGGGATAATAGTGGCATATTCTTTCGACTTCCTGGGAAGGATTCTGCTATGACTGTGAATATGTAGTATAATTGAGTTATTTAGAAGCTGCTTTGCCCAATATCTAAATGTGCATCATTAATGAAGATAAAATGAACTTGAGTTTCCCAGATGTCAGGAAATGTTCATTGTTTTCCTGACAACATGTCTTCCAAATATACCAGACAGATGCATTCACGTGTAGCCTGTTAAATTTCATTTCAACACTTTGGAGGAGGAATACATCAATGCAATTTAAGAATAGAACTACATATTAATATTTTCTACATTAAGAAAGAAAGAAATACAATTAGTGTATCACATTTAATTTAATGATGGTTTTATGCATAAAGGATTTGTACAAAAGTCAAATGATAGATGATCTGTTCTTTGAATGATAGTTTGAAAAACTCAGTGAGTGAAAATGATAATAAAGAATTTTTTTTCTACTGATTTTAAATTTTAAAATCAATTCTATAAGCAAGAAGTAACAAAACTGAAGTGATTAATAGACGGATTCTGTTGATCAACATGCAAACAATTTAATGGTTAATATGTAAGAAGTAAGATAAGGACATGTGGTCTGTTACTCTTAAGAGCAGCCTCTTTTCTACTCACTTTTTCAGTTCTCTCAATCTATCTTTAACTAGAATTGCTCTGTCTTGGATTGGAGATACAGCTCAGTAATAGAGCATCTACCTAGCATGCGCGAAACTCTGGGGTTGATGCCCAGTAAAACACACACACTCATTCACACACACACACACTCACACACACACACACACAAAAAGAATTTCTCTCTCTTAAAGAAAAGAAGAGTTTGCTAACTTATAATTTCAATTCCACTTGTTCCAAATATTATTTTGGAATTTTTTTTAATCTGAGAGGGGGATAATCTAAAGAATTTAAAAATAAGTCAGCAAGATAGTATAATAGGAAAGTCTAGAACTATTTAACAACAATATGTGATTTAAAAATATACCATTATGAATACTTTAGAAATTGCATA
This sequence comes from Urocitellus parryii, assembly GCF_045843805.1. Classification (NCBI taxonomy): domain Eukaryota; kingdom Metazoa; phylum Chordata; class Mammalia; order Rodentia; family Sciuridae; genus Urocitellus; species Urocitellus parryii. The sequence goes on from NC_135542.1 coordinate 95,722,299, forward strand.
TAAAGTAACAGTGCCCCAGGCAAACTTGAAGCCAAGAATGGTCACTTTCAAATGAATAAAAAAATTTTTTTTTCATTGCAACCAATTCAACCCCCCTTCAAACCACAATATTCATGATTGAAAGAAAAAATTCAACTCATGAATACCTCTGGGAGGGAAAGGGAAGACTGGAACATACATTCAACATTTACCCCTTTGGGCAGACTGTTCAAGGGACTGATTTTGTGTGTTGACAGGGAATTGGATACTTTGAATGGCTGGGGCACCAGAGATCAAAGAAAAGCTTAACAAATTATAGCAGCACCAGATGACCCTAATACTACCAAATGCCACTTAGTACAATATGAAGTAAGCTCCTAGCTTATGGTTTCTATGTTGGGAAGGAAAGCGAAAAGGGGAATGTTTGGAGAAGAAAAGAGAAAAGTGGGATGTACATATAACACTCAACCTTGGGGCTTACCTGAAGTCCTGGTTTCTGTCTTGTTTAACTCAGAGGGCTGGTAGACTTTGAATATCTGGAGGCCAGACAGAATGAGAGCTCACAGCTTGTGGCAGTGCCAGAGAGCCTGCAGTACCATAGATATATAGACGGACAGTACCATAGACACCAGAGAGAGCAGGAGACTATAAGATGCTGAGAAAGAAATGAGCAAACATCTACTGTTGAGAAATTATACTCAGAAACCCAGAAAAAATGCATGTCCATAAAAGGTTTGAGAAGCTTCCATAGATTCTAGCTGTGTTTGTTGGTGAAGAGCTTTCTGTGTATGAGAATCTTTTTTCAAATGCATGAATCTTAGTACAGAGGTATAAGTCTCACAAAGAAACATGGAAACGTGGCCCAAATAAAGTAACAAGATGAACTACCAGAAATGGAATCTAAAGAAGCAGATGTACATGAATAATGTAACATGCATATGAATTATGTATATGAATTATGAACCTCAAAAAGATGTTTATAAAGCTTAGAAAAACAATATATGTGCAAAATAAGAATATCAACAAAAAGAAAAATTTTAAAGAAACCAACCAAATAACAGCTTAATTGAAAAATTCACTAGACATGCACAACTGAAGATTGATCAAGCAGAGGAAAGAATCAGAATTCAAAGAAAGATCATGTGAAATTAGTTAGCCAGAGAAGCAAAAAGAAAAAAAAAAAAAATATATATATATATATATATATATATATATATATATATATATGAGAAATAAAGCCTAAGGAACCTATGAGCCATCATCAAATGAGCCAAAATGTGATTTCAGAAGGAGGAGGCAAAAGAGAGAGGCCAAAAAGCATACTTAATAAAATAATGGTCAAAAACTTGTGAAGTTTATGGAGGAAAAGATAAACTGGAAAATTAAAAAGAAAGTGAAAATTAAACATACTCAAACAACCAAGAAAAAGAAAAACACAGGAAATTAGAAAATATCTAGTAGAAAAACAAAACAAACAAAAAAGAAAATATATCAAAACCAATCAGATGAAGCAAAAGTTGTACTGAGAAGAAAGTTTATAGCAGTAAATGCCTACATTAGGAAAGAAGAAATATATTGAATAAACAATTTCCATTCTATCTCAACGAATTAAAACAAAAGCTAAACTTAAAGTTAGCAGAAAACAAAAAAGACTAATCATAAGAAAATAAAATAGAGAATTTACAAATAAAACAATAGAAAAAAAAGCAATAAAACTAAGAATTGTGGGTTTTTTTTTTAATCAACAGAATGGGTAAATCTTTAGTGTACTGTAAACCAAAAAACAAAACAAAACAAAAAAAAACCCCAAATCAGAAAAATAACATCACAACTGAGAGAGCAGACATTGCAACCAATACAGAAAAAACAAAAGAGGTTGCTGGGCCCAGTGAGGCATGCCTGTAATCCCAGTGACATAGGAGACTGAGGCAGAAGGATCTCAAGTTCAAGACCAGCCTCAGCAACTTAGAGAAGCCATAAGCATCTTAGCAAGACCCTGTCTCTAAATAAAAAATAAAAAGGGCTGGGTATGTAGCTCAATGATTGAGTGTCCCTAGGTTTACTCACCCTTACAAAAGAAGAGGGAAGAGGAAAAGGAAGGAGAAGGAGCAGGAGAGGGAGAGGAAAGCAATAGAAAGGGTTAAAAGAGACTATGAAAAATTCCATGCCAACTAATTTGATAATCAAGAAGAAATGGATAAATTATTAGAGATATGCAAACTACCAAGACTGAAGGCTACAGAAATGGAAATTCTGAACAGAATCATAACTACTAAGAAGAATGAATAATAAATCAAAAGATTCCAACAGCAAGAACAACAATAAATTCATGTCTACTCCAGTATTCCTCCCCAAAATCAAGAGGTAGAAACATCCTGTGCGTTCTTCAACAGATGAACTGATAAAGAAAACAAAGTCCATACTGCAGTGGAATCTCATTCTGCCATCATAAAATGTCCTATTATCTGAGTGACCCTTGAGGACATTATACCAAACAAGTCAGCTTCATAAAGGCAAATAAGATATGATTCCAATTCTAGGGGATATGTGAAGTAGTCAGATTCTTAAAAGCAGAAAGAGGAGGCCTGTTTGCCAGAGGATGGAGGGAGGGAGGAATGGAAAGTTGTTCTTTAATGATACGGAGTTTCAGTCATGTAAAAATGAAAAAAAGGTCTGGAGATACACTCTGAAACAAGTCTTATAGAGTTAATATTTTATTGTATGCATAAAAAATTGTTAAGAACATAGACTCAGATACTTTTACGAAGTTAAGAAAATAATTTCAAGATAAGAAATACTATTTTACTGTGCTTTACCTTTTAAAATGATACACAAAAGTGTTAAATTTATAGGGAGTTATATCCAAATTTTGAATTTAACTTCAACAATTTCAAGAGGGAAATTTGTTTGCAGCTCCAAAATCCATTATCAATCTTTGGCAAACTTGTATTATCATATTTGACTGTCATTTCATGGCAGTCTTAAATTTATTTCATAGTACCTCAGAGAGTCCTATTAGAAAGCAGCCTCAGGAAGAAAATGACCACACATTACTTTCTATTAATAAGATGTAAAGTGTGGCTATGATAAATAATAAGTTTCTCACACTGGTACACACTCATGGTTTTGACTTATATAATTCTGCCTGGCAAGCAGTCTCTCAAGAGATATATGTTTTTATTTTAATTAAGATCAAGTCTCCTGCTGTAATTGGTTTCAATTTCACCTCTTCTTAGCTATACGCCTTAGCCTTAGGCATTGTTATAACTGTAAGATCAACTTTAGTACTTGACATGACTCACAGGTGGCGGAGAGTTTTATTTACTACAAAATTCTGTGGGAGGAAACACTCCACCACCATTTCCTTTAGTATGACATCAAATATTTACAGAAAAGCTAACCACCTGTCAACCAGTGGCTAGGCAGAGGGCCAGGTCATCACCGTAATGACAAATCTCTTTTCCCAATCTGTTGCAGGAATCTAGAGTGCAATCCAGAAAAAAAAAAATTTGACAGAATCTCTTGATTGCTGAAAGTCTTAGGTCTTTTCTGTGACTCTCTGCTGTGGTTTTTGATAGATTTTTCACCTCAAAAGTGAACAGACAGCCTAATCAACTGAAAGCCCATAATCATTTGAAAAGGAAAGCCCTTTTATGACCCACTTACAAGCACAGGGAAACTTAGTGTGATGATTGAATATGCCAACTAAGAACCCTTTTGAATTCTTAGTAGCGAGTTATTACGGTTTCAAAATGTTAGACACCCTGAAATAGTCAACTTAGCATCCACTCAGACAAGATACTTATGGCTTACAAGGAGGCCCTGAATTCTCATACCATGTCCACTTTCCAGAATTTTTGGAGTTTACTCATGTTCTTTGTTCAATTTGAACCAAGCAACAGATCTTGGATAGCTTTCATGTTTCACTGAATATAAGACAAAGCTAACTCACTAAACTAATATTTCACGTAGATGGAAATTACCCTGGATTATGGTTGGTAATGTGTATATAAAACTAATTAGTAAATATTTTACTCTTTTCTGACCAGGTATACTTACATCTCAAATCTACTTACATCTGTAGGATAAAAGCAACCACAGACAATAAATAAATGAAAGTGCATGGTTGTGTTTGAATAAAAATATATTTAATAAAACAGGTTGCGGAACATATTTGGCCTTCAGGACATAGTTTTCTGAGTCCTAAGCTGAGACCTCAAAGGCCTGATTCTAAATTTCTGGATCAAGTAATGGAGTCTCAGTAAATCTTACCACTCAATCACAGGCCAAGTCCCTTTCTGCTTTTCTTCTCTGGGTTTCAGAGTCCAAAACCTGACCCTGTAAAATTCTCAGTCTCTTTCTGACCAGGTCTCTATAGCTGTCAGTTTTTCATCTTTACTTAAGCTGCTTGATCTGACAGTTCATTTCAGTAAAGCAGAAGGTAAAGGTAGTGTGAAAAGATCCCCTTCAGGCGGAAAACTCAAGAGAGATTTGAAGAACCAGCTAAATTATCAGCCCGTTTGGGTAATTTAGGTCAATGATTCCGAAACCTTAGCAAGTATAAGAATTACTGGAGATGCTGCTAAAACTGCAGGTCTCACACTCCTGCTTCCCTGAGATTACAATTTGGTATGCAAATCTGTCAGAAATCATGTCACATGCTTTGGGACCATGTAATAAGGATCCTAAGGTCTTAAGGATTATTCTGTTGTGAAGAACAAATATAGAGGGAAATACAAGTTGTTGAAAAATATAGATGCTGCTAACAGTGTCCTACTGAGTTGTCATTGTAAATAAGTTGTTCTCACACCTCTTGTGGCATTCAGTGAGGGTGATAACCCAAATCCAACATTTAGTTCATGCACACACATCCTGAGGATGTCTCTCTTTGTTCTGACCAATGAAAAGACAGACCTCATAGAAGCAAGCCAGAGAATCCCAAGTAGATCCGGAATAAAAAAGTTGGAAAATTATTTGAAGGGTACACTATGTACAATCTCTTCCTTTTGTCTCCTGTTTCTGTATCCCATAGAGCCTAATTTAGAATTGAGTATACAACTTGCAAAAGAAGAATAGGTCTTTTTTTTTGTTTGTTTGTTTTTTAAATGATGTTCTCTGGACCAGTAGTCCTAAATGATAATGGCAGGTATTAAATAAAAGAAAAAGACTATGTGTAGGTGAGGAAGAGTATACAATATTTCTGATTTTGAATCTTGAACTATCTTTCACTCTTACCACTCACTGCTGAAGTAAGTAGCTTGCTAGATGAATTTTTTAAGATCTGGGTTTCTTTCTTTTATTGTTTTCTCTTGCTTTATTGTTTTTTGTTTGGGTTTTTGTTGTTGTTGTTGTTTTGCTTAGAAATATTTGGTAAAGGGTGAAGAGCATATAGGAGATGACATGTAAGTTTTATTTTTCTGTTTTATACTTTATATTTTTAAATTTATATAAACAAGTATTCTTGTTATTATAAAAGATAAGAAAATTGAAAATTTAAAAGTGTAAGTTTTTTGAACTACAGGGACACTATATAGCCATTCTCAGAGCTATCTCATTAAAAGAAAGAAAGGAACATAAGAGCTACTGCAAGACCTCTGCCAGGTACATGCGGTTTTCATTTTTTGGCTTTTTATTTTTGTAAATCACAGACACTTACATTAGCATGCCCCAGGTATACACACACACACATGCATGCATACATATATCAGATACTCTTTTCAATATTAGTAATTCAACAATATTTTCCTGAAGATCAATATGATATGAAAATAAAGGGACTCTAGGATCATATGATGTAAGTTTTAAAACTGTCATTTCTTGTGTGATACAAGTTTTTCCTAAAAAAATCAAAAACCTGTAATGCTTTTTTCCCCTAATCACTTAAATATCTTAACTTACCTCATGCCATTTTTATGAGGTTTGAAATGAAAAATACATGTACAGTGTTTAGGGGATGTTTAGCATGTTGTATAAACAAGCAATAAATGCTCACCATTTTTATTGAGTAACTACTTTCATAATATATTGTGCTAGGACTGTGGGGGATATAAAAGTAATTCTATGCGGAATCTCTTTTTTTTTCAATGTGATTTTGTAATCCATTCTTGTGAAAATATAAAATCTTATTTTAAGTTGCATCCATGATGCAAATCTATTAACATATTGCCTATTTTCATTTTTATTATAACAGCAGGGTAAAAACTTTTCTTCTTATTGGATGAAACTGAGTTTTCTGACCATATAACATTGTAGACAGTGGAATTTGTTATCAGTTGGCTTAAGTGAATAAATATTTGTTTAATATAATTGGAAATGAGTTGCCCAAACATGAAAGATTTGTACGCCTCTCAATTTCCTAGTATTAAAATTTCCAAATGCTACAATATGGCGTATTTGAAATATCAGAGGTGGAATTTCACAAATCTATTAGCTTGCCAACATTTTTATATATCAAGAAAAGAACTATGTCATTCCAGACTTTTGTCTCTGCCAAGGTAAGGAATACTTACATTATTGGAATGGATACCTTAAATGAACTTTTAGAAATTCATTATATATATATATTATTCTTTGTACTTTAGCTAGAATAGTTCAAGTAAAAAATATCCAGGGTAATCAAAGTACCTGAACAGAGAGACTTAAATAAATGGAATGGAGATTGGATCAACAAACTTCATGAAATGTGTTAGATCCTCAGGGCTGCATGAAACTAATAAATTTATATTAATGAAGTTATATTATATTTCTGAACCTGTTCCTTCACTTCTAAAATGAGGGATTATAATAAATTTGGAACAAAAATATATTTTTAGCTCTCAAATTCTGGGTGATACATGATATGCAAATGTATCTGACTTTTAGTAAACTTTAATTCAGTAATATATTTTTTTAGTAATATATTTTATTTTCAGTAATATATTTTAGTATTTCTGGTTCTCTGAGATTTTTCTTCTCAATATAACTCATATGCATTGATGATAACCACAGTTGATCAAAAACCCTATAGTAACCTAATGGAGTCTCTCTGTTTTAACTTTGCTTGAGGACCATTGAACTGATGTTTGGAATGGCCACCTCTTTTTGTAAAAAAGGACACATTTTGAATGTGACTTTGGTATCACTGCAAATACCTAGTTTCTAGTGAATAAAAAGAGAACAACTAAATGAAAAGTCAGATCATCTGAAATGTCTCTCTGATACTTCTGCAAAACCTTCCAGCAGGAGTCTTGAAATTTAACAACATCTCCTGTGTTCAAATAAAATTCAGATAATTCTGCAGGCAACTGAACCACCTGCCACATATTTACTGATAAATTGAAAACTAAAATCACATTGTGTTTTCAGAATGGTACGAATAATGCATTTATTAGAGAAGATGAAAGACCCAATTGTGGTAATCTAAGCATCCACCTTAAAAAGCTAGAAAAGGCAGTGCAATTTAAGCTTAAATTAAACAGAAGAAGGAAAGCAAAATTAGAACAGAAATTAGTGGAAACAGGAGAACAAAAGAGAAAATCAATCAAAATAAAAGCTGGGGTTTTTTTGATAAAACTGATAAACCTAATCTAGCCAGACTAAGAAAAAAGGTAGAGAAGACAAAAATTCCCAATAAGAAAAATGGGGGAAAAAATCCTCAATACTTACCCTATGAACATTAAAATGATTCTAAAGGAATATTTTAAACAACTCTCTACAAATTTAATAATTTCAAGGAAATAAGTCTATACAAAATATCAAAATTCAATAAAAAAAATAGATTATTCAAATTGGCCTATATCCCTTAAAAATTGAATCTACAATTAATACTTTTCTAAAGTGAAGAATTAGACCCAGATAGTTTCACTGGGAAATTTGACCAAACATTTAAATAGGAATTGTTACCAGTCTCCACAATCCATAGAGAATAGATGCAAAGAGAATATTTCTTAAACTCATTCTATAAGAAAAGCATCACCCTAACACGAAAACCAAATTTAAAAATTACAAAAGAGAAAAACAAAACTACACACCAATATCACTCATGGAAATAACTTCAAAAGTCCTCATATAGCTGGTTTTGGTGGGGCATGCCTGTAATCTCAGGAGCCGGGGAGGCTGAGGCTGGAGGATTGCAAATTCAAAACTAGCTTCAGCAATTTAGTGAGGCCCTAAGCAAGTTAGCAGAACTTGTCTCAAAATAAATAAAAAAATAAATAATTTTTTTAAAAACTGGGGATGTGGCTCAATGGTTAATCATTCCTGGGTTCAAACCATGGTACCAAAAAAAAAAAAAAGTCATCTAAATTAAAATATTAGCACATTAAATTCATCAGTTTATAAACCAAGAATTTTACACCACGAACAAGTGAATTTATTCAGTTTTCAAAAATTTGTTAACGTCATCTACATTAACACCATAAAGAAGAAAAATCATAGGATGATATCAATTGGTATAAGGTAGAAGTAGAAATGCCTTAAACTTTGTAAATATTTATCTTGAAGCTACATAGTGAAAAATGATTGTCTGTTTTAGAGCAGAAGAAAGTGCAGATTTGCATATTTAACTCTTAGAATTATTAAACTTCGTAAATAGAAAATTATTATTCGGAATTGAGGTGGCTCAATTATAGTTGCATCCACATTGATTAATACTTGTCCCTATTAAACTTTTTAATTAAGCATTTCAAATAAATGCTGTAACATATTATAAATGTAAAATGCATAGTCCTTGAAAACAAATTTGTGTTAAGTGAAAATATTTGATTCAATGTTGTCATTACAAAAATTACTCTTGCTCATTTGTGGCGATAATAAGCTGGGCAAATAAAGGTATGGAACATAAATAAAATAACATAATGTATCTAATATTGCCTGGGTACACGCCCATCATACTGTGATTTGGGGGATGGTTGCAGCCAATTTCAAAACCAAAGTACAAAGAGATTTCCCAGCAGCTATTCTGGTAGTAAGACTTGGATCCACGTGGTTGCTATATGCATGACAATAGTTTTTATAAAGTTGTAATCTCTGTAAAAGATAGGCAGAAGTTTCCAAAGCATGGGAGATAATTCCAAAACCAAATTCTCTTAATAGGGTTTATAACCATTGGCAATAAATATTTTGAATTTAGCAACATCAAATTGAGTTACAAACAAAAAGGAAAGGGAAAGGAGTGAGAGAAGAAAAGGTTGGTAAGAAAAGCATAGAAAGAGCAGGTAAAATAGAAGAAAGTGTGGGTGGAGGAGGAGGAGATACAGCAGGATAAGAAATAGGTGGAGAAGGTGGAGATGGTAGATGATAATAAAGAAGGGATTGGATTGGGATCACTTGCATGCATCTTTGTGTCTGTTTTGGTCTTTATTTCAGATTGTGCCTTCATGTTTATAGTTTACTTGGTAACTCAAGGGAGAAAAAGTAATCACTGGATCCTTCTCATAAACTTTCAAGAATGCATAAGCCTTTTCAACCTCTAAGGAAACAAATAATAAATAAACATATAAGCAAACAAACACAAACAACAACAACAACAATTTCCTAAACTCTATATTTCCCTTTGAAATTGTTTTACTTCTTCTTTTGGAACTAATTTTCTTGGAAATCTTTGTACATTCTCACCTTTCATTTTTTTCATTATTATTATTATTATTATTTTTTGCACTAGGGATGGAAACCATGGGTGCTTTAACACTCAGTTTTATTATTCCCAGTCCCTTTTTATTTTATATTTTGAGAGTGGAACTTGCTAAATTGCCCGGACTGGCCCCAATCTTGCCATCCTTAGCCTCTCAAGATGCTTGGATTATAAGCATGTGCCACTGTGCCCAACTTTATCACTTCTTATTACAATCTTGTTCTATCAGACTTCCTCCACAGAAAATAGTAGTGCCATGCTTTTAATGACAATTTCATTACCAATTCTAATGATATGTTTCAATTCTTGTACAACATTTTACAGTGTTTGACACTGTCGATTAATCCTCTATGGGGATCCTTAATAACATTCCCTGCTGGTTTTCCTTCCATTTCTCTGACAACTTTTCAGGTTGCCTTCACTGGTTTCTTTATTTCTTCAGGGACCTTAAATTTATCCCCAAGCTATTCATTCAGCCTTCTCAAATTTCATTCTCATGTATTTCCTTGAATAATAATACCATTATGTTTTTAGCTTTTATAGCTACCAGCCCACCTAAATTCAAACAAATGAATTCATAAAGTTATTTACTAGCTCCTAAGTCAGTATTTCCATCACATATCATCTGTGACTCGGCTAACTTACATGTTTTATTGTCTTCTACATACTGCTACCTATTATGCCCACAAACACCCTCTCTCAGAATGAATGTCTACCCACGCACTGATTTTTATTCTTAGCAGACATCTACCAGAAATCTCCCTCCCTAACATGTTCCAAATTCAATTAATCAGAAGATATTAAAGATTTGACCACTCTGACCACTTCTCTTCTAATTACATAGTCACTATCAATTCAGATTCTAATACCATATATAGTTCCACCCACCAATCCATTTACACAAGTCAATTGATTTGGTATTTCTATCCTACGCTTTGATAATGTGACTTCCAAAGTACAGTCGTTCACTGGACTCCCCATGATTACAGAACCAATCTCTTGGGTATTGTTAAAATATGGGCATGAAACCTTTTGAACCAGCTGTGTATGTCCTTTTAAAAACTCTCTTTGGTTAACTTTTCTACCTATTTCTGTTTCACCACACAAAATAATTGTAATTCATCAAAATGACCATATTCATAAAAACGTACACCTTTGAACATGATGATTCTTCTTGTTAGAATATCTTTTTTTCTCAGCTGCTTATATCGTTTTGTCAAAATCCTATTAATTCTTCAAAATACACATTTCTTTTCCTTTCCTTTTAAATGACACCTGTGAACACCAGTGTTACAGCACACATTGCACTCTCCCCTTGGCTAATGGGGTCCAAGTGAAAAGACACTGTCTTATTGTATCTCTATTCCCAGCAACCGGCTCAGAGCTTGATGGCATTAGTAGTTTAACAAATAGGAAGACAAATGAATGTTGACTGAGGACTCACATGTCTTTGTTCATGTATTTATATGATTAAAAAGCGAGGATGGATGATTAAAAGATTAAAGATGGAAGTTAGCAAAAATGAAAAGGAGAAAAAAACTCAGACTGTGATTGTACCACTCAGATCTGTGGGTTATTAAAATTTTGGTGTATATTAGTCATTCATTTATGCAAATCTACTCAAGAATAAAAATAGTTCACAATGCATATGTAAAAAACTGGTTAATTCCATAATCATAAACAAATTAGTGTAGATCAAAACAATATTGGGAACTCTTTTTAAAAGGAAAAATAAATCTTTCAGTGAACCCAGAATCTCCTGTTACATAGGGCTGGTAAAAATGTAAAAAAATATAGCCTATAAATTATAGAAAAACAAACAATTCAATCTTTTAATTTTGTATTCTCCCTTCTGTCTCCTCTGTCTATCTACCTATCTATGTGTATTTATGCATGTTTCTATCATCTACTTATTTGAATTCTTATACTTGACAGATATATATTCAGGTTAAACTTTCAAAAATATTCATTCATCTAGAGCCATCCTAGTGTTCCTAGTTTTCTTTAAACCTTAGCTAATTTTACTTTTAGCTAGTTCTTCTATTTTAGGTTTGTCAGAGGAAGAAAGGGATAAGTGTATATGGTAGAAGAAAAATAGGAACAATTAAGGAGTAAAAGATAAATGTTGTACACAAGATGTCCAGCAAATCCACACTGCCTGGTATGAATCTTCACCCTGCAAAACTGTCCTTCCCTCACCCAGACTCCAAGCCAGTCTTTCAGAGTTCAAAGACTTCTGCTCAGCAAAGCATTTAAAGTGGATCCCTATTCTCATTGATTTGTGGCTTCCTGTTAAAGACTTCACAATCTCAGAGCTTTGCTGTCAATGTGTTAAATGAAAACTTTGCTTCTTCCATCAGTGCCTAGGGAACTGTCAATTACCTTGCATCATTTAGCTTTTGCTAATTGTAAAACAAGTAAAATAAGCAGACCGCTGCCCTTATGGCCCCCATCTACATACTATATCCAGGTTGTATTATTATATGCCTTCATCTACATAGTATATACAGGTTTTATTATTATCCATATCATTTTGTAAAACTGAAGAAATCTAACTTTTAAAACAGAAAAAAACTTTAAATAGCTGCTTTTAGTCCAGTGTGTGTGTGTGTGTGTGTGTGTGTGTGTGTGTGTTGTACTGGGGATTAAATCGAGATGCTTAATCACTGAGCTGCATCCCCAGCCCTTTTAATTTTTTATTTTGAGACAGAGTCTCACTAAGTTATTTAGGGCCTTGCTAAATTTCTAGGCTGACTTCAAACTTGTGATCCTCCCATCTCAACCTCCCAAACTGCTGGGATTACAGGTACGCACTGTAATGGCTTGATCCTTCTTAAAAATAACTATTTCTCATGTTAATATTCCACTACCAGCTAATTAGTCTCTTTAAGGTTAAGTTATGTACCAAAGGAACAGTAGCATAGACTTCGTCACTCTGCAAACTAAATCTTATTCTACCTTGAAGACTTTCTAGTAACATTTCATCTATCTCATTTTTCATTCTCTGTCATTTCTGTTTCTAGCTGTTGCCACATATGGAGATGCAAAATGCAAGAACTATGTTTTTAGTATTCCCCGCCCCCCCGAAACACATATTCTTGATTTTTTCCAAGAAAGATAAATCTGGAAAAGCTTTGAGTGCAGCTCAAAAGATGGAGAAAGTGTAGGTCATTCAAGTATTTATCCAGACAACCAAAAAAGAATTACATGCTGAATCAAGTTTTGCACTTTTTAAAAGACTTTTTAACAGTAAAAAAATTCCAATAAAAATAATGCCAGTAATATTGATAGTTGTGATAATGTTGATGATTTTGGTAATGAGCTTGAGCTTCTGTTGCATTCTTAAAATAGATTATGGACTACTTGCCACTTGCTTTACCTATACTATCTTCATGAAACCTTACAAAGATCACAAAAGCTGAAATCCATGTCTTTCTTTCTAGGACAAAGATAACAAACAAGAAACTGGGGATTGAAAATAATTAGTAGCTACCCAAAGTCTCAAACCTTCAAAACACCTTTATTCTGCTGAGAATTCTGGAAATTTTCATGTAACTTCAAGTCAAAATGGTTTTAGAGATGACTTAGTCCTGTGCATTCATTTTGGGGAGAGGAAATTGAAAACCACAGAGTTAAATGATGTATCCATCTTCACTCAACAGGTGTGCTACAAAGCAGACTTCCAAGTTTAATCTCCAGACACAAAATACAGACTTCCTTCCATCACATCTAAAATCAAGGCACAGCTCCAAAAATTAGGACTTACAGTTTGAGCAACTGTGAATAAGCATGTAAGGATAGAATACTTTAAATCTCCAAAATACACAATCAACACAGTACATCAGGCTGCCAATTTTCTTCAGAGAGGAAAAGGCGCATGTCACAGAATACCAAAACAGTCTTTTCTTCCCCGGGTGCTCATGACAACTAATAGTACCGTAAATGATGGGAAAATAATTTTTACTTTATTGAAAATTCTCATGATGCCCCTTGTTGGTTTCTTTCCTATTAAAGTGCTAAGCATATTGGTTTGAGTACTTACTCTACAAGTATATTATTGACTCATAAGAAGTTATATAAATTCAGTAATATTTGTTGCATATCATATGAATATTATAAATGTTATAGAATAACTATTACCCTCAGCTTAATAACCCCAGAAAAATAATTGGTTTGCATTATGAAACTTGTAATTTCTCATAAAAGGAAAATACCCTGAAGCAATTTCACACCATCTTTACCGTATGTTCTGCCAAAAGTTATATAAAGCTGAACCTCACACCCTAGAGCTATAGCAATGTAATTAGATTTCTATTTTACAACTGTATATACTGATTTCATTGGAAGGTGTTTTGTGATATTTCTTTACTCCATGGTTAGAGGTTGGAAAAGTTGATTTACAATTAATTTCACAGTTTCAGGGAATGACTTGGAGATAAGAAACCTGTGAAGGAGTTGCCATTGAGATCCATCCACAGGTTATGAGATCATGGGTTTATTTGCTCTTTTGTTCCTGCTTTTCTACTCAAAGAATCTCGAGAGCTTACAGGACAGAAAAAGTGATGACAGTCCACAGCAGAGGTAAATTGAGTAGGTAATTTAATGATCCAAAAATTCTGGTTCCTGAGACTGATACTAGCTCTGGTGGATCTGATGCTCTGCAGAGCAAGTTCTTCCTGGACAAGTAAAGCAGGAACTTTAAAATAGGAAACTTTCTCAATGTTCTAATAATCATCTGTGTCTGCATCAGCTTGTGTGTTTGTTAAAATTGTTCATTGCTTAGTCAAACCTACCCAAATCGGGAAGCATCTAGTTGGAGTCCTGGAAGAATATAGCTCTGACCAACTCCCAGACAATTTTTAATGCATGCTCAAGTTTGATAATAGTCTACCTCTGAAGTTTGCTGTCGAATAGTTTGACAGAGGTAAGCAGATGACTAGGAGGCTTGATACCCATAAAGGACATGAGTTGTATTGGGAAGGTCATCAGGGACACTAGGAGAGATCACATTTGAGGTGTCTGTCAAACAGAAGGGTGACAAGCCTCCTGTTTGGGCTAGGCTTCAATTCCAGAGAATAGATATTGATTTGACCCTTTGTGGAAATAATAATGGAACAAACAAGGATGGTAAAAGGATATAAGGATATAAGCCTGGAATTGAAACATAGAGTCAGGGTTTCATAGTAGTAATTTTATTTAAATGTATTAAAATGTATTAACAAATTTAATTATTCATGGTTAGGTTTTATTTTTTTTCAAAGTTGCATTGAAAAACAGTAAAAAAGAAAAACAGAAAACAATAGCCTCTCCTGATTCCTTCCTAAAATATATGAACAAAACAGGAGAAAAAAAAATCAATAGGATTTAAATTATAATGGAAACTTTTTAATGGTTATTTACTTTTCTATAAAATGAAGACTGATGATCCTGCTGATACTGTTATATTTTATGCCACAAATCATGCTGTTTCATTGAATTGCAGAGGGACAGAAACCTTTACTGTGGTACTACTATTATTCTTCCTTTATAGAGTCCAGTTAAAATGCAGCACTAGAATCTGGGCGTCATTGCAGCCCTTTACCAGAAGACGTCTACTCTTGTAAAAACTTAGTCATTCTCAACTGATGTTTCCACAGAAGAATCCATCTTAGTGAAAAGAAGGAATCCAATAGTACTTCTTTAAGAAATCTTGGTCAAATCTGCTCATCTAATTAGAAGTGAGAGGACTGAGGAGGATGAGATGGGGGCGGGGAGTAATTGGGCAGGCTTGTATGGCAAACACAGTGAGACTCTCAGCAGAGAACAAAATCTTTTCTTCCTCAAGTACATGCAAGCTGCTAACTAACAGTACTTTGAAGCCACCTGTTTTATTTAGTTCTTGTGTTGCAGTGATCAAAATACTGGACAAGAAAATCTGACGAAAGAAAACGTTTATTTTGGCTACAGCCCTACCCTACCTGCCTACAGTTACCACCCAGTTCAGAAGTTCAGACCATGGTTAGCAGACTCCACAGCTCTGGGTGAAGGTGAGGCAGAACATTATGGCAGAAGAAAGTAGCTCAGAACATGGAAAACAGGAAAGAGAGAGAGAGAGAGAGAGAGAGAGAGAGAGAGTGAGAGAGAGAGAGAGAGAGCTTCTTTTACAAAGGACAAAATATAAACCACAAAGTCATGTCCCCAGTGATCCACCTCCTCCAGTTACAGCCTCTATGCCTACAGTTATACCCAGTTAGGTTACAGTTCTCCTAACACCTGCAGAAAAGCTCAAACTGGTGTTCTAGCTCACTCAACTTTGAACACTCTTGCATTGTCTCACACATGAGCTTTTAGAGGGTACTTCATATCTAAACCATAACACCACCTTTTACACTCTACCTTGTATATACATCATGGGTAATTAATTCACTGAACTTTTTTTTTTTTTTTTAATCAGCTTCTCTATTTGCCATGTGGTGGCCTGGACACATCCTTAAATAAGATTGTTGATGTCCTTACCCTCATGGCATTTGAAATCCACAATGGCAGGTTTTATGTCACTCTTCATATCACCTCCCATGAAGAATATTTGCCAAGTGAAATCATGGACGACATATAATGGAAAAGGTTTGCTAGAGTTAATTCTGTTTCTTTTTCCTATAATCCCTGTAAAAGGCAGGCCAGAGTATAGAATAAAGTTATTTTTTCCCTACAAATGTTTCAAAAGATTATACTGTGTTTTATTCAAAGAAAGTGTATCCTACATTTTGCAATATACAAGAAAGTGTATTCTATTATACAATAAAATCAGGTTTTGACTCTGTGAAGTGAATGGGAATCATTATTTGGTGAGATATTAACTAATTTTATTACACAGAAAGGGCTATATTTGATGGTAGTTACCAGAAGACTGACTGCTGACAAGGAAAGATTGGGAGATCAGTGACATTGAATTAGAATGATTCAAATATGATTTCTGTGTTCTCAATGCCTTGACAGCAATAGTTGTACAATATCCTGAGTCACACTTTAAGTAATTTTGCATCACTTTATTATGTTTATAAAATAGTAGAGTTCAAGCTTCTAAATGGATTAAATTTCTGAAATTTTATTTATTTTGTTAATATTACTACATGGAAGAGTTTCAACCAGCCATTGTATTACATTTGTCATGTATATTCTGAAGGTAGACATGCTGTCTACTTTTCCCGTTAAGTTTTCAGAAGGACAGAACGCTTTCTCTGTATTAGGAACATTCTGATCAAGAAAATGCTGCCTTTCCTGTGAGAAAAGGGGCATTGCAGACTATATCACTTCTGATGAGCTCTAATACATACTTTTGACGGTAATGCTCATTTCTATTCTATCAGTGCTAATACAACCGAATAACCCATTTATGCAATTTTCCATCTTTCTAGAAGATGGATGAGTGAGCTTAATGTATAAAGGATGACAAAATGAAATATATAAGTCTGGACAGAATAGAATAACCAAGGTAGCGCATACAATTACTAGCATCTGTCAATTCTTCTCCATCATTTGTCACTCCTTCTCTTACTAATTCTCAAAGCTGAAATTATGTGTCATGGGATAAATATAATGGAAAGTTACTTCTCACCTTTTCTTAAGGAAAGGATCAATGAAACTCATGCTCAGAAAGAAATGCAACTGGTGTTGCTTGTCATTTTTCACATTTTCAAGATGGAGGAAAATGTTCTCTCCATCTCTTTTCTGAAAAAGTAGTACTGCCGGGAACATAGTAGTAAAGGATAATAATTTCCTGTTCCTCGGAGAAAGGTTTTACCACCTTGTTCAGATAAATGCACAGATTCTAATGCTGAATCATATAATTATTAATATACTTCCTCTAATATATCTAGCAAGCTATATACTTTTATATATACCTATATATATATATATACACTCACATATACATATGTGTGTGTGTTTGTGTGATTCTTTTGATACCTGAGCATCAACAAAAATAGCAATTTTAAACATATTTGTATTTATTAATCCCAAAATTGAAAGAAAAAAAAGGTTTTTAGTTGATAATATTTATCTTGAGAATATTAGAAAGGTTCAAAATAAGGATTGAATTATTATTACAACATGAAATATTTTGTAAAGTATTAATTAAAACCTTTTATGGCTATAAACTTGTAAATAAAACACCATGTTATTACCATTATGATACACAAACACAGAGAAATGAAAAAAAAACTGAGAAATTATCCAATCACATTTATCCTGTTTAGTCTCAAAATTGAAATTTCAAATCAGTACAAAGGATATATTTTGCAGTAAATTATGCTTGAATCTGGGGAAAACTAGTGACCTTTGTGAGAATAAAGTCAAATGAATGTCCTAATATAGTAGTATTATAAATTTAATTCTCCAAAAATTTTACTGGAGGATGGTCAATAATACATTTCATTTTTTTTAATTGACATTCTTGATTATCTTCTTTTATATTTTCAACCATGGTACTCTTTTACCTTTAATCTAAGGAAATCATGAGGGGCTTGCAGAAATGGGCACAACAATATTCATCTTGGTGTGTCTTTTAAATTTTTTTCCTGCTTTAAAAATATTTCTATGCTTTCCCTATTCTTAGAAAATAAAAATTTTTATAAATTACATGACACTTGGGAAAGTGCTAGCTATTTTTAAGTATCGCATTAGTGAGGTAGATTAATATGCTCATAAATGTTTAATAACAACAGTGGCTGATTAGCACATGGTGATTTCCTGAACAGGACCCTTCTTTGCCAGCACACATTGGGAGAATCCAGATAGGTTGCTGCTTAACACCAAATTTAGGCAAGAAGAATTCACTTCCACTTGCTCATTAGGGATTTGAGGACAAATCATTATAGGAATTACACAAATTCACTCTTCTCACCTAATCCTATGTGACTTTTTTTCTAGGGAAAATCTGGGAATACAAGGAGGCTGTTCATAGAAAGGGCAAAGAGTGATGTTAAAGATATCACGTCTCTGCCATATTCCTGTCATTCTTAGTATTTCCTAATATTTGGAGCACTTTATGTAACATACCTGCATCTCAATTGTCATATGTTGAAAATAGAACCATAAAAAATCAAAAGATGGTTGTGAGGCACAAGGTAGGAGTTAATTCTGTGATGAACCCAGCCTAATTCCATTTTAAGATTGGGAACCATCTCATCACAAAGTCATGAAAAGTTAATTTCTGTTTTACTATAAATTGCTCTGATTTCTAAACTTGTTCAGAATTTCTGCCCATGCCGTGAACTCACTCATGCCTGATTTTCCCTGACCAGATAACAACCCTCTCTGAAACCTCAGTGGCACCTCATAAATCCAGATATTGGGATCTGAATTACTCCCTACTTGGAAATATCATGCCATGTAGATCATGAACCTACTATCTGCCTTTGTATTATGCTTGTCAAAATCCTATTAGCTGTAAGTTCTCAAGACACCCCCTTTACAACTTTTTGTGCTAAACCTCTTGTTCCTGGAGAGTTGGGGGTGTTGATCTCTATCCTGGCTTAGGGAGAGACAGTCCTGGCCAGCTCTTGTGTACACAATAAAAGCTTGCTTTAATCTGACATAAAATTGGAGTCCATGGTCTTTTCCTTGCGTCCTGGTTCAACATGTGAAAGAAGGTTGCTAAGCAGAAAATCTTAAACAGCCATGAAGTCATTGGATCACTGGGGCACAGTGCCTTATCAGAGGCCCTGAGTAGTGAACAATATTACAACAACAGGCCAGTTCATAAGGAGCAAGTCAAAGCAATCTCTCTTACTCTTTTATTTATTTATTTTTGTTTGTTTATGTTTTTGTTTGTTTGTTTGTTTGCCTAATCGAGTCATTATTTTAGTAATATAGAAACAGTAATTGGAAGCACACTAGCAAGTTATAAGGACATTTTGAGAAGAACTGACTTTCTATTTCTCTTTCTTTCTAATGAAATAAGTAGATTTTATTCTTGGTCAGTCAAGGGATGTGTGTGCATTTTCTTCTTTACTTCTAATTCTTTGGGGAAATAGTATTTCTTTCCATTGAATTACAGCTTGCCTTGTAGTAAATATGGTCTTTCTATTGAAAACTGGCTTGTGTATAGTTTCAAAACTTTATACAGTTCCTATCTATTTACAGGCATACACTATAATCCTCTGTCTGGCTTTGCATACGTAAGTGATGGGATAGAACTTTTACATTTGCTTTCTTATCATGCCACTAACAATTCAAAGAGCCTGTCAGTAATAACACAATGTGTTCATATCAAAATACATTGAAGATAACACTATCATGAGAATAAATGAAATTAAAATATATTTTATGTATACCCCTCATCTGTGGAAAGCAGAACATATTGGGCTTGATATAAAAAAAAAATCCTGTGTTTACATGATGATTATTTTATATAATGAAAATATTGAAGTAGGAAAAAAAATCATACAAAAACTCATGAATAATAAGGCTAAGCTAATTATTAATATATAATTAAATTATATATCAGTAGTTATTTCTTGGTTCCCATGTAGCTCACTAGTCTCACTTGTTAAGTCTTTTTACAATTTCTTCTGCTCTACTAGTCTTCCAAATGCTGGTATGACCCAGACTCAAAAAATTTCATTTCTTTACTTCTCCACTCCTCTTATCAATCATTCATTTCTATGGCATGAAAAGGCTTTGATATACTGATATATCATATTGAAGCCAGAATTAGACAGTCTGTATAGATAAGTAAATCAGGTTGAAATCAGGTCAAATTAAGGAGAACAATTTTGAGAGAGTCAGGAAGTTGGAGACTGTCCCCTGAGGAATTGAAATGTTAATTCCTTCAGAACCCTTTTTCCCTGCCCCCAACCATCTAGTTACTAAAGTAACCTTTCCCAGGAATTGCCCCTCCCTACTGTGAGCTATAAGGTTGTTAATTAATGTGTCTAGAGCTGCTCCATCCTGCCCTTCCCCCTTCAGCCCACCTGTATCCCACATTTTGGCCATCCCATGGAGCATTCCTGGGCCTAGTCACAAACACAGGAAAGAGAAAGGTAAGAGGAAGAAATCAGGAGAACAAAAGAAACCTAGGACATATGAAAAGGGCAGAAAGGCTTGCTTCTAGGGAGCCAGGAAACCAGCTGTGGTCCCCTTTGCCTTCCTAGGAGAAGTCTATGTTACCCTTTTTTAAAATAAAGCCTGCTTTATATGTTTGCTTCAGCCTGCTTTTTTAATGTTCAAACTTCAATAAGTGAGAGAGCAGAACTCATCCCTGATAACCAGGGCACAGTGCACAGTGTCAATATCATGTGTCCTTGTGTATACCCATGACAATGTATGTTCACCTGTGTCATTTCTCTTTACCGTCAATGGAGAACTTCCCTTTGATTTAGCAACACCATCCCTTCCTTTGGGTTCTTCTTAATCCACATTAACAAATCCAAAATTAAACCCTGGACTCCATATCTCCTAGCAAACTTTATCACACCAGCAACTAATTCCATTTAAAAAAAAAACACCTAGATGTTATACTGAATTTCTATACCCTTTCCCAATTGTGTTTTCTCAGATTTGATATCTTTTGCTCAGGTCTTCTCCTAGGAATGACATATGACTCTTAATTTTTGACCAATTGAACTACAAAACACCATAAAATTTACCCATCTGGCAGAAATTATAATTCCTGCAGAGTATAGACAGCATGAAGACATTTCGTTGCAAGCAAACTCTTAAAGACTACAAATGTCGACTTGTTCAAAATGTGAAACTAAAATTTCAGATGGCTAGGATTACCCTACTTCACTCCTTCTTACTTGAACCAGTAGCCTGTTCATTTCTGCAGTACAGGAGTCTGCCTCTCAGTGCCCAAGGCGTTAATGTAATAACAGTCACAAACTGTTACTGGAGTCCTAGGTCCCCACAGACATAACTCACAGTAAAGCTTTATTTCTTTTAGAATATTGATAACATTTAGACGAGGAAAATGCGACATTTCATTCTCCTTGGCATAATGGTTGTCAATTGGTGATTCTTTATTATATTTCAGTCATGAAGGAGCAATCGAAAGCATAGGAAATGTGTTTTCTCTTTCAAAAACCTATTAGAAGAAAACAAATAAGGATTAGGGCATAAACTTTTTTTTTCATCCAAATGTAGTGAAAACAGTGGGATGCCCTTTTATGCTAACTATGTCGAGAAAAGAATTGAAAGGCTTGCTGAGCCAGAAACATAAATGGGTTTGATAGCACTGGAGTTGAAAACCTTTATTTACATTCACTCAGTGTGAATGTGAGCTTCCATATGGTCAAACCTATGGCTTATGAGTCTATGGGGAAGGTTAATACTTTATCTGGCTCTTCTCACACAAATTATATTCTGATGGCAACCATTAGCCTTCTCATAGTTTTCTTTCTTTTATGAGCCTTCCCAAACTACTCTCCCCCTTGGCCTACAAACAGATTCCCTCCTCTAACAGACAGTTCAGCATGAATGACTCAGAAGGCAAGTGTCTTTCCATCTACTACAGAAAAGTGATGCTTTCCTAAGATGTTGCCTTCAAAAATCATTTGGCTGTTTGATATTTAGAAACAGGAAAATAGAAGAAGGAACCAGCTTGGCTTAAGTTGGAGGATTTTATTGCTTAGTTACGTTGATGTGATGAACGGTAATGGCTGTAGTCATTTTTTTCTTATATAACATAAAAGTATGTTTTTTTCAGTGTTCTGCTTTCACATTTATTCTCTGCAATCCAAATGCTCTCTAACTATATTGCCTCTAGCTTAAGGCACTTGCTTTCTAAGCAATAGACGAGATAGATACAGAATAAAAATAAAACTGGGGAGATACCACTGTGTTGTTAATCATTCTTTTATTCATTTTGTCATTTATTCAATCAACACATATTTATACAGGGCCTATTTCTAAGATTTACCACTTTGAACAGAAATTGACGTTCAGACTTGCCTGGGTGTGCCTGGAGAACTGATAATCCTACCCTCAAGTAAGTGGTTTGCATGAAAACATATTTATTTTGGCAGAAGGTAAAGGGGAAATTGAGGAATGCTGGCATCCGGAAATTGAGACTGGGATGGGGGATGGTGTGGGAAAATATAGTGCCCTCTCTGATCAAGCAGCAGGAATTGGGTCTGGAGTCTGAGGCAACAGAAATGAAGGGAAACAGCAAAAGCTATTTTCACGTAGCCTAATATGACACCCTGAAATCCTTACATCTATAGACAATAGGAGATGACACAGAGAGGCTTTATCTTCTCTTCATCCATCAGAAAAGGGTCAGAGAACAGGATGTTTCATGGTCAGTGAGGATGCTTGATGTGTATTTAGCGTTTAAGCGAGTAATATCAAATTTCAGTATTATTAGATATGCATATGGCCACATATCCAGCATCCCTGAGGGACGCCTTGGAAGGCACTTTCTGATTCTGCATGAGTAGTTGCAAGCAAGAACAAGTGAAATTTCTATTACTGCTATTAACTTGACCTCACTTTTACTGGCATAGTGTTGAAGTCTAGGAAAAGCAGATCTCCTCTCAAGGGATAATTTAGATTTTAGGTACTCAGCATATAAAGGAGGCACTTGCATTAAAACGAGTCCAAGTTACTCATATGCTAGACAGATGAAGAAGTTAAGTACAACCTAGTGTAAGAGGCTGTGATAACTCAGGTATGATTATGTGGGAACACAGAAGATAGGTACTGAATCCAAAATGGAAAACTACGTTTGGATAAAGAGGGGAAAATAAAAACAGGTAAAGCATAAAAGTTACTATAGGAAGGAGAATAGCAAGACATTTGTATTTGGAGCACAGCTTTCAATTAGGGCATAAGTGATAGATGAGACACAGGAAGTTCTTGAAGAAATGACTGAAGATATTTAAGTTTATACAACAACATGGCAATATATGAAAAGAGTGGATTCATGAAGCAGGGTCTAGATTCCTGTCTGACTACCTGCCACTTACTTCAGTTATTTTGGTAACTTTCTTCCCTTCTCACCCTTTCTGCTGGGAAGAAACTCTGATCCAAATAACTCCACACTATCCAGACAGCTACCTTCAGAATCCCTGGCCACAGGTGATTGATTCATAGTGGGAGGGAAACTCCTGATCTAAATTGAGGCTTCATGTTTTTCTCTGTCTTTTAGATGACACAGAGTGAGAGTAGGTTTTCTCTAGATAACTGTTAAGGTTTAGATCTGAAATGTTCTTCAAAAGTTCATGGGTTGAAGACTTAATTCCCAAAGCAGCAATGTTCAGAGGTGGAACTTTTGGGAAGTGATTGGATTCTGGGGTTCTAATCTCATCAGAATGGTTTAATTCATTGAGGGATTTATGACTAAATGGCATTATGGGGAGGTGGTGGAGACTGTGTAGTAGTGGACCTAGTATGGTAAAGCAGGTCACTGAGGGCATGACCTGGAAGATTATATCTTGACCCTGGCCTCCTCTTTTTCTCTCCTTCCCAGCTCCATGAGGTGATCAACTTACCTCTGATCTTTTGTCATAATACATTTTGGGCCCTCAGGCCCAAGGCAATGGAACCAGAAGACCATAGATTGAAACCTCTTAAATCATGAGCCAAAATAAATCTTTCCTCTTCTAAGTTGTTTTTATTAGGCATTTTCTCCCAGGAACAAAAAACACAATAACACAGAAACTAAAATTATACTATGTAAACTTACATATAACAGGGTACTTTAGATTTTAGGCATTCAGCATACAAAGGAGGCACTTGCATTAAATGAGTCCAAGTTATTTATATGCTAGACAGAATGAAGATTATAAAAAGTCAGTCTTCAGTAATGAAGAAGAGTATCATACCTACCCAGAGAGTAGCAATAATGGGACATAGAGATAATGTCCTGATAACAGTATAAATCCTTGGTGGAGGAGTTACTGAGGCTTGGACATTCTATCCTCATGTTTTCCATGAGCATCTTCTATAGCCTTATATCAGGTCATGCCACAGGTTCAAGCTAATTGGAGTGTAGTATCTTATATTTGCAAAAGAAATGGTACTGAACAATAAAGCTGGGTTGATCAATTATTTTCTAGTATATTAATTTAAAAAATAATAGGTGACAGAGGACAAAGGATGGAATATTGCTATTGTTGCTTGCAGAAAGATTCAATAAAAGAGAGAACAGACCCAGATAGAAAGGAGCCAAATTCTTAGAAGACTTGCTTTTGGCATCAATGAAAATAAGATGGTAAACTCTTACCTGGTTTGTTGGCAAGCTAATGAAAACCATGAGGCAATTCTGAAGGAAGCACCTGGTTGGGCCTCCAGAGTAATGTCTCTGAAAGTGAGCACAGCCAACATTTGCTGACCATGACAGAAGACTTCCAACATTTCCAGCTTAGATCTAAACTAGTGCCAGAGATAGTGATTGAATAGAAAATATCATGAGAGGATTAGAAGAAATGGAGGTATTTTTGATTAATGATTCTGTATTAAATTTTACTTCTTACAAATCTTGAAAATGTTAATGGAAATTGGAATATTAATGTCCTGTAATTACACATTGCTATGTACTATTCTTATCTGTTTAGTAAATACAAATGACTTGTTCTTTAACATTGGCCTTAAGTTTCTTTGGGGAAAAATTAGGAAGAGGAGGTGAACATAGTTATTAAATGATGTTTAGATCAATTCTAATTGCTTACCACATATTTACATTATAAAAATGTTCATATTCAAAGAATAAATATAATCATTGTTTATCTTGTTGATATTAAAAATGATAATTTTAATTAATTTGTTAGTCAGAACTTACATTATTTTAGACAACACTTTCTGTAGTTATATGTGGGAAATATGGAGATGTGATTATAAAATTTGTCTCCTCTGTCTTTAAAGAGAAACCAAGAAAGTAGTGAAACATGGAAAGGAAATAATTTCTTGACTACCTCTCACTCAGCAGTGCATGGCCTGGAAGAGCAATTAGGCACCATCAACAGAAATCACTCCGCCATGACAGAACCGGCTGGGCTTTGCAAATTCACAAGCATTCTCATTGTAGGATTTTCATATTAGCACTACTTGGAAATATAATAAGCAAAATGTATACTTCGAAATATATAAACAAAAAGAGCTACTAAGAAAAGATTTAGGGTTCTGTGTAGAGTAATGGGACTGATAATGTGAATTTTTTCATAAATAGTGGACAAAAGATGTGTATAAAACTTAAGAAGTTTGAAGATTCTCGAGTTTTCTGGATTTGGCTTGATTTAAAAATTAAACTGCCATGGAGTAGGCTTGCTGACTCTTTGATAGAAGGGCATGACTTCTAACAACGTAAGCATATTTGTTAACAAAGGAACTGTGCTCCATGAATCTCTACCTTCTTTTATGACTTCAACAGTCCTGTGTCCTGCTCCAGTATATATCCGTGAATACAGTATCATTTGCCAATTTTCATATTTTCTACTTCTGTAGTTATTTCTTAAAAAGTAAGTCTGCCATTAACTTTGATCTGTTCCTTCAGTCTTCTTGCATTTGAATGCAAACAGTAGAAACCAAGTATGAAATTCATGAAAATAAAATGAATTTCTAGAAAGTTTGTATCTAAATATATATACAAAGTCACTATAACAATCCCAATGATGTGAAATGGAAAATATCTTATAACCTTGCACAGAATTGACTTTCAAGCAATCAGGCTCTTTTTGGGGGCACAAATTAAGTGGACAGGAAAGAAGTATTTAAACTACATTAACCTCACCTCATTTTATGAGTAATAATAAAAAGGTGACTTTCCATGATTCTTTACATTTTTCCAACCATGATGGCTCCCTATGGGTAAGATCAGCTGAATACTGGAGGTGAAGAAACTTGTGCCCAGAGTAGGAGAACTCAGGAGTCACATGTGACCTATTCTGATGCTGCAGCATTGGCGGAGTAGGACCAAAAGCCGACCCAAAGACACAGGCTGTGACCTGGGTCAACTCTAGAGTCATATAAAGAGAGTTTGAAAGTACAAATAGATGAAAGGATGTCAGATGTAAACCAAACACCAATGTAAATAATAAGTGACTAAATTTCAATAGATTTGCAAAAATAAGATACACATGCAAATAAAAAAGAATAAGGAGAGAAGTTATTATTTCTGTTTTTATTTATAATTTTACTTCCCAGCTCTCTTTTATCATGAGCAGAAAAACATTTCTTTTCTTTTCTTTTTTTTTTTTTTTTGTAAGGAGGGGTGATATGGGAATTGAATCCAGGGACTCCTACATGATAGGCAAGCACTCTAGCAAAAGAGCATTTATTTATTTATTTATTTTCATTCATTCATTCATTCATTCATTCATTCATTTTGGTACAGGGGATTCAACCCAGGGGTTAACCACTGAGCAGCATCCCAGTCAATTTTATTTTTTACTTTGAGTTAGGGTCTTGCTAAGTTGCTTAGGGCCTAACTGTGTTGCTGATGCTAGCCTCAAACTTGCAATCCTCCTGCCTCATCCTCCTGAGTCACTGGAAATGCAGACATGCACCACTATTCCTGATGGAAAAGCATTTCTTAAAACACTTTTTCTTATGCCCAGATTACAGATAAGAAAGTTGCAGCTCTGGTCATTATAAGATTAATTCAAGTTCTTACGTCAAATTAAATAAGAGTATATATTTAATTCCTCTCACTATAAATGTTGTTGTGTTGTTTACACTCAAATTTTAAATAGTCTCTTTGTTCCAATATATTGTAAAAATGCTAAATACTTTTCATCTCTATTTTTTTTTTTTTTTTTGTGTGTGTGTGTGTGTGTGTGGTGCTGGGGATTGAACCCAGGGCCTTGTGCATGTGAGGAAAGCACTTTACCAACTGAACTATATCCCCAGCCTTCATTTCTATTGGTATAAATTCATGGCACAATTCAGTAATGTTTTAATAAAATTACATATTCAAGGTAATGATATAATTAGAATAAGGTGCAAGGGTCCCAATTGATCTTAAGTTCCACATCTTTTTTTCTGGGCAGTAAGTCACACATTATTGAACAGAAATGTTTTTTTTTTAATTTGACGCTGTTCTTCACAATCATACACAAGATTGGAAAGGAAATGATCTGGGATCATTTTCAATCATCTTATTCTTCAACTCTGCAAATCATGTTAGTAAAATGAAAAAAAAGATAAGGAAATAAAATATTTTAAAATTTAATCACCTTCATAATGAGTAAGCTCATGGGAAGAAAAAAAAAAAAACAACTCCAAATGAATAAGTGATATCAGGCCGCAAAAGAGTTGTGCTCTCAGATGTCATTTTGTTTTTCTTTTTATTTTGTATACTTTTGAGTGCAGGACTATCCAAATTTGAACAAATATCCATTTGGAAGAAAATGGGGTGGGCTGGGCCTATAGCTCAGTGGCAGAGTGCTTGCTTAGCATATGTGAAGCACCAGGTTTGATCCTTAGCACCACATAAAAACTAAACAAATAAAGGCATGCTATCTTTTATTTAAAAAAAAAAGAAAGAAAGAAAGAAAAAGAAAGAAAGAAAGAAATCTAATGGGGCAAATTCCAGTGTGACTACCTAAGCACCTGCTATTTGTCATCATCCTCTGAATTAATATTCACTATGTGTTTACCTAAAGAATTATGAATTATTTTAAAATTAAATAAAACTTACATGTTAAAGTGTTAGTAGTCTCATTTTAGAAATACAGACACACAATACAAAGGGATCATCTCACCAAGAATTTATGCGCTGTGATTCAAGTCATCTTTTCACATTCCCTAAAACGTATTATCACTTTAATAACAACTGCTTCTTGGTGCACAATATATTTAATATTAATATAAATTGATTGAGATTTATTTTCAAATCCAGACATGTTTCAATATTTTTAAACATGTGTAGAATATTCCCTTACAGAATTGAAAAATGCTAGGCATGTGGTACACACCTGTCATCCCAGCTACTTGGAAGGCTGAGGCAGGAGGATCATAAGTTTGAGGTGACACTCAGCACTTTAATGAGACCCTGTCTCAAAAATTTAAATAAGTCAATGAAAACGACTGGGTATATAGCTCAGTGGGAGAACCTCCATATTTAATAGAACCACAAAAAACTTAAAATTTTAAAAGAAACTTTAAAAATTTTCATATTTATCTCAAAGTGGAAAAACACCAGATTTGTAGCACACATTGCTGAGTGATTTTGTTGTTTTACATCCAGAATATGCTTTCCTCTGAGTTTACTGATACTTGTGAATGGTCATATGGAGAAATTTTGGTCTATAAGTCTGAAGGGGAAACTGGCTGAATGGCGCAGGCCTTTTGCACTACTCTTGTCTTCCTGAGCTAAATTATGAGGCTAGATTTGGAAAAGGCTGATGATAACTTGAGGCTAAGGGACAAAACACTAAGACTGCTGAGTTAGAAAAGCAGCAGAAGTCTGAGAAGTTGGGGACTTGGTGGGGACACTGACTACATCAAACTGCTCATGTCAGGATTTGTTATTGTAGGGGATAAGCTCCTACTGGTATAAATTCAACCGTACCTAAATAGACCAAGCACCTACAAGTTAACATGATTATAGAATTGAAATGGGCATAACATATTCAGATTTGCTTAAGTAGATAGTAAAGGGGAGAGTTGACAATGTAAGAATTTCAAAGGAATGTATAGGTTATATTCTGGAATTTATAGTTCTTCAGGGGATAAAAGTTACACTATTATAACATGATAGATATCCCACAGTAAGTTTTTCTAAAGCATGTTTTCTTTGAATCTTAAAATTCCAATCAATTCCTCTTATATCTTTTGATAAAAGTATTTTTTTTTTTTGATAAAAGGATTTCTTTACCTTTTCTCAAGACATTGGTGCTCCTTAGGAAATCCTTTAAAAAAACTCTTCTCAGTTAGAAAATCTGATGAGTGAGTTTGTATTGGAAACATGTAAAACTTTTGTATATTTAAACAAACCCCCAGCTGTGAATTAATTGGGGGGATAATGTTTCCTTAAGAGCAAATTGAGAAATTCCCTTCTCTGTAGAAAAATAACTATTCACAGATTTTGCATTCAGCTTAGAAACCCCAGTGGGATTGCAGTTTCTTTCTTTCTTCTGCCAATATCATAGAAAAGGGAGGCAGGAACAATAAGGAATAGGATGCCCCTTCCAGAGACCTTGAGTGGCAGTAAGGCAAACAGGGGTCATCACTTTAATTAGCTTTAATAACCCAACACAGGGTGAAAAATCCCCTCCTGAGACAAAAGTTGCCAACTGCTGAAAGGATGTTCGTGAAGGTTCTGTTATGTCAAAAGCCTTGCCGCGTGAATTGAAGTTTTTATTAAGGAAGCTGGAAGGTTCCAAGGAACATGTGAGAAGCGATCAAAAAACAGATGAAATCTACCACCTTTTATTATTATTTTCAGTCAAAAACTAGCTTCTTTTAATGGCATCATCTTAGTTTATATCAGTAGCTCTATTAACAGACCCCATGCTCATCATTTTTAATGACAAAGACATTAAAAGACAACATGAAACATTAATAAATGCACAGAAAAGAATGAATGAATGTCTTCTCCCCTGTCCCCCACCCATCACTCACATACTTGCTTAAAAGTTCCAAAAAGCTGAGGGGGAAAAAATTCACCCTGTGAACCTCTGAGCTCTCAATTTCGCCATCGTTCACTTGGGTGGCCCTAGAATAATGGGGCTCCTATAAAATAAGGAATTTTCAAAGAAGTCTCAATTTTTTTCCTCAGTTCCAGCTATTTTACTCCTAATTTGTTCATTATGCTGTTTTCCCACTCCAGCTTCCTAAGGATAGTCAGCTCATGTTGAAAACAGAAGCTGAAACTGGCCCCAAAACCCTGGCCTCCAAAGTCAGGAGGATGCAACAGAACCCACAGAGCCGGAGTTACCACCCACCTCTCCACTGGCATGGCAGACCAACAGCCAGGCTGAATCTGTGTATACATATATCTTGGCTTTAGTTCTCCATGAATTGTCTTTTCTATAAACTACGCTGCTTCTGTGGGTTGGGGAGAAGGTGGATTAGTTGTCTTCTCAGTTTTAATCAAACTGTAATTAAATTCGTTCATTTTTGTTTAATTAATTATTTTTTTTTATTCTTGATAGAGGCATAAGATTGATTTCAAACATTCAGGACCCAAGATTTAAGCCCTGACTTGTGCCCCAGTACCACTAGGATGGAATGCAAGACCTAGATCAGAGGCTGTTTATACATGTGGTAGATTCTTGTGAGACCACCAGGCACTACCACGGGAAAAAAGGGCAGATACACTCTCTGCTAAACTAAAATTCTCTTTCTGCTCTCTCATTCTTACAGTGTATGAAGCTTGCCTTTTCCTTACTTTCATTCTTAATCAGATCAAACATCAAAACCAGGTGTAACCTAGTTCCACTAGACCCTCTTAAAAGAAATTACCATTAAAATACCACAAACTCTGCTAAACCCAGTTTTCAATAAAATGTTGGGTCATTTTTTTATGCCTGGGCAGGTTTTTGTTTGTTTGTTTTTGGTATTAGGGATTGAACCTAGACATACTTTACCACTGACCCATATCCCCCTTTTAAAATATTTTATTTAGAGATAGGTTCTCGCTGAGTTGCTTAGGGCCTTGCTAACATGCTGATGGTGGCTTTGAACATGTGATCCTCCTGCCTCAGCCTCCCAAGATGCTGGGATTCTGTTCCGTTCGGATTTAATGTCACCCTTTAAAAGTACTCATTGTAGATAGCAGATACCAGAAAGACAGGAACAATGGGAACTCAAGGTTGAGAGGGTAATTCTATACACTTGTTCCACTGTACTGACTTCCAAATGCTTTCTTTTTAAAAGAAATTTACCTAAGAGCACTCTGGCCCTGCCTCCTTTAAAGTCAATACTCCCAGAAACATTGGAAAGGAAGAGGGGCATAGTATCCTTCTGAGAGAATTCAATCTCTCCTTTTCTCCCGTACGAGGGCCCTTTTCCATTTTCTTTTCTCTTCTAATAAATTCTGCCTGCTACTATGTACAATTCACTTGAAATTCTTCAGGCAATATTGCAAGAACCAGTGGTCACAGACCCCCATGGTCCGCTTCGGTTCTGAGGGTGGATCCCCTTTTGTGACTCTCATAGCATCCCCTGTAACTTGTGTCTTTCCTTTTGGAAGTTTAAACTTTTTGCAAAGAAAACAGTATGTGTGTTTTTGTGTGCTGTATTTCACAGGAGAAGAGAATCAGATGTGGTCTATCTGAATAGCTTTGATGGGTGAAAATATGAAAGAAATCTCTTGGTTTAAGAATCTTAGTAGTGGAAGGCATTGGAAGCCTAGAACTAACTGGCACAGCTTTTCTGGCATATAGAAAAAGTTCCTTTGAAAATGAAATCTACAGAGAGAAAAACAGAGCCAAGACATGTAAAAAATGATATTGTTTGCACTCTAAGATCCAGCCACATTTGGAACAAGTTTTACCCCTCGAACTTTGCAGCTATGAAGAGTGATACATTTCTTCTTTGCCTTTGGCTCATTTGATTTTGCTTTTTATCATAGGCAACTAAAGTCAGCATGGCAAATGTAATGTAATTTCTTTTTGTATTATTACATACACAGTTAAGTTTTCATTCTCATTTCTCTTTTCATTCTTAAATACATTTGTTATTATCAATCTTAGATCTAGAACTCCATATCCCTGAAAAAAGTGATTAAGTGGCAGAGTAGAAGACTAGATTTAAAATATAATAATTTATTGAATATGGTACCACAATAATTTATTGAATATGGTACCACAATCCCTATTCAAAGCAAGCACTGGTTGTCTGTGATGGACCCCTAACAAAGACATTTTCTTATTAATGATCTCAAACTTTGAAAAAAATAGTTTACTTGTGCTCCAGTATAGAAAAATTAATGAAATTTTAAAATCTGCAACTATGTAAGAATAGCATGAAAAAAAAATTGCACGTGTTGGGTATAGTAGAAAAAA
This sequence comes from Urocitellus parryii, assembly GCF_045843805.1. Lineage (NCBI taxonomy): Eukaryota > Metazoa > Chordata > Mammalia > Rodentia > Sciuridae > Urocitellus > Urocitellus parryii. Next base: position 95,754,816 of record NC_135542.1, read on the forward strand.
AGAATATGTTAGTTAATATGAAGCTGTAATTATCTTTTGAGAGACAATAAAAAAATGGCTTAAAAATGATCATTCTGGAGCAATCTTGTCTTGTCTTTTAGTTGTTATTTAACTTAGGCAAGGTATTGTCAATCTAAATAAAAACGATCAGGGAAAGAGATTCTCCAAAAAATAGTGACAATTATTTGGGAACAGCAGAACATGGTAATGTGGAGGCACATGACATAGAAAACTATAGGTATACCCAAAGAGATTGTGACAAGGACAAGGAGAAGTGTTTTGTTTGCTGGCTGATTTTTGTGGTACTGGCAATTTAACTCAGGGGCACTCAACCATTGAGCCACATCCCCATTCCTATTTTGTATTTTATCTATAGCTAGGGTCTCATTGAATTGCTTATTAGCACCTTGCCTTTGGTGAAGCTGGTTTTGAATTTTCAGTCCTCCTACCTCACCCTCCGGAGCCACTAGGATTACAGGTGTGTGGTCAAGGATTATAATCTGGTATAATCCTCCCCTTGATATTGTGACAAGGGGAAGTTTTTAAAGAAAAAGAAAATGAGGATTATACCAGATTATTTAAAACTATAACCTTTGGCCACAATGACTAATAATAAGAATTATGTCAGAGGTGGCTTAGACAGTTGCTAGGCAGATGTTCTTGTACAAATGTTTTGTGTATAAGATTATGATGGCCTCTGTGCAAGTTTGTGATTTTGGCAGGGTCATTTGTGATAGTTATTATCAGGAAATTTATATAAGGAGTCCTTACACCATAACTTTCTTTTCAGCTTCGTTTTTCTTTTTTACTTTTTTTTTAAAATTAGGGTTGACATAAGCAACTACATTTAATTAATTCTGACAATTTTCAGATTTCTTTCAACAGTACTTAACCTCCCTAGGTCTCAGTATCCTGAATTACAAAATGGGAATAATAGAGGATTTTATTTTTAAAAAAACGGTACCTGTCATATAAGAGCTTACATTATAATTATTCAAATATATTCTCTGTTATATTTGTTTTGTAAAAATCATTCTGAAGGTGCCTCTAACCTTCCCTTTCATCTGGCTGCACTGGTCTTAGGCAAATGACTTAAAATATGTGGACTTGTTTTCTTTTCTTTCTTTTTTTTTTTTTTTTTTAGAAGGAAGGGATTAAAAATCCAAGAGGATAATGATAAAATCTAATCTTGATAAAATAGATAAAGTACCTTTGACAATTTTTAATAATCATTGGTTAGTAAATGAAACTCAACTATCCTTCCTAATTCCTTTTGAGAAGACACAATTCCTAAGAACTCTGAGTAGCGCTGCAAGTTCCCATTGGACAAACCTAGAAGCCAGTACCCTAATTTCTCATTACCAGGACCATTTATCAAGGTTGTATTTGTAGTGCAACCCTGATAGATTTGATAACACCCCATCCCCTTTACCATCTGCTGTTTCAATGAGACAAATTGTAGGTTTACTTTTCCTTTTTAAAAAAGTGGTGAATCATCAAAGCGGTGTTCCTATTCTGTAACATAACCAATTTCATGTTTAAGCATCTAAGATGGGCCCTTTCCATTTCCCTTGTAGGATTGTGTTGCAGGGAGTCCTAGAGAACTGATGAAAACCAACAGGAGGCTTTGTCTACTGCTGTTGCCATGAGTAATAAAATCATTGGTCTTTGACCCAGGAATCTCAGTCTTTGCCAACATCCTTAAAACTGTGGTAGGCTAATACTTTTGCTTATAAGTGAAATTTCAGAGGTTGCACAATTCTTGACATAGTTTAACTCCAAAAAAAAAAAAAGATATTATAAAACATTTGTCTCCGAAGAAACACTGAAGCTAAAGGAATTTTTTAAATAATTTAAAATTTTGATACACTGAATTTTTAATTCATTGTTTTATGAGCATGGTGCTCAGAGAAAGAAAACTAACAAAGCATTACATAAATGTATATTATCTGCTATGTTGTTGAAAGTGTGTTATCTGCTGTATTGATGAACATGTAAAATTGATTTCTTCCTACTATCAACAACAATGCACAAAAGTTATATCCAGAACAAGTTAGGAAACTATTTTATGGCATTCCATCCAAGTTAAATGATTACCTTATCCAACTAGGAAAATGAAATCTCTACTCAATCCCTTCCTGACATTTTGATCTAAATCAAGAAGAAGTTTCCAAGGATAGAGCTCAGAGTTGAATCTGATAGCTGACAAGTCTGTCTTATTATAAGACTTGTGATTGTAAGGAAAAATATGATCTAGGAAACTAAATTTTTAAATTTGTTATATGGAAGTATAGTTCAAAAATTTATAAAAGAAACAGAAAGAAAGGCATAGAATAATTTTGAATTGAAATGGCTACCTAGAAAATTCTTTATTTTAATATTTCTCAAGAGTAAAGCTCACACATCTTTGAAAGATAGCACAGTATACTGCAATGTAATATATTCATCTTTTTTTGTTTGTTTGTTCATTTTGTCTTTGAGTTTGTATCCTAAGAATTGCAAATGCAGAATGCTTATGCTTGTGAATTCTGGTCAAGGTATTGCTGTGACTTTAGTGGAATCCTTCCCCATTGTCCTCCCCCAAACATAGCATTTTAGTTTTCTTATACCATGTGATCATCTCAATGAAGTGAAAATGGTACTGGGACCACAACAATAAATGAAACCCTGATGACAATTCTAGGAAGTTTTTGAATCAAAATCTGGTAGAGGCAGTTGGCAGTTGGGTATCACCCATTATTCAGGCTGTGGTAAGAGGCATGCTGAAATCTTGGATTGCCCACAAAAGTAGATGTGAAAAAGCTACAATTACTTTCTGCAGTTTCCATTCAAGAATGACCTAGGGGAACTAGAGATAAGACCAGGGTAAGCTATCAAGATTCAGGAACTACAATTTGGATATCTCCATAGGATTAAAGCTTTGAAACTCCAATACAAATGCAGGATTCTGATTTGCAGGATGGACACCACTAGACAGAGAGAGGTGAGCATAGAAAATAGGAAGTAAATATGTGCTCATGTACATTCAAGATGAATTGGTTCTAAAGGTCTAAAGAACAAAGAAAAACTAGTAAGTTAAAAGTCTCCCATTAGTCTCCCGAGAAACTCCAAAGCTAAAGGAATGTTTTAAATAATTTTCAATTGATACACTAAAGATTTAATTCACTAATTTATGACCATAGCACTTACAATGAAGGAAACCAACAAAAGACTACATAAAAGTGTATCTATCGTCTCCTGTGCCAATAAACATGTAAAACTGGTTTCCTTTTATTGTCAACAGCAATCATCAAAAAAATCTATTCACACACACACAAAGTCTTTCTGCAAAAAAAGAAAGAGAATTGACGTGATAGAGCATGCAGATTATGTAGAAGTTTTGTGAAAAGCCTTACAAATAATTCTCCTTCAAATATTCAGAATCATAAAGAAAGAAATAACATTCATAAGTCATACAGGAAATGATGGAACAAAACGTATTTAGATAGAAATCATGAATTAGTTGAGATGTAAAATTATCAGAAATCCTGAAAATTAAAAATGTTATCACAAAAGAAACAATTGAGATAAATTTCAGAAAGGCCCCAGGAATAGAGAAAATTATTATACTGCAATATAATAATGAGGAAACAGCCAGAATGAAACAAAAAATGAAAGAAAGAAAAAAGAAGAGAAATAAAAAATAGTTTCAAATCTTTTAAAAAATGTTTGTATTAGTTGTTGATGGACCTTTATTTTATTTACTTATTTATATGTAGTGATGAGAATCAAACTCAGTGCCTCACACATGCTAGGTGAGTGCTCTACTACTGAGCCACAAACCCAGCCCCTTAATTTTTTTACTTATAAATAAAGGGATGTTGCCAGGCACTGTGGTGCATGCCTGTAATCCCAGAGGTTCAGGAAGCTGAGGCAGGAAGTTAGTGAATTCAAAGCCAACCTCAGTAAAATCAAGGTGCTATGCAGTGAGACCCCGTCTCTAAATAAAATGCAAAAGAGAAACATGGCTCAGTAGTTGATTGCATCAAGTTCAATCTCTAGTACCAAATAAAGAAATAAAGGAATATTCTGGAAAATAAAAGAGAAAATGGTGGAAAGGCAATGTTTAAAGAAAGAATGGCTAAGAACTGTGTATCAATGAAAAGACATGAATCAGCAGAAATGAGCATTGATGAGATGGATTTTTTTTTTTAATTAGTGCCCACCTGAACAAAGGAAGATTACCAAGAACCAGGATAAAATAAAATTCTTAAAAGATACCTAGACAGTGATCACAATAACTAAGACAGTCTGATGGTCCTTTTAACTATAACAATTGCCAAAGATCACCATCCATTATTTTCAAAAGTCTGAGAGAAAAATGACAAAAGCCTTGAAATTTTACACTGATGTAAACTACTGTCTGTATGTCTGCTTTAAATTAAACTTCTGATTTCCAATATTAGAAATATTTGGTGTGAACAAAGGCTCACATGTTAACTACCAAAGACAAGGTTCATTCATAAGAAATGTGACCCCAGGTGGAGGGCTATGGGGCTAGGAACTAAGAGGACTTAAAAAAATGAAAAATGTATTTCTTTGTTTTTCTGCAAGATGGATTCAAAATGCTAAATAACGATAACAAGGACTGTGGATGGGGAGTTTAGAGATGAATGCATGAAAAGGCCATTGTCTTGTTCAAGAAGAGGATCAATAGATTCCATAAATCACTTTAGACATTTATAGAAAAGTACAAAATTAAGCATGTATAAAGAGGCATTGAGGAAGATTTAGTCATTTATTTAATATATATCTAGTTAGTGCTAAGTAAATGCCAAGCAGGGTGCTAGGTTCTGAGGGCTGTTAGCCAATGTCCTGAGTTGAAGGAAAGGTAAAGTGTCAATTATTCTTAAACCATTCACAGCAGCTGAGAGATGGCAACACCCAGCAAGGTTTTGGATGGAATTTTGTCCCCTGTGCTAAACTACTACCTGCCAGGAAACATCAACAGTACTGAAGAATTTGGAAAAATTCTTCATTGTACAGGGTTTATGAGGAATATTATTCCATTTCTCTACAAAGCCAAGTGCGCACAGTGAGAGGGATTCCATCATTTGCAAAGATGTGGAAAGAGTGGCTGGTACTTCACTTGCAAATGCTCATGAAGCTGTACACTGGTGTGGGCATAAAGGGGGCTATGCATGTTCATGTGAGGAAAAAAGGGAAAGTGTAACACATGCTTCTGAGGTTTGGATTGCATTTGAACATGAAGACTGGTCATTAATTCTAGTATAGACATTTCTACAGAGTTTTTAGAATAGTCGGAACTCAAAATATGAAGGAATGATGGCACAGCATGGGAAGAAGAAAGAAGAAAGAGAATTTTCTGGAAAAATTTAATGGTTCTTTAGGTTCCTCCAAGAGAGAAGAGTTGGGGGAGGCATTTCAAATCATAAATTTTTTATTTCTTCTAAGATATAATATGTTCAAGGGTGAGTTAGTGATTGCTGTATTTTAATTTTTAAGAAGAGCCCTATTAGTAAAAGGTGATATAGGAACAGATCTGATGTAGCCACATGTTGCCAAATTCAAATTCCCCCCTGCATAGTCTTAGGCAAGAGTGAGGTGGGAGAAGGGCTATGGGATTGTGCGTGGAAATTTCACAATTAGGTGAGGATGTGTTTTGAAAGACAATCTATGCGGACTTGATACTTTACTGAAATGTTGGCCCAACATCTTCTGATCTATTGCAGTCCTTCAATAATATTTGCTACTTTGTTCCTGACAGAGTGCACACTGAGAGACTGAGCTTTTTCTCAACTTAACAGTTCTATAATATCCATATAGCATCAGAACAACAACAAAAAAATAGGTAACTTGGACCAGTTTTGTTGATTCAGATGAGCATGGTATAGAAAGCTCATGAATCTGAATCCAACCTCACCAAAGCTCCCATTGTGTAATCCCCCCACCCCCGCAAATAACATTAATCATGAGAAATTTTTTCCGTGCCTTACAAGTCTAAGTTGTGTTAACCTGCATGATTTTTGCTTAGTGCAATATAGGGTATCCTTTTTCAAGCTTACCAAAACAGAAAAAGAATATTTCAAAGGAAAATAATAAAGTGGAACTACTTCTTTGAATTACAGAGCAGCCAACTCTTAATGATTGCATAAGGTAAAGTAAAATTTCACTTAATAACTTATGTCACTGAAAATTAAGAGAAAAAAAACAAGGACAAATATAAAGCTGTATTAATTCTCCAGGCCTGGCAAAGTGGAAAAGCATCTTAAGTACTTGTAACCACAGTAGGGGGTTAAGAGGAAAACATCTCTAGTAATATTCCTTAGGAGTAATTGTGCAGAGATGCTAATGACTGATGATAACTTTCTTGACAGTTGGCCCAGAAGACATGTAAAAGTAAAATGAAGTATAGTTACAAAAAATAAAATTAGTTAAATGTACATATATATATATCATATATCATATATAAATATCATAACTAAGTTATTAGTTTAAGAGTCACAACTATCACAATTATTTTCTTAGAGACACATTCCTTTACTCCTGTAGATAATTTCCTGGAACTTGTCAGAAAACAATCAAGAGCACACACTTATCCAGCCTGGCAAATATACACTATGAAAAGGAAATCCTGGTTTTGGTCAACAGAAGAGGAACCAAAGCTGAAGGATAAAGTGGTATCAATTTATTTTGAGTATTTATGTAGAACTGGACTTTTTTTTTTTTGATGACTTTCTCAGAATGTCTTATTCTAAAGCCAGTAAAATTTTAATTAACCTAATTTCCCTCCTTCTGATTCAATGGTCCCTAAGCAACTATCCATCTATCAAGCTCAATCAAATGGAACTCAAATATTTATGATATCTTTGACAGTGATTTTTAGCAATGAATTATTACTTGCAGTCCTGAAAAATTTTCCCCACTTTCTCATTCAGTTTGAATAGAGAGAAGGTTGTTGATTATAAATACATTGATGTACCTGCCAATGGGTTTTATTTCTCACTGTGTGTTTAAAGATTTAGCAAACTCTTAATTACCTTAGTCTTTTGGATGTTTTCTTTAGCATGACTTGGTCCTCCATCTCAGACCTCATCACCTCTGAACACTGATAGAATATGTATCTGAGATCCTACAATGATGAGACCAAATTAAAGTACTACCTTATGAGATCCAGTACAACCCAAATTAGTCTTCCATGAGACCACACGTCTCCCATTTGCTGACTTGTTCCACTGATTTACATAACCCCTGTTTAAACAAGGAATAATTCATGAGTCATATTTAAGGATATGTGGTTTGTTACATAGCTACAAGAAATTGAACTCATATTTTGCACAATATCTACTCCATGTAGTGACCTGTGCTTGGTATCTCATACAGATTGTTCTGACTTATCTTTTCCTATTTTCTGCATAGGTTTAGAAGGCTTTACCATCCATCCAACTAGAAAGCAGTGGGGCCTGGATAATTTTGACAACTGGCATACAGTATCTTCCCTGGGTCCCTATGGATGGTCTTAATGTTAATGTGAGGTTCCTCTACTATCTCTATCAGAATCAACTGGAGCGCCGCGAATTAAGCCTATAGATCCATCACATGGGTGCACACACACATACACACACACACAATAACACCAATAACAACAAACTGTGTAATCAGAAGCCTTTATTGTTCATTTCTTTGTTTATTTGCTACCCCGGAGACCCAACCCAGGGCCTTAGCACATGCTAAGCAACTGCTCTAACATTCAGCTGCATTCCACCCCTGAAGTAGGCAGACTCTGGGGTCTGTGCAATTAGGAAGAAGTCCCTGGTGATTTTTGTACACATTGCAGTCTGACATCCACAGCTATAAAATCTATGGGTATCCCTTTGGAGGAAAAAAAAAAAAACACAATGTGAAAAAGAAAGTCATTGCCACAGTCCCTGGTTACTCTTTTCTCCATTTTTTTCTTTGTTTTTCCTCATTTTGTTCTTACTGTCAGGCGAAAGTTAAAGTTCCCTTCAGTCAGTCATGACTTATAGTCCCTTTGTGGTTGTGACTCATCCCAAGCACTTTCAAACAACTGCAGCAAAATCAATAAATCAATGTAATTAAATCACTATCATAAAGAATATTACTCAACAGGATAAGAACTGTAAAGACTTGCCCTAACATGTGTTTCTTTCCATTTCCTATCCTGGGAGCCCATACAAATTCTCCAGTGAACTGTTTCAGAAAATATCTTGATAGAATCTAAGATGTACTTGAGCAACTGGTTCACAGTAAGGATGACTATGACTTAGGGCTCTCAAGGGACCAATCACAGAGCCATAAAAACTACTTAAATCCAAGAAGGAAAACACAAAATATAGCAAGAAAGGAGGTTGTGGGTGAGGCGGTTGGTGAGTCTGTAAGTGGTAGTGTGTGGTACATAAACGGTTTCTCAATTTTCTAAAATCAACAGAAATTTAGCCCAGGCAGGATAAAATACAGCTATCCTATTTTGAGTAATAAGAACAGAAGAAGGACATTTAAAGTTTCCTTACCCTTTCTTCCTTTCAGGATTTAAAAGTTGAATCATATAAACTCTGACTATGGTAGAAACAATTGGCAGGTAACTGGCACATCAAGTTTTCTTCATCTAGCTAATACTGGTTGAAGTTTGTCTTCCATAACACACCATCTAGAATTTCCATACCTGTACCTGTTTTCCATTTGTCTCAGGATCTCCCATAAGAAATCATTTCAAAGAATTATGAAAGATAGATTCCAAACTTTCATAAAACTGCTTCCGCATGCTATTTTTAGATGGCTTCTATTGTACTTTAAAAAGAAGTTGTTACAGTTTAAAAAGTGTCTAGGGCGGTGTGACAGCCCAATATACTATGGAGAGAAGTAAATGAACAATGATAATAGTTTCTTTCAGCCAGGAAATCGTACAATGGATCATTCTTCTCTACACTTTACTGAAGGTAGACTGAAAAATATAACCTACATGAGTTTTTGGTTTCTTAGCCTCATTTAACTTGATGAATTGACAATAGCTTCTGATAATGGCTGAATAGAGCAAGCCTTGGAAAGTACATCCACAGGTGGACAAGCATGACCCTGAATCAAAACTGTGAATGAGCCTGCAGGGGCAACTGCAGCACAAGAGCATGATTTACCCCCATTAAGGAGCAATTTCCTCTTCAGAACTGAACATCCAGTCTATCTCTTTCTCAGCCCTCACGGATTTTCAGGAGAAATAAAGTGATACTAATTGTGTGATCTTTTTCCATAACACAGATGCTGACATTTCAAGTTTCAAAGGTTATACTAAATGATAGCTTGGGACATTCAGGTTTAGCATTCAAATCTGCTAATGGAAAGGTTGAGAACTGCTATACTTTGGGTCTCCATATCTATGACATGTAAGGAAGGAGGGTCATTAAGCAGCCTGTAACTTTTAGCATTGCTAAGGGTCCTAAGGCACAGCAGACTGTAAAGGTGCAGAGGCCGAGGGCCTAAATGAGAAGAGGTGGTCCCATTAGTTTGTAAGTTTTTAGAATACAAAGCAAAAGAGAAGCACATGTCTTGAGTGGTCCTAGGAACTTGAGGTGTGGTAGAATAACTAAAATTACTTTTGCAATTCTTGCACCTTCTGTTTTTTTTAAATATTTATCTTTTAGTTGTAGTTAGACACAATACATTTATTTCACTTATTTTTTTTTATGTGATGCTAATGGTCGAAACCAGTGTCTCACACGTGCGAGGTAAGCACTCTACTGCTATGCCACAACCTCAGCCCTGTTTTGTTTTTTCCATAGTCATCATTTAAATTCTGTCCCTATCTCTAGAAATTTTCAATTCTTTCACCTGCATAATCAATCCTTGTCCTTCCATGGGGTCATTAAAAGAAAATCTGACAGAAACATCCTAATTCTTAGTCAGTAGGAAATCTCTTTGCCATTGAAGTGGCACCAAGCCTCCTCAACACTTTTTTTTTTTTTTTTTTGAGAGAGAAGCCGCCTTATATCTCAGAACAGAAAAGTCTGAAACTTTAAAACAATAATAACAAAGCCACAAAGGAAAATACTGTTGCTGAGCTGAAATGATGACAAAAAGACCTGCCCAGTATATATAAACTAACTGGCAAATGTTGTCCTGCCTTTTTTTCTGGAGCAACAGGCCCAGAGCCAGTAAAGGATGCTGAAGGCCATTGCCAAGTAGGAATGACGCATCGACATTTCCTTGCCAGCGTACCCCATGTTGCTTAGAAGAAGGAGTTGTGGAAATGGACTTGCCTTGGACATTCGCTGTGACATTGCATGTATGTTTGAGAAAGGTGACCCTGCTCAAGGACCAGGGTGGATCCAGGTTTAGGGTGTATCCTCAAGGTTTTAGGAAGTATCCCGGTTTAGGACAATTTGGGTTTAGGGCGGTTCCAGGTTTAAGGTTATTCCTGCTGGGAATAGGACATATCCTCCTGCCTGAGTTCCCATTGAGTTCTCGTGGAATTCAGAAAGTATTTGGGATTAAAAGCCTGGTGGAGTACATGAATTTTGCAGGCAGAACCTGAATTTCCCCAGAACGTGTTTGTAGAGGGCCGGTGTGAGTTCGGGAATAAAGAATTGCTGTTTGAATCTACGAAGCTGTGAGTGGCTCGTGATCTTGTGCCCAGCCAGACTGCGGCAAAAGGACTGATTTCCTGGTCTGTCACAGGTGTCATATCAGTCTAGTAAGGAGTGAGACACGAAGAGAGAAGATACCTCTTCTCCAGCATATCTCAGGCATACCATGAGAGTTCTGAGTTGGGGTTTAATTAATCCACAGGGGATCTGGAATTATCATTAAATTCAATGAAACGTCTGGGTCCCAACTTCAGGAATGCCATCTTCCCTGATGCCTCATAAGACAACATTATCAAAATCTACTACAGTACTTCTGAGCCAATTGTTGCATGCATGATGGAGTTTACTGATCAAACATTCCCTTTTGAAATCCCATAAGTACTTTGTGAATAAGCGGTAAGAAGGGCCTCAATGCATACTCCCAAATTAAGGCATCAACCTTGAACCCTCTTTCCTTCACTCTCACAGTCACTTTTCTGTGCCTATACTTACTCCAAAGTTGGCCTCTCCATATCCAAACCAGACCATATAAGGTGTTCAATTATGAGAGACACTGCAGGATGAAATCATTTTCCAAAGTGTTTTCCATTTCTGTACCCAGGCAGCTGCTTCCCTCCCCCCCCCCCCGCCCCATCTCTTGTACATGACCTCACCTCCTTAACGCTCTATTCCAACTCCTCTTGACAAAGTCCATATTGCCTGAACAACAGCTGGTGAGCTTCACTAACAATTCCTTCCTTTCCAAGAGCCATTGTTGATCAATTAATTCTGAAACTAGCTGAACTTCCTTCAGCTCATCCCTTCTCATAAAGCTCCTTTTAAAGATTCTCCCTTCCTTCCCCAAATAGGAATGTTCTATTCTCTCTGTTTTCTGGCTGCCATGGGCTGAGCAGCTTTCCTCTAGCATGCCCTTCAGCCTTGCAAGGCTGACCAGGTTCTAAACCTTTGAAACTGGTCTCACTAAGTTGCTGAGGCTGAACTTGAACTTGCAATCCTCCTGTCTCAGCCTCTTGAGTTGCTGGGACACAGAGGGACATACCACATCAGGTGTCCCTTCATTTATGTGTTTTAGGTAAAGCAGTTTCTTCTACTCTTTGACAGGGTGTGCTTTATAAACTCACATCCCTGGTTTCTCCAATATGGATTTGATATGCCCATGGATTCCTCTACCTCTGATTTAATTTGATAAAGTTCACAGGTGGTTAACAAGATTAATTTATTGATCAATTTGTGCCCTATGATTTTGCTATATAGCTGGGAGTTATTCTTTTCAGTAAGTCATGTATGTTCAAAATCGAATACTTATCTTTTGCTCAGACAAGTTTCTAAACTATTCTACCTGACCACTTGCACTTCAAGCGAAGCATCTCAGGGCAAACATCAGTTTGTAGAATGGAATAACAGGAAGCTAAAGCTTTAGAACACTTTGAGGAAGCTGTCCCAGATACTCCTTAAGGAAGGGTAAGAATATAAAATGCTCTTTGACCTATCCATTGAAGTGTTTTGCCCAAACTTCATTGGTCTGATTACAAAAAAAAAAAAAAAAAAAAAAAACCAAAAAAACAAAAAAAAAAAAAAAACTACATTAGAAGGACTTAAGTCTATCAACTAGGTAAGTCTCCGGAATATGACTTTCTGACATTATTGAGCTATTTTGATGTTCCTGTAATAGAAATTTACATCTGTAAAGGAAGGTTTCTTGTGTCAGGGAGTGACCAACTGTGAAATGAGGAGAGAACTTAAATTTTTATAACAAGTGTCCCCTGAATATTTTACCTAAGCTGGACCTTAACCCATACACTTTTTTGTCTCCGTAAATAATGCTGTTTTTCTTCTTTGATGTAAATGCTTTTTTCTTGTTTCATCTAAAAAGTCATACTTTTGTAAATGCAGATTTAGGACTGATTAACTATGGAAACTTTGGAACAATAGAACAAGTAATCAAAAAATTGATAGTCTAAGAAAAGTAAACTACTTGAAATCTAGAAAATCAAGAATCTCAAAGCTCTAAGATCCTCATTTGTCTGAATTCTTATGTATATAAGTGTGTATGTGTGTATTCTATATTTTGTCTACATGTATACTTATAGCTATACTCATATTTATACATTGCCCAAATGGTACCAAATGGAATTAGAAATAAACAAATATTTATAAATTAAATAACATGAATATAAATGCTTTTCAAAGACTGTATAACTTAGGAAAATCTTAGGAAAAATAAGATGAGTTTAAAATTGTTGATTTAGTAACAAAGCAGCTGTGCCATCAGATGAACATAATACCCATGTTTTTAACTTTAAAAATCTTGCTTGGGCAAATGCTGAGAAAATGGTTACCAGGGAAATAACTTGAGATGGTGGTTAGCTAGTTTTGGTCAATGCCTCATAAAATTTCCATGAACAACTCACACAGAATTTTAAGAAGCAAATTACATAAATGTAAATGGAATAGACATTTGTAAATGAATTCTTAGCTTCAAAAATCTCTTACAGTGCTTTCAAATTTTAATATTACATTATACTAAGTGAAATAATGTTCATTATACATCTACTTTGTATCTACATAAGTTTAAAACACCAGAACATTAATTATTAAGCATAAATTTAAAGCTAATATACTACATTTGGATTTGTTTCTACATTCAAATATTGTGTTATAAGAAAAAAATCTATTTTATATATATCTAGAGAGAGACAGAGAGATTTTAGTTTATAGGATGCTAGTTCATAATTACCTAGTATTAATAATCAAACTGAAAAAAAGGGAAACAACTTTGTGTGTGAGGAAAATGACACATTTTATGAGAAAGTTATGGAATCTGAGGATATGTTGAGGAAAATAAAATAATTTTTTTGTCCTTAAAATGATGGTAGTTTTTCCCATTCAGGAGAAAATATTATAGTAACAGAGAGAAGGGTTTGAACAAAATGTTATAAACATGAGGAACTTGGAAAAGGGTTTTAAAAAAGAGTGAAACTTGGAAGATTTTACGTGTGATCAGGTTGGCAAAAACATGTTTTCTGGAGACTGAGCATTGGTACAAAATATCCCCTGTGTTAAATGGTAGTTTTCTTGGAGCACTGACCTGCTCTTAATAGGACATTGTGAAAGGTTTTTTACTTAAAAGTTTTTTTTTCACCTCAGTTATATTTCATAATTATCCTCTTTAACTGTTTCAACATTTTGATATTCTTGACAAACTTAACAAAATGTAATTCTAAAGTTAAACCCTTTTGTCTAAAACTAAATTTAGGATTTCCAGAGGACCCCTGGAAACACAAAAGACACATACTTAAGAATTCTATGAATGCATTGTTAATATATGTTCCAAAATTATATAACATTCCTATAAATCAGATATTTTTGGTAGATTAGCCATGATAATTTTAATGTTAAAATATTATATGCTATAAAAATAACCAAATTTCCTTGTCAGTTGTGAATAGTCATCAGATCTTTAACCATGGACATTTTAAATCTTCTCCACAATTAAATTGCTTTATTCTGGGGGGAAAAATAGTGTTCCTTGGTTGCCTTTTCATGGCTGGCATTTTCAATAAAGGCTTATGTTAATCCTTGATTGATTTTCTTCCACACCATGTATAAAATATATGCTAATATTTTGTTCTCTTGGAATCAACATCATGACATCTTTGCAAGGTCTTCAATGTCAGGCTCTGAGTTCTTCTTTAGTAAATACTGTGTTTCTCCTTCTTTTCATATGCTCACTTGGCCTCTTTTCAAATCCACAAACTGGGGATTCTAAAGTCTCTCCAGCAGGAGTAAGAGTCAGAGTGCCACCCATGCATAAAAAAGGACTTGGAAAAATGATGTGATAATGAGAGAAGTGTGGTAGATGCCCAACTCTTAGCTGGGGAGATTCATTTTTCCTGCAAGCAGATCTTTGGCAAATGACAAATTTTAAAATTAATAGTACATAAGCCTTTCTTCCATAATCATCATTGCTGACTTTGTTCAGCCTGAATCCATCACTCATTTGAATTAGTACTCTTTACTCCTAAGTGGTGTTGGTGCTTCCACACTAGCCCTATGAAACCCTATTCTTTTTAAATTTTTTAATTTGTTCTACTTAGTTATACATGACAGTAGAATGCATTTTGACACATTGTGCACAAATGGATCACAAGTTCTCATTCCTTTGGCTGTACATGATGCAGAAGCATACCAACAGTGTAATCGTATGCGTATATAGGGTAATAATGTCCGTCTTCTCAGCAAAGGAAATGATCAATAACGTGAAGAAAGAGCCTACAGAATGGGAGAAAATCTTTACCTCACAAACCTCAGATACAGCACCAATTTCTAGGATATATACATCACTCAAAAAACTAGAAAAACAAATAACCCAATCAATAAATGGGCTAAGGAAATGAACAGACACATCACACAAGAAATAAAATTGATCAACAAACATGAAAAAATGTCCACCATCTCTTGCAACTAGAGAAATGCAAATCAAAACTACTCTAAGATTTCATCTCACTCCAGTCAGAATGGCAATTTCAAGAATATAAGCAATGATAAATGTTGGCGAGGATGTGGATGAAAAGATATGCTCATACATTGCTGGTGGGACTGCAAATTGGTGCAATCACTATGGAAAGCAGTATGGAGATTCCTCAAAAAACTTGGAATGGAACCACCATTTGACACAGTTATCCTACTCCTCACTTTATAGCCCTATTCTTTTCATCACAGCTGGAGCATTCTTTTTTTTTTTTTTTTTTTTTTTCCTCCATTTATATTTTACTGGGAAAAGTTCAAAGGACACCTATTTCAGCAATGAATACATGCTTTATCAAGCTGAGGTGTGGCTGGTGATTATGTTCCCTATCATGCCCCCCGCCATTCCTTCCTCGGACATATATTTCAGTTACAGTGAAGGTTTCCCACCCAAATCAGATGAGAGTCTCTCCATCATAAAAAGCCCTCTTTTAAAATGTAAGCTGAGTATGTCACTCTTCTGCTTAAACTCCCAAGGCTTCGCTTCATAGTGCGCTTTATACTTCCTGGCACAGAGCTCAATCTTTCACCATCCTTTGATGATCACTTGGTGTGCCGATTCTCACATTTCTCACATCCTTCCAAGACTGGCTTCTTCCCATCATGTAAGTCTCTATAAAATGGTCCCTTTTCAGAGGTTCCTTGGTATACCAGATCCAAATGCTCCCTCTTCCTTCTTATTCTTCATCATTTTAATCTTTTCTATTCATATAGGTTTTCTAAATCAATATTTTAGTCTATTCAATTCAGTTTTACTTGATTGACAGCTCTTTCACTCACTGTAAAAATGTATTCTACCTGGAGCAAGAAAGTTGTCTTGTTTATGGTGGTAACCACAATGCCTAGAACAGACTGGACACATAGTGGGTAAGCAGTTTAATTTTTATTTATTTAAGTTTTTAAAGTATTGAAGTATTACTTAGCAGTAATAATGTATCAAATTTCTCTTTTCTGAGAGTCCCTTAGGCTAAATCTTCAGATATATATATATATATATATATATATATATATATATATATACACACACACACACGCACACACACACATATGTGTGTGTATATATGCATATATATATATTTTTTTAAATTATAGAGTCTAATTTATTATTTTTTCCTGTTATCATTGTCATTATTATTTCTATTTATATAGAACCTATAATTTTTGAGGAAGTACTCTAGCACTTAACAGATACTAAGTCAACTACTAGTAAATATCCTTGTGAATATTTACTTATATATTACTATTATTTTTATTTTAAACAGTGATATAGAGGGACAAAATATAAGTAAGACTCATAAACATGTAGACAATAAATTTAGAATCCAGGATTTAAATTCAGATCTGTATAGTCTGGAATTCAGAATCCAGACTTAAATGAATATAGAATAAGTCCCAAAGACTGTATATATATACAAATACATGCACACACATATAAATATCTATTTTAAATATATATGAAATATATATGTATATAAATATGTTTATATTTAATAAACATGTTTATATTGTAAAATTTTGCTATAATAATATATGATTATATTTATATAAATATAATAATATATAATGAACATATAGGCATTTTGAATATATACATTTTAAGTGTATGTATAAGAACATAATTTTTAAATATATTATACATGTTTATATACAGACATATTTAAAATATTTTCTCATATAGATCATTCCAAGAATTTCTGGCTCCTATACAAAGGGCACCTATTCCTCCAGGGGAGATAATATGACCTTCAATAAAATGTTACAGATCATTTTTTAATCTCAAACCTAACATTTTGTGAATCCAAGAATTACAGTAACTTTAAACCTAGTCCTTGCTGAGGAAAAGATATTTCTGAATTCCAAAGCTCATTTTTTTCTACATATAGAAACAAAGAAATAGTCACTGGGCCATGGCAAAGAAGTATTTGAAAAATATTACCTGAAGTATCTTTCCTAAAGTTAAAGTTTCCTGTCGGGAACCTCTCTGGACAGGAACTATGTGCACACCTGAGTAAAGAGGTACTGAATTGCACTCCACAATACAATTTGGACTTTACCTCTGCTCAGATAAAGAAGTGCAGGTGCCAAAGTGTGCATCACCCAATGGGATTAGATTACAACCACTTGTTTGTTGTAACCCTCCCCCTTGCCTCTTTTGAATGGCTTCTCCCCAATAAAACCTGGGTTCAACGTGTGCTGTTTCTCTTCTTGCTTGCCTTGTCCCCCTTGTGGAGAGCCATGGCTGAGGAGTGGTCACTGAACCCAAAGAAAAGGTACTTTCTGTGTTTGTGTCTGTGTCTTTATTTAGTCAGCCCAAATTCATTTGGAGTGACCCTGATTGGTTTAGTCATATGTCACAACAGTTTCCAGAAAATTTTATATTGCAATATGAAGATGTAGGAAAGAGAAGAAAATTAGAACATTTAGACCAACAAGATTACACTTTCAAAGTCTTTTATTCTTCATGATATGCTAAGCTATAAAAGTATTAATCAAGATAAGGAAGGTCTCTGAGTTGTTTACATGCAGCACTCCCACCCCACCCAGAGGTTGAGGAAACCAACGTGTTGCAGAAAAATAAGCTGAGATCTGCTAGAATATCATAGAAAACCTGATGAAAGCTGGAAGATCAGAAATGTGTGGGGTCGGAACACATGGACTGAGGTTGGACTTTTTGATACTGGTGTATAGCAGATGGCAATAGACCACTTAGAAGGAACAGGTAGGACCCTCCAACCTTCAATGGGCACCAGACCTTGACACAGAGGAGGAGACTAGGGTAGATCTGAACCCTTTCAAAATCAGCAAAGCTCCTGAAGACAGAAATTGTATCAAATGAGTTTCTAGTCAAGCATAATCAGGCAAACTTCCCCCTTACATCCCAACTCACAAAGGGTAAAGGTTAAATTGTATATTCTCTCAGTAAGATTATACAAGTGTATGTTTTAAAACTTCCAATTACCTATAATTAGAAAACATTTGAGTTAAACATAAAAATCCAATTCTGACTAAGGAAAATTGAAAAAAAAGAGAATTCAAGCATTTATAAAAATAAGAAATAGGGGCTGGGGATGTGGCTCAAGCGGTAGCTTCCTGCCTGGCATGCGTTGGGCCCGGGTTTGATCCTCAGCACCACATACAAACAGAGATGTTGTGTCTGCTGGAAACTAAAAAACACATATTAAAAATTTCTCTCTCTCTCTTTAAAAAAATAAGAAATAAAGAGGAATATATTAATTTTTGCACTTATTAGATGAAATGTGTGCACATTTTCAATTCTAATATATGTAAGAGAAGATTAAGAAATGCTGAGGATTGTTTGTGCAAAGAGGAGGTGAATACCTATTCTCCCTTGTGTATTACATTAAAAGAAACACTGAATACCTGTAGACACTGTGCAAAATATTACAGCAATTTAAAATGATCAATTGGGAGATAGCAGCCATGCATCTAAAATATACTGGCTATATAATCAAATTCTACTCCCATGTGACAGAATATATTTAGTAAGCAGGGAAGGCTATAAATAGTAATAGGCATTTCCACCTGTAGAAGGACTAAGGAAAATCTGATTCTGAGGTCTAAGACGTAGTCCTTTCCGTGTTCTAGATCTAGAACCAATAATACCTGGATAAATGCAAAGAAAGTTAAAGCACTACCTGAGAATATTATCAATCTAAATGTGAAACCTCTAGAAAATTTTATTCTGCTGGGTAAGGGTATAATACAAGTGTATTATTAGCGAATATTATTGCAACTATATGTTACCAAGCAAGTCTCCCTTAAGAGGACAGAATAAAGCAAGTTATTAAAGTACTCTTGTAATGGGTCAGTGGGAAAGAAAGCCTACACTTCTTTTATTCTGCTTCAGAGAGACTTTTTGTGAATGGAAAATTGGCTCTTTTCCTAATTACTCTCCTGGAAATCAGCTCCTGAGTGGGACTCCATAACCTACACCCTCCTACAAAAGATATGACAGAGGTTAAGTGATTTTGTCCTACATCCAACCTGACTTTTATATAGCTTTCTTGTTCTTTCAATGAATTGAATCATTCACTAAAAATACACACTTTTACTGTGTACCAGATATATTATCCGAAGTATTAATCCCCATTTCACCAAATTGAAATATGGAAGTAAAATGTAAACCACATTGTCCTAAACAATTGTGGAATCCTGTTGTTTAGCTGACCACTTATCATGTTTGGCCAGATGTACTAATGAGGGAAAAAATGAAAACAGAAAACAAGTGAAAACCTCCAATGTGGTGTGTTGTTAATGTAAGGTAATGTCACCCTCAAAGGCTTTCTTTACTTTGAAATGTGAATGACTAAAGCAGAAGCTACTTGCATTGGCCATACCCGTATTTATGTTTATCCAGGCATATCATATGAAGCTTCTAACTATAGTTTCCCTTATAATTGTCGAATATTTTCTACATTGCAATTTTCAAAACCTCAGTCATTCCTAAAAGCAGAATCACAGAGGTATCATAGAATACAAGGTTCAGATCCCTATGTACAAAACAATGCAGCTCTATTCAAAAGATAGCATAAGTGTGTGTGGGCAGTTTGACTTCAGCTCTGATGTGATATTGGTTAAGCTTTATGAATAACATTACCATTTTTGTTACCATGAACAAATAATATAGGGGCTGAAAGAATTAAATTCACTAAGGGTTGGGAATGTGAGGCCTAACAGCTGTATATTAGAATAACATCTGGAGAGCAGACTAAAGCTTGTCCTTCTTGCTGAGGTGTGTTTGTCATGTGGCTCATGCACATATCAGTAGTCA
Organism: Urocitellus parryii; assembly: GCF_045843805.1. Lineage (NCBI taxonomy): Eukaryota > Metazoa > Chordata > Mammalia > Rodentia > Sciuridae > Urocitellus > Urocitellus parryii. The sequence goes on from NC_135542.1 coordinate 95,774,733, forward strand.
AATCATGTCCATTAACTTAGTCAATTTATTCCTTCTGCCTAGGACACAGTGAATTCCAAGTATACCATTTTTATAATTGTTTTCTAAGCCTGAAGGCATGACAAGGCATCTGCGTCGCCTTTCCTGTGGCTTATTACTTTCTCCGTGTAGGATTCACTGTTTCTGACTGGGTTAGCACTTTCTGTATAACACTTTACTGTGATACAGTAATGCCAGATTTCAAGCCACTGTGGAGTCAAGAAGAAAAAAAAATGACGAAATGCAGCTAAACGGTTTTGCTGACATCTTCTTGTCTTCTTTCATTCACAGAGTGTGAACCCCTAGAGTTTTACTATCATTTGAAATTCAAAGGTAAATGCTGAGAACACACCATCATGTGAATGGGCATCACTGAAAAAGTATGTCAAAACCGGCTTGGCACTGAACTATTGTATGTTTGGGGCACAAATAGGAAGCTGACACCATTCATTGACAACTCATGGGCTAACCCAAAGTAAAAATGTCGGATCCAGTGAATTCTTTCCCTGCAGGTACTGTATGATTTCAACACTGAAGCCTATAAGAAAAACAGGATGCTGTTTTACTCTGCAGTGTGATCTGTGGAATTATTTATTTTATCATGTGAGGTTTGTCCTCTTGCACTTTTCCTTAGAGCTTGAGCATGCATTTTGTAATTCTGCTAGTGATTTTAAATTTCAAGAGATTATAAACATGATTCATGTACTATGACTCATCCCTCTTAAATGTTCTAATTGTATAAACCATATCCTTCAAAGTATCCTATGGACACATTAAATATTAATAAACACATTTAAAAGCTCCAAGAGGTATGATTCTTTCATCCTTGCCAATAAAACTGTAATTGATCCCCTACTTCCTGTCTACAGTTCAAAAATACAGCTAGGATTCTGGTAAGCCTTGCAATTTTAGCATTAAACTTGAACATACCAGGTCTAACAGCTCAGTAGGCATATTTTCATTATCAACAGCTGTCAACTTTATTTCAACATTCATAGTTTTCTATAATTTTCCCCTTTGTTGCTTCAAATCTACAAAAATTGTAATTATTTTTACACTATATAAACTTTTTTATCAATAAACTATGCCATTTGTCACAATGAAAATCACTATCTATTCATAAATGGGAAAGAAACAATCATTTTCTAACACTATTTTGTTCCACTTACTATCATACTTCTCTCTCTTATTTTGTTCAAAACAGTTGTCATCTATCTCCCTTCATTAAGCTCAAAATTCTTCAGGGCCAGATCTCTTAAAAAAATAACAACCATTCATTTATTTGTTTTAAATTCACAAGTAAAAATTATATAAATTTATAGTATACAACATAATACTTCCATAAGTGGATACATTGTTGAATGGCTAACTCAAGCTATTTAACATGTGCCCTATCACACATTTATCATTCTTTTGTGGTAAGAATTCTTAAAATCTATTCTTAGCAATTCTCAAATATGCTGTATTTTATAAATTGTAGTCAGTATGAACAAAAATCTCTTAAACTTATTCCTTCTTTCTAACTTAAACTCAGTGTTCTTCGACTAATATCTCCCTACCTTCCTCACTCTGTCAATTATCATTTTATTCTATTAGCTCAACTTTTTAAACTCCACATATACTTTGATTATGTAATATTTGTCTTTCTATGCCTAGCTTGTTTTACTTAACATAATATCCTTGAAGTCAATCTACAATGGCAAAATGTCAGATTTCCTTCTTTTTAAAGGCTGAATAGAATTCCATTGGGCATATACCCAACATTGTCTTTAACCATTTATCTGTTGATGGACACAGGTTGATTCCATATCTTGCTTATTCTGAATAATGCTTCCATGATCATGGAAGTGCAGGTGTCTCTTTGACATAGTGATTTCATGTAGAGGGGGACTCTTTTGTCTTATGTTTAAAGTTATATCTGCCTTTCCTCCATACACTAGAAAAGTGAAAGATACTGAAGGTGGTACTTGAAGGATATTTGTTGAATGAATGAATAAATGGATGAATCTAATGATTGAAAAGATATTGTTCAACTTAAGTCTTATCCACAGGCAATTTTCTAAATTGAGACTGATTGTGTTTTGAGGCCCTGAAAGCTAAAGTTAATTTACCCTTCTCACAACACAACCATGTGAAAAGCAACTCTGAAAATAATTGATTAGCTGGACATCAAATATAACTTGAATCTAATGTATGAAACATGATATGTCAAGAGCTTTGTAATGTTTTGAACAACCAATAAAAAAAAGAATTTTCTCTGATATTACTCATCAATATAAGAGCAGAAGCTATTAAAGTTGGTGAAGAGTAGATTTTTTTTTTTTTAAATTGGGAATTTAACTCAGAGGTGATTTGCCACTGAGCTATGTCCCTAACCCCTTATTTTTCATTAATTTTTAAAATTTTGAAACAAGGTCTCAGTAAATTGCAAGGTCTCTTGTTATATTGCTGAGACTGACTTTGAACTTGGTATTCTCCTGCCCAGTCACTGGAATTACAGGTGTGTGTCACTGCACCCAGCCTCAATTATTTTTGATAAGAGGCAAAAGTACTCTGAGTGCTCTAGACTAGCTGGAACATAATGTAAGCCACCAATTTGAGCCATATGGTGGATTTAATTTTTTTTTCTAATAGTTCTGTTTAACAAAAATACAAAGAAAGATGTGAAATTAATTATTGTATGTTACTAGGGATTGAATCATACATGCTAGGCAAGCATTTTACCACTAAGATTGTGCAACCCCAACCCTGAAATTAATTTTATTTCATCTAACTTAATATTTTAAAAATATTTCAATATAAAATCACATATAATATCATCAATGAGATAGCTTACATTCTTTTTATAATCACATTACATTTTTTTTTTTTTACATATAGATTGCATTTAAAACCTATAGCACATCTGAATTTAGACTGGTTACACTTAAGTAACCAGCCATATGTACTAATGGTTATCACACTGGACAGAATCGAGCTAGAGTAAGGGATGATTTTTTGAAGTTAGAACTTAAATTATTATGGGAATTGATGGAAGGGGTGATGCAAGGTTTGGATGTTGAGCCTGATAACTCTGTGGGTCACACAAATGTGGAAGAAGATTTTATGGACATGGATAAAGAACACATGAAAGGCAGAGGGCAAACTGTAACACAGTTGTATTTCTCACTGTCTTTAGCTAGATGTGATGACTTGCAAGAGAAGTTGGTACATTTGCTATGGACTTAAATAACCCTATGGTCCACCCTGAGGAGTTGCCAAAGGAAGAAAACTGTTAGGAGGTGAGGAAGCTACAAGTTCAGACACTACCCCACACATACAAGGTGAGTTAACAGATCAGTGATAACATATGTCATCCATCACAGGGCTTGAAACCTTACATCAAAGCTGAAAGCATAAAGGTATGGGTGTTGATTTACTTCTGCCTTTTACAACTCTTGCAAAATGTTGTTTGTGCCCAGTATAAATTCTAAAACATATAGGAATTGAATTCTTGGAAATTCCACTTCAGCTCTTCTAAATTGGTAAAGTATAAGTACACCATAAGCAGAGAGGGAAGATGCTCGGGTATTTACAAGTACTGTCAGATGTTCTAACAAAGTCTCTTGTAGTTCATAATCAGCTTTTGCACTGAGAAATTAATTCCTACAGAGTTTATATGGGCATATATTTCATATATTTCCCTTACTCTTCTTTTTACTTCAAAGTATAAGACCCAACACAAAATCATTTAATTGCAGAGATATCAAAGAATATCAAGAATCACACCTGCAAAGTCCAGGCAGGATTGATTAATGTTAATTGCACTCGAAGTCAAAGTTCTAATGGAATGTTTGGAGTAGAAGTATCATAAGTTTTTAGAACTGGAAATAATTTTTCAAATTATCAGGTTGACTCTCCAGAAAAGAAACTGAGACCCAAAAACATGAATTGAGTGACATTCAAATCATGCAGCAGTTCAGTAAAAGCAGGACACTGCTTTTCAGAGATGGAACATAATAGAACCATAACAAAATAAGAAAATAAGGTAAGAACAGATGGGAATATAACTAAGTGGTGGAACACTTGCTTAGCATATGCAGGGCTCTGGGTTCAATTCCTAGTACTGGAAAAAATTAGATAAGATTACTAATTTAAACAAAGTTTACTAACTCACAAAAAGCTATGTAATATCTACTTGTAATAGCTACTGTTGATAACATTCCTATATAATGAGCATGTGACACATTAGGTAACTGGTAGGTTTATGGCACATGCCAGTAAGGTAAATATTTAAGAGGTACTTTCTTGATTCAAACAGAATTAGAGAGGATGTAGCATGAATGGTATTACACGTGAATGAATGATAATGAAAGCATGCATTTACCTTCTTCACACTTTGCATCATTCTTTTTTTTTCTCTAAGCTTTCTCGTTGAAAAGTATCACGACACTCATCTTTGGTAATCATTTCAAACAGAAGGAACCATTCAGAACACTTGAGGTAGAAGCAGAGAGCAGGACATGTATGCCTTAGTTCCAGTTAATTTCTCCTGCTCTTATCAGTTGACTGCATAGAGCAGATATGGTATTATGCAATATTTTGGCATAGGTAGAGCCAAAGAAAGTGCTTAGCATTTCCTGCAACTCCCAGGCAGTATGAAAGGGTAATCTCTATCAATCCAGCTTGCCTGTGGGATCCACAGCGAAGGGAAAGTGTTCTTGTAGTGAGCATGGCAGGGCAAGCTAGAAGACAAACGGAAACTATAGCCAGACCTGAGAGGACTCAAAGAATTAAAATTGGGCTGAGAAGGATATCATGTCAATGGGTAGATAGTTCAGACCTTCCAAAATGCATGGCTTGACAGTCTGTGTTGAAAGAACAGGATTAAGTACAGCATCCTCTGGCTTGTTATTAGTGGTGGCAACATGGGCTAAGGTTACTCCCAACCTGAAAGCTAGTCTAAGCGACATTCTTCCCAATAAATTTACATACTCTCTTGGACAGAAGACCTGAACAAGAAACCAATAGAAAGGCAGAAACAACTCAGATAGAAAACTGAAATTTGAAGTATATTCACCTCCAATCACACATTGGTCCCAATTCATCCTGTAATATGATTCATTTCCTATCAAGATCTTCTAGATAGTAAACATATCTAATTGACTCTCCCCTCTATCAAGATCAATGCAGAAGAAGCACATGTGTCCTTTCCTAAAATCTTCTACAAACATTATTATTAGAGACTATGCAATAGTGATCATGTAATATCTGATCAGATGTGGTACCATAGTTGATTTTTCATTTGTTTCAGAGAGCATTATTCTTTGGTGAGTATGATGATTTTTTTGGTCCACCTCTAGTTATTCAATAAGCAGCCATGTAGCTGTTACTGTGAAGGTATTTTGTGGATGTGGTTAAACATCACTATAATCAGTTGGCAGGAGAGTATCCTGGATAATCCAGGTGGATCTAATGTGATGGAAACTGGAAGAACTAAGAAGCAGAGCTGAGCCTTCCCTGATAAAAACTTTCTTGTGGGCAGCAACTTCCCTTGTACCTGAAGTTCCAGTCTGTCCTTCCAGCAACCACCTTGAAGGGTTTCAGTGTTGCCTGGCTAGTCCTAACGTCATACAAGCCAACTCCTCAAGTTGAATTCCTTCCTCTCCATCTCCTTCTGATTCCACTTCCCTGACCAATACGGGGAGGAAGGTTTCCCTTTGAGAAACAGCCTTACCACACTGTATAGTAATCAAAAAACCACAAAAAGCGCATCTGCCTAGTGAATGCATAAAGTGCCTAAGAAGGGGGCAGGAGGGACAAAACAAAACAACGGAAACAAATATCTTAAAAAAAAAAAAAAAGTTTGGAAATTGAAATTTCTCGGAAAATCTCTCTAAATACTAGGTATAAAATGCCAGAGAAATATAAGTAGCGAGATGACGGCCACCCCTGCTAACCAGCCTGGCTTTGGGAGCGATGATGGAGCAGTGAGGGAGATGGGAAAAGGAAATAAGCTCTGATGGATGAATAGAAGCAAATTTGTCAAGTGTAGAGGGTCAGAGTAACAAAAGTGAGATTTTTCCCCTGTGAAGCACCACCAACCTGATGATGCGTCACTGCAGCTGGGGAGCCCTCCGCTCGGGTTCACCATCCGCCTCTCTTTTTTCATGCTATTTCTGAAGAAAGAATATTTTGCCTCTGAAAATGCAAATAAACTTCCCCCCATAGAGGCCCCCTGCTCAAAAATGATAAATGGAGGCCTTGAAGTGTTTCCTCTAGTGAATTACATATTAGAATTACACTTGCTATTTCTGGGAACTTCACATTCCCAACCTACTGCCTAGTTGGCCATTTGCTGCCTCTGGCTGCAGAAACTGATTAGGAAGCAAGGCCAATTGGAGATTTGAAATGATACTGTATTGACTTTTTTTTTTTCTTTCTTTCTTTTTATTTTCCTTTTTATTTATTTATTTATTTTTAAATAAAGGAGACATAGCCAGCAGAGAAATGCGTAAGTAGCACTTTCTATTTGACTGTAGTTAGGATCCTATCTTGTTTTCCTTATTTTATAGCAAGGAACCAGGAATACTCCAAGCTTCCTTTTCAATTACACTCAGCTAAAGTATATTGGGTGTTACTCATTTTAAAGGCCTGAGGGAAGAGAAGCTACAATAAGATGTAGGCACTCTGCCCTTTGTTTGATATCCCCAGAGTGTCAACAAAATGAATTCTTTCTGGACAAGGATCATAAAGATGAAGACTCTGAAGCCCCAGAAATGAAGTATCTTACCCCCGGCTGAAATGAGATTTTTAACCAAGACTTGCTTTCTTTTTGCTCAGCCCCATTGGGTGATGCATGCATTCTCTAAAGTCACATTTAAATTTATCTCCATATTACTTGTGAAACTCCTTGGGAATCACCCACTAAAAATAATGATATATTGGAAACTCTTTTTGTAGAACTGATACCACTTTATTGCTCTTACTGATCCTTTTTTCTTTCTAATTTTGAGGAAATATAAAAGAATCTTTTCTTCATAATACATCCTCTTCATTACTTGTATGTCCTAAGATCTGGTAAATACAGGTAAGCTGAAGTTAAATGAAAATGGTGTCTACATTTCTCACGTTCAAGTGTCATTTACAGAGAAGAAATAGCCTACCCAGATGGAGGTTTCATCAGACCTAGAAAAGATCATGGATTACTTAAACTCAACAAAACATGAATATAAATGATTCTTCTTCTCCTGCTCCCTCTCCCCACTACCCTGGGTAGTTACTAAAATATCTAAAAAGAAAGATAATTGGGCATGGGATTTCAAAGATAATTTTCAGAGCCATTATGAATAGTTTCCTCATTAATTAATTTAATTAGCTTTTTACAAGATTTCAGAACATGAGAATCTCATGCACTAATATTTAGAAAGTATGCATTATCATCGGAACAGTATGTATCAGGAAATATTTTTTATTTAAAACAAGAAGTGTTGGGGGCTCGAAAGAGATAAGATGTAAACAAATAATCATAAGGGCATGTTACTCTATAAATATATTTTATGTAAAATTAATCTAAATATCTGGTTCATCTATATGTATGTTTAGATCAGTATGGACTTGACTTCTTATTTGTAAATATGCTACACAAATTGTTTAGTGTGGGAAACAGTTGAAAGAACTATTTTGCATTTTGATGTTTTTGAAATCTAGTTTCCATTTCAAACATTTAATTTCTGTTATAAGATGAAAAATAGGTTCCCTGAAGAAAAATGCTTCTGTTTTCTTTGTTCAAAAGTGCGTTTCACTTAGCCATCGAGTTCCAAGCTCTCAGTTGCTTTTATTTTTTGTCTTTGCTCTTTTCCTGACTGTGAGCAGGTGACAGAAGAACAGGAGGGGTGTAAAGCGCTCTTTGATACCAGAAGGACCCCTAAGGCTTCTTTCATTTGTTGATGGCTGGGATTTTCTCATTTACATCCTTTCAGAGAACAAACCATGTAGCTGCCATATCATATCAGTGTTTGGATAGCCTTGCAGGCTTGACTGCTGTGTATGGATTACCTCGGGATGACTGTGGCTATTGACTCTGAGTTCTTACAGCATTCTTCTGAGCAGAAGGCAGGATTCAATCTCTTCCATTCTTTATGATAACAACAGCATCCAGGCCAATTTCTGGTATCATTAGATTTCAATTAGGATAAAAGACAAATGGATTTGACTTTTCTTGAGTTAAATTCCAAATTGCTAATAGTTCAGAAGTTAGGCTGAAGGGGTGACCTTAACCCAGAAAGTTACTAACTAAATAGGCAAGTACAATCGTTAAAGCAAAATTTTAAAGTCTTTTAAAATATTTATGTAAACTGATGAAGTGAAAAAATATATGACTTCCACGTAAAAAAATGACATCTGTTGTAATTATCTCTCATGAAAGCAATTTCTCAAGGATTTTTTAAGGTGTAGCAAAATTTTTGTTGAGTTTCAAAATTAGTTTGTGTTTGAATGTTCTACAATGTAATGTTCTTAAATATTCCAAATTCTGATCATTCTCGTTTAGTTTACCATCTCAGTCTCAAAAGAAAAAAAAAAAAAGAATTACCTTGTAACAGAAATATAGTGAATTCACAGTTCCAATCTCAAACAAAGCTCCAATCTGCTGTTCATTTCACAGTGCTATGTGAAAAACTTAATGAATGGAATATGGAACTCAATTTTTAGACTTGTTACAGGGAGTCAGAATATAGCTTCCCAAACACACAGATAGTACTGAGTTTTACAAAATGTGATTTATTCAAGAACATACTATTGGATACAAAGCTTGTTCCTGTTCTACAAGGAAAGGAGACAGAGTGTATTGACCCTGCTTATTGATATCCTTTGTCAATATGAAGTCTCCAAAGGCCTTAATGCCTGCTGTGCAACATTATAGACACTGTTGTGGAGTATTTAAGAGTACTGTCTCTGAAGTCAGAATAGTAATCTAAATTTGTTACTTTTTATATGGCGTGGTGAAGGTTACATAACACTGTCAATCTCATTGTGAGAGCTGCTGTGGAGATGTGAAGAGGAAGTAAATTTAAACCCTTCACACAATGCCAGGCACCCAGTAACAGCCCATAAGGATTAGCATGTATTTATCTTGCTAGGAAAGTGAGAAAATTTAAATCTATTGGGAGAGAAAGCCAATTTCTTGTTTATGATATATCTGGATGGAGTTTAAAAGAAATCAACTTGCTACAATAATAAATTATCACATTAATGGTACTCATTATATAGCAATAGATAATTGGGCCAGATAATTTTATTAGAAGTGAGGTTTGAATTCAATCACTTGAAAAACAAGTAGCACCAGGTTTGGAATTAGATGGTGGAAAAGGCCAGAAAGTATCAAGGAGGCTGCTTATGAAGGTTGAAGAATGGCAGAAAGATATGAGTGAGCCTGGAAAACAAGTGAATACATCATGACTGCAGTGGGATAGAATGGCAATCTGTGTTTATTTTAGTAGTGAAACACTGGCCATTCTGTCTCCTGAGTTACTTGGGAAACAAAAATTTACTTATGAATCAAAGGGGATTTCTAGGACCTTAGTAAAAATTTGTTTTTTCTGTTGTATATAAAAATTATATATATATATATATATATATATATATATATATGTATATATATATATGTATATATATATATTCTTTTATTTTCTTATAAAAGAAAGAAAGATGTAAGGAAAGATAAAATTTCAGTTTACAAGTAGTATTTTTTAAAAAAATAGAATGCAGAACTCATTTGATCTAAAAAGAAAACCATTTCCTCTGATCTTTCTATTCAGCAACACAATTTCCAAGTAAGAAATGGCCTCACAAGTAAGGATTAAACCTAGTGTGATTAATAATTGGAGTAAAAAAAACAAACTCCAGGATAACATGTTCTTTCAGTGATCCCAAAGAATCACTCCACCTAGCATCCATGCATTGAGATCATGCCTTTTCATGTTGACATCATAACCAAAGGGGCATTAACATACATGACACAAATGAAAACGTGATAATTGTTTGCATCTCTGGGATTACCAATTATCACCGTGTTAAGAAAAGATTGCTCGTTTTTCAAGACTCCTTAGTTATTCCAGCCATTCCAACAATGCCCAGTTTTTAACCAAACTACCTGATGAATATAGTTTTAAAAGTTCTTCTGCTAACCCAGGTGGTATTACCAGAAGAAACTTTCTTCCAACTCACTAAATTAAAAACAACACCAAAATAATATTTTTCAGGTTTTTTTTTCCAGGCATTTAAATTTTTGAAGTGATTATACAGTAATAGACAGTCAATGAAAATACTAAGTCTTTAAATATTTAAAGGATATATTTAAAGTATATATGTGATGATTTAATATACATATGTGTTGCATAATTATTTTCAAAATCAAATTAATTAACATATCCATCATCTCTATGGCCAACATCTCTCCTGGTTATCACTGTTCTATTATGTTTCTCTGAGTTTAACTTTTTTAGATTCTACATATAACTTTCATCATGCATTATTTGTCCTTCTGTATCTGGTTTGTTTCATTCAGTGTAATGTTTCCAGGTTCATCCATGTTGTCAAAAGGGCAGGATTTCCTCCTCTTCCTTCTCCTCCTCCTCCTCCTCCTCCTCCTCCTCCTCTTTTTCTTCCTTTTTTTTGTGGGATAATATTTCAGCACCAAATATCACAAATGCATGTCAATGACTGCAAAAATAATAAAATGATTAAGAAAATTCAAGTTCTATAAATAGAAAGAAAAAAAAGTGGAAAAAGCAAATCTCTTTCTTTCTAATTAACTGAATGCCTGCAAATAAGCCATACAACCTCTGCTCTTTTTTATTTTATTTCTTATTTTCTTCCAGGGAATTTCAATCACTTAACATTTTCCCACTTAAGGACTAAATGACATGATAAATATGAACCACTCTGAAATAATATGAAATGTTTAAAGTTAAGATATTTATAAAAGTCGACAGGAGGGATCTCATTATTGATATGACTATCAGATCCATTTTTCCTTCTCTGTTGTTTATAACAATAGCCAATCTTTCCTTCTTGAATATTGCTAGGTCTTTCTCTCTTTAATAAACACAGGACAAATCCTGGAAAAGGTCTTCCCTATGATGAGAGTAGTTTATCCCAATTTACTGATGAGCTAGAAATGAGCATTAATCTCGTCCTTATTTAAAATAATGCAGTTGATAGAAATGGGAGATTTTTATTCTCCTGCCCATCTTCCTCCTCTTTCTCCTTTTCCTCTTATTAACATTCTGAAAATGTTTTTTTTTTCTTTTTGCTCACTGATATGAATGCAAGTGAATAAAATCAATACTTCAAAGTATTATATTTTTAATAATATGATCATTATTGGATGCCAAGAAAAATGGGGTCTATTTCCTCTTTTCTGTTATGTAGTAACTTGGTAAGTGACTAAATGAAAAGGATCAGGATGAAGGGAGGTGATGGCAAAAGTAGACAGGATAGGAATGGAGCCCTACAGAATGTTGACCAAGAGAAAAACAAAATATGATGAAATCTTAAGCATTTCTACCTCAGGAACAAAGTTCATGATTATTTCTTTTATTCCTTGTTTTGGATGCCAATTTATTGAGAACCATTCCCACATATGTTCAGCAAAGTTTCTTAATTATGTCAGTCTCCCCAACATATTGAACTCAATGACTACTCCTTTCAAATATTGAAAAAATAATATTAAATAAAGAAGCTATGGGGCATGGCTGCACATACCTCCTATTTAAATAAAAATATAGAATATGCAAAGGGGGGGCAATGAATTCATAGTTCTAAAAGTCATGCATTATAAACATATACTAAACTAAAATGTTATTTTCTTTGTCTTGGATAAATAAATTTACTGGGGATTAAATGATACCACAGCATACTCCGTGAAATGTTCTCTAGTAATTAACACCACAGGAAAAAGAATCTTTTGATTTATTACAACTAGGATAATAATAGCATCTAGATTCCAAGGGTTGTTTGAGTACATAACATGCATCATCTCAATCAATCATCAGTAAAACCCCAGGGTGTAGATGTTATATTTTCCAGATTTTATAGATAAGGGAGATGAGGTTCAGAGAAATCAAAAGGCTTTTGCAATTTGGAAGGTGGAGCTAAGAATCAACTACATAGCTTCTAGATCCTAAATGATTAGTCCTTGACCAATATAATGATTATGAGAGTAGTCATCTCACGTATGTTAACAACAACAACAACAAAAAAACCCCTGAAGTGTCAAAATAACTGAAAGTAAATTTTTATTGCCTTTAACTTATATTGCTTCATTATAACCAAAATAATCATAAGAGAATAACCTATATATATATATATATATATATGTATTTAAAATTTTGATATCAGATTATATTTTAACTATTATACAATATACAGGTAGATCTTTCAATAAAAACTGAAAACCAGTTTATTGTCATATAAATGAAAAAAGAATCATTTATAATTTGCTTGCACGTCTCTGTCTCTCTCTCTCTCTCTCTCTCTCTCTCACACACACACACACACACACATTAATCCAAATTTATTTTAATATATTTGTCTGAAATAAAACTATACTTTTGAAGATACCTACAGTATTGGAACTTCAGGCATACATGTATATACAAAAAAAGTCTTCAATATCCAGAAATACAATGCAAATAAGTGTTAAATGTGCCTGAATTTTTAGCAGAATACCCCCAAACATGTTATTTTTTGAAGGAAAACATATGAACTAAATATAAGGCAGGCAAAGAAATATATCTCTCATGTTTGTTACAGTTTTGGAACAGAATTTGAGTTGTTCCGTCTACCACACTGGTCTACTGATTCCTGCTATACTTCTCATTGAGATTATAGCAACACTTAGACTATCCTTATACCATACCTCGCAGGGCACACCTTTCTTGCCTTCTCCTCTAAATTATTTATGGACCACCTTCAATACTAGATGTGATATTTCTTTTTGGACACAAACAATGTAAGGCCTTCCCTTTTTATTCTCAGGCAAGCACAAACCAAAGAAAGTGCTATGTAAGAGCAAGGTTGAAATTTTAATAGGGAAATAGACTCTTTAACCTGAGGTTTGATTTTTTTTTTATTTTAAGGTTATAAAATTGGAAGAGATGAATATAGGAAGGAAATAATAAATGCTTTTAAAAATAGCCTACGTGGTAGTCTGAATAGTCACAGCATGCAGAAATTAATTTGCAGTACATGCATGCTTCAGTGATTTGAAGGTTTTAGGAGCAATGAAGTGCTTCTAATCTCAGTAGCCAGGTGGCTGGGATAGAATAGATGGGTATGCACCCAGGGGGCTAATAGTAAAAACTACTTACCAATAGTATAGAAGAATTTTAATATTTTAACAAATGGCATGAGAGTACCAACCCTATCAGTGGAAACATCAGTGCACATGCCTTCTGAATCACTAAGAGCCTTCTAAATGATTATAGTTAGTCATGACTTGTCAACAGTCATTTCTTCTTGCTTAATTATTTATTGTCTCTTTTTCTTCTTCTTTTTTTTTCTTTTTGGCAGTATTGGGGATTGAACCTAGGCCCTTGCACATGCTGGGCAAAGTGCTCTACCACTGAGTCACATTTCCAGCCCGACTCTATGGCTTTTATAATAACATGAAAGTGAAATATTGTGAATTTTAAGACATTTTGAATTATAATGTTCATTGCCTTAATTTTACCATGTTCATGTAATTCATACCATGTTTATTTTTGATATACAAATGGATGCATTCACTAAAAACTCATTTGAGAAACATTGATACTGCTCAAAGAAAAATTATCAATAAAATTAATGCTGAAATTTTTAAACTGCTTATTATATCTTTTGCTCATTTTTTAGTATCTGTCTCCAAATTTTTAAAAAGAAACACATACTTGCAATAATGTAAAATATAAAAAAACTAAGTCACTTTTCACTTCATATTCATATTAGTTTGATGAGATTTGCTCATATTAAAAATGCATAAACAATTATTCATGGTGCTACCTTCTATTACACTCCGCATGGATAAAAAGAATGTTAGCTCCCTTTAGAATTCAGCCAGAAAAGGAAAGGCAAATGTACTGAAATCTTAATTCCAAAGTCAGATTGGAGGAAAGAAGAGATATCCGAAGGTAGCAGATGACTCACTAAGAAATGAAAGGTGCATAGATTAAGAAAATTGGCAAGTGTTCAATGACATAGAAGCAGAACATTAGAAGCCAAAAGCATGAATGGAAATCAAGTGTCAGAAAGCACTTAAAAACATTAATCAGAGAATTTCCAGGAAAAACGTTAAGTTGAGATCAACTTTCTAACCTTGCCTCAGTCCATTAAAACCCTTCTGGAAAAGCTCACAGGAATATAAAGATATAAGAAAGGATTGTCCAAATGACAAAAGTCTCAAAAATACCCCTTAGGTGTTAGTTTCTATGGGACCATATTGAAAAAAAAAGATAGGAGGAAACAGACAGCCAACTTATGATTTTTGTAATTTCAATGACAAGAAGGAAATATAAATTTGGAGAACAAAGCAAAATATCAAAGGTAGAACAAAAAATGACTCTCATACTGGTTAAAAGAAAGCAAAAGAATGAACAACACAGGAAGAGGATGATGGATCAAGATAGACTAAAAGAAAGCCACAGAGAATTGAAATACTCATAAAACATAAAATCAGTCATCAGAAGAAGAGCTTATCATTGCACAAGTTTGATAAGCCTAATATTTAGAGATGACTCTTAGACAAAAACTCAAAATGAGATTGTTTGATAAAGAGGACAGAAAACAGAAATCTTATATGCAATTATTAGAGATTCTGAGGAAGAAATAAAATAAACGGTAAATAAGAAATAATAAAAGATGTAAGTAATATAAAGCATTTTTGAGCTGAAGCAAGATTTATTTATTTTTTTCTGAATAAAAGGAATCATCATTATCCTTGAGATATTAGAAACAAAACCGAGGACAACAAAGAACAGACCACAAGATAAAGTAGGTGTCCATGGTGACCAAGAATTCCAGATTCAGGGGAAAACACACCAAGCAAAATCAGAAGACTAAAACGAATTCAAGAGTGGTAGCAATATAGTGCAGCACTACAGAATAAGAATCTAACTGGGCATTGCAGCAATTAGTACTTTCTCTTTATATCAGAGAGGTCAGTCTAATAATTTCATATAAAATAGCCTAGAATTCAGCATTCAGAGGAATTTGTAAGTATATTTATAACTAAAGCTTAAATTTAGGTATTCTATTTGATTCATTAAAAATGAAATGTGAACCAATAAGCACTTGTATACAGGGTCAAATATCACATATTTAACAGCAAAATCAAAGCAATAAAATTGAAAATATTAAGAAGGAATCTTTAGTACACAGTTTAGAATTTAGTTCTAAATTTATGAAATCTTAAAGATGAGGACTATCAATATTTAAAACAGGATTTATACTTTCCACTTTATAGAGGATGAAAAAAATAATATCTGAGTCTAGGTGGGCTCACTGGTATATACCTATAAAAGAAGAGATTTGAGAGGCTGTGGCTTAAGGATCACAGTTTTGAGGCCATTTTTAGCAATTTAGCAAGGCCCTAAGCAACTTAGTGAGACCTGTCTCAAAATTTAAAAGATTAAAAAAAAAAAAAAAAAGACTGTGGATGTGGCTCAGTGGTAAATCATCCCTGAGTTCAATCCCCAGTATCAAAAAAAAAAAAAACAAAACTAAATTAAAAAAAAACCTGAATCTACCTATTGAAACATTTTTAAAATGTGACGAAATAACAACAAACAAGATAACTACTTGATAATGAAAAATTATAATATAAAAATAAAAGTAGATGAGGCAAATGTCAACATTAAAATAAATCCTTAAATCCTTGTAGTAGTAGTAGTTCTCCTAGAAATGTTTTCTAGACTAAAGATTATAGGTTTTGTTCAAAGTTTTGATAAGTAACAACAAATTATCAGAAAATTTACACCAACTTTTCTCCTCCCAATGTGTTAAAGAAACTGTTTTTTCTACCATATAAAAGGTTAGATTCTATTCAGGTTCTAATATTCTTACTTTTATGGTTCTGTTCATTTGCAATGTCTTGATAATTAATGATGTACATATTTTAAGACATTTAATTGACTGTGTTAGGTATTTCTTCCTTTGTGAATAAATTGTTGATGCTCTTTTCTCATATTTCTATTAGATTACTTTTTGTTCAGGATTTGCAACTGCAATTTATAGTATGTCATATACAACATACATGTAGAAGTTATTACACTATTATATTATAAAGTGTATATTTATAAATTAGCCCTTTGTTTTTAATGTCACATTTTTTTGACATACCTAATATTTTATGCTTTAAAAAAAGAAAAGGTGGCTCTGTTTGTCATGTAGTAATTTACCTTTTTTTTCCATCGAAATTTAGACTTTCAAATACTTTCACCACTTTTGAGATCAATTATATTTCTATAGCTGTCCTCTGGTTTTACATTCTCATTTAGTCATTTAATCTATACAAAATTTAGTTTGCTGTAAAATTGAGGTAGAGATTGAACATCCTTTTTCATATGGATCACAATGGTTTTAGGGCCAAATTTTTAAAAATTTTCACATGGCTACAACTAATTTTTGTTCAAATAAAGGCTCTGGAAAAATTATGAATGATCATAAATCATGGATTTCTCGGAGTTTAGTCTTCCAGTCTTTTTTCAGGGCATGTTTATGTCAGTGATCCTACGTAGGAACATGGTTTTAAATATCAGCTATGTCTGATGATCCCCCAAAGAATCTCTCCCGAGAATAACAAACACTATCTCATTTATTGGTGTGTGTGTTTACATTTACTATGTGTTGAATTCATATATTTTAATAAGAATTATTATATGATTATTAATTATTATAATTATATGAAATCTCTTTCTGAACATCAATGTTCCTTTCCTTCTATATCTCTACTTTTCTGGTTGCTCAGGTCCCAAACCTTAGTATGATTGTCAAATCCTCTTTCTTCTAGTCGCATCTCAAAACTCAGCAAATCACAATACTTTTTAAAAGATATCAAGAATATAATATCTTTTTGCCTCCTCTACAGTGGCTGTCCTGGTGAAAACCACCATCACTTTGGACCTGCAATATTTGTTTTGGCTTCTCAAAAGTCTTTCTGCCATTTTCCTTGCATTTGATCCCTGATTTTATTTATTTTGCTACAAAGAAGCCAGAATGAAATTTTAATTTGCCCTTTTGTTTCCCCCAAATTTCTTGTAGTTTCCATTTTTCCTTCTGTTTGTATTGTTTTGTTTTTCGAATATATACTGGGGATTGAGCCCAGGGCATCTTACCACTGAGCTACATCCCCAGCCTTTTTACTTGGAGACAGAGTTTCACCTTTTTATGAGTGTGGCCTGAAACTTGTGACCCTCCTGCCTCAGCCTCCCTGGTTACTGGGATTACAGGTGTGTGCCATGCACGTGGCTGATCTTAATGAGTGAAATCCAAATTCTTTAGTATATTTTACCATGCTCTGCATGATCCATCCTTCTATAGCCATTACTCCAGCTCCTAATCCTCAGTACAATTAAAAAAAAAAAATCAGACTTAACATTTCCTTCTTTCTGCAAAAGTCCCCTGAAATTATCCCAGAGAAAACTCCTTCATTTATATCAAATCCCTGCTCAATTTTCTCCAGGTTAGAGTGGTTGGCCTAAAAATCTCATATAAAATAGTACCCCTTCCAGTCCCATTACTCAACCAATTTTCATTAGTTTCCTTTATAACATTCACCATTCAACTATTCTATATACATTTCATTGATCGTTGTCTTTCTCTAGTAGATTATACATTTCATGACTGCACACAATTAGTTTGTTCAAATGTCATATGTTGGAAGAGAAATTGGCACATAGTATGAGTGTAATGTAGTTATTGAATGGATAAATAAACAATTGAATAAATGAAAGAAAGCTTCACTCATTAAAATCTTTCTGATTCTATTTTAATCCATTTTTTTTTCCTAATGGAGTAAATTTAGGGAAGGAGGAGAAATTGATCATTAATATGTGTCTATGTGTTATTACCTAATATGTTCCAAAGTGTTGCATTAGAAACTTCTTAAGTCTTACTTGTTCAACTCAACTTTAAATTTCTCTAATTTATAAATAGCACTTATTTATATGTAATTATGTTTCAATAATGATGTTTAGAATTGCTCATTTGTATTTTACCACCGTTTTTGTCATATTGATTTTATGAGACTTTGTAATGTGCGAGCTCTCTTTCTTGCTGGGTTTTAATTGCCTATTATATCATAGAACAGGGTTCTACTGATTTTACTAAATAAGAGTTATCCACTTATGGCACATTTCATCCTTAATAATTATGTTCAAATTCTCAAAAGAATAGCATGTAGATGAAAAAGATGAAAGATCTTTTGAAAAACACATGACCCATGTTTACCTGGTGTTTTTAAGTTGAAAAGTGACTGAAAAGCTGCTGTAGAAATAATATCTCCAGGGGAGATTTCTTTTAAACCTAACTTCAAAGAAAGAACAATAATTCCTGGGAAACAACATGGGCTATAATCTATTCAGTATTTAAAACTCATATTTTCTAAACAAGATCATTGTCACATGCATTTATTATTTTAAATGGGCTCTCTCAAGAAAGCATTGACTTTATATTTATGAAGACATTTATTGCACACTAAATGCCAAGTAAAGATTATAAAAAATATCTTTATTGAAGTCTAACAGCAACGAAAGACATTTTCCATTAGTAGTGTAATTAGTTCATAATTATGTAAGTAATAAATGCATAATTAGTTTTCTTATTCTTATGATATTAATATTGTATATAATATTGGTCATGGAGCTGTTAATAATATTGACAAATTAAATCATCATTTCCTTGTGTACTGAATATCAATTTCCTTGAAGAAAGAGACATTTCTAAAACAGAATATTCAAAGACTTCTTCCACCACAAATCCACAAGCTCCTCTCTTTTGGGATCTGCGAGTTGACAATAATTCTTCACAGTTAGATTTAAGAAATGATAACAATACAAACTCTTCAAAAGCTATCCATAGAGATAGGAATTAGTGTTTTCATTTTCACTTTGTGTCAAAAATTAATGAAACTAATTACTTTTATAATACATATTTGCTTTACTGACTCCCCAAGGTTAAATGTTTTATTTAGGGAATGTTATGGTTTATATATGAAAGATCCCCCAAAAGTTCATGTGTGAGAAAATAGAAGAAAGTTTAGAGGTGAAATGATTGGGTCTTGGGGGTCTTAACCTGATCAGTGAATTAATCACTTTCTGGGTATAACTGAGTGGTAACTCTAGGCAGGTACAGTATGTCTGGAGGAGGTGTGCTATTGAAGGAATGCCTTTGAAGTTTATATTTTGTCTGTGCTGAGTAGATCACTTTCATTCTCTGCTTCTTGGTGGCCATATCCTGACCTGCTTTCCTCTTCCACACTTTTCTGCCATGATGTTCTGCTTTTTCATGGGCCCAGAGCAATGCAGTTGGCCATCTGCAGGCTGATACCCATGAAATCATGAGCTTCAAGTAAATTTTTCCTCCTCTAAAATTGCTCTTGTGAGAGCCTACCAAATGGGAGAAAACCTTTGCCATCTGCACCTCAGAGCATGAATCTCCAGGATATATAAAGAAAAATCTTAACACCCCAAACCAAAGAACCCAATCAATAAATGAGCAAAGAAACTAAAGAGATAGTTCATAGGAGATGAAATATGAATGGTCAACAAATATGTGAAAAAATGTTCAACATCTCTAGCAATTACAGAAATGCAAATTAAAAGTATACTGAGGTTTCATCCCACTCTAATAAGAATGGCATTTATCAAGAATAAAAGTAAAAAATAAGTGTTGGTGAGGATGCGGGGTGGGGAATGTGTACTCATACATTGCTGGTGGGAATGCAAATTGATGCAAGTACTCTGGAAAGCACTATGGATATTCCTCAGAAAACTTGGAATGAAACCATCATTTGACCCAGTTATCCCACTCCTCCATTTATACCCCAAATTTATATTTTATATCCCATTCCTCCATTTATACTTAAAATCAGCATATTATATTGACATAGCCACATCACTGTTTATAGCAGCTCAATTCACAATAGCTAAACGGTGGAATCAGCCTAGGTGCCCTTCAACAGATGAATAGATAAATAAAACGTTGTATGTGTACACATTGGAATATTACTTGGCCACAAGGAAGAATAAAATTATGGCATTTGCTGGTAAATGGTTGGAAGCGAAGACTATAATGCTAAGTGAAATAAACCAGTCCCAAAATACCAAAGGCTGAATATTTTCTCTGATATGCAGATGTTGATACACAATCGGCGGGGGAATAGAAGAATTTTGCATTAGGCAAAGGGGGATAAAGGGAAAGGAGGCGGATAGGAAAGACAGTAGAATGAATCAGACATAACTTTCCTATGTTCATATATGAATACATAACCAGTGTAACTCTATATCATATATAACAACAAGAATGTGAAGTTATATTCTATGTATATATAATATCTCAAAATACATTCTACTCTCATATATAACTGAAAAAAAAAACCCAAATTAGAAAAATACATAAAATAAAATAAAATTGCTCTTGATAAGTCTTCTGGTCACAGCGATGAAAGAGCTCACTAAAACAGAGAGCTAATATCAAAAAGTAATCAATTTATAAAGAAGGAGATGGATATTAATGTTAAATAAAGACACACTGAAATTGTTCAGACCACCACAGTCTTTTATTTCCTTTACTTTAGGAAATAGAAAAACTGAGAAACGGAAAACCTGAAGCTGAAATTGTAATACAAATAATATTTCCATACCTCTCAATAGAAAGTAGTCTTACAATTCTTGATAATTAAAATCTAGTATTAGCAGTAGAAAGAATCCTATTGCAAATTCTACATAAGTGTCTTTTACCTTGAAATGTTAGACATGTTCCTCATCTTACAATTGGATTACCTCCAAATAAACCAAACCAATTTGAAAACATACTGAGTTGAATATACATTTAGTACACCCAACCTACCAAACATCAGAGCCCAGCAACAGGGTACATTATGGAGTATTAGATGCTCATTCTCTTGATCTCTTGGCTGACTGGGAGATACGGCTCTATTAGCACTGCTCAGCATCACATGACAATATCCTGCCCCCGTCTTTAGCCCAGGAAAAATCCAGAAATCAAAATCAGAAATGCAGTTCCTACTGAATGTGTACTGCTTTTGCACCATTGTAAAATCAGAAAACTTGAAAAATTATGAAGAATCTATTGGAGACCATTAATTATATAATAAAACTTTTAAAATAAAGATTTTAAAGCATTTATGAACTTTGGAAATTTTTTATTTTAATATTCTTTCATTAATAAAAACTGAAAATACATTCATAGCTTAAAACATATTATAAGGTGAATATCCAAGGGAGGAAACAGAACTTTGATAACCCTCCAGAACTCTCACAGAAGGGTCTCAACTCAATTCCAATCCTCTTCTTCCCCCCCAAATTAAACTGTTTTTTGATCCATATAGTAATCTCTTTTTTGTGAGTTTTCTAGTTTTAATATCAAGGGATACATTCCTATACATGATAGTTTAATATTTTTATAGTTTTTTAACTATATTTTAGTGGTAGGTGGATACAATACCTTTGGTGCTGAGGATTGAACCCAGTGCCTCCCACATCCTAGGCAAGCACTTTACTGCTGAGCCACGACTGCAGCCCTTTAACTTACTCACTTTTTTTTTAATATAATGTCTTTCAAGTTTCTCTTCAATCTACAGATCTTTCCATGTTTTTCTCTCTTACTATTTATGGGTAGAACACCTTTGGGGATCTCATAGATTGGATTATGTTGCTTTTATAATCATAGTGCAGTTGTACACGTCCCTCTGTTTCTGGTCTGTCCTGACAATAGGCAGCTCAGTCTGAGGCTTTGATCATTTTGAAGTCTCTATTTGCTTTCTTTTATCCTGAAGCATATTATGTCTGCTTGTAGGTGTTGTGGTGAGGTTGGCAACCACTAAAATTCAGCACCTGTGTTTGTTATTTTGTGAGGGTTATAAAATGGTGATAGTCTACTTGTAATTTTATTTTTCATTTATTAGCAAGAATAATTCTATAAAGGGAAACTTCCATTCATCTGTTAGTAGTTTATATAGTGTTACAAAGAGTAAAAGTGGGTTGTTTTTCCCATTATTGGAGACTTTTCAAAATGAATTGGTTTGCTACCGTTTTCTGAAGGTAATTACACATCAAATGTTATTTTAAGTCTCTTGTAAATACACATGCAGTCATAAGAAATAATAAAAATGAGTCTTGTGAATTATTTGCCCAGTTTTCTGTAAAGGCAAGATCTTACAAAGCTGAAGGTAATACTACAAACTGGTTATTATTCCTGATAAAAGACACAGTACATTGCCATCATTACAAAATACTTCCTATTTCCCTTTTAAATTCACACTTATTTCTTCCACACTCCCAGCCCCTTCACAAAGTCAGGCAACACTAATATGTTTACCATTTTTATAATGTTGTTATTTCAAGAATTTTGTATAAATGGAATTGATTTTTTTAATTTAGCATAATTCTCTGAATACCTGATTGTTGCACATATCAATAGTCCTTATTTCTGAGTAGTATTTCATGTTATGATGTCCTAAGGCTTCTTTAATAATTCACCAGTTGAAGGACATCTGAATTGATTCTTGTTTTCAATGATTATAAATAAAGTTGTTACCTTAAAAGTTGTTCTGCATCTACCTTGTAGTCTAACTTATGTCTAAGCTAGTTTGGCAACATCAAAGTGCAGTTTTATACTATTCCAGAATTTTAAAAGATAATAGGAATTAAAAAATCACGTCTTTGGTGAAAAAGAACAATATAATATGATTTTTGAAGTTTAGTGGGTTTTTAAAAAAAATTTATTTTCATATAATTATAGATTCTTAAGCATTTACAACCAAAAATAGAGATCTAGTTTACAATTTTTTCCCAGCTTACCTCAATTGTATGAATAAGGACTTGCAATGTGTATGGGCTTGATATGAATACGAATCTTCATTTATTTGGGATAAAACATTAGGAATGAAATTGATTTTATGATAGCTGTACATTTATATTTTTAAAGAAACGTTCAATCTTTTTTTTAAATGTGGTGGAATCATTTTACTTTCTCACTAGTAATGTATCAGTGATCCAGTTTCTCTATGTCTTCTCTAACATTTGGTGTTTTCACTAATATTAGGTTGAGCCATTCAGATTGATGTGAAATGACATTTCATTGAGGTTTTAATTTGAATTTCTATAATAGTTAATGACATTAAATATATTGCCTTGGGCTTTTTGTAATCTATGTATATACTGCAGTGAAATGTCTCTTCATGTTTTGTCCATGGATTCAATTGGCCACTGATTAAATTGCCATTGGATTTTTTTTCCTCTTGAGTTTGGGGACTTCTTTATATATTCTATATACTAGTCCTTCATCCAACAAATGATTTGTAAATGTTTTCTCTTATTCCATAATTCTTCCTTTTGTCCCCTCAATAATAAATTTTACAGGCCAAAAAGTATTTAATTTTAAAGAAGACTGCTATATTATTTATCCTTTTATGGATCATTTTTACTGTGTCAAACCTGAGAACTCCATCTAGTGCTCAAAGAACTACTTTTTTGTTTCATCAAGTTTCTCCATTGCTTTGTCTTTAGTTTTATTGATTTCTTATCCTACCTTTATTATTTCCTGCTTTCTGTTTATTTATTATTTTCTTCTTCTAGTTTCTAGGTTCAAGGTAGAAGATTATATTATTGATCTGAGAACTTTTTTCTTATGTATACATTCAGTGCTCTGAATTTCCATCTTAACAATACTTTCTCTGTGTTCCATAAAATTCCCATTATTTTCATTTTTGATCAATTCAATGTACTTTAAAATTCCCTTGAGACATTGTCTTTCATACAATAATTTTTCAAAAGCATGCTGTTTTTCTATTACCTGTTTGTTATTGAGTTTTAATTTAAATTCATTTTGTTATAGATCATACTCTTAGTGATTTTGATTTTTGTGTATCTTTTGAGATTTGTTTAACGATCTACCTTCTTAGATGTTCAATGGGCACTTAATTAGATGTGTATTATGTATTATGAGTTGAATGTTTTATAAATGTCAATTAGAGCCCATTGTTTAGTCTTTTTGTGAGTTCTTATTTACCTCATATTTACCTCAGGTGATTTTCTAATTATTTATTTGATCACTTATTGATAGGAAGTATTGATGATCAAATTATAATTGTAGTTTTTTCTGTTTCTTCTTAGAATCTATAATATCTTCATATTGTATATTTTGCAATCCATTCTTTACTGCATACACATTTAGAATTGCGATGTTTTTGGTAAAATTACTATTTTATTAAAATTTTCATTTCTGTCTGTGGTTATTTTCAGGTATCTGAAGTTACTTTGTTGATATTAATATATCTACTCCTGCTTTACTTCAAAAATATTTGCATAATATATCTTTTTTTCATCCTTTTACTTTCATTCAACCTTTTAATTGGGGTATTTAGGACATTTACATTTATGTAATTATTTGTATGTTAGTGGTTACATCATTCATTTAATTTTTTGTTTTAATTTTTTCTGTTTTTCTTTTTCTTTTTTCTTTTCCCTGCCTTCCTTTGGTTTAAACAATTTTAGGATTTCATTTTAAATAATTGATAAAATTTTTGAATATATCTTTTTTAGTAATTTCTATAGACTTGCATTTTATTTGTACAAAGAAATAAAGCCATGTATATATAGATATGTGTGCCTATATGTATGTACATAAAATCATAGTACATTGGTGTTTGAATGAAGTATAGAAACCTTGCTTCTCTTTGTTAATTTAATCTTCCCTCATTTATAATATAATAATGTAAAATATTTTTCTACAAATGGTCAGAAATAAATTATACTATTTTTTTTGTTTCAACCATCAAGTTTAATTTATAAAACTCAAGGGAAGGAAAGCTTATTATATTGACCCATAATTTTGCTTACCAAGTAAAAATGTTTTTCTTTCCTAATGTTACAAACTTTCTTCTTTTACTGCTAGCTTTCTGTTCATTTGATTCCCTCTAGTTATTCATTTACTGTAGGTCTGCTGTTTAAAAATTCATTGTACCTTTATCTGAGACTATCTTTATGGCCTCTACATTTCTGAAGAATATTTTCTGTGGGTATAGAATCCTGGGTTAAGTTCTTCACTTTCGGCACTTAAAGGATATTGTACAACTTCTGAGAAAAACTCCACTATAATTCAAGTCATTTGTTCCTGATCGGAATTCTGTTATTTTCCTCTGAATGCTTTTAATAGTTTGTCTTTGATATCTAAAGTTGAAATATGATGCTTCTTGCCATTGTTTCATTGAGTTTATTCTATACATTTGTTATCTTCCTGCATATAGCCCAGTGTTTATTAATTTTTATTTTCATTGTATTCTTCCACATATTGGGACTGGATTGTTTCTGTTATTGTACCTTCCCATTGACTGATTGTTTCCTCAGTTCCCAACTTATGTCTATTGAACCTATTCACTCAGTTTTTTTAAAATCATATATTTTAATGCTACTTTTTTCCTTTGGGATATATATGAAATTCTATTTCTTTGTCAAGGCTTTCATTTTATCATATATTTCAAATATACATATGACTGCTTAGTAAAACATTTTCATCATGACTTATCTACAATCTATGTCAGATAATTATAATAATCTTGTCATCTCATTGTTGGTGTATTTTGTCTTCATTTTCGTTCAGTTTGATACCTTTTGTCTTCTTGAGAATTAAGTGATTTTTCAACTAAAACATGAACTTTTACATTATAAAATGCTGGACCTTATTTGAAAAATCCACTTTAACTGGCTTATTATGATACATGGCAGCAAAGGAAGAGGAGTATGCTACTTCTTCTTTGGAAGGATATAATATTCTAGGTTTCCTTTTTTGTCTCTACTGACACATACAGGAATGTAGCTCTACATTACTCAGGTTGGAGGTGAATGCTCTAGTCCTCATGTGGTCTCTAATGATACCCTGGTAAATATATGTTATGACTACTGGGTTCGGCAAAATTCATGACTCCATTGGTCTTCACGAATACTATCAAGTAAAGAGGGTGAAGGAGCCTTAATTATGCTTGGTAGAGGTGAAAGTCTACAAATTCCTATTTGGTCTCCACTGCCAATGTGATGTGGAAGGTCTTGTTATAAAGTACAGTGAAGTTGGACTCGTCCTCTGCTTTCTGTGACCACTACAATGATGGGGAAATTGGAGTGCCTTGTTAACATCCTCAAAAGGATGAAAGTGAATTCTATCCACTCAGGTGCTGCTGAAGTGGGTGATAACGGAGCTATGATTTTCTCCCCTTCCAATTGAAGTTTGGATGCAGTAGAACAGTTTTTGTGCAAATGATTTTTGTCTTGTTACAATTTTCTTTGGATTGAGAGAGCTTTTTTGGGACTTGTTTTGTTTGTGCATTTTGGCGTTTCTGGGTTACTGGCTTCTTTATTTTCAGTTCTGAGATACATGAGTCAAAAAGCCCAAAACCAAAATCAGAGGACTCACCACCATGTTACTGAAGTCCTGAGGCCTTAGCTTTTATACCTTCTTTTCTCCATCTTTGAATGATTTCTTACATTTGTTTTATATATAATTTCCATGTATTTTTGTTGCAATTAGTGGAAAGAATGGGGCAAAATAGGTTTACTCTTTCTTCTAAAAAAAAAAAAGACAGCTCAACTTAAAAAAAAATACTATAATCGATTTAATCCTATTGATGGACTTGAATCAATTATTTATCCATAATGAAATTCCAAGTGTTGAAGTTTCCATCATTAGAAAGTCTCTTGTGTACTGACTTTATTCTGAAGTGACCCTAATAGTCTGCTAAATTAAGTACTATTTAATATTCTCTCATTTAATCTTAAGTCTGTAAGTCACTATTTTTTTCTCATGTTTGCATTATATTAGTTTCTCTCTAATAATTACAGGCAGCTGATGTTTGTTCTCTAATGAGTGCTTCATAAGTTCATCATGGGAAGAATCTTTTTCGAGTTGTATTCTGGCATTGATTACAATTTGTACTCTTTATATTTGAATTTTGAAGTAGGAAGCTATAAACCTCTTCACTCAGATTTCTTTATTGTTTTAATTTTTTTTTATACTAGAGATTGAACTTCACCACTGAGCTACATCCAAAGCCTTTTTATGATTTATTTTATTTTTGGATATGTTCTTGCTAAGTTGCTAAGGCTGGCCTCAAACTTAAAATCCTCCTGCTTCTGCCTCCTGAGTTGCTGAGATTGCAGATGTGGGCCTCTGGGTCACCACACCCAGATAAATTGCATTTATCATTGGATAAATCACTAATTTTGAAAATTTTGTTGACCACTTCTTTCCTCATAACATCATTTTTCTTATGTCTGCATATGCAAGTGTTTCTTTTTTCTTTTCCTTCTCCTTCCTTCCTCTGTTATTTCTTATTCTCCTCTACCCCCATTCTTTCTTAAAGTCCAGTAATTTTATTGTAAGTCTCTGGTGGTCAGTTGTTTTAGGTCACTACTCTCAAGTAGGTGGTATGAATTTTAATTTTGAATGCTATTCTTCATAAGCTTTATTTGTCATCACTATTTTTCATTTTATCTTGATCATTTAAAAATTTTCTTTATATTTTCTGGAATATTAAATCATTGTTCTTTATCTTATGTATTTCTCTTAAGATACTATCTGGGTGGTTTATTTGCTTTTGTGTTCCTTCTAGTTTCATCTTTATTTCTGAAATGAGTTTTTGTGTCAGATTTTAATTCTTTTCTGTGCTCATCTAATTGCCCTAAGGTTTTCTAATTCTTGTTAATTTTGTTCTTTCATGTTGTACATTTTAACCTCAATGCATGTTAGCTTAATTTGAATCATGGATTCTAGTTTCATATAATCATTAGGGTAAATTTATCTTATGGAGATTTTGAAATTTTTCTCAACTTTAACAAGGAGAGTTATTCAGGATAATTATTCTGACCTGGTATTACTCTTTTTCCTATTATTTTTCTGTAGTGTTTACAAGTATAATAGCTTACTTTTGTAGATCTTCTGGCTTTCCCCTTTTCTTAGAATTATTTTTTCTCCATTTCTATTGTCCTTGTCCTGCTCAATTATGATTCTATATCAACCAGTTTCTCCTCAATTAAAAAAATTAAAAACTTATTCTAGAAAAAGAACAGGTTGATTAATATTGAGAGCTCATGAATATTATGATCTTCCAATGCCACTAGACCTGGTCCCAGATCATTTGCTATTAGTTCATCACAGACAATAAGGTTGTATGAAATGTTTTCAAGTGCAATATCAATTTGAAAAGTGGCCAAAGTATGCTTTGCCAAATGTCCAAAAGAATATTAAACTATTAAGCTGCACCATAATTCTAAGACTATTTAATGTTTTACTCAAAATTAGGAATTTAAAAAAAGGTCTATAATATGCATGGATATAATATATACAGTCTATTTCATTAGGATATTAATGAGAGAAGTATATTCCACTTGTAATTTTAAAATTAGAAAATGCATACTAATCAAATGCCAAAATTATATTTCCAGAATATTAAAAAATGGAAAGTAGTGCCTACGTCAACAGATATAGGACCCACAAATAGCATATCATTAAGATGAAATTCAAGGAATCATATAAAAATCATTTTGGCAAAACTATCTACTGATCTGAAAAAATGTTTTTGATTTATTTTTTTGGGAATAAAATGATTATTAATCATACAGTTAATATAGAATAAATATTTTAGAGGAAAATATATATGAACATATAGAAGAAATAGTTTTCATATAAAATATTTAGGGGAAATTTCTATATTTTTGATTCACTTTTTGTTCTGTTCCTTTTTGCGTTATATATACATATGTATTTATTAATATGCATATATGATGAATGAATGAAAAACTCTCTCTCCCCATAGATGGATTGATGATTGATTGGTTGAATCAGTATATATTAAATTTTAAAATTTGAGAAAGACATGAATGGTTTTAGTATTTTAAGCACATGAGGACTTTTAAAAATGTTTAAGTGTTAAGATCACTATTTTGAAATAATTATTTAGAATTAAAGTAAAATCTATTTGAAGAAAACGAATAACTTCAACATTTTAGCTAATGAAAAAGTTGAGATTATGTCTACGGAAATACTTCATAGAGCATAACACTTATTTGTTAACCTTGCCTGTTGTCTGTTTAGATGACTAACACTAATCAGGTTATGTCTGCACTGCATCAGTCAATGGAGAGTCACAATCTCACAAAAAAGGATGATTGAATGTGTCCATCCTGGGTGAGACCTTAAGGTCCAAATATAACTTGCTCTATCCACCATTTCATTTCCCTAATCTTACCATGAGGCTGGCATAGACTTTCAGTAAATATGTATTTAATTTGATGAATCAATAAGAAGTTTCGAGGGCTGGGGCTATAGCTCAGGGGCAGAGCACTTGCCTAGCATGTATGAGGCACTGGGTTCAATCCTTAGCAATGCATCTACAACTACAAAAAAAAAATTGGGGGCCTGGGGATGTGGCTCAAGCGGTAGCATGCTGGCCTAGCATGCCTGAGGCACTGGGTTTGATTCTCAGCACCACATAAAAATAAAATAAAGATATTGTGTCCACCTAAAACTAAAAAATGAATATTCTTAAAAAAAATTTTAAAGAAGTTTCTAGTAATTTAGGGAGGAAGTGCAATCAAGCATAACTAATATGTTAATAAATTACCTAATATTCTAATATTAGATTGATCAAAAATCAGGTATAAGAAAGAAAAAGAATCAAATCCACTTAAGGTTAGTCCACAGGATAGATAGAACAGCAAAAACAAAAACGTTCAGAATTGATTTCCAGTATACAAGAGAAAATCAAGAATATTGTGGTGCCTTGGGATCAACAAAAAGGAGGGTGCTCCAAAGGAAGAGATGTCAATTTTGTTGAAGGCCATACAGGGTAAGATGAGGACAGAGAAATGTCAGTTGGATTTAGCCACATGAAGATTACTGATGACCTTGGGAAGAGCAAGTTCTCTGAGACAGGGAGAACACTATTTTTCAATCTATTTTATTAGTTGTAAAGGACATTTTATTCCTCACATATGGCAGACTTGTATTTTTTGGAAGCTAAATATGGAATGAATTGAAGAGTGATTGAATGATTGAAAATATGGGATTTAAAAAATAATATACCTTAGAAGGTTCAACTTTATACATATAGTCCTCTAATCCTCAAGAAACCCTTTTGAATGAAATAGACCAGATACTATCTTTTTTTTTTCTCAAAAGTGAGACATTACTACATAGTATAGCAGAAAAGAGGCTAAATTCTAGCTTACTAATATTCAAAGTCGAGTGCTATTTTCACAGCAAAGTACAACACAATACTCTCTGAAATGCACCTGAGTTATAGAATTATGTAAGAATTTAACACTTTACAAAAATTTTGACTGCTATTGGCAGTTAAACAAATTTAATAAGTAATGTCATTTAATCATTATCAGGGGGCTTTTTAAGTCTCTGTCCCCTTAGAATGAGATTTGATTAAGCTCTGAGGAACAGCCTAATGGTTTTTGAGTTCCAGACTTCAACTGTATCTCTAGGGTGTTAGAGTGCCTCACTCTCCAAGAATTAGTTTGGGCCTGTAATTAATTAAGACATATGATTCCCATAGTGATATGGATGTTGCCACATAAAAGCTAAAGACTACAAATTGATAGCTTATTCATATGCATGAGT
The DNA here is from genome assembly GCF_045843805.1 of Urocitellus parryii. Classification (NCBI taxonomy): domain Eukaryota; kingdom Metazoa; phylum Chordata; class Mammalia; order Rodentia; family Sciuridae; genus Urocitellus; species Urocitellus parryii. The sequence goes on from NC_135542.1 coordinate 95,805,627, forward strand.
AGCAATGGATCACCTGCTTAAAGAAATACTGTGGACCATAAAACAGAAACATCACAGAAAAGCATTTATGTTGGTGTGTGAAACAAAAGTGAGGGAAAATTGTGGGTATGGGAAAATATAGAAAAGCAAAAAAAAAATTGCATAACAAAGTTTATCTTATAGAAATAGCATTTCTGGCTTTTTCCTCAATTCTATAAAGAAATTTCACAGTATCATGGACCAAACATCATTATCCTGATATGGTTTTCAACCCCAGGAACATAATTACATTTTCTAGCAAACCAAACTTTGTCTTTTAGAAAGTAGACTTTCAGAATCCTGCCCAGGTATCTCATCCTCAGCAGAGGTACTCCTGACCAGCACAGGTAAACTAAATTTCTACCAACACTTAGGTTTCTGCAATCCTAACTATTCATTTACTTCTCAGAATTTTCTTTTCATGTCTTTTTTTTTCTTTTTTTACCTTAAAATGTATTATTTCTTAATTATATCATACATTCTGTGAAACAATGATTGTTTCTTTATAGTCCAATAGGCAAAAAGTACAAAGACCTTCAAACAGTATAGATTTTGTACCTGATAGACGAGGCTCTTGAGTAGTCAACCAGGTATTGCTGAGACTTTGGGAGAAAGAAGCCTTCTCTGTAATAGTGACTGAGTAAAAAAGGTGGTGAGAGATGTTTTATCTAGTTCTCTCTCATGCCAACTTAGGAATTTCTTAAATAAATCTTCTGTTGTTCATGGAAGGCATAGAAATGACTTACTAACCTTTAGGTTGTAGAGCAATGCTCTAAAAATTTCCAGAAGTGATTGAGCTCTGGTTAATTCTATAGAAATTAGAGGTTACTCAGATGATTAGTATTCTTGAGACTCCCCCTTACCAATTGCTTGGTATTCCTCTAGATAGCCCCTCAATAGGGTGGAACTGAGGGAAACAATTTCACCATTTGCTTCTCTCTTAAATCATGTCACTGAGGTGATGAGACAGAGTTTCTTTGATAAACTCCAATTATCTAGGCAGCCAAGGGTGTAAATTTACTACTATTATCTCTACTACATAGAGAGAAAGAATGTGAGCTTCACAGATCACAATTTCCCAAGAAAAGTCTTCATCCATTTCAGTGAGTATTAACATAACTCTGTACAAACCATGTTAGAGATAAAGTTCATATTGGTTATTAAACAATATGGCCACCTCTAAACTTTGTGTGTGTTTCATTCAGCTTTTTCGCTGTGTGACTAAAGGATCTCACCAGAAAAATTATAGAGGAGGAAAAGTTTCAGAGGTCTTAGTCCATAGAAGGCCAGCTCCATTCCTCATGGATGGAGGTGAGGTTGAACATCATGGCTGGAGAGGGTGGCAGAGAGAAGCAGCTCACATCACAGTGATCAGCAAGCAGAGAGAGACTCCACTCTCCAGAAACATATCCCATGGCCACGCCCCCAATTAACCACTTCCTTCAGCCACACACCACCTGTCCTCAGTTCTCACCCAGGTAATCCCATCAGGAATTAATTCACTGATTAGGTTAAGACTTTCACAATACGATCATTTCTCCTCTGAACCTTTTTGCATTGTCTCACATGTGAGCTTTTGGGGATATCTTACATCCATCCAAACCATAACAGTGTGTCATGTGGCTGTGCATGTGCATATTAAACAATATGGCATGTGTGTGTGTATGTGTGTGTGTGTGTGTCTTCAATTCATAAGAAACTCAAGCACCAAAATCTCAGAAGTCCATAATGTTTCTCTCAATGATGATTGCTAAATTCTTCCTTGCATGAGGGTCTAGCATTATACAACCTCTAAATGTTCCGTTTGTCTCAATGATTAAAGCTTTTAACTTGCACAAATAAAAAAAAATTCTCTTGTCACTCTTTTCTGTACAACTAAATAAACCAAAGAAAAGTCTCAAATACATTTAAAATATCTCATGCAAATAGGATACACAGATCTCCATTTTTAAAAATGTAGAAACTCTAATCATGGGAAAGATTATTTTAAATGTGTTTTAAGTATACAACTGGGGCATCTTTATTGGTTTTGTTTTCAGCTTCCATCTTCTACAACTAGAAATTTTTTTTTAACACATAATCAAATAATTATAGATTTCAAGTGCTCTTGTAATGTTAATTTCACAATTAAAATTGGTTTCTTATTAATGCACTTGGGAGAAAGTACACAATTATCTGTCCTGCTCTCTTGAAGACCAATAGTGAAAAGTGCCTGAAAGAGGCCAGTGCCCAGTAGAACCCTGGAATCCACAGGCTTCTATTCTTTGTGGAAGTCCAACAGAGCTTAGTGGTCCTCAAAGTATCCATATAATTTTAAATAAGCAGATTTTTCTCCCCAGTGAAGTATTGGTCTCTTTTTAAGACCACTTATTTTTTTCCTAAATATGCATTAATGAATATCTACTACATTTTCGCAGAAGATCTCTGTGGACCTTTGAGTATTAAAACTGCAAAAACTAATAAAATACTTTTTGTATGATTTTCAATGATTTTTTTTACAAGTACTTGGGAAAGAGGAAAATGAAGACTGTGTTTGAATCACCATATTGCATTAAAAATTCAGCATTTGAAATTTGCCTAATAGATTATTATTTGGCGTGCAGAGTCAGGCACAGCTTTGTGATTAGGATTCACTTGACCTTAGGCATGTTAAGCTAACTGCTGTCCTAAAATAGCATCTGCTTTTGTTTGGGTTTGGTTTGAACTGGTTTGTTTTTCATAAGTTTCCTTTGTATTTTAATGCCTGAATTTTTATTTTAGAAAAAAAATATAAAGTATCATTTAGACTCTATAAAGTTATAATTTAGCACTATAAATTTAATATGCCAAATACTGAAAAGATGCAAATTCTGGCCTCTCTTCAATTTAATTTCTTCCTTTATCCCTACCAGCACCTGCAGGTTTATAAGATTCATGCCACTGAAAGAACTGAGCTGTGTCATAACAGTTTCCTGCCCTCTACTTTTAGTGTTCGTCTGCCTTTGCAAAGCTTAAGAAATTATCTTTGAAATGCAATTAATTATGAGTTTTATGCTGATTAAAGTTATTATGCATCACAATGATAATAAGGAATCATTTCTCTTATACTATTGTATACATATCTTTCCATTTCATGCTGTGTTTTATTCCATTGTATATCTGACGCCCACATCAGTCTACATGTAATTGAGCTTAGGCACTATATTATACATGTGATATTGTCCCTATTGTATATTGTTTTTTTAAAAAAATGTATAAAATAAATAATATAGTAGTTTCAATTTTAGAGGTCCAGTAAAGATCCATAGATTCCTAAAATCTCTTTTGTTCTATAGAAAACAGAAAAAGGCTATGTATTTGCCATCCAACAATGAGTAGAATTAATGGGAAAAAAATTAATCAAAATTCTTTATTGCTCAAATAGAACAAAGGAAGTAATTAATTTATAAAATGGTAAAGAAAACCAAGAAACGGCATATTTAAGACTGAATACATTTGTTATCTTAGAACAAGGGGAACACAGGATAACTCCTGAAGGTGAGAACTGGGGGGCAGCTGAGTTTTCTCTTTAGTATAGAATGTGAGTCTGAATCAGTAAACATATTGAAATGAATCCAAAACCTGTATCAAATATTCTTTGTAATTCTTTTTAAAAAAAATTAAATAAAGCCAGAGGATAATATTTAGGTATGCTTTTTCAATCAAGCTCTGTATGATTTTTCTTATTATTATATTGGTATTGGGGATTGAACCCAGGGACATTTAATCACTAATTAATCTTTTTAGTCTTTTATTTTGAGACAGGATCTCACTAAATTGTTTTAGGGACTTGTTAAGTTTCTTAGGCTGGCCTTGAACTTGCAATTTTCCTGCCTCAGCCACCTGAATAGCTGAGATAACAGGTGTGCACCAATGATCCTGGAGAGGTATGTATGTTTTGACTCATATCAGTACCTTTAGGATCAATGGTGTATATCTCCACATTCTGTCATTATGAATATTTCTGTTCAATCTTGGAATACACAGGATTGTCACTGAGAAACAATTTTGAAGTTATATTTTAACTTCTATAAAGCAACCCCACCACCAAACTGTCTTCTACTTGTTAGAAAATTTTTTTAAAATAATGAAAAAGTCAGTTTTCAACACATATAAATATGAATAAACTAATGTTGTCTTGTGTTTATTTACATGCAAGATTCTATTCTTATACTAGAATATTTCCTCTTTCATATTAGTCATTTCTAAGAAATATTGATTTATTTCTTCCCCTTAGTTGTTTCATAAAGTAAAACACTAGTACAACATACTTAGAACAACATTGAGCTCTCAAAAGAGAAGATTTTCTTTATTTTAATACAGAATAATATTGCCAAAGAAAGAAGACTCAAGATAATTTTTGACAGAAATTGTCAATAAAATCTTTTAAAATGATTATTTTCATAGATATCGATTATTTAAAATTGTAGTAAGCTCTCTTTATGAAGAAGAGTATCGGAATTTTGTCATATGTTGTTGGCTAAATCAAATTATCTTGATGCATGTCTTCACATTACAGAACAAGTTTGCAGGCAGAAGAAAAAAAAAACCATAGTCTGATGGATACTGCTATAAATTTCATTGTATTCTAAATCTATGAGAACTTAAAAAACTATACAGATTTTCCATAGTATTAAAATATAGTTGCTCTTTCCTTAATCAAGACATGTCTTGAATCTCCCTTATATTCTGTACCTAATATATAATGGTGACGTGTGCAAAGCACAAGTCTTCATTCTCTAAATGCTTGATGAGATTTTGACAAATGCTACACATGCAATAACTAAAAATAAACAGGTCTTGTTTAATCTACTGAATCTCTAAATGAAGCTTGAATGAGCTTGTATCATCTGAATCCAAAATGAACTGTCAAATTGATAAATTTCAACAAATTCTCAATAAATTCAGTAAGATGGGCAAAAAAATCTTCAAGGCTGTGACTTGGTAGGCCTACTTTGAAGTGCTAATACATGATGGGCTACTCAGTGGAGCAAATACTCTGAAACCTCTTGAATGGCAGCTGCAGAAATTTAATACTCAAATACATATTCTAGTACATATGGCAGGAGAGAGGACATGTTATATTGAGCCATGAATGAATTTATGAAACCAAAGTAACAAAAATTAAGAAGCCAACCCAATCACTCATTTTTACCATCATGAAAAAAGACAAATGTTATGAGTCCATTTTCTTTGCGTATTTAAATTGAGAAAAGTTCTAATAGTTTTAAAGGATCAAAGAAACTTAAAAGTGTAATGTGGAATCAGAGAATTTTTAAACCTTCAATTAATTAACTAATTTTTAACTATAGGACTAATATTGGAACAACTGAAAAATTCTGAGTAAAGTTTGTAGTTTAAATAATAATACTGAATCACTTTTAATTTCCTGATGTTGACAGTTAGGCTATCAGTATGTGAGAGAGTGACTTTGTTTTCTAGAAAATACGTGCTGACATATTTAGGGGTAAAGAGACATTATGCATGCGGCTACATTGAGGTAATTTGGATAAAATAGAAAGAAGGAAAACAATAAAGCAATATGATAAAATGTTAACATTTGGGGACTAAGGGTGAAGGATCTATGCAAAGTCTGTATTCATCATTGTATGTTTTTGTGCAACTCAAATTACATCAAAATAAAAAGTTAAAAAATATTAAAGTTATGAGTGAAAATATCTCTCCTTATGAAATTTAATTTGACGTATAATGCTTTTATTAGAAAGACATTTTATTATATGTCAAAATAAATTAACAATAATAAATAATTTAATAACATATTTTATTATAGGTACTAAACCAAATCAGAATTATAATAAGACTGTAATTTATATGTATAATATAGCTCCCTGAATAAAATTATGGAAATTTTATTGTATAGGAATAAAATAGAAGACTTTTCATCCTATAGAAACTATTTTAATAAAATAAAATCTAACTTTTTATAAGCTTTATAATGAAATGTAAATGATTCATGTGAATATTGATATGAATTAATGTTACTAATGGAATATTTAGAAACTTAAATTTTATCAAGAGTATTTCTAGTGATGGAAGGGTAAAGGCATGTAATGACACCTGTGACTTCAGGGGATGGTGTTCCTCTCCACCCCCACCCCCATATTTGAATGGGCTATAGTGGTTTTGGACAGGAATTTTCTGTATCGAGCAATTAAAGAGATTAAAGTCATATCTGATATTGGTGTGGGAAATGGGGGAACATGAGCTGAAGTGTGTCTTCTTTGGGCTTTTTATGTTTTCCCTCAAGATGTCCTAGGTCTCTTATCATGCATAGGCATGCTCTTGTGTTGTGTGGCTTCGTCAGCTCAACTCTGTCCTTGTACTTAGGAAGAAAGTTTTGTTGCTTTCTTGATCTTTATTGATTTGTCTCTTATACTGTCCATGGCCACTCCATACCATTCAAATATGGGGGTAGGTGGAGAGGAACAACATTCCCCGAGGTCACAGGGGTCATTATCAAACCTTTACACTTCCATCACTACAAAATCTAAGTTTCTAATTTCATTACTATTTGTGTGTAAGTAGATGTAGTTCTGAGAAAAAAAAAAAAAGAGGCCACTGTTTAAATTTTGGTTGTAGGTCAGAGCCTGCCTCTAATCTAGGTGTTCAGGTCTAGGGTATGTTGTGACTGACATCTGTCCTTCTGTGTGCCTAAATTTTCTCCACCACCTATCTGAAGTGTTGTCTACAGGACAGTAGAAAATGAGGATTCACACATTGTTTCCCAACCACTATTATCCTTCTCTAACACAACATATAACATTGCAACAAGAAACACTGCTGAGAAATTTCTAATCCACTGGAGGGTATTCCTGTAATGCTTACCAAAGGGTTTTTAAGACACCTAAATGAATGTCACTGTGTTCAATTTATGCAGTTCACTGAAATCAAATTCAAGTCATAATCAACAGTGGCACTGCATGAGAGAAGAGACAGAAAGAGTTAAGGAGGTACAGTCTTACTCAAAAAGTATAATATGGGAACATTTAATCATAACTGGGATATTATCATATAAATGTGCAGATTACAGCCAAACTTTATGAAGGATGATGAATCAGGACCAGTCTAATGATCCTATAATCTGGCAGCATTCCTCTTGCAAACATCCTTCATCTTAAAGTGATGAAGGATTTCTACTGGAATAATAACTAATGGGTGTTAAGCTCTGTGTGTCAGGTAAAAAAGAAATCAATTATAATTTATTTGCAATTAAAATAGCAAAATGGTCAATTCTGCAGCCCGAAAACAGGCAAAAACAGTTTTCAGCCCACATCTTGGGTACAATGGTATTGTGTTATCCCAACGAAGAGGACACCTGCCCACTTATTTGCATAAGGAGGATTTCCTCAGTTTCTCCTTCATTTCTTTGTGCTTTTGCTTCACCATGTTCCCAGATTAAAAGATGAAGACAGAAATTATAAATGTACTACAACTTCTAGTGAAGGTCCTGTAGGTATTTTCAATCACCTTTACATGCATTAGAGTAATGCAAGCCTCATGATATGGAGATACATTTTAAAGATCATACTTTCCTTTTTACTTGTGTTCCATGAACCCATTGGAATAGAAAATATACAAAAGTTGTAAAGATAGTATCATTCTAATGGAATTAAACATATACTACTTAAATAAAACAATTCAGCTAAAAATTATCTGTATAAATATGGTGTTTATGTTTATTCAAAATTCCAACAATTACATCAAAGAGTCTAAACACTGCTGTCTATGGGAAGCTCAAAACTGCTAACCTTGATCTTATTTCTTTGAAAAGGGAGCTACTGTGAAAGAGAAAATTCATGTAGCAATTTAAGTTGACATTCAAAATGCTACTAATGGTAATGTGCTTTTCTAAACAAATGGCAATTATTAGTCAAGTTGTATGTGTGTGCACACTCATTTGTGAAAAATATGGATTTGATGAGAGTGAAAATGACTTATTCTGCATAATTCTCTTTTGAATATATGTACATATATACACATACCTGCTGACATACATACACACAAATGCATAAACAATACACACATCTTTACATGTTTACATGTGTAAATACAAAACATAAATATGTGTGCATACACATCACATGTACATATATTGTGTTTACATATATGTGTGTATATTATATATAGTTGATTTATATGTGTAAATCAAATTTTATATATACATATATACGTATAAATAAAATTTTCCTGATAACTTCAAAATATTTTTTCATCCTTGGGTTGAATACTGATGTAATAGATGCAGTGCATTTATATTTATGTCCCTAAATCTGTGTAATATAGTATAATTTCCTTCTTATTTCTTTTAGTGCTTCATTGACTTGTTATATAAATCAGAGTAGTTGTTCTCTAGAATGTTCCACATTCTGAATTTGTATGTTTATTCCTTTTACTGACATTTAAGAATGTTTCTCTGACCAGGCGTGTGGTGTATACTTGTAATCCCAGTGGTTTGGGAAGCTGAGGCAGAAGGATCACAAGTTCAAAGACAACTCTGGTGACTCAGAGAGGACTTAAAAAACTTGGTGAGACCCAGTCTTAAAATAAACAAAAATTTAAAAAACAGTCTGGGGATGTGGTTAAGTGGTTAAGCACGCTTGAGTTCATCCCTGGTTTCAAGAAAGAAAGAAAGGGAGGGGAAGGAGGGAGAGAGGAGAAAAAATTTTCTGTTCATATGCATCATCTGAATAGAAGCCTAGAAACTTAGTTTGATTGTGGTCAACTATTTAGGAAAATATACTTCATAGGTGGTCATATTTTCCATGCATTACTCTGGAGTCAACCTTGGAAGCCTATAAGAAAGGATATCTGATTCCAAAACCCATGCTATTTACTTCAAGACCCCTTTTTTTACACTAGACTGTAAACTCTATCCCTGGAAACAACTTTTAACAAACTAAGGCACCAAGGCAACCAAAATACAAGATTTGCAATGGGTAGATTTTTTTTTTTTCAGAAAAATAGCTACAAATCTTGGGCAAAAGAAATTTTCATGCCAGCCATTATGTTCTATCACCCCACAAAATAGTACTCTTGAAAATAATCTGATATTTGAATGCCACAAAGCCCTGGCTGACAGTGTTGGTGATGCAGTCCCTAGAGGAGCCTTCAGCAGAGTGGTTAGAATAGATACTGCTCAGAAGGGAGACATTGATGTTCTGGCACATGCACCCTTGATGCAGAATTGCTGAACAATCCATTTTCTTCCCAGGAAGTAGTTACTACATTCACACTGAGAAAAATGGTAGAAGGCATAAGATAAAAATGACACATGGGGAAAAAAGCAGAAAGAAGTCTCCTCCCAAGTACATGTGTTCCCAATATACAATATATGTATACATCTCTGTGCACACTCATGCACCCTCCCCCCCGCCCACATACACATGAAGGATAATAAGGTGACTTAAGAATTTGAAGCATTACAGTGCAATTACAAATAGACCAAAACCAGGATGCTTTGGCTACCTTTATGAAAGGGAAGCAGAATTCTGATATTTATAAATGCAACTGTTTTGATTCCTAGTTTGCTCTGCAAGAGGGTATCCTGCTCCTATCTTGAAGCAAATATCCAAGAAATATCAAACCACATTTTATCATGAGTTGGGCATAAAAATGTAGTTAGTGGTTCAGAAATATGTTCTATCTTAGCCAGGGAGGAAACTTTACAAGAAGTGCTTGTTCTTGGCATCTGTGATGCATCTTGGCATACCTTGGGCAAAGTATGTGTTGTCTTTGTTTTGGTTTCAAACAAAACATTGAATTTAATTGAGTGCAATGCTAAATGAACTGAGCCTTAGTCATCTTAAGAATGGTTTATTGTTATTATTATTATTTTTCCACATCTGTTCCCGAGTAGAATCCCTAAGCAGGCTGAGCCACGTGGTAGAGAAGTTTAAAAGATAGTGTATTTGTTTGCTAGGTCTGCTATAAAACAGAATCCAAACTAAGTGGCTTCAGCCACAGGTGTTTATTGTCCAAGAGCTGCAAAGACTAGATCAAGGGGTCAGTAGGACTGGTTCTTTCTACATGCTGAGAGAAATATTTCTCCATGACTTCTCCCTCACTCCTTCAGGTTTTCTGGTAATCTCGAGTGTTCATTGGCTTGTAGAAACATCACCCAGATCTTGGCTGGCATTTTTACAAAATGTCCTCCCTGTGTGTTTGTTGTATACAAATATCACCTTTGTCAAATTTTCCCTTGAGGTTGGGAGTAGGGAAAGGTACATTACTTCTGAAGAGTCATTGAATTATTAGACAGCTTTCTTGTTAATTCTGTATATCCACCCAAACTGGAAAACATAAGCTATTACCCTTAGCAATAGCAGTGAACTAACTTTTTTCAATGTACTAAATGTATGGTTTTGTTAAAAAAAGATCATCATTGGGCTGAGGATGTGGCTCAAGTGGTAGCGTGCTCTCCTGGCAGGTGTGAGGCACTAGGTTCACTTCTCAGCACCACGTAAAAATAAAATAAGGATATTGTGTCCACCTAAAACTGAAAAATAAATATTTTTTTAAAAAAGATCATTATTTTCATATCTAGCTAAAAATATATTTGGATTAAAAACACAACTTATGATTGTCTTATGAGCATCTCTCTGAATTTTTATTTTAATTTTTAATAAGAATGAATTGAAAATAAAATCAATATTAGCAATTTAATATACTGTGTTGATAAAAGAAAAACAAATAAGTAGATGCTTCTGTTTATGCACAAAATAATCATGATTTTATATCTATATATGTGCATGTTTCTCTGGGTGTATAAGGGTGTATTCAGATGGTCCTGCTGATGTACTGGCAAGAAAACTTGCATTTATGCCAAGTGAATCAAGAGAAGTGGAACAATACATGTACCTGCATATTATGACCATGATTTAGCATAAATTATTTTTTTAAATGCTTCAACTGCCATTATAGATAGACTACTTTTTAATTTTTTTAATTTGTTCTACTTAGTTGTACATGACAGCAGAATGCATTTCAATTCATCATACACAAATGGAGCACAACATTTCAATTATCTGATTGTACATGATGTAGGGTCACACTATTTGTGCAATCATACATATACCTAGGATAATCATTCTACCATCTTTTTCTAATCCTCATAACTCCTCCCCACTTAGACCACTTTTTATAAGTAGGCAATAAAATTAATTTGTGTCAAGGCAGCTTAATATAGTTGTCTAAAAACTGAAGTTATAATAGAAAAATTTCTTTATATACAGGATTAAAACTGTATTTTGAATGACAGATCTAAATAAACACTGCTGATTTGAAAGGAAAAAAAACCCCTCCAAATACATTTGCTTTTGAAGTTTTTTTAAGGACATCTCTTAGGAAATTTTGATGACAGAAGTATAATATTCCTTGCTTGTCCTGAAAAGAGACAAAAAAAAGAAAAAAGAATATATATAGACATTGTTTTGACAATAGTCTCAATATTCGTTATCCAAGCAATTCTCTTCTCAGGAACATAACATATTTATATGAGTTGAGCAAGGCTTTTAACTCTGCAGGTTTCTTTACTTTAAAATAAGCATAATATTCTCTAGTTTGCAAAAGTATTCTGAAAATTTATTATAATAACATTGCAAAAGAAGTGTTTGATAGAATTTTGATTCTTCTCCATATAATCCGAGAAGCAGTTCCATGACCAAAAATGGTCAGGAATTGAACTACTGTAAGAATAGAATTTCTTTTTTGTTGTTTGTGTTTCATAATTAAGAATGGACTTCATGATATGCCCTAACACATTGACTCTTATCATTTGAAGCAGATGTCTAAACCAATTCCAAATGAACTGTATGTATTTTTCTGTAGATGGCTTTTGTTCTTTTCTTTGTTTTAAATTTTATGAATAATCAAAGAATATAGGATTCCTACTTATCTTTTGAATCAGCAGATACAGAATCCCTGGCTCCATATTTCTGCATGGCAACCGTCTATCTGCTAAAGCTAAAATATTGTCACTCTTTTGGCTTAGCAGGTCTTCTGCAGTTGGCTACTGTCCCTACCACAGCCCATTCTCTCTACAAATTGCATATTTGTTTGTGTGGGGTTTTATCTGCTTTAAATTAGTCCCAATCTCTTCAACTTCATGACCTGTAGAAAGCCCCTGGGATCATCATCTAATACCAAAATTATTGGAAACTAAGTATGAAGAAACAGATATCAGAAACTTCTGTAAAGAATTAGGCAATGAAAGTAGGACATCAAAGACATACACCTGCAAAATCTATTTATTCACATTTTGATGAAGGTTATTAACTCTATCAGCTTGGTATCATTAGAAACAAAGTAGTTTGTGATCTAAACTTCTATCTCTGGTATCGTAAAGCTATTTATTTGAATGCCTACTTCTTTTGCTAGATATGTGATCTTGACATTACTTAACTCTCCAAACTACACTTCCCACTTCTGTAAGATGAAAAAGTAATTGTGTGTTTATTTCATAGGCTTAAGTGAGCATTACCTAAATAAATAAACACTAACTGCCTAGAATAATATTTGCTGAAGTAAGTCCTTTTTAAATGTTTTCCTATTTGTATTACAAATAGGTTTATATTTCAAACATCCATTCTTTAAATAATCATGTCAGTGTCTTATATTTTCAAGTGACTTAAACACATTGGCAATTAACTTCAACATTCTGTATGTAGGTCAACAAGATCCTGAAAATCAAATAATAGACAATACTAACTTTAGAGCAATGGTTCTTAACCCTGAGTGGTTTTGGGCCCCATTTGGTAATATTTGCAGACATTTACTTATTTATTTATTTTTAAAATATTTATCTTCTAGTTGTAGTTGGACACAACACCTTTGTTTTATTTATTTTTATGTGGTGCTAAGGATGGAACCCAGGGCCTCGCACATGCTAGGAGAGCGCTATACCACTGAGCCACAACCCCAGCCCCAAATAGAGTGTTCTGTTTGTTTGTGGTGCTGGGGATTGAACCCAGGGCCTTGTGCATGCAAGGCAAGTACTCTACCAACTAAGCTGTATCCCCAGCCTATCTGCAGACATTTATGATTGTCAAGACTAGGGATGGATGCAATTGTCACCTTATGGGAAAAAGCAGGATGCTTGCTTAATATCCTAGAATGCAAAGGACAGCCCCTTACCAAAAAAAAAAAAAAATGTTTAGTCCAAAATAAGAATCTATTACCATAAACTAAAGAATGACTGTTGTGAAGGTGGGAAAACATATGTCTACAGAACACTTGAGAATGAGGGAACTGTTTTCATTTTCACTACATGCTTCTTAGAGAAGAAGTTCTTATTGTCAGATAAATAAAGTGTTCTCCTTTGGACCACAGAAGTTTGACTTTCAAAAGAAAGCTTCTAAGGTCAGGATAAATCCATCAACTTAAGGCTTATAACTAAGCAGCTGAAACCAAAATAAATGAATTCCGTCAGTGGATCACTAGTCATGAGTGCAAGTCTACTTCTAAAATTAATACATGTAATGTCGTGGTGTGCAACTACTTTTCACACTTTTCCTCTGGGACAGATAATACACCAAATATCCCAAGATATCTATAAAACCAGTTTTTGTGTAAGAGTATCATCTGTTAGCATAAACTATTTACTTAAAGACTAAATTGATAATCAAATTTGCAACCTGAGCACCTGGATTAGGACTATTTTTCCTTTGTTTTTCCCTTGCTTCAGCTCTTCATCTAACTTTGCCAAACAGGGAACTATGAAAACAGTGGGTGGTTTTCTTGACAATGGAAGAATCTTTGAAAATCAACCATCCATTTTCCTCCAGTATGCTATGGTTTTAAGAAACATATTTGTTTCTTGGGCTTAAAGGCTTTAATTTCCATTTGTCTCTCAATGTCCTAAAGTAATTCATCTGTAACTTTTAAGAAATATATCTATTTTTGTAAGTTGGAGTTGAGTTGGGTTTGGAGACATTTTGACATTTAAAGAGGAAGATTTTGAAGATTAGGAAAAGATACAGAGCTCAGAACCTAAGGAATGAAATACAAGAGGAAACAAGGACAAGATCACATATTCCTTTGCATGAAAGATAATCAAGCTCTTAAAGGTTATTTATGTCTAGGTTAATCATCTAATCCCTTTAACTCATCTACTTCTTACAGATCAGAAAGACAAAGCCAGCCCATATAATTTTTAATAATGATAACATGTTGGAGTCATTATAACAAACTTTATTCCAGCATTTTCGTTAGCACTGCACTTACTATTATATATTAGGGAAGTGTGTGTGTGTGTGTGTGTGTGTGTGTGTGTGTGTGTGTGTATGTGTGTGTGTATAAAATCCTTGTGAAAGGTTCTATTAATTTTCCATTTAATTATTTTCTTATAATACCAAAGGTGCTGACACAGAAATCCAAAACAAAAGTGAAACATGTGCTTGATATAAAGCTTAGCCTCATTGATTTTCTTCATGGGATGTACAAAGGAATAGCTTTCCATCTGAATTCACGAATATAATGGGTTTTTAGGCTCCATTCAATAATTTTCCTAAAAGAAGCTTCTATCCCAGGATAGAAGTTTAAAAAAAAGAAAAGAACTGTCAAATGAAGTGAAAAGGGTATTTTATTATCATACTTTAAGAAAAAACAAACTATGTCACTAAACCACAATGCAGATCAGAAACACTGTGCTTATGGGAAATTTTGTCTCCATTTATTGATAGATGAACACATTTTCTCCTACTTTTCCAAATCTGTTTATAGTTCAGTCCAAGTAAGTTGCCCATATTTAAAAATATTGAGTAAATAAATAAAATTTTATGGTTTAATAAGACAACAAAGCAGGGATGGTAGGTGGGAAATAAAGTAAATATCAGAATTAAGTTTCCTTATGAAATTTAGTGGGCCAAAGTATTTAAAAATCAATATATATATCCTCAGGGTCTAATGATAACAGATTTGTAGGAATAAATAACAGAAAAATATCTGTAGGTATAATGCTCTTAATTTCAAAATAATATGCTTAAAATTTGCTTTGTGTTTTCTGTAGATTTATCCCAGGCCTAACATGATTGCTTTCAGCTGACAGCTTGCTAGTCTCCTAGTGATTCCAATAATTATCTCTATTGAGTTAGGGTATTGATCTGTAGCTGCTAGCCATTTCCAAATTCCCCTTTTATCCTGCTAGAGGTAATAGAATTAATGAGTATCTTTGCCAAACATAACAGGAACACTGAGTACACAATTAGGTCACAATATGAAAGTTAAAAAAAAAAAAAACTAAAGAAAAATTAAATTAAAAAATTTTGAGGTAAAATAAATTTAAATAATATTACTTTCACTTAAATTGTTTGTTAAATATACCAAAACAACAGCCAAAGGAAATCAGATGAATTTACTGGAGAATCTTCAAAATATAAGTGTTTATATGAATGGTAGATAAATTAAAAAATGATTATGAGTTAGGAATGTACTTTGAAACATTTTAAAAACTTTTTCCTTCACAAGTATTGTTAGAGAATATTCAGAGTTCTGTCCCTGAGTTGGTATGCCTAAAATGGAATCTGGCTTTGCCTCGTAGATAGCTGAGAAACTTTGCCTAAGTTTTCTCATCTAAAACATGAAGATAAGGCAGTATCTACCTCAGGGAGTGAGTTTGTTCTGAGGCATCCACAAGTAGGCAGGCTATTGGAATGGTGGGCATTGGTGAAAGATGTCTGCATAGCCTATATAAGTTCCTATCCAAATTGGCAAGTGGTTAGGAGCCCCAAGAATAGTCCCAAGTAAATTCTTGACAACCTAATGGTTGGAAAAAATGTGCATTGTCCCTATAACAAATGAATGCAATGTGAATATGTTCAATTCCTGATTTAAAAACACTTTTACAGAGGTATTCACTCTTGCTTTGTAAATAATTGGTCAAAGTGATAGAGGCTGTCTCATAGTATGATCAATGAAAGGGAGGCTAGACAGATATTTCTCACAATTAAAATAGTATTCATTTTTTTTTTTACTTCAAGTGGCATTTTATGAGAAAGACTTTATCAAAGCAAATTAGTTTAATTAGGGAACTAAAAAACCATGTAGAGTAAATGGAATAAATACAGTGAAATAGTTAAATAGCTAAAGTAGGTGCTATTCAGAGAAAAATTGCTAAACTAGATAATTTTTCATGAATTTGGTGGCCCTAATAAGTATAGGCATTATTACAACCTTTGTCTAATTGCACACATTTATAATTAGAAAGAGCTACATGCTCAGTATGAAGAATCATAGTTTATGAAACCAGAGGGACTGCCAATGGCTGACCACTGTTTTTAAAAGTAGAAACAATCATGCTACTCTTTCTTTAGTTTGAGTAATTGCTGTTTTTAAAAATAAAGCAGGCATCAGTGACTGGAAAAATTGCAAAATCGGTGACTGGAAAAATTCATTTTTGACCAATTTATCATTTCAACAAGTTTGTTTTGGACTTATTCATTTGCAACCTTCTTTCCTTAACAATTTATTTATAACCAGATCATCTGCTTCCCACAGAGCAAGAATTCAACAGTTGCATTCATTCTTGCTGCAATGGCAAGGCTGGTCCAAAAGGCACACCTTGTGACAGCTGGCTCTCATCAAAGGAAGAATGCCAACGGAGGACGGAGGACGACGAGGTGCTGAATCACTTAGCTTAGAGTTTCTACAACAATCAGAAAAGGAGCTGTCCCACAAGAAGGGACTACCCTTGCTTCCTACTCTTGTTTTCTCCCTCAGCCTTTCCTAGGCTACTGAATACCTGAGGAAGCCATGTGAAAAAACACCACTATATATTACTCCTTTTCTCTGTTACTGACGTTTTGACACTCAAGGAAAAAACACACCCAGCTGTTGATAGAAATTAGTTTTGCCCTTTCTGGGCACACATCCATCTTTTATGTATAATACCAACCCGAGAATAACTATGTGGGATATGAAAAGATAAGGCAATTTCAAGAGAAGAAAACCAGTCAAAGCATATGAATTCTCCTATGCGTTATTGTTAGGATATAAAATTCCCCCCAAAACTTGTGTGTTGAAGTCTTGGTCCCTTCTGCAGCAGCCTTCAGAGGAAGGAAATGACTGGGATCATCAAGCGCTCTAATATCATCAATGGATTAACCCATTGATAATTCATAGGTTCATAGGCTAGTGGGAAGTGATGCAAACTCAAAGGGTGAGGACTAGTTGAAGAAAGGAAATCACAATCCTTGTAGGTTATATTTCGTCCCTGGTCCTTGTCCTCCCCATCCCCTGCTCAGCTGCCATGAGGTGATTTTGCTTCACCACACTCTCTTTGTCATGATGTTCTGCCTCACCACACACCCAGAAACAATGGAATTAAATGACCATGGACTAAAACTGTGGACCAGAAATAAACTTTCCCTCCTTTAAGTTTTTTCTTCCTCAGATTTTTCTTTTTTTACAGTGAAGAAAAACTGATTAACAGTTTAAAAAATAAAACTCTGCTCAAGAAAATGAAAGGCTAGAGATGTAGCTCAGGGGTAGAGTGTTAACTTAGCACCTGTGAGGCTCTGGGACTGATCCTTGGCACTGCAAAAATTAAACAGATAAATGGGAAGGAGGGGAGAAGATAGGCAGGCAATAAAGAAATTAGACATTTTTGTAAAGCCTGAAAGTCAATTTTCCACTAGGTTCAAAAGTGGAGCTGTTCCATATATCAAAAACTGGTAGAAATGAAATGATCGTGATCTGACATCAAAGAAAATAGCAAGAATAAGGCTAACATAAATCTAAAATACAAATGAGGCAACAGGGAACAGATTCCCTATAACAGAGAACTGAATAAATCACAAATCAAGGCTCATGATCAATGGGAAAAAAATGAAGACTTAAAAGTGATTAGATAAAAAGAATTAAAATGCATGAAAACACTGTTAAGAAAATTTGTACATAAGATGTAATGTGTGAAAACATATTTAAGATTTTATATTACTTTTAGCAGGTAAAGTTATCTACACCTGCATATATTCTTAGCTAAGTAGTTAATTCTGATATTATAGGAGGGGAAATCAATGATGCATCAATGTCCTCCTCCCTAAAATGATTGCTTATTTGAGGGAAAATTGCATTTATCTAATTGCCCTTCATATCTTAAATGTCTAAAGACAAGATCCAACATCTGCGAAGTTTTAAAAGCTAATGATTAGAGCACAAGAATTGTTTGTAAAGCTAAATTACTATTCACATAGTACAGGGAATGGCAAATTACACTGATGTGCCAAATTAGATTCATCTTCTGTTGTGGCAAAAAAAGTTTTCTTGTGCCACAGCCATGTCTACATTTTGCAGGTTGTATAGGGATGGCTGTTTTCACACTACAATGACAGTGTCATTGCAACAGAGACTGTATGATCTACAAAGCTTTAAATATTTATTACTTAGGATTTTGTAGAAAAATC
The DNA here is from genome assembly GCF_045843805.1 of Urocitellus parryii. Lineage (NCBI taxonomy): Eukaryota > Metazoa > Chordata > Mammalia > Rodentia > Sciuridae > Urocitellus > Urocitellus parryii. Next base: position 95,824,082 of record NC_135542.1, read on the forward strand.
TTTGATGACCCCTGATACAAAATTTACTGATCTTGATCTTGATCTTGATCTAAAAAATATGTGATTAAAAAAATAACATATTTATGCTTCCTATAAAGATATAAAATAATTTGGGGAGGATATCCTATAAAATATTAAGTAGTCTAGATAATTGTGATTTATTATTATGAAACATATGTATGCATATATATATATATACACACACACACACACACACACATGTCAAAAATTTGTAGAAAAGAGGTTAACAATATAATAGGTACTTAAAAGGCTCTGAAACCTGGAACAAGCTATGCAAATTAATTGAATTATCATTAGCCACAAAAATGGTCTTCATACAATTTACTTGTTAAATCACAGGGCAGCAGTGGTCAATTTTACCTTTTCTTACTATTAATAACATGGATTTTAGCCTGACTTTCTGGATTTCAAGGAAGTGAGAACCAGCCAAACTAGTCCAGTAGTGTTTATATCCTTTTCTGCAATGAGAAGCACTAAAGGAGCTTTCAATCAAAATGCCAGCACCCTAACGTCTTCTCAGACCCATTAAATGTGAACTTCTTGGCAATTTTCCCCCCACATGCTTCTAATGGGCAGCCAGGGTCAAGAAAAAATTGGGCTATTAAAATAAATGAAAAAGTAAATATATATGTAGACATATACATTAGTGGGGACCTATGTTAAGGATGGGTATAAAGTGGGGATAGGAGTTTCATGGAAACCTATGAATGTGATTTATAGGTGCCCAGAATTCATAGAACCTAGAACTGAGGAAAGTTCTTCAAAAGTATATCTACATACAAATGTGACTCAGCCTCATTTCCTTGTGTCAGCTTTTTCATAGCCGGTATCAAATAGCTTCTGCTGGTTTCTTCTGTTCCTCCAAAAAAAAAAAAAATTGGCAATAATTTAATTTTTTCATGGACCTCTGGCCATTTAGTTCATCTTGTAATGACATTTTGTGGTAACCTTTTAATTTTTCTATCCCGAATTCCTTTGTTTTCCTGGTTCAAACAATCTAACCAAAAAAAAAAAAAAAAAACCCACAAGGAAAAACAGATCTGAGTACGCACATATCTGATAGCATTTTGTTTGTGACAGAGCAGAGGTCATTAGTGAGTGGGCATTTTTAAAATTGCTGGTCTTTGTGCATGTAGCAAGTGCTTCTGGCTGAAAGAGTATACATAAATAGTGCTAGGGCTGGAGCGAGGCCAGTTAATGTCAGTGATTACTCCTGACCATGAAGGCCAAGTCCATGGGTGAGTCAGCTTTCTGCAGGGGATGAGCAGGAGAGGCAGGTCCACCGCAAAGTCACTGTGATATGAATCTTTAACATCCCACTTTAACCTAAAGTCCTTTCCCCTCTTTCCCTTTCTATCGTCTGTCTTGTCTTCTCTTTTGCTTCCTCCCTTCATCACTCAGTATTTCTCTTTCAATAATTTCATCTCTTTTACTATTTTGTTCTCCTGAAAGAAAGTGAAATACTCAGAAGTCATCTTTGTCTTTCTAATATATTTCAATATATAGTTTTCCTGATTTAAACCAGAAAACACATTATTATACAATGATATTTTAAAAAGTTGAAACATACTATGAAGACAGACTATAAAACATCAAACAAAGCTAGATTTTTTTGTTTTCTAGGTCTCACCAGTAGTTATATGACCCAATTAATTTTATTTATTTAGATAAGGTTCTTGTATCAATTCAGTACAGGTGATATTGAATAATTAGTTCCTTTGAATCTTCAAACAGTTGCAGTTTTATCATTGGATTATTATTCATTGACTACCTATAAATATATTTAGGAATGAAAATTTAATGACTGAGTATTGAAATCGCCATTTTTTAAGAAACTTTTGTAAATTTCTCCATTAGTTAGAACAACCAAAAAGTTGTCATTTCCAAAACAAAGCCTTTTTCCTCTCCCACTTAACTTTGTCAATCTCTTTTATTTTATTGCTAAACTTGGCAATGGTTTTCAGAATCTGAAGCTAAATTTATTCTTTTATACTTGGCTATTTAGCATACTTGAATCAAGGGACCTAGACTTATCCTAAAATAATGCACTTCAAAATAAATGTATTGTGTTTGTTTCTTTCTTTTTTTTTATTTCTTGACAAATGTCTTTGGATTTGGAAGGCCATTTGTCTTTCAGTAATAAACTATTATCTTGTCATAGTGGATAACACTTTAGTAGTTGTCTAAAAATTCCAAAATCTTTTCTTTTTAAATTTTGGTTTACTTGGGTTACTTTAGCACTTCAATATTAAAATGAAATAGCAAGAAACTACACATAATGGCTTATATTTTGGCCTATAATCAACAATGCAAGCTCTGAAAGTGAGGTGCCAGTTCCTTCTCAATCATCATTTGTAATACTTTCCATATGCCTGACCAGCATAATTTGTTTAGAATTAAGTCACTAGCAAGATACTTGATAATTTTGTTTTCCTTTTCAAATGAGTTAAAGGGGATTCCTTAAACCTGAACAACCCTCTTTTATGGGCATGTGCTATAACAAATAATTAACCCACATAGAGTAGCAGTACATGGGAAATCATAAGGGGAAATAAATATTTGCTTGATGATCCTTGCTTGACAATTTTAAGTAAGACTGAAGGGTAAAGTAAAAGACATTTCACCAACATTTGAAGCCACCTTCTCTATTAAGTGTATTTTGATTGATTAATTAGTCTGTTATATCCCAAGTCATATTTTTGATTCCTCTGAAGAGACTCTGACTTAGCTCCAACTGGTCAACATATAGATTTCTATCTTAAGAAACAATACAGTCAAAAGAGTTTTTTGTTTGTCTGTTTTTCTTTCTTTTGTTGGTTTGTGCTTGCTTTATGTTTTTAGACCAGGGTAGAGTAGCAGACAATTGTAGGGACTGGTAAACTGTGAGCTGCAGGCCCAATATACCTTCTGGTTGTATGTCACTAGCCAGCTGTATTTTCTGTACATAAAAATTTGCAACTAATTTGATGGTGGGGAACAATTTGCATCAATATGTTTGGAATCCATTTTTGTTTGACTATGTGACCTCGAGCCAAATAAACAAAATTTCTATGTTGTAAATTCCTTACAATTTGTACAAAAATAAAATCTATAAATGTATATACCTAAACGTTAATAATCGATAGATTAGAAAAATTATGATCTTATCCTTGTTTTCTATGTAATTTTTTTGAATAGGCATAACCCCCTTTCTCTGTTTCTACTATAAAGCTGCTCTTCAAATAAAATAGTAAATTGCAGCAAGATTCAGAATAAATACCCCTATGAAGAATGGATTAGCATATTTGAGAAAAGAAATTTAGGTTTTTAATGTTTTAGAAATTTAAAATTATTAATCTAAAGAAATTTAGCCATAAATTACTTATTGTTATTAAATTGAGTGAAATCTTTTAGAAAAAAGTTAAGCATGAATTGTGATTAAATTGGATGATTTAACAATTATTTTGCATTAATGGCAAAATACAGATATTAAGACAAGGGAACATGTATATATAATAGACAAAGCGTTGTGTTGTACCAAATAGCTCTAGATCTAGAGTTTGTTTATATTTCAATATGTGGCTATTCCTACTTTATAGCTCTTAACTTCTGTAAGTATGATTTATCTAAGACATTACTTTTTTTTTTCAAAATGAAACACAATATAGTATTTCTTAATCAGAGTATTTTGAGGGCTATTTGGGAAAATTTATGGAAAGATTTTAACACCATGCTTGGACCATAAAGGTTAAACTATGACTTGATCAGAATTTATATAAATTCATTCTACCAACATGTGTAACTTTCTTTTTGAATCTAAGTGTCAAATAAAAACAATAGAAAGTTATATCAGTTAAAAAAAATTTGCTAGAGTACTACAAAATGCATTTGGTGTAAACAAAAAATATTTCAAGTCCTAATTTTGCCACATCCTTGATTTACAACATTGAAAAATATTCAAAGGTTTTCAAAAACTTGATCTCTTTACTTGTATAAAATGAGGACCTATTAGTTGTCCTTATTTCACAACGACATGGTGAGAAGCAAATTAAATAATGGAATATCCTTCATTATAAATAGTGGTCCAATTTTTATTATCATGATTATATTTGGCAGATCTGAAAAGTTCACTTATGTCACTAATGCCAGTAATTCAAATTTTTAATTTGAGGCTGTCCTTAACAGTTTCTTAATTTACTCTAGTCCACCAGAATCTGAACAAAGTAGTCTTCAAAAATCAAAATACCATAATAAACCTGCTGAGATACTGAAAGCCCACACATTAATTAGTTCTCCACTCAATTTGATGCAATAGCTTTTAAAATGAGATCAGTCCATCTTTAGGCTGGTCTAGTACATTAGTCTTAGGGTTAATTACAAATATTCAGATCTTAGGAAGAAAGTTCAGCCCAGGGCTAGATGAAAATGATTAGCACTGCTTTGTTTGCAACACTGTTAATTTTCAGGTTAGTAGAAAATACCATATATATATATATATATATATATATATATATATATATATAGTATATTACACAAAATAATATATATATATAGTATATATACTATATATATAGTAGTGTACTACATAAATCATATCCATTAACTTCTATGAAACTGTGATTCATTAGTGGGAAAAATTGTGAATTACTAGAACCATCTCTCTCTCTCTCCTTCTTCTCTCTCTCTTCCTCTAAGCGTGCACGCACACACACACACACACACACACACACACACAACTAACCACTGTATTATCTTTGTTGCCTGATGAATAAATTGAACCCAAGATGACTTTCAAAGTCATCTCACAGTACTTAATAGTTGATAGCTTTTAATGAGCCAATTAAACAAAATATTTTATGCAGTCTCCTTGAGAGTGTGTAAAGCACAATTGATCCTATAAAGCACAGCACAATGAAAATAACTAGTGTTCCAGTATATGCCTGTGACAGATGTGTGAGGGGCATGGAGAGGTTAGCAGAATAGCCAAAACATTTGCTTGATTTAAAAACTCAGACTTGAATTAACTCTTGATTTTTTTCCCCCTGAATAAGTCTCTGTAAATTTGCATTACTGAATTTGTCTTCAGACTGGTAATTCCCTAGTGCACTAGACAATAACTCTAAGAGCTAAGTAAAATGGAAACATCAGTATTTGTAGTTTATTTTGGCTCAAAAACTAGATTAATCAAAGAGCACATGGCAGGGAGAAAAGCAGTATGTTAAGTGAAAATGTGATCCATTTAAAATGATAGATGCCCACATATATGACAGTCCCTGTAGAAAAATGATATGTCAGGATTTGGAATAATAACTAACATACACAATGTTATGTGATAAATTTAAAGTTAATAATTATTTCAATCACCGTTTAAACAGATGAGTATTCTGATCTGGTAATTGTTGCAGGTTTTCCTACTCAGAAAAAGCTTATCTGGAAAATGAACCAGTCCTTCTGATTTGACCATTTTAAGGAGGACTAAAGGGTAAAGTAAAAGATATTTCACCAATACTTGAAGGCTTCTTTTCTATTAAGCATATTTTGCTTGATTTACCAATTTAAAAACATTTTCTTTTAAATATTACTCATAATGCCAATGTGCATATGTGTTTATACTGATACTTTAAATCCTAGCAGTAGAGACAAAACTCAAAGGATAAAGCAGATATTCTCTGCTCTTTCTCTCTCCTCAGACAACCTAGTATTATATCTTTCAAGATGTCTTATTCTTGTCTTCAGTAAAGTGCAGCTGAGACAAGTGGCTTATGGATCTCCAAAGCTTAATCACTCCTCAGCATTCTGTGACATTGGCACAGGATACAGCATTCTGCAGTAGGGATGCAGGAAAGCAGAGGTGGGCTTTAACTCTCATCAGTGCAAATTGCAGGACTCAGATAGTCTTCTGGTATTTTACTTCTGTGTTTAGTTTCCCTTGTCTTTTTATGGAACCATAACCTGGTGGTCATCATTGTGTTCAGATTTTATATCATGCAAAGATCTCTAAAGACTTGTTTTACATCTGTTGAGATATTTCTATTTACAATAATGTAATGCTGCCTCCTTAGCCTTGTGTATTCCTAAGCACAGGGCCATTATATCATATGCCTCTGTTTCCACCAAATTATATATACAATTATTGTCTTGGGAAGAAAAAAATATATGAAACAGAAAAATGAAGCTTCCATTTGTTTGTCAAAAATTGTTTGTCAACAGGAGATGTGTGTGTAATCTTTTACAAATTATGTTTTCTTTTCCAAAATCTAAAATTTGCTAGAATACATAAAAGGCAAAGTTATTCAAGTTCAAAATTACATCAACTTGTTTTATAACTCCCCTAAATTCAGTAACATTAAAAATTGGCCATTGTCAGTCAAAATTAAATTTACCAGTTTAAAAACATTTTCTTTTAAATACTACTTACAATGCCAAATGCTGATTATAATAAACTAAAAATTCTGCATTATAATAAAAATGTTAAATGCCTTCTTCTTTGTTTCCCTCTAATTCAATCAAGTCAGTGCTCTACTGTTCTTGGAAGTCTAGCACATCATTAAAATAAAAAATACTGATGGCATAGACTTTTTTTTTTTTTTTTAACAGACAAAGGCTATTTAGAAAAATAGATTCAAAAGGAAAAGTAGGGGCTGGGGCTGGGGCTAGCTTTCACCTAGCATGTGTAAAGCCCTGAGTTCCATCCTCAGTACTACATAAAAGTAAATAAATAAATTAAAAGTATTATGTCCAAGTACAACTAAAAAATAAATATTAAAAAGGAAAAGCATACATGAAAATAAATATTAAATTAGCTGTATGCTTGTGTGCATACTTACAGCTTGAATTTTAATTTCATTTTAAACCAAAAAAAATGTTTCTAAGGTGTTCCTTCTCTTTCTTATGCATTTATGCAATGTAGAAATATAGTCTAAAAGAAATATGTTGGGGGGAAAGTTAATATTTTTATTTCAGAACTGATTAAGTATTGGTTGAAAAAACGGGGAGGTGGCATTCTAATTTTATCTTTCAGTACCTAACCTAGATAATATTGCATAAAGATTAAGGAAGTTATAATTGTGAGATCATGTGTTGTAGAAGTATGATTATGAATCACTTAAACTAGACCTTCAGTGGACCACCTGATAATTACCTCATTTACCACAGTACACATAGTAGAGATAAAGACCTGAGAATTACAGAGGAAGAAATGGTATCTCAATAACTTTATTTAAAAGTGGATTTTAAAGTTGACATTTTCTTCACAATGAGAGTTTCAGGCAAATTGTGATAGGAGACACAGATAAAAATGCATTGAAAGGCACCTGTCAAAAATAATTTCACAGCACACTCATTAGCTGTATTCGTCAGGCCAGGGAGTAGTGTGCATATCTTAGAGGGGCTCAGTTTATCTTTCAGATAAGGTGACATCTGTCATGCACTCCAGGACTGTATCAAATGCTCAGTTCTCCCATAAGATAAACAACAACTTAGATCTGTGTGACACCTTTTCTTCATGTTATTTTAAGAACTTATCCCCATAAAATTGTACAGCATTTTGAGAAAGAAATTTTCATAGACAGGGGGACTTTGGAATAATCTAGGTTGAACTTTCTGCACTGATTGACCAACTTTATCAACTCCTGAAGATCTTACCTAAGATTTCACCAACAATCTGGAACCTGTCCAGTTTGGCACAACTAGTCCCTAGATAATATATAATCTGATGAAACTTTATAATTAATTGTGTTGTGTTGATTATAGCAACTACTGCACTCTACTATGGGATTGTTCAACATATATTGATTCAAATTTCTAATAATAATTAATAATATTAATGTTTTATTGAAAAACTATTATGTGACAAGTATTATGATGGACAATTCATAAGTATTGTTTCATTTAATTCTCATAAAAATCCATTCAAGTACTATTGCTTCCAAAAATGAGGAATGTAATATGCCTAGTGTTAATTAAGTGGCAGAACAGGGTTTTTCACTCAAATTTGTCAGACTGGAGCCATGAACTTTTTTCCATTACTTGAGTGAATTCTCACCAATAGGTTCTGAAGATATACAGATAAAAGACAGTCATTATCCTCAGAGAACTCACATTGCAATGATGGAGATTACTTATGAAAAATAAAGTTAGAATACAATGCAAAATTGATTTAAGTCCTTCTCTTTGTTGACCTTTTGTTATTGGGTTTTCTTTTACTCAGCATTTCAATTTTCCCTTAGAGGATGGCAATGCATATTTACTCAAAGAGTGGATAAATACTATATATACTACCATATGCTACTAAATCACACTTTTTAACAACATAGTCTGACAGAATATCATTCCGGATTATATAAAATGAAATTTCTTATTATACTGGGGAAGATCTCAGGCTGTGAGTCAGGAGAAACATTCTTGATATTAAGCAGGGGCATATATAAGGAACAAAATATTTGGCTGAAGTTCAGCAAATTCCTGTTCCAAGCCAGAAATCTCTTAATCATATCATTTGATTTTCTTCCCATTAGATAATAGAATGAGGTTTATTTCTAATTTACCCGTCAAACATTTACATGGTTGACTCCAACAGTAAGATTCAATTTTTATATTGATATAAAAAAGAATGTAACTAGTAGATGTATTATATGAAATAAGATGATATTAAATGAGATCATATGTGTGCAATGCTTACTATAGCCCCAAGCACACAGTTAGTACTTAATACATGTTCCTTTAAATTGAGATTAAAAAAAATCATTTCCATACATTCTGATAATTTCTATGGAATAAATCTGGGATGCCATAAGAAAAAGAAACTAGTTTTTAAAAGCAGAAGACAATTGGTTTATTCCCAGATTTTTCTCTCACATTCTACTAAGCAAAAAGCAAGAGTTTGCCTTTGTAAGAGACAAAACAATGTATTGGTTAAGGGTTCAGATGTTGAACTAAATTGCTTTTTCCAATCCCTGGCTCTATCAGTTACTATTTTGTGACCTTCCACATGTTATTTAAGTTTTTATATATCTCAGTTCCTCTGCCTATAAAACTCGGTTAATAGTAGTTCTGGACCTGCTAGGTATGTTGTATTAAATGTATACAATAAGAAAAGGATTCAGAACTGCATGTGGTAAATTCGATAAAAACAGAAAATGAATGGGCATCATCTTTGTAGGCACTGCCACCTATGGTAATAGAATCACCCTCTGAAGTTCAAGTTCTCCAACTTGATTCATTTTTAAAGTCCCAGCCACTCTGCAGAGGAGTCTGTAATGCACATGGAGATGTATTAATGGATGTGACTTGACTAGTGTCATGAGAAAGCCCAATAGTTTCCCTTTATTTGAGCATCTAGTGTGATACAATGACAATATGAAGAAAAGAGCTAGAAGGTCATCCATGTCATGCCGGCTTGCTAAGGAGACAAGTGTAAGTGTGTGTGTGTGTGTGTGTGTGTGTGTGCGCGCGCGCATTTGTATGCATATATATATGCATATATATATGTGTGTGAGTATACATAAATATATACATTTACATATGAAAGCAATTCAAAAATAATAAAATATGAAACCAATGAAGATTGTCATTTCGTAAAAAAATGAACTAGAGGGAGCTGGGGCTGTAGCTCAGTGATAGAGCACTTGCCTTGCATGAGTGAGGTGCTGGGTTTGATCCTCAGCACCACATAAAAATAAATAAATAAGTATATTGCACCAACTACAACTAAAAACATTTTTTTAAAAAAATGAATTAGACCTTTAGTATGAATCTGGAAGCATTACTAAGCATTTTCTCAAAGGTGCCTATGATATCATCCATGAATGCCCACTAAAATATGCAGAACAGAGCAAGTGGGTGCTGAATTTCAGCTGATCACAAATCTATGAATCTTACCTCAGTGTTCCTGAGATGAGGGGTATACCAAACTCCAAATTATTAAAAAAAAATTATTGACCAGAGTGAAAGACATTCTGATTCCCCATTATAATTGGAATCTAGCATATTTCCAGTTAATAGAACTAGAAGCATGTCAAACTCTAGTTGCTTTATACTATTATAGCCCAGTGTTGGATAAGCCAAGTGGATACCTTTTAGGAGACAATTTGAATTTAACACGATTTTTTTCGTAATTCCTATTGAAGTGAATGAAAAAGGAACAATAGTTGTTTTAGTCAGCTTTTTCACCGTTGTGACCAAAGCAAGAACAATTGGGGAAGACAAGTTTATTTGGGGTTTAACAGTTTCAGAGGTTTTAGGGCATAGATGGCCTACTCCATTTTGTAGGGCTGAGGTTAGATAGAACATCATGGAGAAAGTGTGGCAGAGGAAAGCAACTGGGAACATGGCACCAGGAAGGAGAGAGAGAGAGAGAGAATGAGAGAGAGAGAGAGAGAGAGAGAGAGAGAGAAATAGGGAGCAAGAAGGAGTGCTCCTGACCACAGACAAAATATATATACCCCAAAGGCACACCCCCAGGGGCCTGCCTCCCAGCCACACTCTAGCTGCTTAGAGTAACCACCCAGTTAATCCCTACCAGTGGATTATTGCACGAATTAGGTTGAAATTCTCATAACCCAATCATTTTACCTCTAAATTTTCTTGAATTGTTTCATATAGGAGCTTTTGGGGATCCCTAATACCTAAGTCATAACAATAGTGAACATGTAATTAACTTCAAATTTTAGGATAAATTTCTGGAAAAAAATCCAATAGAATTTATCTGATAAGATAAATGACAGATGAGACAGGAAAGTAGAAAGGACTGAGGGCCTCACAACATATTGCAAATTAGAGGAAAGTTCTCCCCAATAATAAAACCAAGCACTAAGCTAACCACCACCTTCTGATTAGGATCACTGGGTACTAACTGCAAAGGAGAGCCTCCGTGCAGACAGTAGGAGGGTGGGGAGTGTCTAAGGAGGAATGGCTTCAAATCGAAAGTAACTAAAAGTTAAAAGCATATTTTCGAGATTAGACATAATACTATACAAAACAGGTCAATGACTGTAAAATAAGAACAAGAATTTCTCCAGAACTCAGGGAAAAAGAAGAGGAGATAAATATGAAACTGTCATAAAAAAAATAGAAGTAGGATGTTTGCCTTTCAAAGATACATATATGTGGAATAGGAATTTTAGAAAGAATGGAGAAAGCAAATTGGGGAAGCAATAATTTAATATATGATAAGAGACATTATCTTTGAGTGCTCAGTTTGAATCTTGAACAGCTTCCAAAGGCCTATGTGTTGGAGGTTTGGTTCCCAGCCTGTGATACAGTATTGGTAGGTGGTGGGAACACTAGGAATTGGGGCCTATTGGAAGGGACTAGGTCAGTGAGGGCATGCTCTTCAAAGGGATATTGAGACCTATCACTTTCCTTTTTCTCTCTTTGCTCCCTGGTACCATGAGGTGAGTAATTCTCCTCTACCAAAATCTCCCACCATGACTTGCTGAGCAACCATAGGCCCAGAACAACAAGGTCAAGTGACCACATACTGAAACCTCTGAAACAATGAGAAAAAATAAAGGTTTCTTCTTTACATATTGATTATCTTAGGTATCTTTTCACAGTAACTAAAAAGGAACATAAGTCAAAAGAGATGCTTGCTTTAAAGAGAAAAATCTCTGAGTGCAGTCAAATTTAATATATAACTATAAATATAAATATATGCTAATATTGATGTGCATTTAAAACAAAAAGGAAAATAATAATGAATTTATGCATTTTAAAGTATAAACATTGAAAAGAAGGTAACACTGTAATATGTGCCTTTAAACTTCAATGTAAAGATTTTTTACAAATTAACATATTTCATTGATAAAAATATATAAACACTAGAGGTGAACTATAAAAGATCTATGTAGAGGTGTTTCTTTTTTAGAATTATAGAAAGGTTTATTAGGTTATAATCTATTATTAAAATAAAAACCATGTATTTCAATTTTTTAAAAAATCTAACTTCCTATTTTATATATATATATATATATATATATATATATATATATATATATATATATAGAGAGAGAGAGAGAGAGAGAGAGAGAGAGATCTACAGAATAAAAAGGGGAAATATTTGTGAACCGGGAGTAAGTAGTATCGTTCAGCAGTTTTTAAAAAGAAATTTAAAACATTTATTGATAATTGTTCACCAGTATTTATAATAAAGTAAACAATATACAGTTGGGTAACATTCTGATTACTAATACTGTAAAGACAGAACCTACATGTAAGGAATGAATTGGGGTAAAGATAAAACATGCAGGTCAATAATTTAGACATAAAAAAACTGCTCACTTTTATGTATGCAATTAGTATATTACCAATTTGCAGTTTTGATATTTTCTCTGATTGTTAATGATGTTAACCATCTTTTCATGTATTTAGTGAACATTTGTATCTACTTTTTTTGTATAAATGGTGTTTTCAAATTATTTTCAAATTCACTGTTACTTTGTTTATCTTTTATCTTGTTATTTTTGAACTCTCTATCCTCCTGCCTCAGCCTCCCAGCCGTTGGGATTATAGGCAGGTGCCACCAAGCCAGGCTATAGTGTTTTTTATACTCTAGTATTTCTTTAAGGTTGTAATTATACCCTCTCATTCTTTTTTAGTAATCTGAAACTCATCTCTTTTTTTCTAAGTCTATCTAGTTAAATAAAATTTTGTAAAATGTTTTCAAAGAAGCAATTTTTGGGGTTTGTTGATTTCTCAAATAATATTTCTCCCTTCCTTCCTTCCTTCCTTCCTTGCTTCCTTCCTCCCCTCCCTCTTTCTTTCTTTCTTTCCTTCCTTCCTTCCTTCCTTCCTTCCTTCCTTGCTTCCTTCCTTCCTCCTTCCTTCCTTCTGCTTATCTTGGGGGGTTTTTGCTATTATTTTTCAAGTTTCTTAAGCTGAAAGATTAAGTTACAAATTTTCTATATTTCTTTTTTTTAAGGAAAAACTTTCTAAAGTAAGCACTGATGAATTTTATACTAAACAATACACTTGTGCAACCTCTAAATTTTTGGTTTTCATTTTCACTTACTTGAAAGTGTTTTTAATTCTTCTGATTATTCCTTTGACCTATTTTAAAACTAGCTTTGTGTTTATTTTTCTCATATTTCTGCGAATTTTATGAATACCCTTATGGTTTTGATTTTTAATTTTATTTCATTATGTTTAGGGAACATACTTTGTATGACTCCAATCTTTTCAAATGTATCTAAGCTTGCTTTATGGATAAACATACCTGCGGGAATATTCCATGTCTCCTGAGAAAAATGCATGTACTGCTGTTGTTGGTTTTGAGTATTCTGTGGATGTCTATTAAGTTCATTTGGTTTATAGTATTGGTAAAGTATTCTCTTTTCCTTTTAATCTTCAATCTAGATGTTCTTTTCATTGTTGAGAGTGAACTAATGAAGTCTCCAACCATATTGTTTCATCATTTGTTTCCTTACACCAGTTCTGAGTTTTTGCTTCAGATATTTTGGGGCTTTGTGACAAAGTGACTGTGTATTTATTTGTTATTTTCTTTTAAATATGACATGGACTATCATTGCTATTTCTTGGTAGTAGTGTTTGTCTAATGAATTAACTACAGAAATTCTGTACAATCTTTATTTATGCACTATGGGCTTAAATATATGCCCATATATAATATATATATATATATATATATATATATATATATATATATACACTGTAATCTCTATTTTATTATACTCAATAGTTAACAATAGGTCACCAGTTATCTCAAATGCCTATAACCAATCAATTTCCCAATCTATGAGAATGGGTTTTTGAGTTTCCTGCCTTGACCTCAACCCTCACCCAGCTATTTTTTAACTCTTCCTTAACTTTTCCTTCCTGGTTTGTGTAGAGGTTTATATATATATATATATATGGAAGCTTAGGGCCTTTTTAATACTTTCTTGAGCATGTTCTCAGCCCTACACATATCAGTTTCTTTCTAGATGACCAGGAATATGTCACAAGTTTTTAAAAGACCTTTGGAAGTCACATTCTTCAGCTTTTCCTTTCAAGCCTTTTGGTTAGTCTGTTCTTTGCCCAACTTTTGGCTTGTCTATTCCGTCCATTGCCTTGGGAAGCTGAAAATTTTTTAAAAGACTCACCTTTGAATGTTCTGAAAAAACAACCCCCTTTGAGAAGCTTTTAGACTTGCCAAGCTCCAGTCAGATCAAATAATAGCAAGCTTTTTGAGGAGAGACTTCCAGGTAATGACCTGACAGATCAGATAAGGGCAATTCTTGGAAATGAGGTCATGAAAGCCTCCTGCTCTCTTCTGTTCCTTCTCATACCTGAAATGCAAGCTGCTTTTTACCAAGGACAGTGACGGACTTGAGGACAGGAAATGGAACTTGGATAGGGACCAGGATAAGATAAAATAAAATGCCACTGAAGTTATGGTTCTTATGGAGACTTGGCTATTTTTCTTGAATAAATGTTTCACAGGTGGTTTCTGACCTTTGGTTAGTTTCAACAGTCACGAAAACTTGCTTCAGACGACTTTTGCCAGTTTCCAAGTAGATTTTAAAGATGGATAAATTTCTGCAGGTCCTCACTCTTTCATTTTCATTGGTATCCCCCCTACATAGAATGTCTTAAAGATAAAATGGAAATGCCAAATTACACCTTAAAAATGTTCACTATTATGCAGAATAACAAGCTAAAACAATACTACTGTTTATCAGTATAACATTAGTAAACTTTTAATGTTTTCATCTTTCTGCTGTTTTTTTTTCTGGATTTTCTAGAAAATAATAACATTGTGTCTTTTTATAGTATCAGTTCAAAATAAGTTTTGAAATAATAGTTTTAAAATTCAATGACTGTGTTTCCTAAGCATCTTGGAGTTTTAATTCTATGTTCAGCATTACGTTCTGAGCATGCCTAAAATTTGGTCTTTTTTAACCCCAGTCATCCATCACATGTCTCTTGGGAACAATGCACACAGATAAATACAGGAAAATAAAGAATCTATTTGAAAAAGTTTTGAGATCCACACTTTGAAGGCCAAAACCAAATCACCAAAATCTTTACAAAGCATGTAAATATGACCCATAAAATATCACTATGAATTTTAGTCTGCATATTATAATTACATATCTTGAACATCTTTATGTAAGTGGAAAAGAATGCTCCAACCATAAAAAGCTTCCAAACCCAAATTATATCTATATATTGTTGTGGTTTTCCAGAGATCTACACATTATTATAAAATTAGCAGAATGCCTTATTTTAATTAAATCCAAAGAAAATTGATTATTCATGTATGATATGAGGATATCGCCCTTGTATTTAAAATACTATTTGAACTACAATCCCCAAACCCTCGATATTTTAAATGAGATGGAGTTCACTAAGCTAAAATACTTTTCCTGATTTCTCCCCAAGACAAGAGTACAAAAAGCAATCAATTCTAACTATGACCTGTAGTGGCAAAAAATAAGAAAGCAGAGAGTTACCTATCTTACACAAGCTGACACAAGCTGAGTCTGTTAAAATCTGAATTTCTAACCATATGCAAATTATGAATATGTAATAAAAAATCAAAAATTAATTGTTTTAGTGTGTTTCATAACAATCAACTAAAGAATCTGTTCATATACATGGAGAGTATGCACTAGTCTTTTATAAAGAGCAAAATTCAAGAAAACTGCACAGTATCTGTTGTTGATGAAGTTTTTAAATAAAATCCAAAATCTAAGATTTGTAAAAGAATGTTAACAAAGTATGCAAGTTTTATTTTAATAGGTTAGGCAACATCAGGCCAGTTAGTCGTGAAAATTATGAAAACTAAAATTTGTTGACTTGGTTAGTCTCTTTTATTTTAGTTTATAGCCATGGACTATAAAATTTATTTTACTACTCCCAACAACCCACAAAACTTTTCACTGATTTCACCTAATAGGGAAATATCCATTATTAATGACATATCTATATAGATACATTAAAATGAAGTCAATCTGGAAAACTCAGTTATAAAAATGGTATTAAATATTCAAACTTTTGCATTCCCTGCTGTCAACTTATAAACACCAGATTGAGAACTAATGGCTTCTGTGAACAGCATAACAATGGGAAAAAATAAGTCAACTAATTACAGTGCTGACTATGTGTAAACTTATAGGTTAATCCCTTCTAAACTGGTGGTCTTCTGCTATTTACTTAGCTAACTCATGTTTCTGTAATTATAAACTAACTAGTCAGCAAGTTTTTCATCATAACTGAAGCATTAGTTTTGTGAAAAAACCCAATGGTCTAAATATATACGTTTATGTGTTTAATTTCAAATTATATATATATATATATATATATATATGCAATATATATACACATATACATGATTTCAAAATAGATGAATTTGAAGACTTAGAACATATAATTAATTAAGGTTTTATAATATCATCCTGACTCACTGAAGACTACCTTACCAATCCTTCCCACAATCATTAAACTTTAGATTTTCTTAGTTTTCTAACTACTTATGTCAGATCACTAAAGATGATTTGGAAGATAGATTTTTAGGACAAAAAACACTTGTGCTGATTTCAGCCCTAACAATCAGAGATAACAAGATAATAGATTACAGAGAGTTTGTTTAAATTTCTGTTATAACCATTTTATGCCATAATGTATTTAGAGTACATTTATTTTATAAATTTATCATAAATGTATTTTAAAATCTGAGTATGTGTGGGGCTTGGGTTGGGGCTCAGTGGTAGAGCGCTCACCTAGCACGTGGGAGGCCCTGGGTTCAATCCTCAGCACCACATGAAAATAAATAAATAAAATAAAGATATATGTATTTTAAAATAGCTGAGTATGTGTAAAAATTGAGTCTGAGGAATAAGTATTATGGAAAATATAGGACACATTCTAGTTTAATATTAGAAAGGTATACTCTGATTTTTTTGCCTATTTTAGATAGTTTATTTTTCAGTCTAGGTATTCACATGCACACACAAACAAACATATATTTCTTTTAACCATAATTAAAGATTCACCATAGCTAATATGTGAACTTCTGCAAACATTTTTCTAGGAATGTGGTAAGCCCTTTGATTTGTATACTCCTGTCTTATTTTAGCTGAGGTTATTTTATTTAAGATATATGATCTTTACCATTTCTGTTTGTGATAAATGTATTCTTAATAAGCTCTACATTGGTTTTCTTATGTCTATCATTATGCATATTTGTACTTTTTTGACTGCATTCTGAAAGCCTTTAAAAGTCTGACATTTATATTGGTGATTCAGTATTGCACAATATTATTTTATGCAACTTTTTATGAAACTTTACAGTTTCTAATAGATATTTATTTTAGCTACCTCTGAGTTCATCTTTAAATAGTTCCCTTTTCATTTTATTCTGTTGTTATATCTCAATTTGTGTACTTGTCCTCAATCATAGGCATGGTCCATTAAACATAGATCCGTATCAACCTTTGTAATAGTACAGGTATGTGGTTGTGTTGGTTCATAAAATCTACCTTCTTGGGACCAGCTGATAAGCGACATCATATCTGTAGGTAGAAAGTGCATTTTTGTCCTCAGTGCCCTGAAGAGTTCCCACTGTTGACATAGATTTTATCATTTGAGAATTAGCAATAATAAGATAGTATCTTTTCTCTCCCCTACTACTTGGAATTATGGCAACCCAAGGTTAAGGGTTAAGGTTAAGGGTTGAATTGTCTTGAATTGCTTCTGTTACTAAATTTATGTTAATCATTCTGGTGACTACATTTCTAAGTTTCACAACCCTGAATTTTTCTTACTCAGATTTATGCGTGTGTGTGTGTGTGTGTGTGTGTGTGTGTGTGTGTATGACTTATCACACTTTGCTGAGTGGACTTACCACTGTGAGTTACGTTATGAAATGTAAGTACAAGGAGAGGTTCTGATATGGAAAAGAGGGAAGGAGAGCTGCTGTTCTAAAATATTAGAATGACAGTAGATCAATGGTTTAAGATCTGGATTTCCTGAACTAAGAGTCAGACAAAGCTGAGAATGGATTTTCCTATAATACCCAATTAGCACTGCAAAGATGGGCAAGAATTTGGGGTACTCAGATAAATTTCATTAAGTTATGGCTTAAAGGTAGTCAGATACATTGGCAAACATTTGTCTTAAGTTTTACTTTTTTTCCCCCAAGATTTAATGCAATCGTGCTCTTTATTTTATTCAGTACATATTTCAATGGAGATGTAGTTGACATCATGTGCAGACTCATACCTATTTCCAAATATAAGCCAAAAACGATCCTTAATCAAGGAAGCAGACCTACATTGTCACATAAAAATTAAATATTTATTTTATTGTATTTTATTAGCATTAGTAATGTTTTTAGACCAACTAATTAGGAGGTGAGATGCTTCTGCTAATACCTGTCACCATAAAGTTGAAATAGATTGACATAGTGCCTACTTTTAGAACATACATAAAAAATTGATATCTGAAGGAATAATTTTGTTCCTAAAAAGGGCTAATTTATTATTATTATTTCTTCAATTAGTGAAGCTTAGACTTCATCACAAAATAAGTAGAATTCTGTGTTTGTTTCTTTATTTGTCTTGGGAAGGAACCAGAAGTTAAATTGTTTTAAATTCCTCCCAACTAAGTAGCGCCTTAGCTTTATATTTAGTTTACATGTCATAAAAATTAGCAACTTGCTTCACTGAAGTTTAGAGGAAATGATGAGGGTGACAATAACACTACTACTTATGATCCCCTTATAAAATTTCCATAGCAATAAGTTCTATATACCTCACACATGCAAATAGTATACAGATGTGATAATCAGAATTAATCAGAATCAAAACTAATTTTCAATTTTGTTTGAAATAAAGTGCGATGAGGAGTTAAACTGATTTGTTATTGGGCCATTCCAAAATCTGGTCTAGACTTGCTTCCAAAACCTGTTTCCATTTATTTCAGTACTTTTTTTTTTTAAGCACTATGTTGATCAGTGAGGCTTTTGACATTTACATAAAGCAAAAAAGGCATTTTCATTCTCTTGGAGCTATTCTTCCAAGAGAAAGATGGTGCAGCTAGAGAAAACATTAATTAGAAGCACATCTAACATAAATGGCTTGTCACTGAGTTACAATACTTAGCAGAACTTACACTGTCCTTGGAAGATCGAAAAATTCCTTTAGTGCTTGGTTCTAACTTGAGAAGTTAACTACTCTAATTTGTAGGGATACATATTATGCACAGACTGCAATGTATTTGCATATTTTAAATACTTTAAAGAATATTTCACCAAATGAATCCCTTATGTAATATAATTTAGTTCACAGGTTGAAAAATGGGATAACAGTTTCAGTTTGCTGTCACTCTCCTCATGCTGAAAGTATAGCTGGAGAATAAAATAAGCAGTGCATAAAAACAGATATTACAGTAACAACTGCCATGATTATAAAAGGGATACACTGCACTGTTTTTGCTTATTTATAACAAATGAGCATAACCATCTTCTTGTGCTTCTTTGGGGAATAGGATTAATTTCTTTTGCTACATTGCAATGAAGCATGGGTAATGTCATTGAATGTGTGTCTAAATGACCCTAAAATATTACATTAGTAGAAATGATGGGATAAAAGTCATGCAAATGAACAAGATGCTATGTCCCCCACATTCTTTAGTTTCACATTGCATGATAATGAGATAACTCTGTCATTGTTCAAACTACCCATGGATGCCAGTTTATTTGAGAAAGTGGCTTTGAACAAAGCAGAAAATTGTAAGAGCTTTATTACTTGATCTGTGCTGGATTTATAAGTACACAAATTTGCATCAGTGTATCCCTTTATCAACCATTTCCCCCTTCTTCTCTCTGTTTATTCTAACAATAATTATGTTAAACAAATAACAATTCTAGGACAGGGAATACAACTATTGCAACCTCTCTTCTTCAACAGATTATTTGTTGGGCAGTATATAGATGGTCTAAAAATCCAACACATTTTCCCTCCTTTACATTAGTCTGTAGATATAGTATCTAACCATGTGAAAAAATTGCACAAAAATAGAACATCAGATAACTTACACATTGATCTATGACCATGATATAGGGACTTCTTTTCATGTATCAAGTTATATTATCACTTATAATAGAAGTATCAATAAATTGTTCCATAGATTTCACTGTCTTAAAATTATATCTCTTAAATAACTATTATCAATTAGAAGATATAAGATAATATAATCTGAATCTTACTTTTTATTTCCATTCTAGGGACCTAAGTCTTAGTGCATCCTAAGAGAACTATTCATCAGACATGTCAGAGATATTTTTCAGTTCTTCCAGGAACTGTTTAGAATTAGGTCAGAAATTTTAGGAAATTCTGGTGTGAATATAATCACCTGCAATAATTTATAAATTTTGTTACCTCTCCAGAGCTACCTGTGGCCCACAGTGGAAAATCCAGTTGAGTAGGACTGTCCTCTAAGATTCTCAGCAGGGTTCCCCAACTACAGTTTAGTAATTGCTGAAATAATTCCAGTACACCAAGACCTACAAGGATGTCAAGTAGCAAAAATAGGGCTCTTGTTGAGAGGGTATAGGAACTAGGAGAAAAAAGAAACTCCACAAACTCTACGTGGTCACTTTTCACATGTGTAGAATATACTTAGGGACAACCTCTAGAAATAATACATTGACCAAGATTGAAAGAGCTTAAGTTTTGATTAATGAGGAAGTTACATGGAACACATTCATTGTACTTAGTACATGTCAAACAATTAATCTTCAGAGTCCCCAGCAACAAAGGGGCATTATATTTTTAAGTGAAGAAAGAGACACACAATGAAGTAAAATAATGTGCTTCCTTGCATTTCCATCAGAATCTTTTATAATCCCAGTTTCCCAAAACTTCTTGGCAGTGAACTCCGGACTTCTTTCTGAAGTACTTAACTATTCTTTTAACTCTGCAAGCAAAACATTCTTTGTGACTGTTTTGCTTTTGTCTTTTTTATTTGAGGCAATAAATAACATTGTCATTAACTTTTTATATAGACTCCCCATGAGTCATCTGAGATTTCATTAAGAAGTCTATCATCTTAGTGGCTGAATAAAACTCCATTGTGTATATATGTCACATTTTCTTTATCCATTCATCTATTGATGGACACCTAGGATGGTTCCATCGTTTGGCTACTGAGAATGGTGCTGTTATGAATCACTATAGTGTGATGACTTTAATTCTTTAGGATAAATGTCAAGAAGTGGTATAGCTTTAAAAAAATAATTCTGTCATTTTGCAACTTAACATATGCTATAAACAAATTTAGTAAGGACTGGAAGTGTTGAATTTGGTTCTGTTACTTTCTCTTATTATTTTTTTCATATCCAGTTTTTTTCTAAAACAATAATACATCCAGGGAAATGGTATTATTGAAGTACATACATACATACACACACACACACACACACACACACACACACAAGATCTGTGATCTAGTTAATAACAGAGGAGTTAGAAGCAAAGAATTTAAAAAATAGCAAAGTAAATGAGGTGACCTTGATATTCATTGATTATAGACTATGTAATTTAAAGCAATACTTTATGAACATAAAAAGTCTTGGTATGCTTAAGCTTGAATCATCAATGTAGAACAATTGCCACAATTTTGTGGTCAGGCTGATTTTTAGGGACCTTGGAAAAAATCTGATTATCAGGTAACAGAGTACCATGTACAAACCTTGTATAACAAGAAAGAGACTATGGAAAATATGTACAGACTTCTGTAAAATTGCCTTTTCACTGGCAAAAAAAAACTTATCCAAATGATTTTCAGCTATTCAAGGTGCTATAACAGAGCATAGAAGGAATAGCTTATTAACAACCAAAATTGATTTCTCAAAGATATGGAGGCTAGGAAATCCAAGATTTAGCTCTGGAAGATTGTCTTTTCTGAGTTCTCTCTTCCTATCTTATAGATGGTGCCTTCTTGATATTGTCTCACGTGGTAGTAATGGAAAAAGAGCTCTGTTGGGAATGGTTTATACATGTATTAAAACCATTTTTGAGAATTCAGGCCTCATGACCTAATCACAACCTAGTATCATGGCACTGAGAGTTGGGTTTCAAATAAGAATTTTGGAGATACAGATATTTAGATCATAGCAAATATATTCTGAGTAAAGATAAAATCAATGACATAAGGAAATCTTTCTTTTGTATCAGTAATAGATTTGGGATTTATGCATACCCAACATTTTAAATTTTTTTCATGAAGCTAAATCTAAAAACTGGAATCTTGAATGGCATGATAGTTTTGCATGAAGATCAGTGAACTATGAGCTAGCTATAAGCCAAATAGGGATGAATGTCTGTCTCTGTATATGCAGTTTTATTGAAACACAACTTTGTCTATTGATTTACATACTATGTGGCTACATTCACCAGACAATTGCCATGTTGAATAGGACAGGGATCTTAAGATTTTCAAGCCTAAAGGATTTATCATGTACTCCTTATCTAAAAAATTATTCTGATTCTGGGTCTTGCTGTTTTATGAAGCAAAACAAAGGCAAGTACTATTCATTAAATGATAGGATAATGGTGATTTTTCCCCATTCTTCTACTTTCTTTCTGTGTATTCTAATTCTTTGAAATGTTCATATATAATTCCTATCATAGAAAATATAATTTTAATTTGGTTCCATTTTAAATATTCATTTTATAATAGGAATATAATTTTTAAAGCACTTTAAAATTGTTTGCTAATTTTCTTTCTTTCTTTCTTTTCTTTTCTTTTCTTTTTTTTTTTTTTTGCAGTACCAGTTTTCCCACTACTGAGTACATCCTCAGCCGTTTTTATTTTTCTCAGCCTCATGAGTTACTGGAATTGGACCTCCAGCTTCTTTGCTCTCTTTTTCAACAAAATTTCTCATAAAATATTTTTCAAAATGGTAGAGCTGATCTAGGCAACAACCCTCAACCATTCCACACCCCAGAAAGGAAGCAGTTGACCAGAGAAGTAGGTGACCAAGATAATACTATGAAACTCAATGTTAGTCAATTTGAGATTAAGAGGGGCTTAGAGTTTGGCTAACAGAGAAGAAAATAATGACAGAATTCCTTGACTTCCAGTGTGGGGTCAGGCAGGAGGTGTAACAAAGAGAGAAAGAGGAAGATGAAAAGCCCATAAGTTCACTTCCTTCATGACAGTGGAAAAGAAAAGCAGAGCAAGTTAAAATAACATGGGAGCGGCAAAGACAGTGAAGGAGATCAAATGGTTTAACTGAAATTGTGGACTGAAAGTTGTACTGAGCTGGACAGTCATTTTGGAGAGTCCACAACTAGTCAAAGTCCTTCGAAGAAATTAGATCAACACAGCTTCTCTTCACCTTCAGATAGCAACAAATAAAACCAGAGAGAATACCCCAGAAATGGGTTGTCTCAATAATCTGTCTGGACGCAACTTGTAAAGGGATCCCTGATAGATCAATGTAAGTAGCACAGGAAACAGCTATACCACTCCTTGGTATCCTGAAAAACTAAAATATTCATACTAGCAGGAGAACCACAAGTTTAAAGTTAGCCTCTACAATTTAGGGAAGCCATAAGCAATTTAGTGAGATCCGATCTCAAAATAAAAAAAAAATTTAAAGGGCCTAGAATGTAGCTCAGTGTTTAAATGCCCCTGGGTTCAATACCCAGTATAGATAGATACATACATACATACATACTAGAAATTCAATTAAAACTTTAAAAATAAGAATAAAAAATAAGATCTGCATACATAATGATATAAGCACATCAATGTTTCATAACAGCACAATTCACAATATCCAAATTATGGAACTAGCCAGAGTCCCATCAACAGATGAATGTATAAAGTATGGTGTTCTATAAACACACACACACACACACACACACACACACACACACACAATGGAGTTTTTCTCAGCTATAAAAAAGAATGAAATTTTGGCATTAGGCAGTAGATAAATAGAACTGGAAAACAGCATGCTAAATGAAATAAACCAGACCCATGCAGTCAAGAGTCTAATGTTTTCTCTCCTATGTAGAAGTTAGACCCAAATAAGGGAAAAGGTGGGGGAGGGAATCCCATGAAAATAGAAGGGTAATCAGTGGAGTAGAAGAAGAGGCTGAGGAAGAGGAGGAAGAGAAAGGAAAGTGAGGAAATGTGGAATTAAATGGACCAGATTGTCCTGTGTAAATATATGACTATACCATAGTGAATTTCACCTTTATGTATATGTCTAAAGCACTGATTAAAAAAAAAAACTAAATAAATACAAGGAAGACCAATAGGGTAGAGGAAGGGGAAACAGCAGAAATGGGCAGGTGACAGGATGGGATGTACTGGGGACTGAAGCAGAGCAAATTATATTCCAAACATGTATGATTATGTGAAAATTAGCCCCATTATTAGGTATAACTATAATGTACTAATAAAAATATAAAAATATTCCCTAAAACAATTATTTATGTTTCCTTGTCTCTAATTCTTTAATTCACATTCTTTTTTTAATGTTTTCATGGCTTCACTCCCACAAAATGTTAAAATTGGTCTCATCAAAGTCTTCAATGCATCTACATTGTCCAATTCAATATTTATTTCTCACTTCTTTTGCTTGACCTTTTAGCAACATTTGAAAGAGTTGATAAGTCCTTTTTCCTTGAAATTTTTTTAGTAATTGCCTTCTAGGATTTCATTCACATCTATTTTCCTCCTATATAACTGGCTGCTTCTTTTAATCTCTTTTTCTGACTTTTCCTTGGCTTTCCACCTCTTATGAATAGCTAGTTGCCTTTGGACTCTGTCCTTGATCACATTTCTAAATCTATACCCATTTGTGCACACCCCACCCATGTCTCACTGTATCCTTAAGTTATTCTGGAACACCAGCCCTATGTTTATTTCCTTTTAGACATCTCTTCTTGGGAGTCCAATGGGATGTCTGAAATTTAACCTGCCTAACATTGAAATACTGATAGCTCTTCTAACCCAGATTGACTCTTCTAGCATCCACTCCATCTCAGCAATAGAAACCAAATCTTTGAAGTTATCCTTGACTCTTCATTGTCTCACACTTCACTTTTTTATGTTATTTTTTAAAATTTATATATGACAATGGAATTCATTATAATTCTTATTACACATATAAAGCACAATTTTTTGTATCTCTGGTTGTATACAAAGTATATTCACACCAATTCATGTCTTTATACATGAACTTTTGATAATAATGATGATCACTTTCCACCATTATTTCTAACCCTATGCCCCCTTGATTCTCCTTCAACCACTCTAACCTATCTAGAGTTCATCTGTTCCTCCCATGCTCCCACTCCCTATCCCACTATGAATCAGCCTCCTTATATCAAAGAAATCATTTGGCATTTGGTTATTTGGGATTGGCTAACTTCATTTAGCATTATCTATTCATTTACATGCAAATGCCATGATTTTATTCTCTTTTATTGATGAGTAATATTCCATTGTGTGTGTGTGTGTATATATATATATATATATATATATATATATATATGCCACATTTTTTTATCCATTCATCTATTGAAGGGCATCTAGGTTGGTTCCACAGTTTAGCTATTGTGAATTGTGCTGGTATAAACACTGATGTGGCTGTGTCCCTGTAGTATGCTGTTTTTAAGTTCTTTGGGTATAGGCTGAGGAGAGGGATCCCAATCAATAAATGGGCCAAGGACCTGAACAGATGATTCTCAGATGATGATATATAATCAATCAACAAATATATGAAAATATTCATCATCACTAGCAATTAGAGAAATGCAAATCACACCACTCTAAGATTTCATCTCACTCCAATCAGAATGGCAGCTATTAGGAATACAAACAACAAGAGTTGGTACATTGCTGGTGGGACTGCAAAGTGGTGCAGCCAATATGGAAAGCAGTATGGAGATTTCTTAGAAAATTGGGAATGGAATCACATCCCATTTTAACAAAACATAACAACTTCACCTTCAATTTATGGACAAAATTTAAGCATCACAACTTTTACAAGCAAAGCAGCTAATGTTTGTTGCACTGTCTTCTCCTCTTGCCCTCAAGGTAGTTTAAATGCCTATAATGCCCTATGTGATCAGCCCCCTGGTAATTCTCAGTCTAGTATAATTTTGCTCCTATTTTGATCCTCTCTACCACACCAACTCTACCTTATCAGGAAATTTTCTTTATTATTGGGGCATTCATGCTTGCTATTCTCTCTCCTCACATCCCTGCCAACCAATAAATGCCTATATCTTCAGATTCATGCTTGGTAACTCCCTCAATTCTTTCTTTGCTTCTAATTCCCATCCTGTACTTTTAATTGATCCTCTTCATCCTACTCTGTATTTGCTACTAATCATTGCATTTAGTATCTGATGTTGTAGTCTAGAATTTGCTTTTTGATTTTTTTATATTATCTGTCCTTCTGATAGATCAACCCCATGAAGAGAATAATCTTCATCTTTTTCCATGAATATGTCAAACACTACCTGACAATAGTATGTGTGTGTATACGCATATGTATACATATATATTTATAAGAAATAAACATGTATACATGTGCACATAGAGTCAAACATGTCTACCTATCCTTCACACTAGAAGAATTCAGGTGTTCATCACTTTCAAAAGTTTTACTGTGGAGAAATATTTCTCTTCAATAAATGGCAAATATATTTTCAAGTTCAGGATCCAGTATATTTTTTTCCAAATCTGACATTTCAGTGACAGTTTATCAGTTGGAAACACATTCTGGATAGGTTTTTAAAAATGTTCTAGACATAATTTTCTGATAATGCTGTATATTGAAGAGTGGTTCAACTTTCTTGCCTTGGGCGATTGCTGAGCCATCTAAATATCCATCTCAACCAATCAGATATACTAATCCCAGGAAGCAATATTCCAATAGTAATAGCTACAAAATCCATTAGAAAATTTACAAAGATATGTTTATTCAGTTTTTTTAATTACCAAAAGACTAAAAATAAAACTATTGTCAAAATTCTTTTTTAATGGAGATTATCATCTCACAATCCATATATATTTTCTGAAAGACTTGAGGTTAATAGCCTTAAATATATCTATATCTATGTTTCATCTTTGCTTTATATTTTTCTTTTGTTGACTATTTACTCCTTCCTATCATTCAAGAAGATAAATAGGCCCCAAAGGAGTGTTGCTTCTGTTGAAGGCATTTTCTCATCTCTGTCTTAATTTTCTCAATCCATCATACTTCATGTGAGATTGTAGGAAATTCATGTGCCTTTTTGGATTTTCTTCTGATGCAGATTTCATTTTGTTTTTCTCTATTGCTTGCATTGTTTTAAAAATTACTACAATTAGGGCTGTAGCTGTAGCTCAGTGGTAAAGCTCTTGTCTTGCATGTGTGACCCACTGGGTTCAATCTTCAGAACCATGTAAAAGTAAATAAATATACTGTGTGTTCATCTACAACTAAAAAAAAGTTTTAAAAATTACTATAATTATTTTTTTGAGCACCTTTGATGTGAATAACATTAAACTAAATGCTGAGATGGACCAATATTTACAAAACTTAAAGACCTTAGTATCTTGCTTCATTTTATTTTTTTCATAAATTTTGTCATAGAAGCAATTGTTAATTTCCATGATACTGCAATCATAATGTTCAGGGTGAATTTGCATGGCATCTACTATTGAAAGCAATTATACAACTTAAAGTTAACTTAAAATTTGATTTGGAAATATAAGAAGCCCAGAATAGCCAAGCAATCCTTAGCAAGAAAAGTAAAACAAGAAGTATCACAACCAGAACTTAAATATTACTAAAGAACAATAGTAACAAAACAGCATGGTATTGGAACCAAAACATACATAAAGTCCAGTGGAACAGAATAGAAGACACAGAGATAAACCCACATAAAACAGTTATTTTATATTAGACAAAGGCACCATAAGCATACATTTTAGAAATTTAACCTCTTCAACAAATGGTGGTAGGAAAACTGGAAATCCATATTAGCAGAATGAAATTCAACATCAATCTCATACCCCACATAAAACTCAACTCAAAGGATATCAAAGACCTAGGCATTAGACCAGAGAACATGAATCTACTAGAATAAAATATCGAGAACTTTCCATCACATCATCTTAGAAACCAACTTTCTCAACAAGACTCCTAAAGTGCAAAGGATAGAATTATGAATCAATAAATGGATGGTATCAAACTAAGAAGCTTCTTCACAGCAAAGAATCAAGAATGTTTAGAGAGATCCTACAGAATAGGAGAAAATCATTGCCACTTGTACTTCAGATAATCTCCATTAGTCTCCAGGATATACAAAGGACTGAAAAAAATTGATAAAAAACAAATAACACAAAAAATAAATGGGCAAAGAAACTGAATGGGCACTTCACAGAAGAAAAAATTTGAATAGTTAACAAATATATGAAAAAATGTTCAACATCTCTAGCTATTAGAGAAATGAAAATTAAAACTACACTGAGATTCCATCTTATTCCTGTGATAATGGCAATTATAAGAATACAAGTAACAACAAATGTTGGTGAGGATGTAAAGGAAAAGGTTCACACATATATTGCTGGTAGGATAACAAATTGGTGCAACCACTCTGGAAAGCACTATGGAGATTCCTCAGAAAACTTGCAATGAAACCACCATTTGACACAATTATTCCACTCTTTACTATATATCCAAAGGACTTAAAATCAGCATACTGTGATGCAGCTAAGCTATGGAACCAATCTACGTGCCCTTCAACAGATAAATGGATAAAGAAAGTGTGGTGCATATGTACAATGGAATATTACTCATCCATAAAGAAGAAAGACACTATGGCATTTGCCGGTAAATGGATGGAAGTGAAGACTATCATGCTAAGTGAAATAAGCTAACCTCCCCAAACTGAGGGCTAAATGTTCTCTCTGATGTGAGGATGCTAACACACAATAATGGAAGAGGTGGGAAGACCAGAATTTCCTTGGATTAGATAAAGGGGAATGAAGGGAAGGAAGAGGGGATGAATATAGAAAGACAACAGAATGAAAATGACATAACTTTAATATGCTTATGTATGTATACGAGACAAGTGAAACTCAACATCATGTATAACGAGAAGAATGGGATCCTAATTAGAATAAGTTATACTCCATGCACATGTAATATGTCAAAATACATTCTACTTGCACGTATATCTAAAAAGAACAAATAAAAAAAGGAAAAGGAATAATTTTATTCAAAAGAACACAATTTGAATACAGTATACAGGTCAGGGCAGAAAATTGCTTTTGTTCAATAAACTGAAAATTAGTAACAATAAATCCAATGTGTGAAAACATATTCTTGTACTTGTATTTTAAAATGTGGCCCACATCTTTAGTTCTGACATTAATGTGAGAGAAAAAAAATCCTATACTGAATATATTTTTCTGTGATTATAAGAATTTCATCACTTCTCATAAAATTTTGTGCATCTGCTCTTAAAAAACACAAATTTTCTGCCAAAAATACTATATACACAAAGCAAGCAATATTTTACCTTTTATTTTGTATGATCTATTCATTGGGAGAGTAGTTTATTATATGTATTATATTTGTAATAATTTCAAAATTTTTAAATATTCCAAAAATGGTTAAAATAATTCAAGCTGACAAGCTTTTATTTTTAGGGTCTATTTTATTAATTAAATACTTTTAACAATTCCTTTTGATCAAAATTACAATATTATATTTGTGTATATATATATATATATATATATATATATATATATATATATGTTTTGGGGTTAATATTTCCAAATTTCTTTATTATTAAGACTTGGAAAACTCCAAGCCTTCAAATTTCCATACATTGAAAGTCAGAATGGTGTAAATTCTATGGAACACAAAAGCTCACAAAATGTAGTAGACGGTTACGGTTTAGATCTGAAATGTCCTCCAGAAAATTCATGCATTGAAATCATGGTCCATAATATGCCAAGTTTCCGATATAGAGCTTTAAGAGAATATTTTGATCTTATGAGGGCTGAAAACTTCAGTGGGTTAATCCATTTCATGAATCAATGATTTGAATTAACTATTGGGGAGTAATTATAGGGAGACAGGGTGTGGTTAGAGGAAGGTCACTGGCTATGTGGACTTAGGGAATATATCTATTCATGGCCTCTTTCTCCACTCCTCTTTCTTTGCTTCCCAGCTGCCATAAGCTAATAATCTCCCTCTGCCATATCCTTCTGCCATAATGTTTCTATCTTGAAGTGAACAGACCATGAACAGAACTTCTTAAACTGTGAGCCAAAAAAAAAATATATCTCCTCCTCTAAGATATTATTGTCAGTGTTGTTATGATTTAGATGTGAGGTGTCCTCCAAAAGCTCACATGTAAGACAATGCAAGATGGTGTGGAGGAGAAATGATTGGGTTATAGTCGTGACATGATCAGTGAATTAATACCTGAGAGGATTAACTGAGTAATAACTGGAGGCAGGTGGGGTGTGACTGGAGGAAGTCGTTTATTAAGGACATTGTGTTGGGGTATATATTTTGTATTTGGAGACAGGATTCTCTCTGCTTTCTGGTTACCATGTTAGCTTCTTTCCTTTGCCACTCTCTCCTGCCATGATGTTCAGCCTCACAAGCCCTGAGGAATGGAGCCTTTCCATTTATGGACTAAGAACTCTGAAACTGTGAGCCCTCAAATAAACGTTTCCTTCTCTACAGTTGTTCTGGTTGGGTCTTTTAGTCACAGCGGTGAAAAAGCTGACCAGAACAGGTGTTATG
The DNA here is from genome assembly GCF_045843805.1 of Urocitellus parryii. NCBI lineage: Eukaryota > Metazoa > Chordata > Mammalia > Rodentia > Sciuridae > Urocitellus > Urocitellus parryii. The sequence continues at coordinate 95,854,863 of NC_135542.1, forward strand.
GTTTATATATGAGATGTCTCCCAAAAACTCATGTTATGAGAATACAAGAATGCTCAGAGATCAGATGCTCACATAGGAGAGTTTTAATCTAATCAGTGGACTAACTACTGAGACAGTTAACTGAGTGATAACTGTAGTCAGGTAGGATATGGAAGGAGGTAGTAGGCCACTAGGGTTGTGCCTTTGATAAGGGGTATGTTTTGTTTATCCTTCCAACTTGCCATGTCCTGAGCTACTTTCCTCCACTCCATTGTCCCCCTGTGATGTTCTGCTTCACCTTTGGTCCAGGGCTATGGGTCCACCAACCATGGGCTGAACCTCTGAAGTCTTACCTTACTCTATGGAATTCTTGTCAGACTAAAACATCAGGTATTTTGGTCTCAGTGATGAAAAGCTAAATAGCACACAGGTTAATGGCTCAGTTTCACAGAGCTGAATGAGTAGTCCCATGGAGTAAAGGATCTTTTCAATCAGAGGCTGTGGAGCAGGATACATCCAATGGGTCTTGAGGAGTGTTTATACTTGCTGAGATCCCACATCCTAAGGGACTCTGAAGGTTTTACTGGCAAAAGCATTGAAACAATACAAGAAGTTTCAAAGAGTCCAGTTCAGAAGCTGTAGCCAGTAGAAAATCATCCATACATTCCACCAACCATTGATTTTAGCTTTGGAATCATTAAGCTAGCCAAAAAGAATAACAGCAACAAGGTATGGGAGGCTAGTCCTGGCAAATATTCAATATTCAACTATCAAAAAAAAAAGTAAGTTACTCTCCTATTTCTACTGCCTAATGATTATTTTGTAAAGAGCAATAACTCTAATTCCCTGTTACTCTGTCAAGAGCTTTGATTATACCTCAGTAGCTACTCTCCCTTTCTTCCATAGTAATAAAACTTCTCAATTTTTAACTAAACACAGAATCCTTTTTCATTTTGAATAAAGAATGTGACTAAGATCTTAACCATGATATATAGACAGAGGAATGTCTGGGGGAACTTCTCAAGAACATTATTTAAGATAATTGACTTTGTCTTTTGCCCATCCTTAGTTAGTCCTAAATTCTAACACTTGTAAATTGGGATGTGATAGCTAGGTTATTAACAATGATTTGGAACTCTGAAGACACGGATCATACCCTGGAATTGGAGGGTAGTGAGGTGAAATCAGCCTACATCCTGAGGGCTTTGTGAAAAATTTTCATATAAACCTCCAGAATTCTATGTGGGACAAGAATGTATCTCTTGTTAAGTGATATTTACTATGCTGTGTTTTCTCTCAGAGTCCCATGTAATTATAATGTATTCAGCATTTCCAGATTTATCCTGATATTATTCTTAGAGAATCACTTAGTTCAAAATTTTGATATCATGGTTGTTTAACCAATTGAAATTGAGAATGTGACCATTCTCTCTTGTTCACCTGTAAGTAATGGTTAAGGGGATTGTCTTTGGAGTTTGACAGACTTTAGCCTTCTACTTCTTAGATGTGATAGTTTTCTAAACTATTTAAAATCTCTAAGTATCAATTAATCACAAAAGTTATTATAAATGTACCTATTATCTCATACCATTGCAATGAAAAATGATTTAGATAATATATACAAGACATAATAGAACATATAGAACATAATAGAACATATAGTAATAACTAAAAATTTATAGGTGAACAGGCATACACTGAATCACACTTTCACATTTGTTCCAGTTATGAGTGGTAAAACAAGCACTAGATATTACATAGGTTAAAGGTTACTATTTAAAATTATGATAATTTTATGTACACACATGCTTAAATTTTAAATTCCAAAACAAATACTGGAAAAATCGAAGTTGTTATCTTTGCTATAAAGAAAAAATTCAAATGTTTATAATATAATAAAGAATTTCTCTATATCAAGTGAATCTGATCTCCTTTTAGTAGGATATTTTAAAAATAAAGCTTCCTATTGTTGGAAAATAAATATTTTCATGTTGCTAGATGAGCTATGTTTGAGAATTTATCTTATAAACAAATGTTTTATGGTATTAAAATATTTTATAATACCAATCTATATATATATATATATATATATATATATATATATAGTACATTTTTTTCAGTTAAAGAGGGAAATATTTTCACAGACAATCTTTCATTTGTGGACATTTATTGGTAAATAGTGTTAAAAAACACTGTTTTAAGATTTGAATAAAAAATATTCCTTCAGGGTTTTCTTACCCCTGTTTAAGAATATTATTTGTATATTTTTGGAGACCTTTTAGTCTGATAGTATTTCTAAAAGTAAAAGTATATTAACTTAAACCAAAAATGATTAAAAATTTGTTTAATTCCCTATTTCCTTTGACACAGAATATATATTAACAAAGAATAATAATGTGGCCTTGCATTCTAAGGAAAAACTAATTGCCTGTATGTCATTTGTTCATTTGCAGCAAATAGTATGTGGAACACAATTTTCTGCCTGACACAATTCTTTTTAATTTTTTAGCAAGAAAAATATCCTCAACCTAACAGAACATTTAAAGAGTTTTCTATTTCAAAAGTGATATCCTATTTTATTTTTGGCATTTTGTACATCATCTAGTGATTTTCTGCTAATTTAAATATGGCTTCTTATCACAGACTGATTACCTAAGGTAAAATATATGGACGCAAAATGGTTTCTAAATGTTCTCAGTTCCTAAACTTTTTCAAGATTTTCTGTTTGCATGAATATTCCTATCCTCACAGAACTTATGTGGATAATGAGGAGTCGAAAGGAATAAACTTTTTTTTTATATTTTTGGTTACTGCAGTATAAAATGAGTTTATTTTTTGAGATAGGGAGAAAGCAAGTGAGTTAAATTCAGTTTAGAAAATATCTCATGGAAGAGTGCCTCAATCATATTGATTAAGTAATTCAGAATTGCTCTAAAGGTGGACAGTATAGAATCTTAATAATATTTGAAAAATATATAGACTTCTTAAATGTGTGGGCACAGTTCTACATATATTCTCTATACGAATTTATTTAACCATATCAACCCTCTTATGAAGGAGATGCTGTTATTTACACATACATTTTGTAGATGATAAAAGAAAGTCAAGGAGGTTGGCTACTGGCCCAGAGTCTAACATCACAGAAGAAATACAGCCAGAAAACAAGCTTGGGCTGCCTGCCTGCAAAGTTTATGTTTTCCACCTACATACTATGGCCTCTTAAATGTTGCTGTTTTTGTCATTTTTAAAACATTTTTCATGTTTGTTTGTTTTTCAGAAATTATGTTTAGGGGCCATATGTAATAATTTAAAATACTAGTAGGTACAAAGCTATTAAGCCCAAGCACACTGAATTAATACCACAATTCAATGTCAGAGAACAGACTTCTGTTTCTGGCAGTAATATTATCTAAATAACCTGAAGAAACAACTGACAAAGCACATCTAGACATTCTAGGTTAAATATAAAAATACAACCTTTTAAATGTTGTAGCAGAGCTCCCAACATAATATCAGAATTACCAGAGGCACAAAAGAAAAGAGAATTAGAAATCAGAAACCAGCACAAAACATCAAGAAGGTGTACACACACACACACACACACACACACACACACACATCTCAAGTTGAACTCTCAAAAGCCTACATTCCAGATTCATTTGATGAACCAAAAAAATACTTCCATAAAACCAAGCAAATTTGCCTATCTTGGCCTAGAACCTGGTAGGAAAAAAAAATCACTTCCATAAAAAGTACAAATCATAGTCTGTTCTCAGCAGTTAGGAATTTCATTTTATAATTTCTATGTGGTCTAGGAGAAAATGTCCAGCAATAAGTTCACTTAAAATTTTCCCAGGTTGATAGTAACTTACAATGCCTAGCTGAACTAAGCTCAAATATACTCTTGAGGTAAAGACATTCAACTCATCTTCCTAAAGGTCCTGCAGATTAAATTTTGAGACATTTGAGATCCCCATTTAAAATTATCCAGTACATAAGAATAAGTCACAATAAGTGTGAATCATCAGGAACAAAAGTATTAAAACTTAAACCCAGCAGCATAGGATAAAGAAAATAAATATCAGATTAAAGAAAAAAAAAACAGGGGCTAACTTGCAGTAATATTAAAATTAACATGTTTAAAATATAATTGAAAAAAAGAGAGTGGGGAGATAAGAAAAATAAACAGAGCATTTACAAAGGACTAATATAATTATTTAAGAAAGTAACCTCAATTGATGTGCTAAAGCAAATAATCCAGGAGAGAGATCTAATGTATTGAGAGATCTATGTGTAGAAAATAAGGTAATGAATAAAAGAGTATATCTCTTTGCCAAAGTGTCCTTCCTCCAGAAAGAGAAGATCATGCAGTAACACTCTATTGGGGAGTACAATGCCATGGAAATATAAGGGAGTGGAAAAGGGAAGAGAGGAGGAAGGTGGAGACAATAAAATCAAGGAGAGGGTGCTAAACGTGTTACTGAGCTAGCAACTATACAGCTTCCTGTCAGAATGTTTGCTCTTGCCTCAACAGAGATGAGAATCGATTTTCATCACTGTATTTCATCTCCTGTTGGTCAAAATTGGCCACATCAGTGTTTCACTTCCTACACTCTGAGGCTATCTGTGGGTGAAATCAAGTAGATCCAGCCAGGCTCTGAGATGGTAGAATTGTTGATAGAGTTTGGACCCCTGTAACCACCATTAGGCCAAGGTGTCTTCTGGGACCTCTGCTTATAGACCCTCTTGCCGTTATAATTAAATTAACCCATTGTATTAACTTCAGACCTGCATTATATGACTCTTGCCTTTGACCAAGGGCCAATTGCTTTTGAAGTATGAGACACTGTAGTATCTATTTGGCATCCAAATAGGAAAGGAGTAAGTGAGATTGTTTCTGTTTGCTTATGACACATCTTATACTACCCAAAAGCTGGTAGAAATGATAAATATTCAATAAAATTATAGGTTTCAAACTTGATATACAAAAACTAGCACGCTTCTATATACTAATTACCAACCATTTGAAAAAATTAAGAAAACAATTCCATTATAACAGCACCAAACAGAGTGAAATGCTAAGAAAGAAATTTAACCAAGAAGGTGATAGGTATACACACTGAGGGTTATACAAGATGGATGAAAGAAATTGAGGATATTACAGATAAATTGAAACAGATCTCAGGTTCATTGATTGGAAGAATTGTTAAATTATCTATACTACTAAAAGTGATCTAAAGATTCAATGAAATTCCTGTCAAATTTCTAATGTCAATTTCACAGAAAAAGAAATAAAACCCTAAAATTTCTATGGAACCAGGAAGGACTTTGAATAAGAAAAACAATCCTGAACAAAAAGAATAAACCTGGGGACATGATACTCCTGATTTCATAATCTTGAGAATTTGATTTTTATAATTAAAATACCATAGCACTGGTATAGAAACAGGATAGAAAATCTAGAAGTAATTTCAAATATTAATGGTCAATTAAATTTGAACAATTAATTCTGAATACACAATAGGTCAAGGACAGTCTCTTTAATAAGTGGTACTGGAAAAACAAAATATACCATGCTGAAAAATGAAACTGGACCTTTATCTTGAGCCATAAAAATTAATAAAGACTAAATTTAAGACCTGAACTATAAATCAGCAGAAAACACCAGGAGAAAGTATCATGACACATTAGTCTGGGGAATGATTTTTTTGATATGACTCTAGAAGTACAAGTAACAGAAATAAAAATAGACAAATGTAATTACAGCAAATTAAAAAGTTTCCACAAAATACAGAAAAAAATAATTAACAGAGTAAAGAAACCAGCCATGTTTTGGGAGGAAATAGTTACAAATTATACATCTGATGAGTGTTTCATATGTTAAGGAACTCCAATAACTCAAAGAATAAGAAAAGAAATAACTCAATTTAAAAATGTGTATAGGGCTTGGGTTGTGGCTCATGGTAGAGTGCTCGCTTGGTACATGGGAGGCCCTGGGTTTGATCCTCAGCACCACATATAAATAAATAAATTAAATACAGGTATTGTGTCCAACCAAAAAATAAATATTTTTTAAAAAATGTGTAAAGTGCTTATATAGACATTTCTCCAAAGAAAAGAGATGGAAATAGCAATCATATATATGAAAACATTCTTGATGTTTCTAATTTTCAGGTAGGACCAATTTAGAGTCCACTGGATATAACTCCACCTGTATTGGAATGTCTGTTATCCAAAACATAAATGATAACCATGTCTGGGTGAGGATGTGAGGAAAGGGAACTCTTGTACGCTGTCGGAATGTAAATTAGTACAGCCATTTATGAAAAAAGGGTTTTCTAAAAAAAAAATACTATGATCCAAAATTCCACTATTGTTCAATACACAAAGAAAATGAAATTATTCATTTGAAGAGATATGTACACTACCATGTTCACTACAACACTATCCCCAGTAGCCAAGAAATGAAAAGACCCTAAATGCCCATCCACCAGTGAACATAAGGAAAATAAAGTACATATACATGACGGAGCATTATTCAGTTATATAAAAAAAATGAAATCCTGTTATTTGTGATGACACAGATGAAACTGGAGATTTGTAATGGTTTAGATATGAGTTGTCCCTCAAAACCTCATATGTGAGACAATACAAGAAGGTTCAGAAGAGAAGTGGTTGGGTTTTAAGAGTTTTAACCTAATCAGGGATTTAACAGCCTAACAGAGATTAACTGAATCATATCTGAAGTGGTAGGGAGTGTCTGGAGGAGGTGGGAATTGGGGCATGGCTTTGGCAATATGTTTGTACCTGGTGAGTGGAGTCTCTCTCTGTTTCCTATTCACCCTAATGTGAGCTAAACTCTGCCACCCTCTCCCTCTATGATGTTCAGCCTCATAAACCCTGATTAATGCAGCTTCTGAAACCGTGAGCCCTCAACCCAAACTCTTCCTCTATAATTGTGCTGGTTGGCTCCTTTAGTCGCAGCATTGTAAAAGATTGTTTTGCTCAGTGAAATCACAGAAAGACAAATATTGTATGTTTTCCTTCATATGTGGAATTTAAAATTTTACTGGTTACCAGAAGTGGAGGAGAGTAAGGGATGGGAAAGAACTAGGAGAGTTGAAACAATGGGTACTAGTAAGCATTTGTACAGTAGGGTGACTATAGATAATGAAAATGTCTGTACATAGTACATATTTTAAAAAGCTAGAAGAATGGGTTTCCAATGTTTTCACCATAAGCAAATGACAACTCTTTGATTATAAGTGTGTGTGTGTGTGTGTTGTGTGTGTGTGTATCAAACACATATATTTAATGATTTAAACATACATAATGTATACAAATATCAAAATGTTGTATGATACCCCCAAAATATGTACATTTTTTTTTGTTTTTTGTGTATCAGCTAAAAATAAGTTTAAAATCAAGAATATGAGAGTTAAGTACTTTTAAGTCTAATAAAATGTTGAATAATCTGATAACAATTTGTTTAGTGATATTTATAGAACTTTGCATTTTTTATTTCAATAATGTTATTTTTGCATGCATGAAAGCCAAAAAGCGTTGTTCAACAAATTGCAAGATTTCATGTCACAGAGATAGTATTCATGGACTAAGCTATAACACATAGAAATAAATAAAAAGACAATTGAAAACACGAGAACAGTTAAACATGTTTTAAGGTTATGAATTAGAAGAAAAATCATATTAAAAATTAGAAAGTAAAACTAAAACATAATCACAAATATAATAAAATTGATAAGTCATGTAAATGTGGTAATGTGAGGAAATTTTTAACCCTTATAAAAATTTCTTTTGGAAAAAACAATGTGTGAAAACTAATTATCCAAGCATGTGAGTTAAAGAATTGAAAAGAAGAATGTGATCCAAAAATAGTTCTTAAAATAATGAAGATAGAAGTAGTAATTAATGGAATAGAAAACAAGGAACAAGAAAGAGAATCATTAAAGATGAGGGTGATTATTTGCAAAGATAAATAATACCTACAAGCACTCAAGAGGTTATTCATATGTAAAAGAAGAAACAAATACAACAGATAAGAATAAAAAGGTGACAAAATTATAGTCCCAACAGAGAATTTCAACTTTAATTAGAGAATATTTATGAACTACATTGTGAAAATATATTTGAAGACCCATATAAAGTAGACACTTAAGAAATAAGTGGGACACCCATTCTCTATTTATTTATTCATATAAATAAAATAAAATAAGAAAACTTATTTGTTACTAAAAAGTAGAAATGTTGAATAGGTCTAACACTTGGTGGTATATCTAGAACTATATTCTACAATTTGTGTGGAAGACACAATTACAATTATCCAAGATAAATTTAAAGAATGATTTGGGAGAACAACCTTATCAGATAACACGATGACAGTGTGATGATTATGTGGTTTTGATATCAACATAGACAAATAGAGTAGAGGAGAATAATTGAGAGTTTGGAAAAAAGAATAATCTATAGGTATAGAAGCTTAATATGTAACAGGAATGACACCGAATATCACTCAGGATTAGATGGGCTATTCAAAAATGACATGAAAAAAGACTATTCTCCTAGGAAAAGATGAAGTTGTCTACCTCTTACCAGAGACATAAATTTATAGTTACAGTTTAAAGAACTAAATATAAAAAATAAAGCTTTAAAATGGGTAGAAATAAATATAAGAGCATATTCATAAGACCTCTTTATTAATGAAATTTTACTTACATAGAACCAAAAAGAATACAAACCACAAATAAGAAAGATTGATAAAATTGACCATGCTGAAGTTATAAACAGATATAACTTACATTGCTACAAAAATAAATAAAAATATAAACTGCTAACTAAATGTTCTAATATAAAATATATTACACATAAAATGAGTTTCCAATAGAAGTCAAGAATATTTACAAATCATAAAATAACAACAAATCTGTAGGAAAAGATCAAAAAGTATAAAGAGGTGATTCATATAGATGAAATTGCAAGAAATAAAGAAGCAACTTTTAAATGACATTGATAGTAAAATTAACTTTAAAACCACAATGAGACATCTTTGGCACACCTACTAAGTTGGCGATAATACATAGTTGGATAATGTCAAATGATGGCAAATAGGTGAAAAAAATAAAATCTCTTACATGCTGGTGGTAAGATAAATTCACTTAAATTTACTAATCCTTACCTAATTTTTAGCATCAATTGAAATAATAAGATATTAGTCACTGTCACTTGTTTGGTTTTCATGAATGTGGAGAACAAATTGCAGATGTAAACTTCCTGCAGTTCATAAAATAAATATTGTAAAAGTAACATAATTATTTTATCATGAATGAATTATTCTTTTTCTACAGATTATTCCTTTCTTTCTCGAAGCAGCTAATAGATTTTTCTCTTCTTAGGTGTCCTTTTGGTTCTTTGACAACCATTCTTTGTATTTTCTGTCATTTCAGCATCATTTAGACATTAACCTTCTTGTCAGCCTCAACCCACTATTTTGACACATTTGCATTAATAATGTTGGCTGTGGTAGAAGAGGGGAGAACCATCACTTCGTCAAGAATTTGAGCCATCTTGGGCTGAGAAATTTATTTTATACCATTAAGCACTTCATCAGAACATACATTATAACACCAAAACATACTTCTCCAAAATCTAAACTTTGTGCTGAATTTACTCCAAATACCTACAACAGATATTGCAAAAATTTTATATAGCAGAATAGGAAATTCATAGCACTATTGTAGTATTCTTGATACCAAAGCATTGTTGAGTCAAGTCATACCTTTAGTTCTAATAGAGGAAACAGCAGGGATAGATAGCCAAGTGACATGTCACCACAATGAATTAATTGCCAAACCCAGAATAATGGACATTCTACAGGACACAGACCTAGCTTTTCAATAATAATTATTGCAAAAAATAAAAGGTGAGTATTTTTTTGTAGTATTGATTATTGTAAGCAGAACTTTGTGCATGTTAGACAAGCACTCTACCACTGAACATACATACTCCCAATCCAAATGGTGTGGTTTCTTAACCTCCTAGCAGATCCAATAATGAAATGCCATGGTCCAGTCATGCTTCAATTGGCATAGAATAAATCAAGTTGGAAAAAATCATAGAGGCAATTAGAAAAAGATGGAAGGATTAGCTATTTGATGATATTAAGATATTTTTGTCAAATGGTATTTTTAAAAGATATTGTTATATTTTATAACTAAGAGATACTACTGAAGTATATGCAAATTGGGGAATTGCTATAAGTTTCTACCAAATTAGCTGCTTCTTTTAGATAATATTGTATCTAGAAACTTTTTTCATTGCAAGTATAAAAATGTTTTTAGATCTCTTTAGGATTGAACACAATGCTATGTACACAGAAGACCCTGGAAATAGTAAAAAAAATAAATGGGGAAATTATCTTGATAGCTTATATATATATATATATATATATATATATATATATATATATATATATATATTCTTAAAGTCCAGGGAATAAAGACATCTTAGTAACAGAAACTCCCTGTATATACAACTAGGAATTTTTCCAAAACACAATAAATACAAAATGAGGAGATCAGAAAGTAGCATCAAAACTGAATAATGCTGTAGCCCAATAGTAAACTTTTAAGATTCTGCTTATATTTCAATATCAATAGACGTGTTCCCTCTTCAGGCACCCCATACTATAGTTAGCCGATAAAAATTTAAGAAAAAGATATCTAAAACCAATTTGTGCTGATCATTTACCTACTGTCTTGTAGCCTAAAGCCTATCTGTTTAGGATTTCCTTTTTATGCAAATTCTACAAACTACACTTCCCACATTGACCTTCCACACCATGATATACTGGCAGGAGTTAAGTGGAGCTTATGGAACAAGCATGGGGACATTCTTCCTGCTTCCTAGTTTCTGTCTGTCCTTCCAGCAGCAGAAGACAACTGGTTTCTCCTGCCCATAGCTCTTTTCTGTACTCCAAACCTCATTCATAACCATATTTTCTCAGCAAATAAAGTATCAGCCTCACTGCAGTCTGCCACACACTAGGCTTTGCACCCACCGCTGGCCCAGGAACTAGTCAGAGCTCACTGTCTCCTCAGAAGCACAAGCACCTCTTACTCATTACCTCCTGTGCCTGCTTCCACATCAAAAGCACTGTACTTACGATTGCCTGTCTTGCTGCTCCTGAGTTTTATTAATCCCATCTACTTCCACTTCTCTCATCAACTCTAGGGATGATTTCTATTTCCTTCAGTGAGGACCCTCCAGGTTCCTTCAAACATCCAATATCAAAATAAAAGATCCCCTTTGATGGAAACATTCCGACTGTTAATCTGACTATACCTGAGTGAAAAATGTTCAAAAAATGTGGACCTTAGCACATATTTAAATCTCCTATTTGGTGAAATTAATTTTTAAAATGGTGAAAGGGATATAATACTGGAATGGGGTAGATGGGAAATGCTATTCCTCTAACCAACAAAAACTTTTCTGCAAGATTTTGAGTGGAGAAAATGCAAGATTTTGACTGAAGGAAAGGCTAGCCACAATAAATCTGTATTTCTCAAGCTGCTTCAGGAAACTTTGTATTTAAAGAAAACGTTTTTCAGTGGAATCCCAGTACAATCATAACACAAGGGTCCATGAGTTAAAACTGGTGGGATAAATGAGGCTTGAAAACAAAGTTTTATTGAAACATAGTCACACCCACTTTTGTACACATTATCCACAGCTACTTTTGTACTATAAAGACAGGTGGGTGACAGTGATAGAGAACAAGTTGCATGAGAAGCCCAAATCATTTCTGCCTGGGACTTTATAAAAAAATATTAGATGGAAGGGTAAATATCATACCATTTGTATTACAAAAAAAAGTTAAACCCAGTATTAATTCCAATATTATGCCAGGGTGCAAGAATTCAAACAAGCAAGACATTGCATCATAACATTCACTCTAGGTTTTGTTTGTGGCTGGGGCAGTGGACTATATGGTAGAGATTGAGTGACTTGCCATAAGAAGCTGACAATAAGTGAGGTCAGGACATTTGGAGAAGAAAAATAGCACCAGAAAAAAAGAGAAAGAAAAAATATTCAGTTACCGCAGAAAATAGAAGAAACACTTTGGCCTCTAGAGATACCATAGATATGAGAGAGATTGCACAGGCAATTGAAGATTTAAATTGGCAAAGTGAATCTAAACTTTTTTCCATCTCTCTTGTCATGAAAGATTTAAACAACTGAACACAATCTCCAAGAGAATTCCCCATAGTGTAAAAAATAGCCCTCACTATGTAAGAGTAAGAAAGTACTTGCTCACTGGGCATGTGAATAGATTCAGCAGTTGGAAAAGGGGACCAATTATTAAACTCTCTACACTGGTATTTTTTTCCTAGAAATAAATTTTATGTTGCAAAAAGCTAAAATTTTATGGCATTTTTAATTGGCACTGTCAATGTAATGCAGTAGAATAAATATGTATGTATATAAATAAATATATATGTATAAATATGCATGTATGTATAAAATAACAGAGGAGACAGTTTTGAAAAGGAGATAGTCACCAGGCATGGTGGTTCATGCCTATAATCCCAGTGGCTCAGGAGGCTGAGCCAGGAGGATTGCAAACTCAAAGCCAAACTCAGCACCTTAGGGAGACCCTAAGGTGGGAGGCAACTAGGTGAGATATCATCTCTAATTAAAATACAAAAAATAGCTGGGATGTAGCTCACTGGTTAAGTGCCACTGGGTTCCATACTTGGTACAAAAAAAAAAAAAAAAAAAAGGAAAGGAAAAAAAAAGAAAATGAGATACTCTAAGACAGTGGAAAGGTTTTCTTGTTTAAAAATACAGTGGAAGTAGTAAACAGTGGGTCGCAAACTGTGAGAAACTCATTTAATTGATTTAAGTAATTCTAGAATTTAGACAAAAACCATTAGAAGAGGACAAAGAAAGAAGATACCGAGATGGATCTCGGTCTTTATTTGTCCTTGGAACTTCAGATACAAACATTCAACTGCTTATCTTTCAATTGCACTTGAATATAACAGGCATTAGGATCTTAACAGGATGCAGATAAAATTTTTATTTCTAGTCCTGAAACCTCCTCCAGGGACAGTCTCCAAAATCTAAGAGTCATTGATTTCTGACTTCCCTTCAACTCCGTGGAGAATCTATCCACCTCTAAGTCACCCTCATCTTCTGTTCCTGGCTCTGCCTGTGGCTCAGTGGTTCATGTTAGCGTTCTCCCTCACCAGGACTAATGTGAAAACTTCTCTGCCAACCTCCCTGCTGTCACTGCTGTCCCCACCATCCCCTCTCCACAGGGTCATCATCAGCATGATCTTTTCAAGATCAGATAATGTCACTTTCCCACTAGAATCTTCAGATGACTTCTCAGTTAAAAAGTCAATGCAAGAATTTGAAGCCAGTGATGATACAGATTTTAATTTCCAGAGACACTCTCAAATCTACCAAATTATGCTATTTCCACGTATTAACAGACTACCATGAATCCTGTTCGTTATATATAAAATCATAATGCACTAATTGAAATAATTAAAACAATAACAGAAGGTAAATGAGTAGACCAAGTAGATCATCGAAGAGAGGAAGAAAGGGGAAGGGAAGGTACTGAGAACGAGAAATAAATAAAATATTTTAAAACATGATAACCTAAGCATAAATTTCTCTTTCATTTCAAGAGCAACTGAGAGCTAAAGAATGTGAATAAGAGAGGATACTCTCTTATTTCTTACTTCCAAAGGACATTAATGTGGTAACAAAAATGAGCAATTTGTTAAGAAATTTATATATCTAGACTTCTAGATAGTGTAAAGATATTATGTAATTAACCAAAGTGAGAGCTAAAATTTTAATATCTTTAAGTTTAAAAAAATAAGTAAGATCAAGTAAGTATAAAATGAAAATGCAAAATTAAAGGTATAAATAGTCACAAGATTTAATTTTATATTAGTTATTTAAATATTTTTTATAAAATATGGTTCTGGGTTAAGTGTGGGTGGTGCATACTGGTAATCCCAGTGGCCCAGGAGGCTCAGGCAGAAGGATCACAACTTCAAGGCCAGCATTAGCAATTTAGGAGGCCCTGTGCAATTTAGTGAGACCCTGTCTCATAATAAAAAATAAAAAGAGCTGAAGATATAACTCAAATTAAAGCACCCCTGGATTCTAACCCTAGAACCAAAAATAAAGTTCTGAGGATTGAACACAGGGCCTAGCATCTAATAGGCAAGTGTTCTACCCTTGAGTTGAACTACCAACCCTAAAGAGTCTTTTTAAGGGAAAAATAGAACACTCCAGATAGAACGTAGATATCGAACTATGGGAGATTTAGAGTGAACAAAGTTATACAAAGAATACAAAATAAGAGTATTGTCAAAAATGTATAGAACATCAACAGAAAGCAGGATAAAACAGTAATATTTGTAGACAATAATGTAGATAGAATTCATAGCAATTTTTATACTACTGAAAACAATTTCAGAGTAAAAATATCTCACAGCACAGAAAGACAAGTAGCACATGATCTTACTCACATATGGAATCTAAAAATGTTAAGATCACAGAAGTTGATAATAGGATGGTGGTTACCAGAGGCTGGGTAGAGTTCACCAGAGTATGGGGAAAGCCTGATGGACAGGTACTAGGTAACAAATAGGAGTAAGGATTTCTGGGTGCTGTTGCACAGTACAGTGACTATAGATAACAATTATGTACATATATTTCAGAAGTAGAAGAAAAAAATTCTGAATGCTTTCATCACAAAGAAAAGACAAATGTTTGAGGACACAGATATGTTTAACCTGATTTAAATATGGCACAACATATACATATACCAAAACATCTCATGTTGTTTCACAAATACGTATAATTTTAATGTTTTTAGGTATCAGTTAAAAATAAATCACAAAAGAAAAAGAGAAAAGAAAATGTATACAATTTGCATACATTCAAAGAAAGAAAAAAATTATGCGGAGAAATCTACAACATTAAAAAGGGAACCACATTTAATAACTCTCCTTTGAATGTGAGTTGTATCTCTATATAGAATTTATATTTTTTTAATAAATAAATAAATATATATGTGTGTATATATATATATATATATATATACATATACATATATATTTAACTCTCCTTTGTTTTGGCACAATAAGAACAATAAACTAATAAACTTCAGCATTTTTACATATTACAAAAAACGCTTGATTAAACTACGTGTAGGTGTTAATAAATATATATTTAGGGAGAATGTGAGAGAATGTTTAAAAAAAAGAGAATATATTTTTCAAATATATCTACATACTTTTTTCTAGACATGGTAAAAATAAAACCTCAATATGTTCCAAAATATAGAAAAGCAATAGCCCATATTCTATGACCAGACTGAATATAAATAGCAAGAGATTCAAATGCAACTGGGGACTTAAAACTATTCCAAATTGCTCTTGGTACAAAAGCAAAGAACCTGCAATCACAAATTGTTTAGGAAATAACAGGGGGGGAGTTCTACACTACATGTTAAATATGATGATGTTTTTCTAAGAAAACTCTTCATAGATATGGAGATATTGACATTTCAAAATTAATAAAGGAAATTCAATTCAGTGCACAATAAATGAGGTGAAAAACAACCAGTAAGTACATCCAGAGGAAGAAGGTAAAAGGAAGAATTAGGAAAAAAAGTACTAAAAAGAGCAGGAGGAAAACAGGAATCTGAAGAGATAGTTCATTGAAAAGAACATAAAACAAAACATCACTGGGAGGCTAAAGAGGCCAAAAAGAATCCACATGTGTTATTGGAAAAGGAGAAGAAGAAGAAATACAAGAGAAAGAAGGAAAGAAAGAAAAGAAGGAAGACGGGGTAATGACAAATGCAGAGTGAGAGGAGAAGAAAGAGAAGGAGTTTTATGACTCTTAAAAATAGTAATACATCATTTTATAAGAAATGTTTCTACCACTGCTTAAAAATTTAAAATATTAATGCAATGGACAGTGCTTTATAAATATTTGAATAGTCAATTAAAAATGAACTGCAATAATTATAGAATTTATATATTTTTTTTTTACTTCTCAAAGAACTAGTTAAGTACAGGCACATGGTTCTAGACTATTTTAGGAAATAGCTATTTAATTTTTAAAGGCACATGAACACTCTATAGAATAAAATCTAAAAGGACAAAAATCTCTCCACAGACTTCATAATTCTGGAAAACACCCAAAATATACCACTTATAATTTTAATTTATGATAATATGGTAAATCATGATGTAAAATAATTTGTATTACTTATATTAAATATAAGAATATTTTCTGCAAAAATAAATGCATTAAAATAAATTGAAAAAAACAATTATGTTACACTGAAGCATACATTGAAAAAAAAAAAAGGAAAGGAATTCTTCAAAGTAACAGAAATCAAAGCCATAGTTTACATGGATATTTCATTGGCCATGTGTATTTTGAGTATTTTTTATTTTTTTTAAGACATAATGGTAACCAAAGTGCTAAAAAATTGTTTTGAGTTTAATAACTGCTAGGTTGAGTGACAAGGCCTTAAATTACATAAGGTAGAGTACTGCAAACTTTTAAAAAGTTACGGCATGAATAGGACTCCTCCTAACTCGAAATGTCAACTTAGGGTACAAAAATATAAAAACAAATTAAGAAAAGCAATCCTTGTGAATATAAGACAGAGTGATTAACAACAACAACAACAACAACAACAACAAAACAGAACAAAACAATGAACTTCAGATAAGCAGATTATCAGATAAAGAATATAAACTAAGTATAAAATGTTAAAGTATAAACTGTTTTAAAACAGGAAAGAATACTTAAAGATGAAAGCAAAACATTAACAAATAAAGATTAGGACAATTTGAAAAATACAATGCTTTTAACTTTTATAAATGAAAAATGTGGTACTGAAAATAAAAACAAATGTCTTCAAGACATAAAGAATTAGGGAGCTGAAAGATAATATGAAGAAATTACCCTCTGTGTATGAGAAGAAGCTATGACACAAAAATTGTAAAAGATACCTGGGTGCATGGGCTCATGCCTGTAATCCCAGTGACTCAGGAAGCTGAGACAGGAGAATCATGAGTTCAAAGCCAGCCTCGGAAACAGTGAGGAACTAAGCAACTCAGGGAGATCCTGGCTCTATTAAATAAAATACAAAAAAGGGCTGGGGACGTGGCTCAGTGGCTGTGTGCCCCTGGGTTCAATCCCTAGTATCTAAATTAATTAATTAATTAATAAAACAAAAATTGTAAAATAAATACATATTATATATTTTCAATTCAAGGGAAAAAACAGTACAGAGAATATGAAGGAGAGATAAATGCAAAGAATTATGGCTTCACATTTTTCATACTTGATGAAATTCATGATTCCTTAAATACAAACATTACAGGAAAATCTAAACAGGATAAAGGGAACTACACGCCTAATCTCCTTGGAGTGAATCCTCATGACATCTAAACTATGAATGGTCTTCTTTAGGAGGATAAACAAAAACCAAAAAACTAAACACTTCTAAAGAAAAGACAAGTGGTCTGGCAATTGAAATGGGAGAAAATAGCTGGCCACCTTGAATTTATACCCTACTCAACTATTGTGTGAAAATGAATAACAATATAAATTAAAAGCAATGAAATAACAATATAAATTAAAAGCAATCTTCAGACAGATAAAAACCAAAATAGTTTAGCAATATTGCTGAATTATCTCCTATGTTACTTATTTAGAACAAAAATGTATTTTATTTGTAAGGATTGCCAGTTTAAATTGTCAGTTTAAGGATTGGAAATTTAATTTGATAACAACAAAAACTGGCTTCTATATTTTATAATTTTAAAAAATGTGCATGCTCTGTGTATTAGGAATTTTTAAACTAGAATTCTTATCCTAACATTTTTGTAATATGTGCAAATATTTTATCATAAGATCTATTTATTTGTTTTTATGACATTGAAATAAAAATATTTTTGACTCCCAAAAAAATGAAGTGTTAAACATACCATAAAATGTTAAAATTTTATGCCATCTTGAATAAAATTAGTATATAAAGACTTCTGTCTGAAAATGTGGATAGATTTCTAAGTTATATTAATTTCGAAAGCAATTCTTACTCATATAGAGCTTAATCATAATTTTATTAAAATATTACTAGATACACACTCCCCAAATATTAAGATCAGTTATCTCTAGTAGTAGAATTATGAATACATTTTAACTGACTTTTTGCTTGACAGTATTTTTAGATTATTTCTACAGCAAAATTTTTCTTTGTATTAAAAAGTATTAGAAATAAATGCTATCTTTGGGTATGATGGTGGCTCAGTTTTGGAAAGTTGGAAAGAAGAAACAGAATTCAGAAAAGAAAGCAGCATAAAAGTGCTGATTTGATTAGCTCATGAGTGAAAGAGTTTGAGAGTTTGATATTGAACCTCTACTCCTGGTCTCATAAGTTTAATTTAAAAATTGTGTGATACAGGAGGATGGAAAGGAGAAAAGAAGGACCCTGGGAATCCTTTCTTGTTTCTAAGGCAACGGGTGCATTCTGACTATTCTCAACATATGATAATATATCCAGAGGTCTACAATATAATCTTATAAAATCTGACTTTTACTTAGTAGTATCTTTGATGATTGCTAATATTTACTTTTATTTGCTTATGTTTTTATTTCAAACAAGATTCATAGCTGGCTGTTTATTTTCTTGAGAGACCAAGAAAGAAAGTCAGGAACTAGTTTCCATTGTAACTAGAAGTGGCAAAAAAAAAAGGTGCTTTCTTATTTGCGTATCTATTTTAAATAACACTACATATTAATTCACCTTGAGGCATAAAAACACACTGAAAAGGTATCCTTGAAATTATAAAGAATATTTTCTATTTTATATGGTATTTACAATTAGCAAATCTGTTATAGATGTTCAACAGTATTATTGATTTTAAAGTGCAATACCTGAGAATTTCTTGTGAAGGCTTTTTTAAAATTCTAAATTGTATTTTGCATTTATTTTCTATTCTGGATGTTAAATTTGCATACATATCACAATATACCATACATAGGATTCATATACGTGTCCTTATATGTACAAAATATATGTTCATATGATACATACTTTTCCTTCTATAGGTTTTCACAAGTACATTCTTATGGATATACATATTTCCCCATATTATTTTTCTAATTAATTAATTTATTTTAATTAGGTCTATATGACAGCAGAATGCATTTTGATTCATTGTACACAACTGCAGCACAACTTTGCATTGCTATGGTTGTATATTATTTAGTGTCACACAATATGTGTAGTCAGTCATACATCTACCTAGGGTAATGATGTCCATCTCACAATCATGAAATTCATTTGGAAAAATAAGGGACCCAGACTAGCCAAAGCAATCCGTAACAAGAAGAGTAAATCAGGAGGCATCACAATACCAGACTTTAAACTATTGTACAAACCTTTAGTAACAAAAATGGCATGGCATGAGCACCAAAATAGACATGTACACTAATGGTACAGAATAGAAGACAGAGAGGAAAAACACACATAAATACAGTTATCTCATACTAGACAAAGATGCTAAAAACACACAGTGGAGAACAGATAGCCTCTTTAATAAATGGTGCTGGGAAAATCCATATGCAGCAAAATTAAAATAAATCTCTGTCTCTGACCATGCACAAGACTCAACTCAAAGTGAATCAAGGACCTCTGAATTAGTTCAGAGACCCTGAGCTTAATAGAGAAAAAAGTAGGTCCAAATCTTCATCATGTAGGATTAGGCCCTGACTTCGTTAACAAGACTTCTAAAGCATAAGAAATAAATCAAGAATTAATAAATGGGTAAAATCAAACTAAAAAGCTTCTTCTCAGCAAAAGAAACAATCAATGAGGTGAACAAAGAGTTTACATTTTGGAAGCAAATTTTTGCTACACATGCGTCAGATAGAGCACTAATCTCCAGTGTATATAAAGAACTCAAAAAATTAAACACCAAAAAACCAAACAACCCAATCAATAAATGGGCTAAGGAGGTGAACAGACATTTCTCAGAAGATGATGTAGACTGGATCAACAAATATAAGAAAAAATTGTTCAACATCTCCAGTAATTAGAAAAATATAAATCAAAACTGCTCATTTCATCTGATACCAGTCAGAATGGCAGCTATCAAGAATACAGACAATGATAAATGTTGGCGACGATGTAGGGGAAAGGCACACTTGCATTGCTAGTGGGACTGCAAATTGGTACAATCTGTAAAGCAGTAAGGAGATTCCTTAGAAAACTTGGAATGGAACCACCATTTAACCCAAATATTCCACTTCTCAGTCAATACCCAAAGGACTTAAAAATCAGCATACTATAGTAAGACAGTCACATCAATGTTCACAGCAGCTTAATTTACAATAGCTAAACTGTGGAAGCAACCTAGATGCCCTTCAATAGATGAATGGATAAAGAAACTATAGTATATATACACAATGGAATATTATGCAGCATTAAAAGAGAATAAAATTATAGCATTTGCCTGTAAATAGATGGAATTAGAGAATGTCATGCTAAGTGAAGTATGCCACTCCCAATAAACCAAAGGCCGAATGTTCTCTCTGATAAGTGGACGCTGATCCATAATGGGGAGCAGGGAGGTATGGGAACAATGGGGAAACTTTTATTGGGCAAAGGGGAGGGATGGGAGGGAGATTATGAAGGTTTTTAACAGAGAGAAAATCTTAACCGAAGCAGGCTTTAGCAAACTTTTTCTGAGGGAATTTCTTCTGGACACTGTCAAAGTAATATGGGTCTGAAAACCCAGATGACCTTGATATTCTAGGAAGGTGCCTTGCAAAACATTAAAGTGTAAGTCCCACTAAACACTGAGACTCAGAAGAAATATGAGTTTTTATACAAATTGGAAGATATCTCTCTTTAAATCTTGGACTGCAATGAATTTAGGAAATTCAAAAGGATCTCAGGTAACATAGCCAACATAGAATGTTGGATTTATCCTGCAATATTTCCAGCAGCAGAAGTATAAGAATAAACTCAAAATTAATACCAAAACATTCCTTGTAGAAAAATATAAAAGAAAAGGCAACCTAAGAGTTTATTGGATGTGTAATTACTACATGTATATAATTATTGCAGTTGAGGGAGAGCTACCCAAAGATTGAAGGTTATTTTTAGCAAACTAATATTTTGAATTTAGCATTGCTACCCACTTATTTTCTAACCATGAGCAAAATAGTCATCTGTTTTTTTTTACCATTATATAGCACAGCATGACAAGCTAAATTTATTTCAGATTATTGGAAGTATTTCACTGGTTAAGAACAGTACTTCAAAGCTTAACAAGAAATTTCTTTCATATTGTAAAGGTAGTTTTCTTCTGCTCTCCCAAATAATCAAGCAGTCTCTCTTTCCAAAGTAATCAGTGTCTTTACATACCATGTAAGTCACCCATTCCAATTCACAAGTGCTACTCAATGAGGTTTTAATCAATGTACCAAGTTGTTCAACAGTTACTGTGAGTTTTTAGCATATTTTCATCACTCCTGCAAAATTCCTCATAGGCAGTAACTATGATTATGCACACAACATATGTAAACACATGTGCCTCAGGCAACAATTTTTGGTCACCTTAGACTCGCTTTTCTCGTTAAATCCTATAAATAAGGTCAACAATACATGATCTTTTATTTCTGGATTCTTTCAGTAAGCATAATGTTTTCGAGATTCATCCTTGTAACACTATGTATGCAAAGTTCATTCCATTTAATCACTGACTGTATTTTATGCTCTGAACATAAAGGGTTTTCTTTCATTTATTTATTGGCTTTTATGATGCTTATTTGCAAATATCTGTGTAGTTTAAATTAATAAAAATATTAAGAGAATACATCTATAGAAATGGGCAAATTAGGATGAATCAAATGAGGGCAAAAAAATGTTATAGTTTTTGTTGTAAAACTTGTAAATGTTAATTAAACATCATCTCTAACATGTTGTAATAATATATGCATCCACTTTTCTTTTTTCATGAGAATTGAGGAAATACTTTAACTCTGCATAATAAGCAATCATAATTTCCTTTGTCTTTTTCTTCTTCCCTTTTTACTATAAACTGCTCCATATAGGCGTGGTAATTGTATAAAAAAATATTTTGTGTGTGTGTCAGTAATGACCAAATAAATAAATAACATTGCAGACCAACACCTATTTATGCAATTAAAATGGTGCAAAAAATAAGCCCAGCTGATCCAAGTTATAAAAAGTTTTAATCGTGTGGGAAATTCATATTGTATACACACACAGACACACACAAATACACATACATTTTAATTTAAAAAAAATCCCATAAAAAGCTGAATTTATTCAAACCTCCTAAAAACATTTATAGAGTCTTGATTGCTCTAGATGCTGGAGCTTATTTCAGCTTTAAGATTTCAAGAGTTAATTGGATGTATTTATCTGTGTGCTGTGAGAAGAGATGCAATTCCAGCACATTAGAGGAACTTGGCCTCCATCCGAAGAATGCAGTCCTCACAGTGGAGCTACACAGCGAACTGCTGACAGCTGGAATCTATAGTTTATTTCACAAGTAAATCATCATTTCCTATGTTCATTGAATTTGGAAATGCATACTGTAACAAGGAGTAAATTTGTTGTCCTCAGGAAATCTCCCTCTTCATCACACTGACCTGATTTACTTACGTAAGGCCAGAGTTTTTGTCAAACCCTGTCACTGCTAGAAACTGGTAGATTTTGTAGACATATTGCCACTGGGAGGGAAGCTCATTTTATGCCACCTTCTTAGCAAAGAAACACACTCACTCACACACACACACACACACACATCTACACACAAAAACACTCACACAAACACATGCTGATAAGATAGACTTTAAAACTAAAGGGACAGTTATACTTCTAAGTATTATTAAGTTGTAGCTTTGGCTTAGAAATCTTGAATGCTGCTATCGTCAGAAAATGCTATGTTCAGAAAAAAGCTATAGGCCAATTCAGAGGAGTTCTACTATTTTCACGAAGGAAGGGTATAGAGTCTCAAGTAACATCACTGCAGCTGTTAACTGACTAATTCCTAATTTATTATTAGCTGTAAACAGATGCATAGTTTTCTTTCTTATACTTGCTCATTCTTAAAGCTTAAAATCTTCCAATAGGGGCTAGAATGTGCATCATTGCTAAAGCATCGTGACATTTCTGACACTCTTTAGCTTTGGATAATGTGTAATTTAGAATCTAGTAAATTGAATCAAAAGAAAATGAATGTTCATCCCAGAAGGCAATTGACATGTTCCTGGAAAAAGTGGTAAGAATTAGTGATTAAGAGGATGCATTATGGAGCCACATGATCTGATTCATGATTTATTAATTATTTGGGAGCTAGGGACAGGTCAGTCAAATTTTTAGCCCTCGATTTTCTCTCCTTTCAAGTAATATGAATAGTAGTGGCATACAAATTCTTTAAAGATCAAATGAGAAAATCTCATGATGCTAGATGGACCAAATACATTAGATATAACTGTCCCTACTAATTAGGAAGCTTTGAGAAAGGGAGATATTGAGAATTAGACTAGGATAACATATAAAAACCAAGATGGACTAAACAAGTCTACATATTACTCTATGTAAAACATACTTAGCATGATGCTTGTCACCTAGTAAGTATGAATATGTGTAAGAGAAGATTAGTGTTACAGGTGGAACTGCATTAATCTGTAAATCCAAAATCTCAAATTCCTCAAATTCAAACTTTTGGGCATCAATATGACACAGAGGAAAATTCCACACCATAAAACTTTGTTTCACACACAAAATTATTAAAGTCACTGTATAAATTGACCTTCAGTTTGTTTGCATATGCTATAATGAAACATAAAAGAATTTTGTGTTTAGATTGGAGTCCTATCCCCAAGATATATTATTCTGTATTATGAAACAAATATTTAAATTAAAAAAAATATTGGAATCCAAAACATTTCCAGTCCAGACTATTTTAGATAAGGGATATTCATCCTGTGTTTTAAAATTTTTACACGTCCTCTTTGTTCATGAAGATCTATTACCCTTTTAACCTATCACAAAGAACTCACCATTTCAATGAATCAACTGATCCTGTTGTCTATACAATATATTCTCCCTTTAGTTAGTGACTGCTTACCACCAACCCATTTCCATCATACCTCCACTCTTCCTCCAACTTCCTTTGTCAGTCTCTTCTACAATCTAATTTCTTCCTTTTCCTTTTTCTTTTTCATTCACAGACACTGCTTAATTGAGTTGTCAATTTATGAGACTTGAGTGTTGAACTTTCTCCAAGAAATTGTTAAGGAACGATTTCTTCTACTTGAGTAAGTTTCTTCACGTTACATTTTGGGAGCAGAAATCTATTTCTTAGATATTAAGGAAGTTGGCTGAGTCCAAGTATATAAAAGCAACTAAGATAAACATTCAATTCAACCACTTTCTCAGGGACTTAACTCAGGCATACATAGCTAGCAAATTACCTTTTGCTCTGTTTCTACTCCAAGCACTGGGGCAAATGTTAGAGCAATTAAGAGAGTGTACCTACTTCCTATAATTTACTTCCTAAAACTTATACTCAGGTAGAAACAGAATTGTTCAGAAAATAGTTGAAAAGGAGGTCACTCATGACATAGGTTTGCTTCTGTTGCAAAAGATTCACAGGAAGCTTGGCTTCAACACAGAGTTTTAAAGATCACTGCTCTGAGTAACTTGTTCTGTCTTCTATGCTTCTTTCCCACTCTTTGAATCTTGACTAGAATTGAAGTATAAAGAAATTCTGAATTACTTGGTCTAAGACCTACTGTATCTGATTAAGTAGAACCTGATGGTAATTGTATGGGTAAACTACATTTATGCTGAAACAGCCAGAAACCCTCCCCCTGCCCCAGACACAAACTAAAACTCAGTGTTTAACAAATAAGTGCCTACTTTTTGCTCATAGATGTCTCCTGGTTGAGTAGATTTCTATAATTGCTTCTAAACAGTGATTGGGTGATCCAGGATATGTCTATCTTGTAAACAAACCACTACTTCATAATTATCAACCAAAAAGAAGAGAGGTTCTAGAAGGTTGAAAAATGGTTTTAGAATATGTTACTCCAGATAAGGTTCACATCTTTTTGCATATAACCCATTGGTCCAAGGTATTTTTAAGAGGGCTGAAAGACACAGGAAACTATATAGTTATACAAGATGCAGAGAATACTTCATCCCTATGACTCTAGAAGTTTCTACAATGACTTTGAAAAATATTGAGGACATTGTCACTGGGAATGTTGGCTGAAAAGAGATCTACTATTAGTTAAATTTAGCCCTGGACTTAAGTAGAAATTGAGGTGAAGAGTGGTACAGTGTCCAAAGATGTGCTTCCTTGCTTGAAGAGTGAAGAAACAGGGTTTCAGAAAGAAAGTTATTGAAACTACTAAAGGAAGGGCTGTTCCCCAATTTAACTCAAAAATATAAGGGGAGAGGCTGGGATTATGGCTCAGCAGTAGAGTGCTTGCCTAGCACATGAGAGGCCCTGGGTTCGATCCTTAGCACCACATAAAAATAAATAAATAAAAAAAGATATTGTGTCCAGTCACAACCAAAAAATAAATAAGTAAATAAATATATAAGGGGAAATATAAGAATGGGCCATTATTAAAGGATTCAAATACATAGGATTTTAAATACTTCACTAATTTTCTTGGTCAATAAAGTAATTTCATGCTTGTGATGCTTCATTTTCAAAACTAGATTCAAGCATCTTTCTTTTATATGCTCACTTTCTTAGACTTAAGTCCACTGAGAAATGCCTTGACAGTGCCTAAAATGTTATATATATATATATATATATATGACAATATTTATCTTGGTAGGAAAACAAAATCTGCACATTCAAAGAATATCTTTGGCATCTCTAATACAGCCAAACATCGCATTCACTTCACTGATGCATGATATTTGTGTCAGCGGAGGAAAACTTTTTCCTATCAACATTTCTTGTTCTCTGACAATTTGAGAACATGTAATTTAATTTGGCTTTATAACAGCAGTCTACAGTTCTTCAGTGCAGAAACTCAAGTGTTCAGAATAATTTTAAAGCAATCTCAAAATGGAAAAAAAAAAGAAAAGAAAAGATACACAGGAGATTTATGTCGGGATGTTTGTGTTGGGGTGAGTATGGGCAGGTATACTGTTTGGAAGATAATGACAGGAAGGAAAAATAAGAGATGAGGTTTTAGCTCTGAATGAAAAACTTGGCTTTTTGAAAATAGGAGGAACAAAAACAAAACTGAAAGGCAAATTAGGAATTTGCTACTTCATTAATGTTTCTAACATCTATATTAGTCTACAATTTGTTTTACATGAGAGAAAATATTTTAATTTAAAAAAACGAACTATATGTAATAATTTGAATCATTAGCTCCTTCAGTATAAAGTAACATCAATATCCATATTTTCTTAAATTTGAACTTCACTTAGACAAGAACAGCAAAAAAAATGAACTGTCCTCAATTTAAGGCAAATAAGAAAAGTGCTCACAAAAGACATTTTTTAAAGTTGTTGATGGAACTTGATTTTATTGACTTATTTATATGCAGTGCTGAGAATCAAACCCAGTGTCTCACACATACGAGGCAAGCACTCAAGCCACCATCCTAGCCCCCAAAGACATCTTTTGTAATGCTTACATTGAAAAGGCACATAATTAAGATTATGAAATTAAGACGTTTACTGTGAAAAACTGCAAAAATCTTAAGTTTGCGAGATAGACAGGTACTGCTTACAAATACAGGTGAGTTTTATGCCATGTTGAACTCCACAAGATGAAAGATTTGCGTGCAAATAAACTTCCACAAACATAGCCAAAGTGTGACCAACTAAGCAGGGATCCAAGATGACTCAGGGTTTCCCTCTTCATCAAAGGTTGGTTTTAGTCCAATTTTCCTGGATAGATGACATTGGCCTACCTCTTTTGTAGGTTTCCTCTTCCACTGAAACATGGAATCTTCAGATATATCAATCTTGTATAAATTTGATTAAAATTTATGTTTTGGAATAATATAGAAGTCTCAAGATTGTTGCGTATTTTAGTAAAGATTTGTAGTATCATTATCAGTAATTTCTTAACACGTTGCTACTGCTACTGTTGTTTTAGAGGACAGATATGTACAATATTTATATATACGTATATACTCCATGAAGTGCATATTATTTTATATACCATTAAACATAAAAGGCTTTTGCTTAAGCAAGGTTTTTACTAGCAGCTGGAGATAATAGTCATGGAAGGAAACCGAACAACTTATAAAATTAATAAATTCAATTTGATGAGAACTATTTAAGTCCAATACTATACTTGGTCAAATTATGAGCCTTAGTTCAACATCAAGAACATAAAACTATTTTGGAAGTGTGAAAATAAGGGTAAGGAGTTATTTGGTACATTTTGACTTTTGTTTCCTTTTTAAGGATCTTTGAGAACACTGTCTTTATGTTGGATCTACTAGATTTACACACACACACAAACACACACACACTCATACACACACACACACATAATTTTGGAAGTATATATTTTGGACAGCTGCATACCATTCTTAGAATCTGCATATATGGCTCAGAAAGTTCAACATTGTATTTTAACATTTTAAGGCTCTGCCATTCACCATGAATGTACTTTTCCCCATGAGACTGTCTGTTCACCAAGTTAGCAGAGTACATGACAATCATTCAAATAAAAAGTTTTTGTCAGAATATAAGGGACAGTAAGCTCAGGAGAGGTACAACTCAGAAAATCCAGCCATCAGTAATGAGTGAGACATAATTAAACTTTAATGTATTATCAGTGTTAGTTTATCACTCCAAGTGATTCAGCAGACCCTCATATTTCCTTGAGGCTTTTATTTATTTAGGGTATGTCAAGTTTCATATGCATCTACTCTAAGACTCAGAAAATGATGAGATACTATTCGAAAAACTACTGGCATTGCTCAATGTGTTGAGAACAAAGAAAAATGGATTAGAGTCAATTTACATATGTGAAAAAAATATTTCCTTAATGTTCTAACATTGAATGTTCAAACTAATTTTCATAGTGAAAATCATTTCGGAAACAAGTGATGAATTGATGGAGAAAAATAAAACATAAGCAACACCCTCCCTTGCAAAAAAAAAAAAAAAAAACCAAAACAAACAAACAGACAAACAAAAAAACCTTCTTATGTACAAATCTCACACATGGGGAGAGGTAAATGTGTTCATAATTAATCTTTTAATTTTTGTTTTGGCATGCTTTTCATATCCTCACACTAAAGTAAATTAACTTTCCTGTTGAACTCTGTCTTGTATACTTTTTTTTCTCTTTGCTGGCTTGCAGACTCAAGTAACTGAGAAAAAAAAAAAAAACCTAATTGAACTATGTTGAAAACTAAATGGGATTGTTGAAGTATTTCCACCACGTTCATTAATTTATCTGCATTTCTTCTGGGACTATGCCTTTACAAACAACAAGAATTTGAAGAAACACATGAGGGTAGAAAGTGTCCATAATAGCACAAATTCATGAATCTAATGTCTATTCTTTGACCTTAAATAATATGTTTTTCAGAGAAAAATGGAATGAAAATAAAAAACACTTTTGGAGTGACATTTGTGTAAGAAAACTTTTATTTAATTATTTTTATTTTGGATGCTCTGGATTTCATCTCATTTTATGTCTTTGTCTTTTAAAAGAATAATGCAGGGAACCATTTTCTGCTTAACACAAAATACATTTTTATTTATTTTTCACATCAGTAGTTAATATGAGTTATATTAATGCATGTTGAGTAGCACTACAAAAAACATTTATGGCATGCACACCAGTACTTCAGTTAAACCCCAAAGACATAGCTGTACTAACATGGAACTTTACCCTTTCTCCTGGGCCTCAGCAGTGTGTAAGCAGTACTCTAAATGCATCATACAGCAGAATTAGGTAGCAAAAAGAAGACAGTACATTTTCTGTGGTATTTCAAGCTGTTAAGAGGGTAGAAATTAAAGATATGCAGAAGTTGGTGAGAAAACTCCTTGGGCTAATGTAGACCAGGAATGCTATTAACAATTGCAGTAATGATTTACCCAGCACTCTGGGATATAGCCTCAGGGATGTCTGACATCAGAGAAATAAAGTCACAGGTAGAGCTCAAGGGCAGGACTTGCCCTAAGGATGAATGGGCAAATTCAAATCAGTGTCTGCTATTCTAGCATCCACAAATTTTGATATATATTTTTCTTTCATGTTTATGTAGATCAAGATATTTTCTAATTTTATGTTCATGCAATATTTAGAAGTATATTATTTAATTTCCAACTCTTTGGGGGAGTTTGTAGATATGTTTACATTATGGACTCCTGGTTTAATTTCACTATAGTCATAGAACATATTTTGTATAAATTGAATCATTTTTTAAACTTATAGAGACTTATTTATGACCGAGAACATGATCTATATTGACAAACATACCCAATGAGAACATGTATTCTACTGCTTTTTTGAATGGAGTGTTAATATATGTTAATTGGTTCAAGTTAGTAAATAACATTGTTCAAATTTAAAAAAAAAAAAAAGTGTCTGATATTTGGAAAAAGTGGGCTGTGGCAAAGAGAATCAAAACATCATAGCAAGAAGAAGAAAGGAGTTGTGAGAGTAATAGGATGTGGAAGTGGCCTAGGGCTTATACAGAACCTCAAATATAGGAGCCAAATGTCGAAGCAGACCGAGAAGGACATGAAACTTTAGGCTATAACATTGAAGACACAGGAAGATTAGTGTTTGAAGTCCCCCTTCTTCAAAACAAGATTGTTCATAAATTTTGGTAGAAAGAAGCACTAGTTGAGGTGATTTAAAAAAAAACAGTGTCCATGAGATACTTTTTGGGGGTAAATGAAACTCACCAACAAGTTAGCCTAGCTGCTGCTTTTGTATCCATGTCACAAAATAACTAGAAGATCCACACCACCTCTGTAAATCCTTGTCAACCTTCAATTAAATTGACAATATTGGAGTCATTCTCCAAGTTTCTAGTTCCCTAAAGGAAATGCTAATATTTTTTTTTTTATTCGGTTTTGTACTCCTCTAGCCATCAGCCCAGATTTATGTAGCATGTTTTCCAGGCAATAGAACATGGCAGCAAGATATTCTGCTGACTGTAGTGTTTGGGGATGTGATGCGGTTCATGACATCCATCTTCTTCAGGTCGATACATAACATTGTGCTGACTTTTCAAAAGCATGTCTATTGTCCTGCATGTCTTACAGATGTGTCCTCAGGGAATAGAGATCAGCAAAAAGAGACATGTAGCTTCTGCTTGAGTCCTGAGCCTGGTTGGACCAGTTACATTTTGAATAAGCTGAAACAGCATACTGCTTGCTTCTTTCTCTATTCTCCTCATCAGAGTACCATAAAACTCAAAAATAAATTACTACTTTTATCAACATATGAAACTGATTTAAAATGATATAAAACAGTTGCCAATACCATTGTGGATTGATTTTTTATAGGATATTTTCCCCCAATTTTTGGCCACACATATCTGCTGAAGTTTGAGTGGTTGTCTTGGTGTATGAAAAGATTGTGTCTTCACAAAAGAAAGCCATATTTTGAATGCTGTCTGTGAAACTGTAGTCCTGGGTCCTAAGATGCTGATTAAAAGTCTCTGTAAAGTCTTTTTCTGTATTTTTACGTAACATCTGATGAAAAAGATATTTTGGAAATGTTTCCATCAGACACAGAGGAGCATGCAAGTGCAGAGCGCCCCATAGTCACTTTCTTCCCACTCACTTTGGAGAGTGAGAGTATCCGCAGACTTTGCTTGTAATTTGCTTTTCATTCCTATCCTAAACTCATGTCAAGCCTCCTACACCATTAGACTGAGGACTACTGAGGCAACATATTTGAACCAGGACTGACCTGTCCTGAGCTAATGAGTTTGCCACTTTTAAGATGTTTTGTAGAATATCCAATATTATTTTCTCTTTTTTAAAAAAATTATTTATTTATTCTAATTTGTTATGTATGACAGAAGAATGAATTTCAACTCATAGTACACATACACAGTACAATTTTGCGTGTCTCTGGCTATACACAAAATATAGTCACACCATTTGTGTCTTCATACATGTACTTGCAATAATGATGTACATCTCATTCCACCATCTTTCCTAAGCCCCTGCTCCCTCCTTCCCCTCCCTCCCTTTTGCCCTATCTAAATTTCCTCCATTCCTCCCATGGTCCCCTCCCTCCAATTGTGGATCAGCATCCACTTATCAAAGAAAACATTCCATCTTTGTATTTTGGGGATTGGCTTACTTCACTTATCATAATATTCTATTATTTGACATTTACTATTATTTTTTATTTTCCCAACAAATAAAATTGAAGTACACTCATTCGTTCATGCTCCTAATATGTGTGTGTGTCTGAAGTTGTGGTTATGTGTGATTTAAAAAATGATAAAGATGAAATTTTTAACCTCCACACTAGAAAATTTAGATTACCATTACTAGCTTATGTATTTGTACATAATAGAAATTTCATTTGATATTAGTAACAGAGCTCTAAATTCAGTGAATTAAGTAGATAATTACATATCAAGCACATATATTTATGCTTTTGTGTGTGTATGTGTGCAAATATGTGTTTATATGTATATGTTTATATTTGTGTATGTAGCTATGCTATACACACATTTATATGTTCTGGATTATGTATAAATATACACAATGTGCCTGTTCTGGGCAATAATGAATTGGATGAATTGTCTGCAATCATAAATAAAAATAACTATGTTGTAGTCTCAAGAAAATCAATTTATGAAATTCTTAGTTTTTTTTTATCCCCGGATTCACTTTTTTTTTTTTTGGCAAGGAAAATTATGCTTTTATGCTGTAAAGCTAACTTGCCTTAATTATACTCTATTTCAAATTTGGTGATATAATCTAATATAGGAATATATTAGTGAATAGAATTCTAAAGATAAAGCAAAAGTTGAAGAAAAAGACAAATTTGTAAACATAGTCAACAATGACAGGTTAATGAGGAAATAAATACAGGAATTTCATATTGAGCCTATGGGGCATAAAATGAGGAGAAGCAGAAAAAAAAAGTTTGGTGTTCTAGGTAGCTGTATCATTTATTGTGTCTTCCCCTTGCCTCTAGTGTGTTATATTTCTCTCTATGAAATGAAAGGGAAAAAGTTTCTACATCCAGTATCCCAAAGGTAAGTAAAATGGTGATTCCATTACAAGGGAGGCTATTTAAGTAAGAAAGATAGATTCTTTTCATGGGATATCAATTCTCCAAACTCACTTTATATGGATTTCTCTCATCCTACAAGTGAAATGTGGGATGTAGAGAGAAATGTGAAATGACATAGGGGTCTTGTCAGGTCATTTCTGGAAAAGTTTAGAGCCATTAATGGGGTCCTCGGGGAGTTGATTTAGTAACACCTAGTAATGGAAGAACAAAGTAGATGAAGGTTTTTGGTATGATAAAAGGAAAGTCAGGCATTCAATCCTTGCAAGGTATTTGCATCCTGGACTTGTTCTAACAGAGAGCTGATCTCATTTGGGATTGAAGATATTTATCCATCATTTTTTTTCCTACTTATCTGAGGGCAGCTGAGAATTATATTATGCAAGGCCAAGGATTTGTGAAAGGTTCTGGAATTTAGTTTTGATTCTGTTACTGATTTCTGGAAGGTATCTGTACTTCCTTTATCCACAAATATATGCCTCCCCTTTCTTGCCCATAATTTTTATTATCCTCTAAATATACCAAAAAGCTTAAATAATAGGCCTTGGTTTCTTAACCTAAGAAGCTTATTTTTATTTCCCTCTTCCTCAGTTTAGATGTTATTGGTGCAGGTATTTGCTTTCCCTAGTCACCCATGCTCTGGTGTTCTTGAAGAATCCTGAGCCCAGCCCAACTGAAGTTTTTCTCAATTACTTTTAAATATCCTATTACATGGTTCTCTTCAAGTTCCATGGGCTCATGATATGTAGGTAACAGATATTCAATGAAGAATTAATAAAAAGTATTTGAATCTAAAGGCAGAAATCATGTGAGTCAGTAAACTAATAAATGATGTGGTAGCTAACTTCCAAAATAGTTTCCTAGCAATCCTTCGCTTTTGATATTTGCAGTGTGTATATTCCCCTTCCTCACTGTGCTAAAATTGGTCTGTGTGACCTTTAGAATGATAAAATCATGATATGTCCCACTAAAGAGTAGGTGGTAGGTGACTAGTTATTCTTTCTCTCGTGTATCATTCTCATTGATCACTTATTGTGGAAGAAGAGCTGTTATGAACAATCATGGAAATAGCCCACATGGAAAGAACAGAAGTGTCCCTAAAAAGTACCTTATGGGACCAACACTGTGTTCTCAACCCAAGAGTATCCCTGACGGAGAGTTTGAAGACTACCTCAGGAGAGACCTTGAGCCAGAAGCACCTAGCTTCCTTCCTGATCCTGAGAAAATTTGAGATAAATATTTGTTTTTTTAAAGCTGCTAAATTGTGGAATAATACAAATACAATATTTGGAAGGAAAATGAAAATTAAACTTTTCATATATATATATATATAATAAATGCCACTTATAAGCAAGTGCTAATGTTTGTATGTTTTCTTCTTCTGTAGTTTATATCTGGGTACAAAAGATAGAAGATAACCATGAAAGAGCCAAAAATCTTAAATTTTACCGTAAAAGATTCAAGTAAAAAATACAAGTCAAGTGAAAGATACAAGTCAAGAAATGTGCCTTCAAACTTAAGACAAAATCTTCTGTTACCGATGTGACTACATTTGTTAACAGAATCAGACCCAAGAAGCAAAGTGTCCTGAGTAATCTCCCCAAAAGTCCCATCAGGTAAAACCTTGTCAACTCTAAGCTTTTCTTTTACAGTCAAAAGAAAGGTTTTGCTGAGTGTTATGACAAAGGAGAATTGTGCAAATATTTTCATCTTAAAAATTTGTATCTAATTTTTATTTTTCACATTTTTATTTACATTCTTTGATTTTTCCATTGTGACCATGCAAACAAGGGTTCCTAACAGAAGAAAACATATTTTTCTTTCTCTGAATGCCCTTAGTCTTCTTGGGCTTCTTTTTTTCATGACATATTTTCACAGTTCCAACTCCATTGCAATGGTCTGAGAACATTGATTTCAACTGGAGATAACATTTGCAGTCAACAACAACAACAACAACAACAACAAAGAGCAGGCCTCTCCATTCCATTGCCATAGGACTGACGGATCTCTCAGTTCCCCAGGGGTCTCCTCATGGACACACAGGCTTTCCACTGATTTCTGACACCAAGCCCTCTTACAGAAAAGGGTGAAGGAAGAACAATACTTCCATAACCTCTGTACAAAGCAAGTGTTTTTAATATAGAGATGGCTGTTTAGAAGGACTGAGTAACCCCTGCCAGGAAGAAGAAACAGATCGATTATATCTGGGACAAGGGAAAATGTAGAATGATTTGCAGCAGGAAGTCCCTCTGAATGAGTGAACCAAACTTCTATTGTTTTTTTTTTTAATATCTTTTTTCCCCCTATATCTAAACTAGTTGTTTCCAACTTTTACTGTGAAAAAACGTGTCTGCTCTGAAACCTGTTTGGCCTCAATTGGATTTCTCACTTGATTATTGAACCTCAAAGAAATGCTATGGTTTTTCCTTGGTGATGAGAGTCAAGGTTTGCCAAACACAGACTTAGGTAAAGCGAAGACAGACGTACGATCCTCCATAATAGCACAATTCTAGTGACACAAAGCTCCCAGGAAAGTCATATGAACATGGTTTGCAGCACCATGGCCCTCCGCATATGTCAGGTAAGTGACTATACATGGTGTGGCATCTGTGCTACCCTAGGTTTTCCACAGACTTGTCTCTGTCCACTCTGTACAACTGCTGGTTTTTCCCTGGAGTAGGAATTGCCAAAGCAATGATTAGCAACACATAGTATTCATCAATGATTTCAAACATCCTGAAATGTTAGGTTTGGAATTCAAATTGCAACAACCTAGGTAGTTGCAGGTAGATGAGATAGAACTGTCATATGTATATAGTCTTCTTTGAAAGTGAATTTATGAACATCACATTGCAAGTTGGAGGTTCTTATTCATTAGGATATGTCTTATATTCCAGTCTTGCTGCAAGTTCTTTGACTCTAATAAGCACTTTGCCTGTAGAAAGGGGAGTTAGATATTTTATTTTCATAAATGTTCCATTTTCTCCTCATCAGTGACTTTACGTGCCATGTGTTATTTATGTGGGTAAATGCACATTATTTTCTAGTTTAATTAAGAGGGTTGCCAATAGTTAACAAATGAGAATGATAGGAATGAGAAACAGAGGTCTTGATAAAGAGGTATTCAATCACATTTGTTTCAGAAAAAAAAAATCCAGAAGCTTTTTCACTTACCCATTTCAGACACAAATGATGTGTTCACAATTAAATTTCCCTTAAAACAGCCTCTTGGGCCGGGGTTGTAACTCAGTGGTAAAGTGCTTGCCTAAGCATGTGTTAGGCACTGGGTTCGGTTCTCAGCACAGCACACAAATAAATAAATAACATAAAGGTCCATCAACAATTAAAAAAATATTTTTAAAAATAATCACTTCTTCCCCATCTTCATATCATTTAATCTGACTGTCTACCTGAAAAAATATAACTTTTGAAATGCAGAAAAAAATGAGTTGTTAGCTAAAGTGAGAGAGACCTTTACTCCTTCATATTCAGAAGGATGTGTTGAGTGTGTGTGTGTGTGTGAGTGTGTGTGTGTGTGTGTGTGTGTGTGTGTTTGGGTGTGAGTGACATGTCTAAAAACATCAATAATAACAAGCTTCCAGTTTTTTCCCCCCTCTTGAATCACTTTTATTCTATGCCTGGAAATTCTGCTCAATGCAGTTTTCAGTCTGTGACATACTAGACTTATTGGTTGTTTACTATTCAAAGCCCAGAGAAGAACAAAGACGTTTGAAATGCGGCTTGGGGCCAAGAACATGAGTTATTTGTCATAGTTGTTTTTAATGTGCATCGATGCTTTGTAATGGATTTATTACTACAGAAGTTAGTTAGAGGGAAAGACAGTGAATTTCACACACACCCACAAAAGAAAATAAAAAAAAAAACATAGGAATAATTTAATGTGTTATTCACTCTGTGCAATTCCAACTTTATTAACAATTTGGCATCATTTACATGATCTAGTTTGGGGAGGTCAATGCCCTTTCCTAAGGGTGATAAAACATTATTATTGTGATATGTCATGATTTGGATTATTTAAAACTGCAACAGACTGAGAGTTCTGTTTATGTTTTGATCATTATTTGTATAATGTAGACAGTACTGAAGACATTTTCTTAGTAAAAATAATATCAGATGTGTGAGGGGTAAAAATTTGTTCCCAAGATGTATGCTCCCTATTCACCTCACATATTATCTCTTTTGCTGCGCAAACCTTTTTAGTTTGAATCCATCTCATTTGTTGATCTTGATTTTAATTCTTGTGCTATAGTAGTCTTATTGAGGAAGTTGGGGCCTAGTCCCACATGATGGAGATTAGGGCCTATTTTTTTCTTCTATTAGATGCAGAGTCTCTGGTTTAATCCCTAGATCCTTGATCCATTTTGAGTTAACTTTTGTTCATGATGAGAGATACGGATTCAATTTTATTTTGTTGCATATGGATTTCCAGGTTTCCGAGTACCATTTTTTGAAGATGCTATCCTTTCTCCATTGCATGCTTTTGGCAACTTTGTCTAATATAAGGTAGTTGTAATTAGTGTAACTGTGTAATTGGTGTAAATGTTTATAGCAGCACAATTCACAATAGCTAATAACAAGTGTCCTCTATTCTACATCTTGGGAACAAATTTTTACCCCTCACACATCAGATAGAGCTCTAATCTCTAGATTAATATAATCTCTAATATAAAGAGCTCAACAAGATAAGCACCAAAAAAACCCAAATAATCTGATTAATAAATGGGCCAAGGACTGAACAGACACTTCTCAGAAGAGGATATACAATCAATCAACAAATATACGAAAAAATGCTCATCATCTCTATCAATCAGAGAAATGCAAATTAAAATTATGCTAAGATACCATCTCACTCCAGTAAGAGTGGCAGCTATTATGAAGGCAAACAACAAGGCCTGGTGAGGATTCGGGGGAAAAGGTACATTCATACACTGCTGATGAGCCTGCAAATTGGTGCAGCTAATTTGGAAAGCGGTATGAAGATTCTTTGGAAAGCTGGGAATGGAACCACCATTTGACCCAGCTATGCCTCTTCTCGGACTATAACCAAAGGATCTAAAAACAGCATACTACAGGGACACAATCACATCAATGTATATAGCAGCACAATTCACAATAGCTAAACTGTGGAGCCAACCTAGATGTCCTTCAGTGGATGAATGGATAAAAAAAATGTGGCATTTATACACAATGGAATATTACTCAGCAATAGAAAAGAATAAGATCATGGCATTTGCAGGGATGGCATTAGAGAAGATTATGCTAAGTGAAGTTAGCCAATCCCCAAAAAACAAATGCTGAATGTCTTCTCTGATATAAGGGGGTGACTCAAAATGGGATTGGGAGGAAGAGCAAGGGAGGAAGATTACCTCTAGATAGGGAATAGGGGTGGGAGGGTAAGGGAGGGAGAAGGGGAATAGTATGGATGGTGGAAGGAGACCCTCATCATTATACAAAATACATGTATGAAAATATGAATTTGGTGTCAGCATACCTTATATACAATCAGAGATATGATAAATTGTGGTATAAGGGTGTATTAAGAAATGTAATGCAAAACAAATAATAAGAGAGCTCATGTATAATGGCATAATTTGGCATGAACATACTTTATATACAGAGTTACAAAAAATGGTGTTGTGAATGGATAATTATGATTGTAATGTATTCCACTATTTTCATGTATGTAAGAAATAAAAAAATCATATCAGTTATTACTTGGGGTGTCAGGTACTATATTGTATATAATTATGTATGTTTTGTTTTTATCTTATTATCTTATGTGTATCACATAAAGGGAGAAATATTATCTATGAATTTATAAAAAAAATAAAGCTTCAAGTAGATGATTAATATATATTTAAATTAATCACAGAAAACTATGTGGTAGGTATTAGTGTTCTTCCCATTTTATTGACAAGAAAATCAGAACTCAGAGATATTATACTAATTAAGGGGACTTAGAGTATAAGTATGAAATCTAGAAGAAATCACTTTTACTGAAATTTCAGCCCTTTTAAGTACCAATGTTTCTATCACTCACAAATTAGCTGCTATATTCTAGTATATTAAATGCATAAAAGGAAACTGATGGAGCTGGCCTGACTTTTGCTCAGTAACATAAATGCATGTTGTTATGGTTTGGATCTGGAATGTTCCCTAAAAAGGCTCATGTATTGAAAGTAAGGTCTTCAATGCAGCAGGATATGGAGGGGGGCGCTTTTGGGTAATGATGGGCCCTGAGGTCTCTGACCTTAGTGGATGAAGGCATTTGATAGATTAACCCATTGATAGCTAGATAGACTACTGGCATGGGGGTCTTAGTTGGAGAAAGTCAACTGGGTGCGTGCTGGAAGGGTTTATTTTCTCCCTGGCCCCTTGTCCCCCTCTCTTTCTATCTTGGTCCCTCAGGTGTCTTGAGCTGAGCATCTTCCCTCTGCCATGTCCTTCAGACATGATGTTTCCACCTTGGAGCAAGTTGATTGTGAATTCTTTGAAACTCTGAGCCAAATAAACTTTTCATCCTCTAAATTGTTCTTGTCAGGTATTTGGTCACGATAACAAAACAACTTCATAAAACACATTTTAATTCACAATATGTTGTATGTTGTCAGAACATTATTTACCAGGGTGGTATATGATCTAGGGAAGTGAGAGAAGGCCAAACATCAACTTCTCTAGTAGATAATTTTGCCAAAGATCAATCTAATCTAGACTTTATACTATGAATGGAATAGCCATGACTCAGTGCCCTGGGAAAGAGTTAAAAAATAATGTTTCCAAAGGGAAGACCTAAAAGGTTCACCTTTTCAATGAAATTTCTGTGAATATACCTGACTGGTGAATACTTAGGAGGACACATCCTTGAAGGTCTCCCTCTTAGAATATTTGTGCTGCCAAAAAAAAAAAAATCCTGTAGATTGGGTAATTTATAGATAGAAATTTATTTTGCACACCTCTGGGAGATGGGACGTACCAGATAGAGGCCTTGGTAACTCTTGTGTTTGGTGAAGTCCTGGACTTTGCTTCCAAGGTAGAGCCTTGAACTTAGTGTGTTCACATGGTAGAAGGATAGAAGAGCAAAATGCTTACAAGCTCTGTGAATCCTCTTTTCTAAAGGCCTTAATTCTGAACCTGAGGGCTTTGCCCTCATGTCTTAATTGTCTCCACTTTATGCTGTCATGAAGACAAATAAAGTTTCCAGACAGGAATTTGGGGGACATTCAGACCATAGCAGATGCAGAAGCAGATTTTTTTTTTAAATTTTAAAGCAGAAAAATAGGCAAAAGAGGAAGAAGAATAAAGGGGGAGGAGGGACTGGTACAGCCTAGAATCAACACTGATATACCACGTCCTGACATCTATCTGCCTGCGTTCATCTATTTTTCTGGGAAACATCTGTCAGAATTCAACCAATCCTGGCAGGATTAAATGTTGCAGCTTCACAGAAAATCTACTTCAAGTTATTGAGCATAGCCAAGGCCATAGTAAGAATTCTGGATTTAAATTATGTCTCCATTGTGTTTTGTTTGTTTGGAAATGCAGTTAAGCTAGTGTTGGCAGCTTTACAACTATCTAAGACAGAGACAGGCCAGCTCAGCCGTAAAGGAAGTGAATATTGATAACACTTCCCCTGACCTAACACAACCGATGCATTTCTTTCATCATTACAAATAGAACGGTAAACATGTCCAACCCAAATTTTGAAAGCTGTGCATCAGATCAGCATTCCCTCAGTAGAATCTGATGCCTTCCTGGCACTGGCCAAGATGTGGAACTTAGATTACTGATCACAGTCTGATGGTGTTAAATGAACCAGAGTTTTCTTGCACAAGAGAGTCCATGTGTAAGATCAGACATTCCTCTCTTATTACACAAGTCTTCTCATTTCTGTCCTCATCATTGCCAGGGTCCCCAGTGATCAGTGAAGAGTCCCCATCCTATCCATCCTAATGAGAATCAATTCTTTACAAAGTTACTTAGGATTGCCTGGCATCGCAAAGCCACTTGCAGTTTCTGGATTAGAGAATAATATGATCAGTAATAGTGAGATATATACTTGTGTGTGTGTGTGTGTGTGTGTTTGATACATGAATGTGTATATTTGAGTGTGTATGCCTACACATATGTATAAACACATATAATGTTGTGGAATAACTTGATCTAGAAAATCAATTCTATATTTACTATAATGACTCATTCTAACTACTTTGCATCATATCATTTTAAAACTTACCATAAACCCCCCATGAAATAAAACACTACTTGAGAGTATCTGAAAATTCTCAAAAAGCAATTGATTATAGAGAAGTCTACTATTGTGAAATTGTTGAATTTTGTTTGCAACATTATTTTTGAAGGCTTTCAAAGTAATTCAGAAGCTAGGCTTTTGAAAATAATCACTACAAATATGAAAATTACAAAGAAATAAATAGTAAATCACTTTTAAAAGAATTAAGGAAGCAAAAATGAGTAAATAAATGTTTATTTTCTTTTTTTTAAATCAAAATATCATTCAATATTAATACCAAAATACAGAAGTTGGGAAATTATTTAACAAATTTTAACTCGAACATCTCAAACTATCAGTTATAAAATCAGTCTAAGAAGAGACCTCCTGAATTTTAAATTTCTAATGACTTTTAATGAGTTGCCAAAATCAATATTGTTTTAATTATTGTTATAAACCTTTATTTTTGACCACTATGTATGTCACCAAATTGTTTATATTATGACATAAAAGTCATAAAGTTATAATAGGTATAATCAGTCTATAGTTGAGGATATTGAAATTTACAGAAATCATGCTGCAAGTAGATAATAAATAGGGTGAGAATATTAGTCCAGGGTTTCAACTCCAAAGTCTTCATCACAATTTTCTTCTTTTTGAATTATTAGAATTACCTCCAGAAATCATATTTACAAGCTCTGCTAGAGACAGTGCTAAAGTCTCTAAGTAATCTAAGTTTTTCAGAAAAACTTCCAGCTACAAAGACATTGAAATACAGGCACAACACAAGGAGTAAGAATGCCTCACTCAAAAGTTATAGATTTTATAGTTGGCCATCATTTCTGCAAAGTAGTTTCTAGAATTCCTCCTCAGGGATTCGAACATTTGGAATTAATATCCTTGAAAATGCATTAGAACATTTACAATATCAAATTGTTTTGCACTTTCTTTACCACACACACAAAAAAATTAAGAACATTTTTTAGCTGGTTGAAATCTTCTATCTCATTCCCTGTGAATGAGTTCTTGTTCTTGTTTCCATGGTTTCCCAGGATGCCCTGTCCAAAGACTAGAATATATCGAAAATCTAATGAGCCATTCTCCTTTTTTTTTTTTTTGCTGTTTGTTACCATCTACATATTCTCTCTCTCTCTCTCTCTCTCTCTCTCTCTCTCTCTCTCTCTCACACACACACACACACACACACACAAACACACACACACAATCTCTCTCTAAGCTTCACTGATGAGGGAAAAATTGACAGTTCTATCGATTAGATGAACATGAAATGGTAGTTTAAATTTAGTATCCCAAATAGGTTCATTATTAATTCTGAATCCAAAGATTAGTTTCTATCACATTACATATGTCTATCACTGACAAATAAGCCTGGAAAATCAATATGATAACAAGACCATCCACTTGGTGAGAACCTTCTACAAACTTTAAGAAAGGATATTGAGAAAGAGAATGATAGGCACTGATCTCTTATCTGTTTACAAAACGAAAATGTTTTCAAGACAGTTTCATCTTTATCTCTAATCTGATTCCCCTAACACACATTTTTCTGAACTTTGTAGTACACAGGTTTGTTTGACTGTTTCTAATTTGCACTTAAAGATAAGAAAACTGGTTAACAGACCTGTTAAAAGAATTTCTCAAGGTCACTCCTCTTGTGAAAAAGCCACACATGAATCTAAATTTTCAGTTCAGGAAACTATGTTGTAAAAAAGGGTTACATTCTACCTATATTTCAGTTTTATATCCTCACACTTAAACAAATGTAATACCAACAATAATAACACAATAGCAACACACACACTTTATCAAAGACTTGTATTACAGGCTGAGTTAAAAGCTCTATATGTATTTTTTCCTTATAACATTTATAATAATCCCATGAAGTTACTCTACTCTCCATTTCACAGATTAAAACATTGAGACAAGTATGTGAAGGATCCAGGATTCAAATCCAAATGGAATGATTTTTAAATCTAGACTTTTAATTCCAATTGTAAGTATTCTGAGTTAAGTAACCTCAATTAGAAAAACCTGGGGCAAATTTTCTCTTATTTTAACTAGAAGGTCTTTATAGAAAAAGTGATTTTAAGATAATAGTTATATTTTTATTTGGCCTTCAAATATCATTATAAGAAAAAAAAACACTCCAATATTTGTTCATTTTTTAAAAATGAATGTCAGTCCTCCATTTTACATTCTTTCTTAGTAGTGTTAAAATATTAATTTTAATATCAAGAATATATTTCGGTAATATGCTTTAAGATTGTGATCTATGCCAGGCACAGTGGTGCATGCCTGTCATTCCAGTGGCTTGGGAGGCTGAGAAAGGAGGATCACAAGTTCAAAGCTGACCTTAACAACTTTGAGGCAGTAGGCAACTCAGTGAGACCCTGTCTCTAAATAAAATACAAAATAAGGCTGGGGATGTGGCTCAGTGATTGAGTGTATCTGAGTTCAATCCCCAGGATGCCCTCTCCCAACAGCAACAACAAAAAAGATTGTGATCTATGCTCATCCTTATAGATCTCCCTGTTTTTTCCAGAATTTCTGTGAAAATAATAAATGACACACTCAAAAAAGTAAAGGGAGTTAGTAATAAAAATGTGAGAAACTAGGAAAATTATGTCATCCTCAACCAGAAGCCTGTCAGAATTTCTGCAAGATATGCATAAGGAGAGGTTAGATTGAGGAAAGGCCAATTGATCCATTATTTACAAATACAGTAAGAGTTCAGCAGTAAAATAAATGGGCAAGATCACTAAGAGATTATCAATGCCAACTGCTAGCAAGAGACACTTGGGTCAATTATTTGGGGCCACATCTAGATACTGCATGTGTCTTCTGTAAATTCACTAAGTTAATGAGTTCACACACAGATGAAATACCCTGTGACACTGCACATAACTTACTGCTGTAAGGTCAGTTGCCCTGGAAGCAGATTCAGAGACAACCTAATGTGTAGTATATTTATTAGGAGATGCCATTTGAGGACAACAACCGTGGAAGGAATGAGAAGGCCAGCAATTTCTGCAGAGGGAGAAGCTGAGCTGTAATGATGTCCCAGTAATAGATTTGCTCAAACTGAGGGGAAGCTCAGTGTCTGACATCCTTGAGTTGTCCCAAGGTAAGCCAAGATGGTCAGGCCTTTTTGATGACACAGCAATTAGTCACTGAATGTGGATGTTCCTGGAAGAGCTGTGGCTTTGATGTTCATCCCTTTGCATAAATAAGGTCGTTCCTGAAAAGGCTGATATCTGAAGGCTGCCTGCCCACCACATTCCCAACAACAAAAGCTACAGATCCTTCATGAAGGGAGATCAGGAAGTACATCATCACAGTGTTCACAGTGACTCAGACCACAGCAAGATTACTGTGTTAAGAGGGAACAAAAATAAAACAATTTTCTGATGACAACAGTCATACTGATTACACAAGGGAATGTAGAATCAGCTGTGATTAACATGGAAGAAAGACTCACTGTCCTGGAGATGAATCTCCTATGACAGCTGCCTCCATCTCTAGCTCTACTCTACTGTGCTGATGGACAGAGACCACAGCAACTCAGTGCTAGAAAAATAAAACTACAAAAGAGCTAAGTTTTTTCCTATCATTTTTTGTGCAAATATGAAATACTAAAAGAGGGAGTAACAAATATAACAGAACTTATATTATATTTTCCTCTCCATGGAAAGATGATCAAAAAGAAAAGAAAGAAAACCGTCATATGAAGAAATTCAGTGATTTCAAAGAAGAGCAAGAGCAAATGCATCGTAATGCAACTGAGTTGGTATGAGGAACCTGTGGAAGTTCTTACTTTTCATAAGATCTGAAAGGATATTGCATTTATGAACTGAGGAATGAGATTTGAAATGTATGTGTATGTATGTGTGTGTGTGTGTGTGTGTGTGTGTGTGTATGAAAACGCAGAGAAAATTTTAAGAATAAAATAATTCCAAGTAATGGGAAGCAAAGAAAACATGGAGAAAAACCAATTTATTGACTTAAAAAGCAAGTTCAAATGTATTAAATGCAGCATGAGAAAACTTTAGCAGGAGAAAAATCAAGATAACACACAAAATGTAGGACAAATACCACATTCATGGAATTGAAACTCCAAAAGTAAAAAG
Organism: Urocitellus parryii; assembly: GCF_045843805.1. Taxonomy (NCBI): domain Eukaryota; kingdom Metazoa; phylum Chordata; class Mammalia; order Rodentia; family Sciuridae; genus Urocitellus; species Urocitellus parryii. The sequence continues at coordinate 95,899,628 of NC_135542.1, forward strand.
TGGAGCTAATAAGAGAAACATTAATTAAAGAAATACTAAAAATAAAAAAAAAGTGTGGACACACACACACAAAAAAACCCACTGGACTTTCTGTGTTTTCCTCATCTATATTTTATGATTTTGATATGACACGTGTTAATTTCATGGCAAAACCAGAAAATACTATACAAAGAATATATGAAGGAATTAAAATCTCAGATTTCATAAGAGTTTTTCTTGTAAGAGTTGCCTGTGTGCTTGGGTGAGAGGATGCTAGATAGCTTGAGGGCATTTTATACATTCTTGGTATTGTGTTTCAAAGATTATTCTTCTGTCAAGAAAATTTAAGATCAAAGTTTTCAAATCCCATTGCTGGAACAGCTCATTCAATATGTCATCTTTAATCTACAGTCCTCTATCTTCTTGAAATTGTGTAAACAATATTAAAAATGTGGCCTTTTAAAATCTATATTCAGAACCCCTCTGATGATGACATATATTTAACTTCTTGTTTCAGTGTGTATTTATTTGTTTGTTTCTTTTAGACACTACTTTTAGAATTAATGTTCATACACTGTAACACTGAATATTTTTGTCCCCAGAGAATTAAGGTCCTGTCCTCCATATCATTCCATACCAATTGAGGATCTAAGGTCTGAGAGCAGAATTATGGTAGCTTAAGGGTATTGTGTGTAACTTTAGGAAGACGAATTTCAAAACTCTTTTAATGCCAGGTGTTTTCTCCATTCTTAATTTCAACCCTGGCTTTCAAAGTTCTTCAAGATCAGTTAGTCAGCCTACCTTTAGTTTATGTGAGGACCTTGACACATAATAAGTATATGATACATTTCTGTCTTGTTACCAGGACACACTTCACTTGGGTGTGTAGTCTCAAGCACACAAAAAGGTATTCCGGCTTCTTTGTTTTTCCATCTACCATTGAAGCTCTTTTGATTTTTTTTTCACAAATTCCACCTAGTTACTCTCCTGTGCTGCTGCAAATGTTACTAAAAGTTATTTCATCCTGGGCTCATCCTGTTTAAGCTTTCAGAACTGAAAAGTTGTACTGAAGCTAGATATCACAGTGTAAGTAAATCTATGAATTAAAGGGTGCTGTTTCAACTGAGGGGCTTTGAAAATTAGAAAAAAAATAAAAGGTTATGAAATTTTAGGCCATAGGTAACTAGAACTGAAACTGTCTTCCATTGTTGCCATGTGGCTTTTTATTTTTTTTTTGAAAAGTCCGATATTTCCATGAGTTAGAATTGAGAGATTCCAGAAAATAAAACATGCTTCAAAATATTTTTCTATTTCTTCCTTATGAAAACATTCCATTTAAAGTATGGGGGAATAAATCAAATTCTAAGCCTTTAGTCAATTGTAAATAATTTTATTCACTGAGTAAAGCAACTTATTCAGATAATATAAAGAATTAATGATCTCTCCTCTTTGTGTTGTTGTTCTCCTTTTTTCCTTTATCAACAAAAATTGCTTAAGCAATATTTTTGTTGATACAGAAAAGGAATTTAGAGGAATCTAAAATCAACTTAAAACACGATAAGTCACCATTAACTGACAAAATCTGATTTCATAAATTTAATAATATTTTTTTAAAATTTTAAAATGATAAGACTTTCCCAGACAAAAAGAGGAGTATACATAAATGTAAGGATGACTGGACTAAAATTATTTCCTATATGTACATTTATTTTCCACAAAAATCTATAAATATTCTATGTTCAAAAGGATGATTTCAATGTTGTGTCTTTTGTTTAGATCTGCTCTTAGCCCTTTAACTTGAGGAAGACACTGAAGCAGATATCAGCCTCCAAGAGGGATTTCCCATTCCTAGTGACAGAGTCATAAGTATATTAAGTCTAATGACACAGCTCAGACAATAAAACATATGTTCCAGGGGCACATTTAATTGGGACAGGAACTCTTAGTGTACCTAACAACAGAGCAAAATTAATGGCACAGTGTTCCTGTGTGGGCTTTGTGGAGTGGTTTCATGTGATTGGAAAAGATCTATCATGGTATGTTAATCAGCTTTTTGTTACTGTGACCAAAATATGTGACAAGAAAAAGTTAGAGAAGAAAAAGTTTACTTGGGTTCATGGTTTAGGAGTTTCTGACTCCACTGGTCTGAGCCTGAGGTGAGGCAGACAGACATCAGGTGATGGGTATGGGGGAAGAGAGCTTTTCAGTTCATAGTAGTCATAAAGCGGGGAGAGAGAGAGAAAGAGAGAGAGGTGGGTGGGGGCATGAACCCAGGGACCAAGTAAAGTCCTCAAGGGCATGCTCCCAGTGACTCAATTCCCTAGGCACACCCCACCCACCTATAGTTACCATGCAGGGGTATATGCAAACTATTAATCAAGTAGATGGATCCACTGATGATATTATAATTCTCATAATCTAATCTTTTTCGCCTCTGAACATTCATATTTTACCTAACACATGCACTTTTGGGTGACTTTAAACATCTAAATCAAAACATGCATATGGTATGGAATATATGTTTTATTGTCTGAACAGTGTCATTAGATTTGATGTATTTATGACTTCCATTACTTAGGGATGGGAAATTCCACTTGAAGGCTTGAATCTACTTCAGTATTTTCCTCAAATTAATGTTACTTGAGTATTACATATATGTTATGCCATCACATTTCTATCCTTTTACCAAGACACTCTTTTGTTTTTTTAAAACTTGTGTTTTCATTCTTATCCACAAATAAACTTTTATTTTCTGGCTTTTATACTTTCTCATCTACCATTGAGATACTTTCTTTTCCTCTCAATTCTAGCTAGTAACTCTATTGTACTACTGCAAATATTAAAAAAAGAAAAAAAAAGAAGTTACTTAAAAGCTTTGACATTTTTGGTTAAATATTCCTCTTGACTTAATTGAAAATAAGCAAAAATATTAGTAGAGGAGTTAAAAAATATTTAAAAAGAGCATTGATATGAATTGAGGGTGATTTGTTAAGGAAGTATATACTAGGTATTATGCCTAATATGTAAATAAAGTAGGAAAACTAATCTGCTTTACAGATATAATAGGTTACTGAAATTTTATGTTTTAAAACATTGAAGGTTTTTCAACATTTAGTTAAATGAAGTGATTTCATGCAGCTCTTACATACATGATAAATAATTCAACTCTTAGTCGAATTGAATAAGATTTGCAAACCTTGTGAAAATGAAAGATTGTCCCCTAGTTTCTATTTTTTTCAATACCCTCTGTACTCAACACAAGTGGTTTTTATTTGCCACTTTTACAATATGGCTAACATGCCTTGGCATCCAACTCTGAACCCCCATCTCTTTTCCTGCAACCACTTACTGTATAATGCCTACCTTTCTTTCTAACCTGTATCTCATGAACATGTGTAATTAGCTATTTCTTGGGGGGCTATTGATTTCAGTCTGGCAAATGCATTCTGTGAATACCTTGGATGTCTTGCAAAATGAAAATCATCTTGGCATACTATGAAATTCTGGTGGGAAATGAACTGGGAGATAAATAGGAAAACTCCTGTGAGAACTCAATTGAGTCAGAGACTTTTATCTAAACTGCTATACTAAGGATGTCAGGAATTTAACTTCTACATGATCTATCAATCACTCTTTTTTCTTTTTTTTCCTAAGGCTGGATACATAAATGAGTTAGCTTTCTAAAACACAACCCCTACATTAGCCGATTTACTTTTATGAATGATAATTCTGCTGCATTTGAACAGTGGGAATGCACCTGCTGTCACACGAGTTAGGCAAATATAGACACAAGTGTGACAGAGAAGAGGAGGGAAGAGGAAAAAAGTGTGTGAAAAATACATACAATTGATAATTGAAGCAGTAGAGGGTAATTACAGTGATTCACAAGCTGTTTGTGAAATATTGAGCATATTCATCATTCAGTGAAGGAACAAAAATTAGGCAGTAAAAGATGGTAGGTTTATAACAGAAATTCCTAATACTATTTGCCTTTAATTTTATAGGCCTGTAGATTGCCTATATTTCATAAATTTTATCTATAATCCCTATTCCTAACATAAACACATTTTAAAAATAAAACTTAAGTACACAAGTAGGAAATCTTAGAGTCCAAAGATACCCTGAAATGTTATGTAAAATTGTGTTTGTATTTATTCTTAGCATGATTTTCTGACTAAGCCAAGATTTATATTAGTAAATACTGTGGATAGTGAACATGTAAACTATGATCTCTCTGAATGGAGATGTGAAATAAGCAAAAGAATAATACTGGTTTAAAAAACAGAATGTAAAAATATCTCAGTAATACCTTTTTACTGGTTACATGCTCAAATACAATACTTTAGATATATTGGGCCAAATAAAATACTAAATTTTATTGTATTTTAGTTTTCACTGTGATGGACAGAAAATTATAAGTTCTATACAGAACTCACATTTGTCTCCAATTATACTTCTATTGCACAATAATCTTCTAGAATTTTCATTGGTTTCACAGATTGCATGGTCTATTGCAGAACAGGATCCAGAACCTCTTTATATGAAAAAAAAACAGTTCTTTTAGATGTATGTCCCATCATGGATAAAAAGACCAAAGTACTTGATAAGTGTATCAAAGCTGTGAAAAAGTGTAAATCATTTTGTCAGGGCATCAAAAATCTGCATGAATTTCCATTAAGCACTTAAGATTCTTCGTTTCTGATACGTCAGGCTTCTCTGAGAGAATTTACACTATTCAGGGAAAAATCAGTGTGAGAAGGAAGAGGCACATGAGAACTTCTGAATGTGACTGGGTGGACACACACATTCATGAGGAGCTGCATGCCTTCCTGTTGAGTGTGAGTGTTCACCTGCCAGGGTCTCACACCTCCTTGAACTTGGACTCCCAGGGAACTACCCCAGTCATTTTCTGCTTCACTCTCCTTCCTGCTTTGAAGGTGCTCTCTCCTGACCTGTGCTCCTGAGTCCACTACCTTCACTTACAAGCATTACTGATTGGAAGACAATCAATGTGATGCTCTAGGGATATTACTTTTTCTTTTAAAAAAAAAAGAAGGCTAAAAATTTGTTACATTTTCCTCATTGATTTTAACATTAATACTTTCCCTGGCTGCCTCTCCAACATCATCTATTTAGCAGAGAGTAAAGGAGTAACAGCTTTAAGAGAATCTGAACCTTAAATAATGCATTGGAGCTCTCTTTTTGGGTGAAACTTTTGAAAAACTGGAAGGAAAATTCTCCTGATAGGAGTACATCATTAGGCTAGGAAATAGGAATACTAGGATAGAATTAGAAAAAATACTAAAACAATAGAATTCATTTTCCTTTTTGTATAAGTTTATAGCCTTCAAAATAAGGTACAAAAATTTCATTCTTACGCATGCTGTAACACAAACCTGACTCTACCATTTTATACTTCCCTTATTTTCCACTTTTTTTTCCTAAATAAGGGGAATTATTTTCAAACAAAAGGAAGATTTTTTAAAAAAATATAATGAAATAGTGTATCTTCAATCCTGTAAATCTGTTTTATTGTGGAAGCTAAATTGGAGAGACAGATTGATTTACTGGCTGAGTGACTGTAAATACAGAATAATACAGACTGTAAATAAGAATGATCCAGAAGCCCCCAATGATTTTAAAACCTCAGTTAAATGAACTATATTTTTCATTCCATAACTACTGTATATATGTTGGAACATATGAATCATATCTGTCAAATGTTTTTTCTATCTAATTGAGGAACTAATTATGGTAATCATCTGTTTAAAAAAAAAAAGCCTGTATGGCCCAGAAATAGATGAACTGGTTATTGTCAGTTTTCACACTTGTACAATGCACTTATATTTAGAAAATAAAATTACATTTTCAAAGTTGAATCACTGTGTCAAGTTTTTCCTAACACCACCACCATCCCTCAGTTGTTTTATCCTCTTTCTTTGCCATAATCATTATTTCTTGGAGTTTTTCTTAATTTTCTCAGTTAATTTTCTCCTTGTCTCATTTTTCTTTATTCCTCAAGCTAAACACATTCAAGCACCTTTTAAAATGTTTTATTAAAGTATAATTGATACACAAAGAAACACATGTATTTAGTATATGCAGTTTGATGTTTGGTCATAGGCAAGCACCCATGATACCATCACTACAATCAAGACAATAGATATATCTGACACTTCCCAAAATTTCCTTATGCCCCACGTGTTTTCATGTGTTTGTGCCTGTGTTAGAAATACTTAACATGTTATATTCTCTCTTAGAGAGTGTACAATATTGTATCATTAACTATAAGTCTAAATAATACATTATATCCCTAGAATATCTATCTAAGATTTTTGAAACATACCACATCTACTCCATCCCATGGCCCCAGGAAATCACTATTGTATTCCATATTTCTATATGTTTGACTATGATAGCTACCTCATATAGGTGAATTTATTGTAATATTATACAGCAATACCACATCTGGCTACATATCAGAATAATTGAAATCAGGGTTCTCAAAGAGATGTCTCTACATTTCTGTTCTTTTCATAGTATTCATAGCAGTATTCATAGTATCCAGTACATGAAAGCAATGCAAGGGTCCATCAATATATGTATAGATGAAAAAATATGGTATAAATACCCTATGGAATATTACTTGGCCTAATTAAAAGAGAGAAATCCTTTTATTTGTGATATGGATAAACCAAGGAAATCATACTCAATAAATCAATCACAGCAGGGTAAATATAGCATTCATATGATTTTTAAAATATACTTTAATGAAAAACACAATGGAATGCAGTTGTGCATTGTTAGTAAATTTAGAGAACAAAAAGGCCTTTCTTTGTTCATTATAATACAGACAAATATATTTTTAAAAAAATCCTTCATCCCAATATTTTTTTTCTTATATTCATGTTGTCTTATATCTACCTTTAAATTTTTTAAAATACAAAGAATTTTATACCAAGAATACACTTCCTTTAAATGAAATGTTACCAAATTGGGTATCTAAGTGGAGAAACATATCACCACACATGACGAATGGAAAGTTTAACAAACATTTATAAAAATGCAAAGAAGAAAATCAGAAATTTGGTGTAGTTTAGCTTTCTCTAGTTAATTCCTCAATTAATTTGTCAATTTGTTCACATAATTCCATCTGGGACTTGCCAAATGGATTCGCAAAGGTTATCTCATTTTGGCCAAAGGACCCTAACTAGTGTCCTCATACACATTATATGGGATCTGCCATTTAACCCCAACAGAGAGCAAAGAGCGTGGCAGTAAGAGCCGCTACTCTGGAGCTACATTACTAAGGTTCAAACACATATGACATGGAAATTTGGGATATACTTCTTCAATTTTCCATATCTTTATTCATTCATAAAGTAGAGAAAAAACTGCTTCAAGGGTTTCCTGTGTAAACTCAATGAGCTAGTTCACAGAAAGCACATGTGAGGTATAGAGCCACTCAGTGTTAATGTTGACTATTTTTCTTCTATTTAAATTTCAACCTTCTTCCAGATCCACCCACACCAGCCTGTGGGACTCAGGCTCACAGTAAACCTGGGTCCATCCCCTCCACTGGTGGGGCAGACACCCCTGGAGCTCAGCCTCCAGCATCAAATTGCCTCTTCTGACAGGTGACTACTTTGGGAGCCCAGGCCCGGCCCAGATCCACCCACACCGATTTGTGCAGGACCCAGGTCCATAGTAGGTCTGAGTTCTTTCCTCTCCCATCTCAGAGCCTAAGCCTAACCCACTTCTATCTTGGGACACTGCAGTCATTGCCATAGCCTCCCCCATGCAGTAGCCCCTCACTTTTTGACAGTAGACAGGACCTAGAAGCAGCTGCCTCTCAGAGCAGGCATCCCAAACAGAGTGTGAGGCCCACCCTTTCAGCCCCATCTCTGTAAGACATTGTTTCCATCTTGGGGCATCTTAACTATTATCTCAAGTTATCTTGGCTATTGCTGCCACCATCTTAACATGCAGTAGCGTACATTGAGGGACACCAGCAGGGTCTGGAAGCCCTATATCAAGGTGAGGTAAAGACAATCTGTATGGATTCTACAAGGATATAGGGAAGAAAATGTAATATCTCAGATCCACGCTGCAAGAAAGGAAGACACATAGACAACATGAAAAATACAAGGGAGGAAAGTGTCTCAAACAAACCAAGACACTACAATAACAGAACCTATGGACAGAAAAGTTGATGAAATATCAGAGAGGGAGTTCAGAAGGTTCATAAGTAAATTTATCTGTGAATTAAAGAATGACCTAGATGAGCAAATACAGGCTAAAATTGATCACTCCAACAAAGAGAGAAGAGAGCAAATACAGGTAGCAAAGATCACTTTGAGAGAAATAGGGACTCTGGAAAAAAACCAGTCAGAATTCCTTGAAATGAAGGATATAATAAACAAAATAAATAACTCAATAGAAAGCATAACCAACAGAAAAGATCAGTTGGAAGAAAGAACTTCAGGTAATGAAGACAAAGTATACAATCTGGAAAATAAAACTGATCACACAGTGAAGATAGTAAAAAACCATGAATAGAATATCCAAGAATTATGGGATAGCATCAAAAGACCAAATCCAAGAGTTATTGGGATAGAGGAAGACACAGAGTTTCAAATCAAAGGAATGCACAATCTCTTCAATGAGATAATATCAGAAAATTTCACAAGCATGAAGAACGAGTTGGAAAACCAAATACAAGAGGCTTACAGGATGACAAATGTACAAAATTACAACAGATCTACACCAAGGCACATTAAAATGAAAACACTTAGCCTACAGCATAAGGATAAAATCTTAAAAGTCACAAGAGAAAGGAATCAGATCACATACAGGGGGAGACCAATTCATACCTTAGCAGATATCTCAACCCAGACCCTCAAAGCCAGGAGATGTGGAAGGACATATATCTTGAGCTCTGAAAGAAAATGGATGCCAACCAAGAATCTTATATAAAGCAAAACTAAGCTTTAGATTTGATGATGAAATAAAAACCTTCCATGATAAACAAAAGTTAAAAGAATTGACAACTAGAAAGCCTGCACTACAGAACATCAGCAAAATATTCCATGAAGAGGAAACGAAAAACAATGATAAAAATCAACAGAGGGAAGTATTACTCTAAAGGAAAATTCATTCATAGAAGAAACCAAGTCATGTTAAATACCACAAATAAACAAAAATGGCTGGGAATACAAATCATGTCTCAATAATAATCCTGAATGTTAATGGCCTAAATTCACCAATCAAAAGACATAGACTAGCAGATTGGACCCCCCCCCCAAAAAAAAAAAGACCCAACAATATGCTGCCTTGAAGAGATTCATGTCATAGGAAAAGACATCCACAAGCTGAAGAGGAAGGTCTGGGAAAAGTCATACCACTCACATGGACTGTAGAAGTAAGCAGGGGTTTCCATCCTCATATCAAATAAAGTAGACTTCAAGCCAAAGTTAATCAAAACAGATAAAGAAGGACCCTATATACTGCTCAAAGGAACCATACATCAACAAAACTTAACAATTATAAATATATATGCCCCAAACAATGGAACATCTATGTTTTTCAAACTAACTCTTCTCAAGTTCAAGAGTCCACAATTCATAGACCACACACAATAATTTTGCATGTCTTTAACATACCTCTTTCATGCCTAGATACATCTTTAAACAAAAGCTGACCAAAGAAACTATAGAACTCAATAATACAATCAATAACTTAGACTTAACTGACATATATAGAATATTTCATTCTTCAACAATACACTTATTTTTTTTCTGAGCAGCACATGGATTCTTCTCTAAAATAGACCAGATATTATGCCACAAAGCACTTCTTAGCAAATATAAAAAGGTAGAGATACTACCCTGCATTCTATCAGATCATAATGGAATTAAATTAGAAATAATGATAAAATAAGAAATAAAAGTTACTCCAACACGTGGAGAGTAAATAATATGCTACTGAATGAACAATGGGTTGCAGAAGAAATCAAAGAAGAGATTAAAAATTTTTTAAAGGTGAATGAGAACACAGATAGAACATTGAAATCACTGGGACACTGTGAAAGCAGTTCTAAAAGGAATGTTCATTGCATGGAGTTCATTCCTTAAAGAAGAAAAAGTCAACAAATGAATGACTTAACATTACATCTCAAAGCCCTAGAAAAAGAAGAAGAAATCTATGACAAAAGCAGTAGAAGAAAGGAAATAACTAAAATCAGAGCTGAAATCAATGAAATTGAAACAAAAGAAACAATTTTAAAAATTGACAGAACAAAAAGTTGGTTTTTCGAAAAAGTAAATAAAATTGACAGACCCTTAGGCATGCTCACAAAGAGAAGGAGAGAAAATTCAAATTACTAACATGTTATAAAAAATGAAATATCATGATAGACACTACAGAAATACAGAAGATAATTAGAAATTATTTTTAAAACTTGTACTCCAATAAAATAAAAAAAATATTCAAGGCATCAAAAAATTTCTAGAGTCATATAATTTGCCCAAACTGTATCAGGATGATATACACAATTTAAACAAATCACTTTTAAGAGACAAAAATAGAAGATACCATTAAAAGTCTACCAACCAAGAAAAGTTCAGGACTAGACGGATACACAGCCGAGTTCTACAAGTCCTTTAAGGAAGAACTAATACCAATAGTTTTCAACTTATTTCAGGAAGTAGAAAAAGAGGCAGCACTTCAAAACTCATTGTATGAAGCCAATATCACCCTGATTCCAAGACCAGGCAAAAACATAACAAAGAAAGAAAACTATAGACCAATATCTCTAATGACCAAAATTGCAAAATTTCTCAATAAAATTCTGGCAAATCAAATACAAAAACATATCAAAAAGATCATGCACCACAATAAAGTGGAATTCATCCCAGGGATGCAAGGTTGGTTCAACATATGGAAATCAATAAATGTAATTCATCACATCAATAGACTTAAAGATAAGAATCATATGATTATCTCAATAGATGCAGAAAAAGCATTTGACAAAATACAGTATCCTTCATGTTCAAAACACTAGAAACATTAGGGATAACAGGAACATATCTCAACATCATAAAGCTATCTGTGCTAAGCCTCAGGCCAACATCATTCTAAATGGAGAAAAATTAAAGGCATTCCTTCTAAAAATTGGAACAAGACAGGGTTGCCCTCTTTCACTATTTCTATTTAACATAGTTCTTGAAACACTGGCCAGAGCAGTTAGACAGATGAAAGAAATTAAAGGATGGGCTGAGGATGTGGCTCAAGCAGTAGCACACTTGCCTGGCATGCATGTGGCACTGGGTTCAATCCTCAGCACCACATTCAAGTAAAGATGTTACAAAAGTTCTCAATAAAATTCTGGCAAATCAAATACAAAAAATATCAAAAAGATCATGCACCACAAGGAAGTGGAATTCATCCCAGGGATGCAAGTTTGGTTCAACATATGAAAAACTAAAGACTACCGAAAACTAAAAAAAAAAAAAAAAAAAAAAATATATATATATATATATATATATATATATATATATATATATAAATTCTCTCTCTCTTTCTCAAAAAAAGAAAGAAATTAAAGGGATAAGTATAGGAAAAGAAGAACTCAAATTTGCACTATTCACTGATGAAATGATTCTGTAGCTAGAAGACTCTAAAAGTTCCACCAGAGAACTTCTAGAACTAGTAAATGAATACAGCAAAGTAGCAGGATATAAAATAAACACCCATAAATCAAAAGTATTTCTGTATATCAGTGAAAAATACTCTGAAAGGGAGATGAGGAAAACTACCCCATTTACAATAGCCTCAAAAAAAAAAAAAAGAATATTTGGGAATCAGCTTAACAAAAGAAGTGAAAGATCTATTCAATGAAAATTACAGAATCCTAAAGAATGAAGTCAAAGAAGGCCTTATAAGATAGAAATATCTACCTTGCTCTTGGATAGGCAGAATTAATATTATCAAAATGACCATACTACCAACAGCACTATACAGATTTAATACAATTTTGATCAAAATCCTAGTGAGATTCTTATATAAATAGAAAAAGCAATAATGAAATTCATCTGGAAAAATAAAAGACCCAGAATATCTAAAAAAATAATCCTTAGGAGGAAAAGTGAAGCAGGTAGCATCGCTATACCAGACCTTAAACTACACTACAGAGCAATAGAAACAAAAATGGCAATGTATTCACACCAAAACAGACTGGTAGACCAATGTTACAGAATGGAGGACACAGAGACTAACCCACAAAAGTACAATTATCTTATATTAGACAAAGGTGCCAAAAACATACATTGGAGAAAAGATAGCCTGTTCAACAAATGGTGCTGGGAAAACTGGAAATCTATATGCAACAAAATGAAATTAAACTCCTATCTCTCACTATGAACAAAACTTAACTCAAAATGGATTGAGGACCTAGGAATAAAACCAGAGACCCTGGGTCTAATTGAAGGAAAATGTAGGCCCTAATCTCCATTATGTGGGATTAGTCCCCAACTTCCTTAATAAGACTCCTTTGGCAAAAGAGTTAAAATCAATGATCAATAAATAGGATGGACTCAAACTAAAAAGTTTCTTCTCAGAAAAAAAAAAATCTGTGAGGTGAATAGAGAGCCTACATCTTGGGAGCAAATATTCACTCCTCATACATCAAATAGAGCACTAATCTCTACAGTATATAAAGAACTCAAAAAGCTAAGCACCAAATAAATAAATAAATAAATAACCCAATAGATAAATGGGCCAAGGACCTAAACATACACTTCTCAGAAGATGATATACAAAAAAATATATGAAAATATATTGAAAAAATATTTTCAATATGTTTTCAATATATGAAACAATATATGAAAAAATATTCATCATCTCCAGCAATTAGAGAAATTCAAATCAAAACCACTCTAAGATTTCATCTCACTTTAGTCAAAATGTCAGCTATTATGAAGACAAACAACAATAAGGGTTGGCAAGGATGTGGCGAAAAAGGCACACTCATACATTGCTGGTGGGACTGCAAACTGTGCAGCCAATTTGCAAAGCAGTATGGAGATTTCTTGGAAAATTGGGAATGTAACCACCATTTGATCCAGCTACCCCTCTCCTCAGTCTATACCCATGGGACTTAAAAACAGTGTTCTACAGAAACATAGCCACATCAGTTTTTATAGCAGCACAATTCACAATAGGTAAACTGTGGAATCAACCTAGATGCCCTTCAAAGGATGAATGGATAAAAGAAAATGTGATCTCTCTCTCTCTCTCTCTCTCTCTCTCTCTCTCTCTCTATATATATATATATATATATATATATATATATATATATACATACATACATACACATAATGAAATATTATTCAGCCATAAAAGAGAATAAAATCATGGCATTTGCAGGTAAATGGATGGAGTTAGAGAAAATAACACTAAGTTAGCCAATCCCAAAAAAACAAATGTGAAATGTTTTCTCTGATATAAGGAGGCTGATTCATAGTGGGGTAGGGAGGGGGAACTCTAGATAGGGCAGAGGGGTGGGAAGGAAAAGGCAGGGGGCATGGGGTTCGAAATGATGGCGGAATGTGGTGGACAATATTATCCAAAGTACGTGTATGAAGACATGAATTGGTGTGAGTATACTTTATATACAACCAGAGATATTAAAAATTGTGCTCTATATGTGTAATAAGAATTGCAATGTATTCTGCTGTCATATAAATTTAAAAAATAAAAATATATAAATTTCAACCTTCTTTATTGATATTTACAGCAAGATTTATTCTCCCTTCCATTTTGCACCAATTCATTAGTACCTTTAATGCACTCAGATCACTTACTCTCCTTTAAAACCAATACTGAAACTTCCAGGGAAAGAAGTGCCCAGATGTGGCAGATTAGTTCTGTACTCTTCTTCATGGTCACTAAGAAGTGCATGTTGCATCTGGCTTGCCCAAGAATGGGGGAGGATGCCTCTCTGCTCATCTTTTCTATAATAGTTGGTCACATGCTTACAGGTAAGAAGCATGATTCCCAGGTACATTGTCTTTAATGAAATTAGCTCTCTGAGTCTTTTAAATATATCTCAATGTTAAAAATACAAGAAATACTAATACAGTCAATTTAATGTAAAAAATAAAGTGTGTTGTTTTCTCTCTTTTTAAAAGGCAGGATAAATACAGTCATTATGAACAGGGATGCAGAATTGCTTTCTTTTATTATGTCTCAACTCAAAGAGTCCCATGCCTTATTCAAAAAGCCAGGCTTACACCTCATGGTAAGAAATATTTTTATATAACTTTCCAAGTGGATTACTCCTTTGAGCAGAAAGGCATTTTAGGTTTAACAGATTTTATACACATTAATTCTAAACCTTAGGAATGCTTTTAGATTTTACCTAAGGGAAAATAGCAAATGTAAACTGTCAACTCATATGTATGCATCCAAAAATCTCAATCAAGCACTGTGAAATCTTGTCAGGAAAAATAATTATCCTCTTGATTTAAAGAGTGCATTTTTGTCCCAAGTGACAAAGGAAGCATTTAATTACTAGAAGCTTATAGTGGTCCACAGTTAGCATCTAATTTATTTAATCACACTAAATATGTTGTAAGATGCTATGTTTAAACTGTCTTGGAACTTTCAGAATTGTTTCACAGGAGAATAGAATAGATTTCTATTACTCTCAGCATTTTTTGAATTATTAAACATGATCAATATCAATCAAGCCCAGACACAGAGAAGATGGAGTATAGCACAAAATGTCCTGGTTTGAGTCTGTGAATATTTGGTTTGTAGACCAGGCATTCCCATGAAAGTTGTGACACTAAATAGGAAAGCTATTTAGTTTCTTCTTTTTCTCATTCTCTGTCTAGTAACTTTAGAATTCAACTGAATATATCTTATAGTCCTTTTAAAAATTTCTTTCTTTTCCTATTCAATTTTATGGGTATTTGATCCCTTGGTGAAAAAAAATTATTCATAAAATGCAATTAAATGTTTGAAGAAAAATGTGTAATGATTTATGGGTTTTGACAATGCAATTGACAATTGACACAGAGGAAAAAGGGCAATCATAACTAGTATAGGCACAGACATATATGTATATATAAAATACAGATGGTTGACAAAATGAATGAAAAGCAATAAGAATATGCATCAATCCAACATTTCTACATGGCAGAATTTATACTGAGATACTAGGTATATTTATAAAGGAAATTTACACTTTGTACTTAAGAATATTCAGGGGCTGAGGGTGTGGCTCAGAGGTAGCATGTTGCCTATCATGTGTAAGGCACTGGGTTAGATTCTCAGTAACACATAAAAATAAAATAAAGATATAAAAAAGAATATTTCATATGTATTCCTTTTTGAATGCAAATAAAAATTCAAAACATGAAAACACAAATATTAAAGAATAGATTAGTTACATGGATATTGAATGAGACTCTGCACAAGGCCATCACATTCAGAACATGCATGGGCTTTGGAGTCAGGGTCTGTTTCATTTCCTGACTTTGCGATTCTCTAGTATTATTTAACTGTGCAACACCCTTAACCACGTTGAAACTCTGTTTTGACCCATTAAAGTGGGAATAACACTGTCTTCATCATAGAGTACTAAAGAAGATATGATTCGCATTGGGGCTGGCAATATTAACCTTCAATTTTAGTCTAAAATACTCTCTCTACACATAAAATAACAATGATCATGCAAAACTATGTCAATTGACATAGGAAATAAGTCTTAAGTTGCTGTTTAACAAAATGCAACAACTAACTGTCAGCAAAGACCTATGTAAAGTACAATCTTATTTAAATATTAATAGTGAGAAGGTATGAAAAATCCTTCATATACATTTTTGTGTTGTATTTTTACTTTAAAGCTTTTCCACAATCACACATAATTAATTTTTACAGAAAAAAAAAAGAATTTAGCCAGGCTCCATGGAACACACCTGTAATCCTAGTGGCTCAGGAGGCTGAGACAGGAGGTTTGCCAGTCAAAGCCAGCCTCAGCAAAAACAACCCTGTTTCAATAAAAAAAAAATTTGAACAATTTCAAAATAGGGCTCAATGGTCAAGTGCCCCCTGAGTTCAATTCCAGGTATCAAAAAGAAAAAAAATAATTTTAGTATTTGCTAATTTGTATATAATGCTAAAGTTTTGTCATTGGAATTTGAAGAAAAATAGAATCTTTAATTAATTGTGTCAAATTACACTGAAAAGACTAAAAGATAAATTATATAGTCCTTATATATGATTATATCCTATAGTTACATAAGAACTATATATTAACTATATAGTTTTTATAAATGATAAAATATTTTCAAAGTGTTTGGACAACTCAGGCATTGTGATGAATCAATGTGATTCCAAATTGTGCTATAAACATAAAAAATTGAATACTATCATATATGTACATTTATGTACATATACAATATACTCATACATACATGCATAAACATCTATAAATATATTACTCTGGTAGAGGATAAAAACCTTCATAAGTGCTAGAAATAGAAAAAGAACTCAATAGGAGTTCAAATGTGGGCTCTGAAACTAAAGTGCTCTATTGCCCCTGGCCCAACTTCCCTGCTTGATGACTCCCACAGTGGAAGACGGGAGCTAGATTTGAGCCCCAGTGTGAAGCACAAAGTTTCAAGGGGCAGATCCATCTTTGAAAAAAGGACTAGAAAAACAGTGTTCCCATTAGCTATAGGAAGCTTAACTTCTCAAGAAAAGAAACCCTAGGATCCCTCCTTTGGGCATCAAGAACACCCAAAGTGCTTTTATGTGGAAAACTGGGGAGTGCTACATTAAATAAGAGCAGTCACTTAAAAATAATTGCAATTTAATAACAACATGAAAAAAATAACATCAAAAAAATCCATGTACCATGAGAGAGTAGGGTAGGAAACAGGAACACAGTTATAAAATAATAGAACAAAAGCTATAAGAATTTAAAATAATTAAAGAAATACTGGTGGGAATGGAAAAGAGAGAAAGAAAAGACACCGGACAAAAATAAAAAGAGAATTGAAAAAAGATAATTATAGAAATCAGCTGGGGACTGGGGATATAGCTCAGTTGATGGAGCTCTTGCATCGATGCACAAGGCCCCAGGTTCAATCCCCAACACCACACACACACACACACACACACACACACACACACACCAAGAAAAAATCAGCTGAAAAACTGATTTCTCTGAAATCTGAAATCAGCCAAAGGAAAATAGTTAATAAATCATAACATATCTAAGCCTAGAAATTTGTATGGAACTGAAATATGAGTCAGAGCTTACATTTTAAAATGGGCATTGAGTTTAAAATACAACTAAAATGATACAGAAGGACATACACAGAACAATGCCAATAAGATTAAAAACATGCATAGCCATGTCATATATAATTTAGAAACACATGCGAAGTATTAATGCAAAAAAAGTGCAAAGAAACATAAAATTTAGATAGAGGTAGGAAGATACGAATTGAAGAGAGATATACAATTAGACCTTGAACTTCATACTAATGTTTTTTGTTTCCTCTCAAATTACTCTTTAATTTGATGATGATGATGATGATGATAATGATGATGATGATGATGATGATGATTAATTATTTGGGTATAAGAGATTGAAGCTGAGGGCACTCTACCATTGAGCCAGGTCCATAGTCATCTTTTTTTAATTTATTTTTTTAATTTAGAAAAAGAGTTTCAATTACTGAGGTTGGCCTCGAATTTGCAATTATCCTGCCTTAGCTCCTGAATCAATGGAATTACAGACATGCACCTCTGCACCTGTATGAATGTATAACAACAAATCCCATCATTATGCACAACCACATGCACCAATAAAAAACAGAAGGAAAAAAAGACCAAGAAGATAATTTTTGAAAAGTAAAAGCACATGTATATTTGATTTTGCTTATAAATCATGTCTTATTTATGTTGTTCTGGACTTTAAAATTCATGTTTCAATCCCATTGCAATATATGACATTTGATGAATTTTTAAAAGATTATCTTTTTCCAAATGTGTAAAGATAGTTATCTTTTGATACTGATATACAATTTGAAATATTTGTGGTCAGGGAGTGAAATAACATTCTACATCTTACCAGAGATATATCTAAGATATAAAATTCCTCTGCTTCTTTTGGAATTTTCATCTACTTCCTCTATCCATCATTAGGAGGTTGGTGTTTGTGGTCCCGATGTTGTCACCCCACCAGCTAGAGTCTTGCTAAAGAATTGACATGAGTGTGATCAGGCAATGTGCAGGAAATCCAGGGACAGGAGAATATGGAGATCTGTGCTGTGAGTATCCCTTCAGCAAAATTCAGACTGGATACTCTACAGGTCAAATGGGTTGGTTTTTTTCAACAGATGAATTACATGAAAGAGAGAGGAATGGAGGGAAGAATTAAAAGAGACTTAAAGGACATCTTGTTAAAAAAGAAAAAAGGTGGGACACTAAACAATAGTGTCCAAGGATTTGCACTGGGTCTCCCATACAGAAACACAAGGGGATTTTGAATCAATATTGAAGTCAGAATGGGCTGTCAATGGGAGGCAACACAGAAAGATAACTTTGAGGGAGTCAATCTGTGTTCAATTTCATGACCTAGGTGGTTGTTAAGCTATTCACCTTATAATAATTCACTAAGTTGTATATTGCTTCTTTGTAACTTTCTCTTTGTTTTATTTTACAATAATTCTTTTTAAAAAATAGATTTATGTTTTAATTTCACACCAGGAGAGGGGATGTCTCAATTTCTCCTTACAGATATATCAAATTTTACATTACTGACTTTAAAACTATGTTGTTAGACATATGGTATTTTGAAATTATTTTATCATTTTTGGTGAAATAAACAATTTATATCTTGAATGTCTCAAAATACACTATAAACCTTATTTTGCATCATATTGAATAAAGACAGCAGTTGTGTTTTATTATATATCTCATTGACATCTCTTCTTTTTATTGCAATGTTTGTGTTTTCTTAAGTTTTAGATATATATTAGAAATAAAATATTAGACTGCATTTTTTACAGCTTCTGATAATTTTTCAATTTAAGGTAAGCATTTAGTTCATTCATTATTACTATAATTTGGAGTATGATTAACTTCACATCTGCTTTTATCTTATGTTTTCTGTGTTTCCTATTATTTTTCTCCCCTTCTTGTTTTCCAATGGACTGAATTTTTTTATCCCATTTCCACTTACCCTATTAAAAGTGAAGAAATTATACATTCACTTTCTAATCTTGTAAAAGGTAGAAAAATTTAGCATGGATATTTAACTTTAAATTAACTAATTATTTGTAAAATGGATTAATTATCACCTGCCTTTTTCAAAATACAAGAATCTTACAATGTTTTTGTTCTGTAACTCTTCTTCATTTATATACATGTTTCTCCATAATAAACTTTATATTTAAACACTAAAATAAAACTTTTAAACATGATTATTATCATCAACATGTCAAATTTAGCAACACTTTATTATTTTATATGTGAACTATTCATTTTTGTGATCCAAATATTTTCTTGTAGAGTTCAATTTCTTCTTCAGAAGTATAACTTTTAACAGTATTTTACACAGGTTCCACAGGTACTAAATTATCAGGGTTTATTTTATGTTTCCTCTGAAAATGACTAACTCTTTTCTTCTTTGGTAAAATATTATTTCATAGAATGAACGAGTCTGATGGTAAACATTCTTTGAGATTAATTCATTCTCTGTTGACATTCATTGAGTTTTCCAGAAATCAGTTACCAGCTACCAGTAAAACATTCTTTCTTGTAGGTTGTAGGTACTCTGTTTCTGTTTTTGTTTTCTCTCTGGCTTATTTAAAAATAATTCTGTATTCATTACCTTTGCAATTATCTTCACTGTGTGTGTGCTTGAAAGACATGTGTGCACTTTAATTTTTAATTCTAATTGAACTCAAGTGATCTGAAACTGATTATACACACACACACACACACACACACACACACACACACACACACGCATTTATGTATAAAAAATTATCCACCAAACTATCTTGTGTAGAACAAGGTTTGGTTTCCCCATGCAAACTAAAGCAACTAGATTTAGCAAGTTGGCTTGCTTGTTCAGAACCATATTTATTATTTAAGTATTCCCTGTAAATTTTTTTCGGGGGGATGTTGGGGATTGAACTCAGGGGCCCTCAACAACTGATCCACATCCTCAGCCCTATTTTTTTTGTATTTTATTTAGAAACACGGTCTCACTGATTTGCTTAGCACCTTGCCATTGCTGAGGCTGGCTTTGAACTCACCATCCTCCTGCCTTAGACTCCCAAGCTGCTGGGAATACAGATGTGTGCCATTGCAATGGGCTCACTGTATGTTTTTTAGAGCTCAGTTTTGCAAATAAATATTTGATAAACATATGTATATGCAATTTTACCAAGTATTTTTAGAAATTTTATAACAGGAAAGTTTATAGAAACAAATCATCTCCCATATTTCTCATTTTTAACATATTTTTCCTATGTATTGTATTTGTATTTATTTTTAAATTAAAATATACACAAAGATGAAAAAGTGCGTTCGTATTTGTTAAGTTTGGATAAGGAAATTAATTACCATTTCCACTTTTCTGTATTTTTTAAATAGCCCATTGCAATATTTTTTTTAAATAAAGAAAAAGAATAAAGGCCATTTGTCTTCGTTTAATTTAAAGTCAGGAAAATAAAGACCATTGTAGATAGTCCAAATAGGAAGATTTTAATATAGCAAATTACAGAATTGCATAACCCTTGTAAAGTCTAGAGCACTTTAAATTCAAAGTCACAGCTACAAGTAAGTCATTCTTAGGGGCTCCCAAGGTGTATGTATGTTCACTTTCTGTTTACTAAAATATCTAAATTGTAAGAAGTAATAGTATTCTTTCACTGATCTTTATGTAACTATCTAATTCCCAACAAAAAAATTTGTTTACTTTCTCTCAAAAATGTAGACAGAAATTTTCAGGTGTAATCTCTGTGATCTTATTTCTATTCTAGCTCAATCATGATTCCCCTATGATGAATCAGTGAAGATAGGTAGTATTATGATTCAGTAAATATAAACCCCAAAACACAGCAGCTCAAAAATAAGAAAGATTTATTTCTAAGACAGTTTGTTTTCATATGCATCAAAAGCGGGTTTTTGAGGCATGTTTTCCTCACATTAGGACCCAGGCTAACAGAGGCTATCTCATTTAGAAAATTGACAGTCTAGCCAACAGAAGGAAAAGAAAATAGAGAATTGAGCACTGGTTTATAGCGGTTGTTGTTTGCTTTGCATGAGATATTGATCACAGGGGCACTTAATCATAGAGCCATATCCTGGGCCCTTTTTACTTTTTTATTTTGAGACAAGGTCTCACTAATTTGCTTAAGGAATTATACCATTGCTAAGGCTGGCTTTGAAGTTGGGATGCTCCTGCCTCAGACTCTGGAATCCCTGGGATTACAGGTGTGCACCACCACTGTTTTAATAAGTCACTTGTCTCCATACTTCATTGGCCAGGTCAAGTCACACTGCAATGCCTAATTCTAAGTAAGGGTTGGGGTATCTGCTGTTTAGATATTCTCAAATGTCTGAGGGAACCAGATATCCATGGTGGCAGTGATGTTTACCATGGAAATGTATGATAGAAATTAGGCTTGTGCAAGTTGTATAATCAAGACAGTAAAGCAAAATGTACATTAGATACTTCTACCTAATGTAGCTTGTTATCATATGTATTTTCATGATTTTATTTGGTTGTTTATTTTCAACTATTCTACTTGAAATCAAGATTATGTATTTGAGCATACATACAGTTTTGTAGATAGGTGTTACAAGATGATTAAGCTTCTCTATTCTACTCATAGCTTAATATATGATTTATTTTCCTTTCTCTCTCCCCATGATTACTAAGTAAAACTGCAAACATCGCCACTTGAGCTATTTCCTCCAAGGTATTGCAGAAACAATGTATTAAGATATTTATAATTCTCAAAAATTACTCAAGAAATAAGACAATTGATTATTTATTTGATGTCCTGTTTTCTTCTTATTAAAGTTTATCTGAGATCAGTAATTTAACGAAAGTATAATCTGATGAATAAATTTGGTAAAACAAGAATAGACTTGAATATTTAAATGAAGACCGACTATTTAAGCTGGAAAAAAAGACTAAAAAGTGGCCAAATAATAACATAAAGTTAGACAGTAGTTTTCTAGAGTAAAGAAGAGGCCTGGGTATTTTCAATGCATTGTTAAAACATATTCTATAAACTGGTTCTTCACTTCATATCTTTCTTCTTTGTGAAGTGTGTAAGTTTGAGAAGAGATGAGAACAGTGTTCATGAAGAAAAATAATGCTACCATACTGTTTGTTTTTAAGCAAAAAATTATTCTTCAGCAAATGGAGGTGCCTTCCTAAATCCTCAGCCATAGATAATTTCCTATTATCCATTTCTTCTTCTCTGACCTCCTGCCTGCCCTTCATCTGCCACCTTTTATCATACAACACATATATCCAATTATCTATGAAAAGAGAATCATACTTCTATGGCTTATATATGAGTTGTTCTCCAGTGTCTTATTATGAGACAATACAAAAAAAGTTTAAAAATGAGAAGATTGGACTATGAGAGACTTAACTTAATCAGTACATTAATCCACTTATAGGGATTAACTGGGTGGAATAAACAGGAAGGGTGTGGCTGGAGGAGGGTGGGGGAGGTCACTGGTGGCAAGCCTTTGGTGCATATATTTTGTTCCTGGCTTCATCTCTCCTTGCATTCTGATTGTCATGTCCTGAGCTGATGTCCTCCCCCACGCCCTTCCACCACAGTGTTCTACTTCATCTCAGGCCCAGGCTATGGAGCTGGCCATCTACAGGTGAAGACCTTAGACCATATGAACTTTTCTTCTTCCAAAATTGTTCTTGTCAGATCTTTTAGTCGAAGTAGTGAAAAGCTAATTAAAACAATCACCATTTCACGTATTTGGGCATGAAGAAACTTGAACA
Source organism: Urocitellus parryii (assembly GCF_045843805.1). Classification (NCBI taxonomy): domain Eukaryota; kingdom Metazoa; phylum Chordata; class Mammalia; order Rodentia; family Sciuridae; genus Urocitellus; species Urocitellus parryii. The sequence goes on from NC_135542.1 coordinate 95,922,678, forward strand.
TACTTTTATGTGTCATATATCATGCTTAATAAGAGATCTATAGGGAGGAATAGCAATTGGAGAGCTTGCAAAGAAAAGAGAAATCAGAATATTTGACTTTGCATTCCTTGAAGTATTGGTTGCTCAATCAATATACCTTTTAATTGATAGAGTAGAAAGCAGTATCACAGGTAGCCAAGACACTGATATGAAGTAGAAGCCTTTTTACTGTAGATGAAGAGTTGAACGTATTCGAGACAGAAGTGAATGTTTTAAAGGCATAGAGAATGCAAGTGAATGAAAATCAGTATAAATTTGGGTCAAGGGTTTTCAAGTAGTGGTGGGGTAGTAGGAAGAAATGATAGCTTGAACAATGGCAATCGCTTCCCTATTCTAAAGTGGAAGAAAGTTTGAGAAGATAAAGAAATGAGAAAGATAATGAGTTAAAAGAGACAAGACATATGGGACTTGAATTAGATTTCTTAAACATTGCGGTAAAGCAAAGAATGATATGATCTGTTGTCAATGATGGGCTAGTTTTTCAGTAAGTGACAATACTGTAAAAAGGAAGATACAATCTTGATTAGCTAGAGTGAAGGGATTAACATGGAAATAAACATAAATAAACCCAGAGATCAATAGGAAGAGTTGCAATTATGGGACCTAAATTGAACTTGGCTTCTGATTTCATTTATTTTTGCCAGATCCTAAAGATTCCAAACTGATATTGTTGAATGAGAAATGAGAAGGACACTATTTCAAAGTTTAGTCTGTTTTAAGTTTAAAGGAAGAAAAGACTTCCATTTGACTTTTTTCTTCCTGATGTCCTCATAATGTGAATGTCAGAGTTAGAAAGGATCTTAGACTTTGACTCTAAATTCTAATATCTTCTATAATTCCAAGACATGAATTTAGCCTCTGCTTGGGAATCTCACTTTAATAACAGGAAGTTGTCTATCTGAGCTTTGAAGCTTAAGATAGTGGGTGCTTGGCAGATGGTGTGATTTGAATGGTATTTATTGCCTTAAGCCAAAAATCAAGCTCACTGTTAGGCTGCTGAGCACTCCGCTTTAGTGACATATTGCTTTCTTTCACTTTGATATGAACTTTTCTCAGATGCTTAAAGTCAGCAATCAGGTTAATGTTTCCAGACTGGTGAGAACTACTATCCAGTTTATCAATGCCTCTTCACATTTGTCACCCATCACTCCAGATACAATCCTTGACCTCAGTGAAGGTATGTATCCAGATTGCAAAATTAAGGTGAGCAATGGTTCTGGTTTGCCTGAGACTGAGAAAGCTCCCGTGGCACATGACATTCAACATTAAAACAAGGAGAGTTCTGCTCAAATAGGAAAAAGTCAGTCAACTTACAATGTACACAATTGTTTGGTGGTTCACAACCATCACAAGAGAACAAATTGTTCTATATCTGGTTTTAATATCTTTCTCTTTTCCTTGCAGTTCCTCTAGAACATAGGCTAATGATCAAATCAATAGGTCAGGCAGTAAGAGGGTGGAGACAGGAGTAAAAAAAACAAAATGGATCGTTTGCAGTTGGATTGTCAGGACCAAGGTGATTTAAAAGTAAGTGGATTTGCCTACTATGCTGTGAATTAAGAGATTTAGGATACTGATTTTATCCATTGGTTTTATGATATTTCAGCATTCCACAGGGATGGGATGGGCCCACTGATAAGCTGTCAGTGTCATCTACATTAGGTCTATGCTGAAGAAACAACAACAACAGAAAATTATTTAATTCATGTGTTATTGTTTGGATGTGCAGTGTCCCCCAAAAGTTCCTGTGTGCGACAATGCAAGAAGGTTTAGAGAAGAAATAATTTAATACCCTGGTTGTATTAACTGAGTGGTAACTGAAGGTGGTAGTGTGTGGCTGGAGCAGACAGGGCATTGGGGCAATGCCTTTGGGGTACATATTTTGTTTCTGGCAATTGGTCTATCTGCTTCCTGATCATCTTGTGAACTGCATCCCTTCACCACACTCTTCCATCATGATGTCCTGCCTCATCTCAAGCCCTGAGGAATGGAGCCGGCCTTTTATGACTGAGATCCTTGAAACTGTAAGCCTTCAAATAAACTTTTCCTCCTTAAATTTGTTCTTGTCAGGTCTTTTAGTCACAGCAGTGAAAAAGCAGATTAAAATACCTTGTCTCTTAGAATCATTTGTTATGGCTCTAGTTAGAAAGAAAAAGCATTTTCTTTATCCAAAATGTGAGAGAGGACTGCATGGATTTGCTTCCCAGAATACTTTTCCAGTTCTCACCAGGTTCTCCCAAAGTGCTTTCTACCTTCAGTGTGCTTCAAGGTTTCTTCCAATCTCCTTAACATTTCCGAAGGTGCAGAGACCTACCAGATATAATCAAAGCATTTTTGCTCTGCTGTCTGCCTATTCCCATGAAGCAGGTTCTCAATTAAACTTGCAGAATCCTTGCAGAATATTTCCATGACCTCCACTGCCTAAAAAAATTTGAAGAACAGAATCCACATTTTCAAATAAGCAGCTCAGCTCCCAGTTGACATTGGGAGTAAAGGTTTTCTTAAGGACTTGATTCATTTAAACAAATTTTAGCTGTAGCCTCCATGAGTTAATCCCTTGTTGGCATCTGAAGTCAGTGGACTACACTCATGCTCTCCATCCTTTAACACCTTTGGTTTGTTTACTTGTTTGTTTCCTACTTACCAGAAGTCTCCAAAACTCATCAGATGATTTGCTGTTGATTATAAGTAACATAATTCCTTTAGGAAAGCTTTCCTGCTGAGAGTCCTAAAGGAGAAAAACCTTATTCATATGCTTATATGTGCTTGTATATTATTGCAACAGCAAACTCATTCATTCTAAGTAAGTTAACAAATGTAAAACACTTGGAGGAGTGACTGGCACATAACAGTGCTCGAAAGATGTCAACAATTGTTAACCAAGTCTTCATACTACATTATAATGAGTAAAGGCTTTCTTATTATAGAAATCATTAAATTGCATTACAAATGTATAAATTATCTATCATTATTATGCTCAGGTGTAAAAATTTTTAATATTTAGTGAATAATATGTATATTTAAAATCATGCATAAATCTTAAAACTTCTTTCTTACTGTTTCATTATTTCATGTATTCATTTAATAACTGCAGAGTCACTTCTCATGTAGTTAAGAATGTGGTATTACTAATGTAGTCTCTAATAATGAACATAAATTGTTTCTAACATTTCATTATTCTGAACAAATTTTGTTTTCAATGTTCTTTTACCTAAACTTTTCAGCAAAGTGTTAATTCCTTAAGATCAAATTCCACAGGGAATTTTTAAGCAAAAATGATATAATTTTAAAATATATGATCCATATTGTAAAACTTCTCTTAAAGGAGATGTGGCCAAATTACTTTCAGGCCAATAGTGAAAAATGTCCCACATCTTCTCAAATATTTATAAATGTCTGTAGATAACTGAATATAAACATTGGTAGCTCTAATCTTTGTCATATAATTTTATTTTGGCTTTTCTAAACTTTATTTTAAATATTTTTTAAAGAACAATTTTGCATAATTCAAAAAAAAATTTTCATACTCAATGTTGATGATAGTGCATATATAATTAGGTCACAAAATTGCTACAGCAAAGTTATGGATGACCCAGTCCGCAAGTAGTAAAGAAGCAAAACTTAGGTCTTTGAATGACAAACCTAGAACATCACTATTTCATCAAGCATAATTAACATGTCAGTCAGTACATTTCTAGAAATATAGAAGTAGCACTGGGAGAACTCTATTTTAGGAAATCTAATTTAGCATTGCACCTAAAATAAGTCAAAAAAAGTCAATGAACAAAGTCATAATCATGTACTTACAGATGTCCTGAGTCAGTGATCTTTGAAATATTTAACTTGTCCCCTTGCGTGTTGCTTGGGTTTTGCTGAATAATATTACGTGAGTTTTCATAATTGTTTGTTCAGTTGATTGACAAGCATTACATTGAGTAAGTAATTACTTGTCATTCATCAGTATTTCAAAAAGACTGTGTGGTTAAGTTGAGAGTAAAGTCACTTAAGGTTTAGGGGCTTAATGTTCGATTTTCCATTGATTTATGTCAGGCTTTACTCTATTAAAAAAATTAGAACATAAAACTGTCCTAATAAGGATGATTCGGGCTTCAGCTAGAGGAGAAAAAAAATGAGAATAAGAGCCAACTTGTTTTATTACTAAGATAAGACTTATTTCCTATCAGCATAATCAGCTCATATCCAGGATGCTAGTCCCAATGTAGTCAAAAATGAAAAGTAATTTGACCACAGACTTAGAAAAGTGATCCTTTTAAGTCACTAGTTCCCTGTTGTTTAGGGAAACAAAAGCAAAATTTCACCAACAAGCAAAATTATTTTTCTGAAATATGTGTTGCATAAAGTTATAATAGAATTTTAAAAGTTTTCTAAATATATTAGAGAACTGAGTAAAATTACTATTATTAAAAAGTAAAGAGCAAAAGAAAACAAGAGAGTTTATTAACATGATTATGAGATTACATCTACTATTGGCCATCAAAGAATAGGAAGTTAGCATTAGAAAACACATCAGAAGCAATTCAAGTATACAAAAGAATCTGCTCAGAAACTTGCTGTACTATCATAATCTCTTGTAAGCAATAAGAATTATAACTGTAATAGCACCTACCAGGAAGCAATGACAAGTACCTGATCTAAGCCTGATTCTAAGTTCCAGGAGAATTATCTTTCAAGAATGGAGAATAATTGTAGGTGGCTGAATAAACCACATGGTATATGGCATCCCCCTTGCCTATCTAATATCTCTCTCTCTTTCTCATCTTCCTCTCTTTCTCACTCCCTCCCTTCCTTTGTGTTTTGTATCTACAGAAGCAGTGAAAAGGCAGTTATAAAGTCCAATGACCAAGGTATGGATCCTGGCACACCCACTCACTATTTGTATGACCTGGATAATTAACCTCTTTTTGCTTCAACTTCCAAAAATAAAATGAAGACTCATTTCTTCCTATTTCATGCACTTATTGAGAAATTCATTGAAAACCTTTGCTCCAATAAATTGTAACCATCACTATCATTTTCTTTTTTTCCAGTTCGTTTGTGGAAAATCATGAAAACTATCTTTAATATCATAATGTTGAATATAAGTCATTTTCACTTTGATTTGTATTTGGAAGAAAATTCTGACTGCCTCATCTATGTCTCTATATCATGAATTGGTGATATCTATTTGTCATAAAAGCTTTCAAATGAGTATAACAAAAACCATTTGAAAAAAAAAAACTCCAGTGAATTCAGAAGGTTATGGAACACTCTGTTCTAATCTCTTCAGACATTGTGTACATACTCTCCGAAACAGGCATGAATAATAAGCATTGAAATATATGACATCTCAGTACACTTACATTTGTTATATAAAGTCTACTCTCTATAGCTTTATATTTCACTCTAATAAAGCTCTCTAATCTTTTTTCTTAAAAGATTTAGAAGAATAAATAGACATGAAGGAAAATGGAGACTATGATTTGAGCCCATAGATCAATCCTAAATGACTTTTTCAAATAAATATAATAATAAGTAGGAATGGATTCTAGCACAAGATAACATAAATTTCTCAATGTCAGGATACACTGCAGGTTACGCTGAACTAAGAGTAGGGTCTATGATGCTTGAAGGAAGAGCCCACATGTGTATGATAGGAAGAGTGACCAAGACCCATGAACAATTTGATCTGATGTTGGAAGGTGAAGTACATGGGGAAAGAGAAATGAAAGGGAGTTGAACTTTTAAATCTTCATATCATAAAGACTTAGAAAAGTAGCCCAAGTAACAGAGGCTGCACAAAGCATTCCCATCTAAATATTCAAGGATTTGTACTTGATTCAATATCTGGTGGAGCAAAGGTAACAATATATTAAAATGGATTAAAGGGAAGGTCAGTGGTACTGGACAGGAAAGAATAACTACCATCCTGCCAACACAATGAGAAAAACAATGCAAACATATAAGTACAAAAGTAACATGTCCTATAAAACCAGTAACGATAACAAGAAAGAGTTAATTAGCCAGGCATACATTTAAAAATATGAATGGTAATATGAACATGCATAACACAGAATACAGATCATGAGTAAATAGGAAGATATTAACTTTCCCTATGATAACTAATAAATTTAACATGATGCAATAGAAAGCAATATCTTTGAGACACATGATTTAACAAGATTATTTCAAAGTGCACATAAAAATACAAAGTTCTATCTAACAGATTAGCAAATTTTCTTTTAACTAGCATAGTTAAAAGAGTAAAAAACAGTGTAGGAACATATTATGACATGATACAATATAAAATCTGAAAAACTGAAGCACAGTACCATTGGATAAAGTTACAACACTTATCAATACATACTAGCAAACAAGAAAAATAATGTTCAAAATATAAAATTTTTCAGTTTGATATCAAGGTATTAATAGCATGTAATATGTTTGAAAGAGCTATGACTAATAAAAACAACTATATGCATATTTCACTTATCATTACTAGTGACTCTGTTGCAAACCATATTCAGTTGGAAAATGACTAAGTAAAAGACATTCAATCTAAGAGCCATAATCTTCTAGAGTTAAAACCAGAGGTTTCTTATTAATATGACTATGCCATATTTAAATGGAGAGAGAAGTATAAGGTAAGGACAACAGAAGTAAAATCATGCAGACAGTTCTCATTGTACATTGGGAAAGTCAATGACTAAATTTTACCTATGGTTTCAATAGAAATAATTAGCTTTTGCATTTTTTATTAAATATGATAATAATCTGATCATCACCAGACAAGACAACAGATGAGAACACAAAAAATTTTAACTCCAAAATTCTGAAACTTGTTTGTATTAGGAAATGTGATGAAAATTCATGTGCTTTCTGCTGTGTTTTTGGTTTTTAAGTGTAGAATTTGATCTGTACTTCTTTTTTGGTGTATACATGCTTCCTTGCATATCATTAATGAAAATATTTTGAGTTTATTTAAAATAACTTTTGGGTGTTTGATCACATGTTAAAAACTGGGGTACTGTAGAGCACTTTCTGAGGGTGTGCGAGGCACTGGGTTGGATTATCCCCACCGCATTTAAATAAAGGTCCGTGGACAACAAAATTTTTTTTTTTAAATTCATCACATTAAGAAGTTTAAAGTAAAAGAAGATATAATCTGGAGTAATGATTAAAAAAATTGATAAAGTGCAACGCACGTTGTTTTTAAGAAAATACAACACTCCTACTAAATAGAAATTCAAAAAGGATAAGTTATTAACATAATAATGATTTTTACAAAAAAAGCTGAAATCCTAAATAATGGAAATATCTCATTACATTAAAATCAAGAAAAGATAAAGACATCTTGCTTCTCCACTGTTGTGAATGAATTAACCATGGTAACTGAATTAAGAACTGTTCTTAAAAAGCAAAATAAGCTGGGGATGTAGCTTAGTGGCAGAGCACTTGCCTGGAATGGGCAAGGCCCTGGGTTCAATCCTCAGCAGTACCAAATAATAAATAAATAAGTAAATAAAAATTTTAAAAGTAAAATAATTAGAATAAAATTTGAAATATCAATCATAGCTTATTTTGAAACCACAAAAGAAACAACTGGAAAAAGACTGTATCATTTTAAATGTAGTTTTAATTATCAAAAAATATCTGTGGCTACAGAAACAAAGGTTTTAGAGTTAAATGTTATTTTCCTTTCCTCTATTTTCTTCAGCTGCTTTTTAATTTTTTTGTTCCATCACAAAATATTTTATTAAAATTTTAATGAAAGCTATTCTGAAAATATATTAAAATAAATTATACGCCAAAAGAAAAAATAATGTGGCTTCCAGAACTCCAGTCTAATGAAGTACGAAAATTATATTAATGCCCAAAGGTTTCAATATTTTCCTACAATATTTACAAGAATTATTAATATATTGTACCTCATTCTACTTGTATGAAAAAAAAATACTCTGGTTTTCCCTGACAATAGAAAGTCAGGATCCAGAAGTCTTTAATGAAAGATCTTTAGACACTTATGTAATGTAGTTCAGATTCATCTAATTCAGATCCCTTCTCCCTAGACCCTCACAGACAGACAGACACACACACACAGAGAAACACACACACACGTACACACACACTCTCTCTGATGCAGTTTCATGTGAATCCCTTTGTTTAATATTCACAATATTTTTCCTGAATATTATCATCTCTTTTTCTAAAATGAGAAAATACAGGCACAGAAAGGACAATCCTAACTTGGCATTGGTCTTGTGGGGAAGAAAGCAGGAGCATTGAGATTTATGCCCATGCCTTTCTCTTACAAAATACCCAGAGACAGATCATTGAAAACATGATTTCTTATAAAAATGATATTCTGGTGAGCGTATCTTGAGCACTTTATTAAAAATTACTAAGGAAGTAGAATTATTGTTCTTGCCCTGCTCCCTAAATGTCACTGCTCTATCTGGGCAATTTGAAATAATGCTCAGATTCTTGAGATCATACATAAAATCTTTCCTAAAGGAATTCCATTCAAAATTTGTCCTTGGAATGATTCTGGCCATAATTCCATGTCACTCTATGCCTCTCTAATCCCAGACATAAATAAAACAAGCACAACTGGGAGACATTGATTTATACATAAATGTTAAATCTGTGTGTGTTCATATAAAAATGAAAATGTTATCTTCAAAGAGAGAAATATTCTAATATTCTCTTCCATGCTAATAAAAGTGAGAGCCAGAAAGATATTTTATATTTTTCACAAGTCAATATATTAAGAAATAAGAGGATTGATTGGGGAAACATTTGTTCCCAGTATTTATTTTTTATTTTTTTTGTGTATGGAAAAATTGCTGGTGCCCAAGCCACAGATCAGTGATTGAAAAAAGTCTTTACTGGTAGATTTTACAGATTGCATAGTAATAACAAGGGAAGAGAACCATGATTCTAAACTAAAACTTTTGCATTTTGTCCATCTCCATTTCTCCCATCATTCTTTCTCTCTGGTGGGAGGAGCGATGAATTATTCATTCAGCAATCTCTGGAGAAGGAACTAAGCATGCTCAACACAGCTGCAGCATCCTGAGATGACAGCCTAATTATATACCACCTGTTCTGGTCTGTTCTGTCTGTGGTAAGGGAGTCACTCCCAGTAGGGGTACTCGCTTGTTGTGTAATGCTGCCCACGGGATGAAACATTAGCAAGCCCAGTTGGCCATAGATCTAAAGTCATTTTCAAAACAGTTGGATCAGTGATAACTGTCATACACTTATCACTTTATCACTCTACTGGATCTGGAAATTAGTGGCTATAAGAACTCTTATTTACATATCACTCTCCTCCCACAAAACTCCAAGAGGATAATTTAAAGCTTACTTTACTTTCATGGCTCAGAATGAGGAAAGTTAAGTGACCAAACTCCTACAGCAAGCATAGTGTGTGGGTATTTGGAGTGATTGTGAGGTTCAGGGTTGGAGAATAGTGGTGAAGTCAAACTAAACTGTGAATAAGGAACAGACTTTAAATCATACAATGAGATTTTTTTCCTCATTAAAGATTAGGTAGTTGTTTATAAACCACATGCATCTTCTTAATGTCAAAAGTACCCTGGGAGTTAAGAGGGGAGCTGGTTGGCAGAACAGTGCTAGAATTAATCCATGGAAATGGAAGTCTAACCAGCCTGTGTGAATCCTTGTTCATCTGTTTACTGGTGATCTGACTTTTGGCCAATGACTGCATCTCTCTGAGTTTATTTAGCTCTGCCATAAAGTGAGGGTTCAGTTTAAGAGTTTGACATGAGGATTATGTAGTATTATGTTTGCAAACTTTTCAGGACAGTATTTGGCACATAGTAGTTGACTTATATTCACAAGCATCACTAATTTGTAAATGAAGACCTGATAAAGAAACTTGGCTATATCACAAGACTACAAAGTGGCATATTGGAGATAATATACCTTGTTTTTAAATACCTTCAATAACACACCCACTTCAAATTAGTTTGCAGAAATTTAATTGCCTCCTTTGCACATTCAATTCTGTGTCATGAAATAATTCTCATCCAATCTTTCTGTTCTTCATTGCCATTTGTCAGTACTTTAAAAATTGTTATTACTTTATTTATACTTATTTATAGAGCACAGTGTGATAATTTGATACATGGATAGAATGTATAATGATCAAATCAGGGCAATTAACATTTCTATCTCCTTATCATTACTTTGTGTTTGGAGCTTTTGAACACCTCATTTTTAGTTGTCCATAAAATACATAACAGCTTACACTAGAACTTATTTCTTCTATCCATGTTTGGGTGCCTCCCTTTAATACCGTTCACAACACTTCCCTGACTCTGTTAATTGCTATAATACCTTCTGATCTACTTTTTAATGCTGTGTTTATTCCTCCATGAATCTCTTCCACATCATCAGGAGTTACTTGCTCTTTCATTAACAAATTTAGCAAGCACTTCTTCTTTGGTACTCATCAGAGATTTGCATGGATCACTGTGAATTGGGAAAATGTATTATCTCACTGAATTTTATGTTCCTGGGTAGGAAGACCTGTGTCTTACACCTTTGTTCAGTTCATTATCTTATTTAGAATCAGCATTTAATACTTGTTTGCCAATGTTTTAAAAAATTTAGTGAACCTACCAATATTCATATTGCAATTCCTTAAAAAATTGACATAAAGATTGTGGAAACAATGACAGTTAAGTCCAATTAATACGACTTAGTACTTATGTAAGAAATAACTCTCTAGGATAAAAATGAGTTGGCATGCAGTAACTACCCATCCAAGTTGTGCTTTTATTATATTTGGTCATCAGTTATGTCATTTTTATAACTGTTTTAAAGAGAGACATATACTGGGAAATTAATACTTGGTACTTGGTGTCTACCTGTGAGCAAAAAGTCTAAATTTCTCATATTATTACTAAGTCTCTTACAAAAGTCCCAAGTGTTACTAAGTTTTGAAGTCATCAGACAGATGATGTTCAAAAAAGCAACTTCATTGTGATGAAGATGGAAGGAATGATTGCTGTCTTGATTAAAAGCAGAAAGAGGCCTATATACTAATTCTTCTGACTCCCAAGGACAGGACTTTTTCCATTATCCATTGTAAGTGGAAGTATAGATATCTCAGAAGATGCATATCCCATTTACAGCAGATGCAACTTTCAAAGGCTTCTAAAAGGATCAGTGCTGCATTCTTTCTGCACAAGGAGCCTCCATAATCGAAATGGTGGGTGGCAGGTCTATAATCTATGGCTGATTGACTGGGAGTTACTAAGAGCCCAGTTCCATTGCTCTGAGGTAGGGCCATTGTGATGCTATTATTGTTCCAGAATTGCTTTTGAGACCAGGTTGAACCTTGATTTCAGCCAAACCATATTTTTGCTCAGTTTGTTCTACTGTCTCCAGATCACAGATTCTTCTCCTTATAACACTTCTTCAGCAAATCATTTCCGCAGAATAGACTTCTCTGAGCTTTTCTATATTTAGTCATACTCAAAGATAACTGTATTAACCGTATCTTTTAAATAGTTCTTTATTTTATTTTCATAAAAATTCTCCATCCCTTAACAAGTAAATACTTTAAATCTTTTTAATCTCATCACTGAACTGGAAAAAAATGTTTTCCATACAAGCATGCAAATTAGAACCTTTTAGAGAAAATCATCAGGGAAACAAGGGAATCATATTAAAATGTTTTCTTCTGATAAAATGGTAATCCATGCCTCCTATGAAAATATCTAAATAGTTATTTTTAAAGTAACTGTTGCAAATACTATATTTTATACAAATATTTTTTTTATTTTCTATGTATTTTCAAGTTTTTATTAGATGTAAATTGTATTCCATACAAAATTTTACACTAGCTTTTATTTTTTACAAATGTTGGTCTGATAACTTTGAATATAGTGACTATTCCATGAAACTCTTAACCTGATTGTACATCAATGTTCTTCCTTCCTGTGACAAAAGAAAAAGGGATTCTTTCTTATGATAGACCAAGGTCTCCACATGTGCTGAGCTTCATTACTTCTGACCTTCTTAGGGACCACACTCATCTATTTTTTTCCTTCTACACTTTAAATCTATAATGACTATTTCCAAGTTGTTTCCTGTCTGTGAGCAACATGGTACACAACAAAATTCTCCATGATTCAAAGGTTCTCTGGCTAATTCCCCATCTCTCATTTCATATCACCTAGTCAGTTCCTTCTTCTCTGTTCTTAGTTTCATGGACATAACTTATTCCTGATATTTCCCTCTATATTTGGTCACTATATATCTATATTTCTAGCTCAAACTGATTTCCCAGGCACTAAACTCAAATATGCAGCTCTTTATTGGTATCTCTCTTTATATGCTCCACCAGTGTTGGAAACATGATCTATCCACATAAAAAACTTCTCTGTCAGCCATTAACACCTCAAGGATTGACACTACCAAGTGGGATAGAGAAGATGATATATTATCCATGTGCTTAATGAGCTGGCAATAAATGGAGCCCTCTGCCCTATCCTTTGCTGTGCTCTTAAAGTTTACAATGAACTAGAGGCTAAAACCAAAAGCATAGTGTTATCCTTGTCTTCTGTTTCCCATTCCAATCCATCAGCAAGTTCTACCATTTTTATTTTGAAAATATGTCTTGATGTCTTGAATTCATCTTGTTTCTATGAACTTCCTTATCCCCATTACCCATCCCATCTCATCTGGTCTATAGCAATAAATTCTTCATTTCATGAACATGGAAGCAAATTTCAAACAGCTAATAAGAAGATGGCATACTCAAATTCAGCTTCAATTGACAATGTTCTGCCAAATGAAAATCTTTCTGTACTCAACATGGTTATTTAAGATGGAAAAAAAATCTCTGTAAATTTCCAAATGCACATGTAGGACATATTCTTCAAATACTGTAAACAAAAATGAGTAATGCCAGGTTAGGACCACCACACACACAAAAAAAATCAAACAATTCAGAACGTTTTCTTTCAAAAAAAAACCAAAAACACTTCTAGGTAATTTCTCAATCAATTAGGAAATAAAATTTAAAATTAGACTAATAATAAATCAAGAACAGCAAGAACACAGAGTATGGAAATTTACAAAGTACCATCAAAGCTCTAACCTGATGAATATGTATATGAAAATTAAGTTCATTATGCAAGAATGAAGAATAAATTGTATATTTATCTCTCAAATATAATTTTTTTGAAAAAACTTATGTAATCTATGTAATGCAGAAAATAATATAGAGATATAATCTGAAATTTAAAATCATAGAAATAATAAATGTAATTAAAAGTAATACTAAAATATACAATTTTCCAATTTTCACAGAGATAAAAATTATGAAGACCAATGGAAATTTAAAATTAAAATCCTATTCCTTTATATTAAAGAGATTGAAGTTATGAGACTATTTTTTTAATAATATGTCTATCTCTTTCTAAATACACCACACACACACTTTAAAACATATATTCAATGGGAAATTTTTTAGGTAAAATGCAATTTGTTTCAGGAAGAAAGAGAAAACATGGATAAATTAATTGCCATGTAGAAGATCTATTTGTATTAGTACACAGAACTTTTTCTACATCTCTACTACCTATATAAATGATCATAATGTTATAATCATAATCATGAGGAACAGTTCCATTCTTTCCCTTGACTTTACAGGGACAAAAGTGCACAGATCAGCCTCTACATACTATACATTTAAATATTGAAAAGGTTAAAAAAAACACCTAACTGGAAAATAAGATGTGGTATACTTTCTCCTCATAACAAATAAACTTCTCAAATATATGTTTATGAAGCTGGAATATAATATAACTAGAAGTTGGAAAACGTGTATGACAGTTGCATTTAAATACTATTATACATTCTGAGTATTCATAAGCTGAGATATTTGTGAGAATAACAAAATAAAATCTTTTTATTTTTTAAAAAACCACATGTATAGTATTTCAAACATTTATCATTCTTACTTAAGCAAAATCACAAGTAAGGTCATTTGAATCAAGATTTTACTATACATGCATTTTATTCACAATGACATTAAATTAGACAATCACATACTTTTAACTCGATTATGAATTATATTAAATTGATGATAAATATTCCTTTGTCATAAAAAAAAGTAATGGAACTTTTTAGTTCTTTCTTTTCTAATATTTTACTAAAGTGCGTAACCCGCCCCCTCCCACCCCATACACACAAAAGAAAAGAAGAAATAAAAAAGGAAGAAAAAAATGCTGGAAATAATAACAAAATGTTTACTTGACTAAGTCATTTTTTCAAAATTTAGAAAAAAGCATACATTTAAACTAATTTGAACTTTTTCCAAGTAAAATAGCCAAGTAAAATATGTTCATTGTTTTTAAAGCAGTTCCAAAATCTGTAGCTAGTACAAGTTCAAAATTAATTTGATTTTTTACCAAAAATAACAATTTGTTTCTAGTACATTTTGTATCCTACTATATCAAATAGTTTTTACAGAATTTAGATGGCGTTATCATTGCGTGTCTAAATGTGGTTTTAAGTTTAAATTTATTGTGTATATCATAAAATATTTCATCTTTGGGTGATTCAGAAAGTGTCATGTGTAATTTTAGAATTTTTCCAAAGAACATTTTTGGTATTAGCATAGTAAAATTTTGGGAAGCTACAGAAACTATATGGCAAAAATAAGACTTCTAATTTTCAGTTAGAATTCTGGCTTGTACATCTAACTCACAAACTTAATTTTAGGTAAATCACTTAAATGCTGTTAAATATTTTATAAAATAAAATCATAATTTTATATTTAAGAATCCATCTATTTGAAGTGTAACAATCAGAATCATGTCTTACTCTTATTAAAATTAAATATACACACATTTGAGAAAAAAATTAACGTTACAAATATTTATTTCAGTCACTTTGTGTATCACTAACCTAGATGAATATTACGAGCTCACAAAGAGCAAGAAAATTGAAACTAGTTCTTTGTAGCAAGTGATTATGCCAGAATCGTTGGAGACTATTCTAAGAATTTTACAGGTCATTCAATTTCTTTCTCTTTTTTTAACTGTTGCTTATAGTTTCATGGTTCTGAAGTAGACAGCAGCAGCACCCACATATCTCACAGGCATTCAACTGTGGTGACATTTTGTTTTGATTGTTGGGATTAAGGATGTAGAGGCATGTTCCCTGGAGCTAAGCAGTGACATGCCATAGAATACCTCTTGCCCGGGTCTTAGAGAGTAGTACTCAGATGAGGAGTCAATCTAAGAAAATATGCCAATACAGTTATCCTTTAGTATTCACAGGGGATGAGTTCCAGGAGCCACATGAATACCAAAATTCGGAGAAGCCCAAGCCCCTTAAATAAAATGGCACATAACCGTTTGTGTGTGAAATGCAACCAATCCTCAAAGATATTTTAAATTGTCTCTAGATATACTATACTTAATATAAGTGTTATGTAAAAACTGTCTTGTTTAGGGAATAGTGGAAAGAAGAAAGGTCCATATATGTTCAGCATGGGAGTAATTTTTCTTTTCTCAAATATTTTTGTTCCATTGATGATTAAATCCATGGATACAAAACCCATGGATACTGAGGACCACCTGTGTCTTGCAGATGAGATAATAAAAAAGAGAAAACCATTAGCATTCTGACCCTTAACCTTGGAGGAACATATTGTTATTATCATGTACTGGATGTTTTCTCTTCTGCAACCATGGAAGAGTGTATAAAAGAATAAGTGCTATCATGATGTCCTACTAACTACCAACAAGCCAACGTATTTATATACATATTTTTAATTACAGTCCTAAATACCCATATCAGAACACCAGATGCATTTATATTAAATAAAGAGAAGAAAATTTATCTTTAAGAATGGCAGTTTTAATGTAATTATCAAATCAAAAGCTTGAAATACTCATTGTTTTATTTACATAGATATGCTGAAGCTATTAAAATGTTTGATAATTTCTATGGCAAAAGATCCCTTAAATATCACAAAAGGGTTTTAGAACAGTAAATTCAAAGATATACATTTTTTTCTTATATTTACTATGTATCAATTTGTATTTTTGAATGATTTAAAATAAGCATGTATTATTTAAGAAGCTTTTTGGGTGGGAGGAATTAAACTTATTAACTTTTTTGTCTTTTGCTAAAGTGATATGCCACTGAAAGTATTTTAGAATTGATTTACAACTTGAAATTACTTAATAAATTATTTTCACAGATATTTTCTTTGACACTATTCCATAGAAATAGATAGCAAGTTATTTCTAAAGAGATGATTTATAAAAAATTTTAAAAGCTACCATTTATATTTTAAGTAAACATAACAATTATTCACATATTTAATAAATTTTAACAAGTGGTAAAATATATCATCTACTATAAAAAACTATATCTAAAATTAAGATTATTCATATATTCAAAATTTATTATTCATATATTCAAAATTTATGAAAACATGTTGAATACAGATACAGATACAGTCATATATATAGTCCAGTAAAATAATAAATGTATATAATATTAAATACTTTTCTTTAAACTAATATGATGAAGATATAGATAAATACAATCATGTAACTGTGATAGTCAAATTCCAAATTACAAACATCCTCTTATTTCCCTGGGTGATAAGAACATCAGTAAATGTCTGAAACAGCAAGCAGATAGTACCAAATTCTATATGTACTATATTTTAGATGTATGTAAATAACTGATAAAAGTTTTATTTGTTATTATTATTAAAACTTTATTATTAAAATTATTGGGTCACAGTAAGAGATTAACAATAGTAACTAATTACAGAAATATTATAACACTATAAGTTGTTTGCATGTGGCTTCTCTCTCAAAATATTTTATTGTCTCCCTACTTATTGTGATGATATGAGATGATACTGCTTTGTGTTTCTGCAAACAAAAGACCTGACAGGAACACTTAGAGAAGGAAGAGTTCATTTTGGCTCATTGTTTCAGAGGTTAAGTCCCTAATTGTCCAACTCTGTTGCTCTGGGCGGCAGGTGAGGTAGAACATCATGGCAAGGAGTGTGACAGGAAAGCAGCTCAGGCCATGACAGTCAAGAAGGAGAGAGAGAACAGGGTGGGGGGAAGCATGTTGCACTCACTAGGGACAAAATGCAAACTACAAAGGCTGGCATTCACTGACCAACTTCCTGAAACAACATTCTACCTGCCTACAATTACCACTCATTTAATCCATATCAGTGGATTAATCCAATATTAGTTTACATTTCACATAAACTAATCAGTTCACCTCTAAATTTTCATGCATTGTCTCACACATGAACTTTTGAGTGACATGTCATATCTAAACCATAACACAATGCTTATGTGATAAGATGAAATGAAAATGTGTGGACATTGTAATGTAGCTTTAGGCTACTATGTAAGGGTCACTTAAACACAAGAACTTAGATACTGCAACAGTCAATGTAATATCCATGATAGCTACTAGAAGATGAATGGACACTTGCGCATACAAACATATATTATACAAAAAGGGATTTTTTGCATCTCCAGGGGAAGGTGAAGAATGAACTAAGATTTCATCACACTACTCCAAACAATATGTGATTTTTAAAATGTACAAATTATTTATTTCCAAAATATTCTACTTAATAGTTTTGAATAGTAATTGACCATGGATAACTGAAATCATGAAAAGCAAAACCACAAATAGAAAAACTACTATAAATTAATTCTAAAATTCAAAGATTAATAAAGTAATGTGATGATGCAAAAATATTAATTTTTATTCTAATTTTTTTCTTAGGTAGGTATGAGACCTTGTTGTTGATCATCCAAAGAGACCATGAAATCTGCTAAGAGATAATATTGGGTGAGGTCAATCATAGTGAATCCTGAGGTTCAAACAATGATATATGGCCATGGTATGGAGAGGAAATGACATTTTAGAAGAAGTAGTAGTCACAATGGATTTTGAAGATTGAATCTATGTAGAAAGATATTCAAATGTGTAGAAAATCAATTAACCTTCCAGGACAAAAAGAAACCAATCTTTATATGCCTCTCCAACTTCCCCATTACATTTGATGAAGACATTCAGCTTTTATTTAATAAGTTACAAATAATAGCACATTTGTTTAATTACTATTATTTACTAAGATTTCAATGATAGTGAAGAGAAATGTATTTTTGAATAAGAGGATTAAATCTGTACAGGTTTAAAGGGAAATCTTAGAAAATTAAAGGGCATTATGAGAATACCACAGGCCATCAAATCAATATAGAAGTAACTATTTAATCAATTCATGTAAGTTGAACCTGTAATATGAAATTCAATCTTTAAGTAAAATAAGTCTACTAAAATTAATGTAAAGAACAGTAAAAATTTAAGAAATCATTTTTTTAAAAAAATCTGTTGAAATATTAGGATGATTTAAGATATAACTCCAGGACCCTGAGTTGCTTTATTCTAGTTGTAATATCCTATTACTTTCTTGGTCTCCTTGTGTTGGCTTCAAGCATTCTTGTTACTAAATCTGTAGCAAATTTGGCATGTTTCTCTGTCTTGATTTCAGTAGAATTTTCTATTTTAAACTAAGACATCCTAAATTTGTATCTTCATTACAACATTGAACAGCACTATGAATAGTAGATATTCTTGCCTTTTTCCTAATCTTAATGGAAATCCCTGCATTGTATTTCCATGCAATTATGGGAATAGATTAAGGCAGCCTAAAATAAGTATGTTCCTGGGAAATTACTTTTGAGAACATTAAGGACATGCTGGAAAATAAGAAGGTGGCTCCAATACATTATTAATAAACTACATTAATAAACTTATTAAAGTAAAATTTATAATCTACACATACTACACAATAAAGTAGAATGGTACAATTGTCACAGATTTTTCCATAAATCTGTGTTATTGGAAATGAGGGATAACACCCATTACAATGATTGACTTCAGGTTACTAATTTCAGAGGTTATTCAATTTAAAGAAAAAACACCTATCTTATGGCTTTCTGTTCAATCACATAAATATTACTAATACAATGAGCTATTATTTGAAATAGTTAAAGACAATTTATAATACTCCAGAAATATTGTTCTGTAAATCTTTATAACAATAAATCACACATTGAAAATGTGAATGAGTTAGGAGGTCACACACTGGACTGGGATCAGTGAGGCATATTCTCATTATTTTGCATGTGTTTTTCTGTGAGACATTGAGAAACTAACCCATTCTAGCTGAACTTCAGTTCCCTTTGTACAGTGAGGATGTCTTGTGTAATGACCAACTCTCCTTGTTGATCTACATAATATTTTATGATAAGAAATGATGGAATGCCACAAGATTAAATCTTTTTCTTTCATTTATTGAAAACTTAATACCATGCAAAGACTTAAAGGAGGTATCAGTTTTTTTTTCTCTTTGCATGCATTGTATCAACCAGGGAAAATATTGTTTGAATTCTATTCTCATTTAACTTTTCTTTTCCACTCTTAAGAGAAAAAGAAACACATGCACACACACACACACACACACACACACACACAATTACATGATTTTATGTTGAGAGATATAAATATCAGTTAGGTTAGGCTAGCTTATGTTGCATTACAAACTCTCAATATCTCAAGAGCTTAAACAAAAATGTTTATTTCTTACTCATGCAACTTCTGCACTGAGCATTGCTTTTTTAACCTTTTTTTTTTTAAAAAAAAAATTGGTTCTTCTTAGTTATACATGAGAATAGAATCCATTTTGATAAAATGGTACAAGGGTTGCTTTGACCACTGAATGTTCTCTAGGGCCTAGAGATACTTGAGACTTCAGCATGGCAGCCTGATATCTCTTGCCATAGTGGAAAGGGGCCTCTAGAGGGCTCTTAAATAACCCAAGACTCTGGCTGGGGTATGACACCTGTCACATTCCTCCACTGGAAGCCATGATACCCCACCTCACCACAGTGGTGTGAGGAGTTTCATCCTTTCTCACTGTGGTCAGAGAGAGAAACTTGGATGTCAGGCAACATCTTTAAAGTCTCACATGGAGCAATCTCAATAGCTCAAAAATCATAAATATGTTTGTATCTGTTAGCTTCAGGTGCAACATAATTGAGCTGGTTGAATGATTCTGATCCTTTCATCTAAAAGTGTTTAAATCAAGGTTATTTGTAATTCAACCAAATAGAAAATGTATTATCTGAAGGTAAAGGTATGAAAACTTAGAAAGCATAAAAAAAAACTTATGTCTGATCCCAGAATTCATAAACTAGACTTTTTTTTTTTTAAAAAAAAGGTAGCTACAAAAGTCATTAATTTAGCTATTTGCTTCCAGTCACAATTTAGCCCCTCTGCAAAGCCTTCTGTGAATCTAGTCTTCCCTACCTATTCAGTCAAAAATAAATCCAGAACAATCTCTTTGTAACCATTCTGATTACTCCCTTTTTAGTTCTCATCATATTTCCTGCATACATTATTTCTCATATTTCTTGTGACCAAGTACCTTCCTTGGACTATAAATCTTGCATCATCAGGGACCTAACTGCACCATTATCCCTTGTATCTTTGGAACCCACCACATAGTGATTGATGTGCCAACTTCTGAATTCCTGTGTTCTTAGTATCTGGAACTGCTTTCAAATTTTGCAATCTTGTTCATAAAGCTCTCTATGTTCTTCTGGTATTGTTTATTGAATGATAATTCATTATATTATTAAATATTGGTTAAAGAGGCATTAAATAAATTTTTATCCAAAGAACCTTAGTTACGAGTCAGAGGTTTGGATTTTAAAAGTAATAATAGCAAAATCTTTTCCAGCTCTTGCTATATATCAGGTAATAAAGTTTACATATTTGAATTCACTTGGTCCAAAACAAGCATTCTTAGAGTCAGGTACTATTATTATGCACATTTTACACACCAGAGAATTAAAAATACAGAGGGTAAGCAATTTGCCCAAGATCAAATGGCTAATAACTGGAAGTGCCAGGAATTGACCCCAGACTGGCTGGCTCCTGAGCCTGTGCCCTCAACCATTGTGTATGATGCTTCATTATTGGTAAATTCTATTTTAACTGAGGTTTTTGATTTTGAATTAGTTGTTTTGCTTGTTTTGTTTCCCTTCTGTGGAAAAAAAAATATGGAAGGAAATGATCACCACATCTCACTTATTATTTTATGAGTCCAAAAGTCATATTAGGGAATTATTTCTAAGTTGTAAACTTTTAAATATAAGGATCTTCATAATCTCTTCTAAATATACCTGACAGAGTGATACAAACTTTGCTTACCTTATGCTGTCATGATAGTTCAAAGACAATGAACAATTATAGTGTGATGTTAATGAAGAAGGTTTACTCATGATAATTAATAGTAAATGTTAATCTATTTCAAGAATGTTACACTAAAGAGAAAGGTTCGAATCAAAAGGATTATTTGAAGGAAACGCTCTTAGATAGACCATAAATATCCCTGAAAAGTTCAAAAATTTTGTGAATTTTTTTCAATACTTGCATATCTCTAAGAAGCAGGTTGTTATGATTTAGACATGAAGTGTCCCCCAGAAGCTCATGCGAGACAATGCAGCAATATTTGGAGGTAATATGGTTGAATTGTGAGAGTTTTAACCAAGTCAGTGGAGTAATTTGCTGATGTGGATTAACGTGAGGGTAACTATAGGCAGGTGACATGGTTGGAGGAGGTGGATCACCACAGGTGTGCCTTTGGGGCTTGCATTTTGTCCCTGATGAGGGGAACTGTCTCTCTTCAATTCCTTGTCCATGTCCTAACCTACTTTTCTTCCCCACATTTTTCCTTCATGATGTTCAGCCTCACCTCAGACCCAGAACAATGGAGCTGGCCATCTACAGACTAAGATCTTGGAAACTGTGAGCCCAAAATAAACTTTTCTTCTTCTAAGTTGTTCTTCTTGGGTCTTTTGGTGACAGTTACAAAACAAAACAAACAAACAAAAAAACAAAACAAACAAACAAACAAACAAAAAAAGCTGACAAAAACATAGACACAGAATCTCAATTTCAAAAGTCAAATGTGTGGGAAATGCTAGATTAGTGCTTTGTTGTTGTTGCTGTTGTTGTTGTTGTGTTTTGTTCCAGGGATTAACCCATGGGTGCTTAAACACTGAACCACATCCTTACCCCTTTTTGCTTTTTTATTTTTGAGATAGAGTCTTACTAAATTGCTTACTGAAACTGGCTTTGAATTTGTGATTCTCCTGCCTCAGCCTCACAAGCCACTGAGATTACAGGCTTGCACCACTGCATCCAGCTTAGATTAATATTCAATCTACTTTCACATTAATTTTTAGAAGTTTCACTATGATTATGAAATCCCATACTTCTTTTGAAAGGAACAACAGTGTTTCCAAATTTATGGGGCCATCAAACACCCATTTGTTTTGTGAAGTATCTTGTGCAATTAATGTTCCCTGAAACATCCCCTAGGAAACAGGAAATGCTGACTTCAAACTAAAAAAGCATAAAATAAGAAATTGAAAAATAGTGAGTTCATTGTAAATGTTCCAGGGAATTGAAAGGAACACAAAATTTTAGCTCTCTTAATAATATAATTTTCTGATAAAAATTTTTCTCTCTGACCTAATGTAGGTGTTAGCTGACAAAACCAATTAAATGTAAGTGTGTGTGTATGTATATGTACATATACAGTTGTTTTCCTTTACATACACACCCACAAACACACACACACACACACAAACCCTTTACATACACATACACACACACACACACACACACACACACACACACTCCTTCTCAAGTAAAATTTGGATACAACAATTCACTTTTTAAAATGTTATGAAAAATATGAGCATCCATATTAAAAACTCTCTTTTTTGAAAGATTCCATGTTCTTAGATTTTATAGGGGTGGGTTGTTGGTTAGTATCATTTTGAATAGGATAAAAATGTTCAGTGAAATATAATAGTTACTCTTTCTTTTCTTCAAGTTGCATCTCAGTGCTACAAAGGTCAACAGTTATAGTCCTTTGGATTCTCAGAATGTGAAATAAGGGAGATTTAAATGATTTATTCTGTCACCTGTTCCTAGTAAAACTGACATAATTTAATATGATGACTGTTCTTTTTACCTTATTAAGCTGGTAAAAGGCTGCAAGATAGCATCCTAAGATGTTTATGACTTCCCACTTACAAAATATGTTTTGGATTCAAACTCCACCTACCACAACCATCTTCCTACCACACTGACTAACCCAAAGCTTCATGGCATATAATTGAATGCTTTAGGTCAAGCCCCTCCTATTTGTCCAAGACAAGTATAAATCAGTATGTCACAATTTAATTAGCAACACCATTGTCTTCCCTCAAAACATTGATTTGAGAATTATCCTATATATTATTGTGCCTTAAAAATCAATGACTTACAAAGGAAGAATGGAAAACAGGAAATATTCAAAGTATAAAGAACACACAGTAAAGGAAAAAGCAAAAGAGAAATTTGAGACCTTTCAAGTAGGGCTTTAGCGAAGTCGTTGCTAACCTGGACTCTCAGACATAACTATACAGCTCTTAAGACTGGTCTGCAATGTATATTTTAGAGTCTCAGATATCAAAATGGGAGTTCCTTATCACAAGAGTACCCCAGAGAAACCAACTACTACATTTCTTGGCTATTGTCTAGACTTAGTTTAAGCCCATATACAAACTGGGTTATGTGATAATGATCTCTGGAAACTGGAAGTTCCATGTGTATTAAGTTAAAATTTTGAAAATTCTGGAAATGTAAATTTTATCACTTAAAAATATAGTTTGTTTTGATAAAATTTTTTCAGACCATGTGACAAAAGAGGTGCATTGTACAATATCGGTATGCAGATAGGGTAGTATAATCAAATTTCAGAAACAGAGTGCAGAGAAAGAAGGGGTAGCTCTTCAAGTACAAAGGGCTATACTCAAAAGATTAGTGTCCTTCCAATCTCCCTGGTAAAATAAATGAATTGGAGCACAGGAACAAAGCATCTAATATGTTCCAAGAAGTTGCAACATTCCAAAACATTTTTTTTTCAAAAATATCCTTGTAAGATTAAAAATGCATGACTTTCTAGGACTTTTATTACAGACAAATAAAATAAATGATAAATAGTTAGCCAGGAACCTAACCACCTTCAATTTGTAAAGTACTTATCGAATTTCTAAATATAATCTTTCATTATGCTTTTTATCCGAGGTACTTCTGGGGAAGGGTGTCATCCATGCTATTTCAGATCTGTCATATATAATCTTCTAATCTGCCAACTTTTTGCAACTAAAAGATGAGCTCATGTACAAGCTGACAAAAGGTGTTGATGAGACTAGGCTTTCTTGAAGGTTGTTAAAAGTTTAAGTCCCCCCGCCCCATTGTGCAGAAGCTCCCTGAATTGACTTGGCAAATTTCTATAATGATAGCTGATGTCAGGTGATAAGGTAAATTATTCCGCTCAGAACATGTTGTCCAAAAAAGTAAAAGGGTGCTAGAAATAGAAATGGACCCAGATATTGAAGACAGTGACTTGTGTAAATCTATCAAATCTCTCTGGGAATCTTGGATGTTTCATTTCTCCTCTAGCTATGCTTTAAAACCACCACTTCTGCTGATAATGACACTTTCTTTACATAGAAAGTAAAGTGAGGAACTAATCAAATTAGTTGAAAGGGAAAAAAAAAAACCTCAGACACGTCAATCTGAAGATGTAGGCCTTGACATTTTCAAGTCTGAAAACTCCTGATAGAATTTATTAATACCAATTATTATTATTATTATTAGCAATAGTACAAATATCACTGTAAGTGTGATACTGCAAACATTCATGAACATATACATAAAAGTACATAGCTTTCATTTATCTCTCAAAGTGTTTAACCAATATAGGTGACAATTTTACATTGGAATTTCAATAATTATTTTCTCTAGCATGACTGGACCTAAGAAATAAGGGAGATGCTTGCTTAAGATTCATATTCCAAGGTGATGTTAGCACAAGGAATCCAGAATCTTTAATTGGCTGATTTTTCTGGATGAATATTACTAGAGTAATGTCAGCCATTGGTATTAGTTGAAAGACTTAGGGAAGTTTCAGAAAGTTATTATACTTTCCCTTTTGTATTACTTGTTTTATATAATTTTTGGTCTTCACAGTGTTTGCTTTTAAAATTTCTGGATTACTTTTCAATTTTTAAACAAATGGATATTAACATAAAATCAAATTTTCATTTTCTAAGGGAAAATAGAATATGTGGGAACACAAGGACTACACTCTAACGTGGTCAAAATGAGCCTTACAGGAATTACTATGGGCCCTCGGATATGCCTACTGATCACTGTATTTCCACCTGGCTGATTTCACACATAAATCATCTACCTGGTCTCAGTGATTAAAAATTTTGCAAGACAATGAAGGGATTCAAGTATGAATAAGTTCTTACAGGTAAAGAGAAGCAAATTGATAAGCCATTCTTATTTGATAATAACAAAATATTCAGAAAGTTACCTAGGATTTGAAAGATCTTGTAATAAAGAGGGGGACTGTTTAGCATTGTTTTATTAACTCAATCGTGTATGAGGTCCTTCACACAAAGGCTGGCAAGACTAAAACAGGTTCTGTTAACAGCATAGAAATGGAGAGTTTATTCAACAGCAACTGCAAGGGCTCTGGAAAATGCTAAGTTAAACAATTTGGGCCTCCTGGGAATGGATAAGGAGAGGTAAACAATGGAAGAAAAGGATTTCTAGAAATGGATGATCCTGTCATTGTTGGAAGAACTGCACATATAACTGAGTCCCAGATAGTGGCCAAGATTGGTGTTGGAACCTGTCAGTGGGGCATAGCTTACAGACAGCCCACTGTTGTTGCAAGGATAAGAAGGCACGTAGAGCCCAGACCTAGATAAGACAGGCAGGCAAAATTATGTGTCTCTATAATGATGCTCCAGATTGTGGCTTAGCAAATACAACTGATGGATTCGCCCTAAGGAAAGTGCTTTAAGCTGTGGGAAATGCATAAAAGAGAAAATCAAATGCAGAAGTTTGGTTCAATGACAGTGTATCTTATTTATAAGAGAAGCAGTTTTGGTACATCCAGTACAATGATAATTCCCCTCTGTCCAGAAACTTTATGCTCAGAGTTTCTACTATAGGATTAAATTAAAAAACATGTTGCTCCTCCAAAATATCTATGAGAGCCTTGGAACTAAAGACTTCACTGATATTTTGTCTAGCAGCCTGAAGTAGAATGCATTTTGCCTCTTTCTAGGTCACAGAGTAAGTCACTATAGCAACCCTAGACTGAACTGAAGTCACATTCTGAGTGTCTGGTACCATTATCTGAAATGACTTGTAGTTCATAAGGTAAGTGTCAGGCATGCAGCCCAGGTCACCCTTTATCAACACTGGCATCTGACCAATGTTATAAACCAATGAAGTCATCTTTTTTAACAATCCAAATTTAACAACATAGGAAACAACAGAAGAGAAACACATGGTACAGACTGGCCAGGTGAACTGGGGTTAAATAATGTGTGCTTCACTTCCTCATATGTAAAGTAAATATCATAATTAGTACCTATTTCTGTGGTCATTATAAACTATCAGGATTAAACCATGTAAAGTATTTAAAAACAACTCTTCAATAAATCAATAAATAATGATGATGATGGTGATAGTGATGGTGATGATGATGATAATGGCAAAAACTAGATGGACACTCTTGGAAGCTAACCAATTTTTCAACACTTCATGGGACAACATTTTGAAGATTGGACTCTAGCAGTTATTTTAGTTGGGGGTCAAGCCAGGTGGATACATGATTTCTCCTCTCTAACACCTATTCTACAAGCTCCAGTTTGATGTTACTTCTTATGGAGGTCTTCTCTCACATCCTAAATCGAGACAGATGCTCTGACTTTTCCTGTGTCCAAGACATTATATTCCTCCCCTAACATAGCACTGTTTGTGATGAACTGTTTGATTTCTGGTCTGTCCCTCAAAAACCTGTAAACTCCATGAAAGTTGAAGACCTTTCAATTTATGCCCTACAACAAGCAGAGCACTGCGGAAATAGGGGTGCTCAATTAAGACTTGTGGAATAAATTAATCAATTGTCATAGTATAACTAACTACCAATTGACTTGGTTAAAAATGCCATAAGTAAATTCTTCTGATATAAACCAGCAGCATCCATAAGTAGTGTAATATTTTTTTCTCCTATAGTTGCATGCAAAATTCTTTTGAAGTGAAAATATAAGGCTGTTGATATTCTATAATATCAGAACGATTTTGAGATATTTATAATTCTGCATGTTCAGAGATCCAAAGGTGACTTCTTATTCATTGAGAGAGTATAAATATTTTTCAGTCCTGTAACAATGTGTGTGTATTAACACACACACACACACACACACACACTATGATACTCATTTTTTTTCTTTCAAATCACAGCCATTTCAATACCCTTTTTCCTGGATTTGGGGGATTCCTTTGTAAATACACTCATAAATACAGTCATTTGTTTTCATGAAGATTGGTAGAGGTAGAGGAAGAAACCAAGCAAATTAATATCAGATATTTAAAAGTACTTTGGAAGAAAATGATATTGGGTAATCGGATCTAGGGGACTAGGAGGTAGTGTTTTCTGTTCTTTTAGATGAAATGGTCATGGACAGTCTCTCCGAAGACATGTGTGCTTGTGTGTGTGCACGTGTGTTTTAATTTCAGATGAAAATGATGACAGTGGCCATCACCACAGAGAACTAGAAGGACACCATTCCAAGTAAAAGAAGTGACATTGGGAAAAGCTCTCACAAGGGTGTGTATATGGCTGTACAAAGAACCAGGAGAGCAATGGAGGCTGGAGGAAAATGAAGGAGAGTGGAGTAATATGAGGTCAGAGAAAGGATCAGACTCCGGATTTTGAGCACAATGGCAATCTAGATGTTATTCTGATTCCAGTGGAAATCCATTCATTTTGTCAGCACAATTTAAGTTATTTTTTTTAAATCATAGCTATTATAAGGAGAATGTACCCATTTTGTTCAAACTGAATAAACAAAGTCTATATAAACTTCAGACATCATTAATAATGATGTTGCTAGAGATTTTGCCTCTTTTACAATACTACATAATGATTTCAATATCATTCTGGATGAACATTTTAGTCTAATTGTTCTCTATTCTCCAACATTCCCCAAATGATTTTGTTGACAGATCAATAAAAACGGCCTTAATTAAGGCAGTGTGGGTCACATTTCACATCAAAGACAGCTAATTTAAACTGAGACCCAAAATTACCAAAGTATAGAAAAGTCTTCTGCAGCAACTCATTTATGGAGCACCAACACTCAAATAATCTCACAGGGACAGTGAGGTTATTTGTGGATAATTTCCCATGATGTTCCTTCAGAGCCCAAAACATTCCATGGGAAATGTGACTTATCATTTTCTCCTTTGTTTGCCACCTGATTGAAATTCAGATTCAAGAAACAAAAAATGTTATGTTTCCCTGATTTCACCAGAAAACTTCTGGGACACACTTCTATGTTACCTTTTGGTCTCCTTGTCTCATGTCATCAGAATGAGGTTAT
Organism: Urocitellus parryii; assembly: GCF_045843805.1. Classification (NCBI taxonomy): domain Eukaryota; kingdom Metazoa; phylum Chordata; class Mammalia; order Rodentia; family Sciuridae; genus Urocitellus; species Urocitellus parryii. The sequence goes on from NC_135542.1 coordinate 95,951,354, forward strand.
AATTGATGCTGACTTTCAATCTCTCTGTGACTTATTGTCCACTGCAGAGTTGAGCTCACAGCATTTGGCCATTTGTTATAAATTCATATTAAAGCTTCACAAGTAGGTCTCCTTGATGTCATTATGCTATTAACTTTAAATGCCTAAAATAATCATTGACAGTTCTAGGTAGTGCAGAGATTTCAGCAGATCTCTAGGTTGTCTTTCATATATTCAACTCAGAAAATACAAATTGCATGCTCCATCACCTATTTAGTAATGAATCATTGATTGATTCTTTCCTGCATGAATAGAATTGGTTCTGTATACTCTGTTCCCTGCTATAATTTTTTGTATACTGGTAGAATAAATAGTTGTAGAATAAAGCAGGTAATGCCAATAATTGAATCATCTATTACAGGTAGTATATGGGAGCTGGGTGCTATAGAGATTTATTTCCATTCTCTTCCCTTTTTGCCATATTCAAATTGGAAATCATGAGAAACCTTCTCTCCTGAGATGAAGAACAAGGCTTTGAAAGATAAACAGAATTTTATGGGAAGAATAAATTCCTCCTATGCCTAAGGAGCCAGGCAGACTTAGGGTCCAGGGTGGATGTGAAAATTAGAGGAAGAATGTTACTTCTGTGAAGGGAAGAAGGAAAATATTGTAGACAGAGATGTTGGTCAGCTGCTGTAGAAAGAGTTGTAATGGTCCCAATGGTTTCAGAAATTATGAGGTTAGGTTTTTGGAGAAGGAGTTAAGTTAGAGGATTTGAAAAGGGAAACTGTTTGGGATTGTGATTATGGGAACTGGGAGGCCAGAAGTCTAGAGTAGAAAATTAAGTCATAGACAAGTTAACAGCTTGTCAGAAAATGATGGGGTCAGGATCCTGGAAGTTTTGGTGGAAGGAGGAAAAATAAATGCATTTGTATTATATACCAAAATAATTGTATTTGTGGGTGAATTAACCCACTTTGTTATTTTCATCACACAGGCTAATTAACTGACATGTAAAAAATGCCAGCATGTTTTAGAGATGTTATTGATTCTGTGATTCAGCACTAACTTACAGATAGTCATTTTTTTTTCAGGTGAAATTTCACCTCCTATTTAATCTCCACTCAGCAGCCTTCAACATCCATCCTTTCCAATCCATCCTATTACCAGCTCTTTCTCCTCATATGGCTCCCTCCACTCAAATTTTTTTTAATAGAACTTAAGTCCTTAAGACTTTGGCTGTCTAATTATCAAGATTGTAAAACAATGCTTGGAGGAAAATATTGCCATATAATAGTTGGCATCCCTATAGCCAAATTCCCAAGGAAGTTCCATGTTAGAACATACTAATGCCCAGGCTTCATGATAAACATTAAATTAGAATGCTCAGGAAACAGAGTCTGGGCAAAGGTTCTTTGGGGAAAATTCCAAAGGTGATTTTAGAACCCAGACATATCAACCGCACTGTTAGTACTTAGCTGGCACTGAGAAAAGTACTGTGTTTGAGAAGCTTTTGTATGGAAGAAAAAACCACTAACCAACTTAATACCAAACTGCAAAAACACAAAAATTGCAATTGTTACTCTTTTTTTTGCAATAGCAGGGTCAATGTTCTTTAAATCATAGATAATGTTTTAGAGCTAGGTATTATTAACAATGGTATGATTTAAATAAAGTTCATTTGTTGGAACGTTCAAACACGTTGTCAATCTGACCCCTTACCTGCACATAATTTATTTAGCACAAAAATTTTTTAAAGAAAGAGAGTTCCAGTGAACTGTAATTTTCTTATGTGATTTTCTAAAAGGCATAAAAGGCAACACATAAACAATTACATTGAAACAATGCTCTGACCTCAATAACCACACATTGAAAATACATTTATCTGGAAAAAGCCATTAGGAAAAACTGTGAACAAGGTGAAAACAGCTTTTGTGTGTTTTGGATAATAGTAACTCAGCAGGACCACAACAACAAAGCCCTATTAAATCTACTTCTCATTCTACACTTCTTGCTTATGCTGAAAGTAACTCCTTGAATCCTGAGTTCAAAAATTTGTGTTCTTGACCCAAAAATGCAATCATAGGATTCTGTCCAGCTTATCTGAGCATTACATTTTCACAAGTATGTATATATTACAGCTATCCCAAGACCTATCTTATTTATGGAAAGAATTAGCAACATTGCTGACAATTTCTCACACACCAAGGGATTGACTAGTCATTTGAAGGAGAAAACAACAGCAAAATGGCTGAAACTTTTATATTGCCTCCTCCAGGCCTCCTGTTGTCCTTTTAAAAAAATCCATTGGAAGTAGCATCTCTGCTTCTTTTCTCACAATAACACAAAACCCTTTTTGCCTTTTCTAGGAACTGTTCCTAGAAGCTCATCCCTTTTTCTATATTTCCTTCCCCTTCCCGACATAAAGCTTTCCTTTAGCTAGCTAACATTTGGAGATAATATAATCATTTAAAATAAATTAAAATTCTTAGAAAAAGTCATGAAGCAACATTAAAAACAATTTTGGAAATGAAAAGGAATTTTTTTTAATCAATTCACCACTTTTATAAAGCACTACCATGTTGTCCTGATTTTATCTTTTTGTCATATTCATGAGTGATTTTCTAAATGTTTGCAAGTAAGTCTCCTCCCAGAGTCTTTACCTGACTCCCTCCCCATAACCTTAGGTCACACAGCTGGCTCATGATGGAAATAAAACTCTAATCAAGTTCAGTTTGACTCCTAATCTTATACGCTATTTTCCCTCTGTATTTTCAGCATGTGGTGATGATTTTGAAGTAGCAACAGAAATAGAGATCATGTTTAAAGCTTCTACCTGAGGACCTTCTGTTAATCACCCTCCTGAATAAAAGAAGTATCTTTTTTTTCTATCAGGCAAGTTCACCCCATTTACCAAATCTGTAGAAAAGAGAGGAACAGATCTAGAGCACAGAAAAGGAAAAAATGCACTATCTCTACTGTGGTGTAGGTACAGGAAACTGCTCAGCAGTGCAAGAGAAGATAGATGTAGTACCCTACTCATTCCTGTAATGTTTAATGGGTGTAAAAGTCATCACCCCACTAACAACTCCATCAAGAGTCCCTCTGAACCCCTGTAGTGCTTAGGATCTATCCAGGAGAAAAGAACCAACGTAACTCCATAAAATGTTTTAATGTGGGCGACTAGAAATAGAATTATTACAAAATAATTTATTAAAAATTATTACAAGATCGGGCAAAAAAAAAAACCAACCATAGAAACTCCCTCAGCTTTTGGATGGAAGGTCAAATAGAGGCTAATGCTATAAAAAACTAATGGTAAGGCCATCATGTGAAAGTTGGAAAGATAGAGAAGAGGGCAACAAATAGATAACTGGAACCATGAAAGAGAAGCAGAGAGTGCATGTATCATCACCAAAGCAGGAAAAAAAAGATGAGAAGCATTCCCCTTGCTTCTACTCTCAGTGTCCTGCTGCTGCCTACATTCATTAAAACTAATAGCCACTGGGCAAGGAAACAGCATGGGGTAATTTTTATGAGAGCAAATAGGCAAGTGATTGGTTCTATCTCCAGTCCAGTTGACTTGATTCTGATTCAATAAAGTTGAACATCCCTCATAGGGCAAAGGGGAAAAGGGGAGGGAGCAGAAGAGAGGGAGAATAGGGGTAGAAAAGATGGTGGAATGCAATGGTGATCATTACCCTACATACATGTATGAAGACACTAAGGATGTAACTCTACTTCGTGAACAACCAGAGACATGAAAAATCGTGCTCTATATCTAATATGAATTGTAATGCATTCTGTTGTCATATGTAACTAATTAAAATTAAAAATTAAAAAAAAAATTAAAAAAGAAAGTGAAAAAATAAACTCCACCTAAATTAAACATTCGCTATGCACATATTTGATGAAGGACTTTTATCTAGATTATACAAAGGACTTCTACAATTCAATAATAAAAAGACCAAAACAACTCTATGAGAAAAAAGTGGCAAAAGACTAGAACTGATTTTCACAAAAAGGTATATAAAAAGTCATGCTCAATTTAATGCCAGTGAAGCCATTAGTAAGACTCCATTCACAAATCTATGTCTCTTGACAGTTTAAAGCCTACTAAAGGAGACTTCTATGTTAAATATGTCTTAGATATTCTCTATACTATTCAAATATTTCAACAATCTTCATTTTATATTAAATTCTCTAGGAATAAAGCTGAATTTTTACATTATTACAACCAGTTCCATGTCCTAATTTTCCTGTGCAATTAAAATTTTATTGTGTACTATAATATTCATTAATTCTTCATGAATATTATCTTTCCAACTTAGTAATAAGGTCTACGTGGATTGAGACAATGAATAATCTTTCTTTGTTCCATTGGTACCTGATTCATGTTATGGATATAGTAAAAGATAACTTTTCTTATTGTACATATTATATTAAAATTAATAGGATATATGAGAGATATTTAAATGTACAAGATACAAAAGACATGGTAAAACATTACTAAAAGGACAAAATGTCATTTTTAGTTTTCAAATGTTTAGAAAGAAAAGCATTATATTAGGTTGATTATATAAGAAAAATACTAACAATTACTATCATGATAATAACATATTTATACAGAAGAGTTCCTTTGAAATGAAAATCCAATCTTGAATTTTGGAACTATTGCTTAATGAATACCAAGTTATTTATATTAATTTTTATTTAATCCCCATAGTTAATTCATGTGATAAATATGTATATTCCTAGTTAATGGACCAGAAAAATGGAGGGTAAAGAAATTTAATCAAACATCCTTACATCAAATAAGTTGCAAATGCTAGTACTTGTGTGAGAATCTCAATCTACCATAAAAATATTGACTTCCCACTATATACTATGTTGTATCTGAAAAAATACCTCTGAGATAACAGGATATAAATTATATCGGATATAATTTATTTCTAGAATAATTGATTATACGATCTTTTTATTGATTAAAGGTATTGCATTTTTGTGCATATATTATTTGAGATTAAATGAGAATCTTTAGGAATAGGATATCATTTCTGTGCATGAAAACTTATTTTTTTGTCCCCTACTGATCACCTAGTGAACTTTAATATAACTCATTAAAAATACAGAATATATGTTCTTTAAACACTTTGAGCCATCAAAATTTTGTTTCAAGGTTACAAAATGATCCTCAAATCAAACATAAATTAATTATTCTGAATTCGTTTTGAGGCAATTTTTATAGACATGTTAACACCTGCAAATGTTACCAGGAAACTAAAGACACGGGTAGGTCATTTTGTCAATATAATTTTCATTTTGCTTTAAATATAGGCAACATGAACTATAGTTCATGTTATATAGTCAGCTTGTAAAATAGAGAAGCTGCTCTCTTGTCAGACCTCTAGAGACATTGCTATTTTAACAGCAAAGGATGGGGCAGAGTAGTGGCAAAAGCATAAACTCTGGAGCCAAACTGGATTTAAATCCCTACCAGCTTCTCAACTTATTGTGTCACCTGGTCACGTCAGTCAACTTCTTTGAGTCTTGGGCTCTGCATCTACAAAATGGTAAGGGTAATAATAGTCATTTGCAGGGTCATTATTAAAAAGAAGTGGATTTATATACATATATATATATATATATATATATATATCACACACACACGTACACACACATATAAATGACATAAAAGAGTGCCTGCCACACAGTGTACTTTCCATAATATTAGCTGCTACTATTGTACTATATACGAATTTGAAAACAGGTCCTTAAAACAGCAAAAGATAAGAAAGACACCCCCAATTCTCTGTGAGCTGTTTTTTTCCCAATGAGTGAGGAAATCTAGAATATCCTATGTAAGGACTATCAGAAACTCAGGTGGGAATTTGGAGATAGGTTGAGTTATCTTTTCTATTCTGATCCCTGTTCAGAGAGGCAACACACTAGGGATCTTTGGGAAGGTTTGATTACTCCTTTGATGGAACTCTAGCATACTTCATCTATCTCTGTAGTAGAGCAGATAAGGAAGAAAAATGTTAATTAGCTATACACCTTTTGCAGTCAAACACTGTATCTTGAGCCTTAGAAGAACCTGAAATGTAGGAAGTCAGAATTCTCCTGTGGGATAATCTAGGTTTTGAGCTTGTATTCTGAATCTGAGCAAAAACCTGGCTCTGTTCAAGCAATAATGAATTCAGTAAAGCTTTGCCTTTACTTGAGAGTTAATTCTTATGTAGAAGCAATATTCCAATATAATTCTAACATGCAAGTGAGGTAGTAGAAATAGGGACCCATAAAAATGATTCATGAGACAAAGTTTAGTTGAGAACAAATGAAACCTGTGTTCATACTCTATGCCTTCCCATTTTAATTTATTTTTACAATAGGGATGATAATAATATTTCTATATATAATTGTTAGTGTTATTAAATAGCATACCATATGTAATGCCCAGCTCTGTGCCAGATGCACAGCAGGATTACAATAAATGAAGCTATTGTTACTTACTGAGTTTATGTTTTCAGTGCAATGACAATTATTCCACGCAATGGTGGAACTTATCTTAGGCCTCCTTAAATCAACCACAATATGATAAATTATTTTGATATTTTTAATATAAAACAGAGCTATGAGAAGATTTAATATATTGAGTTTGGATTTATTTGGGTTACATACAATGCTTATATTATTAAACCTTCCCTAAGTACAATTTGAAAAAGAGGTAAGTGGCAAAATTACTAATTTCCATATAACTCCTTTTTACTATTGTAAACTTGCTAATATGGACAATCATCTCTAGCCATCTGTTAACTTTCCTCTCAAAAAGATTTATTTATAATTCAAGTGAACATAGTCCTTCCTTGAATTAAACAGATGTTGTGGTGTTTGGCTTCCTAAAGAGGCAATTTCTTATCTTTATTCCATAATGACATAGTTTTCTGTGAGGTAATATGATAATTTTTAAAAATTATCTAGATTATTCTTTACTTGAATTAACTAATATCTAAGTTCCTGTATAATTTAATTGGCTTATATCTAGTAATTTTCCAATTGTCTCTTTTTAGTAAGTTAATAAGGACTAAGTATATTCCACATATGGCTTAATATAATCAATTTAGAATGGCTCCTACATTGACTATCAGTTAACATAAGCAAACTTTATGATTTAACAAAAAGTTCTCTTTATTAAATAGTATAAGACCCTTCAAGTTTCAACTGCAATTAGTAAAGATGATGAAAAAAAACATATTTTAGAAGAGAAAAAAATGCTAGGGAGGTAGAAGAAAAGAAAAAGTGATTCAGAGATTTTGAAGGAAATGAGGTCAGAGAACAAGCAAGTCACCCTTAAAACCTGTGACTCTTGCTTACTAGAAAGGTTTGAGATGCTTCCTTAATGAGAAGAGTAGCTTTCCTAAAATACACACCAAAGTTACATAGTGCAATTGGACACTTCCGTTCCCAGATGCCTTAAGAAAATATCATGGGCTAATTAGGAGGTAGTCTAATACCATAATTTTAACAGGGTAGAATTATGACCTATTTTTTCTTTATTCTTGATAACTCCTCATTAGACTCAAATTGCCTAATCTTGTCATACCTAGAGTAAAACTGAACTGAAGCTTTACTTTTGGGGTGGAAACTTTTGAGCTTGGCTTCTACCAATTCCATTTGAAGTCACTATGAGCCACTATTTTATTCATCTTAATAGTGAGCTGCTTCAAAACTGACTAAACATCCAAATTTTCCTTTCTATTAAAGTTTAATTGAACTTGGGTTTGTCTAGTTTCTTTGGAATGACTTATTTTAATTGCCACTGCTGAACAATGTCAATTATAATGAAACCTCAGAGAGTTTAACCTCTCATTCCATCTTAATTAGTGGAGAATTTAAAGTAATGGGTAAATATTTATAAGCATTATTTTTCTTCATAATTATTATTGCTAATGGCACCATTGACAAATTATGGGTCAACCACAAGAGTTTTCCTTCCCCATTACATCATTTGATCCTTGCCCCCATGTCCTGCTGCATTGCATGGAGACTGATGGAGCTAGCATAAGAACCGCAGAAACAACGAGGATGCTTTGAAAAAAACTCCTACCACAGCAATGCAATTAGGACTTGGACAAACTAGAAAACAAGTTCTAAAGCATTGCAGGGGTATCAGAAGTATAAATGAAAACGTTCCTGGACAGATGGAAAAGTGAAACCTGCTTGATAAAATTGCCCCAATGCAAAACTAGGATCCACCTGGTTTCAAAAGCATCCCAGATATTTTATAATAAATGAGAGCTTGCCTTTTTTTTTGCTTAATGTGAATGCCTAGCTAATAGAGTGCTTCTTAAAAAAGTAATAATGCACTTACTTTAAGAAATACATGATATAAATCATAGCATGTACGTAAAACATCTTCCCTGAAGATAACTTGTTCACCTAAGCAGGTAAAAGTGAATCACCCTAAATATATGTTTTCTATTTGAAAGGACATATGCATAAGAATAAGACTTTTAAGGAGGAAACATTCAGAGATTCTCAAATTTAGCTACGAAGCCTGATCACTTAGACTTTGGAAAACTAAGAAGACTCATCTTCGCCCATTGAATTCAGGATTTCAGGGAACTTGCAGGACTCCTATCCAAGCATTTTTTTTTCTCTCTCCTTAAACATTCTTCTGGTGATTTTGATGCATAAAATTGATGTCAATCATTTTATTTTTCCCTAGTGAGTCCTGTTAACCTACTCTTCCAATTCTAGACACCATAATTGGGGAAATAAATGTAGAATTTTGCCTGACTTCTGTTTACTTGGTAATATAATTATGTTAGTTGGGAATGACTTGGGCTATATCACAGAACGAACTGCACATGTTTATTTAGGATTTAACTTGAAGAAAATGTGCCAATAAAGTAAATTGTGTTCCTAGAATTGGGTTCAGGTTACTCCTTATTTACACTAGAGCTGGAAGTACCAAGTAAAACATGATTGGTTTTGAGTCATGTTCCTTATGCTGTTCTGATGTTCTTGCTCCATGTCCCAACACTTCTGTTTTGACAGTGTTGCTTGTTCTCCTAACTGGTTGTATCCCAATTGTAGATAAATCCTAAGTCTTTCTGTCTACAATAACTAAAATTTAATTCCTTTAGCATTGTCTTCACCAGTTTTATTTGTCCCTAGTAGCCTGCTGTATCCTTGATTGTTCCTGAGGAAATGGAACATACTGAGCTTTCATACCATGCATGATTCCCAAATAAATAAGGCACAATCATCATTATATTGAAAGATTGTGCCTGCTTTGTTGACAACTGTAGTCATTGTGCAACATGTGACATAGGAAAGGTTACCATAATATTCATTAAATAAAATTGATCTCTATTTTTTCCTGAAAGCTGTTGCTCAGAATTGAGTTATTTTGGACACTAATAACTTATTTTATTTCAGATCTTTTATCTTCACTGTGGGTTTTCTGGAAGAAAGAATCAAAAAAAGTGGAGAAAATCTTGTCTGTAACTTATTCCAGAAATTAAATATTTTCTAATGTGATTTTTCTTTATGTTTTCTGTAAAGTTTTTGAATGTTTTTCCAATATTGGTCTTATGGTATTGTGATTTTTATTGTGATATGGTATTATGATTTTAAGGTTCATCTAATACTTAATGAAAGGCAAAGAGTTTCCAAAAGTTTTGAGAAAGACTTGGAGATTTACTTTAAATAAAGGTACAGGATCCTTAATCCTGCTTTGGTGGTATTATCAATCATTTTTCTTCTAGCTCTATTCCCTTAGGTGTTTAATTCTTCATTTCCAAGCTTCACATGAGCAACAGCTGAAGCATATTTAGTTAAGGTGAATTTTGCAGCACTGTTGAAACAAATAAAATACCATATGTCATGATATATTCTCGGCATTGCTAGAGTTCCAGAAAAAATAATTGTGAGTGATGCTAAAATAATTTTTTTTTTACTGCAGATTTCTTGATAAATACAATCTGACCATCTTTAGCCTAAGACTTTGTAGAATTCCTTGGATGGGGAAAAGTTCCAGCTGTATATTCTTCCATATGTGTGGCTTTGGGAGACCCAATTTCATGATAAAACTACTGGAGAAAAACACAGAGAAACAAGGTTTGCACCATCAGTTTCTTGTTGTATCTACTTTGCCAACCACATAAGGAATTTATACTGGTCACTATCTGGATCATGGACCAAGGAGCACGGTCTGTTGAATCACTAAAACAAAAAATACTAGAAATCCTCAAGCCATTTACCTTATAAATCTAAATTCCTCACACTCAGGAAGCCCACCAGGGGGGAAAAATAGGAACATGTTTAACAAGTGGGTACAGATAGTAAAAAATAGCCCTTGCTCTTGTTCACAGTACTAAGAAATTTTGAGAAGACAAGTATCTCTCATCTCTGTGATAGCGCTGGGAAGACCATTAACACTTTCAATACTACCCTGACATTATTCCTCTCAGGGTGAGGACATGATAGAATGTGTAATTTTGCAGAAAAGAACAGAAGGATTTGTGTGATTTCTAGGAAGTCATTTCAATGACAGTAACAACAGTTAATATTTCCCAGTGTCCATGCTGTGTACCACATTCTAAATTATATAGTAAGTCATTTTCCCTTATTTCTCTTCCTTAACAAATATTTACTGAGTACTTATTAGGTAAATCATGGAAACTTACAGTCTTTGGGATGGTGTTAGTCTCATAATTATCCATTAATTCTTATTGGGATAATTAATAATGCATGTACACATTTTAATTATATAGTATATGAAAGCAAGTGCTTTCCATTTGCTAAGGCCTACATATGCTATGGTGAATACACACGAAGTGCACAATATAGCCATGTCTTTAAATAGATTCAGTGTATCCAGAGAGGAAAATTAAAATGTTACATGAAAACTGATTTGAATTGCTTAGCAATTTTATCTTTGCTTTTGGTACAAATTAGCACATTCAAATATAATATGTTAGAGAGAAAACATGATAGATATTTGTAGACACAAATGACATCAAATAGCTATGTATGGAAATGAATAGTAAGTAGCAATTATATCTGATAAGTAATTCCTTCTTACTGCATGGGGGTAAAAATAAAGAATAAAAAGTATACATATTTAATATTTTAAATATATATTTTACAAAATGTATAGTTATAAATTTTATAATTACTATCTTTAAAAGTAATTTATTTTAATTTTTTTTAAATGTTTATTGTAAATTAGATAAAGAACAAAACTTAAAGAATAATTCTAATTCTTCTATACAACATTTCATTTAAAATATTTAAAACTGGTAATATCTTTAATCCATATCTATTAGAAAATTCTTTCACTTCTACCCTGAGTAAAATGACTGCAGGAAGGATTAGTAATAACAAAGCAAAAACAAAAATTAAGAGTGATCAGCCATACTGTTGCGGTGGTGCATGCCTGTAATCCCAGCAGCCTGGGAGGCTGAGACAGGTGGATTATAAATTCAAAGTCAGCCTCAGCAATTCAACAGGCCCTAAGCAACTCAGTGAGACCATGTCTCTAAAAAAATTCAAAATAGGACTGGGGATGTAACTCAGTGGTCATGTGCCCTTGAGTTCAATCCCTGGTACTACTGCCCCCACTCCAAAAAAAAAAAAAATAGCTGGCCATAGTTTCTTTTCCTCTTTAATAATTATAATCATAGTTCAATATGCTTGCCAAGTAGAACACAGAAATATTTAAACATGTGTTTATGTTCCATATCACCAATTAAAGGAAAAAACACACAATCCTGATTGTAATTTGTCCTCTATTCTCTACTAATATGTTTATTAACAGAAATAATATGTTTTGTTGGTGCCAGAAACAATTCTTACACTTAGTTCTTTTTTGTCAAATATTGTCTCAAAAATTGAATAAATAAATTATATTGAGCTTAAAAATGAAATACTTGTTTTTAAGTATTGGATTTACTGCTCAAAGCAAACATATCCTATAAACCTCTCTTTGACCTACTTTGAATTCCTTAAAAAAATAATAGTTGGCCATTCTTCTAGAAGAAGAATGGTTTGCACACAGAAACAACGTGGGGTGGGGTGTACCAATAGTTGAACAACTTTAGCTAGATGATGGTTTTAGGCAGAACGTATACACACTGCCTTTAAGATATGAACTAATTTTTCTATTTCGGTATTCAATAGTGAAATCCCAGCCATTTCAATGGGCAAAATGAGATTGGTTAATGCCTCCACTATGTGGTTTTCAATTTTTCAAAGCTAGTTTTTGCTCCATTATGCAGAGTTAGAGCCTCCACCATTTTTGCTGCCACTAACCCCAGTTTTAAGAATGTTAGCAGCAATCTTTCAGAATTTAACACATAAGGGCTGGTAGAACGCTTGCCTTATATGTATGAGGTCCTGGGTTCAATCCTCAGCACCACATTTTAAAAAAAGGTATCATGTTCATATACAACTAATATATATATATATATATATATATATATATATATATATATATATATATATTTAAAGAAGAATTTAACATACATCTTTCAAGGGACAAAAGGAAAGAAAATTGCACTATTATAACTTTCCAAATTGTCATAGCTCACACTTAATATTGATTTTATTTTAATATTACTGACAATGGGTTTTGTTGAGTGAAATAAATTCAGCACTAATGAGCATATTTTGAAAGTTTAAAAACACAATTTGATGAATGATTCAATGTAATCTCTACAAAAATGACTCTAGGGCACCAAAGAGTCACTGAGCAGGAGGAAAATCATGAGAAAACAAAGGAAGAAAAAAATAAGTGAAAGCGATTCTGATAGTTACAAGAGCAATTAATCAACAAGTCCTTGTTTTTTGTTTTTATTTTTTGTTTTTTTTTTTCAATATCAGAAAGAAATAGTTGTACAATGACAAAGTTAGGTCAAATTAATTATAAAAATTCCTCTACCAGTTATTTCTTTGAACTAATCTAGGGGGGGCCTAGCACATAGTAGGGTTTATAATTGCTTATTCCTCACTGATTTTGGCTTCCCTCTTATTTCACAACATTTAAATGGAGTTCTTATTATGTAGTCTGATATCTAATTTTCACAGTTAGATTTATGAATTATGCCAACAACTGTTGGGCAATAATTATTGCCCAATAAAGGTTGTCTTTTATAAATAGTTATTACTTTATGACAAGAATTGTTTAAAGGAGCATATTTTGTAGTCTTTAAAGTATAGTTATATTTTTGCACATGCATATGCCAAAATTATTATTTTCTTCTAACAAAATGAGATATGACTATTATGTTTCTTCTTATTGCTACCATTTAAATTGTAATAGATATATCAAAAACATGTCTTATGTCTTCTAGGACTTTTTTTTTGGAAAAATAAAATATAAGGAGCACAGAAATATTATTATAGCTAATATTAACTTGGTTTTGAAAGAGGACACAATAATAATTTTCCATATCACAATGCAAGCCTGGGCAGAGAAACTCTGAAGAAACTGAGAATTAAAGGGATTCAATTTTTTGTTGAAGTTGCATAACAGATCTAAGATTTCAAATTACAGTAGGTGCTGTCCAAATCCATGGTCTTTCCAACAAACCTTACTATATTTCACATAATAATTTTATGTTTACTTCCATGTGATTGTGATTTATACTCTTTAATTCCACTTCCTGCCCTCCTCTGTTCTCTTGAACCCTTATTAATATGGTTTTGTTCCACCTTGAGAGAAGGATTAATTAGCTTCCTTGTTTTTGACTAATCTCTTGTAGAGTGGCCACTCAGGAAAGGTACAGGTCTTATGTAAAGCTTCATAAAATGTTGATGAAGCTGGTTAAATAGCTCATTCAAACCTAACTACTTCCAAAGCTGAGGTTCAGGTACTGGATTATATCAGAGAAGGGTCTGTTGTTCCTCCAACTGTGTATCCTTATGCATGGAGGGAGCCTTGATGTCAGCTTGTACTTTCCACGGCTACAAGCTCAAGGCTTGGGCCCTCACCCACTGATCACCCCAGGGGAAAGTGTTGGTGCTTCTTCGAATGATTAAAGCTGAGTTAGCAGGACTGGACTGCCGCCAAGATTCTGTCACAAAGTGCTCCTATTGTGTCCTGTCCTTGTCCTTATCAGGAAAAGAGTAGCACTTTCTTAAAACAATATAAAATTCTGGAGGGTAGGAGTCATATTCACTTGGTATCTAAAGTCCACTTCCACTAGTCTCATGGGATTACCTTAGGATATGCATGTATCAGGGGTTCCACCCAGCTGTTAATTCTCCTCTTTCTCAGTGAACCCAAAGGACTAGTGGATATAACCTTTGAGATTCCAACATCCTCCCCTTTTTAATGCAAATCAATAACTTTTCAGAATCTCTTCCATATTTCCAAATCAAGTGATTATTACTCTATCATTATATCACTCCTTCTAGGAGGATGACAGCATGGATTAGTTCTTCTCCATCCTTTGAAAGCCTTTCTTAATTGGTTTCCAGAATACCACACATTGGACTGTTCTTCTATCATACTAGTGACTCCTTCTGATTCTTCATTGTTGAATTGTACTTGAATTCATAAATTGTAAAGCTAAAGTGTCTTAGCTCATGGATCTTTTCTATACTCCTCTAAACTCATTGCCCAAATAACCACACCTTGTTTCATGACTTAAAATATCACCCACAATCAATGAGTAGACACTTTGCATTTCCAACCTCAAAGTCCAAATTCATGTATTTCATTATTCATTCAATTTCTCAATTTTGTAAAAGAGTCTTAAGCAAATAAATTTTAACCTTCCTTGCTCTATAAGGAAATCTTCTTTTAGGTCACTAAGTAGACTCACGGGTTTAATAAGTTCAAATTTGTACACCTCTAACCAACATCACTAAATGGTAACTGCAGTTTTCTGGATAATAACTATTTGGCACCATTTTTTCCCTCTCTTTCTCTAATATCTCACATTCAAACCATGAGCAAATTATCTTGAAAATTCTCCTGAATACATCCAGAATCTGACCCTCACTCTCCACTTCTAATGGGACTCTGTTGACAGCCCAAGTGCACATGCTCCTCAGGGTTTTGTTGCTAGATATTCCTCTCCCTAGAATGTTAGTGTCATCAATACCTGAGTGGTTTGCTCTCTTACATTTTTAAAAATTTCTGATCACATATCACTTATCACAGTTGCCATTTTAAACAATTCATAGAAAATATCACCTCCACTACAATATCTTAATATGTGCTCATCTCACTTTACATTTCTTCATTGCATTTCCCATTGCATGTTATATCTATCATTGCTTAATGTTGGTCTGTCTTTCCTACTGGGAAAAACTAGAGTTTAGGAGAAAAAGGTTATGTTGTTCTTAGCCTTCCTCTAATTTTTCAGTGCCTAGGACTCGATTTATTGGCACATAAAAGATACCTCTCTTGGAGTTTTCAGTCCCTTAAAGTTAAAATCTTCTATTTTGAAACTAAAATTAAGAGTCACATTCTTTCACAATAGTTAAACTGTGGAACCAACCTAGATGCCCTTCAATAGATGAATGGATAAACAAAAATGTGGCTTATATACATAATAAAATATTACTCAGCAATAAAAGAGAATAAAATCATGGCATTTGCAAGTAAATGGATGGAGTTAGAGAAGATAATGCTAAGTAAAGTTAGCCAATCCAAAAAAATCAAATGCCAAATGTGAATGTTTTCTTTGATATAAGGAGGTTGATTCATAGTGGGATAGGGAGCAGGAGCATAGGAGAATAGAGGAACTCTAGATAGGGCAGAGGAGTTGGAGGGAAAGAGACACGGCATGGGGTTATTAATGATAGTGGAATGTGATGATCATTATTATCCAAAGTACAGGTATTAAAGACACGAATTGGTATAAATATTCTATGCATTCAACCAGAGATATGAAAAATTGTGTTCTATATGTATAATAAGAATTGTAATGCATTCCACTGTCATATATAAATAAAAAAGAAAAGAATAAAAGAACAAAAAAGAGTCACATTCTTTGCATACATTTAAGGTATATACTGAATAGCCACATGACTAATTATTAATTATTCAATGCTAATAAATTATTCAGCAAATAAACTTTTAAGTTCTTATAAGTATGAGATTGTGCTAAATACTGCTGGACATATACCATGTACATATAAATAAGGCACTATTGTTCTCCTCAAAAACACTGTCTAAATTAGTCAGCATCAAAAGAGAAAAAATAGAAAATGGAATGTTCCACTGGGAGAAATAACTTCCAGATGGGCAAAGGGCAGTAACATAAAGCTGTGCAGCATAACTGGCAATTGGACAGGGTCTTCATATAATTTCAACATAAAGAAAAGTTTGAGAAAAATATAGTAATCCCATCACTTGGTAATTATAAGATGTTTGATATTGTAGCCTCGAACTTTTACTTCTGTTTAGTTTTTAATTCTCTGATTCTTAGTTTGCTCATGGTACAAATGAGGGTTTCATGCATAATAAATGTGATAAAATTTACTGAATGAACAGCATAGTTGATATAGCCACAGAATGACAAGTTTTATCTTTAATATTCTTTCAATTTTAAAGAAACTGTAATGTATTTAATAATAATGTATACAACCAGAAATATGAAAAATTGGGCTCTATATGTGTAATGAGAATTGTGATGCATTCTGCTGTCATATATAAATAAAACATAAAAATTAAAAAAACAAAAGAAAGTTTAATCCAAAGATGTTTTTGAAAACAGACAAAATAATTTTTAGTATAAAATGGTCATATTTGTCAGTATTACCCACAGGTTTTCTAATCAATGCAGGTAGAATTGCCAAGTTTAGCAAAAAGAAAAATATACAATGCCCAGTTAAATCTGAATTATATGTAAACGATAAATAATTTTCTATCTATGTTCTAAATATTGAGGAGACATGCTTATTCTTTATAAATATTTGATTTTATGAATATTTAGATTTAACTGGACTTCCTGAATTTTATTTGGCAACTCTAAATACAGTCTCTATTTTTATTGTTTTAAAAATACTAATAAATGAGCCTACCAAACACATGTTCACATGTGCACATGTATGTGCATGCACACACACACACACACACACACACACACAGGACTGTTATGCAATGTTACTAGAAGGAACCTTAGAAATCAAATTAAGATCCACTTGATCCACTTATTCTGTATAGAGCAGGGATCAGCAAACTACACATTGCAGGCTAAATCTGCTCCAGGGCCCGGTTTTATATAGCACTCTGGCTAAGAATGGTTGTAAACACTTTTAATGTAAAAATATAATGTATTTTATATATTAACGTATATTTTGTATTTTAATTTATAAGTAAGAATATGCACTACTCTAACATGACCCATAAAGTTTAAACTAATTGTTATCTGTCCTCTTTTAGAAGTTTGTTAATGTACAGAGAAGAAATTCATTCATTCATTTACTTCTTCAGTAAATAATTATTGAGAGCTATTATGTTGCAGGAACCCTTGTAGGTGCCCTTGTGGAGCTTACAGTGTAAAAAGAAAAGACTAAATTAAAATAACATTGCCATAAATCTATGAACAGTCAAATAAATCATATATGATAGCATAGAACATTATGCAAACACAGGACTCTAAAGTTAGGTATTTGAACTTTCTTTTTATACTGCAAGTTAATAATTTAAACCTATCCTAAATGGAGCACTATTTCTGAGTTCTTATATGTTTATTAAGCTGTCATTTTAAATACTTAATTCAAAAGTTTACTTTTCATATACCTTTTGCTTCTCTTCAGAATTACTCTTCTGTTCAAAGTTTTCAAGGAAATTTTAGTTCATAGTATTATTTTGGTGGTCTTTAATTTTATACATCAGAAATTCTGAATTCCAATTTTTTTATTGTAATTTCACTGCAAAATTTTAATGTTTTTATTCAATAGCAAATTCACATATAATTCAATTATCTGACAATTAAAATATTATAATTAAAGTATATTTTTGTCAAAATATCAAAGGATTTTTTTTCTTATTTATGAATGCCAGCAGGTAAATATCTGTCTTGTTGTTTTTTTTTTTAAAGACCATTTTGAGTATAAGCATGTCCGGGTATATAACACATGAGGTGCCTATCTATAGTAGTATTGAATCAGGCCGTGAGAGACCTGGTCATATGAAGGAGATAGATGTCCTTGTTGTGCCAACAACCCTCCTTGTTCCTAATGCTCTGTGCCATGGATTCAAAGGAATCTATATTGATAGCCTACTCAACCATGAAAATACAAGAGCCTAAGGGGGCTGATTTAACATCTGAGAAAAGATACTTTCTCTCCTCAGCTCACAAAACCAAGTCATTGCAATGATTTCAAATAATCTGTGACTACAGTTCAGATGTGGCCTCTGGTAGAATATGTGTCTACAAGTATAAAATATGTGGTTTTGGATGGTTTCTTTTTAAGTGGTAGGATTTTTTAAAAATCTTCAAATAAATTTATGATTAGGATATATTTAAAAATATGATAATTCACATGCTAGAATTTGTTATTCTACACATTGTTCAGATTTATTGAACCATTTAGAATGATTAGAGCAGAAATTCTTAACATTAAAATCACCTGGGTAGAGTTTTTAAAAATACCCTTGCCTGGGGCTCTGCTCAGACCAATTAATTAAGAATCTCTGTAGGATGGAACTTGGACATCAATATTTTTAAAAATGTCTCCTAGTGATTCTTATTAGCATCTGGGGTTAAAAATTGTACATTAGGGGTCATGCATGCTGCTTGAGTTTCTGGGGTTCTTAACTTTAATAGTACATTGGATGAATATACCCCAAAAAACCTTTCACTGTTAGTGGTGGTAGGTGGGTATAGCACAGATGCTGGAGTTCTGCTTCCATATAAGATTCTGAATTTCATAGAAAGACCAAACTCCCAAACAAACAGAAAAAAAATCATAAAGATGAACAAAATTATAACTTATTTTTAGCCCAGAATGCTGACAACCAAAGCAGCACAGATAGCCTGAAATCAAAGAGCCTCCCCTGTCCCAGTTTGAAATGATTTGCAAACATTGAGACAACTTATTGCAGAGCCTGAGAGAGAAAACACAGAAAATACCCTTGGCAAGTAAGAACTCAGCCCAAAACATTAATGAGTTGAGGGTACTGAATTGCAAACTTAAAAATAGTTAAATGGGTAAATTTATGTGTATTTTTACAAATTAAATATTTATTATTTAAAAGGGACAATTGGATTATGCCCCTTGAAATAATATGTTTGTATTACTTTTCAGTTTTGTTTAATGGTGTTCTAAGGTCTTTACCATCAATAATAGATACTGATGTCTAGATGTTTTAAAGAGAATTTGTAGCATCCAAAGGGGAAAAATGCTTGATATTGATAGATACCTAAAAATAGAGGTTATGGTAGGCAGCTTTAGAAATGGCTCCAAAGTGGGGTTCATACTGACATACACGTCCTAATCCCATACTCTCCTTTTGAATGTGGGTTAGCTCTAACAGGCCTTAAGCTCATAACAAACTTAATATGGCAAAAAAAATGGGACATAATTTTTAATATTTGGTAAGGAAAAAACGCTATCTTCCTTTTCAGTCTCTATCACAATCCAAAGGCACCACCCTCCTCCAGCTGAAGCAAGGCACAATGATGTTTTTAATTAACCTATAAAGAAGTCCCAGGAAAAAATGAGTGAAGGCTCTGGCTAGCAGTCAACCAAGAAATTAAGGCCATCAGCCCAAATCCATTAAGAAAAGATTCCTGCCAACATCCAAGTAACTTTGGACTTGGATCTCTTCTCAGCAAAGCCCTGATGGGATGCCCTGGCCAACACCCTAGCTGAAATCTTATAAGAGACCCTATGACACAGAGAACCCAGGTAAACCAAGCTCAGATTCCTGACACATTTACACGTGAGACAATGACTTTATAAACCACTGCATTTCCTTGTGTTCTCTTATTCCCAAATCAGCAATTAATATATGGCAAAAATCTACTGAAACAAATAGGGAAAAAAAGATTCTTAAGCATTATGAAAAAGTTAAAAGGTAGCAGTAATCTCCAAAGGCACACACACAAAAAAAACCCCACAAATTATTCCCTAAACATATTTCTAAGTATATTCCTGAAGTTATAAATTACTAATGCCCAGAATTATATATTCTGAAGAAAACAAAACCAAAATAAAAAAACTTACATTTATTTTAAACATATTGTGTGTCTCTGTGTGTGTGTATATGTGTGTGTGTGTGTGTGTGTGTATGTGATAGTTTCTTGTTTCTATCTGAAGTAGCCTATAGTTTTTCCTTTTCAGAGCAAACTAGCTTTCAATTTTCGGAAACTAGCTCTCAATTTAGTTTATGAAAATAGATTATTTTTCATGTCTACTTATAGCATGTGTATTTTGTGCTTTAAAGGTTGTGGAATGGGCAAGAATGAGAAGGATCAAAACAGCATTCTCAATCATTGGTAGAGAGATAACTTCACCTGACTTTTCCTTCTCCAGTTCAGAGTGAAATCTGGAGCTATGCAGTGATATTTGGGCTACATGAATTATATTTCTGAAATCTTACAAGAGAAAAATCCAGTCCTTGCTAATTACCAGGAATCTACACTGGTCCACCACACATCATGATCAGGCAGTTCCATTAATTTTAAATGCCACTAAATACTCTGTAAATCCTTAGCTTCATTATTTATCTTCTCTTTGTTTTTCTAGTCCTGTTTAAATAGCCAACTTTACTGTTGATTAGGCAAAGCTTCCTTTAGTTCAAACCGTGTGTGATTCTAGATATAAACATTTACAAGTGACAAAATAATTTATTTCACTAGATTCAGTGGCTGATGAACACTTTAGAGTCTACTATCTAATTACTTAGCAATTAGAGGACATCTCCATCTGAATGTTTCTACTCTCTGCTCCTCCATAAACTTGGAATTAGGCAAGAAGTTTCACTGGCTCCATAGTGTGACCATTGAAAGCACAGGTCTAATTCTGGCAACATTTCTTCCATGTACACACACTATAAAGGTAAAATGGATCACTGTGTATATAAACTATATTGTTCTACATTGTTCATAAGCAGAATATGTGAATATTAGCATTTCAATTATAATCAAATTAAATATTTCATTCCTAAATCACATTAAACATATATTAAGTACTCAGTAGCCACATGTTATTATTGAGTTGGACAGAACAAATATTGAACATTTCCATCATCACAGACCTGTTGTTTTCACTGAACAAAACTTCTCTAGACATTATCATCTTTGATTTTCCCACCTTGAAAAGTTTGAAGTTCTATGCTTACCTCAGAATATACGGGTAAATATCAACTGATAATGGGTGTAAAACTTCTTCATAGATAAGGGTGTATTATCATCATTATTGTTTTTATTTTTTTATAAATCAAAATATGACACTTCTGGGTGAATTTATAAGACCATTCTCTGAAGAAAATATGCCAGTTCATATAAAAACAATTATAATGTATGACTTCTTATGCATACCTTCACAAATTACTGTATTTTATTATTTTAAAAATCACACCTTTATCACCGTGACCTATACAATTCTTACTTCATGGAGGCAGTTTGTTTGTTAATTATATTGATTAGTGTCATTTAACATACATTTAACAGATGTGCAGAAGTGTATTATAGTTTGTTTTTAATAGCAAATAATTACCACTTGAAAATGGAACAATCTTTTCAAATGAGTGAAATATGAATAGTTAATGTGAAATAAAAACAAATACACAACTTTACAAGGAATTGAAAATATTCGATCTACAAAATTCTGTATGTGCAATTTCTATTTGCTTAAAACTTGGTATATGAAATTGAATGGTCACAAATCCATACCATATAAAACTAAATGAAACATTTCTTTTTCTTTTTTTTCTCCTATATTCTAGTGGCTAACCATGATGTCTTTTAGATAGTACTGTAGGATTAATAGGCCTATTTATTCTTCATACATAATACTAAGAACTACTTTACTAAATCCATTGTTGTTTTGAAGACAGTGAGCCTGGAAGTGACAAACCACATAAGAATTCTAAGAGGACTGTTATTTTTCATAACCTAGTTACTCAACACATCTCTTTTTGCTTTTGTTATTCTGCCAACATTTTGTGGGTAAGAGATTGGAGAGAAATTTCAAGCAACACGAAAAAAACAGAATCAGATCTTATTCCAAAAAATGTGTTTGTGGATATTGAAGAAATGTATTAGGATTACATCTGTGATATAAAAAAGTTCACAAAAATAAAGATTAATTAATATTTTTAAATTATGCTTCTCCATGTAGTATATGTACTAATTCATAAAAGCAATTGGTCATTGTAATAATACAATGTTATTTCTATTAATATTGATCAATCACATGCTAAATAATGATAATTAAGTATATTAGTATATTAGTTTTTAACTTTATAACTGTTTCTCTTTGCAAGTTAATTACTCTAGGACACCAACAACTATATAAATATATAGATTTTACATATATTTTATATACGTATGAATTATGTACATTAATTTGTAAAATAAATACAAAGTAGTGTATAAATGAATAGTATGTGCATTTACATTTATTTGAAAATTATATCAACACAAAAATGGTATACTCTAAAACAATGATATAGGTATATATCTAATGAAATATGTACAACATATGAAGAAAAAACACAAAACCCTGATGAAATTAATCCAGGAATCAAAGAAATAGGGAAATATTCCCCAATTATGGATAAGAAGACTGACTCAATATTATTGAATTATCAGTTTTCTAAATTTGATACATGCATTCAATGTAATCCTGATCAAAATCTCAGAAAGTTACTTTTTAAAGATCAAGAAACAGATGTTAACAAATGTCTGAAGAGTCAAAAGACCCAGAATAACCAAGATAATGTTGAAAGTGAGGGACAAAATTGGAAGAGTGACACCACCCAATTTCAAGATGACTTATGAAGTTACAATAGTAATAGGAACAATAAGATGTACCCAAAGAATACATCAAGAGATCAGTGTCATGTAAAAGAAGCTTTGTAATAGATCCACATAAGTATAGTCCACTGTTGTGAAAAAGAAGCTAAGATGATACAATGGAAAAATATAATCTTTCCAATAAATGGCATTGGAAAAAATGGACTTTCCTACTCAAAAGAATGAATCTAGACACAGACCATATGCTTTTTAGAAAACTGCAGACTGAATCGTAGGCTTATATAAAAGAAAAATTATATTACTTTAAGAGCATAAAGGAGAAAATATAAATGACCATGGGTTTAACAACAATACTAGATAACAACACTACAATCATGAACTGTAATAGAAATATTTGATAAGCTGAAATTATATATATATATTTTTGTTTTGCCAAAGACACTGTAAAGAGAACAAGGACAGAAGAAAAACTGGGAGAAAATATCTGCAAAAGCCTATCTGAAATACAAAGAAATTTTAGAACTCAATAAGAAAACAATCTATTGCAAAATGGACCACAGAACCTAACAGACATTTAACAGCAACAAAAACATCAAAACGATATGCAGATGACAAATAAGCATATAAAGTGTGCTCAAAATCTTGTGTTATCAGAAAAACAAAAATTAAAACTAGGAGATGTCAATACACTCTTATTACTATGGCCCAAATTGAGACAACTGACATTATCAAACACTGGAAATATGTACAGGAAAAAGAATTCTCATTGGTGGTGGAAATGCAATGTTGTTCAGCCACTTTGGAAGAGGGTTTGGCTGTTTCTCACAAGAATGAACCAAACCATATAACATAGTATTTATACATCTTGAAATCTACCCACAGGAGTTGAAATTATACACACACATACACACATACACACACACACATAAAAAAACTGCACAAAGAAGCTCTCATAGTTTTATTTGAATTTGACAAAACATGGAAGCAACTAAAGGTGGTCTTCAAGTGAAATTGGCATATCCATACAGTAGAGTATTATTTAGTGCAAAAAGAAGTGAATTATTCAGTCCTGAAAAGACACTGAGAAAACTAATGTGGGGCTGGGGTTGTGGCTCAAGTTGTAGCACACTCGCCTAGCACACGTGAGGCAGTGGGTTCGATCCTTAGCACCAAATAAAAATAAAATAAAGGTAATGTGTCCACCTAAAACTAAAATAAATAAATAACAATTAAAAAAAGAAAAAAAAAACTAATGTGTATATTACTAACTAAAGGAAATCAGTTTGACATATACTATGTCATCTGAACTGTATGATATTTTGGAAAAGGCAATGTTATGAAGATAGCAAAATGATCACCATTTGCCAGAAGTTTTAGGAAAGGGAGGGCCATAAAAATAGAGCACAGAGGATTTCCAGAGAAGCAAAATTGTTGACAGTGTACTAGTAGGCACTTGTCATTATAAATTTGTCCCAAGTCACAGAGTATACCACCAAGCGTGAATCTGAATGTAAACTATGAACTCTGCAAATGATGTGTGAGTACAGGCTCATCAGTTCTAGCAAATATATCACACTTGTGGAGGGGGTGTTGAAAACTAGGGAGGCTATATATGTATTGGGGCAAGGAAAATATGGTATTCTTTGTTACCTTCTGCTGAATATTTTTGTGAACTTAACAAGGT
Source organism: Urocitellus parryii (assembly GCF_045843805.1). Lineage (NCBI taxonomy): Eukaryota > Metazoa > Chordata > Mammalia > Rodentia > Sciuridae > Urocitellus > Urocitellus parryii. The sequence continues at coordinate 95,975,972 of NC_135542.1, forward strand.
CTATTAACCAATCAAAAATATTCTGAAATATTTTATATGATATATAAATGAATATATATATATATATATATATATATATATATATTTGAATGCACTTATAGGTACATTAACTGGTTCAGTTAAGTTTTAATTAATATATAATGTACAGACATGCATTTATTGCCAGAATGAAATATGAACACAAAGTGATTGTGTGTGTGAATATATGTGTATGTAAACAATATAAATTCATTTCCAAATCAAAATATGGACATAAAAGAGTAAATATTTGTATATTTTATGTAAATTGTGGAGAGAAAATAATGAAACCAAATAATACTTGCTATAAACCCCTATTCCACTAGAATAAAAACGTTTTTAATTTCTATATTTATAATTTCATAGAAAATCAATCAATTCGAGCTTGATAGTCTGAAGTAAGTTATGAGGTTCAATTTTATGAAAATCTATAAATATTATTCCTGAAAATTCAGAAATAATATGAAATCATAAACATTTAACAATGAATTAGTAAATCCATGGTGAAAAGCTTAATGTATGTTGTTTTGCTTCAGATGAGTATGTTGTGTACTTCGTATATTTCTTCACTGGTGACAGGCAAAGGGAGTCATAACCTCTTATCAGTTCTATATTATTATAATTTTATCAACATTATATTAATCACAACTAGTAAAAGAAATTTATATGTAATTTAGAAGTATATATAGTCTCTAGTACGGTAGCTGCAAAAAAATAGAATTAATAAATGAAAGCTTTTCAGAAAGGTAAAGGCATAAGCACAAGGATTTAATGTCTCTTCTCTAATATTCCCTCTAAAATAATCAAGGTAACAGATTGTGTGAAGTACAAAAGAATAAAATATTCATATTATCCTTAAGTATTTACACTTTGCCAGCTCTGGAATGTATTTGGTCTTTTAGATTTTATGATGCAGATTTTGAATAACCAGAAGAAGCTAAATGCATTTCTGCTCTTTGGTGAAATTTTAAACTCAGAAAAGTGGATTCTTGGGAGTTCCAGGGAAAAGGAGAAGAAAGGAGAATTAAGAAGATGTTATATGGAAAAGAGACTGAGACCAACAAGGGAACCAACAAATCTGTCATCTGAACCCACCCCAGGAAGCAGAGAAGACCCTAGGGGCATAACATTAACTACTTTCTAGAGCTCGCTGTGTGCAAGAACTGCTCTGTAGCCTTCACCTGTGTTTATTCTCTAAATCCGCACAAAAATCTTTAGATATTAAAAACTAGGGTTTATACTTTAGTGGCGAAAAAAAACTGAGACAAAGACAGGTGGCGCGATATTTCAAGACCACATACCTAACAGCAGAGATATTATTTGACTCCTAAATACTTGATTCCACTGCCTCTGTACTCACCCACTGAATTCTTTCACTGATAATGTCCACCTGAGATTCTGGGCTTCACTTACATGCTATCTTGTTAGCAAATTCTTCACTGTGACTGCATTAAATAAAGCCCCAGACATTTGTCTTCCTAAGGATGATGGTATTTGTGTGGGTAATGGTTGTTAGAAGTTGAGAATTTCTGAGATTGAATTTTCTGCCAGCTTACTGAACGGGGGCTCAGAGGCATAATTATGTTAATTTAAAATAAAATTTAAATAACATCAATATTCCCATACACTTGCAGAGAACTATCAATATTCCCACACATATGCCAGAAACTTGAGGACTTTAGGCAAAATCTAACACAGAAAGAATGACCCAATGAAAGGCCAACAAAACCGTCCTTCATCAAATTCAAGACAACAGTTGACCTCATAAATATGCGGAACAGATTTCAATAGATCTTATTTCAGAATATCTGGGTCCAAAGATAGGGAAGTTCCTGGGAAGTATAAATCTTGATTCAAAAATAGCCTTGGGAAAGGTCACCAGGGGCCTGACTGATGACTCAGGGTGGGGACCCTAAAGAGGGCAGGCAACCATGGGAAAGGAAGAGCTGGGACCCAAGAAAGAAGTGACATCTTCATGCAGACCTCCCTGGCTTTTCGAGAAGACTGCATGTCACTTCAACAACAGAAAATGATTTCCTAGAATTCTGGAGACTAAAAATTCAAGATCAAGGTGTTGGCAGAATTGTTTCTTCCGAAGCCTCCACATATGGCTTACAAATGGTGATCTTCTCCCCAGGCCTTTACCTGGTCTCCTTCCTCTATGTTGTTGCATCTCTGACTTTAAAATCTGTGTAAAATTTAATTCTTTGAATTCTTTCTGTACTCTTATACTCCTCTCTGACTCCACAGCTCCTGAAAGTCCAATGGTTTTCTGAACAGCTACGCTAATATCTGGCCAATTACATTCTCTTTACCCTCTCTGTCTCTTTCATTATACTCTAGCTACAGTAAATTGTCTTTGCCATAAACCATGGCACTTACTCATTCCAATCAAACACACAAATAAGCAAAATTACTAAAATTGATTAACTAAACATCCATACACTAAAAATGTGCTGGAATCCCACAAGGGGTGTCATGTTGAATGTCTCTGAGCTTTCCATCACACCCTAATTTTCTTTTTTTTTTTTTTTTGGATATCATTCCTGTTTATTTGAAAGTACTATTGCCTTACAAAGACATATTTTAGAAAAGAAACCAATTATGAGAAATGAATTATGATAAATGTTTTAAAGGATCTGCTTGAACAATAGATAAAACAGATTCAGTAAACTGACATCTAAAGGTTAACATTTTCTTTGAACACTATACAAAATCTATTTCGTAAGTTAAATTCTCAAATTTTGTTGGGTATGTAATTCAGTTTACTGAGAGACTGTTAGAGAAAAATGGAACAAAAAAAATATATATATGTACTAGGAACTAATGCTACAACATATACTCCACTCTAACTGAAGGATATGAGAAATACATTATTTCAATACTCCATTAAATATGAGCACAGAGAATAAGAAAGCAGATAAATCTGATGGCAGGATGTTCTTTCTTCTACCATGTCTATTTCAAATCTTATAACTCACATAAGCCAATATCTAATTTAATTTACAAAACCTAACAACACTGAACAAAAGTTACAGAAAATTTTAATTTAGGTAAATATAAGGGATCTACCACCCTTATATTTATGGGATTGCAGCCTGCAAACGTATGCCTAGCTTAGGTAAGCATGGGATGATGACATACACCTGCTGTTCACACCAATTGCTCTGCATGTCTCTCATATCCAAGGGTATTTAGCCACTGGGAGTGATTCTATTATTTAAAGGTAAGTATGTCTCATAGAGCAACGGTCTTTCACAATTATTCTTCAATAATCAGCCTTCATTTCCTGAATATTCCCTTAGCTTCACATCCACAAGTAAATTTTTTTTCCTGAAATTCTTGTACCAGTTGTTCAGAGAAAGAAGTTTTTCACCTCAGATGAAAAACATCATAGCTGATGTAAAAACTATGATGGAGGGAGTGTATGGACCATTGGATATAGTCAAAAGCCACGTGAGTGAATTAGATGTCAACTTTAAGAAATCTTTGAGAAAATACCTAAGGGAAAGGAAAAGAAGTCATCAATTTTGAGAGCAAGAAAGGCACATAGCAGTAACCTAAAATATAATTAATGGTCTAGATTGGGGGAAGAGCAACATGAAAATTAATCATCAAAAAGCAATAAAATGAATCTTTCTGTGCTGAAGGAACACTTCAGTTTGAAGATCAAAATTGCTTAAAAACTCTCAGGCAACATAAATGGAGAGACAAATTCAACACTGTGTTTATGCTGTAGAAAGTCAACTTTCAAGGACAACAATAACAACAAAAAAGTTTGTAAGCTCTTATAGAGAAAAAAAAGACATACTGAGTTTATAATGAAAAACCTTTTATATTGGATGTGGAATTTTCATCCATGCTAGTAATATCAGAGAGATGTAGTACAATTGTATCAACATATTTTGAGGGAAAGGGATCTACATATACATATATAGATGGGTGTCTACATTTTTTCTCTTCTTCTTTAATTGTTTCAAGTTATAGCATATGAATAATAGCACCAGAAGGACATTGTCAAAAATACAAGTATTTCAAAATTCCATTTAAGAAACAACAAAAATGCTCAAAAATGTTCTTCAGATGACTAAGAAAGTAATCCAATAAAACATTGGCAATAGATAGAATGAAAATTAAATAAGCAAAACTTCTGTTTCTGGAAAGATAGGAAGTATTTTTTTTCTACTTTACCTGCTAAATATAATTAAAAACACTGAAGAAAAAGGCAGACTGGAAAGAAATATGGATGTCTAGGGAATGACAGAGGGGTGTTTTCTGTGTTTTCTTCTATTCCAAGTTTGGTGCTCTGGAAAAGTCAGCCTGGAAATACTTGTGGGCACAGCCAAAAATAAATAAAATAAAATAAAAATGACCCTAACAAAAACCTGCTCCTCTCTAATAAATTGACGAAAAAAGAAGTATACAAGTAATACAGAAAACTTTTTTTCCAGTACTGAGAATTAAACCCAGTACCTCATGCATGCTAGGTAAACACTATGCCACTGAACTACATTTCTAACAAATAAAATAGAGAGATTTTAGAAACTAGACATTTAACTTCATCCTAATTTTATGGGAAAAATCTTTGGCCCCAACTACATCTATGTCAGCATGTCCCCATTGTAGAGTCTAGATTTCTATCCTCTGCTGGCTATAAAAACCGACTCAGCTCGTTACTCCCCATGGACATGGATCAGAGGAGATTGAGAAGTACCAAAGAAGACCAAGAAATATAATCTTTAAATGAGATCCAGAATCTCATACACAGCCCCTGGTTATCCAGGATTTAATAATAAAATAAAACTCTTGACATAAAATGTACCAAGAAAATCTCAACCAACTATGAAAGACAATCATCATATACCAAAACTGAGTAGATACAAATGTTAGAAGTAACAGGTAATATTAAATCATGTATCGTAAAATTGTTTCATAAGCAATTATGAATACACTTGGTACAAATAAAGAATAAAAAAAGTCAGTAAAGAAATACAATGTACAAAAAGAACTTTGAAGAAGCAGCCATTGAAATTGTGCATATAGAACAACTAAAAGAACATAGATTGGGAGTAAAAAAAAAACAGCAGAATCTTTGTAACTTCTGAGACTATTATCGAATATCTACCAATCATGTTTAGAGTTCTGGGATGAGGAACAGAGAATTTTTGGAAAATATTTAAAAAGAAACAAATCTTGAACACTTTCCAAAACTGTCAAGACATGAGCTTAAAATTCAAGAAAAGCAAATCTCAAAACAATATATCCATATGTTTTTTTATACATGTTTGTGTATATATCATATTATGATATATACACAAACATGTATAAAATCATACATGACATACGGAATAGTAAACTTATGAAATTAAAGACTAAGAAAAAAATTGAAAGAGACAGGGAGAAATGACCTATAGAATGAAAAAAAAAAAGTCTAATAACAGTTGATTTCTCCTAAGAAACTATCAAGGCAAAAAAGGAAGTGACCTAATATTTTTCTGGGAATACTCTAGGTATAAGAGAGAGCCCAGTTTCTATGGTGATGCCCTGTTCATTAGGAGGGTTCTCTGCTAGCCACAGAGCCATTCAGTTCTTGATCTAGATAGACCTCAGACACCATTTCCCAGGGATAGAGGATTTTGACCATAGCAAGATAACTACAATGTCTCACCAGTGCTGTAACCTTCAAGCCTTCCAGCTTAATAGAAACTTTGGACAATGAGCTTCCTAGGTGCCACAGGAAGCTCCTAGCATTGCAACAGTGAAATAGCCATGAGAGTATTTCTAGCCCTATAAATTTCTAATGCACAAAGAACAATGCCTCTGTCGTCTTTAACTTCCTGATTATGAGACCCTACGTAATAAATGAGCTGGACCAGCTCTAGGTCACTGCTTCTTCACCAGAGATCAGTGTCCCACCTGATATCAGCTTTTTCTCTAAAGGTCTGTATCTTTCTTAATCCCACATCACCGCCTTGCCAGTTTCTTGGGTTCCCTGTGCAGGTTGTGGCAAACAATCCTGTTATAACTGAGGGAGGGCAATGAGATATAAAAGGAGAATAATTTCCCACATGGCATTTCAGCTGGTAAAATATTGACCCTAGAAGATTTTGTAAAACTGTATCTCTCTCTCTCTGTCTCCCTCCCTCCCTCCCTTCCTTCCCCCCACTTTCCCTCTTCCTTTGTCTTTCCACACACACACACACACACACACACACACACACACACATTTTATATATTACTTAAAGCAAATACTTTAAAATTTTACAAAGAGGCATACTTAAAACAAGATAGTATAAAAAATGTTCAAGTACATTGCAAGACAAGAGATCGCAGAAAATAGACCATAATCTTAATTTATAGTATAAAACTTAAAAAATTTTGAAAATATAGGAGAAAAGATTTTAGACCTTGGGCTTGGTGAGTTCTTAAACATGATATTAAAAAGACAACCCATAAAGAAAAATTAAAAATTTGAGTTCAAAAATTATTATAAAAGTCTCTGTAAGGAAGATAAAAAAAATAAGTTCTAGAGAGGAAAAAAATTTGCAAATCACAAAACTGATAAAAGATTTAAGTCAGGAATTTAGAACAAAACTAAGTAAAAACTTTCAATTGGACAATAGGCAAAAACATGAAATGACATTTTAGTGAGGATGATACTACATAAGAGCCAAGTAAGCATGTGAGAAGAAATTCAATGTCAGTTCCCATTAGGGGAATGTACATTGGGGAAGACCATGATATCACCATGCATATATTATAATGACTAAAAGTTAAAATACTGACACCATTAAATGCTGATGCAAATGAGATGAAAGTCAATTTCTCATCATTGCTAATGGGAATGCAATATGGCAGATTTACTATGGAAAAAAGCTTGGCAGTTCTCTAAACAGCTAAGCAGACATTACCATACAACAGATCAATTGCACAATGGGATCAGTAATTTATAGTGATGAAATACTTCTGTATTTCAATTGTCTATTGGAGTGATGGTTTCATAAATATCTTCATGCAATAAAGTGACATAGAGCTATAATCATATTTTATAGCAATATCAGTTTTCTTGTTTTTCTATTATACTACAGTTATATAAGATGTATGACATAGCAGGATGAATATAATTAACAATAATCCATTATATATCTCAAAATAGAAGAGATAAACTTGAATGTAGTCATCATCAAGAAATGACAGAAGTATAAGATAACAAATATACTAATTACCAAGAATTGATCACTACACAATGTAAATATGAATAAAATATCTTATAAATATGAACAAACATTATGTCTATCAAAAATTTAAAAAATAATTTAAAATTTATAACAAAATATCTTATGCCAGTAAGAAACATTTTAAAAGTTCTTCTGGATATAAACAAAAGGAATCTAAATAATGGCAATAAAATAATAAAAGAAGAAGAAAATAAATAGATGTAATCCATAAGGAAAACTGAATGAATGGTACTTGAGAGCACTATGTACTGACAACTTCCTATATATGGTAGCAACAACAACAAAGCAGAGATCAAAATAGTTAAATTCATAAAGGGCAGTTGGAGAGTAAACTTTTTTATTCCTATTAAATTCTTGCTTGTATTATGTTGATGAAATTATTAAAATCTTCAAAATAAAAAAAAAATGGCTACATATCCCTACTATCTTCATCTCAAATAAAGACCTCACCTGGACCTGCTTTGGAATAAGGCTTATTTCTAATAAAGTTTACCTAGAAGAATAATATGGACAATATTTTTAAGAAGATACTGGGCAGAGGTAAAAACAAAAACAGTAATAACACAAAAAAGTTGTAACACCAGAGAGGTGGAGTGGGCAGCCTATAGGAACACAGGAAATGAACTTCTACCAAATACATCAAAATATGTAAAATTACAATAACTAAACTTATATATCATTGACCACAAATTAACACAGAGTTCATGCAAAAAGTATAAAACAAACCAAACATAAGAGAATTAAGTGTCTTCTAAAGTATTATTAGCAGCGTCAGAATATTCTGTGAAGAGTATAGGCTGAGGAGTCAAGTACACTTAAATATAAATCCTGGCTCTTGCACTAACTGGCTGTGTGATATTGAACAACAACAAAAAAGTGTTCTTAGCCTCTCAAAAACATCTCTCATATACTTGTGAGAATGATGATACTGCTTTTAAAAGGATTGTTAACCCTGACAATGAAAATGTTGAGGACCTGACCCATAGAAAAAATTTAATATAGATCATCAATGACAATCATCATTATTTAATTTTTATTTCATTCAACAACCATCTTTTGAGAGCAACCTGTTTCAAGGACCATGTATTACCTCATTGAAAAAGAAATGATGGGGGCTGGGAATGTGGCTCAGCGGTAGCGCGCTCGCCTGGCATGCGTGCGACCCGGGTTCGATCCTCAGCACCACATACCAACAACGATGTTGTGTCCGCCGAGAACTGAAAAATAAATATTAAAAATTCTCTCTCTCTCTCTCTCTCTCTCTCTCTCTCTCTCTCTCTCTCTCTCTCTCTCTCTCTCTTAAAAAAAAAAGAAAAAGAAATGATGATCCAGATATGCTTACTTCCCTGGGCAATATAAGAAGCACAGATAAAAGAACAAGTAGCTATGATGATGTGGTGGGATCCTCCTACACATTTGCACCGGAAGTATGGGGAATATAGAGGTCAACAGGTAAGAAACCTGACCCAGGATGAAAAGGTGTGAGCATACGTCTTAAAACAAGTGATCCCTAAGACTATAATGAAAAACGAGTGAGAGTGGCCTCAGTAAAGACCCAGGAATGGAGAGCAGTGGGCTATGATAGTAAGAAACATGACTCCACAGAGAGGACACACAGTACTCAAACTTGAGAGGAAATAATTATTATAATGTTGATAAAATCTGCTTTTATTTTTCAATTCTTCCATGTGTAACAGCTACATGTTTGATGGACAGAGTGGTCTAATAGAACCAGCCATGTCAAGAGACATGCAGGTCAAAACAAACTAGTGACACTTCCATTGACTATTGTGGATGGTAAAACAGAAAAGAAAGGAGAAAGCATTCTATTTGGAGAGTCTGAAGCAAGAAAGAGCTTAGTGTCAGGAGGTTCAAGATGTGAATTAATAGAAGTAGCTCAATAGAGCATAAGGTTCCTTTTTGCAACTAGCAGGAGATAGTTCTGTCTGAACAGAATGTAGAAAGCCCATTACATTTTTAAGAGATAATATTTTTTGAATTTACACAATATTCAGCTTTACAAAGATGTGGTCAGGACACAGGTTACCTGGGTGAAAATCTCTTCTGACCTTTCTTAGAAGAGTTCAATACAATAGGAACATGAACAGAGCAGAAGTGCATGGGTAAGAGTTCCCCAGGCTTCCCACATTCGATTTTCTTTACTACTTCAATGAACATTAAAGAAACTGGAAATATCAAGAAATGGTGTGTGTGTGTGTGTGTGTGTGTGTGTGTGTGTGTGTATAAGTAAAGACATGGCTGCTGTCAATTATCAGATAAGATTTGTAACACAACACCACTACACAAATGGGTAAAAGTATTTATATACCAAACCACTCCTTCCCATAATTTACCAACACATTTTTACAATAGCCATTAACTACTACAACATCATGAAAGATATTCCAATTTGTCAACATTTTAGTTCTTGCTGTAATTAAGAAAGGTAAATATAGAATAAGTTTGCCAACAGGATGCAAAAGCTAATTCAACTATACTTATAGGCACACATGCAATAAATGAGTGTCAAAACATAGCATTTTCATAGGTGACTGGGTGTTTGTGTATGAAGCGGATTGTTAGAATTCTAAACTATCCAATTTAGAAGGCAAGTGTATACTTTCCTTATGAAAATAAAGCCTCACCAAGCCTGACTGAAATACAGCTTGACAGTTTATGGATTTATGACACTGGAATTGGAGATAATCTTATGGTGTAACTTAAACTTTTCCCTATCACTATGAAATGACTTAAAAATAATAGTCATGATATACTAATTTCAAATGTGTTATTACCTTTTTCACTCATAAGTCTTAAATTAAAAGAAGCCTGAGTATCGTGCTTAGTCTGTAGGCAGAAAATCAAGATCTGTGTTAGTGTTCATCATTCCTCCAGAGAAAAGGCTGAAGCTATTGTGAATACAGAATGTTAAGCAGAGTTTTTAATTTTTTTTTTTATAAAAGAGGAGATTCTTTTCATTATGGAGATTTGCTCACATGCTTATGGAGGGAAAAAAATCCCACAATATACTATCTGGAAGTTAAAGATCCAGAAAAAAAACTTGTAATATTTTGAAAGTAAAATTAATAATAATAATAATAGGGGGCTGGAGTTGAGGCTCAGTGGTAGAGCACTTGCCTGGCATGTGTGAGGCCCTGGGTTTGATCCTCAGAATCACATATTAATAAATAAAATAAAAAATCCATTGACAACTAAAAAAATGAATAATAAACAAATTGGTTATAAGAAGCTAAATGTTGGTAAAGAATGAGGAAATAAGGATGTGTGGTGAATTTATTATTCAACAAATGTTGTATTTTTTCCATCTACATTTCTCATCCTCTTACAGTTAGCCATGGTTGTAGGACATATTTGTACCCATGGGCTATGAGGAAAAGCACAGTGTATTCTTTTGGACACAGGCAGTGAAAAGCCTATATGTAATTATTCAGGGTATCTTTCTTGTTATGGTGAAATAAGAACCTTGTTTGAGATGGAGTGTCATGTGATGCTCCCATTAGTCTTGGTCCCTAAGTAAGAAGACCCCTTGGTGTTCCAAGCTGGAAATGAAACATGAGAAAGAAATGAACCTGGATTGCTTTCAGCCACTATTTCCTTATTTCTTCCTCCCTCTCCCCATTTTAACTATGGTCATTTTAAATAATATATCTTTACTTTCTACCTAATGACCTTTTTTCATGTTCCAAGATCCCATCAAGAATACAATGCCTTTTTATAATATTCTTAGATTTTTAATATTCTTAGATTCTGATAGAGTATATCAGTTTTTAAAATTTTGTTTTTGATGACCCTTATAAGTTAGTGAAGGGTTGGTCATATATTTTTAAACTATTTTTCAATGTGGATGTGTATGATATTTTTCTCATGGATAGACTGAGGTTATGGGTTTGGAGTAGTAATAACACATTATACCAAAGCTACTGCCCAATTTGGATTTATAATTAGGAACATAATTGTTCCATTCCTGACACAGATCTCCGAAAGCCCTGGGAATTTTCTAAGTGATATGAATGATATAGATAAATGAAGAATTTTTTTTATTATTCAGAATATTTTATTATTCATAATAGGCCCCTTAAGTTATGTTAATGAGATAATATTTGAAAAGCCCTACAGATAAAGATAAGAGATTGGATCCAAGGTAGTAGCTGGAATTTGTAGTAGAGAAGCTAGCAGAAGGCTCACTTGACCTCAGGAATTTTAGAAGCCACTTTGAGCCCATCACCAGACCTTTAGAGAGAGAATAGGGGCTGGAGGTTAGGTTAACCAATAGTGGACAATGATTTAATCAAACATGCCTAGATAATGAAGTCTCACTAAACCCCCAAAAGGAGAAGGTTGGGTTGTTGAATATGCAGAAGATGAAGCCCACAGAGACAGAATTAATGTTTTGTACTCCTTTCCGCATATCTAGTCCTATGCATCTATTCCTTCTGCTTATTCCCAGTATGTGGACTTTAATAAACCAGTCATCTACTAAAGTAAACTATTGTCTTGAGTTGTGTGAATTTCTGCAACGAAATGATGAAACCTAAAAAGCGGGCACGGAAATTTTCAATTTCTAGCAAAACTGGTTAGAATATAGAGGTAAACTGGGGATCTACTACTTTCCTTTCATATCTGCAGTGGGAGGTACTCTTGTAGGACTGAGTACAGACCTTATGGAATCCTGTACTGTCTTCAAATAGAGAGTTTCAGAATTGAATTGAATTATAGGACTCTCAGCCCCTGTTTAGAGAATTGATGAGCATGGGAAGAAATCCACATATCTAAAGTGAAGTATTAAATGAGTATTGAGAGTATAGTACAAGAAAATAGTCCTCCTCACCCAACTGTATGTGTACATTCTATTAAAATGACTTATCATTGATAATGCTTATTATATTTAATCACATGGCTAAGTAGTATTTGTTCACTGTCCCCTTCTATAAAGTTGCACTTTTCCAATCTTTCCATATTATACCTTATAAAAATAAGTTATTTGCATACATATTTCTACACCCAGACATCTCCTGGTCCAAAAATTCTAAGTGGAATCTCATTCTCCACTTGTAGGATTATACTTCTTGGTTCCTTTTCATACTGGTTTCCATACAAAGGAAGACCTTCAAATGCTAAAGTTTCTAACTTGTTATAGAAAATTCAGCTCAGGTTTCTTCAAGCTTTTCCTATGGAAGTCCACTGAACACCTGTGCATCTCTCACAGCAACTCAGAATGTTACATTTTCATAATTTCACATTGGAAAGTGTATTTTTCAGATCAAACAGCTATAACTAAAAACTACAGAATGGATGCTTAAGCAACAGAAATTTATTTTCACTTTGTTTTGGTTTGGTGAGTGGCTCAAGGTCAATCAGATTCTGGTAAGGACTATCTTGGCTTGGTGGCCTTTCCCCCCTATGTCCTCATATGGCCTTTCTTCTGTGTGTGTGCATGGAAAGAGAGTGGGGGAGGGAGAGAGAGAGAAGGAGAGGGGGAGAAGGAGGGGGATGGGGAGGGGAAGGGGGAGGGAAGAAGGAGGGGAGAGGGAGGGAAAGAGAATGCTCCTTGTTGTCCCTTCTTATAAGGACACTAATCCTGTCAAATCCTGTTAAAACCTCCTTTTACCTTAATTAATTCCTGAAAGGCTCCATCTCTAAATAGGGCCACACCAAGGGTTAGGGCTTCAACATTTGAATTTTAGAGAGATATAAATATTCAGCACATTATAGAAGATAAAGAAAACTAAGTCAACCAAAAGAATTAATAGAGGGCAACATGTGACATCTCTATCCTAGCAGAAATGAAAGGACAATAAACTGCTAGTAAAAATTTTGGTTTTATTGAGATTATTTGTCTTCGGTATAGCTATAATATTTATGTTTTAAATTTGCATTAGGTGTCATGACATGATGAGATATAAATCTACTCAAACCAACCCTAAAATGAGGCCCCTTATATAAACACACAGCACAATTAGAATGAAATGGTCATCTCAGTACTGCTCAACTAACGAGAATTGCCTCTATGAAATGACTATATTCATTTAATTAAAAAGCCTATTATGGATCTCATTCAAAATGCTGTTCACTGAACTCTTCAGAATAAATCTGGTTTGTTTTAGTAGAGTGTTTAGAAGTGTCACTTTTATTTGTTTTCAAAGATGGTAAAACAACAGGGTCTTGGAAATTATAATGAGCCATTCACCAAGAGAAGACTCAGTGAATGGCTTTTGTAAGTTTAGAAAGCTTTAAAATTAAGAGGGAAGTTTTGTCTACATAATATGCTAAGAAAAGGACAAAAGAGAGGCTCTACTCCAACTGGAAATGATAAAAGGCAAGTTGTAATATGAAAAGTGTTGTTTCTTTTAATGTCTACTTGTTTAGTACATTTATAAAGTTGCATTTTAACTACTGTAATTATCTATTTAAGAAAAACACTAGTATAATAATATCTGTTCTATTAGTAACATGTTCAAAGAAGTAATGCTACATAACTTCATATTTAAACTTGTTTGATTTAATATATGCAAAAGCTAGAAAAAAAGGCTTTTTGAGCCAAAGGAAGTATATAATACTCTTTAATATATAATAAAGGTAGAATAATTAATTGATATTAAAGTAATGGATGATAAAAATATACTAGAAGAGTTGAATTATTTGGGGCAAAAAGTGCAGCAAGATTACTTAATATTATATTTCAATATAAATTTTAGGTGGAATACAATTTAAATTTTAAAATATAAGCATGACACTACTCGTTGAAAACATAACAATGTTTCTAAAGCAGAAGTTGGAAAACTATAACCCACAGGCAAAGTCCAGCCAGCCACCTGTTCTTGTAAATGAATATTTGTTGGGACACAGTTTTGCCCCATTCATATACACATCATCCATGGCTTCTTTAGTCCTGTGGTAGTAAAAGTGAGTAGTTATGATAGAGGACATGGGTCTGCAAAGTCTAAAAGAATTACTTTTTCATCAGGGATGTTTGCTCCTCCCTCATCTAGAGGTAAAAGAAAACCTTCTACTGAAGGGCATCAAGGTTGGTTCCATAATTTACCTATTGTGAATTGTGCTGCTATAAAAATTGATATGGCTGTGTCCCTGTAGTATTCAGACTTTGGTATATATACACAATGGAACATTACTCAGCATTAAAAAAGAATGAAATCATGGCATTTACAGGCAAATGGATGGAGTTGGAGAATATAATGCTAAATGAAGCAAGCCAATCCCCAAAAACCCAAAGGTCAAATGTTTTCTTTGATATGAGAATGCTAACAGGTAATGGCCATGGGGAGGAAGCATGGGAGGAATGGAAGAACTTTTGATAGGGAAAAGGGGAGGGAGGCCAAGGAGGGGAGAAGGGGGTAGGAATGATGGTGGGATGAGTTAGACATCATTACCCTAATTACATGTAGGAAGACACAAATGGTGTGAAAGTACTTTGTATACAATCAGTGACTTGAAAAATTGTGCTCTATAGGTGTAATATGAAATAAATTATAACAAATTAGAATAAATCATTGATTGTCTTTGGTATAGCTATAATATTTATGTATAACAAATTAGAATCAATAATTTAATAAAAAAAGAAAGCCTTTTAAAACATGACAGGAAAGGTAAACACCGTAAAGGAATATCAGATGCCTTGTTATTTGTAAAAATTGTGCTTTTAAAACTTAGCCAATTAGGTAAAATTGAAGATCAAAAGTTAAATGGCATAATCATAGGATGGAAAACAACAAAAACATAAGCTTAGAGTGTCTTATTTGCAATATACAAAAAAATAAAAGTAGGAGAACAAAAGGTACTAGAATCACAATAAGTGAATGAATGAATGAATGCAAAGAATCGGGGTTGGGGGGTAATGAATAGGAGGAGGAAAAAACAAGAAAGGGAGGAAGAAAAGAAGGGAAGGAACATACATCAGGACCAATATATATATATATATTTTTTTAACTGTTTGGAAAAGAAAGAAGCTGTATGTACGTATATGAATACACCACAGTGAATCTCCCCATCATGCACAACCAAGACTGGGATCCTAATTGGAATAAGATGTACTCTGTGTTTGTATAAATATGTCAAAATATACTCTACTGTCACCTATTACTAAAAAGAACAAATTTAAAAAAATTAAAAAGAAAGAAGCTAAAAGAAAAGCAAGTAATTAAGTACAATGAAAGGATTTAGTAGAGTGAAAGAGTGCACACCTAGAATTTGCAGAAGGGATTCTGATGAGAGAAGGGCCTATTAGCTGCACTAAACTCCAGAGAGTACAGCAGTTAGGATAGTGGATAGAGAGTGCTAAAAATATGTCTGAAAGGCCTAGTTCTTCTAACTGTAGGAATCAGGAAGAGTATTCTCTAGATCACAGACATGCTGAGGCTCCAGATGTGAGGGAACTCGGGCACAGTAAAATGTTCTGATGAGGCTTCTGGCAAAGACAGAGGGCAGTGAGGGTCAACATGGAGATGAAGTCAGAGATATTCCCTGCTTCTCCTAATCTACTTCCTGAAAATAAGTCAGAGACTGGAAGTTTGTCGAATAAACTGCACAATTCAGAGAAAACAAGCAAACCAATAAGTAAAAGCATTGAAACATTGACATTTGGTGACCTCTCTCACCAAAAAGACCAGGAAACGAAAATAAGAAACAACCCAAACCACCCAATTTTCCTCATGTTTTCTGTACTGCAAAGCCCCAGGAAATACATGTCTCTAAACAAGTTTTTCCAATAATCTCTTTAGTATTTCCATTATTATCTGAAGGAATATCTCAGAAAGAAGAAAATGAAGTGATTGAAAGAAGATAAAAATAAAATAATAAAATATTTACGTGATTAATCTGGAAGTTCCAACTTATGACTCATTTAGGGAGATCACTTATTTTTGGCAGTTTTGTGCTGCTGTAACAAAATATCATAGACAGGATAATTTATAGAAATAGAAATGTATTACTCATAGTTCTGGATATAGGCTGATGCTATGGTTTGGATCTTGAATGTCTCCCAAAGTCTCAAGTGTTGAAGACTTTGTCCCCAGTCTGTAGCCACTGTGAAGTCACTGCTTTGGGAGATGAGGTCTGATAAGAGGAAGTTAACTCAATGGAGTTGTGCTCTTAAAGGGGATATTAAGACACTCTCTGGGTCCTTCCTATCTCTCTTTGCTTCCTATCCTCCGTGAGATAAACATGCCTCCTCTGCCATGTGCTTCCATCCTGATCTACAGGGCTGCCACAGACCCAAAGCAACAGGGCCAAGTAACCAAACTGAAACCTAGGAAACCATGAGCTAAAATAAACCTTTCTTCCTTTTAATTTGCTTAACTCAGGTATATTGTTACAGTGACAGAAAGTCAATGTTCATAGCTGGGGAGTCCAAGCCACCCTGCATGTTACTTAGTCAGGGCCCACTCTCTGTTTCCAAGATGGTGCCTTTAACCTAGAACACTGTGTCCTTCTGATGGAAAGAACACTGTCCTCACATAGTAGAAAAGAAGGAGAGAAAAGTCACTCCTGAAAACCCTGCTTATAGTGGCACTAATTTATTCATGAAAGCAAAGTCCTAAGCGTGTCCTATGAGGTCTCACTTCCCAACACTGTTGCACCCAGGATTAAGTTTCAACATGAGTTTTGGAAGAAACAAAAAATACACCCTTTATATTTCTATTTAGAACTGCTTTTACTGAACATTTATAATTTTCCTTTTTATTTTAAAATGTCCTAGTTAGGACTATGAATTCCATAATTATGGTATTAGACAATTAGAATTTCTAAAAAAAAAAAAAAACAGAAAGAGAATAAAAAATTTAAATGAGAAAGTTTCAGAATACTCTGGTGAAATGCCAGAGCATTGAGGTTAAATAGAAAATCCTAACCATTCTCAAAAGAGGGAAAACAGTACTAAAAAAAGGTTCATAGGAAAATTATGTGTCATGCTAACAGTAGCTTTTTTCCTTGGTCCATACACGCAATTTCAAATTCCACCAATAGGTCATGACTTTTAAATTTGTATGTCCTTTTTGGTTGCTTGTTTGTTTGTTTTGGCACATACTTCTCAATTCAACTCAGGTCCAAATATATATATAAATGCTCATTTTACTTTTTCCCGTTAAAAAATAAACAAACAAAAATCCTCCCAGCACCAAAATACATATCGTGTGTTCCTCTTTTTTTTTTCATCCACTCCATCTCCAACAACCTGGCCTTCTTCCAGGAATTTTCTTGCCTGAGTCTACTAAATTGCCTGAAGCAGAATTCTTATGAGTCGTTTTTGTCCCTTCTATTATCAAATTGATCCCCAAATCCTCCTGCCTCTCTTGTATCATCACTCCTACAACCCCCTCATTGCTCTCACCTGAATTCCTAGAAAAGTCTCCAAACTACTCTTAAACTACATATTCTCGGTTTCCTTTTGATTCAATCTATGCAACACATACCAAGTCATCTTTTTACAAAACAGATGTGATCACATCCAAAAAGTTCATCCCACTGTTTTTAAAACATGAAATTAAAAAAAAGAAGGCTGTTTTTAATAATCTGTCATCTCCCTAAATTTTGCCTGCTTATTCATTTATTCTCATGGCTAAAAAAAGATGGGCCATAATTATTTTTCTTTAATTCCTTTAATTCAGTGGTTCTCCAACTGTATCCCCTAGACCAACAGCAGTACCTGGGAACTTTTTAGAAATATAATTTCTGCAAATACTTTTACCCCAACCCAAGCCTGCTGAATCATCGGCTCTACATGAGACTCAAAAATGTGTTTTTAAAAGCCTTTCAGGTGATTCTGATATATTCTAAAGCTGGGAACAAATGAACCATTGAACATTCTGATTTCTTCACTTCTTCCTCCTTTATTCATATATACTTTCTAATCAGTGTCCAGATCTGAGCTCAAGTTTTATTTTTCTGTGATATTTTCTCTGACCTTCCTTCTTTACATGTCTAGTTTGTATTTTTTTTGTCCTAAACTGATATACCTTTGTGCATTTGCCTTCAAACTTTTTAAAGGTATGATTAGATATTTTCTGATTATTTTAATGTCTATTTTCTTAATCAGTTTATTAGAAAATAGGAGAACCTAGACCTGGTTAGGTTGACTCAAAATGTATCTAGGATGGTGGCACATAAATCATGGTCAATAAATATTATTTTACTATTAATATGTTAAATAAGGAGATAAAACAGTGGCAGAAATACACGATAAAGGAAATAAATTAACACACTGCATTTTTTAAGGACAAGCACTCATGACTTTAAGACAACAGATTATATGTCATTTTATGAAACTTGATGAATCAAAATGTCTGCCATTACATTCTAAGGCAGTGCCATTTACAAATACAAATGAAATTTAAGCACACAAATGGCTGATAATTGATAATTACTTTAAAAAAGGGAAAAAAAGGCATTTAGTTATACAGGGCATGATAGAGAGCTCGCTTATAAACAAGGACCTTTGCTAAGTCTTTGCTTTAATTTCTTTTGCTCAGTGTATAAGGAGCTTTATTCAATCCATGTTTGTCTTGCGTATACCTCATATAAAAACCTTATGTTCAACAAAAATCAAATAATAATAGAATAAATGGTTAAATGTTTTATCCTTGGGAACAGAGATTTCTTTGAAAGAGCTTGAACTCAACTCCAGGCTTCCTGGTTCCCTACATTTCTGAATTATGTTGCCTGGTAACTAAGCAACATGGGTGCGTCCTGGAGGACAATGCTTTCAGCACCAGCATAGCCATGTCTTTCCTACCTGTGATTGCTGGCAGACACAGAAGTTGAGGTCATCTGGCCACAGGAGCATGCTAAAGTGGAAACATGATTACTTAAGATCTGAACTGTGACAAAATGTCTGGATTGACTGATAAGGTGGCATTTGTACATCTGCATCCTTCTGCAAAGGTCTGGGTAAAAGTAAGAACCTCTATCTTAATAAGTTATGTATTTGGGTCACTGATTTTAAGAAAGAAAGGGACAGCTTAGAAAAGTGACCTAGAAAATTGAAAAGTTAGGACTTAATTGCAAGGAAAAAATTGAAAAGGTAATAGGTCTTGCTCCAGTTTTGGCAAGGAAGGCTGCAAAATTCCATCCTTTTGCCCTTTCTCTGTGTTTACTAAAAGATTATTTAGACGTGAGGCCTCCCCATGATCATTGGTGTGAAAATAAGATAGTTTTTTGCTTGGTTCTCCTCCGAATGCTCTTTTTTATGAAAAAAATAAATAAATAAAGATCATTCCAATTTGGTATTACAATAAATATATGGCAAATAGCCCTTACAATTAATATTGATGAGGGCATTTTCTAGAAAGCATGTCTGTTTCCCTTCATGTGCCTGTACCTCAAGGATCTTCTTTATATTTTCCCTCTTGCATTTCTTTCTCATTATTACACCACATCTGCATTCTCCCTTTTTTTGATTTAAAGCTCAATAGCTACCTAGAGTCCACTCTGAAGGTCTTCCTTTCTTCTGCTTCTCCTTTTATTCATTTCCCAGGTTGCAACTCAGTCTGTAGTTTCTATATCATCAACCTGATTATTCATTTGTCTGTCCTTCCATTTTTGGTTACCACTTTTTTTTTTTTTTTTTTGGTTAATGGACAAGTCCTCCATAATAGGATTAAAGTTTTCTGTGATCCAGGAATTGATTATTCATGTATTCTTACCTCCTATTCAAACATTTTTCTACCCACCATGCCCCATGCATACTTCCTCCATGGACACAAGTAAATCAAACATAGGACATTATTTAAATTTGACTATTTCATGTTGTTCCACACCTTTGAGTCATTCATACTTGCTGGGTTCATTTGCCAAAATGTCCAATCCCTTTTCTATGGTTCTCTGCTTAGTTTATTCTTAGTTCTCCTTCAAGTTGGCTCATGTTCCAACTCCTTTTTGAAACTCTCCATCCATCCCTCCCCACTTCTCAATAAGCACAATTATCACTTCCACTGTAACCTGAGTATTTTATTCAGACTTTAATCAATGCATGATATATGATAGCGATTTTAGGGATAATTCTGTGGGATTTGTTGGGTAATCCTTGCCACCTATGATTTTTTATTGAGCTGTTATTTGATGACTCAGGCATATTGGCACTTTAATAGAGTAACTTGGAAAACAAATTTTAATGTTCATGAGTGAATCACTAAAAAGGAATTTCAAGGAATATAATAAATGTGATAATGGTTCTTTGTGGATGAGTGGGATATGGGGAAAGGAAAGAAGGGAGGAGTGGAAGCAGCAGCGATTCACCATGCCTGAGAAGATACAGACATTGCTTGAAATGAAGTCATTAAACAAGTGTATTGATCATCATCTCTAACTCCTTGATGACCACAAGAAGTTCACCTTCTAAATATTAAGGTGGATTTTTTTTTTTCAGCAAGATACTGAATTATTTAGAATTGTGAAAAGTCATTTTTACATATGATTCAGTGATTTAACGGTTTTGAAGTCATGTATTTTGAGTACAAAGAGCTTTCAATGGCAGTTTTTTTTTTAGTGATTTTCCATCTTAATATTTTCATTCTATGCAGCATAACAAATTATAATGGGACCAGTTTTAATCAACTTGTTTTTTTCATCCTGTTAATTTCCACGTCTATTTGGGACATCCATTAAAGTCAATATCCTTAATTTAATGGAAGATTTCCTTTTGAAGTTGCTACATTTTTTCTGTCTAAATTAACACCGAGGATATGTAATGGATGTGTTAAATAGATAATGCTATTAATGGGAAAACTGCATAAATTAAATACAAGTCCAATAATTTTCAAAGCATCTGTTTTACTTTCAACAGTTTAGGTTCTTTCATGCAGTGAACAGACAGACCTCTACCTTATATTATCTATTACCTTAATTTTATAATCACTGTAGCAAAAAAAAATCTAATTGATAAAATCCTATTTTTATTTGGATATGGATTTAGCACTAGAATGATGATAAGCTAATGTTCAAACCCATGTGGATGACACTTTCAAAAAATAAACCAAGAATTTGGATAGATGTAAAGTGGAAGTTTTTTAGGAAACCATAACAATGAGATGAACCAGAAATTTAGAAGTTTATGAGAATAAGATATTAGATTTTTTAAATATTTAAAAGGGCTATATGCAAAATGCTATCTTCAAATGTATTACTTCTTCACTGGAAATAACATAAAAAGCAATATATGTAATAGTAGTAGAAAAATTTAAGTACTTGCTGTTTTCTGTTTTGCTTTTGATGTCTAATGGCATTTAGAAGCAGATGCAACTCGTGAGCTTCTTAAACTCAGTATATGATAATGTATTTATCATGGATTGATTGATTTTGCAAGTTTTGTGGCTGATTTTACATATATATATATGTATATTCTATATATATATATAGAATATACATATATATATATTATATTATATAATATATATATATATTCTAGTGTTCTGTAACCAGTGATTTCTTTTTATTATTAGTGAATGCCAGATTCATATTTCTTACATATTTTAATAATTAGAAAATACTCAGGAAATGACCCTCACAAAATGTTTTGAATCTTTCCTAAAAATAAACTCCAGCAATACTTCATTTATTTGATTACCCTAGAAGCATTTATGCCCACTCTTGAAAAATAATGCACATTTTGTGCTTCCAAAACCCTCACTCCTTTCATTTACTGCTTTCTCTCTTATATGTGTACTCACATCTGACCCCACACATATACATATAATACTATGCCTTTAACAACCAAGAATGAACATTTTCTGCTATTCATTTTATATATCAAGTTACTGAACAATCTATCACCAGAAGGTTAATGAGTATCTACAAGAGGTGGAACTCAAGGACTTGAATGTTCATTTGGTTATTTTTAAGTTTAAATGTACCTTAGCATCCTGCTGTATCATTATCTGTGGAGAAATGTCTTTAACTTCAGAAGAACACGAGACAACCACAGGTGTAATAAAGGTCATAGCATTTGGTAAGAAATCTACTCATCTGGGCTGGGGTTGTGGCTCATAGGTAGAGTGCTTACCTAACATGCATGAAGCACTGGTTTTGATTCTCAGCACCACATAAAACTAAAATAAAGATTTTGTGTCCATCTATAACTAAAAAATAAATATTAAAAAATAAATCTGCTCATATTATTAATCATACTGGGAAAATGATATTTGATTAGAAGTCAACAAAAATGTTTTTGTTTCTTTTTTATTGTTGATTTTATATATGACAGCAGAATGCATTACAATTCATGTAATACATATAGAGCACAATTTTTCATATCTCTGGTTGTATATAAAGTATATGCATACCAATTCATGTCTTCATACATGTACTTTGAATAATGATGTTCATCACATTCCACCATCCTTGCTAACCCCATGCCCCCTTCCTTCTCCTCCCACCCCTCTACCCTTTCTAGAGTACATCTATTCCTCCCATGCTCCCCCTTCCTACCCCACTATGAATCAGTCTCCTTATACCAGAAAAAAACATTTGGCATTTGTTTTTTTGGAGATTGGCTAACTTCACTTAGCATTATATTCTATAACTCCATCCATTTACTTGCAAATGCCATGATTTTATTCTCAATTAAAATAAAAAAATGAATAAATGGGATGGATTCAAACTTAAAAATTCTTATCAGCAAAAGAAACATTCTGTAAGGTGAATAGAGAGTCTACATCTTGGGAGCAAATTTTTAGCCCTCATACATCAGATAGAGCACTAATCTCTAGGGTATATAGGGAACTGAAAAAGCTAAACACCAGAAAACAAATAACTCAATCAATAAATGGGCCAAGGACCTGAACAGATACTTCTCAGAATATGATATACAGTCAATCAACAAATATATGAAAAAAATCTTCATCATCTCTAGCAATTATAGAAATGCAAATCAAAAGTACTCCAAAAAAACAAAAACCCTGATATAAGCAGGGTGACTCAAAGTGGGGTAGGGAGGGAGAGCATGGGAGGAAGATTATTTCTAGATAAGGAAGAAGGGTGGGAGGGAAAGGGAGGGGGAAGGGGATTAGCAAGGATGGTGGAAAGTGATGGTCACATTATACAAAATACATGTATGAAGATTTAAATTTGGTGTCAACATACCTTATATACAGAGATATGAAAAATTGTGGTATATACATGTAGATGTATAATGGCATAATTTGGCATGAACATACTTTATATACAGATACAACAAATTGTGCTGTATATGTATAATAAGGATTGTAATATATTCCACTGTTGTTGTGCATTTTAAAAATAAATAAATAAATAAATAAATTTAAAAAAAAACTATTCTAAGATTTCATCTCACTTCTGTCAGAATGATAGCTATTATAAAGACAAACAACACTAAGTGTTGGCAAGGATGTGGGGGAAAAGGCACACTCATACATTGCTGGTGGGACTGCAATTGGTGCAGCGTATATGGAAAGCAGTATGGAGATTCCTTGGAAAGCTGGGAATGGAACCACCATTTGACCCAGCTATCCCACTCCTTGGTCTATACTCAAAGGACTTAAAAACAGCATACTATAAGGACACAGCTACATCAATGTTTATAGAAGCACAATTCACAATAGCTAGATTTTGGAACCAACCTAGATGCCCTTCAGTAGATGAATGGATTAAAAACAAATTGTGGCATATATATATACAGTGGAATATTACTCAGCAACAAAAATGCTTTTGATTTGGTGTTGGGAAGCATTTTAGAACCCTGTGGCTTTTCTTTCTCCCCAGCGTAGTAAAAGAGTACAATGATGCTAGTCAATCAGTAATTTCAAAGTGACATTAGTAAAATCAAATTAGAATGTGTCAATAGGTTTTTGACAACAAACAACTATTATTGCTCTTTTTAAATGTATGATCTTAGCTGGGGATGTAGCTCAGTGGTAGAGTGCTTGCCTAGTTTGCACAAGACCCCACATTTGTTCCACAACACTGGAAAACAAAACAAAAAATAACAGTAAACCTGGCTAATTTGAAGGATTTTTTTAAAAAATATATTACTATAGCATAAAACATTTAGGTTTTACTTTATGACTCATTCAGAATATCCACTAAAGTCCTTGTATCTAATTTTTAAATGGAGATACAAGGAACCACAGAAGAGGAAACTAAACCATCAGTAAGTTCTTCCTTATTTTCTAAAATTTCAGAACCCAGATGTCTGAACAGGGTGTGTAGATGGAGAAGAAACAGAGGGTTTGGTGTAACATGGGTATCACAGCATGAACCAAGCAATGTATGTCTCACACTGATTGGTTCCATTCCCAGATTTCCTAAGGATACAAGTATGAACCCTAATGTGAAACCAGTAGAGTCCTTATCTCAGTCCTAGGTAATTTATGGAGGGAAAAAAGCTTATGAGCAAGAGCAAAATATGGGAATTAAAACAATCCTTTTCTTCTAGCATTCAGGAGATAGGAGAAGGTTCTCTGCTTAAGTCTATTGTTAAAGGGAGTACCCTTTAACAATACAACCCCAAACAAAAATAATCTAGGATAGAGGGCACATTCTCAGTCCAGGAAAAGGGGGTAAGGTGTGTATACACATCTAAGTAGACACATTTTACTTTGTCCTTGAGATAATGTCTTCATATCCTCTATCAGTATTCTGTGCTCTTATATGTTCAATCTTTAAAAAGCACCAGGCAAGGTCAGTGACTTACAACTTCAGAGTATATGTCAGGGCAGAAGGAACAATCCAAGGTGTGTATTTTGAAATGATTTTCTATAATGTGGCACATACCTCAAATCTTTATACTTTTTGAAAACAGTTATTTTCAAAACCAGTTGCAGATAGTTATTGACAACGATACACAAAGCATTCTTTCTGGGAATATAAATTTTAATATTTTCAGAGTTAATACATATATGAAGCAATGGAGATGATTTTATTTAGTTCCATTTAACATTTTTTTCTTTGGTCTTCCCAGTTACATTACATAGGAAATAATTGTTTGGGTATTGAATACTGCATATTATCTCAGAGAACTTCTCTATTTCCAAAGTAAATGATGTGCAGATATTAAAGAAGAAGCTAGACAGCAGAGAGATGCATCTTTCTTTTATTCAAATACTCTTTCAACCCAAAATATTAAAGTTACATACACCCTCTTCAGATTTGCCTTTCCTTTCTACCAGCATTCATTAGGACAGGACTAAATGAGGGAATAGTCTAATAGTTAGGTTATTTGAAACTAAGTCACTGAAAAATGATATTTTTTCCTGGCTTCAACAGAGCTTAGTGCACTGTTAAATTCTCCCTTCAAATATAAAAGCAGATGATCTCATTTTCTTAAGTGACAAATGGATTCTGTTCAGTATAGCTCATTGGTAGTGAACTTTACAAATGACTCACACTATATATGAGTTGTATAATTACATTTACATTTGCTTGTCATATTTACTCTAAAATGTCACTGAATACTTTTTAAAGTAGCTCTGTATGGCACACCAAAGATGAGAAAGCTGAAGCTATTCATTTCAGATTAAGTCTAACCCTGATTAGTTCCATAAGGAAAATAAATCAAATTCATTTGCTAGGGTTAACTGGAGCATTTCACGTGGGACTCTTTTTTTTTTTTTTTAAATTCTCTCTCCCTGTCTTTCTGTCTCTCTTGCCCCACTCCCAAAAGAATCACTGCCTCAAAGTCACACTCAAAGCTAATTGCCATGTTGGAAAGATGTGGCATTTTACTTGGAAAGGTCACATGACATAGTAGAAAGAGCATTGAACTTATAATTAGAAGTCCCAGGTTCAAAGCTGGGTTCTTCTCCTTTGTAGCACCTCTTCAGTCCTGTTCACCTCTAATCAGTAATGTGACCTTGGACAAAGCAGATAGGTTTCAGTTTCCTCATAATCCCTTTGTTTTTTTTTTTAACAGTTCACATAAATACCATAAGAGATTAAACCTATCAGAGCTATACATTTAGCAAAGGTAAATGTATATACAAATGAGTTTTTTAAAAAAAACAGGTTAAAAACATAGTTTTTGCATGGAACATGGTCTATGACAGCTGGAAGAAACTTCAAAATTTACATATGTCTGTGCATGCTTGATTGACACCTTTGAGATATGAAAAGCATTAACACCACAATGGAAAGAAATGTAGACAAATTGTCAAACATTCATAGGACAGCAGCTAAAATGATGCTTGAAGAGCAATATAAAACAAACCTAGTGGAGAGATAATATTTATCTTATTTAAAACCTAAAGAGAGGAGAAGGTGATTGCTGGAATAGCATTATTATATGTTTGAAGAATCACCATGGTAAAAAAAATAAATAGTTTTTTTTCCCCCCAGATCCCTGATGAGGCCAGGTTTTTAGTATGTCTGTGGAAACCATTTTTGAACCTATGAATGATTGGAGTTGTCCAAAGAAAAAGTAATTTTCTCAAAATACAATGACCCATGAAATGTGATAAAAATGCTGGTTTTTTGTTCTTTTTTCTTTTTTTTCTTTTTGCTAGACTTCAAATGCTTATGGTTTGTTTGTTTAGGGAGGAGTTAACTGGGGATTAATTGAATGTAAGGGCATTCTACCACTGAACTTTATCCTCAGAACTTTATTATTTTTATTTTAAGACAGGGTGTCACAAAGTTGCTGAGAAACTTGCCATCTTCCTGCCCTAGCCTCCCAAATCACTGGGGATTATAGGCAGGCACCAGCATGGCCAACTTTAAATGTTTATAGTTTCTTCTAATCTAAACTTCTTAAAATTTTGTAAGGGATGCATCTTTGTCCTTTTTGTACCAATCATCTCTAAAACCATGTTTGATGCTTTACTTGGTTTCCATTTACAGTCATTCTTACTTATTGTAACCACACTGAACCACTAGGGCAAGTGAAATCTCATTTCTTGGCGCCAACTCACTATGCATGTTTCTTAACCCAGGACAGTCAAGGTACATTTGAACTATATAGCACGAGGGTGATCATTGGAGGAAAAACCAGTATGCCAAATGATAATGTAGCAGAAAGTGGTGGAGTCCATAGGACATGTTTTACTTTCTAATTTGAAAAGTAACATGCTGTGTGGGTGGGGTATCTATATCTATATCTGCATCTATATCTATATCTATATCTATATCTATATCTATATCTATATCTTCCTCTTCAACTATATTAGCATAATATGCCCTTGGATTACTCTAGATTAGCCCCCAAATTTGGAAGTTTTCACCATTAATTTTTCTTGCCAATTCTTCTCATGCCATTAACAGTTTGAAGAGAATATTTTTTCAAGTGATATAGGCACTCTATCACCATTAGTTTTAGGCCTCAGTCTCTTATCTATTGTCATAAAATGCTTGTTAAAACAGTGTATCATTATTCAATTGTTATTTAATCATTGTATCATGGGACAGCATGTTCTCTTTTTCTATCTATTATAATTCTACTAATTTAGCACACATTATTAGTCAATAGTTAGACTTCCATAATAATATAAACAAATATGATAGATTGTCATAAAATCCCTGGGTCTATTTTAAAATTTTTATTATGGAAACATTAAATATATATAAAAGTAGACTAATCACCTTCTCAAATAGCCATCACCCACCCAACTTCAATAATTTGCAACTTATAGACCATTATGAGTCTTACAAGCCATGAAGTTGGTTGAATAGTAACTCTAAGATGAGGAAAGAACACAAGGTTTTAAGCAGGATTTATTAAATTATAAATTGTACTAGCAAACTTAGACCAAGTGGTTTTGTGAAGAAAAACAGATGCGTATGCCTTAGAATTCTGCTGTTCTATAATGAAGAATTAATTATAAGGATTGCAGTACATAATAACTCTCACCATTTATTTTAGTATTTATTTTAGTATTCTTAAATTATTTTAATACTTTAAAATTATTTATACTTTACCGTACACTCAAGGAGAAATTGTTTATAAATTCAGTTCATTTTAATTATCTTGTCAACATAGAAAACATCAGAAAACTTGTCATGCCTGGCTGAAATCCAGACCTGTCTGAAGCCTCTTTAATATCCCTTGATCTATTAAGCTACTAACCCTATTAAAAGGAAAAATTGAATTAGTCTGACATGGCTTAGTCCTTGTGAACCCTTATTGAAGCTGAGTGGTATCTGTTCCTTCTTTCAGGTACTCACTAATAAGTTTGTTTATAATTGGTTCAAGAATTTCATCTGAAATCAATATCAATCTCATTTGGCTAATGTCTGACCAGTGTCCCTTCATTCACTCCATTGTTTCATCCAGGAACCATGCTTAGGTGCTTCTTGTGAAATAAGGCATTGTAAATTTCTACAAGAAGCTAGCAGTCTAGCAAATTTCACTTTTAAGTTTCCAGACACCTTATTCTTCATGATCCCTGGAAACCATGATAATGTTTCCAGAGTTTATATGGCCCATACAGTTACCCCTTGTAGACATGTGGATATAATTCTATCACCTTCTGCACACACTAGAATTAGTGGAAGCTCAAATATGCCATCTAAAATGTTATAGTATTTGTATATAACCTATACATATCCTTCCATATGTTTTAAATCTCTTTAGACTATTTATAATACCTAACACAAGATACCTGGTATGTGAATAGTTGTTATACTATATTGTTTAGGGAATCATGACAAGAAAAAAAGAAGGCACAATATTTAGTACTTTTTTTCCCCCTGAGAATAGTTTTGATCCTAGGTTGGTTTAATGTGTGGATTCAGAATCTGTGTTTACTGAGAACTGGCTACTGCCCTCTCTTGCTTGTTGTCTCTAAACATATAACAAAAAACATTGAATCTTCGTGTCTTAACTAGCAATTTATTACTTAGATGAATAATAAAGGCAAATTTTAAAAATTGTGGAGGTACAGAAGGAATTTTCACATATCACTTCCATATGTGGCTCAGTTTTTTATGGTAGGAAAAAGGAATGATATGATTTGTGCTTTAGATAATATGGCTGGCAATTTTCAACTGTTCTCAACTGCTAAGTTCATCTTTTACAAAATGGGCATAGCAGATGTGATATATGTCATATCAAATACCTTCAGCCTTTTAAGAGTGGGAAGGTGTATGCCAATGGTTGAAACAGAAGCCCTGACTTGGATAAAGGTGTTAAGGAAAACATTGAATTTAAAATACTCAAGCACAGAAAGAGTATGTGAAGAGAAATCTTGACCACCCAGTTTTGTCATGTACATAAAATAATTAGAACACATGATACAGGTGACAAGTATATTTCACACTGTGAATGATAAAGAAATTTAAGTTATGCTTTTTATTTTATTTGCTTAATATTTTTACCAAGAGCACCTTGTCCCTATGCTATCTTCTGCACATCTAAAATTAAAGCTTCTGGATCCCAGGAATGGATCCTCAAGCTGTATGACTGCTTTCATTTCTTTGTTGAACAGGTGAAAATCACTCTCATTTGGGAGTTAGAACTTAACAGTTCCTTCCATCCCATGCATTCCCCTGGGATGCATTTCATGGGGGAAGAACAAGTGCCTCTGACACTAGGCACCATGCCCATGGTCTGTTAGTGACAAAAAAAAAAAAAAAAAAACAATTCTCATAATATACTACTTATTGTTGCAGAAAGTGATACTGTTACTCACTCCTAAAGTTATATGATAGCACATACAGATGTCTAAATTTATCTAAAGGGCTGGGAAATTACATGTGTCATTTCATGTGTAAAATAGTTAGCTTTTTAAAAATCTCTGTCATTCCATTAAATATAGAAAGTAGTTTAAAAAAAGATAACTAGATTTAAAACTTCATTGGACAGGTGATATATTTACTCATATTACATGTTCATGAATCACAGAAAAGAATACATAGTAGGCATTACAAAATTCTTGAATAATCCTAATATTTCCCCAGTCACAAGAACTCTGAGCTGTTCCTCTGTTCTGCAAGTCATTTTATTAATTTTCTCAAGATATTACTAGAAGTTAATGATGGAGTTAAAAATGCAATTGACATCTAAGTCCTTCTGTGTTCCTTCCACCTTAACATGGTGCTTGCTTGCATGATTTCACAGTAGTGAGGAAAAGGTATATTTTAAAGAAATTGGAAAATGAAGAAATCAAAGGAAACGAATGTTGATAATCTCAACAGTGCTTGAAATCTGCTTATCTACTACTAAACAGGCAATTCACTCAGAAGCTAGGGAAACCTTAATACACTCATCAAAGCCCTCTTTACAATTACAGAGGTGTTAAATAAAGTGCCCAGCAGTGAGTGGTGAATCTTAAGTAGTCTAAAGATTGCATTTAGATGATGAAGATAAGAGCAATAATACTTAATGCTACTATAGAGTCTTTAATCCTGGAGGCTAAGAAATTTAACTAAAGGTCAAATGATATAAACCTCTGATATCTGCAAAACTGGGTTGGAAACTTTATTCTAATAACATTCTATGCTTTTTCCCTTGACTTTTAAATTTTCTTGCAGTAGAAACAAATCCAATAGTATCTGAAAGTGTTCTAGCACAAATTTTCTTTAAAAAGCATTGGGATTGTATTCAACTTGCAGTTAAAAAAATGTCAGTGCTCAGGTTAAATCCTTGTTCTGTATAATTAAATCTATGTAAATTTAATCTTGTCCCAACACAACATAGAAAAATTTTATATGGATAATAGAAACAGTAAAAGTTTTAATAGTATGAGGAATTATAAGTGAACATTAAGGCAATCTCATAAGAAAGAGAAACACTAAAAATAGAAGCTGATAGTATAAAATAAAACAGGACAATCAATGCATACTTTCAGGTATCCTTTTAAATTTTATGGACTTGGTTTATTTCTGTCTTCATAACACAGAATAGGACAATACATACTGCTGGATTAAATTAATAAAATCAACTAAATATAAACCTAAAGATTTATTATAAAAAGTCCACATAATCAAAGTTATTTAGCAAAATATTTTCATTAAACATAAATGACTTTTCCTAACACATAAAATGTAGATGTTGAACTTTTTTTTTTCATGGCATGCAAACTGCCTTTGATGTGGCTGATGGGAAAATCATCATGTGATAAAACTTCTGAGCAAATGGCAAATTTCTGTGTTTCCTGTTATTCACAGTTTGAAAGAACTCTATGGATTAGTCAATTTGAACAATTGTTTCTGTCCTGTGAATTTTACTGTCATATGAGGGTCAAACTCTAGATTTTTGGGCAGTTTAACACTATTCTTCATACTTATTTCAGCAAATAGTAAAATTAGAATATACTTTTAAACATACAGAATACAAGGTAGTCAGGTATAATTGATAAATTACTCTATCATTTTTATATTGATTTTAAATAGAGATGGTATTTAAACTCATAATTACTAATAGTCATGTGTTTTTATTTAATTGAAACATTTAAAGGGTTACCTGCATTATAAAATAAGCCTAGTTAATTAAAACATGCTAAATGTTAACTTCTTTTGGCCTTTAAGCATCTATTATTTTTGCATTGTGAAATGTAAATGTTTTTTTTTACAAATAGCATTTTTTTCATCATAAGTTATCACCAAAAATTATATGTATGGGAAAAGAAGTTCTAGCAAAGGAGGAGAACGTGAATTTGTGGAAACTGTGTACTGATATTCAACCAAACAGCAGAAGCTAAGAAGAGGAATTTTGTTTTAAATTTCCTTATTTATATGGGCCAACAATACAGTCTAGATTCTATAAAAGTAACCGGAGAAATGATAACCAGATATTATTGTTGCCATGTTTACAAGGAGGAATAAACCCTCAATTAAAGATTACTGGATACATAAAAGAAAACATATTCCAAATTAATCTTATTAAATACTTTAGATTTTCTTTATAAAAGTTAGGAAAATTCTTCATGAACTCCACACTCTTTCCTCAGAATGAAAAGATATTCAAAGATTTAAATTATCCTTTCTTTCTTGTACCAGTATAGGAGAGCAAAATTGCTTTTTTCCCACCCCAATCACATCACTTTTTTTCTGTACATAAATGGGGAGAATTTATACAAAGATCAAGGATAATGCTGTGTTCAAGCTCAGTTGGACCATTCTCATTGGCTAAGTATAGGTTATGCAATGAATAGGCAGGTTATTTGTGATAAGGATGAAAGAAAAGGAATAAGAGAAATTCAGGCAGTGGGGAACTAGACCTTATTTGTTTGGGACTTATTTGTTTCATATTCTATTATTTTAGAATGTAGAAAACCAGGCATTGTGTGAAGGAGAATCACACCATCCTAGAACAAAGAAATCATGATGAAAACCTACTTTAAATTGGAAGCTCTTCATATCTACTAACCCGCTATTCCCAAATCTTAAATATAACATATGTATACATCACTTATGAAATATGTGTATTTTCCATAAAAAAGTCATACAAAAAGGGCAATAATTAATAGCTAAGCATCAGACAAATCTTTTGTCTAGACATTTTATTAAAACAAACAAACAGAAAGGTAGCAAGCTGAAGTAGCATTGTTCTTATGGTTAGTGTTTTAGTCAGCTTTTTCATTGCTATGACAAAAGACCTGACAAGAACAATATTAGAGGAGGATGTTTATTTTGAGGCCCACAGTTTCAAAGTTCTCAGTCTATAGACAGCCTTCTCTATTCCTCAGGGTTCAAGGTGAGGCAGAACATCATGGCAGAAGAGTGTATAGCAAAGGGTTCAAGACATCCAATCAGGAAGCAGGGAGAGCTCCACTCACCAGACATAAAATATATATCTCAAAGACATGCCCCCATGACTCACCTTATCCAGGCAGATCCTACTGGCCTTCAGTTACCACTCAGTTAATCCCTATCAGGGGATTAATTCACTAACTGGGGTAAGGCTCTCATACCTGATCTTTTCACCTTTAAACACTCATGAGTTGTTTTACACATTAGGTTTTGTGGGACACTTTATATCTGAACTATAACAGTAACAGAAAGAGAAAAAGGGGACAGGAAGACTGTGGAAGTGAGGTAGGCAGCAAGTTCCAGTCTCCTCAATACACAAAATGGAGGCAATGGAGGAAAAGCAGAATTGAGCTGGGTGTGCTGGAATTCACCTATTAACCCAGCAGCTCAGGAGGCTGAGACAGGAGGATTGCCAGTCTCAGCAAGTTAGAGAGACCCTAAGCAACTTAAGTAGGGCTTGCCTCAACATAAAATAATAATAATCATAATAAAAAAAATAAAAAAGGTTTGGGGATGTGGCTCGGTGATTAATTGACCCTGGGTTGCATCTCTGCTACCAAAAAGGGAGGAAAAAAATAAAAGCAGAATTGAGAGGTGAACAACAAAATAAATACTCTTAAGATTCATTATTCCAAAATGAGAGACATGGAGAGAATGGAAGATAGGTTACCAGAGTAGAAAACAACTCAGGGTTCCCGAACCCCAAACCCAAACCTGCAGATGAGAAGGGGGGAGGGGCAACAGAGCGAGAAAGCCAAGGTGGGTAGAACATCTCTTAAACTCAACCACTTTAAAACATTTGGAAAGAAAGACAAAATTTAAAGTGTTTCAGTAACAGAAGGATCCATTAAAAAAAAAAAAAGAAACAAAAAAAACCAGGTTAAAACCAAATTGTGAAAAGAAAACTGAGACAGGGATCTGCAGCCTTCTGGTGGAGCCTTTGGCTGACCAGTCACCTCCTTAAATAGCACAGTGTCTTCCCACACCCAGACAGCTGCAAATTAAATCAGAGGGACGCCCCCTGAATTGTAATCTCTTAAGAATCTGGCCACAAAGAACTTCTAGAAGGACCACTACTAGCCCCCAAATCACTGAAACCTCTTCTCCTTCCCCACTAACAGCAAACAAGGGAAATGGACAAGGCTGGTGGAGACCTGGTGCTGGTGAGTGCACCTAACCCTGCTCAGCATCTATGACCCAAGCAAGAGCAAAAAAGCTTTGTTCAGGGTCTGTTGGCAGGACTCAGACAGAGATAGCAAGAAAGCAGCTTTAGCCCCAAACAGAGGAAAGTAGAGGCCTTGACCAAGGACATTTGGGGGAGGTACTATGGGAAGCCTAGGGATGGTTCCTGGGATCAAGGAGCCTTATCAGAGTGAAGTTGCCTGAATATCTAGTGAAATAGAGACCTATTGGAAAATTACTACACAGTAGGAGGCGGATGAGTCCAGCCTTAACTGGGGCACAGACTGATCACATTGGCAAATTGAAAAGGCATTATTTGAAAAACATGTGGGACATTGTATCTCAGGAAACAGAGGGAATCAATGCCAATCATTAACAACCTGGGGCCATTCATAACCTAGGGCAGTGGAAACTAGAATTCAGGTGAACTACCTGACGCCCTCCACGACTGTACCTCGGACAGCGGCATAAGCCAGGGGAATAACTCTGTGTCATAGAACATGCACAGAAAACCTACAACCGGGGTTCATTTTACTTCATTTTTTTGGGGGAGGATTGAAACCCAGGAGTGCTTTACCACTGATTGACATCCCCAGCCCTTTTTTTTTTTTTTTTAAGAGAGGGTCTCACTAAGTTGCATAGTGCCTAAATTATTGAGGCTGGCTATGAACTGGTGATTCTTCTGCCACAGCCACACAAGCAGATAGGATTACAGGTGTGTGCCACCATTCCCAGTTACAACCAGAGTTCTTGCATTCACAGACAGTCACCAGGATCTTCCTACTGTGAAAAAAGATCCTGCAGAGAGGATTAGGTACATGGTGATCCACAGCAATCACAGGGACACTACAGAACCTGCATTCTGAAGTGCATACTGCACACAATAGAAACAGCCAACTGACAACACTGCACCCTCTGAGCAGCCAATTGCAGGCCTCTAAGATGAAAAACCAGAAGCTGCTAGTAGGAAATTGGCTCCTGTGTCCCTGAAACTTGGGGGAGATCCACAGGCAGATAGTTACAGATATCTGCTAAATGTCCAAACCCTGATGAAATCTAAACCAAGATTCCACAAGAATTTTCTACATCTTGATATGCTTTACTATAAATAACTCTAATGTCAACTTTGGTCATGTAAATAAATTTTTAACTTCAATAATAATTGTCAGCCTCATAGTCAACATTATACCATCAACCCATTTGAGTTTATTTTATCTAATGGCTTAAAGTACTAATGGGAATCAGCCTTTGTTTTCCTAGGTCTAGTTTATACTTGCTCCTCTTACTCCCTGCTTATCCTCTTGCATTATCAGCTACTACATCAATTACCAATCATTCATCTAATTTTCTTTTCTTCCTTGGTATAAATTATTTTTATTCATTCTCTCTCTCTCTCTCTCTCTCTCTCTCTCTCTCTCTCTTTCTCTCTCTCTCTCCTCTTTCTTTCTCTCTCTCTCTCCCCCCATCCGTCAACTTTTTGTCTATTCTTTCTCCCACCCCCACACTTTAGCCATTAATTAAGATTATAGTATGTTTATTAAATTTTAATCACCAATTTTGATCTATACCATAACTTTATTATAGGTTTATACCCTAACTTGTGGAACCATAAGGAACAATTGCAACAAGTTTTTGTTTCTTTTAAGGTTGAACAGTATGAGGTTTGTCTCTGAAGTGATCATAATCAATAGAGCTGTAAGGTATCTTTTAAAGTAGTGCTGATATTGGGATGAGCAGATGTCACACATTGAATTAAAATATTATTTGGATATTCTCTCAACTCAGAGGTCTTGCAAAAAACAAGCTCACAAAGTAGTCCTTCATTTAAAAGAAGATGCCTGAACTATACTGAGAATGTGTAGATGTGCAAAGAATATAAAAAGGCAAGGGAACAAACCATCTCAAACTGTCCATAATGTGACAACAACAGATTTCATTGACACCACAGTGGAGAACATATCAGAAAAGGAATATAGAAAGTTCCTAGTTAAACTGTTCTAAGAGCTAAAAGTCGATGTAAGGAGAGAAATCAGAGAGAAAATATAAAAACTGAAAGGTGACTTCAAAAAAGAGGTAAAGATTCTGAAAAAGAACCAAATGAAAATCCTCAAAGAATCAGTAAACAAATTAAAAATTCAATGGAAAGTATCACCAACAGATTTGACCATTATGAAGACAGATTTTCAAGACTCAATGTATATAACATTGAAAATAAAATCAGCTATAAAGAAAAGCTGTCAAGAGACATGAAGAGAATATTCAAGAAATCTGGAGTAGGGCTGGGACATAGCTCAGTTGGTAGAGTGCTTGCCTTTCATGCACAAGGCCCTGGGTTCAATCCCCAGCACCAGGAAAAAAAAAAAAAAAAAAAAAAAAAAACAAGCAGAAATCTGGAGTAGCATTTTAAGGCCAAATTTAAGGTTCATTAGAAAAACGAAGTCCCTGAAATACAAACCAAAGAATGAACAATCTTTTCAAGAAAATAATACCAGTAAATTTTCCACACCATAAGAGTGAGATGGAAATTCAAATATAAGAGGCATATAGACTCCAAATACACAAAATCACAATAGACTCACTCCAAGATACATTATTATAAAAATGCCTAATATACAAAATAAGGATGGGATTTTAAAAACTGCAAGAGAATAATGATGGGTCACATTTATTAATAAACCAGTCACATTTCAACTGACTTCTCAACCCAGACACTTAAAGTTAGGAAGGCTTATGATAATATATACCAAGTTTATGAATGAGAATGGATGCCAACCAAAAATAATATACCCAGAAAAATTAAGCTTCAGAATTTAGATGATATAAAATCCTTCCATGATAAACATAAGCTCAAATAATTCATATATAGGAAGCCTGTACTATAAAATATATCCAATAAAATACTTTATGAAGAAGGAATGAAAAATGAAAACAAAAACTCATAGAGAAATAACATTAGAAGAATAGTCAATTAATGGGTTATCAAGACCAATTTAAATATTAGAAATAAATCAAAATGACAGAAAATAAAAAATAATTTCTTAATAAAAATATTGGATGTAAAAGGTCTAAACTCTTCAATCAAAAGACATAGGCTGGCAGATTGGAGTAAAAAATAACACCAAAATATTTTGTGTGCAATAGTCTCACCTCACAGGCAAAAAACCCCAAGACTGAAGTTGAAATAAAAGGGAGGAAAACATACTATTCACATAGGACTCCTAAACAACAAGGGTTGCTATTCTCATATCAGATAAAGTGGACTTCAAATCAAGATTCATGAGAAGAGACAAAGAAAGTCATGTCATACTGCTTAAGGGAATCCTACATCAACAAGATGCAGTTATTATAAGTATTTATGCCCCCAAAGAAGAAGCATCTAAGAACATCAAACAAACCTTTCTTAATATTAAGAATCAAATAGACCATAATACAATAATACTGGGTAACCTTAGCTCACTTCTCTCACTACTGAATAGAATATTCAAACAAAAACTAATATTCTACATAACTAAAAATGTAATTAATAATTTGTACTTAACAGACCTCTATAGAATATTTCATCCATCAATGACAGAATTCACTTTATTCTCAGCAGGACATGGAACATTTTCTAAAACAGACCATAGTTTAAGTCACAAAGCAAATTTTAACAAATACAAAAAAATAGAGAAAATACATTTCATTCTAAGAGATAATCATGGAACAAAATTAGAAATCAATAATAAAATAAAAAACCAGAAACCACTCCAACACATGAAGATTAAATAATATACTTTTGAATGATTAATGAATATCAGAAGAAATCAGGGGAGAAATAAAAACATTCTTAGAAGTAAATGAGAATAGTAATACAACATATCAAATTTCCTGATACAGTATGAAAGCAGTTCCAAGGGGAGGTTCATACCATTGAGCTCATACATTTAAAAAATATAGGAATATGCCAAAGAAATAACCTAACAATACATCTCCAGAACCTAGGAAAGGAAGAACAAAGCAACACCCAAATCAGTAGAAGATGGGAAGAAATTACAATACAGCTGAAATGAATGAGTTCAAACTGATACAAAATATCAACAAATCAAAGAGTTGGTCTTTTGGAAAGGATAAAAAAAAATGACAAATCCATAGCCATACTAACTTATAGATGCAGGAAAAGCATTTGACATAGGATAGCACTTACTCATGTTTAAAACACTAGAATAACTAGGAAGACAAGAATTTACCTCAGCACTATAAAAGCTACATATGACAAACCGAAGGCCAACATTATTTAGAAATGAAAGCATTTCCTTTTAAAATGGAAACAAGACCAGAATGCCCACTTTCACCACTAGTATTCAACCTAGTCCTCGAAACTCTATCCAGGTCAATAAGACAAGAGAAGAAAATTAAAGGGATGTGAATAGAAAAAGAAGAGCCCAAACTCTCTCTGTTTGCTGGCTACATGATCCAATGTTTAGAATACTCAGTAAAGTCCAATGGAAGACTTCTAGAGCTCATAAATGAATTCAGCACAGAAGCAGGATACCAGATCAATGCCCATAAATCAATCATAAATCATATAACACTAAAGAAAAAACTGAAGAATTTAGAATATGGAAAGACCATGCATGTTCTTGAATAGGCAGAATTAACATTGTTAAAATGGCCAGACTTCCAAAAGTGATAATACACACACACACACACACACACATACACACACACTCAATGCAATTCTCACTCAAACCCAATAATGTTCTTCATAGAAATAGAAAACGCAGTCATGAAATTCATTTGGAAAAATAAAAGGCCTAGAATAGCCAACACAATTCTTAGCAAGAAAACTGATGCAGGAAACAATGCCAGACCTTAAATTATGGTACAGGGGTAAGGTAAGAAAAAAAGCATGGTATTGGCACCAAAACAGTCATGAAGACAAAATGGAATAGAATAGAAGTCACAGAGACAGACCCACATAAAAACAGTTATTGTTTACTTGATAAAGGTGCCAGAAATATACATTAGAGAAAAAATAGCCTCTTTAACAAAGGTGCTAGAAAAACTGGAAATCCATATGTAGCAGAATAAAATTTAACCCACTATCTCTCATCCTGTGCAAAACGCAACTCAAAGTGAATCAAGATATAGAAATTAGAACAGAAACCCTGCACCTGCTAGAAGAAAATGTAGGCCCAACGCTCCAACATGTCAGCTCAGGGAATTGACTTCTAAAGTGTAAGAAATAAAATAAAAAATTAATAAATGGGATGATGTCAAATCAAAAAATTTCTTCATAGCAAAATGAACAATCAAGAGGGTAAAGAGAGAGCCTATATAATGGGAGAAAATCTTTGCCAACTGTACCTCAGATAGGGCATTAATATCCAGAATATACAAAGAACTCAAAAAACTTAGCACCACAGAAACAAAGAACCCAATCAATAAATGGGCAAGTGAACAAAACAGGCACTCCTCAAAAGAAGAAATACAAATGGTCACTAAATATATGAAATATATTTAATTTGCAATTGGATAAATGCAAATTAAAAGTACATTGAGATTTCATCTCAATCTAGTCAGAATGGAAATTATCAAGCACACAATTAATGATAAATGCTGGCAAGAATGTGGAAAATTAGGTATGCCCATACATTGGTGTCGGAACTGCAAATTAGAGCAACCACTCTGGAAAGCAGTACAGTGATTCCTCAAAAAACTATGAATGGGCTGGGCGTGGTGGCACATACCTGAAATCCTAGTGGCTCAGGAGGCTGAGGTAGGAGAATCACAAGTTCAAAGCCAGCCTCAGCAACTTGGCGACTCCAAATTAAAAAAAAAAAAAAAAAAAGCTGGAATGTTTCCCAGTAGTTAAACACCCCTGGGTTCAATCACTGGTACCAATAGACAAACAAACAAACAAACAAAAACTTGGAATAAAACAATTACATGACCCAGGTATCCCACTCCTTAGTATATATCCAAGGGTTCAAAATCAACATATTACAGTGATGAAGACACAACAGTATTTATAGAAGCATAATTCAAAAGCTAAGCTATAGAGCCAACCTAAATGCCTTTTAATAGATGAATGAATAAATAAAATGTGATATGTATACACAATGAAATATTACTCAGCCATAAAGAAGAATGACATTATGGAATTTGCTGGTAAATGGATGTAACCAGACCCTAAATGCTAAGTGAAGTTATCTAGTCCCTAAAAGTTGAAGGTCAAATGTTTTCTCTGATGGGCAGAAGCTAATCCAAAATAAAGGGTTGGGTAAACAAATAATAGAAGAAAGATCAGTGGATTAGACAAAAGGAAATGAAGGGAAGGGAGGACGAAGGGGATGGGGAAAGACAGTAGAATTAATCTAACCTAACTTCCCTAAGTGCATCTATGTATATACCACAGTGATTCTCACCATCCTGTTAACAAGACACTAAGTTAAAAAATTTAAAAAAAAGCTAAGTAAGTAAGGAGAAGTTAGAAGAAAGAAATGGAAGTACCGCAGACTGA
Organism: Urocitellus parryii; assembly: GCF_045843805.1. Taxonomy (NCBI): domain Eukaryota; kingdom Metazoa; phylum Chordata; class Mammalia; order Rodentia; family Sciuridae; genus Urocitellus; species Urocitellus parryii. The sequence goes on from NC_135542.1 coordinate 96,016,577, forward strand.
ATTACAACAAATTATATTCCATGTTTTTATAATTATGTCAAAATGAATCCTATTATAATGTATAACTAAGAAGAACCAAAAATTGAAACAGAAAAAGCAAAGCAATATGAAAGTAAATATGACTCAAGGTAAGATTTTAAATACCAACATGCTAAAGTGGCATAACAGATACATGACAATAGAGCACTTCTTTTTGAATCAGAAGATTGTAACATGGTGAGAACAGACTAAGAAGTCATACAAAATAACAAGTGTATAAGGCAACCCCTGAAACAATAAATAGTAAATAGTAAATTAAAAAATGATAAATAGTAAATATTTTGGAGACAATAAATTACGGAAATGTTTTAGAATAATGGCATATGAGAAGCAAACTTGCTTCAAAACAAGTAAATTTCTAATTTATGAAAAATAAAGAACAGATGTAGAAATTCAATGCCATTATAGAAGATAATATCCGTAAAGTGTGAAAAAGATTACTTATTGGCACACAGTATTCATTATTTTCCCCAGTAAGGTACCCAATACATAAACATACCATTGTAATGTTTTTAGATTATAAATACACAATCCTTATGCACATATGCTAGAAAAAAGAAAAAAATACGTGCAAAAGAATCTAGATTTGTTTGAATTCAAATTTTTATATTATAAAAATTAATATTTTGGAAGAAAATGAAAGTAATCACATAACTTTTTGAATACTATAAATGGTTCAAACTCATTATTATCATCCTGTTTCCCAATTTCCCAGCCATCTTTGAAGCTAGGAGCTCTCTTCTGTCAGGTTTCTCCTCAATCGTTGCTCAGGATAATTTAGGTTGGGTGTAACCACAAAAATACAGTTACCTGGCTGTGACCACTTTGCCTTTTTTACATGAAATTTAATATTTAATCTTAATCCACAATAAAACACACACTTCATAATTCTGAGTACATTAATTTCCTTTCCTATGACTGGCTCATGCTATTATTTACACAGCATGTCTAAAATCACCCCTGCAAATCACATAGAAGAGTGAAGAATACTGTAGGTCTTTAAGAGGTGTTGGGTATTTGTCTGTAATTCTATAAGTTCTAACTCTACTAATTAGAGTTATGTGGCAACAGAGTCAGAACCAGTTAAGTTCTCTATCAGTTACCACAGACTGTATCAGTTACCTCCTGACCAGGATCGGGTGGACTTGAGTCCTTTTTAGGGGATTCTGAGATTTGGCTTCATTTCAGGATAGGTCATGAGGAGGCAGAGATATTAGGACTAGTACAAGCCAGAAATCAACAAATGTAGGCTGTCCAGTTAGCCACAGAGGTCCCCAGTGCTGGAAAAACTCAGAGAGCTGCTCACAGGTCAACAGAGAAGGTACTTGCTGAGCCTGGACCTTGACTGTATCTTGATTAACTGCCTCAGATATTGTACTCAGGAAGGTCACAGGTTTATCTGAAGTGGTGGGTTATTTCTTGAGTCCCAGGTTCTGGACTGCATGTTATGCTCATTGGTAGCGCACAGGGCTCTTGTTGGCAGACCACATAAATCTTTTCAATTTTGCTCCTCTGTCCAGCATAATAGGACTTTTGTCTCTTTTCCAAATTCAAACTGCACTCACTTTCTGGACAGTTCCATGTTTGAATTTGGCTGCTATCTTTGGAAATTTTCATTTTCATTTACCTAGATTTTCCCTCATCTGAACTCAACTTTTATTCTGATCTAGCAATGTGGTTTCTGGCTTTGAGATTAGTTTCTTTGGAATTTTCATTTGGATTGGGTTCTGATTCTTGTCTTTGGATGCAGCTCTCACTGGAAATAGGAAGAGAATATCATGCCTCTTTCCAATGGTTTGTCCTTATATGATCCCCTTCCTTTAAAAGTGGTGGGTTATCAGTGCCTTACTGCCTCACCACTTTCTCTCTCCTATTGTCTAGAAACCAGAGAATTCAATGAGTACCTCTGTAAGAATAATGTCCAGGGGGCCAATATATCTTAGTAGAGTCTGGGCAGTTCTCTTAGAAATCTGGTGACCACTTCTGTCAGTGAGAACCTAATGATGGTTCCCTGGTTCTAGCTATAATTTGCTGGGCTCCCGTCCTGCCACCAGGCCTCCACACTGTGCATAATACCAGCTGCTGCCCCACCTCACGTCTCAAGTCCCCACAACATGGCACTAGGGAGGGGCTGATGGGAAAAGGCACCACTTCACTTTTATCTTTGCTTATACATTCACAAAATGTTAAACAGTTTGATATTTAAAATATTTTAAAAATAAATAGTTGTTTTCTGACATGCAAATACATTTATAATATAGCATTTGTATTTATTATTATAGTGTTTAAAGTCTCAAGTCCACATATATGGCTGTAATTAATTGTGCCTTGCTCATCATCTCCAGTATGTAAAAGGAGTTTACAGAGTGGTAGCAATATATATATATATATATATATTACTTTATTGATAAAGTACTTTATTTTTTTCTCTTACCCAATAACATATCTTAATTTAGGCAGTAGTATAAAATAAGAGTTATTCTTTTCAGTTGGAAAATCTAAAAGCTAATGGATTATTGTCCCAACATTTCTAAATCAGAATATGGAAACAGTGATGAAATCCTTCATTACTACATGTTTACACCTGAACTATCACATCCACATTTGCCTTACCTGCTACACAATTATCATAATCTCTGGAGCTACTCTCATAACTCTGATTAACATTTATATGAACCATGGGCTTCATAATGCACAGCTGACAATGAACCCTGTTGTTTTATCTCAAGCCAATAATAACACATGTGTGATCAAGAAGGTAGTTTGTATTTTTAGGAACTGTTGTCTGGAATATAGGCGGGTTGCCATTGATAATTTGAACCCTAGGCTTATACTGAAATAGATATACTTCTGCCTCCAAAGCAGATAGGATGATTGAATTTAATATCCAAGGATTATGCAATAAGATTTTTTTTTCAATTCTAGTATTTAAAAAATAAAAAAAAACTTTTCATATTTAAAGCCTCTGAGGTGAAATATTTTTAACACAAAGAACATGTCATTTATCTCTTTTTTTTCATTTCCATATTTTTCAAAATAATGTCCCTTTATCTTATTTCTTGGCCTTTCCTAGTTAATTTAGTTCTTAATTCCCCAAAGAAAAATTGTAAAAACCATCCAGAACAAAGTAGCATCTGATTATGGTGTTATGAAGACTTTTGTCTCTTTATCAGGTGTATTTTTTTAATAGTAATTTATAAGCGAAATCAAGTATTTTGTGGGCTAAAACAAGGTGAAAATGAATGAAAACATAGAGGAGATCAGAAGGAAAACCCTTAACTGTGATTCATTAGATACATCATAGAACATAAAAAGCCAAGTTTATATTAATGTGGACCCCAGCGTGGTTAAGTGGATGTGAACTGTTGGCTGAGAACCTTTCTAATCACCTTATGCATTTTTTTTTTTTTTTTGAAAAAGTAATCATGCATCTTGTGGCTTTCTTTGAATGCTTACAATCAGTATTGTCTCATCACCTTCAAAGTTCAACCTCCAAGTTTCTTTTCCTCTAACCTAAATACAGTCTCAGGGTTTTCTTAAAATTTTTATTTATTTATTTATTTATTTTAATGCTTCAGCCACACTAAGTTACTAAGAGTTCCTGAAATTTGTGTTCTTCCTTGATGCATCTGTTCCCTGACATAGTTGTGTCTCCTGAGTCCCTTTTGATTTGTCAGTTCAGATATCTTTGAGTCTCATTGTAGGCACAATTCATATAGGAGGACAATACTGGGGCAATGCGTCTTTTTTTTAATGCTCTCATAACCCATATATAACTTCACTTTCTAACCAACTGAGTGAGGGAAGGAGAGTGATCTCTTATTTTACGTTCTGTTCACAGTTGATGGGTGATATTTAGTAGCTCTTATAGATTTTCTTAATACCTGAAGAATAGTGGTTTTATTTTATAGGTTAGAGATGGGAGTAAATGATATTTATGTTAATAAAGATAAGTTTTATTACACCTCTCTGGTAAATGCATTGGAATTAACAAAAATTGTGTCAGAATTCAAACTAATTTGGAATAAGAAGTGGAGTTTTGTCAGGGGAAAGAAATAGAAGAAAAGTCTTTTCAAATAAACTATGTCAAAAGAATTGGAAAAAGGAAAGTCAGCAGAGATTTTAGTATTAAACTATTCTGCTATGAGCATTTTTTACACATCCTTAATTCAAAAGCACCGTTCAACTTTTTAGAAGATGTATTATAATAAGTTCTTTTGCATTTCCATAGGCGTGTCTTATTTACTGCTAATGATATCAACTTAAACATTGCCTGTAAAAATTAAAAGCTTAAAAGTAATACAGTATTCACATACTAATATTCAATAGAATTTCTGTGTGCTTCAGGTTTTCAGATAAGACAAAATATTTGGAAATATAAACAAGAGAAAATTGTTTGGGAAGAGAAAAATAAGCAAACAAACATGTTATGGAGAGGTCATTATATTTTAGCACCAAGGTATTCATTTTTCTATGAATACGTCTTAGCCAAAGCTGTTAATATGTTCTTAAATTAATAATAAAAATATTGCACTCCATTCAAACTCCACATTAGGAGTTTGAATGGAGTGCAAAATAAAGGTCACAAAATAAAGGCTAATTTTATGTGAGCATATAGGTAGTATTCATTTCTTGGAGGCACAAAATAAGAATGGGAAAAAGAATAAATATTTGTGTGGAAGAACATTGTGGTTGCCTCTTCCAGTGATTTTTTTTTTTTCATAGCCACATCATCCTTTCTTTCAGACCTGTGAGAGGAAGACCATCCTCCATGGTGTGCCCTGAGACAGGCCATGCGGATGACTGGATGATAGACTAAGGCCAAAGTCTTTCATTGCTCCTGTGAGATCTGGGGGCTTCAGTCCTCTTCTCCCCTGTCCTGACAATGCCTGAAACCTCATGATGAGATAGTGATGTCGTAATCAGGTAGAAATTTTGCCAACCTAGGGTTCCTGTGACTAAAGGAGCAAACCCTTTCAATGAACAGTATTGAATAAAAATATGAGAAATAAGCCTTTGTTGTTCTATGTCACTGAAAAATTGTTTCCTTACTGCATCATATCCATGCAATAGATGTGTGTTCCAAACATATATGCTTATTGCAAATGTTTGTGTGTGTGTGTGCATGTATGTATGTGAGTGCACAGACATCACTTAATTTTCTCATCTCTAGATGGTAGATACTTATGTTATTTTTCTGGTTTGGGCTTCTTGAAGGTGCATTTTCTTTTCACTTTAGATGGCATGCTGTATATGTAGAATAACATCATCAAGTATTCCATCAGTATGAAATGACTGGTCTTTGGTAAAAAAAAAAATGGAGTGGAATGAGGCTTGGATTTTTATATTCTGATTAGATCAAAAACCATAATTTTAATCATATTATCGACCTTAGGTATTTTTGTTTCCTGTTTAATAAAAATCATGACTTACAAAATTTCTAGAGAGAGTAGGAATGTGTGTATTTTGTAAAACATGTTCACATAAATTAAGCATTTTAATTTAATATGGAAATAAGCAATATCAGAAAAAAAGAACAGTTAATGAATTGTAATCTCTTTATGTTTGACAACATTTAGGAGTATCGAAAGCAGATATAAAGCTTAAAAAGGGTCTTATACACGTTTTTAGAACTTAACTACATAGGATTTATCTTTTGAGTGGGTAGGAGAGTGCACATTAATGGATACCACTGAGACACTTTTCTTGCCCAACTTGTAACAAGACTCAAGTGTGACCTGAATGGATCCCTGGTGCTTGGATTTATATTCCTCTCAGAGGCATTGGATATTGTATTTCACTACAAAGAGCTAAAAACATTGTGATCATTATTTATAAATCTTTTAGAAAAATGCATTTTCTTAGCAGCAACTATGGCAACAGGGAACTTGAAATGACACTGGAAAAGAATTGAGCTCAGTTGCAATGGGTAATGTACATGAGATTTATATTCTATCACTACCTGTATTTTAAAACTGGAAAAATTAAAACAAATATTCAGTATCTATGATTATTTTCTTTATTTAACCCATGTGCTAACCCATGTGCTGTTGCACTGAAGTAACATTAAAATATCATGACATAAAGTGTAGTTATGTGATCATCATGAAAATTTGTAAACATTAAAATGACTCCACGTGAATCAAAATCATCTCATTTCCAGTGTACAGAAACTTTACACTTTTGCAATAATGCTAGCATTTCTCGTCATAGTGCTTATATTACTGTCATTTGTTATAAATTTAATAAACTTTCCAGAAATGAAAATGTGGTCATTCTTTTGAAGTATTAAATTTAAAGCAAGCAGGAGGTTTTTTTTTCACACATTAAATGACACACTTATAATTCCCTTTTATATTACTTGAGACAAAGCATATTGACAAATCATCATCTCCAGTTCTATCCCTTGACTCTTATTGTATTAGTTTGCTTGAGCTGTCATTACAACTACTGCAGATTGTGTGTGTGTTTGTGTGTGTGTGTCTGTGTGTCTGTATGTGTGTTACACACCAGAAATGTGTTTTCTCATGCTTCTGGAGGCTTAAAGGTCCAAAATGAAGGTGTCATCAGGGCTGATTTCTTCTGAGGGCTGGGTGCTGTAGCACTATAGTGTGGTCAAGGCCTGGCTTCCTGCCTTAAACACTGTAGTCTTTCCCTTTCACACAGATGGTCACCTTGGCTTCATTTTGTGTCTGTTGTGAACAAAATTATTTGTTCCTTTAGAGACCCTACTTTGAAACACAGTCACTTACTGTGTTATTTGGGGGTAGGATAAAATGATTTTAGGGGACAAATTTCAGCCTATAACAATTGTATTTAATTTAATCATATAATATGTTTGAAATAGGTTTCCAATGCTCTTATTATTGTTCTACAAATTCTATAGTAAATTTCTTTATAAGTATCTTTGTAGTTAAGTCTTGATATGAAACTTAACTTTTTTTAGACTGTTTTCCTCAAAATGGATAAAAATTGTAAATATTTCATAAGCTTTGATGTTTGTTGAAAAAGTCTCAACCTGAGAATTCATAGATTTTTGTGGATATAATATATTGGAGCCGACTTTTGCCAATATCTTTTCTAATACAAATGATTAGATATTTTTAAAAGTCAACATTTGAGGGGCTGGGAGTGTATCTCAGTTATAGAACCCTTGCCTACAATTCACAAGATCCAGTGTTTGACCCTCTCAAATCACCATACACATGGTAATAATTATATTACTACAATGATATAATATATATATTAATTATTAATATAACTATTATAATTATATTATTATTTCCTCTTCTGTTAGGGAAATAAAATAGTATATCATTAATTCAAATTTTAATTCCAAAATACTAAAGACATTAAATTATTTTTATAGAAATAATTTCTCTTTCTTTTCTGAAGGAATTGCCTGCTCAAACTTTTTTCTATTTTTTTCCCTCAATTTTTATATTTGGTAACTTAAATTTTTTGTAATAAATTACATTCTTTGTAATAAAATATGTTAAATCATTTTCAAGGGTTTGTTATGTGCCCTTTACTTTATTTATGGTATGCGGTTTCTGTACAATTTTTTTAAATTATGTACTAGATATAAAAGACAAAACATTTTTCTACAATATTTAGTTGATTTGGTGGTTTGACTAATTTATATAAAAATGCCCATTTTTTGGACAAGAATATACAATTGCATTGTGCATGTTCTTCTGATATCGATATCATCATTTATAAAAATTGGAATTTTGCCTGCTTAAAGTTTTTTGCTTCAGGCCTTGTGCACCCTAGGGTGAACTGACCACCTCACTCCTATTTCCTTCTTACTTGCTTGTGTCCTGAGTGCTGCCTTTTCTCATGTGGATATAAAGAAAGTGGGGCTGGGGATACTCTCTCTGCCTCAGAGTGGAATACTAGTTTGATGCCTATCCACCCTCCAGCTCTGAGCCAGGATGCACAGGGTGGCAAAGGCTGAGCTTCTGTGCTTTCACTGTGGTTCTGTCATATGGAAAGACCTGATCCAAGGACGGGAAAAAAGGTTCCTGGGACTTTAGCCCTTATCACAGCCCCATGAAGTACTAAAAAGGGATGCCTCAGTATTCTGGCACTAGTAAATTCTGTTTTTGTTTTTGTTTGTTTGTTGTCTTTTCCACTGCTTTTTGTGTTTTGAATCATTATGGAAGTTTTCTTCAATCATTTTACATGCCACAAGGGGGCTGTAGAAGCCCCTTCTGTGTATTTTACTAGTTATTAAAAGAAAAAAAAATCTCCTTTACATGAATTTTACATCATAATAAAAATAATAGACGATGTGACCTTTGCAGGTCTATAAAAATTACCTAATATTTAAAAAGGCATTATTTACTTGACTTATAAAGAACACCCTAATTATTCTGTAGTCACCACAATTAATTATGCACTGATGAGGCCACTCTCTCTTATTTAGGAATATTATCTAAAAACTCATAGTTAGGTGTAATAAAAAAACTACAAATGGACATGAGAGGGATCTGTAGGAATTCTCCTCATTCACAAACTGGTTACTATTTTCTTTTTCTTTCCTATGCCAGGGATCAAAGGATTAACTAATTCTTTTCCTAGGAAGCCTGGATTTACTGTTCTGGTAGCCAAGAGAAACTTTTCTTAGGGCAGCTGTCCTAGGAAGTTTTAGATATTTTACTTTAATAAAAGAGTCAAGAGATCCAGACTTTAAAGTAAATTAAAGCAAGGTAATGACAAAACTTTTCCTCTTTGATGGTTCTCCTGTTCTAATTTCATCAGATTTCAAACTATCCATGTTGGTAATACCTTGTGAGGATATTGCTACTTCAGGACTGACTGAAGATCATATCATGATATCCAACTAAAAGATATACACGTATATGTATGTATACACACACACACATATTTGTGTACATTTATATGCCAAAAGGATTCCATAAGGTTTAAATTTCCAATTATGCACAGTATGCTGGAGAATTAAATATGATATATAAACATGCAATCTGTAAGAAACTCAAAAAGAAAAAAGTATATTCCATTTTTCACTAATTCATCAAGAGACAAGTAGGTTAGTCAGTCATTGGGAGTGCTATCACCTACTGTTCTGTGAGGCTCTGTTATTAAGGAGAGTCTAAGATAAACAGATGGTTCAAAAATTATTTTATATAACAATTACTAAAGGCAAGTTTAAAATCAATTTCCAGATATCATCCCAGACTTACTCAATCACTCCCTAATGGTGCAACCCAAGCACTGATGTTGTATGAAAGTTCTAGAAGCAATTTTTATCTCCCACCAGAGTTGAAAACCACTGTGAAAATTGATCAAACAAAATTACAAACTAAGAATGCAATTGGTCAATCCTCTCCTCAATTTAGCTCCTGAAATTTGCAATTAATTAATAATTGCATTCACCAGAAAACATCCTGCTGTTCTCATTGGAAGGAAAAACATAACTTGAATAAAAATAATCCCACTTTCATTTTGTTTTCCAACACATGATTGAATTTGAATCTTGTTTTATTATTCATTTATACTCTGCTATATCATTGATGGTTAGTATTGATTAAGATCTTTAAAACATCTAATATGAATTTTAGATATATAGGAGATAATAAAAACTGTTGCTATAAAACATTAGACAAAACATTGCACAAGAATATTCATATATCATAGAAAATTTTTTAACTTTTAGTAAAACAGTGGAGGGTTTTCAATCTTGCCAATTATAAACTAAAAGGAATAACACATGTATTTTTAATAAGACATTCTATTTGGTCATTTGTAACAATTCAGATCAACCATAAAGAAAGATGGTAAATGCATGGTGGTTCTTAATTATCATGATATATGTATGTAGACATCACAATCAGTTTTTCTGAAAAAGAGCTCTATTGAGATATAATTCGCATATCATGCAATTCACCCAAAGTATACAGCCCACACATTTGTAGCCAAATGATCTTTCCTAATTGGCTTATTTGTTTTCTTCATTACTACATTATGAGTAGTGAAGGATAATTAATTCAACTTGGAAACAATTCACAGAAGGTTTCTGGACTAAATAATTGACTCTTCAAAATTCAGCCTCTAAGAACCATGAGTGGTTTTCCTTCCGTCTGGTGGTAGAATATTTGTTCAAGCCATCTATTTCCAAAAAACAGAGTGCAGGAAAAACAAAAGCTTGTCTGAGTAAAACCAGAACATTATTCTTCACAAGACCCTGAGAGTTTGAAAAAGTGGGAAATATTTTAAAAGAGTTTATACATTATATGTTATTAAAAGAAAAACTTCTAACCTTTCAAAGCAAACATGTTGAGATATATAGAGAAATATGGCAACACATTGCCACTGAGAGGACAAGATGTTGATGATGATGATTTTTAGAGATTTATTTGAAGACCACATAGTCTATCAGTCCATGAAAGTGATGTCTTGTAGAAAATATGGCATTACTTTATATTTAATTTGCAGAAGTGATTCTTTACAACTCATTTACATTAACCAAAACTGTTATCATAGCTAGAAGATTTGTACTAATCACTTGATACTACTATTTACATGGAAAGCCAAAATTTTAAACTTTGGTTAGACTCCTAGAAGAACACAAAATAATTAAGAGTTAATAGTCTTCACTTTTATAAGGTAGGATCATGACCAAGTTGTACCAAAGACTGTATGTGTCATTTTTGGGCTAAGTGCTTGGTTAATAGCTCAATTCTTCATTTGTGATATGGGGTTTATAATAAATAGCATATATGATTGTAATGAATAATAAATTATAACAAGCACACATCATTCAATAGAGGACCTAGCACATAGGAAGCCCTTAAAAATAGCAGTTATTGCTGCTGTAAATCCGATCTATGCAGGCATCAGGCATGTTCTCTGATCAGTTAGTACTTCTTAGAAAAGGACCTCAGGGTCTGGGGTTGTAGCTCAACAGTAGAGCGCTCAACTAGCACGTGCCAGGAACTAGGTTTGATACTCAGCACAACATATAAATAAATAAATAAATAAATAAATAAATAAATAAATAAATGTATTGTATCCAAAAACAACTAAATATATATACATATATTAAAAAAGTACCTGAGGCATATAGTTAATATGCATGTGTGTGGGTTCACTTCCTGCTTATCTATTATCCTCATGTATTTGATTAGAATGGCAACTTGCACTATACAGTATCTTGTGTATTCTATTCTCTCATGGTTAAAAAATATAACATATGCTAAGTTAAAGGAAGATGCAAATCATAATACAAATCTAGTTGTGGCCAAAAAAAGAAGTGCTTTAAATAACTCTAGATAGATTGACTTTTACTTTTTAAATGGGATAACAAAGTCACGGTGTGTCCCTTTTCAAGCTGTTTAGATTTTTCAGTTTGTTTAGGGTCAACCGCCCTAATAGAAACCTATCAGAAAAAAATTACCTTTTACATGTTTTCAATATACTATGAAACAGATGTATCATGAAATATTTAATGTTGCTTTTCTGTTCAACTTTACGTTTTAAAACAGTTTTTTAAGAAAGTGGATGAATGTTATGCTTCCTAATTTTATAACCATGAATGTTGAGTTTGTAATTTTGACTTTATATTATAAAGCAATTAAATTTGAAAATGTAACAATAGCATAATGAATGAAATAAATTATTTCAAAAGAGAATTTAAGTAGGGACTGCCAACATAAAATATTATCAGTAAGTATTTTAGAAATAAGAATGGCATTTCATGAGGTTTTACCCTGGGATGGTATATGTTCTGGGAAGATTTTATGCTTATGTCATTATGTCACAGAGACTATATTAAGTAGTAATTACTACTAACAAAATGTAATATTGCACAAATTACCAGAGCCATCCTTTTTATTAACATGACTTGATAAAAAATAAAAAAGCTATTGCTAAAACCATCACATTAATATCCCTCTGAGATTTAAACTATAATTGCAGTCACTTTTATTCTGCCCCATGAGACATAAGAGGAATGTGGGAGGCAGCTGGCAATCCACTCGTGTAATTATATTTCTCCCTATGTTTGAATTATTAGGCTGAAGTTTTGTTAATAGAACTGTAAACGAATAGTATCCCATTACCTTCATATTAAACTTGGTTATTTTCAGACCATAGGGATGATATTAGATATTGTGCGTCTATGACCTCTACTCACAACTTATCAGTACCAGGGAGAAGTTAAGGAATTGTAAGAAATAAAGGAAAGTTAAGATATTGCCTAGCAACATCTCAAAATATGAAAGTCATGGAAGACTCACCACGAATGAGAAAAGGTGAAATCATTGGAATACTATTTTAGACTTATTTCTTTAGTTTCTATGCCATCTAGGTAGAAACAGAGAGTTAAGCAGAAATAAGCTCATTTTCCATGCATCAGAGAAGCAATAGAGGAATAGATAGAAATAAAGACATCCTTTTCTAGTCATCACAGCAAACTGACATTAGGGCAGTAAAATTTCCATCAAAATATTTCAAAATGAGTTCCAAATTTCAAGTAATAACCTATACACGTAATAAAAAAAATAAAGAACTGAGTCACAGTACTACTGGGTTTTGATTCCATGGGGCATCATTTTAGTTATTTATTTCAAGAAATAATAAATTCTGCTCTTTATTTTTAACATTAAAGTTTTGTTATGTGAAGAGTGTGTTAGGATAATGCAGTCTGTCAATACAATCTAGCATTTGGTAGAAGGCCACCCTGCTTGGATGGGGGCAAGAGAAAGGGGCAAGGACCTGGAGATATAGGCCAGCAGTAGAGCATGGGCTTAGCATGCAGAAGGCCCTGGGTTCAATCCCTAGCCCCAAAGTGGTCAGGAGTGGGGAGAAGGAAACAAGATGGTACAGTAGGCTGAAGCATTCCCTGTTTAAGGTAGGGTATATATACTTGGCTTTCTATTATCCAAGTCCTGTTTTCTTTTACTAGATGATTCCAATGTCCCTCTCTATAGGGCTCCGGAGAAATCTTTCTAAAATATACCACTGAAAGTTTTATTTAACTGCTTAAAATTCTTATGTCTATTTTTCTCTACAGAATTAATTGCAATTGTCAGAGGTTGGTATTTGAAAGTGGATTTGACTAAGGTTGACGATTTTAACAGAGTAGGTGCTTATAATTTATATTTTTTAACAAGATAAGGAATTCTACACACTCCTTTTGATAGAGAAGAAAGAAAAGTAATGCAGTGAAACAGGAGTTATCCATGTGAGTGATGGGACACTAACAGGGTCAGATTATTGGCTCAAACCTTATCAAACACACATTCATCTCCCAAAAGACACACCACTCCATCCTCAGCGCTTCCGAACAGTGCTGATCATGTAGTATACATTCTACAAAGTTTCGTTGAATAAAAGAATGGAATTCTTATAAGAAGTGAATTCCAATTTCCTAAATCCAGAAGAAGAGGTTTGGAGTTTAGTAGCAAGAGGTCCTTCACGTAGGTTACGTAACAAACCTTCTCTGAACCATGAATGACTAAAAATAAATGGCAAAAAATAAATGACATACTGATGCCATGGTTTGAATATGAGGTGTCTCCCCCCCACAAAGCTCCTATTAATACAGTAATAGTCAGAGGTAAAAAGATTAGATTGTGAGAGTGGTAGCCTAACCAGTCCAACTAAGTTTGATTGGACTGACTAGAAACTGGTGGCAGGTGTGATATGGCTGGAGTAGGTGGATCACTGGGGGTATACCCAGGAAGGGTGTATCTTCCTGTGGTCCTTTCTTCCTTCTCTCCTTTTCTCTTTTTCCTGACCTGCCATTAGCTGAGCAGCCTTCCTCCTCTGGGCCCTTCTCCTATGATGCTGCCTCACTTGGGCCCAGAGCAATGGAGTCAGCTTCCTATGGACTGATTTAAATAAGGCCCAAACAACATTTCCTCCTCTAAGTTGTACTTGTTGGTTATTTTGGTCACAGCAATGCAAAAGATGACCAAAACACCTGAAAAAATACTTGTGACTTTTGAATAAAATCAAACAGAAAAACCAAGAGTTTATTAATCTGTTTTATTATAATGGCTGTCAGACTTTATGTACTAAGGCCAGAAAAATAAAAAAATTGAATTAATGTGTTAACTACCATGTACTGAGATATTAGTATTTAATACGTCATCATGCTCAATACTTTCAATACACTATCTCCTTTACTGTATAAATAAACATGTGGAATTTATATTATGTTTATTTTATATATAAGTAAACTTAGGTTTGTAGTGATAAACCTTTTCCAAGATCACACAGTTAGCCCACAGTCAGGACAGTTCAAATTCATGCTTTTTGACTCCAGATCTTCTTAAAATATCATAATGTATTTAATTTTATTAAAGCAATACCATTCAAGGTCCCTTTTATAATATGCCTACAATTATGTACAGTCTAGATAGCCAATCCTTTCATTCATGCATTGTACATTAGTTCTTCATAGAATGTAATATAACATGTCTGTATGAAAGGAAGGGAACATCCTTAATGAACATCAATTTCTGCAAATGTTGGGTCATGTAAGGTAAGGCAGAAAAGACAAACAAAAAACTTAATTATTTGGGATTATTATTTAATCATTGTTTTCTAAATTCAGAACAATTAATTCAAAACCAGTGTACCATCAGTCATCAAGCTTTCTTTGTTGAATTACACACGAATTGTCAAATCTATTATTTTTTTCTGTTAGAAATACTAAGTGTATATTTCAGAAAAATTAAATTGCAAACAATTCTGACAACCTTAGGAATATGTTCAAAGGTGTGTTTGAGAAATATTCAAGATGTTGAAATACTAATCTCACAATAATTTTTTGAACTTCACATAGGAAAACAAAGTTTCAGTCCAGGTAGCTAACATAATTGATTACACAACAAAATATTTTATAGTCAACTTTTTTTTTGCAACATTGCTACTTATTTATTAAAACTGGTGCTTTAAAATATTTCCACAGTTTATACACATTATGTCGGAAAGGGTGCACTGGGCACTAGTAATTACAGGTGTTTAATATTCAACAAGTATAGTCCTATGAGTCAATGCATGTTTTAAAATTTTCATTGCATATCCATGTGTTACTGTCAAGCTTTTAAAATCATTGCTTTGTTAGGCTACTAAAAGTTGGCCAGATGACTTTTTGATATGCTATTTAGAGAAAAAAAACGTGGATACTATGTTTTCTGAAAAATATGCAAGGTGATATACTTAGTAGTATACTCAGAACCACCTACTTTCTACTTTCAAATAAAATAATAAATCTATATACCTTAAGTTTCAAAAATATATTAGTACATTCATTATAACTGAATCATTTGAATCATAGATTATTTTGAAACAGTACATGTTGTAATACTTCAATTTCTAAAAATTTGATATAAATTGAGTCACATCATTTTTAAATTTATATATTACTTAAATTTAACCAAGTATCCACATTTGCATATTCAATAACATATGGATTGCACTATAGTTTATGTATCAATCCTTGATATTTGGATATATTTAAATTCAATTTTTCAATATTGTTACCAATTTTGCAATTTTCCTGTCATGCAAAGAAGATAAAATATTTTTAAGTGGAATTTTAGGTCAAATTTTGTTTTCAGTAAAGAAATTTTAATATGCATTGTCTTTATTATGTATAAAAAACATACAAAATTTTGTGCCCTTTTTCATCCTGCAGCACCAGACAGATCTGCAAGCACCTGAACAATGCAACTTGACAGGCAGTAGTGACAGTGGCTCATATCAGGTTGGGACTCTAAGCTCCTTGCAATAGCTGTACTGCAATTTATCATGGCTTTTGGATATTGCTGGTTGGCCCCATCATGCAAAAACCTTAAATTTGATAGTTTCCATTAAGTCACACCTGAGGCATTGGGAGCTAACATATCCCAAAATGTTATGCAAATGTGACACCTCTAGTATTCAAATGACTATTCAGCTTTTGCAGCTGATAAATCCTTAATATCTCTTTCCTTCTCTCCTCCTCAAAGCAGTTAACCTGAGAGCAATTAGTGATAAAGTCAATGCAATTTTCTGTGATGCAGATACCTTTCCAAGTCAGAATATGAGACTAAAATATATGCAGAAAAGGGTTTAATATGGTGACTTTGATTTTTCTAAAAAAAAGAAAGAAAGAAAAAGTTGTGTTTTGATTTTTCTCAAAAAAAGTTAAATGGTGAACAATAAATTGTGATTGATGAGATAAATTCCTAATTAAAAAGTAAAACTAAATAATATCTATCATTTTACTTACTTTAAAGGTATTTTTATAGTTTACTTTGAGTACTAACATCTAAATGATTTAGAGACCAACCTGAAATATGAATTACTCATCACTTTTGCTTCTTAGCTGTGCTTCTTTTTATGTTTATCCTTTCACTATTTCTGATTTCAAGATTTTACACATTCATTAACAAGTGTTTTTTTCTGCATATTATATTCAATGTTTATGATACAGGTTTGTTTGTAAAATTTAACAATATGATGTTATATATACACATTTGTCACTTCTATTATATGTAAACACATATGTATATTTGGCATTGTATTTGTTTCTGCATAAAGAAAGGATTTAGGAGAATAAGAAAAATAATGAAATGCTTGGTGTGAAATGGAATGAATCACTTATTATTGATAAAATGGAATTCACATTCACAATGAAAGATCCAAATGGTTAAATATAATACAAAACAAAAACTAAAGGACCCAAGTACTTTCCCTTTTAATGTGCAATTTCCAATCCTTAGAGAACTACTTCAGCACTATTGTAATTCTAATATTTGTTACACTCTAAGTATAAATAGGAGATTGAAAATCAATTTCTTGATTTTGAGCCTCAATCAGTAAAAAGGGGAATTTAGTTCATATTTTAATTTGAGGAATTTGTTTCCTAGTTGCCTTCCTCTGATAAGTTTCAGAGATAGGTATTTCTTTTTTATCTTTATCAGTTAATAACATAAAGCACAATTTATTGTTCTGTCATCTTGAGATGATGGCTCTTAATCCACACTGTGTCAGGTAATAAGTGCCATTACATTTCTCTACCTTTTTTTTTTCTTTTTTAGGCCAGCTGTTTTTTGGTAGCAATCTGTATTATATTATGATTTATTTGGGTATGAGGGTGGGGTGAGGTCAGCTAAGTAAATTCTAAATCTATAGAATACATAAAACATAACTCCAAGAAACAAATAAACAAAAAATATTAATCAAAAATTCATAATTATTAAAATATAATTTTCAAATCCAGCATCTCCTGGCATGGGTAGTAAAAATTACAAAACAAACAGAAATGTACATATAAGGAAGTCTAATTGAACTTAATTTTTACCATTAATCTATTTAGGGAAAAGAATAATGAAAATTATGAGGAATGAGGAAGCACAAACAAAGCAGTTTTATGATTATTTTTCACCCATCCTTTCTAATGCAGAATGGCAAAAGTTGGAGCAGAGTTCAAATAAAGAATTTTTAAATAACATTGAATAACAACATGGACTAAAAAAAAAAAAAACTAAGGATAAAAAGGAAGGAAAGGGTGATAAATGTACAACTCTTCCTCCTATTTTTAAGATTTAGCAAATGTGAAACCATGAGAAATAAACTTTCACAGACATTTTGCAGAATGTCTGTGAAATGAGGTACAGATATGGCCCTAATGAAGCAGCACACCTATCAAAGGATGTGCTGTAATCCATCTCTCTGAAAACATGGTGTACACTTGAGACAAATAGTGGGAGTAATCCAAAGCCCACTGAGGCCTTCTGGCTGGGAAGGGGGAAGGCCTGGAAGTCTAGTCAGGAGGAAAGAGTTGATAATGCTCCAGAGATACCAGGCACCACAGGAAGCAACACGTAGTAGAATTCCTGGCAGGTAGAATTTTTTTTTTCTTAAATAACAAAAGGCTGAAAGTACAGGAATCCCTCAGGGGCATATAAGGCTTAAATAAACCTTGTCATATCCATAGGCTGGAAGTTTATGCAGCTATTAAAATAGCAGTGTTGGTTAGGATGAACTCTTATGACCCACAGATGGATTCTGGTGCACGTCCTTCTTTTTAAAATAAAGTTTTATTGGGACATATCCATACCCATTTTTAAATCTGTTTGCTCTGGCTGTTTTTATGATACAATGGCAAAGCTGATTACTTGTGACAGAGACCATCTAACCAGCAAAGTCTGAAATATTTGCCATTTTGCCATTGAACAAAAAAGTTTGCGAAAAAAAAATTTTTTTCTTCCCTTGGGTAAGAAAAAGGTATATTTGACTCAGAAACATTGTCATTAGCTAGTACTGGGTAAAAAACAAACAAACAAACAAACAAACAAACAAAAAAAAACTATGCATACTATGCTTATATGTTTGTAATTATAAATCTGTTTGTGTGTACATGTGCGTGTCTCTGGTTTGGGGACATATATACCATAATGTCAGCATTGGCTATCTCAACTACTAGGATTGTTAATGATTTCATTTTATCATTATATTGCTTTTTTAATTTATTTTTAAAAATATGCTAACTATACTACAAGAAACATAATTTAAAGCAGAAAATGAGTAAATCATTGAGGCAATTTGTATCATTGGTTGTCAGACAATCATAACAGCTGAATTTTCAGAAAAGGAACAAAGACGCTTCTTGTGTTTCAGTAGACTAGGACTTGCCAGACTCAAGGACTGTGTGAGCCTCATCCTAGTGCAGGGCAGGCTGCAAATTATTTCAAGGTT
The DNA here is from genome assembly GCF_045843805.1 of Urocitellus parryii. Lineage (NCBI taxonomy): Eukaryota > Metazoa > Chordata > Mammalia > Rodentia > Sciuridae > Urocitellus > Urocitellus parryii. The sequence continues at coordinate 96,035,336 of NC_135542.1, forward strand.
CTATGAGTTTGATAGCAGTAGTCTGGAAGGGGGACAACTGCTCATTTTCAACTGTGGTCTCACAAGCATGGAAAGACTGTTATTTTCATCTGTGCTCCTTCAATCGAACAAAGAACATCTGTCACAAAACTATTGTCTGATGTGGCAGCAAAGGCTTTGCTCAATCTGAGAGTCTAGCAGCTGTGATAGGAGAAAAGATCAGACAGCTACAACCAATATGTCAATACCTGAATCAGACCACCATGATTAATTATGCTTCCAGTAATATCATTGTGGAATTAAGAGTAAAAACCCTGGCAATAAGCTATGAAGTGATATTAAAACAGACAGATGGACAGATAGAAAGATAGATAGATAGATGAAAAGAGGGAAAGATAGAATATTATGTGTATGTGTATTTTAACCTACCATTTGACCTAATATAGACTCTTAAAAAAGAATATGAAATGGTATTTTGAAAGATGTATATCATTTTCAGTATGAACTTAAGCTTTGGACTATAGTTTGCTCTACTTTGGCAAGTAGGTAGAGGTTTGCAAATGTGGTTACTTCAGAATGTTCCCAAATTGATTGTGGGTACTGAGTTTTTTTATTTTGTTGTTGTTGTTTGTTTTAGGGAAAAAGATCTGTCAAATTTAAATGCATTTTTAAAAACATTTTCCTAGGTTAACAAATTAGAATGTAAGGTAGAAATGTACTGCTTTTGAAAAGCCTGAGACTTTTATTATGTTCTTTCCTGTGTGCTATTGTTTTGTTTATTAAGATTCCTTAATTTTTGCTGGTTTATATGAGGCATATGCATGAAATCTGGTGCTCAGGAGGAATTACTAATCTAGGGTAAATAAGGGGTGAGTGTTAATAGGGAAGAAAGCAGAATATCTGGGTGAGGAGCTTAATATTTGCGGTCAGAAATCACTTTAGATTGAATCCTGTTTGCTGGCTTTGGCAAATCAGGACATTCCAAGTCCTCATTGTGTACATCTTTAAAGTATAGATGATTACACAGCTGCCTGTTTCCCTTCTAAGGTTGTTTTGATAATCAAATGGGTTAATATTTAGAAAATGTTTTGTACTATAGATGGCATATATCAAAAGCTGTATATATTGGTTAAATAAATGGTGACAGATGTGATGCTGATTTGAGATGCCATAACAGGCCTCCATTGTAAAGCCACCAAAGGGAGACAGCAACAATGAAGCAGCACTTAGAGCAGCAAGACATTTACTTGAAAGCAGGAGGCATAGGTCAGACACAGATTAAAAACAAACAAAGACATCCAAAAGACACAAGACCATTGGGAATTTCAACATTGTTAGCAAATGAAATTGCATGAAAAAGTAATGAAGAGTCTTATACTGAATAAACAGCAGTTTGGTTTTACTTCTAAATGGCTTTGAGACAAAACATGTTGAATGCACTGGAATCTATTTTTTTATTATTTCAAAAATGGCTACCAGATGCAGTATTTATTTCCCTTTTGTCACCCTTCAATTTTACAGTGTTGATGAATTCTCATAACCTCCACCCATAGCTCACATACCCACCTGGGCACTCAAACTATTGAAATGTGTTTTGTCTTGTTTTTTTTCAAAAAATATTTGACTTCTCTCCATATCACTACCCACACATCCCTGTCATTAATATCACTTTCTCCCATCTATTTCTCAACAGTATATCTCTTCTACCAAAATGTATAATTTCTCTATATTACTTAGGTGTCACTTAAATTTTGCTAATAATGTACAACAGCTGACCCCCTTATTCATGTTGCATTTCAACCTCTTCTAGCCTTTTATGGCTTCAATCAGTGAAAAATGTTGCTATTGAATCTTATTCAGTTACACAAACAAGGTATCAACACCATTATATAAATGCAATTTTATTTTGCTGACATCATCAGGTGATTTTGGATTGGGAGACCATATTAAATGATCTACTTTGAACTTCTATTTAAAAATCAAAAAAACTGGAAGCTGATATTTTAGTTCAGCGGTAGACTACATGTGTAGCATGTGTGCATCTCTGGGTTCAATCTCCAGCACAAAAAAATAAATAAAATAAAAGAGAATAAAGAAAAAGGAAAAAAATCTAAAACTTGAATTAAAAATTTTTTTTTAATTTACACTTCATTGATTAATATATAAATATCATTTCTCTTTGGTTTTTAATACCTATAGTTCAATTAATTCAACTTTGCATAATACCTATATGGTTCTTAAATTGCACACACACATTTCTTTTTTTCAAATTGTGAATTAAACATTGTTTGTATAAAATCCTAATTAGTTCAATGAAAAATCTATTATCCAATAAAATCCTATGAAATGAATTATATTATAAATGCAACTCATGCTTAGATACTGATTAACAAAAATAGAAAATAAAATTCATACTTTCAACAGAGTTAAGCACAGTTCAGATCCAGGTTTATAGCCTTTTATATATTTTAGACATACATCTACACTGATTTTCACTGGAAAAAACTAAAATAACTCTTAATTCAAATAATTCTAACAATGATGGCCTTTCCAGAGGCATGAAAAGCTTAGGGAAGACCATGAGAAGATTTTGAAGCTGCAAAATATGGTCAAATGAGTTGTTAGGAAAGACACCTCTTTTGAACACATTGCTGGGAGTGCAGGGGTAAGCTCGGGAAAAACAATGATGATGCACACCAGGAGTTAGAATGATTGCAGCTATTATAAAAGTAAGTATCTTCTCTTGAGATTGTTTTATTTCCTTTTGTCACTAGGAAGGTCAAGCCCACAGAGGTAGATTCTGAGACAGTTTAAATCAAAACTAACTCTAAATGGCAAAACAGACTTCCAGCAACTGAGGTGCTAACCAAGCCTCCCCATCTTCTTCCTTCCTCCTGGGATTCAGGACATCCTTCCTGATGCTTGTTTGTCCTATATCTATATCTTCCTATATCTTTTTTTTTAAATCTTCATGAAGACTTAACATATACACTCTCTCCTGTATTCATTGTAATCAGAATCATACATGTGATATTCTTGCTCCAATCTCTCCTCCCACATAAAACTGATAGTGTTCCTGAAACCTGCCTCTAAAAGTGTCAACCCTACTCTTTGAATTTAAAAAAAAAAAGACAAACAAACAAAAAATCAAAAACCAGAATGCCAAGGATTTCCCAAAGGCTACCCAGTAGCATTCAATTTCCATAGGAAACCATACTCAACCCCAAACAAAAAATGTTGTATTGGTTGTTATGGTTTGGATATGGGATGTCCCCTCAAACTCCTGTGTTAATGCAGGAAGGGAAATGATTAGATTGTGTGAGCTATAATCTAATCAGCCCATCTTAGTTTGTATGGACTAATGGGGTTGTAAATGTAGGCTGGTGAGGCATGACTAGAGGACCTGTGTCACTTGGGCACACACTGAGGAAGCATAAACCTTTCATCTTCCCTCTGGCCTCTTTCTCTCTTTCTTTATGTGTCTGGCCACCAATAGCAGTGTAGCTTTCCGCTGCCACATCCTTCTGCCATGATGTGATGTCCTGACTCACCTCAGATTCAAAGCAATGGAGTTGACCACGAAAAGACTGAACCTATGAAACTGTGAGCCCAAATACACTTTTCCTTCTCTAAGCTGTTTTTGTCAGGTATTTGATCATAGCCACAAAAAGCTGACTAATATATTGGTGCATAATACATAGAGATGGGCACCTCGAAATATTTTAGTATGATATTATCTGTCTTAAATAAAAATATGTTATCTATTTTTATTGCAAAAGTCTATGGCACAGGAAATAAATATTCTCAAGGGAATTGTTATAAACAATTTTGAAGCAGTTTCCTTTGCTATTTGCCCAATTTTTTGTAATGCAATTTATAATATCCTCTATGGCTAAAGAGGCAATTTGCAGATCTAGAGGACATTTAGATTTCAGACAATTGGAAAGAGAAAAGTTTTACATGTGGTTTAGATCAGGCTTATTTGTAGTATTTAAAGTATCTATGTTTTTATTTATTTGGTTTCCTTAAGTGTTCAAATACTTAAAATTTATAATGGGGGTGTCTATATTTATAGTCTTCCTTATATTCTAGACATATTTCTTTCATATAATTTTTCTGTATTTTAGTGTTCAGTGAAAAAAGTTTTAAATATATAAATATATATGAAATATGATATTATAAATTATAAATGCAATTTGAGTTCATATACTGATTAACAGAAATAGAAAATAAAATTCATACTTTCAACAGAGTTAAGCAAAGTTCAGATACTGGTTTATAGCCTTTTGTATATTACATATATCTGCACTCATTTTCTAAGAATAGGGTCATACATATTTACCACTTTTTAAATCAGCTTTGGTCACTTATATGATCTAAGCTTGGCAGTTTTACTAATTAAAACTTATTTTGCAAGATCACTTACTAGCTGTGTGACCTTAAGGCAACAACTTATTGCCTATGTGATTAAAATTTCTTATATAAAAAATACAGATGAAAATAATATCTTCCCCTTAGGAATCTTTAGAGAACTAAAACCAAAGTACCTAGAATACATAGTACATACTATATAATAAGATATGTTATTATATATTAGTATAATCTTATTATTATTCAAATTGATTCTTTTTTACAGAATAGTATGTGGATGCACATATTTCATTCTTTGGTCGGAAACTAAATCTGTATTAAATGCAGGTTTGGTCTAATTATAAAACTGATATAATGTTAAATAGAAATTTTGAGTAATAGTGTAGAAGTATAGGAAATTATATTCAAAAAGCACTGCTAATTAGAAAAGTAACTTATTTGCATAACAAAGAGTTAGTATAAAGTGTTTTTTGTCTGTGTGTTCTCATTTTTAAAACAATTATGCTGTAGATTATAATAGTAAATTTCATAAACATTAATAAAGTATAATATAGTTGATAAAACTATTTACAATAATCTTGGCTAACAGTTTTTTTTTCTTTAAATATTGAAGGTTGTTGTGAGTGACCAAGAAGGTCTTAATAGTCTCCTCTATTTGACTAAATTTCAAACAGGTTAATCCTTCCAGGAATGGAAGTAGAAATTGCTATTGTCTTTCTGAAGGGTGGTCTGTCAATAAATATCAAAAGTATTTAAGTTATGCCTACCTAGTGTCCTTCTTTTAGGACTTAGAAACAGTCCTGCATTACAAAATATTACTCAATTATTTTCATATCAGCTTCATTTTAATAAGGAAAATTATGAACAGATGTAAGAAATCATAGAAAATAAATAAGGCAACTACAACTAAGTACAAGAGAATGTACTGTATAACCAAGGACTTGTATGTAAGAATGTTTTATAGTTTGAGAAAACATCTACGAAAAAATATAAAGTAAAGAAAAACAACATATTTAGTATATTTTTATGCACATATTCTGTATCAAGGAAGCTAGTTGTGGTCCAAAAAGCATAACAGAAAATGTTAAAATTAATTAGAATCTTAGTTTTCTGTCATTTTACAACAAATCACAAAAAAATGTTAAAATGATCAAAGTAACCACATCTAGTAAACCTTGTCTAGTTAAAAAGCAAGCAAGATTTTCCTTCAGTTCATTATTTCCTAAACAAGGGAATTAAAGATTTCAATACATGAGATACTTCTTACAGCTTTCTTTTGGCATTTTTGACTTTATTTGTATGAACTATTAATTTCTTTCTATAGACTCATAATAAATTGTATATCTCTGAACAATATAATAGTTACCAGTATGTTTTATGATTTCAAGACAGCCTCACAGCCTAAACAGACATTTTTTCCCTTGTGCTTTTTTTATAGGTTAGGTGTTGAGAGGTATAACTACATCAGATTATGGTATTTGATGTATACAGAAACTGCAGTCACTTTGGAGGGGAATCTGGTTTATTCAAAATGAATACATGTGATTTATTGGTTTATTTCTCCCTTACAAAGATAAAACATGTCACTTAGGGTGTACTGTCAGGTAATTAAAAAAAAAAGAAAAGAAAAAATTTCACATCTAAGAACAATCAAAATAACCTGAAGTCAATGTAAGTCAATGTAGTTTGGTGAGGATGTTAGCAAAGACTCCTATGGAGGATTTTATTTGCTTAAAAGTTATAAAAATATTGTATTATTGCTTTTGTCTCAAAACCAATATTTTCCTTTAAATTCCTAATACTCTTGTATTTATTTTAAACATACTTATATGGTAAATCAGTTGATATAAATGGCACAGGTTTAAATTGTTAGATTTGACTCCTGTGGAGAAATTCAGGAAGATCTAACTAAAAATTTATGGATTTAAAGGCACCATGAGAAAGCAAACTCAGACCCAAAACTTCCATTGACCTGCTGCAGATCACATTATGTTCTGGCTGGAAATTAAAATGACACCTGGAAAATAGAACTACCCTTTTCAAGGAACAGAGCCCAAATCTAATAACGTTCTTATTTAATATCATTGTGGCTTGAAATAGGATAGTTTATCTAATTTGGGTAAAGGAAGAGGCAGTATTGATTCCTTTGTGTGTCATGTATTTTGTTTTATTTATTTATTTTTGCATACAAAAGTGATAATTATCATTTTAGTATGGGTAATTTCTTAAAGCATACTTTGCATAAACAGATTCTCTGTTGAAGCTACACTAATACAAAAATTTGAGAAAATGAACATTTGAAACTAAGGTAAATCAGATGATCTTTGTGGAGTTCTGAGTTATCATGGTCTTGTAAATGCCTATTTTTTTCTTTCTATTTTCAAATAACATTAGAATTATGAAAATTTGCAAAAGTAATAGGATTCCTTTACAATTTTGTCCAACTTCCTCTATGTTAACAATCTACAAAAAGCATAGAACAGTGATATAAACCAGGAAATCACATAGATGAAATGCTTTTCACTGATTTATAGTTACTATTCAAATTTTTCCAGTTTGACCACTAACATGGTTCTGAGCTAGTATTCAACCCAACATCTTCTCAGGCTCCTCCAATCTGTGACAATTCCTTTGATTTTGTTTCTTCTGTTTATGATTTTGACACTTTCAGTGATAGTAGTCATTCTATACACTATACTCTGACTTGTGTTTATCTGATATTTTCCATGACTAGATTGAAGTGCTGTTTTGGAAACAGCAACAATTCTTGGTTTGTCCCACTAAGGGGTTACATGATGTTATTTCAGTTTATCAAACCCTTGCTTGTTAGGGCAGGTTATACCTTTGGGATTGCTGTACAGGTAAGAGCAGGAAAGTGACTATCCCAAAATGTTCATACTGAATAATTCATATCAAACAGAAATTATCATTAATAAAAAATCAGGCATGATTTTGAAGATTAACTCCTCTTATTTTAAATGTCAACTTGTAGGTATTGATGCATTTCTATTATGCTGAAAATGAGGGCACATTTCAAATAAAACAAAACAAAATTAGAATGTTGCATTTTTAGGAATAAAATCTGTTTTAATACTTGGGATTTTGGGGGAAGAGAAAAACTACTAGGATATGTTTAATTCAGTTAATCAGGAACATGTAAATTTAAAGTCATGGATAAGTTAACATGACTAATATTTTAAATTAGTATATGGCCAAACCAAGAACTGCATTAACAACAAGGTACATATTAAGATGAAGATATAATATTGAATTTGAGAGATCTGAAATGGCTAAGTGGGTAGGGAGAAACAACCTATTTTCCAAAATATTTCTCCAAACTTCAAATGAAATGTGAAGAATGGAAATTGGTGTAATTTAAAAAGTTGTTAACCTTGTATCATTCTTAATTTTGGAGTCTCTCCACCCAACCTAAAGAGGTACATTGAGGTACAATTTCTATCTTTCAAGATAATGTAGCCAAGAATTACTGGACACAGCTTATGTTCTATAATTGGGAGAGTATTTCTCACAAAGTGTCTCAGGGACTAGAGTTAATTATAGTGGGTAGGCGCAGGAACACACCTGTGTTGCTTTAGGGTTAAAGCTGTAGGTACCAATAAGCATTAAATAACTTCACTAAAATCCACCTGTTACTTGATTCCACTTAACCATCTGTCATTCTGCCCTTCAACTGAGTTGATTCCTGGCAGGAAGGCTAAGGAATGAGTCAGTGAGTCGTTCAGAGACTGGAAGAGTTTTTTTTACCACTTAAACTTGGTGTTTTTTTCTTTTGTCTCTTTCTCTTAGATTATGGGGAATAAGGTAACTTGGAATTTTGGGAGAATAAACATGTCCAATTTTCTGGTGGACAGACTTATAAAGGTCCTCAAATATGAGTGAAAGCCATACAAGTTCATCAATTTTTTCACAAAATTATAATTTACTTTTAAAAACTAAAGAGACACACAGAGACACACAGAGACACATATACACACACATACCCAGCCATTTACTAATTTATTTATTCATTTATTTTTATTTTAAAAAATGGTCTTTTTAAGTTTCTTAGGGCCTTAGCAAGTTCTTGAGGCTGCCTTTGAACTTGCTATTCTCCTGCTTTAGCCTCCTGAGTCGCTTATAGTCGATTAGTTGTGTACCATCATACCATACATGGCATACATGGATGACACCTATATTTTTAAATTACATACACACACACACACACACACACACACACACATTTGGGATTCAAAATACATCTAGGCTTGTATAATTGGATGATTTTTATGAAAATCAATACAGAACATCACTTTGAGCATTGTGTGATTAGAATACACATTTCTTTTTCACAAATTTTACTGAAGACTGTAAAAGAAGAGGTAATAATATAACCCCCACTCGATGTCTTAGTACTTAAGAATCTCCATTCACCCTGTTGTCCCTACTCTGTTATGTTCTGAGCTTTCCCAGACATTCTGTATCCTTATGCCTCTGCCCTCCCCCAACATTCCTTATTAATATCAGATCTGCTAAATTTCTTCATGCCTTTGAACTTGTAAATAAAATGAACAAGAAAATAACAACTACAAAAAGGCTTAATGATGTTATAACAGGTCTGGAGGGTTAAAAAAAAATAATAATAATAATAAAAGCAATCCTAGTTTCTCATGTCTCAGCTAGTAAAAACAAGTTGTAGGGTATCCCACCAGCACCCTTCATTTCACACAAGGGGAGTCTGCCTCATAGATGTTGGCCATGGAAGTGGAATGGAACTCTTTTTGGACAGTATAATATAGCTTTTCATCTTTCACATTGTGACAACCTCAAATGTGATCTGCATAAATCTTCCATGAATATCAAATCAATCTGATTTTCTTCTCTGATCTCTTTGAATAGCATATTTGAAATTATAATTATTATCAAAATACTGTCTAGTGTTACTTAAATATTTACTTTCAACCAAAGTCTCTCTAAATAGTATTTAAAGTGGTTGACCAAAATAGTATTATACAATTATGTTAATGTAAGTGAAATGAAAGCCAGAGCCAGAGAAGGAAACCAAATAAATCTAGGAGCTAATGCTAATATACTTGTTAGAAGAGATCAGGAATCTTACTTGAATGGTAATTTTACCTATATAATTTATTCAAAATGTTTAATTTCTACTATTCAAATATATTACACACAGAAAAAGAATAGGTTGTCAAACCAACCTGAGTTAAGATAAAATATGTGAATTTATCTGTGAATAGGAACTTGGCTGGCAATTAAATCACTCCAACTACATAAACATAAAATTTTTAAATAAGTTATTAGGATATACTATTTACACTACATCTTCTTTGATATTCGTATCTCTCATTATTTGACAAATACCTAACAGTGACACTGGAAAAACCATACTGAGTTCTGTAAGAGCACATGTTAATAACAATAAAAAGCATAGACTTAGCTTCATGTCATGGAAAAATACCACCTTGTCTCATCTCTGGTTAGTTAAAAAAAAAAAAAGCCCCAAAACTAAAACTCTACGGAAATGATATTCAAGTAAACTCTTACAACCTTATTACTAAAAGCACCATCTGCTGGCTAGTAGAAATGGATGCATTTTCAATCTGTCTGTCTTGAGATCCTTTGATAAGAGCATAGAAAATGTTTCTCTGTTGCATGCCTGTGCAGATTGCCCTCTGCATATTGAAGTTACAAGCCTAGAGAAGCAGGAGGTGGATTTTATTGGTAAAATGTTTTAGTTTATATGTGTGTGCGTGCAAAGGAAATCAATTTTTCAGCTTGTCTTTTATTGGAAATCTTAGGTATATAAATAAGAGTATTTTCTGATCTAAATCCATCTTATATAACCAGAAGGTAGATGTTAGTTCAGGAAGTACAGAGTCCTCTCTCCTAGGGAAAACTACAAAATCTAAACTGAAGCTTTTTAACTACCCCAGGTTGTTGCCTGATTCTAGCACACAGTAGATAGGTGCCAACTGAATAACAGAAGGGGAAAATGGATTAATTACTATGACTTGATGTAAAATAAAACCAAACTGGAGGCAAATATCCTCACGTTTTATATTCACTAGGTAGATATTTTTAACCATGCCAAAATTTGATGTGCAAATTTAATATTAGCAAGGGAAAAGTGACGATTTTTATTTTTAATAAAAAATCATCATACAAAGAACAAGTGTAGATTTTTTATTTTTAGATTTAAAAAATGAGGCAAGGTATTAATTCTAGGTTTAAAAAAGTATTAGTGTGAGCAGTTGACCTAATGGATTTTAAAAACAGAACAAAGAAATCCACTATTGTTTATAGCATTGTTTTAAATTCAATAGAACCCATTTTCTACATTTTCTTGAGATGATTAAAATAGATAATTTCAAATTGATATTAAAAATATAAAATTCTGAGATGTAGCAGTGTAAAATATTTTTTCTTTTCTCTAAAATCATCACCCCTTCCCATTGCATAGGGAGAAACTGAGTTTCAAAGGTGATCAAGATAAAGTCAAGTCACACAGGTAGAAGTATGAAGTTGGCATTTAAATTCAGCACTTTGTTTCCAAAGGCGTTGTGTTTAAATTTATAAATAAGCCCCTCAATTTTACTAGTACACTCTTTTTTGAGAGTTGGGTGTAGGTACAGGAAAGTGAATACAATTTTCCCTACATATAGGTAACTTCCTCTAAACCACAGTATGATGCTACTTTGCCGCTCTCTCCAATACATTGCAAACGTACCTCTTTAAGTAAAATAATTGACATTAATAATATATACTCCATATCTGGCTCTTCTAACCACTTTGAGGTTAAACTTTCAGGGATTCAAGGTATGATTTTTAATTAAAGTTAAATTAAAAACAGATTCTGCTTTCACTAAATGACAAGGTAAATGGAACAGTTAACCAACAGACACTTCCCCAAGTGTTAGAAATTTCTGAATCCAATGGGCAGAAAAAGGTATTCATATAGATTTTTTAGGCAAAGATGAAAATGAGGTTTTGGCATAGCTTTAGGAGGAAACTGTTTCTGCAATGGAAAGTTTATGTTGATGTACTCCAATATCAGTAAGATATCATTATCAAACAGGTACCCAGTAGTCTAATAAAAGGGAAATGTCTTGATTCCACACAATCTTTTAAATATATCATATTTTGATATACACACACCAAACTGAAGGGGGAGGTTGAGATATTGGGATTAAATAATCTCTCTCTCTTCCTCTTTCTTTCAGTTTATTACAATAACCAGTGTGCAAAGTGGAAATATTAGCATCAATTATCTGTCACATTGCTTTTTGAATATTAGTAACAAAGCATCGTAATATTAACTTTTAGTCAAAATCCATTTTTTTTTGTCCATCCAATATTCATTGTCTCTCAAAAATATCCAAGACATCCTTGGAGGCATCAACCTTTCTTCACTGTGTCATAGATACAGGATTTGGGATTGGCTTCTGGGGATAACTCTGATGATCAGACAGTGGTGCCTTTTTCTATTCCTTTTGTCCCAGTGAGCAGTGATCCAGACCTTTGCAATTGTCTCATGAAAATCTCCCGTCTACCAGAATTACTTAAAGACCAAAGTTTGTTCAAGCAGAATAAATCCCAGAACTTCTTTCCCCAGAATTTTTTCCGGTGGCCAAAAGAGAAACATTCTCTTTCTGAACTGGAAAGAAGCCAGATTTCATTGTCTGCTGCCATCTTGAGATCCTAATAGGAGCTGGCCTTTGATAAAACTAGTACTGCCAAAGAACAGGGCTGGAAATCACCTGAACCCTGGGGAATATTGTTAAGCCTCTAATCTTTGCCAGGAGTTCAGGGTACTTTTGAGGTGCTAGGGTGAACCATTTCCCTTTATTTCTTATACCAGTTTAACTTAGGTTTCCTGCTGCTTAAAAATGAATATCCATAATCCCAATGGCAATGGTGACAGGTATTATATGAGTGCTCTCCAAAGGATGCATTGTCAGAGGTATTTTTTGTCTGGGTTGAAAGAAAAGGGACTAGATTCAGCTAGGTTAAATAACTTCCTTAAGATCATACATGTAAAAGAAGTTAGAGTTTACTATTCAATCTGAACCTTCCTGATTATAGAACACACATTCTTAAACTTTATAGTATGAATATCCTGAATGAGACAATGTGATTGAACATTGAATTCACCATAACTAGCTGTGCTATCTTGGGCAAGTTGCTTAACTTTGCTGAATCTCAAGTTCTTCAATCATAAATTTATAGAAACAATAATCTATAATTTATATACAGACATAAGAAGCTAATATATAGAAAGTGCTTAAAAATATTCTTATAATATAAATCACATGATATTAGATTTTCTCATAATCATGAGGCTTGTATTTATTAGTTTTCAGTTCAGGTTTCCTAACTAGTAGAATACAAATTCTTCAGGCACATCATGGATGTCTATTAATGGACTCAAATAAAGATGGTAACATGAGATTTTTCACAGAACTCTGATTACAGTGACTGCAATATTTCTAGTTTTCCCTCCTTACCCCATATTCATTTCACTTTATTGATTTTTCTTCCTCAACAAATATTGAGAGCTTACTTTGGGTTAAGAAGTTTTGGAGAAGAAAGAGCAGCAAACATAAGCATTCTCTAACATACTCCAGTAGAAAAATTGAAGTATGGAATATATAGTTAGGACAGTGACTGAGGAGGTTGACAAGAATAAGACCATTCTGCTTTTATAGGTAATTTTATAAACTTGGGTATTCATCCTAAGAATTTTAAGTAAGTCAGTGATATGATTTTGTTTTCTAAAGAAGCCAGTGACTATTTGGGGAAAATTAGATAAGCATACATGCAGATTTTCGAAGAACAATTAATGGGTTATTTTATTTGTCTTAAGCAATAATGCCTTGAACAAGGGTGATGGCAGAATGATAAAAGCAAATAGCTGTATCAATGATTATTTAATAAATTTAATAAAATAACATTTACTGATAAATTAGATGTAGTTAAAGGAATAGATGCTATGGTGTCCACCCACATCCTCATTACCAAACCACTTAGTGTTTAAGTTGGCTCCTAGGCTCACAAGTTATTCCTTCTCCAGAGAATTACAAGACACATCTTGGAACCAATACATCAGTTTTCTTTCCTCAGACTCACAAGCCCAGCCAATGATGGCAATCTCTAAAAGACTATCCTAATTTATATGCAATAGCTTGTGTACTCAAATCTTGGTTTCAGTCTCTGTTTCTAGGGAGTCTGAACTAATAAATAAGACAGTTGCCAACAGACAAGTGAATTACAGGCTTATTCTCAATCTTTTTGGACAAAGTAAACTTTATGTGCTCTGGAGGGTAGATCTTATTAAAGATTTGCCTTCAAGTTGTCATGTATTGTGTTTAAGACCCTTATGAGCTAAACAAATAGAGATGCCAAGTCATTGCTTACCTACATAGGGTTCTGAATTTCAGAGAGGAATGGAAAAGAATTAAATTGTGTAGATATCATAAAAAGTAAATGCAGCATAAGAATGAGAGGAAAATGCATGAGAAAGAAATCAAGGCTTTCCTCAGCACCACATAAAAATAAATAAATAAAAATAAGGTATTGTGAGACATTTGCTTCCAGAGTTTTCTCTACTTTCTTCTGCAGGACCCTTTCCCGTTCTCGCTTGGGAAATCTACCCTTTTGTTTTGTTTGGGCAAGGAAACTCTTTCAGAAATTATATCAAATAATTTTTCAGCTTTTTATTTGTAACTGCACACGCCCATCCCCATATAGTACATCAGCTTCATTTGGTGCTGACCCTGGTGGTATGACTATTAAGGGTTGTATTCAAACCATGCTGTTCCTCTCTGAAGGGACTAAAGACATGCAAGCCCCAAATGTGGTACCTTGTCTTTTGCAGAAACAGCAGAAGCAAGAAGGTTACTTTTATCTCCCCTCTACCCTTCTTCCTTGAAGCAGATTATAAGACCTTCATTTGAAAGGTGCCCTCTTTATACTTAGAGAAAAGTTGCTGAAGACACAGAAACATCCAGAAAAAAATACTAAAAGGACTTGCTAATTTTCTGACCATTTATCACCATTAGATCATTTACGTTTATTTTTCAAGAAGATTCCTTCCCTACTCTCCATGTAAAACAGGAAATTAGAGGTTGCTTTTGCTAAAAAGCATTCTTTACATGGACATACAGATATCCAATAGGTAAATGAAAGCATGGTAAAAGCTTGGCGACTCTGCTTATTTTACATCTCTTTCCTTTGCTACATTAAAGTTTGGGTCAGACTCCTCCTCAATTCTGATTAGACATATTAATTATTTAATGAGTATTCATCTAAAACTGGACATTCTTCCCCTTCACAATGCTAAGAGTAACTAAGGTTTTCTCAAGATTTACGGGGACATCACAATAAGAGATTACCAATGTCCAATTTTCACAGCATCTTGTTACAGACCACCAGCGTGGTTCCTAGAAGATCCCAGTCATTTTCCTAAACCTGAAGAAATGCCACCTTGATTTCTCCCAAGTTATTCTGTCCTGTAGTCACCTGGAATTTCAGAAACAGTAGGTCTGAGGAGAGTAGAAACTATCCTCAGGCAGGAACAACAATTTGAGATAAGGATCAGCCAGACCAGATCTTGACCTAGACTGCTTGACTGTGGGTACTTTTTGCTCCAAGCTCACTTTTATTTCTTCCCCATAACATCCTTAATCTCTTGTCAGTATTACAAAGATAGGGGGTGAGGACTCTTGGTCACTCTTGGTTCTTCCAAGTTTGGCCACACTAAATACGTTTCTTCCTTTACTATTCCTTTTTTATTTGAACTTTTTAGTACAAGTGATCAGGCCTAGTTTGTGAGGATTCTTGGAGTTTGATCTCTGGCTGAGGCCTCTGGTAACATGTTCATCAAACCCATTTCTTTTGGTCTCTATTTAGTTATGAATGTTCTAATACTTACATTAAATAAATTTATGTATGTTTATCTTATTAATGTGCTTTTGTTATAAAGGAATCAGCCATAAATCTAGCAATAGTCAAAAAGAGCTTTCTAATCTATATCTCTTTTTTTAATATTTTATTTTTTATTTATAGTTGGACACAATACCTTATTTTATTTATTTATTTTTATGTGGTGCTGAGGATCAAACCCAGGGCCTTGCATGTGCTAGGTGAGCACTCTACCGCTGAGCCACAACCCCAGCCCGCCTATATCTCTTTATACTCAAAATACATCACAACTTTCCTCATCTCTAATTTTAATAAGATCTATAGAATCTAAACTTACTTCTAGCCAAAGGATGGAAAGATAATGTGTTGAATGAAACTAGATTACTTTCCCTTTCCCCATTACTAGCTTGTCACAACGCATCATGCTTATGACATGCATGTTGGAGACATTATATGACAAATAAATTTCTCCCTAATTCTGCTGAACTGCTGATGTGCTTCCATTTCCCTCTCATCCTTGTTTTAATTTCAGAATTCAAAGACTTTGTATAAAAGGACCTGAGATGGCTCTGTTTCTGAACATGCTACAGGCAAATGGAAGTTCATTTTGTTTGATTTAGTTTTTAAATCTACAGTTGTCTCTTCTGACACAGATATGGTTATGAAATAGGGAAGTATATTCTTCCTGAATTAAATGTGGAGGATAGCTCATCATCTGGACAGAAGAATGGCAATCAAGCCAATTATTTGTACAAAACTATTTCTATATACTATGGAACTCAAGAATAATGTTGTATGATTTCAAATAATTTGTGGGCCTAATCACACTGTGCAAAATACAAAAAGCTATAGAAAACACAAAAGAGGGACAAACCCAAGAATACGATACTATTGTATTTCTACATAATTTTAGAATCCTTAGCTCCTGCTGCTTCCCAACATTCCACAGCACTTAGGTGATTTAGAGTTCTTTTTGTCCCTGGGTAATTAATAGCAAAGTCAATAACTATAATAATGAAGAGCTATTGGCTACATAGGATACAGATTGTTCTGTAAAACTGGCTACTAATCAAGGTACATTTATTATTTGAAGAAATGATTTAAATTCTGTATAAGTCACAGAAGGAAAAGAAGAACAAAATATTATAAATTGGGTAGATAGGAAGAAAAGAGAGAGGAGAGGTGGGGTCCCTTATTCCTCCATGTAATTTCAGCAGTTAGGACTGATGACATTCATTATCCACCTTGTACTTTTCCTCAATTTAATTATAGACAGCTCTACCTTCTCTAGGTAGTATTTTTGTGGGTGGGGGGAGGGGACTCAGTGATATTCACAGAACTGTCCCCCTCATGTCCAATCACAATAGCTCATGTGCAAAGGGAAACATATGAGGAAGTATGCAGATGTAAATTAGTAAAAAAAAAAAAAAAAAAAAAAGGTGGGGGGAGGCAGAAATGAACAAAAAGAATAAGAAGCCCAAAAAAGGATGGCAGAAATATTTATAAAAGCAAGGGCAGGAAAGTCACCAGAAAGAGAAAGGACGAGAACGAACCACAAGTGAGTGAAAACACGTAGGGAGAAATTGGTGGCTTGGCAGATTTACCATTTTACAGATTTACAGCCGGAATCTGCCTTTATCAAAATACATGTGTTGAGAGACATGGCATTGCATTTCTTATTACATATTGTGCTCAAACCCTCTGTGACCTCCTATTTTTAGTAATAAAAGTTATAATTTCAGCAAATTGGTTTTATCCATTAACTTCATAGCCTGCTTGATATAACCTGAGATTAAGTTAAATTTAAAGTCCAAGTGAGCTCAAAGGTGTGGGTGAAGGTTGTAGCTATTAGGTCTCACTGAATAATAGCTCTGCAAAATCCCAACCACATAAAAACCCCTGTTCTGGCAGTCATAGCAACCTCACCAGCTTGAGCTGCGATCCCTGACAGAGAGTTCACTGATTTTTTTTTTTTTTTCCCCATAGAGAATCCTGAAGCTTGCTGTTTGGGTTGACATTTTTACAACCATGTAGTTGAAAAGGGAAAATTTCAGTAACAGAGGGGCACATGTCATCTTCCTTTCTCCCCTCTCTCCCTTCTTTCTTTCCTCTTCCCTCTTTTCTTGCCCTCCTTCTTTCACTGATCACAACCGATTCATTAGTACACTTCCAGACCCACAGTTTGAGGATATAAGGGTTAGAGCTTTACAATGACAGTTACTAAAACTATAACTTTCCAAATATATTATACATTCATGAGCAAAATGTGAAGCCCTGGGGGAGAGTGCAGCGAGCTATGATCTATGGTTTACAAGTGCTGTCGTTGGGAGAAGTTACATGGGACTCTTCAGAGAACTCGGCAGGTGATTTATTCCTGTTTAGGGATTTTGGGCTGCCCAATAGGCACATAAATTGAAACAAGCTGACGAATGGCTTCTAAACTTCAGTCCTGATATCTCAAAAAGGTACTGCATGTGCTCTGGGTACAGAATCCCTTGGAGCAGAGATCTCTGAGAGCTGAGTGTGACAACTTTCAAGTTGAGACTCAGAAAACCATACCCCACAAGACATGGTGCTCTGACACTCTGAGTGGCCTTTGTTTCTACCTCAGAATCAAGGTCCCTGTGACCTTCCCTGGTTTCTCCCCATCCCTGCACACCCAGGCTTTCTGCAAAATTCTCTTATCTAACTCTGGACTGACCGAAGAACCAATTACCTCTGGTGGCTTCCTTAAGTTTTCATTAAGTAAACTCATATTGCAGGAAGAAAGACTGAAATCTGTCAACTCACCTGGCCAGATTTCTGTCACACAACATTGTCCTCTATTTCAGTCCCTCCAAAGAGTCATATATAAACCAGTGTCTGTGGGTCAAACAGACATTGTCCCAGGCAATTGTATACTCTCCAAACCCACTGAGGGTCCCTGAAAAATCATCTAATAGACCTCTAAAAACTGCCTACATCCCCATTACTCCCCCTACCCCATAGAAACAGGGGTATATAAATTTCTGAATGATGTTTATCCTAGTGGATAATCACATTTTCCTGATTGTCCCACCTGCTAAGACTTTTTTTCCTCCCCTGCACGTTAATAGCTCTTTGCCTCTTCTATTTAATCTGAGCTTGTCAGTTTATTTCAGTGAAAATTCATGGGGTGGAAGAGAAATTTCACATTACCCCTACCTACATTTTTGTGCTGAGTTTTCTCACCTGTCAAATGTAAGGAAGAGAAGGTTTTCATGAATCCCAGCTGAGACAGCTTCGGAACATTATCGACAAGAGTGTCTTCCCCTGAGGTTATCACATTCAAGACAGGTTGGCCCAAGATAAGATTCACTGTAGGACAGCAGCCTGCTCATCACACAAATCCACAGTGCTCCCGTGACTAGTGATGGTGCACTCAACTATGAATAAATTCCCGGAATTCAGTTTAACATATCAGAATAATCATTCATATAAAATCATACATCTATCTGTTGTCTGTGCCCTCTTTCTAACCAAATACTGAATTTCATTCGGTAGGTATTTAATAAGTGTCTAATAGGGGAAGGAGTAGCGATTATTGTAAATGAGGAAGACAAGCACACTAAAACAAAAATCTTATGTTCAGAAAAAGTTCATTCCAGAGTGGGTGACCAGCCTATTAAAAACAAATCAAAATAGGCCCCAAGAATCTATAGTGGCAATGTCCAGAGTATGTTTAACACTGCTAAATGCTTAAAAAAAAAAGATTCCTGTAATGTATTTGTATAAAGACTATAAAAGTGTACATAGCACAGCCCTTGAAGGTGTTCAGATTAGTGAAGGTGTCAGGAGTGTCAATGAATGTGTCACATGGGCCATAAATACTCTAAAAGCAGAAGACACAGGGGCATGTGGGAGGGAGTGGAGAAGATGTATACCTGTGACCAGAATATGTGTGAGGGGTGAACAAAGTGATGGAAAGACTCACAGAGAGGACAGCATTTGTTTTAGGTCTTCAGGATTATGCAGGACTTTTCCAGCTGACCTAATTTAGCTAGGGTGAAGGCATTACAGATGTAGATAATAATCCTATTGTTTTAATAATAAGCTGAATTATCCTGCCCAGCTGGAAGGTGTGAATTTAGTCATGGTCAAGAATCTGAAGGGAAGAGCTGACCTGAGCATGAGGGAGCAGGAAAGGGGAAGCAAGAGAGGCAAAGAAGGTAGATTCAGCCATGCCAGCTCTTCTTTCTCTCTAAACAGCAAACTTGATTTTGTTGAAATCTGGGGTGATAGAGTAAATGGCTCCAATTTGTATTTTAGAAATGCCACTTGGTAAATTAATGTCACTTGGAGGGGAGTGATTTGGAATGACAGGATTGTAGGTGGAGAATCACTTTCTCAGTACAGATTAGGCGTTCAGCAAAAGATTGGGAGTTATTTTGTTATTTAATTGTTTGCTTCCCTCATTTTGGTTACTTGTAATGTGCCCACATGGTTCAGATTACTTGCTAACTACCCACAAAAGGAGGTGACATGTACCCAATTAATAATGCTTTATTGAATAGGGCTGATTGCAATCAAAATAGGGATATTTAAAATATTACTAATTGTTTATGTTTTGTTGAGTGGTGAGAGAAGAAACTCTTCAGTGAGTTTTATCCTAAGCTAACAAAAAAATAACAAGTTTATAATCTGCTATCTAAAACTTTACTTAAAAAGAATTTTAATGATGTAAGGAAATTTCCACAGTGAAATAAAGTGAATAAGTTGGATGTAAAATATGATTGCTATTTTTTAAGCATAGATACTTGTTTATATATATGTATATGACGAAAACATGTCACTATGTTAGTTGCTCTCTTTAGAATAATGGGTGGTTTCTTTGTGTTTGCACTCATCTATGTTGTCAAAAAAAACCCTATTTCTGTCAGTAAAACCATGTATTTAAAAAAATAAAATACGGAAAGTTTCATGAATCTCCTTCTTCTCTGTGTTGGAATGAATTTTGGAGCATTTCAGAGCATTTCATAACATTTTTATATTATGGAAAAATGATTATGTTGTCAAACATCAAAATGCCATTTTATTCGTTATAGAAATGAAGCCGTGAAATTCAGTTTAAGATTTCTCTGTATATATTTTGAGTCATTAAGACTCTTTGTTTGCAAGTGAAAATAATCTGTTCAAAAAATAATTTATAGGGCTGGGGATGTGGCTCAAGCAGTAGTGCGCTCACCTGGCATGCACGAGGCACTGGGTTCCATCCTCAGCACCACATATAAATAAAATAAAGATGTTGTGTCCACCGAAAACAAAAACAAATAAATAAATATTAAAAAATTCTCTCCCTCTCTCTCTTTAAAAAAATAATTTATACTATTTAAGGAAAGAATGTGCAGATGATGGGTAGACCTAGAGATACAAAGAACATAACTTTAGGGATCAAATTCATTAATCCAACAGTATTCTTTCTTCATTTCATTTTATTCCCTTTCTCTTTGGTTCTTCAACTTTCTTTCTTCTTCAGGTTAGAATTAATCTCTCTTACTTCAGGCATGTATTCTTTTCACAGCATAGGCCTAAAAGTTCCAGTAAGGAAAAAAAAAGGGAGGGGGAAGAAAAAAATAAAAAAATATCCCTTCGAAATTATATATCAATCCCAGGTACAGCCCTGTTTGGTTAAATATCTTCATCACAGTAGGCATAATTACCAGGCTCAGAGAAGGGAACAAGCAGCATCCAGGCTACTCTCATGAAACCCTTTGAAAACTGAAAGCTGAGGAATATGGTTAAATCGCTGTCCTGCAGACCATTCTCAACTTTGGTTGGAAAAGACGGAACATACAGGTTATGAGTGAAAATGGAGAGTTAATGTGGTCCATTTCTATCCCTTCTTCCTAAACTGGATGTTATTTAGAAGCCTTCTATGTTAACCTGGCCCTGGAAGAAGCCCTGATATGGTGAGC
Organism: Urocitellus parryii; assembly: GCF_045843805.1. NCBI lineage: Eukaryota > Metazoa > Chordata > Mammalia > Rodentia > Sciuridae > Urocitellus > Urocitellus parryii. Next base: position 96,056,554 of record NC_135542.1, read on the forward strand.
AAGAATGTAAAGAATGATGTCTGAGGTCATAGACTTTTCCATCCTTGATCATATTTTATGCTTACTGTGTTCTTAGAAATTTTAACCATAGTGGAAACAGGGTAAAATTTCTAACTTTAGAACTATAACTTGACAATATAATTCTTGTGTTTAGAGGGCAAAAATAAATGGAATTGAAGTGGGGTAACTACTTACAAAACAAGTGGATATACCATGTAAATTATTTTCATGACGATTCTCTGAATTCTATAAATTTATTGCTACATACAAGAAAATATATTTTAACTAATTAAAATCAATTTTAATATCAAGGCAAAGTGACAAATGTTGTCATGAATAATATAAATGCCAATGTTTCCTAGGAAGAACATTCATTTCAAGTTTTCTAGGAAAATCTACTTCATATTTTATACTGTCTAAATTCCTTTATTGATTTTCTTTTCCAAAATGAAAGGAAACCAGGAGCTGCATAATTTTTACATTGTAGAATAGTCCCCCTCCATTGTTATGAACCTGATTTTGCACTAATGTATTTTAAAAACATAGTGAACTAGCAAACTTTTGTATGCGTAGTAATGATTTACGATTTGATCATAAGGGTTTCTTGACCATATCAAATATCAAGTTACACTTGGCTTTTGTAAAAAAAAAATAATAACCAAAACTTGTTAGCCATTTGTTCTTATAAATTAACTACAGAAAGATCAGATTATAGTTATGTTTTCCTCTGTAATGATAATGAAATGTTCCTTCATCCCTAAATGTGTCTTTTTAATACTTATTTGGATTTATACTCACTTGAAGAATGTGATTAGTTACTAGTTGTTTTATTGCATTGTATTTTGCACCTATACCATATAATTGCATAATTTTTATACTTTTGCATTTGTAGTTGCGCACTTTTTTGGAAGCCCCAACCTTTGTTTCAATATAGTACACTTATATTACTCCTTTATTCTCTATAATTTGTCTCCATCTTTCTTGCAGTATGATATTGGGTCAGTACAGTACACTTATATTCCTCTTTAGTCTCTATAAATTTGTCTCCATCTTTCTTGTAGTATGGTATTTTATTAGAGATCATGTATCTGTTAGTTAAAATACACTGATAGTGTTTCTGTCTTCTTTCAGTTTCCAAATCCCAACCATAGGTAACATTAGATGTTATTGTTTATTATTTGGACATAGAGTATATTAGGCAGTTGCATCATCTTCAAAATAAAAACACTCTCTTGCATTTGTGTTTCAACCGTTAATAAATCTAAGATGCTAGTATGTCTAACATCTTTTGGACATTTAGCAAATATTAAATAGTTAAAACACTCTCACTTCCCCTTCATACAGTCTCAGTAGTTCTAACTTTAGCTCATTCCTTTTACTTTCTAATTTTACTGGCTCTAAATTCTTACAGGTAATGGTAATAGTTTAGCTTTTGCTAATAGCTTATATCAATTTGCATTTTGTATGATAGTTTGCCGTCTTTTAAAAACTTATAAATTGACCCAGAATGGAATCAAGACTTCTATTTTTCCAGGTTCAATCTGCATAAAATATTTTACCAAAACCTCCAAATCACTTCCACATTAGCATAAAATTCATTATCTTGAAATGGCTAAAAACAAGGAGTGGTCTTTTTTTTCTGTGCTGTTTCTTTGGTCTCTGTTCCAGTGAGTATCTCTTTTCAGTCAGCTTCAGTCCAGCAGGGTCTTTCTTGCTTACTCTGTAACAAGCATTCCCCTTCTCAGGGTCTTTGCCCTGGCTTTCTCTCCTGCCCCAAATGCACACACTTTACAATTTCCCTTAGCCAAATGCTCATCTTTAAGTATTTGTTCAAATTGTACCTGCTCAGGAAGGTCTAACTTCATCATATTATTTAGACTGTACCTGGTCTAGAATTCTCAATTACTTTTATTTTTTATTGAATTTATCACTTGAAAATTATATTTAATTTGCAATATTTATCATATTTATTTTTCTAGTAGTTTAAGCTACAGGAGGGCAGGATTTAAGTGTGTTTTGAACACTGATAAATCCCTGTTGCCTGATTCATAGCTGGTACTCAACACTATTGAAAATAATGAATTTATTCACCCAATTATATTCTTATTCTCCTAATTTTCATTATATTGGCCTGGATTCCTAAAAAATTGGGGGATGTTTTATGTCTCTATCTAGTGATAGAGTGAGATTGCTTTTAGTATTTACGTATATAGATCTGGATGCCTTCTAAAGAAGATTAAATAGAAATCCTTCTTCCCCATTGTTTGTAGTTTCAATACACATTAACATAAATAATTTACATATTTTTCTCTTTCCATACCTAACATAATTAAATTACTATTATATAAGTATCTACTTTTATTACAAATGAATTTATTTGTATTGGAGACTATTAACATATTTACATAATTTTTCAAAATGTAAAAATATGTTTCCCTGGAGACAGTCTTATTTAATACTAATATTACAAAGAGACTGTATTTGAGGTATGAAAGGATTGGGTATTTAAACATCCTGACACTAATTTTTGTCTCAAATACTCTAAGCACCAGTTTTTGAATGTTTAGGAACAAAATAGTACTTTCCTCATGTGATTTTGTGAGGTACTGTAATAAAATCCCTAGTGTGATTCTCCCTAGATAGCAATGCTGTGAATATTTTGTTGGCACAAAGAAGCATGTTTGATATAACTTTGCAAGATGAAATGAATAGGTCCATATTCTCCCTTGGCAGATCCTCCAAAATTGAATTTGTATCTTTAATGCAGTCAGTATTTTTCAGATAGAAGTTATTTTGGAGCTACTTATAAAGGATTCTTTGTTAATCTGTCATGCCTAATAGTTCTTAAACTTGACAAGTTAGAGTTGAGTGCAGGGGCCAGAAAAATTTTCTATAAAGCGGTAGATAGCAAATAGTGTTGGCTTTGTGGACCCTACAGCCTCTGTCACAACCACTCAACTCTGATGTTATAGAACAATAGTAGCTGTAAACAATACATAAATGAATACGAGTGCCTCAATTCTAATAAAATTTTACTTACAGAAGCAGGCAGTTAGATTTGCTCTGCAGGTCAGAGCTTGCTGACTCCTAACCTAATAGTTTTACTGATCCTTCCATGAAATGGTTGTAAGGAAGGAAGGAAGAGGGAGGAAGGGATAGAGAAGAAATGCCCTCCCATAAATTTTGAGAGCCTTTCTCTTACAACAGTGAGCTCATAAATAAATTTTTTTTATCAAAACGATTATGTTTTTCCTGAAATTCCTTTAACGTACATTTATGTATTCTCAAAAATTCCTTCAAATTACTTTCTGAAAAATCTGTTGAACCTAATTTGAAGCAATTATCTTTCCTGAAATTTAGATTAGGACATGTTATTTTTTTTTCTCTGTTTCTGCCATCAGCAAATTGGAGTTTAGAGTTCATTACTACCCTCGTTTTAAATATTTTTTTTCACAGTGCTGGGGATTGCACACAGGGCCTTATGCATGCTAGACAAGTGCTCTATTGCTCAGTTATTATCCCTGATTGGAGGTCATCGAAGGGAAGGTGGCTGACCCTTGTTTAGGGGTTGTTTTATTCAGGTTTCGCATTGCTGTGATGACAGTAACAAATAAGAATAACTTAGAGGAGGAGATGCTTATTTGGGCCTCAGAATTTCAGAGGTCTCAGTCCACGGAGGGCAGACTCCATTGCTCTGGGCACACACTGAGGCAGCACATCATAGTGGAAGAGCCAGTGGAGGAAAGCTTCTCAGCTTGTGACAGGCAGGAAGCAAAGAGGGAGAAAGAAGTGGTAAGGGGACACGGGAAAGATGAACCCTTCCTGAGAGCACCCCCACTGTCCCACCTCCAGCTACAACCTACCCCAACAGTTACCACCCAGTCCATTCCAACTAGGATGAACTAATTAGGGTTCCAACTCTCACAGTCCAATCAGTTTCCATTCAAGCATTCCTGCATAAATACATGAGCTTTTGGAGACATTCATATCCAAACCATGATATTGGTACAGATAAGGGTCAAGGGTCTTCCATGATTAGCCCCTGCTTGCAACTGCAATCAAGGCTAGTGTATCTACTCTCCTTGTTTTAAAACTTGAACTTATTTAACTGGGCTACAGAAGTTTTCTCTTACTGCAACTTTTACATTTAAGTCAAAGAAGAATGTCACCTATCTTCTAAGTGATCATAATCGAAGTTGATATTATTTGAAACTGGTCTAATTTTTTGAAGCCACACTTTTATTTAATGGACAGTATAGAAATTTTGTGACTGTATAGGCACTTTACAACTTAAAAGGAGTATGAAGTGGAGGTGTAGCCTCTTAAGAAATAGTTAACATGTTATTAACTACTAAGGCACTAAACTTAAAATGGCTTTGTGAAATAATTTGACACACCAAAATTGTATTATGCCACCAGCATATAATAGCCCAACTGTTCTCATAACAAAATTCCACTAGACATTTTATAAGCCCCATATGATTTGAAGGCCTCAGAGTGATGTGTATACCTAGCTAGGTGAACTAGAACTTTCTGACAGGCCTTTCTCCTTCTATGGATGTTCTCTGTCTTATCTATCACATTATTCCAAGAAATTGGCCCGTTTCTTTTCTCTGAGGTGCACACTCTCAATAATGTGAAAAGATTTATATTCACAAAATCAAATATGAATAGCACTTTGCAGTTCAGAAAGCCATGGCTTGCTCTACTTCATTCATGCCTCATTTAAATGCCAATTTCATGGGATAGTCTTTCTGACCACAGTTTCCAGCATATTGTATTCTGACTCTCTGGTAGGTTCTATTCCTTTTTGTTTTGTCAAAAATAATTAACACTATTGGGTTGTATGCTTTATATTTATTATTATTATTATCATTATTATTATTTAGTATATGTCTTCCCCATGTCATTCCAGAGGGGAAGCAAGATGAAACCAAAGGTTTTTATGATGTTTAAATTACTACCTGGTATGGAGAAAGTGTTCAATAAATATGTGTTAAATGAATAACTAAATAAACCTTGTCTGTTGGTAATGCATCGATGAGTTTTCTCAATAAAGCGATGAGGAAAATGAAAGACCATAATTGCTAACGTTCCTAAGGTTCTTAGTTCTTAGTTCTTAACACCTCCCACTCCATCTCTGCCATATGTAATGGATTGGGTACAGGTCTATGAGGACTAGGTGGAAAGTAAGAGGATAGAGCCATTTCTCTGGTCTCAGAGGTTGAGGATAACGTGATGGTGAGTGAAAGAGAAGAATAGGCTCCTCCTTCTGAGCAGATTGTCATTGGAAGCTTGTATATAGGTTTAACTCTCACACCTGATTTAGCCTCTTCAATGCCTGTTGTTTCATTGCCTAACAAGAATGATGCACATTAATGTCTGTGACCAAAGATGTGGGAAAACACTTCAAGGTCATAAATCTACGTTCTGCATATGAAAGAGTTGACATGCATTTGAAGGATGCTGGTGTAAAGCAGATGCTATGAGAAATAGGATGTTCCACATTCTGCCATATTTTTAAAAGACTGATGACACATTATCAATGCAGTTCCCAAGAGGAAAGATGAAATAAAGAAAGTTGAAAATTTATTCTTATGAAGAAATTTCGCATGCATGTTTGACTGCATATATTTGATGTATATATGCATATACATATATACACATACACATTCTAATATCTATATTTACATATATACAGTCTCATCCATCAATTGCTAGAAGTGCCAGCATTGAATAATGGTTGAAAGCCTGGCTTAGGATTCAAAGGTCCACTATTAATGAGCTCACCTATTTGGGAGAAAATCTCCATTTTAATTTGGTATCTTTAATTATAAAAATGAGATGATAATAAAATCAATCATGTAGTACTACTCTGAAGATTGCATAACTTAATAGATCTGAGGAGTTTAATATATTTACCTGGCACATTGCAAGTCCTTACTAAAGTTTAGGTATTCACATTCAAGGCACCGAATATAAACTTAAATGCTGAAATACCAATAAATTAACTATAATAAATCTCATAATGCATTGTTGACCTTTTGAACACCTTTATTATCACATGCTGAGAAAGACAAATGGGAAAGAATTGGTAGGGATAAAATTATGAGCTGAGAATTCAAATTAATATAGAAATAAAATAATTTATGGTGCCTCTGTGTTTGTATTCTCTTGATTTATCATTTATTGAGCATCAGAAATAATTTTAATTGAGCTTTCATAATTCATGATTTCAATATTCTTCATGAGCATTTGACACTACAAGTTGTTTAATAGAATAAAAATATGGACCTTGCTCAGGGAACATGATCTACATTTCAAAGTAAAAATTTGTTTTTTCCTAAAAAAAAATATTGGTGAGACTACATACAGAGTGGAAATTTAACAGCGCATATCACACAATGTCATAAAATACTTCTGAGTTAGAGAAGCAGTGTAAGACCCTGATATATGGCACTTTGCAATTACAATTTCAGACAGTCTACCAGGGAAATGAAATCCTCTATAGACAAGATTGTGTTTACTAGATAACCCTCACTATTCCACGGTCTATCTATAATTTAAGAGTTCATTCACTCAAAAAACTTCTTTAGTAACATGGGACAAACACTATTAGCTGCATGAAAACTCAGACACAGTCCTCAATGACTGGAGGAACTACCCAGGTAGAGAAAATGCATCCCCATCTCTATTAGATTCTTCTTGTACCCCCAAATCTGCAATCTGTCCTCTTAGGCTGCTGTTATTCTTTATGTAAAGGGACAACACTCTTTGCCTCTGAGATTTGATTTATGCTTCCATTCTTGCCTCCCCCATCCATCTAAACTTTCATTGTCCTGGTGAACACTGCTTAGCTTTGAGGTTTCTGCTGTGATATTACTCCTTCATGTAATTCTTTTCTTATCCCCTGTCCTGGGTTTTATCAACTGCTTTGTGACAATCCATCTTTCCTGTAGGAGAGTGCTTATCACATTATCATTAATAATCACATAGGAACTTCTTTTCTCCTATGGCTTATTATATGCCCTATGAGAATAAGAAACATACACACTGCTGTATAGCATAATAGTGTGCAGTCAATAAATATCCACCAGATAAATGAAAGAATGAATGACACCTGACAAATTAAGTTAGAATGAGACATCTCTAAGAAAAAAGTAGTTTATATTTGGGGAAGATTAGAAAGTTTACATTGACCCTCCTTAATTTTTTACATTTTTATTTTACTAAATATTAAGATTTCTTACATAATTTTGATGCTCATATGTTTGGGGGATAAAAATGAAATGACTGTCATTACACCAGAAGGTTTGTTTTTAACTCACAGATCAAATGTGCCTTAATATATATTTTTTTCATTTAGATTTCAACTGGTTGATAGGATTGCCATTTTAATACACATAATTGGAGATTTGCTTATTCATAAACAGCCTATTTCTCATTTGGAAAAAAATAAACCAGTTAACAATATTTTTTAAAAAGAAAGTTTATATTAAGTAATTACCCTTTCATATGACTCTTGTAAGCATGGATAGAACTTCCCAGACAGACCAGAAGACAAGAGCATTTATAGGAAAAAAACTATCTGTAAAGGTGAAAGGTATAAAAAATAGCTTTTTTATAGAGAATATTTTTTGTGTGTATGTGGTACTGGGGATTGAACCCAAGGCCTTGTGCATGCGAGGCAAGCACTCTATCAATTGAGCTATATTCCCAGCTCAGAATATTTGTTTTTTATATACAAATTTTATAGAGTTTAATTGAATATACAATAGTTCTGAAATAGGTGGATGAAGCATTGTGGTATCCCAGAGGTTCTATATCAGCTAATTGATGGTTTAGACACACAAGAACATAAAGTAAAATGGAATTTGAATAGATTTTATTATTGTAGGAATTTTAGGAGGCATTTTAATATCAATGTACTACATCAATGCACTTTACAATTTTTTACAGTGTATATGGAGCCTTTTAAAGTTTACTTATAGAGCTCTCCTTTTTTTGCCAAGACAGAGTAAAATGAGGTATTTCGGTACACAGAGAAGATGTTGGGAATCAGTGGTTTCCCAAGTAGGGTGCTTTGCCCCCAAAGGACATTGGCAATATTTGAGCATATTTTGTGTCATCATAGCTGTGTGAGTCTGGGGTAGTTACTCGTTTTTAGTAGATAGAGGCCAGATTTGATGTCAAACATCCTACAAAGCACAGGAAAATCCCCACAACAAATTATTATTCAACCCAAAATATCAATACTGTTAAAGCTGAAAAATCCTAAGAGAGAAAGAGCAAGAGCTGTGGATTAAGATCCAAAGTGTCTATTTTGCTGCCTAATAGTTGTTAAATATTAAACAAATCATTTTTAATGTACCTTGACCTCAGGTGCTTCACTGGAAAAGCAGGAATGAAATCACTTAATTTGAAGGTTAACCTTATGTTAAGCAGGGTAATATGTATAAAATTGTGAAGCAAAATAACTGTCACAGAACAGTCACGTAATAACAATTGTAGGAGCTAGATGGAGTTGGTTGTTTTGGGTTTGGTTTTTCCCAAGATTCCTATTCACTCTCTTAATTAAGAAAGCCGAGTTGCTTGCTGTAAAAGTTTATTTCATGGACACCCCAGAAGAATTTGCTCAGACTGGTTCAAATTTAGTACTTTATGCCACTAGCCTCAGTTAGCATCCTGAGAATGGGTACATGGTTCAAACTGTAGCATGAGTGTCTTTTTCAAAAATTCTGAACAAAACAAAACAAAACAAAACAAAAATACTGTTTATACTTTGTCAAGGCTATGATAAAGTTGTCCTGGATATGAGTCAAGATCACTTACCATTAGAAAGTTTGAAGGTGGCACTGACAGGAAGGCAAACATGAGATACACAACTAGTATGACTAATTCAGCCCTATATCCACTCATGATTGAAGCCAGCTGCCACTGTCATTTGAGGTAAGTAGAGTCAGCACAGCCTCTATTTTTCTTTAGCTAGTTTCTCTTTCACTTGAGATAAAAGGAGTCCTAACAAACAGAGGCACAGCATTTTTTTGGTAGAAAATACAGAATTCTCATGTGTTCTAATATATATATATATATATATATATATATATAGTAGAGTTAATAGGATTTTCCTAGGAACCTAAATGGATGGTGTCAATAAATATTAAAATGTTTCACAAACAATAATGTGTCATATTAATGAAATACAATGTTAGAGTTTCCAGAACCTGAATTTATATTTTAGATTTCATCCACTGTGCTAGCTTTTGAAGACTGACTGCTCTCAAACAAGCAGTCATTAACACAATTTTTTTTTTCTGTATTCTGTTTTTAAAATGTAGTTTCAAATTTTAGTCGCACCTGGCTTATTATCCTTAAGTAACCAATACTGACTTTCCCAGGAAAGATCTAAAAAAGGCAAACAATTAATTAATTAATTAATCAAGGAAATTGAAAATATCATGAATGTGGTTGTTATATAATATAGAATCATAGAAGACTCTCTAGGCATATTTAACAGATTTGTTTACTCAGTAAATACTTGCTTACTGAGCATGCATTGTATGGTGGCTACTATTGCAAAAGGACTGCTATGTTTGTGTTAATTGCAAAGAAAATAAAATAGCTTAGGAAAAACCTTTATAGTTTGTACTATGAGTATAAAACAAGAGATTATAATATGTGTGTATACATAATTATGCAAGTGGTCAGTCAAGTCTTTTCTGAAGAAGGAATATTAAACTTATGTGAAAGTAGAGAAGACATGCAAATAGAATTTCTGGGACAGCATTCCAGGAAGTTGTAATATTTGATATAATAGTCCCCAGGAAATTAGGTTATTGCAGTGAAGGAATGGAAAGAAAGATAAGAAGGCTTAAATATGGCATGAAAGACAGGATAAAGAAAATAGATCTACTTAAAATTTGTACTAGTCTTGCCACTAAATGATACTTGCAAAAGCTTGATAAAACAAATAAATAAAACAAATCAGCATTTTCTGTATTATGTAAACATGATCTATATTTCCATAACATTATACTAAAAATCCAAGACAGAAGCCAAAGACAAAATTACACTAAAAAGAATAAAAAATAAATAAAAAGATTACAGATACCAATAAATTTTGAGACGATATAGATGTTAAAATTATCTGACAATGACTATAACAGTAGTGCAGAAAGTAAGGGTAAATTCTCTTTAAATAAGTAGGGAGTTTTGCAAACCCAAGTAGAAAAGTAGGAGACAAAATATTACTAAATGGAAATTTTAGAACTAAAAGTAATTGAATGGGCTTCATACAAAACATTGGAATTACATGAAAAATATCAGTAAATTTTAAGACATATCAGTAGGAATTATCTGATAAAAAAGGAGTAAAAAGATTGGGGGAAAATGAACACAGAGTCTTAGGGTCTTATAGGGAAGTTCCAACAGTTTAATTTTTGCATTATTATAATATCAAAAGAAAATTGTGGTGCAGATAAAACATGGTTAAATCATGACTTGAAACTTCTGAAATTCATTTAATGTGATAGATTTAGAAATTGAATAACTCAAAGAACCCAAAATCAGGTAAATTAAAAAAGCATTCATAAAAAGATATATCTTAAATCAAACTCCTAAAAACCACAGACACAAAATTCTAGAACAACTAAAATAATCATACAAATAGATGATGAAACACTCATTGCAAGTTAAATTATAAAAATACAAAACTCAAGAAAAAAATAAAGAAAACAGAAAAAAAACGAAAAAGAAAAGCCAATAAAATGGGAGACATAATAAAACATTATCAATAATCATACTAAATGTAAATGGTGTAGTGAAACTAATTAAACAATCAAAGATAATGAAAATATATTTTCCAAACAAGTAAAAAGGAATTTATCATAGTTAAAATTTATGCTCTGAGCAACACAGTGGTAAAAGAAGAAAAAGCAAGCCAAGTCTGGGAAAAACATTTTCCAATCACGTATTTTAAGAAGGACTTCTATTGGGCATGGTGGCACATGCCTTTAATCACAGCAGCTCAGGAGGGTAAACAGGAGGACAGAATTTCAAAGCCAGCCTCAGCAATTTAGTGACCCTATGCAACTTAGTAACCCTATGCAACTTAGCAAGACCTGGATTCAAATAAATAAACAAACAAACAAATGGGGGCTGGGGCTAAATATATAAAGGAAACTAAACACTCAACATTTAAAAAAATGTGTGGAAGATTTGAACATATACCTCTTCAAAGAAAATATGTAGATGACACAAGATGTCCGAACTCCTTTGCCATTAGGATAATAGAAATTAAGAACATAATGAAATACTATCATTCTAGGATAAAAAAAATTACAATGCTAGCACTATCACAATACCTACTTCTGGCAAGTATGTACAGCTATTGGGATTCTCACACTTCAGGAGTGAAAAATGATAAAGTTACTCTGGAAGAGATTAGCAGTTTCCTTTTAAGTTAAATATTTGTCACATGAATTTGTCATCTCACTCTTATATATTTACTCTACAGAAATGAAATATTATATTCACGCAAGACTTATACATGTTATTTATAGCATTACATTTGTAATCACAGAAAAATGAAGATAATGTAAATATCCTTTACCAACTGAATGTATAAATAAATATTATACACCCTACCACAGAGCACTACATACCAAAAGTGGGGAAAGGAGATGAACAATATGTGTCCATAACATTATTCATTTCAAAGTTATTATGATAACTTAATAAAAAGTCATTATTAATATGACATACATCATAATGAATGATCCCTTAATATGATATCTGAAAATGGTACACAGATTATTTGCTTAACCTAAGGTTTAAAAGTAGAGGGAGAGTTTGACACAAAGAAGTAGTACTTGGTAAAATTATAGAAATATTGTATATTGAAATTGCCAGGGTGATTGCTTGAATATAACTATGTATTAAAATACATACATTGGTAAACAGTAATAAAAAGTTAATTTTTATATAAAGATACAAATTTAAAGAATATCGACACAAATTTTAGATGAGTATTTTAAAAGATCATACATTCAAAGACAGAAATTGTGTTAGAAAATTAATTTATCATAAGTAAATGCAGATTATATTTGTGGGGACATTTTGTTATGCACATGTGCATAAAGTTTATTAACCATAGTTTGTGAAAGGCTCTTGCCAATTTCTTTAAAAAAACATATACAATAAAAATGGTTAAATTCATATTAAGGTAATTAGTTTATAGAAAACTGCATAAAGACCAGATATAAAAACTGTTTTCATCTCACTGTCAAATAAACATAAGTTTAAGAAGATACGTGATTTGAAAATGTTTCTCCCAGACTTGGCTTGCTTTTTCTTCTTTTACCACTGTGTTGCTCAGAGCATAAGTTTTAACTATAATAAAGTCCTTTTAATTTGTTTGGAAAATATATTTTCATTATCTTTTATTGTTTAATTAGTTTCACTACAATATTTATCTTTAGTATGATTATTACATGTAGTATGAATATTATATTTTCAGAAAAATCTTAGATGGATGTATGTGTACATGTCAGCACATTCATGCGTATGTTTGGGTCTATGTACTTACATGGATATATGAGAAACTGGGATATGGGAAAATGAATATCCATGTATATTAGGAGCAGAAAATTTGAATTGTAATGCATTTCTTAACATTTTTCAAAAATTTTGAAGAACTCTGCGTTTAGAAATCAAATAAGGGAATAATCATGCATGTACACGGAAATATACGATGGGCTTTTTAATTGTAGAGTGACTTACAATATTGACTTAATTAGTGAAATATAAATATAAGGGTTTCCTTAATAACAATGATGAAAATAATAATAATAATAATAATCTTAGTAGCTATAGAAATAATTATGAAAAAATGGTTACTTGGGGAAAAATAATCCCAATGCATTTTTTATAGATTGGTTAAAGAAAAAAACAGATGACTTGCAATCTTTTAATAAATAATTGATATTTCTTAATTGTGCACAACCAAAATGACACAAATTATGTATATTATGCTATATACCTTCTAATCCCTCTATATATGCGCTCTGTAATCTCTCCTTCCTTCCCTGGGGGAGCAGTGGTCTTCCTTTGAAAGCTGGTTTATAGTTGGTTTGGTCAGTGTAGGGCACTATCAGAATAAAATGTTAGAAAAATATTGAAAATATTTTTTCTTCAGCTTTCTCCTAATGTCTGTTATTTGATCTTGATTCTATCCATTGACCAAAGATCATAATCCTATTAAGTGGTTAATCACAATAATGGGATCCTAATTAGGATAAGCTATAGTCCATGTATGTATATATGTCAAAACACACTCTAATGTCATGTATATCTGAAAAGAACAAATAAAATAATAAAATAAAATTAAAATATAAAGACTAAAATCCATTAATTTCCAATAACCACTGCCTCCTAATCAGACCCAGGGCTTGTGATGGCTTTACAAGGGCACAACACACACCACAGGAATTTTCAGTATGTCTTTTATTATCCCTCTCTGACTTTTTTTTTTTTTTAAGCTAAACTCTGTCTTTAATCACTCCTGTTTTGGGGCACCCAGGGATTGAACTCAGGGGCACTTGACCACTGAGTCACATCCACAGCCCTATTTTGTATTTTATTTAGAGATAGAGTCTCCCAGAGTTGCTTTTGCTTTTGCAGAGGCTGGCTTTGAATTCTTGATCCTGCCTCAGCCTCCTGAGCCACTGAGATTACAGGGGTCTGTCACTGCACCAGGCTAATAACTTCCTTTTAATTAATGGTACTTTTTGCCAATACCCTAAACAATACCTGATAAAAATAATAGGAGGCTATTTGGATCACTTTTTGACCACAATTTATTATTCATATTAAACTTTTATGTAGACTACTATTTCTTTGTTTCTCATATTTTTAGTAAAATGTAAACACACTTACGTTTATTGAATTTTGTAATTATGTTAATATAGTTATAAGGAAAATACACAATTTGCTAAAATAAATAAAATACATAATAAATAAATTTGCTAAAATAATATTCGTTTAGTTTTTAAATCAGTCATGGATATACAGTTTTGTAAAACAAAATGTAAATAAAATGCAGAAAAAAATTTTTTTTTGGTCATGCTGGGTATTGTAGCCACAGCCTTGTGAACATGCTAGGCAGGCACTCTACCAACTGAGCTATATCCTCAAAATTTTTTTTAAATGTAAAAGTACATACCTACATATTTTATATTTTAATTCCACTTGTGCAAAAGTACTCTGTGAAATTGCTACAAAAGCTTAAAATATATTTGATCTCAATTTCTGTGAGTAGTTTGTGAGCTTACATCAGTTTGTAGATCATATTATTGGTGGCTCTTGTCTTAACTATGGAAAAGTCAGCAATGAATAATGTGATGTCTATATCTATTTGTGTGTGTGTGTGTGTATATATATATATATATATATATATATATATATATATATAAATTATATTTAACCTACATTTACACATCTACTTTTATCTATGTGTGTATTATGTCTTGATACTTAACCAGCATCTTGCTACTCATTAAGTACCAAATAAATATTGGTTAAATATGAAAATGACTACTTATTAAAAGGTCGGACAAGAAAATACAAAACACACACACACACACCTGTGAACACATATATGTATTTTTTACTTCTGAAGTATCAGAGGATATATTATTTTATATATTATCTGGGGAATGCAAATTATGCATAAAATATCTAAATGTTTAAATGGTTATACTTTCAATATGATAATTAAACTTAATAATATCATTTATAAGACAAGAAAAGTTAGAAAATCATCAAGGAAAGACCAAACAGAAAGAAGAGTTTAAATGTTTTGATATGATTTTAATGAACATAATATAGACTCTAAAATAAAATTCTGTACACAGATGCACACGCACACACACATACACACACACATACATATATATATATATATATATATATATATATATATATATATATATATATCATGAAAAGATACAAAATACTTGTTAAGTGAAATAGAACTAATAAATAAAGTGAAATACCATATTTAAAGGAGTAGGTATCTGGAAGATTATAAAAAACATTATGTTAAAACTACATATTTTAAAGAAATTATATATTTTTATATATTCTCTTTTTGCTTATATATAATCCTATCCTCACTGAGTTTATATTTTGAAATGAACAAATAAATGCATATAGATATTATAAGCCAATCTGTTTTAGTCAGGTTTTTTGTTTGTTTGTTTGTTTGTTTGTTTGCCACTTCAGCCAGAAGACCTGAGAAGAACATAGAGGAGGAAAGGTTTATTTGGGGATCCCAGTTTCAGGGGATTTCAGTCTCAGTTCAGAGACAGCCAACTCCATTGCTCTCAGCCCAAGTGATTCAGAACATCAAGGCAGAGGGTAGAAGGGTGAGGAGGAGAAAAGCAGCTCAGGATATTGCAACAGGGAAGCAGAGAGAGAAAACTCTGTTCAACAGGAAAAAAATAAAAGTCCCAAAGTTATGCCTCCAGTGATCTGCCTCTCCAGCTACATACATTCTACTGCCTACAGTTACCACCCAGTTGATCCCTATCAGGGGATAAATGCAGTGACTAGATTAAGGCTCTCAAAACCCAGTCACTGCACCTTTGAAACTGCCTTGCATTATTTCACTAAAGAGCTTTTGGGGGACACCTCCCATGTAAACTATAACACCTTCTTATTAAAAAAAAAAACATTTATAGAAACTTACAAAAATATAGCTAATAGAAGAAATTAATTAAAAAATGGATAAATCCAAGTAGAACCCATTTCCTGAATGGAGAAGGGGTTAGACACAAAATAAAAATTCTATCACCATCAATATTGTATCTTAAATTAATGATAAAATTAAATGAAAAGGCATTTGATAAAGTACAACAGCCACTTATATTAAAAAACAAAGAAAACAAAAATAGAAGACCATTAAAACTGACAGAAAATATGATTATAAATGTCAAACCTCTAAAAGCATTTCCAGTAATATCAGGACCTGGACAAGGATGTCAGCTAGCTCCATTTTTTAAAATAAAATATGTATTATAGGCTCTAGTGAATGCAATAAGAAATGAAATAACATCAGAAAAGGAGAGATAATATCATTTTTTAGCGACTTTTGAGATTAGTGAAGAGCCATTAAAATTGTTGCTTTACTTTTGTACATAGGCTAATTATAAGGTAATTACATTAAAAACAAAATCCTAGCTTTTCCTTCACTAATAGTGTCCTAGAAAAGTAGATCAAAATTCTTTTACAAAAGGTTTTATTGCCTGGCGTGGTGGCATACAACTGTAATCTCAGCTGCTCAGGGGCTGAGGCAGGTGGATCATGAATTCAAAGCCAGTCTCAACAATGACAAGGTGCTAAGCAGCTCAGTTAGACCCTGTCTCTAAGTAAAATACAAAATAGGGCTGGGGATGCAGCTTAGTGGTTGAGTGCCCCTGGATTCAATCCCCAGTACCCACCCACCAAAAAAAGTGTTATTTGCAACTAAGAAAAAAAAAACTAAGAAAAAAAAGTATGAATGAATTGCAGAAAACAGTCCAGAAGAAATGTTCTGTACAACTTCAGAAAAAATTCTGTGAGTCTATGCTCTGGACCACAAAACTTCTATGAATTTCATATAATTATGAAGACAACCACTTGTGAGAATTTCATTGATGGTTTATTGTTGTTGTTGTTGTTTTTGTTGTTGGGATTAAGTGTTAAGGTCTCCTTCATCTTTTAAGGAAAAATAGATGTGTAAAAACAAGATTTTTTTTTTTTTGCTCAAGAATAACAGAAAAAGAGGATACATGTTTTAATTTATATTAGAAAACTTATACTTCGAACACACCCATATTATAGTTATAAAAAATAATGTGTCAATGAACTAGAATAAAAAGACTATAAAAATAAATCTCTGGTGTATTTGATAATATCAATTATGAAAGTTAGATTGTTGTATTCTTCCAATTTAGTATGTTAATAATGGATTATAAATCGCTTAGTGTTATACATACACCAAGCTAGCTAGAGAACTTAAAATTTTAGTCCATCTTACACTATCTATAATTATAAAAACAAATTAGTCTTCTGACAACAGATCTATAATATTAACAATTGGTTTAACAATGGGACATTTAACTTATTAGAAACTCCAAAATTATCTCTCATACATTTTTCTCACATAGGACTTGATGATGCTGACATATGAGAGAATGAATTTACAAGAATTTGAGAAAAAGTAATGCATTTGAAATAAATGACTTTCTAAAGTATCTCTAAGAATTATTCTAAAATAATATGTTTAATGAGTGCTTAGGTGTATCTTTGAAATCAAGACTACAAATCCAAAAGCCATGCAAAAAAATTGAAGATGTTTCAATATAAAAAATAATTTAAAACAGGTTTTAGCAATGCTATAGACAAGGTAAAGTGACAAATGATAAATTTGAAAAAGTTAATTTCTATCAGCAAGCTGAGAATTATTTTATATAAAAGGCAAATTTTTAACTGACTAAATCAGGACAAACAATTCAAAGAATAATGGATATGAACGGACAATCATATTGGAACAAATTTAGTTAAAATATCATATAAAAATTTGTTCAGACTTATCAAGGCACAGGAACAGGCTGCATATAGAAGTATTCTATTGGAGTGAAATACCAATTTAAATATATCACTGAAAATATAAAAATATAAATAAATATATAAAATATTTTCCAGTGAATACAGCCTGTTATAGCTCCTGGTGAAATGAAGTGGGCAACAATCCATGAAGTTTGGAAATGCAGTTTCTTGGACATGATATTCCAAATTCAAATATTCTGTTTCATTAAAAAAATAGCAACTATATTTGAAGGTGTATGTACAAAGCTATTTACTGCAGTATTTGCTACAATATAACATAAAAGGCATGAAGTAAACTGATTCCACTTTAGTAGTATTTTAGGGCTAAATAACTTTATGGTACATCTGAAACATTGACTAGTAAAGAATAAACAGAAATATAGCAAATGATTTAGAAGAATTTCTATGAGTTGCTCTAAATGATAAAAGCAAGACACAAAAATAATATACTTTTGTGAAAGAAGGACAAATCCCAATGCATGTATGCTTATGAAATTATTTATACATATACTTTTATCCGATGGCAGAGGTGTATAGAAAAATATATAAATTGATTCATTTTGTCATTAGAGCAGACTCTTGGATTATTAATATGTGAGGCAGGAACCAAGCAATATGAAAAACAAAAGGATCATACTTTGTATCACATTATACATCAGGGAGAAAATACAGACAAATAAAAGGATTCATATATGTGAGTTCAGTATAATTTATGCTTGCAGAATTATTTTTAAGCTGAAATATGAATAGTTACAACAAAACACATTTAGAAATGTTTGGTGATATTTCTGGTCTCTTTTTCTCTGAGTAGATTGCTTCATTTCTGTACCACTTCAGTAAAGAAGTCACTTGCACCATATGTGAAACACCTGATAGTGTAACTCACAATGAGCAATGGAGCACCAATGTGCATAAGTATGTCATACTCCCTAGTCAAGCACATGAATATCAGTTGGCAATAAGTGAAGAGTCTATTATTTCAGGACACCTTTTCTTTTCTATTTAGCATTCATGAGAAGATGTTTTCTCTCCTCTTGATGCTGAGCTTGATCTTTCATTTCATAAGAGCAATTATTTGTTTAGATCTTACTAATGTTGGAATAATAACTAGATTTTAGGATTAAAGTCATATTATTGATTTGATGTATAACCCACCAGAGGAAAATTTGTAAGTTTCCTACATTTGATTTCAATGAAGAATAAATTGAATGAACCTCTCCCTCAGTGGTCTAACACATTCAAAACAGATGTTTCTTGTAATTATTAAGGGATCTACATTATCCTTGGGTCATTTTGTGAACTTCAAGAATATCAATTAATTTTATACATGCCCTGTCCTATTTAAAATACTCACTATTCCAGGAGACTATTGGAACTGAGTTGTAATCAGTTCTTATTGTTCCAGGTGTTTACATTTGAGGAGAGACCAGGTTTGCCTCTGCACATAGAACTATATTTTAATATGAGCTATGGGTCCAAATGGGACAATACTGAGATCCCTTAAGCCCTACAATTTCATTTTCCAAACCAAGATTTTTTTTTTTCAATTGGTGTTGAAAATTCCAGGTAATGAAGATAAGATAAGAAAGAAGATAGGATAAGAAAGAATAATTGAATTTTGTTGTTGTATTGTATAAGCTATTGAAAATGTCTTTTTGGTAGAGTTGAATGACAGAGAAACAAAAAAAAATCAAATAAATATGTAAATACTACGCACCTAATTGCAAGACTTTTAGCAAAGAGCCTAATTGGTAACAATACATAAATCAAAGTAAGTAACTATAATTAATTTTAAGTATTTGCATTTATGAATAATTTTAAATGATTGAAATTTACAGCTAATTTTATTGTATAAATTTGAATTGTACATTTAAATTAAGCATTATAAAATACTGAAGTTTTATTTTTATGCAAGAGAAGTTTAATACCCACACAAAAAGGAATTTAATCACTTTCATAATGTTTTGAACAACCAATAAAAAAAAATGGAAGTATGATATATATATGTATGTGTATATATACATATATATATGTATATATACACATATATATATATGACTTTATTGTCTTTTTTCCTTGCAAAAATGAAATAAATTTGTGAATATTCTTTTGTGCTCATTTTGTTTTACCATTCTTCTTTATTTTTATAAACTCTTCAATTTTATGATTGATGACATTTGTGTTGTTGTTTTATGGCTAAACCATAACATAAAACACCCATAATCTATTATTAGACATTCAGATGGGATCAACTTTTTCCTTATTTCACACAAAACTGTAAAAATTTCTCCTACACATTTGTTTTGAATAGTATACAGAGATA
Source organism: Urocitellus parryii (assembly GCF_045843805.1). Classification (NCBI taxonomy): domain Eukaryota; kingdom Metazoa; phylum Chordata; class Mammalia; order Rodentia; family Sciuridae; genus Urocitellus; species Urocitellus parryii. Next base: position 96,076,526 of record NC_135542.1, read on the forward strand.
ATGACAGCATGCTAAAATTATAAAAATAATTATATCATTATATAGTTAATGTATATATTACTTTTAACCTTTTGACTTTTTTGGTGTTCTAATACTGGTTAATTTTCTAAATGAAATCATTGTCTTCATACCTAATATAATTTAGTGAATTCATTTTTTTTATCTTATTAGCTAGATGATGAAAATTAAGAAACAGTACAGGAGGATATGAGTGTATTAGTCAGCTTCATGTTACTACAATGAAATGCCTAAGGCAATTAACTTAATAAAGAGAAATGTAAAATTTAAGTCACAGTTTTAAATATTCAAATCCAAGATCAGACAGTCTTAATGTTTTGGGCCTCTAGTGAGGGTGTTAGGTGGGAGCATTTGTTGCAATGATCAGTCACAGCCCAAGGCAGGAAGCAGAGAAAGAGAGGGTCACGCTCCTATAATCTCTTTTGGAGGTGTGCCTCCAAAGATGGAAGGATCTCCTACTACGTCCCACCTCTTAAAGGTACAAAAGACCCTCCCACACTGTCCCTCCACGGACCAAACCTTTACAAATGGACTTCTGAGTGACATTCAAATTCCCAAGCCAAAATCAGTTTGCGAATTGTTGGTTAAGGGATATAAAATTACAGTTATATAGGGGGAATAATTTCAAGAAATCTAGCAGCATGGTGATGATAATTATGCTATACTTTGAAGTTGTATCTTAAAATTGTATCCATTCTGGAAGTGGATATTCAGTGCTCTGGCCACAAAAATGATAACCCTGTGAGGTAATGCATGTGTTAACTAGCTAGATTTAACTATTCAGCAATGTTTATATACTTCAAAACTTCATGTTGTACATGATAAACACATACAATTTGTCAAATAAAAATAATAATTTTAAAATATAAATATTAGAGGAAATGAAAGAAAGAAAGACAAAAGGAAAAAAGAGAGAAGGAAGAAAAAAAAAGAATGAGAGAAGGAATATGGGAAAAGAACACTTGGGAAAAAGATATGTTTTGTACAGGAGAGAAACCAAGATGAAAAGTTCGGATTTCAAGAAGTAAGGAGATACGTGTTCAGACAAATGGATTTTACACTTGAGTATGTATACAATTTTATTTTGACATCTTTTTAAAAGACATGTTTCTACCAGAAATTTTATTTGGGGGACTATGGGGTGGAACAGTGGGATTTGCATTTTTAATAAGCTTCCAGGAAATGCTGCTGCTCTTGAGTAGCCTATTACAAACTTGACTGTCCTAATCAACTATGCAACTTATTGAATTTCCCAGAAGTGAAACTTGAAGCCAGCCATCAAGTCAAGCATTTTATTAAAGGAAGTGCTCCTAGCACACACTGGTAAGAGAATTGGGAAAGCAGGTCCTGAGGACGAAAGAGACAAGCCCTGATGTGATTTTAAGTAGGTTTCAAGTTACAGATATCATGTGGGTCTCCGGGATGTAAATTATGCTGAGTTACTTTTAGCTTCACACTGGTCAGCCACTCGTGAAGGACCTTCTACAAGTGGGTAGAATATACTCCTACTCCTCTTCCTCTTTTCACTGGCATAAAGAGGCCTTAAATCAGAACAGAGTAATAGATCCACAGCCAGCTACTGGCCACAGACAATGCCCACATCCCTCTGTCCTTCATTAGAGAATTCTTCCTATATTGGTTTTAAATACACAAGGAGATTAAAAATAAAATAAGAGGAAATAAAACCAATTTAGACAACTAAATAATTTCTCTCATAGAAATGAACTATTGAATATAAGAAAGACTCTGATGATCTCATGCATGGATTTTGTGTTACAAACAATGCTTAATAACTTGCTTCGAATGTTTACCGTTTTGTTCCAATGAATAAAGTAAAAGTCCTTTTTATTATCCCACATGTAGTTGTAGGTGAATAATGTAGAATAGCATCTTTTGGAAATTTCCTCACCTAATTCCAGTTAATTTCAAATAATCAATTTGAATGTTGATTTTTAAATTAAGGATGAAAAATATAGTTTCAAATCTTGCCTTCTCCATTACTTACATTGGACAATAGAAAGTAATGTGGAATGCTTTGCGTTCCATCTCCAGAAGATTTCCTACCACTTAGAGAGTCTGTGTTGGAAAAATTCTTTTCTATGTAACACTATTCATTCTGACTAATTGCTGGCTTTCCTGATTATTGGCAAGGTGCTAGATTGCTATAACAATGCTATTATTGGGCAAAAACACACAGAGAAAAAGTACAAAGAGAACACGGATTTGATTTGCTTTTCTCAGTATCAAACAAAAATGTAAAGCAAATACATGCAGTGTCTGCTGAGGGAATGGCAGAAGTGCAGTGGAATTTATGGCAACTCTTCTTAAGGTTTATATTGGAAAAAAATTAAAGACAGGCCTGGAATACCAGGATACAATGTTCTTTTTAATTAGATCATGGATTAATTGAAATATTAAAGATTTTAGTCAGGGAAATAACATGATCACAGCAACTGCTCAAAAATAATTATTAGAGACTATTTTTATATCATTTCAAAAGGAAAGATGACCACTTAGGGATTTCAGAAGTACTCTAGACTTGGGTTTGCAAGTCTAATGTTAACTGTGTGTCAGTGACATTTCAATAGGAGAATGGATAACTCTAAGGAAAATAATAACTGAAAACTTAGGAAGATGGCGGAAACTAAGAGAAGGGGGCTTCAAAGATCACTTGGACATTGCAAACCTCAGACAAGGAAAATATAGCACTTCTAGAAACTACTGTATTATCAGAAATTACACAAAAGGTGTCCTCCAGTTGATGAGAATTGATAATAAGCATCATATTACTTTAAGAAATTCCTTTAAAAGGAATAAAAAAATAATCTGTCCATATGTTTGTTATAACTATGCTGTCATTTTAGAATATAGAGTCACATAATTGTGTATAATGACAACAGGAGTTAGTGGATGAGGCTAAGTGCCAGTGTCCACCTGAAGTAATTATGAAAACATACCTGAAATCCAGTGTGAATAATTGTGAGGTTTTAGACTTATTTTTTAAGCTTTGTGTATGTCAATTTTTCTACCTGAAAAATGAGAATGTGCACAATATTCTAGGTATTATGATTACTATAAAGGTCAACTTAATTAACACACTTGAAATTTTTTGAAAGTTTATAATGTGCCATTTGCCTATCAGTATTATAAAGTACTGATCCTTAGAAATTCACTCTGCCTTCCTCCTCAGTTTGAAGAAATGTGCAGTCGCATCCTAAGTTGTCAGAAACTGAAACTATTTAGATGATGTACTTTATATTCTCTTGAGTTTCATGGTTATGAATTAGAATCAGATTAAATTATGTCTTGCCTGAGATATTTTATTATGTGTAGATATGACATTCACATTTCTTTTCTCTAACTTGAAAATGTTTAAACTAATTCTATTTTTTTTTTGTTTAGATAATGGAAGTGAAGGCTAATTTCAAAAATCTTTGAAGAAGAAAAACAAATAAAATGAAAAGTACAATAAGATAACATTTTGCAAAGTGTCATTATAATGTTGCAAAATGAGTAAAGATGATTCTGACCTTTTTCTATTTCCCATAGCACAATATAAATTAGCACAGCTGGAATATTCTACAGAAAATGGAGCATCATAGCCACACATTTGATTATACTTTGGTATTTTAATCATTGCTTACAGAAACCCTTCCTCAATATTCTTTGTTCTTCTGAATACTAATTAAATGGAAAACATCTAGTGAGCTAAATATCTGCTTCAAATCTTCCCAAGAGTTATGCATATAAATATGAACTTTATTCATTTGCCAAACGAAATTTGATGGTTCATTCTATCCCCAGATCTCTATTAGGCATTAGGTCAAAGGCATTTAAAAGACAGGGTGTTATCACAACAAACTTGGAACTTAACTGAAAGTTACATACATTTAAGATAAGGATGACATATGAATGACATTATTACACAAATTTATAACTTTAAGAATAACTTATAATTTTAATTCAAATAAAATTAGCACCCATATAACATTTTAAAAGTAATAAATTCTCATGATAGGGGTTGAAGAAACACTGATGGGGCAAAATATAAAAAAAATATATATATATAGTAAGAAATTCACCCACCACTCTGAGAGACTGCTTATTTTAAAATATATTTCTTCCCTTCATTGCTCTGTTTATGAATAAAAGTTTGGAATATACACATATTCCAATATCTACATTAGTATATAGATATACATATAACTACAGGATATATATATATATATATATATATATATATATATATATGTATATATATATCCTAAAACAATATTAGCATCTTCATATACTTTCAGACTTTCCCATACTTAGAATATAATGAAATAATTTTCTTAGTTTTTCCCCCAAGCAATGTTTTATGTCAAAAAATAATTGCATTTTGCTCATTTCATTTTTGATATATTTACCACTATATATTTACCTAAATTTTTCCCCAAAGGAAATTCTTTTTTGGGTATGTTTTGAGGCAAGATTCTCTATATCTCGATTCTCTCCCCAACCCAAATTAGTGAAAGGAGTTTTTTAATGTAATCAGTCATTTACTTTGTGATATAAAATGGCATATATAAAATTCTTTAAAAATTGGGATTTCTGGTGCTTGGGTTGTGGCTTGGCAGTAGAGTGCCCGCCTAGCACGTGAGAGGCCTGGGGTTCAATCCTCAGAACCACAAAAAAAATAATAATAATAAAATAAAGGTATTGTGTCCAATTACAACTAAAAAATATATTTTTTTTTTAATTTGGGATTTCCTTTGGGGTATTTATTTTTTCTTTAGAGTATTTTCCTCAATGCCACACTATATTCTTATAATTTAAATTGAGTCATCTAATATTTCCCCAATTTTCTTAGTTTCCACATTATTCTGAGCCTTTTCCCCCCTTTTTTGGTGTTTCCACTTTTTTTTTAATTGGTGCATCATCTGTGTATATAATGGTTAAATTTGTTGTTACACATTCATACATGCACACAATTTAATAATAGAATTTGGTCAGCTTTTTTTTTTCATTAGAGAAAAATGTGGCAGTATTTTTCTACATAGTATGCTTAGACTTTATGAAATAGAGTGTTGTAAATTTCATTTTTATTAAGAAGGCTTCTTATATCTTTCTGCAAGTTAAGAGCAATGTAGTAGGAAAAGCTGAAAATTTGAGGCCCATATATTTTATTACCCAGGGCTAGATCCTGAAACTACTGCTATTCACAATTGACTTAAATTTCTCTTTTATATTTATAAAATTGGGGCAATCACACTTTCCTCAAATCACTGTTGTGTATATTGAGAGATAAGTTATGCCAGGTGCCCCAAACATAATGCTTATTTTTTTATATCTCTTTATACTTCTATTTAATTGGGTAAATTACTTGAGTTATATTATGGTCAATTTCTAGTTAAAAAGAGACACCACTGATATTTGAATATTTATAGTCTCTAAATTATTAATTATGATAGAACATGAATTATCCTCCTGTATATATCTCCACTCCTTTGAATGTTGGACTTTAGAGCTCTGAGCTCCAGTTTTCATTGCTGCTCTCTTTTAAGGAGATCCTAGGGAAATATGTAACAGGATATGGAGATATATTTGAAAAACAAGTGTCATGTGAATAAGTGTGTTAAAATTTATACTGGCTTTATCTTTTAATTAACTAGTTAGTTCTTTATCAACTCCTCTAGGAACTCTTCTAAATATTGATTTCTTCCCCCCATTCCCATATGCCTCCTCTCCTCAAATCTCTTCACAAATGATCTTTTCTTCTTCCTTGAGTAAAAAGTAGAAATCGAGGGTGACAATTGGTAAGAACTGCGTAACCTTCCCCCTTTTGCTATAAGCAATGAATCTAACTCTGTGCCTTCTTCCATCTTTCCCTTTCATTTTAGATGAAGTGTCCTCTCCAAGATAAAATCTACCTTGTTTTCCAGGCTTCCTTTCCTGTTGCTTAGACATGCTACTGCAGTCCATTTCATTCTCTCCAACCCCATTGTTGTTTTTTCTTATAATATTCCTTTAGACAAATTATAATGTTCAACATTATCTCATCCCTCAAATCTACATCTTTTGCTCATGGAAATCCTATGTGTGTATCCTCTTTACAGCTATACTACTGGAAAGAATTTGTCTAGAAAACATGCCACTTATCTTTTCAATGTACTAACTATGCAAAAATCTGTACATTAGACTCCCTATGGAAGATAACACAAACAAGCCAACAAAACTAGCCAAGATTTTGGAAACTAAAGATCATTGACATAAGGTGAAGTCTGATGGCATCTTAGATCAGCTCCATGTTGAAATTTCATATTTTACCTCTTTAATATATCTAAAAATCCATCTCTTTTTATCTATCATGAAAGCAATTAACATTTTACAGGTAAGAAAAGGAAGATCCAGTAGGCTAATTTTCAGAAGAAGCCTATCCAAGAACTAATTCCAGATGGAAGCAGCTCTAGAGTACATAGCTTTATTCATTCCAAATTCTCTCCTTTACCATATACTCAGTGTTTTCTAGCTAGAAAGAAGGTTCTAGTATATTCAACTTCACTGTCCAAGTAAGATAAACATAACTGAACTGAATTCCACCTGACTCTCACTGTGAGAGCATAAAACAGAGAACAATCTAACATTTCTAATGTGACAACTTTATTGAAGAAAGTAGATGGTTTAAAAGATAAAATCTTACAAACATATTAGAGAAAGGTTGAACTTTAGTCACAGGTGAGTGGGGTCCATGTCACTCAAATCCATTCACATATCACCTTAAAATTGGCCTTATTCTTCCTTCTCTCCCATGAGCAGTAATATAGGGACTGGTAGAATTTATTGCTGGCCCGAAGAAGTCAGTCTGAGGAAGAGTAAATGTTAGTGATGGACAACAGCGTAGTTGGGCTAGCTGTGTCCTGCCACTGCGACCATCATAAGATAGAAGACTATGACTGCTACTGCCTTTCTTTACTTTTTGTTCCTGACAACCAGATAAATGAGTCCCACTTTCAAGTGTATGATTTACAGATTTCTTAGGTAAGATAAAAAGGACTTTTAGGAGTAGAACTAGAAGTCAGTCTATAAAAACTCCAATCTGTTGTAGAGTCAATATTAACCTATTTCTCACTTCAACAAGTATAATGTTTTTAAATTTAATGTTGAATGTACAATTTTATTTATTTAGCCATGAATCTTCACAAGAATCCTGATGGATGCTGTTATTGCTCACCATTGTGCAGATGAGAAAATCGTGGCCCTAAGATATTAAGCACCTTCCCAAAGAATATGTATAAGAATATGGCAAGATGAGAATTTGCAGCCAGATAGTTTATCCCCGGGATCCATGTTCTTAACCACAGTGTTATTTTGTCCTGTTGGAATTTATATTACATTCATAATTAATATCTACTGGAAACTTTACCATGGCTTATAAAAAATTATGGTATACTTCTACATTTTATATCATGTCAACGTGATTGGCTATAAAACCATTTTCAGTTCTTCAAAACTGAATGTTAAACAGAAAGAAAAAGTAGGAAACCAGGAAGAAAAAAAAAAGGAAACTGTGAAGTTAGAAAAGCACAGGAACAGAAAAAATATCCTCCCAGGAATATAGCCTATTGCCTTGAACTGACGACTCCAGCATCAACCCTAATAGCAGCAATGAGATGGAATCTAACAAAGCCTGTCATCTCGCTGAACAGAAGTAGTGGTGGTAATTTCCCTTATGTCCTTTAAGGAATCAAGGCCATGAACAATTTCATGTATTCTGTGTCTTGTCATCCTGATACGGTTTACCGAGCTTTGCATCCAACCCGAAATTCCATTCTGACTCAGAATTGTGACATAAATAGTGAATGACTAATGAATGTGCTCTTCAAAATGCTGTCTCATTAACATCAGGTCCTCAATAAAAGAAGGCAAATTTACCATAAATAGCTGCATCCCCTATGTGTAGACCACAGCTCTAACTGAACAGAGATTACATATATATTATTTATCTCCTTCTTTTCAAGAAGGTATTAGGAGGAATGCTTTGGCATTTTAACTAAACATAGTATGTAACTCTGAATTCAACAATTTTTTAAGAAAAACCCTTTAAAGTAATCAAACTAAAGTACTTTTGGCATAATAGAAAGCTTCAATTACAAGTGATATATAATTCCACATATGACTGACACATTTAACACAGTTACTGAATTACTAAAGGTAAATGAGCTGCACGTGTTCCCTCTCAACACATCTAAATTTGAATCCCAAAAGGAAAATTTTGCTTAGTAAAGGCTCTCTTTTCAACGGTGTATTTAGAAGCAGAGAATGTCATGGATGACTAACAGCGACAACAACAACAAACTGTTGTTATTTACTCTTCTGCATGGGAACATTTGCATTCAGCATGAGCACACCTGCCACATCATAGCAGGGTGGGTGGCTCTGATCACCAGAGTGTTTACCTTCTGCTCCTTGGCACATATTTGTTTAAAATTCCTGTAAAAATTGAATCTTTAAATGATACTTTAACTAATAGAGATATATATCAAAGACACAGACACACACACACACACTGTATTTGGAGAAAGAAACAAATTTGATTCAATTTTAAAGGACTTAGAGAATTATAGGAAATTGTGGATTCAAGTTCAAACAAGAAAGGATATGCTAACAGTAGAGGACAAAATGCTCACTAAGAGGTAAAATCTCTATCTGGACATATTTTAAAAGGACAACTCTAACAGCCTAGCAGCCATAATGAAAATCGGATATAACTTTCCCTGAATTTATAGGGCTGGCTAAAATCCTATTGTCCTCTGTAATTCCCATTCTGCCCTTTCACTCCCTCTGCTTGCTACAATCTCCATCTCCTGGTGTCTGCCTCACGCTCTGCAAGTCAGCCTCTCCCCCCAGAAGCAAGACAAGTGACTGAGTCCATCCCAATAAACAGGTGTCCTAATAGTAAGGCGGGCATATCAAATATGCCCAGATACCTAAGAGTCAACACTAAAAGCAACACTGCCTCTGTCATTTTGGTTACTATCATTGCTATAGATTGTGTGGGAAAAGCACTGTATTTAGTTTTATCAGAGTAGAACAAATCCTCAATAATCATATAATCCTACCTCTTAGCAGATAACAAACAATGTTCATTTAAATCAAACTTTTAAAACCAACATTGATCTTTCTAGCAAGACACATATCACTTTGATAGATTCCAACAACACATTCAGGCCCAAACCTCTACTTACTAATTTTTTTTTTAATTTTCAGGGCAGAAGTTGAATATTAGCAAGATGTAAAAATTAATCATGTTGAAAAGAAAAGAGTAATGTTTTCTGTATCCACATGTAGAATCTTAATTTTCATTTTGACTCTCACATATAAAAAATAGCCTTAAGTAGAATCAGATTTAACCAAATTATTTTTACTGAATACTGATATTCTCAGGGAAAGGCTGTAGTCAATGAAGAAAATCTTACCATTTATTTACATTCAAAAGACCACAAAGTTCAGCCCCATCTCTACAATATAATGTCTAATTACTTATTGCTAAAACTGTATTCCAACTCTGTAGAGCACTTATATCTTTTTTAATTACATTAAAATTATTAATAAAGAGATAGTAATCAAGCAATCTGAAAATTTTTCATGTTTTTCCCCCTCTGGTTATAGTTATGTTTTTAATTAAAGGTAAATAGTTTAAGATTTTGCATCTCACTAAATTAATTCGTAAGACCTTTACATAAATAGGACTGTAAATCAATAAGAATAATTTTGCTTAAGTAACTTACTACATATTAATGCAAATACTACCTATTAATTATAGCAAATAAAATATTTGTTTTATATATGCAGCTAATGTTTGTGGGACATTTTTTGAAAAAATTATGGCCCAATATTATGCTGTATTTAAAATATTTAACACAATTCTATTATAATAAGTTAAATTATTTGTATAATATTAAGTGAATATAAATTTAAACTACAATTATGTTTTCAGAATACCGTAACTACAAATTTGATGCAAACTTATACTTTACAAGCAGAAAACAAAGTACCAATTACGTATGAGGGTATTGGGATTGTAAACGTTTAGTTTTTTAATCTTTATTTTCATTACATAGTATATTTTTAAAAATCTGAGTAATTACATATTTTATTGACAAAATAATGGTCATGGATTCATGATATATAAAACAGAAAAAAATGTATCAGTTTGGTGTGTTTCTTTGAAAGTTAAATCCATCATATAAATGAAGATATAATAAATTTATTTCTTGAAGCCAACTTTAGTTAAAAGAATCATTCATGCTTCCTGCTTCCTTTGGTCTCCCTCCCCCTCACAGATTTTGTCAACTCAGTGTGATTTTTCTATTCTCCTCCCTGGTAACAGCTTTCACCAAGGGCTCCAGATGTAATTAATGCTCACGTCTTAGTACTCACTTTACTTAATTTACAAGTTGCATCCACCTTAGTGGACCATTCCTTCTTTCTGAAACCCATTTTCCCTTGTCTTCCAATATATGGGTTTGTCCTGATATTTTTTTGGTTACTCATGCATTGTCTTTGCAGCCATATTACCACTTGCCCAATCATTGAATATACAATTTCTTCAAAAATTATTTGTAAGTGGTATCTTTTTCTTACTTTGTATTTTCTTTTCTTTGTTCATCTCATTTCTGTTCCAAGTCTTTCTTGCTCCAATAAGCAGATGACTTACCAATTTATGCCCCTAGAATTGACACTTCTAGAAACTTTAGGAAATTAAACTAACTTTCCACCTGATGTCTCACTTAAATATCCTGAAGACCATTCTTATAAAAATGAGTTTATAGTCATTTCTACCTCTCCTAAGTCCGTCCTCTTGGTAAAAAAGTACAAATGTCCATGCAACTGTGTAGCATCCAACAATCATCAATTTTGTTTATCTCACTTATTTTTAATATTTAATAATCCTCTCTAATCACAAGGATTCTACTCACCAAATATCATTCATATACATCAATCTTCTCTGCACCAACACTCTAGGTTAGATCATCATCACCTCTGAATCAGATATTGCAGCAGTCACTTAAAGGATCTCATGGCCCCCATCTATCTTCTCAAACTACACGTACTTTTTAAAAATTATGAATTTAGCTACATCACTAATCCCTTTCTCTTCTCCTTCTTTAGTAAACTTCCATGGCTCTTTTATAAAGATAAATTCTTTCACATCATGGTGAAAATGATGTGAAAGATTTTCTCTCCTGCTACCATCACTGTCACGGTTTGCTCCTCCTTTTCCATATACACTGGGTGGGTGCCAACCTCTCATTTTCTCTGTGCTCTCAATTACCAATTTGAGGATGTTGATTTCTCTACTTGATCATCTTTGCCTTTTTGGCCTAATTATCCTGTATTCCTTTTGTAGTTCTCAGTTTAAGAATGAGATCCCTCTAGAAAGCTTCTTATTCTACCAAACTGGGTAAATGCCTCTTTCTTCCCTTTATAATGTGTTTTAGTGAGCCGTTTGGCAACTTTGACTAAAGGACCTGAGCAGAACATTTTTAGAGAAGTAAAAATTTATTTGAGGTCTCAGGGTTTCATAGGTCTTAGTCCATAGAAGGTCAGCTCCATTCCTTGAGGCTCCATTGAGGAAGGATATCATGGTGGAAGAGTGTAGCAGAGGGAAACAGCTCTCAGGATGATGAGGAAGCAGAAAGAGAGAGACTCCACTCTCCAGATACAAAATATAGACCCCATAGCTCTGCCCCCTGTGAACCACTTCCTCCAGCCATATTCAACTCCCACCAGTAATTAATTCACTGATTAGGTTAAGGCTAATTACATAAATGATCCCCAATCGTTTCTCCTCCAAACCTTCTTGCATTGTCTCACATGTGAACTTTTGGGGAACACCTTACATCCAAACTATAACATACTGTTTCTACAGCACTTACACTTGTTGATGGCATTATGTTACTTTTTTGCCTACTAGACAATAAGCTATATGAAAGCAAGATGCTCTTTTTCTTTACGATTATAACTCCAGTTATTAGCAAAATAAAACATACATACGAGAGAAAATGTAAGTAGTCCATTTTCTACTGGAAGTAGAAACCTGATTGAAATTGAATGATGTGCTTAAAGAACCTCTGTGCAGAGCTTTCCTCAAGTGAAACTGTAAGATAGGCAGAAATGGTTAAATCTTTTGTCCTCTTCTTTTTTTTGGTTCCACTCTCCAACTTCTAGCAATTCCTTTCACCCTTGCAGATCTTTCAGTGCAACCTTCAGTTATGATTACTCTTTCAGAGCAATACCACCCCCAGGATACTTATATTTCCAATTGTCTGAAGAAGGGAGTAATTATTTATAATATAAAAATTACAGGATTGGGTTGTTCCTTTTTGAGTAAGAGATAGTATGTCAGTTTGCTCTGTGGCCTTCAAGGTCTGTATTAGAAAAAGCTTTGTCCTTTAGTCAGTCTTTTACACACTCATTAAATAATTATAGATTATCTCATACTAACAGTTTCCACTTGATGACTACAATATTTGATGACTACATGATCAACACAATAGCCAGTAGTCATGTATGGCTATTTAAGTTAATTAAAATACAATATTCATTTATTTTCTGTGATTGTATTTTGGGTACTCTTTTCCATCATCATATAAAGCTCCATTGAACAATGTCATTCATTCCACAATGTGTTTTAATACATAAACTCTGCATTGGTAAACTCTTGATTCTTCTGCCTCAAAAGGAGATTGATCTTCTGGCCCATATACTATCAGTTTTGACTTAGAAGAACAAGCTTTCTTTTGTGTGCTTCTGCAGGATTTTCTTCCTCCTTCACACAGGAACAGGTAGGTGTGAGCAGGTGCCCAAGGTAGGGAAACTTGTTGTTTTTTTCCTAAGGAATTTGGAATTTGAACTGATGGAGAGAAATGTCATTTTTATCCAGATGACTCAGCTATGAATTCTACTATGTGGTTTGGGGGATGCAGAAGAACAAAATTCAGGAAACAAAGAACATGTATCATAAATCAGTAATTAGAAGAGAAATGAAATCCATAGCAGATTTCTATCCAGTTTTGTTATCAGTAACTTTTTGCCCTTGTTCTTGGGCTAATATGATTTACCCCTGAATCCTGAAATATACACTGTCATCTGTAAACATATAATCTATCTTAATTAGCTTTTAAGTCATTCTCATAACAAATAAGGAGGTACGTTATAATTTCTATTTACCCATGAGAAAATTTTGGATTCCCTGAATGCAGTAAAAATAGCAGACCACAGATTCAAATTTATATGGTTTGTATGAATTCAAAACATGTTATATTTTCATTTGTTTTTCTAATGTTTATAAAGTGCAAGGGTGCAATAGAAACTAAGGCTAAAGAAACGAATAAGGTTTGGTGTTTGATTATAGTTTTAGTCCATTGTGGGTCAAGATATAGAAAAGGAATAGAGATTAAAGATACAAAGGTAAGGCTGTTTGCATAATCAAGGCTTATCCCAGGAAAAGTCTGGGATTGGAGGCAAAACAAGACTTTTCTGACCAGCAAAAGGGAGTTATTAGAAACAATTGAGCAGACTGTAGTTGAAACCTATATATATTATGAGTCAGATATGGGTCCACTTATTTATCATATGGCATTTCCATAGAAATATGGTACATCTGAGGCTAAAAAAGTCCAGAGATAAACAAAGGAAGACACTGACCTTGAATAAGGAAGTTTGGGCAAGGGCAGAAAATGGGGACAAATCCTGTGTGAGACTAGATATTTAATCCATCAAGTTAAGAGTCTGAGCATAGTAGCTACTGCCTTAGCTAGTGCTACTTTTTGAAAACATAAATCTTTGCAGAAGATTAATTTGACAGTAATCTTTCTGCTCCTAATTTGGGGAAAATAGAGCATTGTTTCATTTCTCAGTGCCTCATTCATTTTCACATCATAAATGAGTGACTGTTTCTATGACTGATGAACAAAAAGAAAAAAAATAGGTCTGATTTGTTTTTGAAATTTAGAAATATGTATATGGATGACTAGCCAAAGATGGCAGAATTTGGATATGACAAGATGGATTGATGTAGCTATCTGCCAAACAGCATGATTAAAACCATTCAGACCCCGAGGATGAAGCAGAGTACATTGGCTTTATTTCTGTAAACTAAACTGTCACCATCAGACTTAAGTGCTCTTGTCTTGTCAGAGGATTTATTATTATTAAGAATTTCTCTGACATGCATTTGCCAAGTGCTTCATTTGAAGTTCCTCATCACTCACAGCTCCTTGGTGACATGGTCTGGCTAGACTTCAAAAACAAAAGGAACTGAGGTCTTCATGCAAATTAGCACCAGTTTATGCCCAAGGCCCCTCATTAATATATGATTGCAAAAGAAGGCAGATTTAATCTGTAATATGGTTACTCATACAAGAAAGACCACATCAAGTAGTAGAAAAGTGTTGGAACATTTTTCAGTCTCAGCTTTTGAGAATCAAAGTGTGAGTTACTCATCCCTTATCTCAATGGTCAGCTACGTACATGAATTTATAATTAGTTAGGACCTCGGATTGACAGGTTTGTCCCAACATATTCAGAAATGAATATTATTCCCTCTGCTTATTAAGAAAGTCAACTTCTAAATTTAGCATTTTTCCTACTTCAAAGCAATTTAATTCTACCAGAGACCATCATGCAACCATGAGCATTAAAAAAAAAAAAAATCTTCCAATTTATATTTTCTGAACTTAGCTGGGCTCTCAGCACCACCTACCCTTTCTTTTTTCTGCATTTAGTCAGCTGCCTCTCCCATTCTCTTCCTGACAATTTCAGAATCATTCTATCCCTAAAATGTTCTCTCTGCTCAATTTCCACCCAGCTCTCTCCTCTCAGATACCATGACTACCTTAAAAATTGTTTCTCCCAGGCTTGATTTCCCTTAACTTTTCACCTCTTTATTCCACTTGTACCTTTTTGTACTGTTTCCCAGCCTCACAGGACGAAGTTACCTTCCTCCTGCTCTAATCTAGATTCATTATTTGTGACTTTGAATATCTCCTATGAGTTCATCTCTAGGACCTGAATACATCAACATGAACTCTTTTAAAAATCTTCAGAATCTCCTTTTCTGTTGGCTCACCTCTCTCAGCTCTATCTTTTAAGTCCCCTTGACCTTCTCTTTGCCCCATGTTCTCTTTATCTACTGACAAAGTCTCCTTGTGCTCCATGCTAAATGGTTGTGTCAGGAATCTTGAAGGGAATGAGATTTTCCTGTATCTGAAGGCTAACAAGCTTGTCTGCCACAGTTTGATACATAGAGGCAGAACACACATAACTCATGGGTGAGAGAAAGTGGACTTTATTACCTGTAGAACAAGAAGCATGAGCTTTATCTTTACATTGGTTTCCCATGACCCTTAGGTCCCAGTGGTGCAATTGGCACAGGAGGTTGCTGTGCAAATGGTGGGTTTGTGTTACAGCCAAGGAAACACCCACCCTTAGGAAAACTCCAGAATTGAAATAAGCTGCTAGCAAGTCTTGTCCAACACTATGCAGGGATGGGGACATTATCTTTGTTATTCTTCTCAGGAACAAACTTGCCCTGTGTCCTTGAGGGAGATTCTATCTGTATCTTCCAAGGCATTTTTTATACAAACATCCTTGAAAAGATAACCTGGAAAAAAAAATGCCCAAGACATGTAAAAATGCCATGGAGAATTCTTTCTTAATAGGTTGTCTGTCATCTATTTGTATTTTTATTAATTTTTAGAAGTCTGATTGTTATCTATATGTTAAACATTTTACTAGGTGGAGAGCACACTACCAGACTCAAAGAATCCTATTGAATTCTTCATAGACACAATGAATCTCATAACACATTTCAAGAATAATGGTGACTTTTAAAAGCCCTTAATTATAAATCATAAATCATACACAGTCATTTCATTATAAACTGCTGAAAGGTTCCTAAGCATTGAGGTCTGGTAAAAAATCTTCACATATATTAGTATTGATCCAATAAAGAGGAATAAATTGCAAATAATATTTCAGCATTAGCACTATTTTCTTCACTCTACAAGATATACAAATGGAGCATCATGGAAAATACACTATTGCAGTTGCTCTAAATCTCCATTTCATTTTCAGCCAACAATCAAAATCACATTATATTAAATAACTCTGTACGCATGGTCTTTTGGGGTAGGGATAAGAAAACATATTTTGCCAAGTTTAGCTATTATGAGTTCAGAGTTCAGAAGCAAATTTAATTCTTCTGGAAATGAGTGCAATAGAACAGCTGGTCAAACACAATTTAGTTCCTCACAGAAACAAACTTAATGATTTTAAAAAAAAGCTTACTAAAAAGGGTCATAAAGAATATCAACCAGATTTAGGACACTTTTGGCTTAAAAGGGAATCTGTTTATAGGTCCTGATGCAACTTTCCCCAGTCTAGAAAACAAACAACAAAAATAAATAAACAATAAAACACCCCAAAACTGAAAACATGAAAATAAAAGAAGAATCACTTAACACATTTAAATTTAGATTGATATTTATAATAAGGATCTTTGAAGTCTTTCCATTAACTATAAGAGTATTAAAATAGATTATGAGAAAACAAATAACATTAATTATTACATTATTAAAAAACAGGATTTTCTTTCTGTAATAAAGCTCACTTGAGAAAACACATCAGAAAAAATATTTGTTTTAAGTTGCTGTTTGCCACCACATGCAGAAATCCAGGGTTGATATAAAACTTAAAATGAGAGAGATGTCCTACAAAATTAGTACTTCATATTGAGGTCATTGTGACACTACATTATGTCCCCTCCCCTTTCATTTATTTTATTTTTTATTTGAAAAAATAATCAGATTCACTAGAGGTTGTAAAAATGGAGAGTTCCCAGGAGCCCTGTACTCAATATCTCCCAATGAAAATATCTTCTATAAACCCAGAATATCAAAAACAGAAATTTGACTTTGGTGTTATATGTAATTAACAAAACTTCAGACTTTATGTAAATTTCATCACTTTTCTTCCCTTCTCTTTTATTTTTAAAGCTACACTCAGATATGAAGCTCACAGAAAATAAACAACAAGGAAATGAGATGGGTCTGGGGTGAGAGGAGAAAACATGGTGCCTAATATAGGTGCACATTCCTGTTAACATAGCACCAAAAAAGTCTAGGCAGGAGTAGGAAAACAGCCAAGATTGCTGCACAATGAAAAGTCTGCATTTTTTTTTCCTTGTGCCCTTTAGTTGACAGTACCAGAAAACCATGGAGTGGAAAATAGAGATGGACTTGCCCAATTACAGAGGAAAAAAACAATGAAGAGAGAGACCAGACAGAGAGATTTTGACATCCACTTTTCCATTGGCTAAGATCTGAAGCTAGAGTCGAAGCTTATGTCCAGACCCCATCTGCCCATAGTTTCTACTGCTGAATGAAAATACAAAATTTCATAAAGGTCCACACTATTGAAAGAGTACAAGAAGATGTGATGCAAAGTGAAATAGCCACAAGAAAGAACAGGCCAAAATTAAAAGTGGACAAGCTCTAATGACACATGAGTTTGAGAAGCTAAGAAAGGATTTCAGAACTAATGGAAATTAATATATTGAAGGTAGGAAATTAAATTAGCTTACAGAGAATACAATGAAATTAGTCAGTTTACTTCTTCCCTTCATAATTTACCCAGATGTTAAAGGGTATTACATGTATCAACATCTAATTCCCATTTCATTATGATTTACAATTTGGCATATAAGGTTTTTTTATAGAAACTGCACACTACTTTTCTAAAAAGTATTTGTTTAAATGTGAGTGATACCAAATTCTTTGTATAGATTCCAATCATTTCTAATATGGAAGGAAAACTCACTAGATGATAATTCTAGGGCTCACAGTGAGAAGTTATTTTTGTAGGGGAATTGTCCACCCACTCCCCTGGCTAGGATGGTCCCAGCAGATTGATTACTCACAATGGCTGATTAAATTTATTGATGTCAGCCTTAATTGCCTTCAAAACTCTTGACTAGAGACCATCTGGTCCCAGAGATTTATCTATATCTACTTTGCAGATGTGGTATCAAACATTCTGTGGTTGTACCACCACTTTGTCTAGTTGCTATAAATTTAAAATTCCAAAGGTCGTTTTGGAGTAGAAGAAAACAAAAACAAAATAAAAAACAAAAAAAATCAGTTTTTTTTTTCAGAAAAGGCAAGAAACATATTATTTTTCTGTTTCTCCTATGAGTTTCCACTTTCTAGAAGAACTTCCTGCAGAGACTACCAGAGGATACTACTAATCTCTCACTTTCCTTCATTTCTTCTAATCCTCTAAACTTCCTAGCTTTTCTTTCTGCTAAGTTTCTTCTGATTCTGTGTCCAAACATTTTAAAATAAACTTGATGTAAGTTCCATCTCCATTTACACTTTTCTTCCTTCATTGTTTTTTTCCTCTGTGTGAGCCTCACCACTCAGTAAGGGTTCAGATGCTACAAATTGCAGGTTGCCACTTTTTTAAACTCATAAGGATTTTTAATTTATTTTTTAAAACAAATTTGTTTTCAAAATTGTGATGAGAGCTCTTAACATGAGATCCCTTTTTAAAATTAAGAACTTTATAATAATGTCAACAAAAGCTGCATGTTTATCTTATGCAATGGATGACTTTGGACATATGCACACAAAACATTTTCTTCCTTTTTTTTTTTTAAAGATAGGAGAGAGAGAGAAAGAGAGAGAGAGAATTTTTATTATTTATTTTTCAGTTTTCGGTGGACACAACATCTTTATTTTATTTTTATGTAGTGCTGGGGATTGAACCCAGTGCCCCGCACATGCCAGGCGAGCGTGTTACCGCTTGAGCCACATCCCCAGGCCCAAACATTTTCTTTATCCCCTTTTTGCTAGCTGTTTCATTTTTCAACAGAATACTTAGCAATGGCAAAATTTAAGTGCACAGATAGTATTGTTAATTATAGGCAGAATGATGTACAGCAGAACCCTAGAAAGTAATCACCTTTCATAACTAAAACTTCATACCCACTGAAGAGCAACTCCCTGTTTTTCCTTTTCCCCAGATCCTGGGAGCCAACATTCCTTTTTCTGCTGTGGGTGTTTGGCTGTTTTAGGTAACTCTTATGAATGGAATCATGAAATGCTGATCTGTGCCTGTGACCCCTGTACTTGATATTATATAATAGAAGCTGTTAATATTTTTCTCCAGTTACCTTCAGCTTTCTCTGAAGGAAAGGACACAAATTAAGAATCCAAAGAAAGGGGGGAATCCAAAGAGCACCTTATAATTTTAGCCAAGTCTCTGGCTCCCAAGCTTTCCTCCCTTCTCCAACCCCAGACATAAACAGTGTCCAATATTTGGTATCATCATTCTGACCAGTGCTGAGAAAGTATAAACACAGGATGAAGACAGCCTGAATTGGAATTGTTTCCCTGTTGTTTGCAGGCTCTATGATCTTAAAAAGTTGGCATCTGATCCTGTACCTTGATTTCTTTTCCTATGATTGGGAAAAATATTGATATATAAAGACTGCACACAGGAAACAAAACGTGAGGATGAATCAAGTCCTTAGCAATTTGCAAGGTACCTAGTAAATGCTCTATATATTTAAATACTGTTATCATCAATATTATTACAAATATTTTTATAAAGGCTTGGAGATAAGATATTTTGAATTTTATAAGTCCTTTTTTATGTTCTTTCTTCCTTCCTTCTATTTCTTTCTCTTGTTACTTCTCCCTCCCTCAATTCTTTAAAAATGCAAAAACAAATGAACCCTCCGAACTCTTGCACCATAGGATGAATTGGAACTATGGGACAAGGTTTGCTGACACTCTAAATTAATTCTAGGATAGTAACAATTTTGTGATATTATTTTTTCCTCATTGAATGTCTCTAGTATACAGGTTTTCATATGCTTCAAAAATTTTTGGTATGAAAACTGTACCTCTTGTTAGATTTATTCCTAAGCACCTTGAGGTGTTCTTTTTACAAGAAATTCCCTCTGAATTTTTTTAAATAAAATTTTCATATTAGAATTATTTTAGGTTTATAAAAACTATCAAGATAGTACAGTTTCAGGTAGCACTCACCTAGTTTCTCCTAAGGATACCTTCCTATAATACTGTGTTGCATTTGTCCCAAGTAAGAAATCAACATTGCTACCTTATTATTATCTAAACTACACAGTGAATTCTGATTTCACTAGTTTTTCCCTCATGTTATTTTTCTTTTCCATCCCCAATACTAATCAAGGTTCTTCTGTTTCCTTTGCCTTTGGTCGGTGATAGTGTCTCATTTTCTTTGATTTTGATGACAGTTTGAGAATTGGTCAGTGATGTTTTAGAATGTTCCTTGATTATACACTTTTCTCTTGATGAGACTGATGTTACAGATTTTGTGGAAGAAAACCAGAGACATAAAGTAATGTTTTCATGGTTTTTCAACTCACTATCAACAAGATTTATCTTGTGATGACAGCTTTGATCCTCCAGCTGAGGTGGTATGTGTGGTCTCTTCACTGTAAATTGACTTTTTCACATCTTCTAACCCTATACTCTTTGGAAGGAAGTCTCTTGCACATCCCAACCACAGGGAAAATGTAATTGAACTTCTTTTCCTTGTAGTGGAGGTATTATCTACAAGAAACACTTGAAATTCTTTTATAGCAGAGACTTGTCTCTTTCTCCATATATTTATACTTATTTATTCAATGAATTATTTATATCAGTGGGGACTCATTTGTTTTATGTAGCATAATAGGGTAATGATGTAATATGTTATTTACTTTGTGGTTCAATTTGTTCCAGCATTGACAACAGGGAGTTATTTTAGATTGTCTCCTGTGTGCCATTGAGGTCCACCATGTTTTTGTGTGTTGAACATTTTTGTTTTGTTTTGTTTTTTTACTTTCTGAAACAAGAAGATACTCAAGGGTAATCTTATACGTTTTCTTTCCCAGCCCTAGAATCAATCATTTCTTAAAGGAACTCCGGAGAATGGTATTAGAAATCATGGGAAAGAATAATGTGTGGCCATTTTTAAATAAAATTGTAACTTACTTTTTTATTTATAATATGCAAGATCACTATCATTTATTGTTTATCTTAAAACTGTCCATTTTAATTCTAAAATGTCACATGTAATATTCTATAGAAAAATAGTTGAATATTCTATAGGGGTTACCATATTCTTTCACAATTTTATTTCTTCTTTACAAAACATATGTCCTTTATTTTTAATTACTGTGACTTAGACTGAAATCTCCAGGACATTGCTAAACTTGAATCTTGTTTTAATATCTAACTTCACATGAATGTTCTAATTCTTTTCCTTAATAGGTATGATATTTTCTGTAACCATGTGATAATGCTACTTATCGGGTTAAAACTGCTAAAAAAGTAAGTGCTGAATATTAAATGCTTGCAAAACTCTCCACAAAATACCACATGATTTTTAAATCTCTAAGTAATTTATATAACAAATTATATAAATATCTTTCTGAGTATCACAGGCCTTTCAGTGTATGAGATAAACTGAAGGCATTTAGTTTTCCATTCTTCAATAATTCAACCTATTAATCTTATGAAAATCAATTTCATTTCTTTAATGTTTATTGTCCTATCAACAGTTTGTATATTTTTAAAATATTTTGATAATTTATATTCAAGAAAAGTTCATTTTGCTCATTTTTAGAATTACTGGTTTATATTAACAATATCTTTTCATATTTTAAAAAATTTTCTATGATTATATTATCTATACCCATTAAATATTGCTTTGTTGAACCTTCAATATTTTTCCCCTCTTTATGATCTTGCTAAATATTTCTTTTACTTTTCAAATGATGCATTTTAGGGTTATATATATATATATATATATATATATATATATATATATATACACACACACACACACACATATATTTCAATTCATGTTCATTCTCATTAATTTACTTTTATAATTATTTTTCTTGTTTTGGCAGTATATCTCTAGTTTCCTTGTGATAAAAAAATAATTAACTGGTTTTCTACTTATCTGCTAATATGTTTAAATTGACATTATTTATTTTAAATTCTACTCTAAATTTATTTCATTTGTTTAGATATGTGGTATTATCATTGCTTAAATGCACAATATATTATATTTCAATTATGACACAGAGCTATTTCTTTTGTAAGGAGTGTGCCTGTGTGTGTGTGTGTGTGTGTTTAAAATTTATATAAAATGTTTTAGAGGATCATATATGTGTATGCATAATTAACTGGGAACATTAAGAACTTGATCTGGGTGTTTAATACTACCAAGTCTGTCTGAGACTTTCCTTTTAACTGATATCTGAGCAGATACTGTTAAAATTTTTCAGGAGCTTGGACATAAGGTATATTTTTTTCCCTCCAAGGTGAAAGCCTCCTGTTGTATTGGTGGTATCTTCATGTTACCTGCTGTATCTCCATGTTACCCAGCATTTGAAGCCAAGCTTACCAGGTGCACATTTACCTTTTCCATGGCCACATATGTGCACTCAGGCAGGGCATAGCAGTCTTCACCCACTACAGTATCTTTATGGTGCACTGGACCCTCCTGTCTCTTAATGGTAAGTATTGAGCAAATGGATGTGTATGGAGCTCCCAGAGCTTACCTGTGTTTAGGTGGTAGAGTGCTTGCCTTTGCACAATTCAAGCACTCATAGATACTTTATCTTCCTTGTAAATTCTTCCTTTTGTCATTGTGCATAATGATGCTCTTTATGTTCATTTTGTCCCGTGTTCTCATTTGTAAGGAGTTGCTTAGCATAATTTTTCATTCTTTCCCTTTAAGCTTTGTATATTTTTATGTTTTAGAGGTGTTTGCTTCAAAAAAATATCTTTCTAAGTTCAATATGTTTCTTTTCAGAGTAGGTTTTATTTTTCTTCTTTGAATTACTAATATGTTTTGGATTTATTTTGAGCTTTTTTCTGACTTTTCCCTTTTCTTTTTTGTAGATGAACACAATACCTTTATACCTTTATTTTATTTGTTTATTTTTATGAGGTGCTGGGGATCAAACCCAGGGTCTCACAGGTACAAGGCAAATGCTCTACCACTGAGCAACAATCCCAGTCTCTTTATTTTGAGCTTTTATTGCCAGGGATTTTTTTTTCTCCTCTTTCTCCTATTTCCAGTCATCTATTTTTTTCATGGATTTTTTTTAAACTGGGTATTTTCCCTTATGTATTTTTTCACTGGATTGGAAGTTATGCATTGTATTTATATGATCTGAATATTTATGTGTATATTTTAACATGACTATTTGACATGGCCATATATAAAGAAAATATACAACTCTATTCTCCTTTCCAACGATATTTGGCATTTAGATTAGTTTAACTCCAGTGGCTCTTCTCACACATGCATGCTATTGCTGTCTTTTATTTGGCCTGTATTTTGCACTAGAAATCACAACAGATACTGCTATTAATATTGATATTTATAGTTTAATTATAGAGATTTCCTTATGGGTATATCATCAATTTCTTTGTTCATTGTCATTACTTTCCTGTACTTTCTGCTCTTCTTTTTCCTGTACTTGCTACTGTTGTTTTTCTTCTTGAATTATTACTTTGCAAGAGTTCTTTAGAAAAAGGCTTATGAGTAATTTCTATCTTGTCTTGTCTTTTATGTGCCCATCTTTCTTCAATGGTAGTGCATGTGAGTCAGAAGACTGCAAGATATTTTTCTGAACAAGTTAAAAATATGACTTTACTCTTTGCTGGTCTTTCTTGTTGAAGTTGAGAGGTATGCCCTCAGTCTCACTGTTGTTAATTTGTGGTTGATTTATTTCTGATATGTGCCCATTTTTTTAAGTTTTTCATTCAGTGCTTGGCAATCTATAGTTTTATAAGGCTACATTTATTTCTAATAACCAGGCAAAAAAGAAGTCTGAGGCTCACATTTAATTAATACTTTTTAACCAGCAGGCTGTGAGACTATAATTTTAGCAATAAACTCAAGTAGATAGATAATATAATTTATGAATGATTAGATAATATACTTAATTAACAGGACAAATAGTGCATAGAAATCAATAATCACACTTAAAAACAGCCTTTACATATTAAATTCTCAAATATTTTGTTTTTAGTTTTTGATTCGTTTTTGTTTGATTTAAAAAATCACTACCAAATGACAAGTTTTCACTTATATGGAAAAGCTGAGGCACAGTTCATGAGATAACAGTCAATAAAGTCTCTCTTGGGCAATTTGGAAGCATATGGAATAAGATAAAAATTTATTCAATAATTTGACCTAAGAATTCAAATTTCTTAATAATTTTATTCAGAAGACAATATAAAATGATATTCAACACGATTTTAGTAAAATAGCAAAAACTTAACTTTGTAGTAGCATGCTTAAAAGTTACACTGTAACTATGTAATTAAGTCCTTATTTAGCTATCAAAGTAATGTTTCTAAGTGACTTCACATGAAATCAGGTAGGTCATATTAAAATTTTTTTTATAAAATGATATGCTAAATGGTATAATAATATGGTCAAGTTTGTGGATTGAAATTTTACTAAATGCTAAATAATAATACATGATGTAAATTATATATACATACATATATATAAACTAATAGCAGTATCTTGGTGTTAGCATTTTCATAAATTTTATTTTCCATTTTTTTCTAAATTGTCTAAACTTTTTAGATGAATTATCCATATGAAGCAACACAAGGAATGTAACAATAATTGACATAAACTAGACTTTTTAATATTTAACTTAAATTATGAGTATTATTAATATGTTAAGAACACCAAAGAAATGGAGTTTTTGAGCAAGAGATTTAAGTTTTAGAGAAGTATAAGAGATAAAATTTCTAAACATTTACTAATACCAAAGGCAAAAATGGAAATACTAATGAATTTGATTTTACAAAATTTTAAATCTCCTAAGTAGACAATATCATAAACTAAATCAAAAGATAAATGATAAACCAGAATAACATGGTAATCATATAAAAACAAGAGAGAAAACTGTTTTAACACAAAATTCTTCTTTCAAATCAATATTAAAAGATCAAACAGACCCAGGTGGAGAATTGACCAAAGAGTATCTAAATAATCATTAATCATCAAAATCTGCAATCTTAGTCATAATTAAATAAAAAATGATTGCAAGAAACATATACTATTTCTCTCCATATGATAGTTATAGATGAAAAATGCGTTAACAGCTAATGTGGATGATAATTTAGTTGGTTCTTTTAATGTTTTGGTGAAAGTGTAAGTTGTCATAACCTTTTAGGCAAATGAATTAGTGGAGTTTTGAAAAATAGTATCCATAAAATCCACATCTAGGTATTTTTGATATCTACTCCTATACATTTGTACCCAAATCAGTCCTATTTTGCAATGACAAGATGACGGAATTTTGAAAAAGAAGAATATTAATGTTAATATAGTGTGTAACATATAATAAATAACAAGTATGTGAAATATTTTAGTTTCTCAAAAAACTAAAAAACAAATTATACAATATGTTTTCATCTGCATGGGAATCATGCAAGATAAATATCTATTTAGATATTTCAGAGTAAAAATGAATGTAAAGACATTTTACTAGAAATCCCCCTTGTCTTTTAAGTCATGGTAAAAACATTTTAAATAAGTAAGTGTATTGTACACTCTTGAAGATTTTTCTGTGTTGAATCTTTGGTATGCATAAAAATATGGCAGCACATTTTGAGCTAAATATAAAATAAAATATTGTTTACTATGTGTTTTATTCTTTCATCTGACCTATTATAACAGATTGATGTACTTAAAATTTTTGTACACTTAACTAACATAAAGAGATGTATTAGTCAGTTTTGTTTTTTTTTTATAGGAAAATACCTGACACTGAGTATCTTATGGAGAAAAAGTTTTATTTATGTCATAGGTCTGGAGGTTCAAGAGCATGGCGCCAACATCTACTTAGTCCTAATAAGGGCTTCATGGTGGTTGGTACCACAATGGCAGAAACCCATATGATGAGAGAGAAAGCAAGAAACTGAGGCTGGGCCAAGCTTGCTGTTTTTCCAATGAGAATGCTTTTACTTGAGAAAAGCATTAGTTCCTCTTAAAGACCTACTAAACTCACACTAGAAGCGACCTTAACTCCACTACATTGGTGACCAAGCCTTTAGCATTTCAATCTATGAATAACAACCCGTGTTCAAACCATAGCAAGGAAGAAAATGTAATTTTTTAAAAATACATAATTTTTTCACAGGAAACCTGAATTCAGCAACATCAGATAGCTACATGCTCTGAAAAGAAAAAAAAAATGCGCATTTTACCTGTACAGGGATTGATTCATGTGTTTACCACCAGAGGTTACAAATCAGTGATCCAATGTCCAGAAATTTATAAATGTCTTGCTTGATTCTGGGGCAAGTACCTCAAGACTACATTCATAGAAAATCCAGTGGCAATATCAGTCATTTACATAGTCTTGGCAATGTTAATCTGCTTTTATTTCCCTATTTTCTGCTTCATGAGGATACAGAAAACAATTATGAACCTATTCTCACAACGGTGGCCACAGGAAGCCCTTTTACTTAAAAGTGTTAAATAGGAAATTGTGCCACTGCTTTATTTTCTAAGAATAAATTGATCTTCTCAAAACCAGTAAAAAATTAAAAATTACTTTTAATTGTTTTAATTGAATTTAAAACAAAATTGAAATCAAAGGATATAATATAAATGGTCAAATCTAAAACTGGACCAATTGGTAGACTATGTTCTTCATATTTTTGGGTATCACACCATGTTGTAGTTACCTTGGCTGTTTAAAACCTGACTTGAGTGAAAGCCTGGTATAGCATATTCCATTCTTAGGAAAAAATGCAGATTCAAAGAGTTGCTGGGGTTCTCCATTAGTAGCAACATATTGTGAAATTCACTCAGTTTCTAATTTTATTGCTAGCATATTCACAGATAATAGAACAGTTGATACACATTTGTATCAAATTGAATTTTAAAAATACACTTAAGTTTGATAAACTCAAATAAGATGATTGGGAAAAATATGTATCATGTGACTATCCATGAAGTAGTGACAATATTATGGTTATTAGGAAAATTCATCTTCCATTTTGTCTGTTGCAGATGGGTCCCTCATTTACTAAAATTTTCTTGACTTCCGCTCTTTCCCTTTTTAAATCATCTTGGGTTCTCCTTCTTGTTATTGAGACTTCCTCCCCACCAAGGGGCTTTCTGATTTCTTTGTTAATTGTTTTGGATATGAATAGCCCAATGACTATCTCAGCCTAGTGTCTCCTTCTCAATGCTTGATTTTTGCCCTCCCACACAAAAGGCAGGCTAGTAAGAAGCTGATGATATGATATTCATAATTTAGTTATTAGTGTTAGTAAAGAGTCAATGCAATTAATTATTGAGCACTTATTTATCTGGCTCTTCTAAGAAATTTACATGCACTTTTTCATTGAATTCACACAAAACTTTTAATGTTTGCTTTATATGAAGAAACTGAGACCCACTTACTCAAGTTCACATGGCTTATAAGTTTCAGTGCTGAGATTTTAGTTATTCATTTATGATTCTATAGCCATTAGCTACTGGCTCTCTAAGACCTCAGATCTGTTGAATCAGACACTTTGGAGAAATTCATACCTTCAAAGATTTCTGATGCAAGTTTAAGTATGAGAACCACTGCACCAAGCTGTGCTGTTTAGGTGTTTAATATAGAGCTGGATAGAGACCAATGACAGAGACATTCTTAAATGAGTAAGGTGTCTTATTATTACTCTTATTTGTATTTTGTAAAACATCCAAACTTACAATTCATTATATCAATGTTCAATTAATGACTTAATTCGGTAAATTAGACTCTGTGAGGGAGGCAGAGATGTACAAAACAAAACCCTTTCCTTCAAAAAGTTTGCACTCTAAAGAGATAAGGAAGATTTTTTAAAAAGAGATCACTAAAATCACAAAATAAAGTCTGATGGTTTAGAATGTGAGGTCTTGAATTAGAGAACCTATTTGAATACCAGTTTCAACATTGATTAGCTGTGAGACTTTATGCAAGTTGTCTCATTATTTAAGTACCTATTATCTTAACTTCCTTAAAGCACTTACTTTATTAGGTTATTAGGAAAAATAAATGAGAAAAATATTTTGTACAATGTCTGATGTATACTAAGCTACTCATAAATGTTAATTAGTTATCACTACTTCCCTTGCTATTATACTAGTTATTACTATCAACATTCGTAGTAGTATTACCACAAGCAATAGACAGTTTTTACTGAGATCTTAATGAAAGGAAAAACAGAAGTATTTAGAAGTTAAAGAAACAGAAAAAAATCCTTGAAGACCCTGATGTGTAAGGAAAAGTTTAAAAGAAAAGAATGGGACCTAAACTGGATCATCTCTGTCTTTACCTCCTTCTGGTGAAAAAGAAGGAATTGGAAAAAAAATTAAAAATAAAATTTAAAAAATCACAAAATTTGAAATAATATTTCTGGGAAAATGAATAAACTGAATAAACCAGTGTTGATGGAACCCCGAACTTATGAAGGCAAGGATGCAAAGATGGAAGAAGCTCAGGTTTAAAGTTAATACATATGGCCTTATCTTGCTGTAAACTGAAAGCCAGCTCTATTAAAGACAAATTTCATGTTACATCGACATGCTTCTGCAAAAATCTGACCATGAAAATCCTCAAGTCATAGGCGTTTACAAGAAGCCACTAATCTCCTGGTTATGCTGAATTTCTTTTCATCTTCAAGTGCCAAGCCAAAGCACATGGAAATGAAAGGAGAAGGGGAGAATGGGCACACTGTGAGGTAGGACACTAAAAACACTGGGTAATGCCTTCTTAAGAGGTTAATAATCACAGCAGGATCTCCCTGTGCTAACCCTGGAGTTCAAGAAACCGATCTAAAGATAATGGAGAATAGAATCTTTCAAAAGCGATCTGCATTAGATTGCACTCTAATGACCCATTTGGTTTTATAAATTCCATTAATAATTCTAGCTGTACATTTTTCAACCTTTTATCCTTGGGGCTTAGTCAAAATTAAGTCAACTAACAACTACATTAACAATAAGCAAGAGAATAGAATTCTGTTTACTGTGGTTCCAAAGAGCTTTCCCAAGCAGATTCACTGGTAAGAACAAATCCTCTTAGCTGCTGTTGGCTCTGATAATATTTATGTACTGCAATTCTTTGTTCCACCATTAACCCACTCACTGACTGCCCGGGCAGTTGTGTTCTGACACAGATAAGATTTAAAAGTGCAGTTTTCTAAAACCTACTATGACAGAAAACTTCAGATTGAAAAACCACAACTTCTAATATTCTTAAAATGACCAAAAAAATTACTTTAAAACATGAGAACATGCTTTGGAAATTGTAAACCTCAAACTCTCACTCCATTAACACCTATGGTACTAAATTAATAATTCGATACTCTTTTTCTTCATTTTTTCTCTTTTATTAATAAAAAATAAAGATCTAGAATATACTTATGTTATTTGGTACAATTTTAGGTGTTATAGGTTATGATATGGAGGATGGAAAGATTATTTCTAAGAGAAAATGTTGTGACATTGATTGTCATTGATCCCAATTCATCATCAAAATTTCCCCCAAATAACTGCATTTTAAGAGGCCAAAAAAAAAAAAAAAAAAGAGAGAAAAAGAAAAGATGAAGAAGAGTAGGAGGAGGGAAAAGAAAAGGATGAGAAGAAAAAGTATATTGGAGAAATTAGATAAATAAGCTTTCTAACTCAAGAGTGATTTTATAAATTTATTTATAGAATGATAATTGCTACCAATAGGGGACAAACATGTGAGTGGTGGGAACAAAAAGTTAATGAATAATTCTATAAAATTGGCCCATTCTGTGGACCCTTACATGCTTTTTGTTCCTAGAAGTAATTTACTTGAAACTGCCTGGCTTTAGTAGACAGGATATGTTACATTCCTTAGCAAAAACTACCTGTTATCTGCAGGAGAATTGTAGGCTGAAAAAATAATGTCAATAAGAGGAACACAAGTTACCCTGAAAGGGGAGATTTTGTCACACTTTTCACAGACCAGGTTGCAGAACTCAGGGAGATAAAGATAATTCCTTTTAAGTATCAAATTTGTAAGAATTTATATTTAAGAATCTAATTAGAACTAGTCAGCATGGGCCAAAAGGACCTGGACTTGTCATGGTAGAGGGGATTTGAAAGTCCAATGTCATCCTGCTGTCACTCAAAAGTCAAGAGGTCGACCTGGGCAAGACTCTCTGGAAACTTCTCTGGGATCTTGGATAAAACTGGAGTGCAAGAGAGGCACACTGTCTCCTGTCTGAGAGTATCCATCCTCTCACTTGAGAGTGTCCCCTTTTCCTTTTCCTGTCTCTTCAATAACCTGTCACTCTGTTACCTGTTACTCTGAGCAACACATCTGAAATCTTTCTGACTCCATCACAAGAATCGAGGTTTGAAAGGGGGTCTGGGTGCTGCCTTAGTTTCTCACTACTGCCTCAGTACTACTTCCTAACAACTGGCTTACATGTATCCAGACTAATCTACAAAGTGAATAAAACAAAGAGAAACATCGTGTTGAAAAACTGCTTATCATTTTCCCTCAACATACTGGCTTTATAATGATTGTTTCTCAGTACTCTTTATGGAATTTGAATCCTAGTGCTACTATGAATGGTTCCAGGACCAACAGCCAGGAAATATTCCTTGCAGGAACATTAGTTTCCTTCCCTGTGCAATGGAGAATAGTATGAAATTCTTCATGGAGTTGCTTTAGAATTAGAGTAGAAGAATTTGTGGAAATGGCTGGGGTTTGGCAGGTATTTATAGATATTACTCATGACTAAATTCGTTTGACTATGGTGTCTCTTACTTCTTCCTCATGAAAGTGAACATACTGATTCACATGCATGCAGATTTGCATATTCAAGTTCTTGCTTTTGATTTTTGTTTGTTTGTTGAGAACTACTGGGAGATAATTTTCCATTTTTCTCATGTTTCCCTGCATGTCTTCTAAACAAAAGGAAGAATCACTTGTTTTCCAGAATGCCTCCTTACAGGGTAAAATTTCGGCAGTTTTCTATCAGTCCTCTTTAAAAATTGGGGTTCCCTAAGCTTTACGTTTCTAAAGAGCCTCATAAACCCACTGCATGTGCAACATCAAGTTGGACTACTCCGCATCACCCTTGGGACTTGGAGGTGGGTAAGGGGACCTCATGAACATGAAACTAGACTATTCTTGTGCAGAGAATCTTCCTGATCCTCCTGTCCACTTCTGTGAACATATGGCTAGGCTAACTTGTGAGCTTCCAGGCAGGCTAACACCTTCATATTTCTTGACAGGAACCTATCTTAGCAAAAGAAAAATCATACCAACTAAGAAAATGGTAGTGAGTTGTAAAGCATATGTCTAAAAGTTAATGAAATTTCTTCATCCACTGTGTTATCTTTTGTTGTTGTTGTTGTTGTTGTTATTTTTATGGTGCTGGGAATTGAACCCAAGGCCTCAGGCATGTTATTGCAAGTACTGCACTACTGAGCTACATCCCTAGTATCTATGTTATGTTCTTTGAATAAGGCTCATACCATTTAAAATATTCTCAAACTTTATTACATCTTAATTCAAAAACATTAAAAAATATGGCACAGGATATATAAATGTGCTCTCTATATTTTCACATAACAGAGGAGGATTAGATGAGTTCCTGTTTCTTTTCCTGCTCATATCACTCTTTTGATGCAGGCTTTATGCTACTTCCTGGATAAAGGTCTTGTCACTGCATGATAAATTGATTTACCTGACACTTGTAGCAGAAGACCGAGGGACATGCCCATCATGGGAAAAGGAAAAGTCAGATTAATAACTTCAATCTTTAAAAAAAAAAAAAGAAAGAAAACAAGCAAGGGTTCCTGAGAGTGACAGTTATTTAAGTTTAGTGTGAACGTGTGAACGAAGTGAACGAAATGAATCTTCACAGAAAGGATTAGATGAGATATGGAATGCTGGAGCCGGAATGAACCATAAATATCATCCAGTCCAAATGGAGGGAGGCTCGGTCACTCTCCAAGGTCAGGCTGTGCAGTGGGTGGCACACAGATCTCACAACTACAAGGCCAGAATATTATTTATCTCCATCAGACATTCAAAACTCTGACAGCAGTGCTGAAGGAGTATACAGTCACAGTTTAATTGATTTTGGGGAAAATAAATCTAGAAGAGCTCCTTTTTTGTTGTTGTTTCTTTCCTTCATTTTAGTGTGGCCATTACATTATTTTTCTCTC
This sequence comes from Urocitellus parryii, assembly GCF_045843805.1. Taxonomy (NCBI): domain Eukaryota; kingdom Metazoa; phylum Chordata; class Mammalia; order Rodentia; family Sciuridae; genus Urocitellus; species Urocitellus parryii. The sequence goes on from NC_135542.1 coordinate 96,108,863, forward strand.
ATGCAGTTGTGTTATAGTCGGGTATAATATAAGCATTTGGAGATTTATAACTATTGTTTCCTTCTTAGGTTAATTCATGATGTTTTTATTTTTAATATAATTGTTAGCACATCAAATCATTCATAACAAACATAATAGCATTCTACTTATAAAGCAGTGGTTCAGTTTAGTGACTTAGGTATTTGAAGTTTGTTAGTTGTTTTAGATGCGTCTTTTCTCATTATTTTCCAAAGTAGTTATTTTGGCTTAGATACGAAGTGTCCTCAAAAAGCTCAGTGTGAGACTATGCAAGAAAGTCCCCAGGTGACGTGATTATAGATGATGAGAGATGGAACCCAATGAGTGGGTTAACCCATTGATAGAAATAACTGGAGGCAGGCAGGGTGTGGCTGAAGTAGATAGGTTACTGGAGCCATACCTTTGGGGCTGATATTTTGTCCCTGATAAAGTAGAGCATGCTCCCTCTACCTGACTCTTTCTGATAGCCATGTCCTGAGCTGCATTCCTCCTCCACACCTCCACACAAATTTCTGCCATGATGTTTTGCTTCACCTTCGGCCCAGAGCAATGGAATTGGTTATTCACTAACAGAGACCTCTGAAATTGTGAGCACCAAATAAACTTTTCCTTCTCTAAGTTGTTTTGGTCTGACCTTTTGTTCAGAATGACTCAAAAACCTGACTAAAACAGCAGCAGCCATATTGGAGAATATGTTCAGGGCTTTTGTTGTGGTTGTTTGTTTATTTGTTTGTTTTTCAGTATCAGGGATTGAACCCAGAGGCAGTCTACCACTGAGACAGTGTCTTGCTAAATTGCTAAGGCTGACCTGGAACTTGTGTTTCTCCTGCCTTGGCCTCCTGAGTCGCAGGGATTACAGGTAAGCACTGTAATGAGAATATGTTTTATGTCATTGTCATTCATTGAAATACATTTACATTGATATCTATCTGTATGTACATATAATGTGTTTCACCCTTCCTACTTTCTTTCCTTTGTCCCTTCCTTTTTTGGTACCTTCTGTTTCTTGAGCTCCCAATAAATATGTGCCAGACACTGTGCTAGGTTTTGTGAATCCAGTAGGGGGAACATTCATGGAGATCATTAGTAAGGACAGCAGACAACCTGATAATCGTATCAGTGCAACCATCAATCTTCTCTGTATCCTTTCAATTTTAGTATATGTGCTGCCAAAGCGAGCACATCAGTGCTGCCATTAAATCCAGGCAACGGGACCTCTCTATGGAGTCCAGAGACTTAGAGGGATTTGATATATCAAAAGCTCATACACAATGTGCAGTACAGAACACACTGACATCTTGTTGCTCAGAATTCAACATTTAGGTTCAGCATAATACTTAATCCTACATTGTTCATATTCCAGGGAACTTTTCAACATGTTTGCCCCATTCCTTTGAAACCAAAGGCAACTGTTTCTGAGTTCTGAAAAATTTGTATGCTGTAATGTATGGGAAGTTGGATGATGCTTCTGACACTATGTACAGCACTTGAACAAGGAATGGGCTCAGGAAAAAGAACATAAATGAATTTACTTGGAAAGTTACCATGAGGGCAATAGATTCTGACATAGTAAAATATAATTTTTAAGAATTATGAGGCATCTATGTTTTTTTCTTGTTCCAGTTTGTGCTTCCAGAAGTATCCATTCTTGAAATTTTCCTGTAAGTTTCACATAGCAGTGCCAAAGCATTTTGCACTGTGAAGTGATTTATATCATTGATAAGTGTGTAAGTATGAAGGTTTAGACAAAATACATATGAATAATCACTGTTCTTAACACTAACATCCGGAAATGTTCTTAGATTCTAAAAAATTAAAATTACACATAGTTTTATTACTATATACACAGGTAACATTAACTTTACAAATTGCTAAATGAAATTATCTATCCACAAATATGATTTTAAAAATTATTTCTATAGTTAAAATTGAGAGGTTAACACAAATTATAATATGTAACATTGAATATTTTAGAGAAAAATAGCGTTTTAGAGGTAAATATTTTTATTTACTTTCACTTATATTTGGATGAAAATATATCTAACATTGTATACTTAGTGAATAATAATATTTTAAAAATTGTTTTGAGCATTGAAAATGAATAAAAGTATTCAAGAAATAGAAAAGAACTTGAGAAATAGTTCAAAAATTCAATACAGAGGAAAAAAACTGGTAAAGAAGGAGATACATTTTATTCAGGGAAGCCGTCTATTTAAATCTTTAAAACCTCAAGACAATGAAAAGGAGCATATTTTTGTGGAGCGTGACCCACTTAAAATTTGCAATCAGGACATTACAAATTCTTCATTAATGAATATTTAATTACTTAATTACTGATCAAAATAGTGAAACCAAGCACAAAAATTTTTTCTTATGAAATAGCTGCTTGAGTAGGTAAGATGAAAACTTTCTAACTTTTTATTCTTTACTAGTTAAAGATTTAATTACCCAAAGAAACAATGGAAATGTAAGTGTGTTTCTATTTACATACATTTGCTCTTATTTGAATAAACATTCTCTGGAAGGCACTTGAGGAACTCTGAAGATGCTTCTGCTGGGACAGAACATCAGTGGCTGTATGCGGGTGGGGGGGACTGGGTGCCTTTGGTTCTTTTTGAATACTGTCTATTCATTACCTATTAAAATTTATTAAAATTTGTTTTATATCAAAGTTTTAAAAAATCCCAATTAGAAGTAAGAAAATTATTTTTTAGAAGAATTAGAAGTAAGAAAGTTCACATCTATCTTTAATGCTTATCAAAATGAGATACTATAGCTTAGAGTGATATATAATATTTTAAAAATAATTGGAAGCTATTTACCTAGCATGCAAGAACTGTGTCAAGGGTGTTCCTATATTCACTGTAGCACTATTCACTAAAGCCAAGATACAAATGAACTTAACTGTTCGTCAGTGCAAGAATGGATAAGGTTTCCATTTTGGGCATATAGACACAAAGGAATATTATTCAGCCTTAGAAAGAAATCCTGCCATTTTTGACAATGCAGTTGAACCTGGAAGACATTATGCTAAATGAAATAAGCCAGGCACAGAAAGACATAGACTTCATGTTCTCATTTATGTGTAGAATGTAAAAAAAAAAAAAAAATGGAAACAGAGTATAAACTCACCAGAGTCTGAGGTCTGGGGAAATTGAGAAGATGTTAGTCAGAACACTAAATTTCTATTAGAAAAAAATTCCAAGAGATCTGTTACATCTTTGTGACTATAGCTAAAAACAATATATGTTATATTTGAAAATTGCAAAGAGTGTAGATTTTAAGTGTTCTCACCACAGAAAGACCAAAAGAAAACAAAAACAAAATCTGTAAATATGTGAAGAAATCCAAATGTTAAATAGATACATATCAAAACATCATTTTGTGTACCATAAATACATATAATATTTACTTGTAAAATAAAAACCCATGCTATTAATGAATAATCAAAGCAAAACATAAGAACCGTTTAAAAGTTTTGCTTTATTTTTGCTGCTTTATTGTTTCAAAAAAATGATCTCATTACATCTTACCTGCAGCCCTGATATACTCTCAAACTAAAAATCTTTTCCTTCATTCAATGCACCTTTTTAAATAAAATGTGTCAAACGGTGTGTATTAAACTTAAAAAAAGTCAATCCCTTCCCTCCCAGGGCAGAGCCTACTGGGGAGACTAAGGAGTAAAGAGGCAATGGAAGTACTATTTAATACATGTTATAAAAGGCTAAAATTGGAACACTAGAAGATAAGTGAAGAGAAAAGGTGAACACCATGCACAAAGACTGAGATTGGTGAGCAGGAGTTCTCCAGGGGCAAAATGGGGAAAGGTTGAGATCTTTCTAGGCAGACACATCAGGACTGGATGAGGCTAACTGTGGCTAAATTTAATTTACAACAAAGGGAAGAGGAAGACAGAAGCAGACTACCTAGGGTTTGACATTATTTACTAAGGAGTTTACATTTTATCTTGAGGGCATTGGAGAGCCATTAACAAGATTTTAGTATGCAAGTCACCTTGATCAGGTTTGTGTTTTAGAACAATCATTTTACTACAGAGTGTAGAAGGGAGAAAGTAAAGCCAGAGGCAGTTGGTGGGCTATTGGAATTACTTATGTCAGAATAATTATGGTCTAAAGGAAGGAGGGGAGAGGAGGAGGAGGAGGAGGACAGAGATGAATGGGTTAATGGGTAAACAATTCCTTGATTAGTTTGTTTAGGGTTTGGCATATGCAGATGTGTGGACTTCTAAGATTATTATACTCAGCAAATGAAAAGATTATTATACACCATAAAATTTGAATTTCAGGTTAATAGTGAATAATTTCTCAGTATAACAATGTTTTATGTAAAATTCAGAATATATTTACACCCACCAAAAAAGTCCCCCTTGTTTATTTGAAATTTGAATTTGATATTATGCCCTGTGATTAATTTGGCAAATGTACCACAGTGAAGTATCAAATATAGTTCCTGCATTTTTGCAACATTCAGGAATCTCTATCTATAATGCAGATAAAAGTTTGTGTATCATTTAATACAACTCCACACTTTAAGAATACCAGATCTCATAGAAGTTGAGAACCGAAGTCTTATATCAGAGGCCAAGGAGAGTTGAGACATGGGTGTGAGGTGGGATGGGCAAACTTACAATTAAACGAGGAACAAGAAGTGCCATTGCTAAGTATAGTGACCATAAATCACAATAAAGTTTGTGTATTTTAAACAGCTAGGAGAAAGGATTTTTAAAATATTCACCATTTTAAAAAATGATAAACACTTGATGAGATAGGTATGCTTAACTTCTTGCTCACATTATACAATGTATACACAGAGCAAAACATTGCATGTTAGCCCATTACTATGAGAACATTTTATGCAACAGTTAGCAAAAGAGATTATGCCAGAAAAAAAAAAAAAGCAAATTTAGGGTCACAAAGAACTGGAGGAAAGTATTCACTCTGTAAAAACAAAATAATTTGAATAAAAAACACGATATGATTATTTTTATTCTGTTATAAAATTTCTGACGTCTACTTAGAATTTTCATTCAGGAAAGTAAGGAACTATCATAGCATTAGGAATAATTGCTTTCCACTTCCGCTCGTCAGTGTTTTCTTTCTCTGGCTCTGCTGTCAGGTTCTGCTTTTGTCTGTGAGAAAGAGTTAGTTACAGAGAGCTAATTTCTGAGATGATATCACTCCTAAGCTTCATATGTAAAAACTTATTTGTTTTTTATAATAATTAATGGGGTAGATGTTCATTTTACCTGGGCTTTCAGATATCTACCTTGGAAAATGGCTCAAGAAGGTTAAAAAGTCACAATTCACAGAAGGAGACCCCAAAGTACCCAGTGCTTGAACTTAGTTCTGGCTATGTCAACATAGCCTTTGCTTTCAAGAGATAGCCTCATCTGTAATTTCACTCAAGCCTGTTTGGTCAATCTGCAGAATTTTTATAAATTCTCAATTCTGAGTAAGTTGCTCTGATGCTTCCTTCATATTGAATTTGTTCTTTCTGAAAATTTATAAATCTAACTTGAGCCTCTCTTGCTATTATTAAACTATTTCTGCTCTCTGTGTGCAGAAACTGCCAGGGTTATTTTTGGAACCTCTCTGCTCTAAGACCATTGGACAGAGGCCTTATTCCAAATTATTCATGACACAAATCATTTTGATGAGTTAACATCCACTAATATTTATTTCAGTATCATATCAGCTATTCTTCTTGATTTTTTTAATGGTCCGGTTTTTCTTGTAATTTTTTTTGCCAGCTTTGAAAAAATTAGATATAAATAGTTGTGATTCTATGACATTTGCCAAGGCGTTAATTTTGCTTATTATTAGCTATTTCATATATTTCCTGTCTTAGAATTGAAATTTGTACTGAAACATTTCTTTGAACATTAAAAGCAGGGTCATTTAGTTGTATTGGTTTCATATTAAAGCCACCAAACAATTATTCATTTCAAAGACTGATTACATAACATACAACAGAACCACCCACGTGTGTTCACATACATGAATCCATCTATGCATATATATTCTACGTTTTATTTCAGCAAGAAAATAATCTCCACAAGCTGCTGAACTCAATAGACTTTATGCTCCCCTGAAGGCATTTATCATATTTCCAGCTTGTATTCTAGCTATTTATGCACATTTTTGTTTCCCCTAAGGTTTTTACAGGTAGGCACTGTGTTTAATTCATCTTTATATCTCCCACAGTGCCTACACACAGCTTTGCATACTGTGAGTACTTGTTAAATGTTGTTAAATGAATGACAGAAAAAGTAAATTTTGCTTATTTGATCTCTCAGACTAGAAATTTTTCTAATCAAAATGTAGTAAATCCAGTCTTTATAAAAGCTTTCTCCCAGAGCTTACTTTAATTTCTTACTGATATATTTTACTTTCCAAATCTTAAATCATTTTTTTTTTATCAATAGACTGCCATCTTCTACCACAGATGTGAGGTTAAAAAGGGATTTTAGATGAAAATAGAAAATACTTAAGATTTATTATCCTGCCTTCTGATTATACAATCCTATATTATCCAGTGAAGCATAACTTTATCAGTTCCTGATATAACAACTTAACTGAATAGTCTGAGAATGCCGAGATCAAAAGCTTATTATAAGGAGGATATACAGAGAATGCTAAAGGCCTCAGAATTGGCAACTAAAACTACCTTTCTCTCTATATTAAAAGTTGACCTGAATGAACAAAGGAATATTGAGGTAGAGAAAATTTGCATCAAGCCTGTGAAAAGGGACAAGACATCCACATATTGAACTCTTTAAGGGCTCTCTGCTTAATTCAAATGAAATGGAACCTAATTGAAGGGCAAATATATTTTCTGAAAAAGCAAGGTGCTGCTAATTATATAGACAGCAAGTCAAAGGAAATCTCCTGAATTTTTAAATGTGAGAATTGAAAGGGGGGGGGGTTGTGCAATGGATCTTTTCTGATTAAAAAAAAAACCCTTTGGCCATCTTGAATTAAAAATAAATATATAAAAATAAATTAATATCTGCTGAACCGGTTGGTTCTGGAGCAAGCCTAAGCATGGCCACACTAAGCTGAAATTGGCTCTGTTTTCTGTGTTCTCTGATGCAACAGACCCCTCTGGATGCTGCTCTCTGTGACACAGAGAAGGAGGCAGAGCACGGCTACTTCTTGCAGCAGAACTCCAGAGGATAGGTTTAAACAACATGGAGAAGAATCAGTCAAGCTTCAAAGTCCTCCTACTGGGATCGCCCATGGCAATCCTCACTCAGGTTTTTAGGTCACTGACCTAACTAAAGAAACTTACAGCAGTCACCTGCAACATCAAGACTTCCAAAAGAAATTCTACAAATAGATTTGCTGACAGTGAAGAGAACGAAAGTACTTTCTCACCATGTTTTGAGCTGAAAATAAAGCTATTAAAAACCATTTTCCTCTTTCAGTGATAAATAAAAACAAATAAATCTGTATAATTTCTTTAACAAAAAGAGAAAGAAAATGCAGATAAAATGAAGTAAAAGAAGAGCATTCGTTGTAAAATAGAGAATCAGCTAATTACTTGTAGCAGGTTTGAATTTCATTCAGTCTTTTGAAATATGTGCTCTGCATGCTTAGAAGGAAAGAAAAGTTTTGTAAAACATATTGTGAGTAGATGGGGTAGAGAGAGAAGATGGGAGGGGAGGGGAGGGGGGATAGTAGGGGATAGGAAAGGTAGCAGAATACAACAATTACTAATTGGGCATTATGTAAAATTGTGGATGTGTAACTGACGTGATTCTGCAATCTGCATTTGGGGTAAAATTGGGAGTTCATAACCCACTTCAATCTAATGTATGAAATATGATATGTCAAGAGCTTTGTAATGTTGTGAACAACCAATAAAAATTAAAAAAAGAAAAAAAAAAAACATATTGTGGCATATAAAAGTGAAAATGTATTTTGAACTGAAGACTGAAAAGTCCACAGGTTTATTTAATTGATACTCTCAACTTTTATTAAAAATCAAATTATTTCTGTGTCAGTATTGTCATCAAACATGGAAATCACAGGCTGGTACTTTCTTTTCTTTTTTTCTTTTTTAGTTGTAGTTGGACACAATATCTTTATTTTATTTATTTATTTTTATGTGGTGTTGAGGATTGAACCTATCGCCTTGCACATGCTAGGTGAGTGCTCTACCTCTGAGCCACAACCCCAGCCCTGGTACTTTCTTTTTACCTGATAGAATAAAGCAAAATTACTGTTCAACATCTTAGGAATTATGATCAGAAGATCACCAGCTTGGGAAAAAACTTGACTAAAAAGGCTTTTTAATACCTGGGTGCTCACATTGTTAAGCCACAGTGTATCTCAGTGTATCTTCACTGAAAGAGAGAAAATCATATTGATGTCCTGGGCAGAAATGTCATTGTAGAGATTCAAAACATTGTTCCTTAATAGCAAAACATGAAACAGAGAAAGCTCCCTTTGTGGCCAGTGAGAATGTGAAAGTTCCATTTTCAGATGTCTTTTGAATATTAGGAATTGTTAGTAAATAAGAAAGTTTCCTCTACTTGGTTAACTGCTTGATAAACTCAGTTTGTAGAAGACATTTAGAAGGCAACTGAAATAGTTATTTTCTAATTTAATATTTGTTACTTTAATTAATTTTCTAAAAGATGAAATAACCGCCCCAATAGGTGTTGTCCCACCAACTATAGTCATATCAAGAAGCAAATGCTTAAAAGAGAATGAAATTATTGCATTTACCGGTAAATGCTAAGCAAAACAAACAAATTCCCCCAAACCAAAGGCCAGATGTTTTCTCTGATATGTGGATGATAACTCACAATAAGGGGGAGGGGGGCTAAGGCTAGGGAAAAATAGAGGAACTTTGGAATAGGCAGAAGGGAGTGAAGGGAGAGGAGGGGTAGGAAAAATAATAGAATGAATTGGACAATATTACCCTATATGCATATATGAGCAAATGACCAGTGTCATTCTACATCATGTACAACCAGAAGAATGAGAAGTTATGCTCCATTTGTGAATGATGTGTCAAAATGCCTTCTATTGTCATGTATAACTAATTAGAACAAATAAAAATAAATAAGTTTTATGAAAAGAAGCAAAGGCATTACAAGTCCTGTTTCATCATGTAGATACTTGAGAGAAAACAAAATCAGGGTTTGGAAATGACACTTAGAGTCACTTGCCAGTGTTAAACCTGTTCTGGGCATATAGTCTCTTAGAGGAACTAAATTACATTCTTTTCAATTATTTAATCCAAACAAATGAAAACAACCTGAATTGAATCCTGTGTAGTTAAAATAACTTTCTACTTTTCTATGAAAGAAAGGCAAAATGTTGAAGCTTGCAGATAAAATCGATTAATACTGATTAAAAATGTGCTCAAAGTTTTGCGTCTAGTAATGAGAAGTTCCCTGTAGCATACATTTCAAATAGCTAGAAAATCACCTTGAATTTGCTCATGTGTAAGTGTCTGGGCCACTTAACAGCTTGGTTTCTCTTCTCGACCTCATCAGAACTGATCAGAATTTGGATCCAGACTGTCATTGACTGGCTGTGAGATTTGAACATGTCACATAAACTGTGTCTCTGTTTTCTTTTCTGTAAAATGGTATTATTTTATACTGGGTAGATTTATTTTGAATGTTGAGTAAAATAATGCAATATTAATTATGTTGGTTTTATTTATTAATAAAACCACTAAAAATAACTATTTCTTGTGTCATATGGGCACAAAAAGTAAAACATCAAGTCATTCTTTTCTGCATATGAGTATGTGTGCGTATGTGCAAACAAATGTATCTATCTGTAGAAATGATATTATAAAAAGATTTAGTAAGTTAATATAAGGAAGAAAACAGCTCTTATTCAGCCCCATTAAATACTGAGGTCCCTTTCATGTGTTATATCATTTTTTAATGGTAGTTTTATATTTAGCATTTTAATGTCTGTTTTTTTTCTCCTTGAACACTTTATTCCCTCAATGTTTATTACAACAAAAGTCTAATACAGTCCTATATCATATTATGCCACATTACACAGCTCAGGCAACATCAAAATGCAGGACTGATAAGATTACTCATCCCAGTGATGTCACAGTCATCCTAATTTAAGGTGCATACATTCTATGATGTTTGCACTAGGCCAACATTATCTAACAATGCTTTTCCCAGAACACTTCCTGATTGCTAAACAGTGCATGACTATACTTCAAAGAGCATTGATTACTCAGTATTCAGTTAATTAGATAAATAAAAAGATTTTTATGTAGTATATACAGAGATCTTTTAAAGCATTCTAGATATGGAGGCACACCAAGATGATGTCCACCTTGGGTTCTTTGCTTCAGACCACATGCCTGTGGGATTATCTATAGGATGCAGCCCACAGATATTGCAATACACCTTCATCTTCAGTCCATACTGGATCAAGTACTCAAGGGAGCATGCAAATCCAAAATATTTGCTTATAAAATAATCTCTGATCATCTGAATCTCTTTTTTCTTACGCCCTACAAAATAGTGCATCAATAAAATAACGTAAAGAATAAATGAATGAAGGAAGTGGAAAAACAAAAAGAGGAAGTGGGGATAGAAGGGGGGACTGACAGAAAAGAGGAGAGGAAGAGAGAGAGAGGAGAGAGAGAATGAGAATTAAAAGATGGGGGAAATCACTAAAAAGGTGTTTCTAGGGTGTACATTTTGTGAAAGTGTTTCTAAGTGAATCACATAGGGCATGTATGGGTGGTTTGGTGATAAGAAATAAGCTCAAAACTTCCTGAAGACCAATATAAAAATAATACATAGTAGATCAGGAGAATGTGAAGATAAACAGGGTCAGAGGTGCATGCTTCCAAGACATGGCTGACAGAAGAGGTTATTCATCAGTAAGACCAGGCAACCTACACAACAGATGTTTTCCTGAACCACACGGAGAACAGTAAAGTGATTAACTTGCATTGTGGCTGCTCCAGTGTTGAGCAACAAGGTTAATTGAATTCAAAGTCTGAATATATGTTTCCTAAAAAAAGACTATTTATACATTAAGGACAGCATATTACTATCGTCTTCTCTTACTTTGATTCTTCATTTTACCCATAGGTAAAATGGTAGATTATGCATAACAAGAATCTTTGAACTGTGGCTCAAATACAGCAAGACTCAATAATTGATAAATTGTTTGCTTCTTTTATTTGCTTATTTGTTCAACAAATGTACAATAAGTGTAGAGAGTGTATAATTTTTACTGTGATCTAATAATGATACATATATATATATATATATATATATATATATATATATACACACACAACAGAATTTCCCCGCAAGTTTCTTTTGGTATATGTTGTTTAGTTGATTATCAAAACAAGTAGATAAGGCCATAACTAAAATATTCCCATTTCCATAGTTAATGTGTACAACAGGTACAGTAATAATTCCTATTTCTGAATAAGCTATAAAAATCAAGACTGGAACTCAGATCCTCTGATTCTGTATTACATGGTGGTTAACTGTATTTTTAAGTCCTCCTTTATTATAATACTCTAAAACTTAGAAACTTGGAAAGAGGAGGTGGATGGAAGAAGTCTAAGGTTGATTTCTCCTAATTAAATGCAGATAATTAATCAGGAAAAGATAAGAAAATACATTTTAAGGAGACTTGATGGCTCACAGGCAAGCAGAATTATACTCAGATAAAAATATTTATCATCTCTAAAAGAGAATGCATCTTTATAACCCTTATGGTTGTGGAAGTTTGCAGGTCAAAGAATATAAAGGAGATGTGGATAGAAGAAACTCAGTAGTGCTGATTCCAGAGATGTACAGAGCTAGGAGATTCCCTGCCTCCAGGATGTGCATTGTCTCCTCTGTCCCCAGTGTGATTCTTTGTTTGAAACTATCCCCAACTTACATAACACCTATGCCATCAAACATTTAAATTTTTAACTAGTAAACCCATGCTTTTATTCTTATTTTATGCTACATGAGCAGAGTTATGCATATCATTGTCTTTTTATGTGTTCCATTGAATGTGCTATTCCCTTATCAATAAATTTTAAACTAACATTTCCAGTATGATTTGGCTTTCTATACCTTTGCCTATAGAAAGAAACTACACTAAGGATACATAAATCCACTTGCAGTGAGGGTTTCCACTGGAAATTACAAGGTTGACATAATAGTTTACATCCCAATCACATGAGCTTCATTAAATCAAATCAAACATCAAATGACATATACATTGTCACAGAGATTTCAGAGACTGCAAGGATTGAGACAGATTATGAAATGCAGCAAATTCCTATTTGTTATGCTACTCATGAAGCCTCAAAAGTATTCTATTAGCTGGCCTTACTCAGAGGAACTTTCCTTTCCACTGTGTGCTACTTCAAACTTCTAATTCTTTGGTCTCTTCATCAATACACCAGTGCAAACACTCTCATCAATGCAAATAATTTTCTTCTAGTTGTATTATGATTTATTATGTTAAGGTGAGTCAATAAGATAATGTTCTATGGCCCAGCATAGGGTATATTCATAAATTATTATAAATTGTAATTACAATTACAATTTATATTTATGAATACAAATTGTAATTGTAATATAAATTATAATTTATATTCATAAATTACCCTCAGGTACCTGGACAAAGGTCTTTGCAGAGTTTAACCAGAAGCCCATAGGCTCATTTTGCTCCTCAACCTGTCCCCAAGCCTTATTACTGATGTCAAATGACTGGATTTAGATCCTCAAAAGTCTTCTTTCTCCTGGTCAGTGATCATTGTTCTCCAGCATTCCTATATTGCCAGCAATGATACACCCAATCTCAAGAAATTGCAACAGTTTGTTCTTGCACACCTTTTGCTTTATATGCTATACACAACCCAATCTGAACTTCTGTCCAAGATGCATTGGATCTCAGAATATGTCTTCATCAAAAGATTCTTTCAAGATGTTCCCTCAACATCTTCTTCAAATCAGACTCTTTTAAATGGATTCTTCAAAAAGACTTTCATGAAACTTCATTTCAAAGTCTTTGATTTCTTTGTTTTCTCTCACCCCAATTCACAGGTGATATGGAGGTGTGTAAGGGTTTTCCTTGTCATTTATATTCCACCAAAAAGTAGAAGAGATCTGAAAAGAATGGGTCCCTCCCCTGCCAAGTGATGGTTAATCTTGGTTGTTAACTTGACTGGATTGAGAGGTGGCTAAAAAATTGGTAAAACATATTCTGGGTGAGTCTGTGAGGGTATTTCCCGAGTAGATTAGCCTCCAGTCAAGTCAGCACACTGAATGGGAAAGTCTAACCCTGAACAGAGTGGCACCATCCAATAGGCTGGAGGCCTAGATGGAATGAAAAGGTGGAAGAAGGGAAGAATTCATGTGCATTCATATTTTGTTTTGCTTTACTTTGCTTTTTTGCTGCTACTATTGTCACTCATGGGTATCAGACTTCAGATTCTTCAGGCTTTGAATTTACACTCACATTAACAACCCTCCAGGGCCCTCCAGGCTGTGAGAGTGGGACAGCTTCCTTGGTGCCTCTTGTTCTGAAGTTTTCTGCTTCAGAGACTGAAGAGCTACCAATGTATCAATTTTCCAAGTCTATAGTTGAACTATTCAGCCTCTGATTGTGTAAGTAAATATAATCCCATCTTACATATATATATTAAGATGGGATTATATTTAATATATATATATATATATGTATGTATATATATATATATATATATCCCATTGATTCTGTTCTTCTGAAGAACCCTGACTAATCCACCACAAATCTCTTTTATATACATCTTCATGAATTAGTCCTACTTCTCTATGGGTTTACTATATAAGTTGTTCCTCTCTATGGTAATAACCCTTCAACCATGAACAGAAAGTCATCCTTTTCTAAACAACTCAATAGTAATCTAAATCTGTCATTTTTCACAATCTATTTCCCTCCATCAAGTTTTTCCTCTTGTTTGGATAACTTATATGAGCATACAAACATTGGCAATATTCCCAATCTTTATCAAAAGATGTATGTGAAAGAGATTGTATTCATATCTTTTTAGCCCCTTTCTTATTCCTCTTGTTCTTATTAACAAGTCTTCCAGAACAATCCATAAAATGTGTCTTTAGTAGGTTCTTTCATTATCTTTCTCCGCATCTTTATCCCCTTCCCCATATGTGTTTTCTGTGATAGCAAAAGTCTTCTAGAACAATCTATTTCTCCTGTATTTCCCTCATCTCTTAAATCTTATTCATTATTTTACAATTTAGCCTCACAGTTCTATAGAAACCTCCAATTTTATGCTAGTGGCCAATTATCCATCTTTATCTTTACCCCAGCTCCCAATATCTGCCCATTTGGGCACCATTGTTCTTGAAATATTTTCTTGATGACATGATGCTGTATTCTTTTTTTTCCTTATTCTTTCTAAACAGCTATTCTTCCCTCTTCCCTTTCACAATTCTTGTCTTCTTTTCAATCTATTGCCTACAGCTGAGTAATTGGCTCTCCAATTTACTCTAATAACTACTGCTGAGTAATTGTCCCTTACAATTCGGTTCCCAAGACTGAAAGACTCAGAATTGTCCCTCACTTCATTTTTCGTTCATCCCTCAACACATCTATCACCATGTGTAGGGGTTTATAAGCTAAAAACAAAACAAAACAAAAACTTGTCTTCTATTGCTTCTGTCCCATTACCTGAGTTCAAACAAAAAGCATTTACCTGGGTAACTGGGGGAATTTCCAGAGAAGTCTCCTGCCTTATTCTATTTCTCCGCAGTTTTGTCTCATGATAATATAAATAACTAGAAAGGGACATCAAAATGTGACAGAGCGTATTGTTTCCCTGCTGAAAATCTAATAAGATTTATTTATTTAAATACAACTTATGAAGTGTTTATAAGACCTCATGGCTTGGGTGGCAGTTCCAATTCAGCAGCTTCTCACTTCTTTTTTTTTCCTCCTAGAACACAACAAATATGTGCCTGCCTCAGGGATTTTCATCTTTTTATTTACTTCTTGAATAAGGTCTTCAAACTTTCTGGCCCATATCTATATTTTGCAAGGCCTATTAGATAATGATGGTTTTTTAATATTTAAATTTTTGAAAAGTCAGGAGGGATAATATTTCATTACATGTGGGAATTATACAAAATTCAAATTTTAGTGACAATTATGATTTAAATATCAGGTGTGTTATTTTAAAAAAGCTTTTGTTCTTTCATGTTCTTCTGAAACTGCAAGAATGTTCAGAGGTGAAATAATTACATCATGAGTGGTGTTGCCTAATCTTTGGATTAATCCACTGATATGGATTAACTGGGTGATAAGTATAGACAAGTGGGGTGTGACAGAGGATGTAGGTCACTGCGGGTATTCCTTTGGGGTTTATATTTTGTCCCTGGTGAGTGGAGCTCTCTCTCTGCTTCCTAATTACCATGTTCTAAGTTACTTTCCCCTGTCACACCATTCTTCTATGATGTTTGATTTCACCTTAGGCCTAGAGCTATGGAATCTGCTGCCCATGGACTGAACCTCTGAAACTGTGAGCCAGAATAAACATTTCCACTTCTAAGTTGTTCTTGTTAAGTCTTTTGCGCAAAGCAACACTAAACCTAACTAAAACTGTGTCTGTCCAAAAGTAGTTTTATTTGTTCATGTACTTATATATTTTCTATGGCTACTTTTGGACAACAGTGTAGATGACTAAATATTTATCTAACTATTTATCATCTGGACCTTTATAGAAATAATGTTTGCTTAATTCTTTATTCTGGAATAGTTCTCAAAGTGTTGTACTTGATATCAGTTTCACCAGGGAAATTGTAAAACATGTAAATCCTTGAGCCCCACCAAACACTTGCTAAATCAGAAAATATGGTGGAAAACCCAACAGTCTGCATTCTATCAAATAATCTAGGGAAATTTGATGCTTGCTAATATTTGCGAACCAACACTCTAGAATATTTGAATATCTAAATCAGTTACCGTTTCTGTAATCATGCTCCTTGATGAAATTTATCAACCAGGCTACTTAAAATTGCTTCTCTATTTTTAGGCTACTTTGTTTTCCTCCATATCATATATCACTATGTAATATTACATTAAGTATAATAAAGTTAAAATAATCTTCCTGAGTTTTTACTTCATAAATAAGTTATGTATATCAATAGTCAGAAATGACTGGTCTATCTTTGAATATTTGTAAAACTATATAACCTGTATCTTCTATGGTTAGACTGGAAATTCAGAAATTCAAGCTATAATGCTATGTAATATACAATATGCTCACAAACTTAGAATCTCTGGTGAATTCCATTATTTTTTTGTATTTAAAATGGCTATTATTTTTTAGAATGCTCATTGCTTATAAAGAATTTATCTAATTATTTTTGTACATAGGAACATATTGAACATATATGCCCATAAAATGAAGTGTTCTCTTAATGTCAAGATAATTTTAAATAAAAATAATATGCACTTAACCAAAATCCTCTATTGATAAGGGATTGATTCTAAATTTGTAGTGTTCCAACCATAAAATATACCTGACTTATGGTGGTTTGACTTACAATTTTTTGACTTTACAAGTTTGTGGAAATGATAAGCATAAGTAGATGCTGTAGCTGCAGTTTGGGATTTTTACCTTTTCCTGAGATAGTGATATACAGTATGTGTTATGTGATGATGGGCAGCAGCAGGGAGCAGCAGCTCTCAGTCACTGACATGATCATGACAGTGATGGTTGTTGTTAAGCTATGCAGTCAGTAGTTTAGGTGTATTAAATGTATTTTTGACTTATGTTAAAATAACCATATATGATGGTTTTATCAGAATATCTGTAAGTGTTACAATATCTCTTTAATCTGCCATGCACACTCTGGGGTTGACCATTAGGATCTAGTGAAACAGACTTGTACTTTGTAACTTCTGTTTTCAACATGAACTGAATTTTTGCTTTCTTCCCTCCTAAATGATGATCTGGTAGTCAATATTATCCCTTTTCCTAGGTTTGTTTTCACATCTTGCTCTGTTTTACCATGTTTTCACATCTGGGCAATGGCCTAATCTCTTATAACATCATTCTGCCTGAATCAAATCCCCATCCTGAACCCCCTCAATTAGTATGTGATTTTGATCATCATAGCTTAAATTTTATTTTTCAATTTAGATCCCCCAACTAGAATTTTCAAAAGTTCCTACTTTGTTTATAAATATCTACTGAATATCCACCATGTGCAAGGCTTTCTATTGCAGTGATAGATAAGGCCTTTCTCCAAGAAAATGTGCACGTATTTTTCTACTTTCCATTGGTCACTACCTTAATTGTGATTAAATCTATTATTCCTTAGGTTCTTATAAGCATTTTGTTTTAACTCCATTAAGCCCTTTTATATACTGAGATAAAATTCCCACTGAAGTACAAGTCTGATCATAACAATTTTGTGTATGTGCAGTGTTTTAGTCAGGTTTTCTACTGCTATTACTAAAAGATATGACAATAATAATTGTAGAAGAGAAAAAGTTTGGAGGCTCACAGTTTCAGAGATCCAGTCCATTGATAGCCTGTTCCATTTCTCAGGGCTTGAGGTGAGGCAGAACGTCATGGTGGAAGAATGTGGAGGAGGGATGCAGCTCATGTGATGTTAGGAAACAGACAGAAAGTCTCCACTTGCCAGATACAAAATATATACCCCCAAAGTACGACCCCAATGACCCACCTCTTCCAGCCACACCCTACCTGCTTTCAGTTAAACCCAATGAAACCCAACAGGGAATTAATCCACTGATGGGTTCTCATAACTCAACCATTTGTCCTCTAAATCTTCTTGTGTTATCTCACACATGAGCTTTTGGGGGACACATTACATTCAAACTATAACATGCAGAAAACCTTTTAACGACAGCCCCGCCCCCTTAACCTCACTAAAAGATATGACAATAACAACAATAACAAAAGTCCCTAACCTGATTAGGACAAACTCTAAATAATCAGTTTGTCCTTCTATCCCAAAGTCTTAATACATATTCTCCCATTTGTACCCACTACAAACAAAATGAAACAAACAAAACCTCTCCACTGTTAGACATTGATAATTATGGTCATCTCCTGCCTATTTTATATAATTTCCATAGGGTTGAGGTAAGGATATACGTGTTGTTCCAGTTGTATTTCAGGACTTAATATAGTACAGTATACTTGATATAGAGCAGGTGCTTAATAAGTATATCAATAAAGGATGAATGAATGAATGAATAAGAAATAATAGAATTGTGATTTTTATATGCTTTTAAAATATATCAATCCTTTTATTTCTTTAATTTTGTTTGACTGAATAAGTATTTAAGGAATGTTTCCTAACTTTAGTGGTAGGGTAGGAATTTGATAGGTCTTAGATAACAGGAGTGGGCTTAGAAAACTCCTACCTTCAAGCCTTGTTCTCTATCAGGTCTCAGATATGTGTCACATTTTCTACCACCATCTTGAGATCTAATACAAAGCTAATCCTGATTCTACCCTGCAATACCCAAAGCTAAATATAATTAATTGTTAGTTTGACTTTTTGAAATTAGACCAGTATGTCATTTTCCCCCATTTAAATGAAAAACAGATATTTATTTCAGGAAAGGAAATTTTATTGAGAGTTATTTTTTTTTCACTCACTGAGAGAAAGAAAAATGTTTACAATATTTTAAATAATGCATCCTAGATAAATATAACAAATACACTTTATTATATATATGCATATATATATATGCATATATATAGTTGTAAATGTATCTTTCTTTATTTACTTACATGCAGTGCTGAGAATCAAATCCTGTTCTTCACACATGCTAGGCAAGCGCTCTACCACTGAGCTACAACCCCAGCCCTACACTTTATTATTATAGTTTTAAAGGACCCATGTTTGCATTAGGCATGAGTCCGCTGGAATCATTAAGTTGTCTTGCCTGGATAAATAAGACAATACTATTTCTATTATAGTTTATTGTTTTATATATGACAATAGTCCTTAGATCAGTTCTTATTATGGTAATGCTGCGTGATGATGTTCTGGCTTATGATTTAGCAAGTCACTCTATTTTACAATATGGTAACATAACTAATTTATAGAAATGAAAGGCAAATTTGAAATTGGTGTAATTGTGTGCTGGGGAAAAACACTCTTCTTAGTTGTCATCATCTCTAATTTTCCCATTTTTCAGCTGGCTGCTACCTAATACAGACAGAGTTGTCTTCAATTTGATATATCAGTATTTTGCTATAATATTGAAATACTTTAATTTTTTAAAAAATATAAGGCCTGTCTCTGTTGGGCACTACATTTTAGAAAATGACACACTTCAATCTCTTAAGAGAAAGTAATGCATTTGCCTTCATGCAAAGTTAAATTGGTGAATGAAATCTTTAGAAGGAGAAGAAATGCTGGGATAACATAATGTCTGGATACTCTGACTACCACATTCATCAAAATTATATTTTGACCTCTGATTATCTCTGCTTAATGACAAATGGACTTAAAACCTTGAAATTACAGCCCCCCCTCAGATTTCTATGAAAAAAAAAAAACTAGTTAAACCAGAGTCAGACTGAGTTAACACATTATCCTATCTGCCTATCTCACAGGAGAGGTGAGAAAGCTAATTAAAGTGGCTGCAGGGAACTTCTAAATGGGTACTGGCATGGAGTAAAAGTTTAAAAAAAAACAACATTTAGTTAAGCAACAGGAATTATTGAGCATCTGGCATTTAATGTTTCCAATGTTTTTCGTGAACCCCACCCCCTTCTCCTTTTCAAATCATTGAATTTTCACATTATTGGTAAATGCGATAATGTCACTTTTTAAGGTAAATTTATAAACTTATTAAACAC
This sequence comes from Urocitellus parryii, assembly GCF_045843805.1. NCBI lineage: Eukaryota > Metazoa > Chordata > Mammalia > Rodentia > Sciuridae > Urocitellus > Urocitellus parryii. The sequence continues at coordinate 96,128,771 of NC_135542.1, forward strand.
TCTGCAATGAACTTTCCCAAATAGCAGGTGTAAGCCATGATTTAAATTACTCTTATAATGTAATTTTAAAAGTCTAATATAAAAAAAGCCCAACTTCCATAGATGTTTAAGTTGAAAGCTTCCACTTATCAGTCTCTCTCTAATTGCAACCAAATTATTACTATTTACTTTGATTTATGGGCAAAATGCTAATTTTGACTTGAGGCCCTTTTGTGAATTCTACAAAGCCCAGCAGTACTGTTAAGTTCTTCACCCATCCAAACTGAGAGGAGGCGTGTGGAGGAAGCTCCTAAACATGTTAAAGACTGGTCATATCCATGAAGTGGCTCAACTCTTCCTGCTCTGACCCTTTAAAATATAGTTTTTACTCTGTCGAACAACATGGACATCCCTAGATGTGATACATCTCTCAGGCTTTGAACATGACTTCAGTTCAACATAGGATACGGAGATATGTCTTTCTTCTTTTACACCCTTTTTCTTCCTCAATGTCATTTCCTCCCCTCTCCCCTTTCACACTATACCTAGCTAAAACCAATTTATGTTCCATATTAAATCCAAACATATATCCTTCCAGGAATTCTGTTCTAATCTTCTGCAATAAATTTAGTAATAGTGGTACTTTAAAAAAAAAAAAGACACAAATAATCCCCAAATCAAAAGGAGTTGGCAGCTATGTTTGGTAAGTAGGCTTGAAGTGGAACTTGAGAGCCAAGATTCAGCTCTCTATATCCAGCTACCTCATGTCTACTGAGAGTCTTCTTGCCTTATGTCTTCTGGATTATCCCTGCCTGACTACACTCAGGGATGAGGCAGTTCCCCTAGACTCTTCTCAGGCTTGTTAAAGTGTTCCTCCATTGGCTTCATAATTTTAATTTCTCTTTGCCATCTTTTCATGTTCACTTGTCTTTCACACTAAGCAAGGAGGTCTTTAAAAGCACAACTGGGGCTTCCTTTTCTTTGTCTTTATATCTAAACCCAGCACCCTGTATGTTACCAGTAGATACTGGGTAAAGAAATGAAAGAATTTATTGAAGAACAAACTATGGTAATATCATCATTCATGTTTTAATAGATAGATATTTGCCATGATATCCTTTCTTCCTTCCATGGTAAAGCAGGGTAGGATAAATCAGGGAGGCTAGAAAACAGGACATCCATGGAAATTGCTGACTGGTGTTTGGACCAAGTTATCAAGTTGAGACAATTTGTCAATCAACTACTAATCTAAGCAACCAATTATATACAATGTGTTCTGCAGTAGGGATTTTTACAATACTACTTCTCATGCTAATATTTGTTTACATTAGTATAAACAAATATTTTATGTTAAAACAATAATAAGGTTGTTACTATGATCACTGATGGTTCTCAAACCACTTTGCTCAGTTTATGGATTGAACATAAATATGTTCCATCAGTGTGAGGAAAGACTATGTCCATTTCATATAAAGACAAAATAGAGGGAAGAGAGGAGGTGAAGGGAAGGAACTAGGGAATGAGATTGATCAGATTATGCTATGTGCATGTATGAATATGGCATAAAGAATACCACTATTCTGGACAATTAAGATGCCCCAATTAAAAAAATAAATACAGTGAAAAATATATTTTCCTTCTCCAAATCCACAAATAAAGACTGAAATACAGTAATTTTTAATCTTAAGAAAATATGACTACCAAAAATATATAATTTTTCATTCTAATAGAAAGGAACTGGGGAAATATATTGCTGAATGCTGGGGTAGAAATAAGCTCTCCTTCAGCAGACTGCCGATGCATATCCCACAAAGTTAACTACTGTTAAGTTGGTCAATAAAGCCAATCTTTTAAATGAATAATTTCTAATTGTAGAGAAAGAATTTATTCCCTGGGCTTAGATTATTGAGTTCACTTGTAATTAAAGCTAAATCTTACCAAGAAAACCTCTCTCTCTCTCTCTCTCTCTCTCTCTCTCTCTCTCTCACACACACACACACACACACACACACACACACACACACACACACAGACACACACATAAACAAATAAGGAAAATAATTTGGCTAGGAGAAAACACGATGTACATCAATCAAGTAAATTTCCCTTTGTATTAGGAAAAGACTGTGCTCTGAAATATTTTTAAGGATATGAGGTATAATTACAGCATGACCATTTTTACAGATGAATTTTTGTGTTAATTATGCATGAACATACCCTAGAGAGTAAAGCTTTAATTTTGGACTAAAGCATATCAATTTTTGAGTTTATGTTTTTTTCATTTTGAGTTTATTGTTTGTTTGTATTTTGTTGATTTAGTAATTAGAGTCGTTGGTAAATCTGTATAGCAAGAATCACGGTAAATATCATATATATGCAGTTTAAGAATTTCAATTTTTAATCCTACCTAACTTTTTAGGACCATTTAAATGCCTCTAAAATTGTCTTTAAATACTCTTGCAAAAGCCTTTTTCGAGATCCTTTGAATGATTTCTCCTTCAAGCTTTTGAAAAAATAATGCTTATCAAATAACCTGACATCATAGAAAACATTCACAAATGCCTAACATGTGTTCCCTTGGTCCAAACTCATAATCTGTCTTTATACTGTTGGTAAGTTTTAGAAGAAAAATTCCAAATTAATCTTATGGCACTGGAATATTATTCAACCTTAAAGAGGAAGTAGAACTTGCAATTTAGTATAGCGTATGTGGACGTGGAAATCATTATACTAAGTGAAATAAGCTAACCACACACAAAGAAAAAAATTGCAGTTTCACTTATATGTTGAATCTAAACAATAAAAACCAACAACCAGAATCAAGAAAAATAGAGACAGATAGAAAATGAAACATTAGTTATAATGGGTGAAGGATGGGGGCGGGATGGAGAAATGTCAGTTAAAGGATATGAATAATGCAATTACTAGATATTTAGGGTGAACAAGTTTAGAGACCTATTGTACAACATGAGGAATATCATTAATAAAAATTTTATTGTATAAGAGATTTTTGTTATATAAGTAGAGTTTAGTTGTTCTTGTCATAAAATAGAAACTATGGTGATGATAGATATGTTAATGGGTTTCACTGCAGCACTTATTTTAACATCTGTATGTATTCCATAAAATCATATTGTCAACCTCAAATGTATACAATAAATGTTCTTAAAAAATTATAAAAAGAAGTCTTGAAGTCCACACATAAAGATATTTCTATTGCTATAAATATTCAAAAAATGTATCAATGCTTGCAAGGAAAGATATGTTCTCATCAGTATTTTCCATTTTTAGAATCAGTTTTTAGTACTGATATTTTCATATCCTTTTTTTTCTTAGTCTTTGTTGTAGTAGGGATCGAATTCAGGGTCTTGCACATTCTATGCGAGTGCTCTATTACTGAACTAAACCACTAGCCATTTTTATTTTGTTTTGCGACAGGGTCTCTTTAAGTTGCCCAAGCTGGCCTCAAACTTGCAATCCTCCTTCCTCAGTCTCCTGAGTAGCTGGTACTCGTACATCACGATGCTGGGCTCAAATCCCATCTTTTAATCATGTTTTCTAGTGGGAATAATATTTTCCTATCTACATTTTTCTTTATAAGAGGATGGCCAGGACCCTGTTTATGACATTTCTTCTTCATGCTAACATCATAGCATATATGCAACTGAACTTGCCTCCAAATTTAGTAATTTTTTTTGAGTTAATAGCTCAACACTTTTATTTAAGTTTTATTTGAACTATACATAAAAACAAGAAATATAAATATTTATGGGGCACCGTGTACTGTTTTGATACATAAATACATTGTATAATGTTTAAAACCGTGTGAATGTATCTATAACCTCAAACATTTATGGTTTCTTCACAGTGAAAACATTCAAAATCCTAATAGCTCCGTATTTATCATGGTTTGAAATATTTATTCACACATAACTTTTATAGACAAAAATGGATTTTGAACCAGGTTGTAAACCCCAATTTGCAATCAGTCATTAAAAGATGCTACCACTAATTAGGACTTTCGTCTATCTGCTGAGTTGACAATTTAAATCTCTAGGAAATGTAATATAAAATCAATTCTTAATTTGCTGAAATTCTGTTCACAAATAATTCTCATTGTGTGTTTTCTCATAAATATAAGAAATTGCAGCCACTGGACCTCTGACTGCTAGATTCATCCAAATTACCCGTGAGCCCTTCATGCTTCCAGAAGCCTGCAAACCCTCCTGACAGGGATAGGTGCTCCTCCTCTGTCAAACTCTGGTTCCCCATGGTGGCCTTTGTCACTCTGTTTTATAATTGCTTTTTTTATTTCTATATATCCCCCCATTAAACTAATGCTCTTCATAAGAAGAAATTGTGCATATATTGAATCTCTAGCGTCTAGTAGAGGTATGAGAGTATCTGTTTAATAAATATGTTTCAATAAAAAATGAATGCCAATTAAACAGTCAGTTAAGAAAATTATAATGAGTCACATGTGCATGTTCTACTCTACTAACAATTTGCACTTATTGAGGACATTTCACAAATGAGTCAACAACTATATAATCATGCAAGAAGCATTCTTCCACTGAAAGTTATGTGCATGTATATGTGTGTGTAATGAACATTAAATCCTGCTTTTCTCTACTGGAAATTCTGGAAATTTTACCCCATTAGGTCTCAACTTCTTGATTTGGAAAGTAGACAATGTCCACCCAAGAAGAAAGCTTTACTTGGTTCCTAAATGGAGATGGTACGAATCAATCAACCTGTCCTCGGTTTCAGAAGGAAAAAAAACAAAGAAGTCTCATAGAATTTAAAATAAAATATACATAAGGACAATCTACAAATAAATATTTTCTTAAATCAGAACTTCAAAATTCAATAGGAAGCAATTTCCTGAAATTTTTTCATGTCAGGTATAATTGGGGTCTGATATTTGTGAAAATGGGACCAGTCACATGAGCAGGAAGCCAGTTCTATTGTGATTTTTTAAGGTCTATTTTAAAGACCTCGGTTCTCTGAAAATAGTTCCCTCACTGGTGCTTAAAACCCCTATTAGATATCTTAAGCCCTGAAGATTTTGGTCTTTGCATTTCCCTATTAAATTGAAATTGCTTTACAGGATGTAACACCATAGGAAGCACTAGCTAACACCTGATCCGGGATTGCTTTCCGATCTGGCAGACAGCTAATTAAGTGAGATAGGTCCTACGGGGAAAGTCCATTGAGGATGGGGTACATATGAGGAGAAAAGGAACCCTGACTGAGAAGGCAGGATGCTAAAGAAAATTTGGCCAAATTGAAATTTATCCTAGGGATGCAAGTATTGGGAATCAACATTCTTTTCTACTCACTAAAATAGTGATTCTTGACCAGGGATGGAAGGGAAAATATCTGGGAGAGTGGGGTATTAAAATCATGGGCACAACTCTAAAATTGACTGAATGCATTTTAATCTGCTGAGTAGACTAGGTCTGGTATTTTTTAAACTCTCTCTAGGTGGTTCTGTTATAGACACTAATGCCATAAAATGTAAGCCAGTTAACTACCTCAGGCTCAATTCCATTCAACAAATACTTCAATGAAAACTTGGAAGACACCCGGGTCAGCTAATGCAAACAGAACAGATGAATCTTATTTTCAAGATTATAACTACCAGGAACAACAAATCATGAGCATTCAAAACACAAGGCATAATATATAAGACAGTATAAGATGAAACAAATAAAATGTAGAGGAGAATATTACCTATAAAAGGAACACTCAATAAAGGCTACCTGGGACATAAGTTTTTGGCAGCTTCCTCATCTCTCTACTCTCCCTGGTACCTCCCAAAGGAATCTATGGGCCATCTATTACCTAGTCTTGGTCTTCTTTGTGTCCCAAAGCTATACTAGGTCTAAGATAATGAGTTACTTATCAGCAAAACATGAGATGGCTGGTTAGATTCATGTGACATTTTTTTTTCTCCTCAAATTGGCTACCCAAGTATTTGATCCCAGAGCCTTGGGATTCTCCCGTAGATCTAACCTACCTCCAAACCAATACATTTACATAGCCAATTTACAGAAGACTCACTAACCCAGAAACTAGTGTCCTTGGCTCTGAAAACAAGAATAAATAACATGTCACTCTTAGCCTTGAGGAATACAGGAAATACTGATAATGAGATTTCAGTTTGGGGTTTCTGTGGCCATACTGCATGTACTCTGACTTCTCTAACTTTATTTTAGAAATGAGATTCTGTGATATCAGTCCTGCTCCATCCCTTGTCCTCCCCCTAAGCCTAACTAGTATTTAGGGACATGGGACTAATCCCAGGAGTAGGGAGCCAATTTTGTTGTGATTTTATATGGATTTTACCTGATGCCCTCAGGACTGACCACCTGTCTCTGAATTCCACAGGCTGAGATCTGCCTCTGCAGGGCCTTATTCTTAGGGACCCCCAAGCTCCTCCATTGTAAATATCTTCTCAGTTTCAGGAATGAGAGGTAGGTGAGTGGAACAGTCAAGGTCATGAGGCATAGAGGTAGGGAGTCTTGGGAAAACATTTCAGCTTGCGGTACAACCAAGTTTCTAACAGGATGTCATTTGAAAGAAATTTATCTGTGAACAAAGACTAGCACACAGTACAAGAAGACATTCTCTCCTAATATGTCCCACTCTTAAAGGTTCCCTAATTCTCTGCAGCATACTATAATTGCAACTGTTCAGTCACCTAGTAAATATTAAGTATTTGCAGGCATTTTGCAAGCAGCCACCAGTGTTTAATCCTGGGATAATGCCTTCTTGATGTGCAAACCCCCAGAGTATTTCCAACAGCCTACATGTGAATTATTTGTTGTAAAGAAGAAAATTGGCTGCTTCAAATCATGTCTGCCTGTAACTGAAGATATGACAACATCGAAACACAAGGTCACATCTGTGCAATAAAACCTATAAGCATAACTTTGGCTGCAATAACAGTACCAGGGGAAGTGTGTAGAAATTAATAAGAAATTACCATCACTATTAGAATATAATTTTGAAAATTATCCCACATCAATAACGAAGAGTGAGATCCATTATCTTGAAATATGTAAATTTAAAATAAGCAGCATAAGGGTGGATGACAGATTTGGATAGAAAGTTTAAATATCCTCATATAGTTTTCTTCTATCTAGCTTTTGGACATCAGTTTGATTCTTGATAAAAAGGGAAAAAAATAATACTCATCTTCCCTAATGCCTGTGAGGTATTAATAATACCCATTTATGGTTGTTTATCAATTTACTACTTTAAAAACTACTTTCAAATGCATGATCTCTGTTGAGATTCTGAATAAATAAGTTAGCAGGAAATATTTCTGTTTTTTTGGGGGGGGGTTGGAGTTATTTTTCTCACCTGTAGAGGTCACTTGTCCCCATGTGCAGGCGTGGCAAGACCAACACTCGAATATTGATGTTGCCATTCCTTGATCACCTTCACCTCTTGGCTTCCCCTTTGTGGGACCATTACCCTCAATTCTACTTCTTCTCCTGGTTGGTCCCTGTTTGCTGAACCTCCTCCCTGTTTACTCTTTGCCTACAGACCACCCACCTGCAGATGTCCCTGAGGTTTGTTGGAGACTATCAACCTCTCATGTCTGAGGCCCTGTTGCCAGTGTCACCTGCTTTGGATCAAGTAGGACAAAAATTCCAAAGAGTCTTGAGGGTGGAATTCCAGAGAAAGCAGCTAGACATGAGAGGGATCAGGAGGGAAAACAGGGCTCTCACTCTTAGTTACCAAAAATCCCCGCCAATAGGCCCACCTCCTTCAGGGACAAAGACTACCTCTTTCAACTAGAAGGACACGATGTCACCACCTGAAGGGACTTTCCAGCTTCAAAACACATACAGAGCAGTGAGGTACTATCATTTTGGGGGACCCTGATTCATGGAAATTCTCATTATGACTTTAAAAGCCTTTTGGTTTTGCTTAGACAATAACGTAAATTTTCCAACGGGGTGAAAATCAGCTCAGACACACTGAGCCATGGCCTGAAAACCACAGTAATGTCCTCAGTACATTGTCCCAGAGGAGGGAGGTTCTGAGTCAAAATATAAAAACCCAGAATGTGGGAAACCCCAGGCTGCTTCATCTCTTGAGGTAGACACACTTCCATTTCACTAAATAAAATATTGGCCTTCCTAATAATGGTAGAAATATTATTATTATTATTAATTATTATTATTATTATTATTATTATTCTCAGTTCACTTTCTGCATCATTAAGGGTCTTTTGTATTGTCTTTTGCAGAAATACCAATGCCAACTGGATTGAATTCAAAAGAAATGTATTGCCTTACAAATTCGGAAACCTAAGTATGGATGGCTTTTGTTGGAGCTAAGGTTCAAACTAGGTCACTGAGATCCTGGCCTCAGGCCCCTTCCTGTGAGTTGGTCTCATCCTCAAGCTGTCTCTCTGTTCATGTAGCCAAGTGACTGTAGTGGCTTCAGCTTCCTAAACTCAAACTAAGCATTTCAAAGAGAGAAAGGCTTTCCTTTTTAAAAGCTCAGCTGTGCTTCTTTGATCTCCTTTGATTTAATGTGCTACTTGCCTATTCTGAATCAATCATTATTAATCCGGAAATGGATGTTCCAAGGGGCTGAAGGCAATGCAGTAGATGGAGAATATTCTACCCAGATATGAGAATGACAGGGTGGATTCTTACAGGAGATATGGCAAACTGTTTCTAGCAGAGAGAGATTGGTTGTTGAGAAGCAAAACACAAATGGCCATTACAGGGCTCTTCTCCAGCCTCCTCCCAATGAACATGATCACGTCCTGGAATAAGATTGTGTGAATACATGTGGATGAGTTTTATAAATGGAGAGCCCCAGGCAAACATCAATTGCATTTTGGTCTACTTTGATGGGGTTATGTTAATCCCCTCAGAGATATCTGGACTATGTGGGTAGTTGAGGTCTGGGACCCTAACTTGGTAAGCAACTTTCTCCAAAATGTCGATGAGTATTTGCCTTAAGTAGCATTTACTGCAAACATGTTTCAATACACAGAGGAAATAGGGAAATCTTTGTAATACTCCTTACTGATAAAGCACTTGAGAGTTGGGAGAAGAAGGTGTTGCTACCTTAAATTAAACTATTCATAATCCCATATGATTATTATCAGGTTTCTTTTTTTTTTCTTCTTTTGATTCCAAACTTTCTCTTTATACCACTTTCCTGTCTTTTTTTAGTTAAAAAAACAGATACTTATAGCTTCCTAAGAGCTAAGCACTATAATAAGGGCTAAGAAAATAAATGTAAATAAGCTAGCTCCTTGTCTTGACAGCAAAACAGATTAGTACGCAGATAGTTATAATTTAGTTTGATAATTGCTGTGAAAAAAAGAAATACTGAGTGCTCTATGGACAACTTATCTTCTAGCTTCAATTGCCCAAAAGAAGCCTTCTCCTGCACTTTCCCCAAACTGTGTCTGAGTTAGTGATCTGTGATCCCAAGGAGCCTGGTTCATAATTCTATTTATCTTAGATCGTTTTAATTGTCTCTTTAATTCTTGGCCAACCACAGCCACTACCAGCAACAAAACCAATTAAAGGCTATGAATTCCACAAGGACAGGATTTTAAGTATAAGTTACTATCAGTTGAGGATGTACTTTTTTTTTTTCTGCAGTTTCCTACAGTGATGAGGGATTGTTCTGACATAAACATACTTTCTCTGCAAAACAAAGACTATTGAGAAGCACCAACAGTATGCAGTAGTCTAATATATAAGCAAGATATTTATGCTTAAATATCTTGTGACCTATAAGCAATATCTCTGTCCTTCCCAAATACCTGCTCTGCCCTTTTGCCCTTCACACACATTCAGTAGCAATAATTCATTTCCAATACCTGTGCTACCTGCTTGGAAAAATCAAGTACAAACACAGAGATTAAACTCAAAGGTAGACATTGACATTTTCCAAATGCTTTTTTTGTTTGTTTTCTTCTGCATTGTCATATATAGTATGAAGAAGTTAGACAAGATAGCCTGTAGTGTCCTACTGAAATCCAATTATTCCAAAACAAGCTTTAGAAAGATTTGATGGTAGCGATTTAGGAAGAAGCTACTATTGATTATTATTTTAAATTGTAATGCTATGTTTGCACTCCAGTGCATTGCAAATCAAATTCCCTGAAAAATCACTAAGGAAGACACAAATCTGCCCACTTTACTCAAATACGTGATAACATTTCCTTTCCGGGAGGATGTATTTAGGACAACCATTCTGATGTAGACAATTCTGATAATGGAAGAATGACTATATCTTGACTACAGATATCAGACTTTGGTCAGGGAAGTGCATTTCCTCATGCTATGACTTGTTCATTTTTTTTTTCATTATATTAAAGACTGCACTTTATATCTGCCAATAGAACGTTGTTTTTCATTTTTCAGGTGCAAGAGCATATTAATCCATCAAATTTGTTCTTTATCAATTGGTGGCTGTCAAGATTTCCTGGTGACGTTGAAATTTGTGCACGCCATTTTGTTCTTTCAAAATACATGCTCCCTTGGCTCCCCTTGAGGTCTTAGCACATACTGTTCTGTCTGCACAGAACTTTCCATCTCCCCACCTATGTGTGTGGTTAATTCTTTTTCAACATATAGTTTCATCTCCCAGGAGTCCTTTTAAAATTTTTCCAAATATTTTGCATTGTGGGTTCCTTTCTATTTCTGTGTATACTTCTAGTCTTAATTCCATGGCAGCAAAAACAGTTTCTGTATCACAGAACTTAATATAGTGCTTGAGTTCATAGTTAGTATTCTCAAGATATTGTAACATGTATAACTAGATAAAAAATAAATAAATGTCATTAACGTGTGATTAACAAGTACATTAACTAAATCTAAACATAATTGATTTGTGATTACTAGATTTTGGTGGAAATTCACTGTAGAAAATCTATATAATTGCCCAATAATTCCCTGAATATATAGCTTAGAATCAAGATGTCATTTGCAATTACACAATTATTTTTTCCCTAGACTATGTTCCATCTCCCATTTTTTAAAAAAATATGATTTGCCAATTTCCTTTTGTATGGTATTTCCATTTTTCCAACCTGCTTTAATGTAGTGCAGAATATTTCTTTCATTATGCCCTCTAAATCTTATGGATTTAACAAATCATGACAGCAAAATTAATGACCAAGAGCAGCTAAAAAATATTGACCTCCATGAGGTGAAGTGGTAGGTTCATGAGTGGCCTACAAATAAGAAAGCCCAATGCTATTACACTGTTTGGTCTTTAGTTATAAATAGTATTCTTTGGCCACATGGATTATTCAGTCCACTTTGTGTATGTGTGTGAAATTACATATACCTTGTGGTATGCACTAAAACACATTTGTAAATGATTTTGTTTAATGCTTTGGGTTTGTTCATAAATATATCCTACCTCTTATAAAGTTTATAATTGACTAACATCAAAATAGGTACAAATTCATTCTCAATAATGAGACCCATTCTTAAAATGAACAAAATGACTGTTATTAAAAGGTATCTCCTACTATGCACATTCATGAAGGGAAACTTAGGAAAAGCATGCCACTTTGGACAAAACTATAGATTAGAACTGCACATCCCATCTTCAGTCAAAAGGGCTATATTTAATAGAAGAAATAGTAAGATTAAAAATGAGATAAAATAATTAATATGGCGACTAAATAAACGGGTTTCCAAACCAAAGAGTTATCTTTAAAATACGATAATTTTTCATTTTTCTTGAAACCTAGTTATAAAAACTACTTTAAAAGCTTTCTAAACCAGGCACAGTAGGGCATACCTATAATCCCTATGACTGCGCAACTTAGTGACACCTCATCTCAAAATAAACAATGAAAAGGGCCGGGAAATACAGCTAAGTGGTAGAGCCCCCCTGAGTTAAATCCCCAGTACCACACATTAAAAAAAGACAGACAGAAAGAAAGAATTCCCTTCTAAAATATAAGCTCATTATCCATCACATCTTATTCCTTAATTTTTAAATTGCAACACACATGCAACACACATGGTCACTCCTCCTGCCATAAGTTATTTATTCATTTATTCAGCAAACTCTCTTCACAAATCGCATCTGTACTGTGAGTTAGCTCTGTGTCACTATGACCAAAATACCTGACAGAACACCTTAGAGAAGGTAATGTTCCTTTAGGCTCATTTGGGCCTGAGATGAGGCAGACCATCCTGGCAGAGGGTGTGGCTGAGGAAAGCAGTCAGGAAGCAGAGAGAGAATGGGGAAGGAGCCACTGAGAAAGTAAATTCTTCCAGGGCATGACCTCAGTGACCCACCTCCTCTGGCCACACTTCACATGCTTACAGTTACCATGCAGAACTTTCATTCAAACTAGGGTGGACTAGTTAGGTTATAGATCTCATAATTTAATCATTTCACCTCTGACAATACCTTCATTAATATACATTAACATACATTAACATAAATGTGGCTGGAGGTGCTAGATGTAGATCAGCAATATCAATAAGACTATAACTTTGCCGCAGCTAATTCCCTCCTTAATTACTTAATTCATCAATCAAAGATCATTTGGGGAAGGCATGAAATTTTTTTCACAACTTTTACATTAAAACGTTTTTAAAAATAAATACTACTTATTTTTAGAATATCTAATACAATATGAATGCAATAAAAGTGATTTTTTCCTCATTAAAAACATTATTGAAGTGAACACTAATACCTAAGGTATTAAATTTCTATTATCTTCACCATAGGACATAGAGTTTTCAAGGAAACAGGGTATAACTGGCATCAAATGCATTTTTCCTGTGCTAATAAATTATATTAAATGTTATATAAAAAATATGTTTTTTTTCCTCCAATGCAACTTGATTAGCCTACATTTTTGAAAAGGGAGTTTCAAAATTATTTTCCAAAATCACTGCACAATGTTTTAAAAATTTCAGTAATTTAAAAAAATTAAATTTTGCTTCTGCTTAGAAAAGAATTTACATTAAATTTTATTTGTAAATACTTTGAAAAATATGCTTTAATTCACTAGATATTCTCTAAGAGTAGATGTTTCTAAAACAATAGGCATGGAATTTGAAAATATGATAAGAAGTAAGCCACTAAAAATATCATGTACCAGTACTTTGATCTTCTAAAAGACATTTTAATTATGTATTTTATTTTGTTTTAAACATGTGACGTTTTGAACTATTATCCTGCTGTTTGCTGGTGTAACTATAAAGCAAACATTTCAAAATAATTTCCTAATTTGTCATTTTATGGATGAATGATATATACCTACCATTGTGTGTGTGTGTGTGTGTGTGTGTATTACAAATTTTCTTTCTTTATTTGTTGATTTGATATCTTGGCTTTTATAAATAGTACTGTTGTAAACTTGCTGGGCACAGTGGCGCACACCTGTAATCCCAGCAATTTGGAGACTGAGGCAGGAGGATCGGTAGCCTCAGCAATTTAGTGAGAGCCTATCTCAAAACAAAAAATAAAAAGAGCTGCTCATATAGCTCAGTGATAAAGCACCCCTGGCAAAACAAAACAAAACTATAAATTGTATTCTTTTGAAAAATGCTAAGAGAATGATGTAAAATTTCCTCACCATCAAAATAGATACATGAGGTAATGAATTTGTGAATTAATCCTTTCACAGTGTATATGTACTTCAAAGCATCATGTTAAGCACAAAAATGCATGCAATTTTGTCAGTTTAAATAATAAGAAAAATTGTTAATTTTAGGATGAAAATCTATAATCTGACTTTTAAATAACATGATTGAAAAATTAGATGTTCTTATTCAGAGTACCTTTCATAATTTATGTGCATGCATGACATGCAGCCCCCATCTTTTCTAATGCTAGGTAAGTCCTTCAGGGAAGTAGTCTATACTCCAAAGAGGACCTCCCTCAGAACCTGTTTTATAAATTGCATTTCTCTGATTTACCATTTTAATATGCTTTCACCATTTTATTTAAACTAGAAATGTTAAGAGTTCACAAGAGTTTCTAAGGCAATACAAGAAGGATCATGAGAAAGTAATCTATCTTTTCAGGTGTTTTTTTTTTTTTTTTCCTGATTGTGGTTTACTAGACAAAGCTGTTGACAGCTTAGATAGTATTAGGCTAAGCTAATTTCCATCACACATCCCCTTACACTCTTGGCTAGTCCTCTTTCCAATGATGTATTTTGCATCACTTTTGTGTTTTAGAATATTTCCCATGAAGATCTGACCTTATATTGCTAAGAAAATCATACCTAATTTACTCCACTGATTTTATCCAAAGCTACAGTAGTGAAACTGGTGTGGAGTTCTTATTCGAGGTCTTCTATTGCTTCTATACTGACATTCTAGTTAAATCAGAAAATATTATACACTGAAATAATCTATTATTCCATAGCACAACTAATCACATTGTAAAAAAAACCTGATAATTACCAATGAAACAAAAATGTTTAGCACTTATAAAGTAAGCTTGAACTGTGTTGAGTCAAATACAAATTGTTTACTAAATGAAATGAGTCTGTGTGTGTGTGTGTGTGTCTCTGTGTGTGTGTATGTATGTGCATCTTAAAGTAAATCTAATATATTAAAAGGAATTCCAACTAGATTTTCTCAGACTTGGCTTTCTTCTGAGTCTTCTAATCATCCCTTGCACATTTATCTACCCATCTATTGAACTATCTATCTATCTACATTTATATACATATATATAACATATATACTTTATGATATACAAAACAAATATTTTATATATTGTGTATTATATATGTTTATTTTGTTTTTTACATAGACTAGGTAACAATTTCACTCCCTCACATTCATGATATCCTTTAATACTGGTTTAAGGCATCTCCAATAAATCTTCTTGTGAAGTCTAAATTCATTCTGACTACCAGTATTTTGTATTTCTACAAGACTTTATATCAAAGTCAGCAAGGAGTTTATCCTAGGCTTACTTTAATTATCTCTGTTTATTCAATCATGCCTGAACTTCTCACTATATAATAAACTTGTGAAGGTCACGAAGTCTCTTTCAATTCCATTATTTATTCAATTATACCTAGTAGAGAATTGCATAAACACAAAGGCAGAAAATCATTGCTAAATGAACATTTATTAGATTACTAAACCTATTTTTTACAAGAAAATAAAACAAGAACACAGGTTGTGTGAATATAAATTTTTTTTTTTTTTTAGAGAGAGAGAGGAGAGAGAGAGAGAGAGAGGAGAGAGAGAGAGAGAGAGAGAGAGAGAGAGAGAGAATTTTTTTAATATTTATTTTTTAGTTCTCGGCAGACACAACACCCTTGTTGGTATGTGGTGCTGAGGATCGAACCCGGGTCGCATGCATGCCAGGCGAGTGCGCTACCGCTTGAGCCACATCCCCAGCCCGTGAATATAAATTTTTAAAATTGAGATCTTTGACCCCTGAAAGATGATGGAAGAAAAAATAAAATCCAAAAGATACTGACAGCCCTGGCTCTTACAGGGCTAAACAGTCATAGTAGGACTTTGTTTTTACTGGACTATATCCTGTTGGATATAATAGAATATATTATTTTAACATCATATTGAAACCCTGATAGAAAAGAATGGGAGAGGAGGAAAAGAGGCTATCTTCTGTCTGAAGGGATGCACACATGTCAATTTCATATTCTCAGGTATCTTTGCATGTAGGAGCCAGTGGAATGTACCTGTTGGATACCTGCTGGCCCAGGATATCTCCCTGACACAAGGGGATGAATCATTTCTGCCTGCACCTTAGATTCACATCTGAGAATATATTGCTAGTATTTCTGTTGTGGTTGCCTTCTAAGGTCTCTGTTAAAGTGTGAAATTATTTCTCTGTAGTGTAACAGGAAAAGACCTACTTTCCTTCTCTTATGAAAAACTGAGAACTAGTAACCTCTTGTATGTCCCAGGAAGAGGCTCTGCTCCAAAGCCCATTCAATTCAGTCCACAGACAAATAAATCCTTCTCTAGCTGCCTGAACTGTGTAAGGACCATCCAGTCCCTGCACTGAGGACACACACTCAAAGGGAAGGTTGGGTTATTACAACTTGAATACTATGAGTAGACAAGGGAGTTAAAATTTTGCTTAAGGGAGCAAGTGGTTTGAAGAACAGTGACCAACATGAGAAATTGCAATAGGATTTTTTTTTCCTGAAGACAATTTAGTAGGAAAGGATTTTAAGGAAGTGAAATCTGCATCAAGGAAATACCTGCACTCCCATGTTTTTACATAGTTAATAAATGAATCAACTTAGATGTTTGTTAACAGATATAAAAATTTAAAAACATGGTACATGTATACTATGCCATATTATTCAGCCATTAAAAAAATGAAATTCCATCACCTGCAGAAAAATAAACAGTAATAAAGTATGTTGTATTAAGTGAGATAAGTCAGACACAAAAGATAAATGTCTCAGGATCTCACACAATATGTGGAAGGAAAAAAATTAGTCTGAGAGAGAGAGAGAAAGAGAGAGAGAGAGAAAGAGAAACTAGAAGCATGATAACCAGAAGCTAGCAGGTCAGGAGGAAAGAGAGCTAAAGCAACATTGAATACCACATAGCAAATTACAGTTATAAGAGGAAAAAAATGCTAGTGTTCTACAACTCACTAGGGTGACTGAAGGTTTCAAGTACCTATTAGCTATAGTATAGAGAACTAGAATGACAAGGAGGTGGAAATGCTAATTACCCTGCTTTGATAATTACATATTGTAATGTATATTGAATTATCTCACTGTACATCATAAGCATATAATTTTAAGTCCTAAAATTATAATGTGTCAATAAAAATAAAATAATACTATGAAAAAAGACAAAGAAAACATCTGCAATTTAAATTCTTAAGTCAAAGAAGATCTTAGGAATGATTTGAAATGTATGCCTATAGATATGTACATATATACATGAACATATTATTATATAGTGTATATACATTTGTGAATGCATATTATGTATATATGCTGTATCCATACATATATACGTATCCATATGTATACACATGCATACATACCACACACACACATACACACATGCACACATCTATGTACATACTTAAAAAAACAAAAGGCATTGAGAAGAACAGAACAAACAATTGTTGAAATACAATCTGTGGTCTGAAATACCAACAATGATCATTTTTTTAAATGGCTTTGACATTGAACTGAACTATGTCCTCCTGAAATTCAATATTTTGAATATCTAACCTTGAATGTGACTATATTTGAAGATAGGACATTTAGGTTGTAATTAAGATTAAATAAATTTATAGATATAAGACCCTAACTTGATAACATTGGTGGTCTTCTAAGGAAAGGAAGAATCTGTGCCACGTGTGAACATATTGAGAAGGCAGCTGTCAGCAAGTCTGGAGAGAACTCTCGCCAGAAACCAAACCCTATTAGAAGCCAACCATGCTAGCACTCTGATCTTGAAATTCCAGCCTGCAGAATTGTGGAATATGTTTTGGTGTTGTTTAAGCCACCCAGCCTATGATGTTTTGTTATTGTATTACCAGAGAACACACATTGAACAAAATTTCAAGATAATATATAGTAAGAATGAAAACTAAATAAACAAGGACAATGTAGCACTATCTACTACTTGAATTACAAGGATTCTGGAAGAGAAAGAACCAAAGCATATCATAACTGCATTAGTTATATGAATAGTTCCTGGAAATGAATTCATTGGTACAGGATAATATCTGAAGGAAGCAGGTATGAACTTCCAACTGGGAAGCTTTTGGTCAATAAGAAGACACACACACACACACACACACACACACACACACACACACATTCTGATTCCAACTATTCCTGTGTCAAAGGGTTCTTAGTTTACACTCTCACTAAAATTGTGGTATGTTTCAGAACATTAATAATGTGGACTCGAGGAGCATTTCAACTGATTCTGTGAGGGAGAAACAATAGAAATGTTAGTTGTCACATCTTTGATGATTTTAAAAAATAATATGCAACATGATCTGGTTGATTGACATATTTTCATTCATTTCAATCTTTTCAAGAATTTTTAGAAACATCAATCTGAGAGTATATTATTTCTTTTTCTCAAAGATACCCGAAAATTTGAGGTCATGTTAGAAAATTATTAGGCAATACTGGCTCCCCTGAAGAATTCCTCTTTCATCACTAAAGTTTATGCTCTTGGCTTCATTTTTAAAGGTGAAGGTTGATGTATGATCTCTCTTATCCTAACTTCTCTGCCCCAAAATGTACAATGCCTCAGCAGTTTGAGCACAAAAAAGGAAAAAACAAATCTTCTGTGTATGTAGCCTTGCATACGAGAGCACCACCCACCCCCAGGTTTTCTGTCACTTTCCCTTCACTCTGTCTGAGCCACACAATTGCCTTGCTATTCAGGGGCCAAAGGAGGTGCCAATCTGCCTCAGATCTTTGAGTTTGATATTCCCACAACCTCGTTGGGTCTTCCCCTAGGTTACACACATGGCCCTGCATAAAATGTTCTTGTTAAAAGAATCATCAATATCTGTCTAATTTTAATTTAATTCCACTAGCATATGTGTACTTCTTATGTCCCACTCTATTGTATTTATCTCTATAGCATTTGCCAGCTCTCAAAATACGATGTCATTTTTTTTACTATCATCAATTGACTCTTAAGTTAGCCTATGGGTTCCCTAACTCCCAAGATTTCCTCCTTTATTTTATTTATTATCACTTCCTAATAGACTTTAAGTCCAATGAGGGTGTGAATTTTTTTCATACTGAGGGATTGAACCCAGAGGTGTTTTACTACTGAGCTTCATTCCCAGCCCCCCTGCTTTTTTTGGGGGGGCGGGACAGGGTCTCAATAAAATTGCTTAGGGTCTGGCGATGGCTGAGTTGCTGAGGTTGGCCTGGAACTTGCAATACTCCTGCCTCAGAAAAGAGGAGGAGGAGGAGAAAAAACAATCCCATCCTCTGGACTAAAGAACCTGGTTGATTCTTCCTAGTACGAGTTCTTGAATGAAATTGTTCATGACAACTTCCCTTCTATTCATTATCAATACCTATAGCCAAGAATTGGGATTTTTACCACAACTTGAAAGTAGTGTTAAGGATTGCCTTAATACTGTGCTAAGTATTTAGATATTATAAGAATGTAAAATAGTTACTTTATTTTCACTTACAAATGATGCTCAGAAAACAACAGACTTATTGGGTTTTCTTCCATTTTGCTCTTAAAAGAATATATATAGATATATGTCTATATAAAGACATATAAATATATGTCTATTTATCTCTCTCTAAATATAATTTAAATGCAACTAACCATATACATCAGACTTTCTTAAGATTTTCATTTTTGGTTTTATCCTTTTAAGAAAAATATATTTTTTTTATTTTTAGGTGGATACAATATCTTTATTTTATTTTTATGTGGTGTTGAGGATCGAACCCAGCGCCCCGTGCAGGCCAGGCGAGTGCGCTACTGCTTGAGCCACATCACTAGCCCATTGGTTTTATCCTTTGATATTTATATTTAAATAAATTGAGATGATTAATTTTAATTATAAGCAACATATCACAATGCCTCATCTTATTCCCTTGCAAAACTTTCTTCTAAATACTGACAAAATACCTCTTTAATGTGAGTCCCTGATCAAATGTTTCTGTTTATGTCTTCTCTGACTGATAATATAATTTCTCTGTTTTGTTTATTTCCATGTTCACTGGTTTTATTTGTTAACATATTCCATCCCCCCCAAAAAAGAAAATTTAGTAAAACTAATAAATACAAACATAATATCTTTGACAATAACAATGAAATCATGTTATGTATATATATAAATATATCACATTGAAAAGCACAAATTAAAAAATAAATAAATTGAAGGAGACCAAGAGAGTAGAGGAAGGGGAACAGATGGAGGAAGGAGGAGAGGGAAAGTGGAAGTAGTGGAAGTACTAGTGATGGAAAGGGAGCAAATTATATTCCATGTAGGCATAATTATGTCAAAAATGAATCCCAATATTATGATAACTAAAACACTAATAAACATTACTATGTGTATAATTATAATAAACACTAATAAAAACATTGAAAAATAACAATTAAAATACACAATATTTCAACTATTCCAATTTTGGGATGAGCAGGAGCAGACTACACTTTAACAAAAGAAGTCTCAGAGAAATGGAAGAAAAATGATAAGGATAAAATAACTATTGAATCAGCTAATCAGCTAAACTTTTTAGAAAAGGAATTATCTTGAAAAATATAGATTAAAAACATAATTTCTAGAACTAAATCAGTAGAAAAGTACAATTTAACAAAATTGCCCACAATAAAGACAAAAGCCTAAAAAGGTTAGTCAACATGCAAGAAATAACTTTGTAAATGGAGCACTAAAACCAAACAAAAGCTAAGATCCAGTTGGTTCTATAGGAGAATTTTCTCCATAATATAAAAATTGATAAATACTTCAGTCCCTAAATGACATTTTTCTTAATGGGAAATTATAGAGCCTTTTATGATAATGCTGCAGATAAAGCAAAAATACTATTTCCACTATTGCTTAGATTTTATTGAAGATATTATCCAATCCAATTAGAAAAGAAAATGCAATAAGAGGTTTAAGAATTGGAAAGAAATATATAAAACTCTTTTTTTATATAATTTTCAGATGATATTATTATAGATCTGGAAAGCCCAAGAGTCAATGGGAAATGTACTATAAACAACAAGATAATTGGGAAAAGTAGAAGATTATAAAATCAACACAAAAAATCAATAGCCTTCAGAAGAAAACAACAAAATCTCTTAAAAGATGTAATGGAAGAGAAAACTACTTTTAAAATAGTTTATAAAGCAAAAGATACCCAGGAAAAGACTTTCAATAAAATCTTAAAACAAAATTCTGTTTAAAAATGCAAAACTATAGCTGAACCAATGGAAAATTATATTTCATTCTTGAAGCGAAAACTTAATATCACAAGATTGTCTGTTATCACCACATTTAGTGGAATCTTAGGTAAATTGCCATTTTTTTAAACTGAAGTTTGAAAAATTACAAGAGAGCAAGTATCTAAGAATTACCTTATTGAGAAGGGACTATGGCTTTACCGATATTATTATATATTTTTTCTATAGAGAAATGAGCATGGTTTGAGCATAGAGGCAAACCAAAGTTAATATTAGAAAAATCAAGAAAACTATTTAGAATGTTTTTTAAAAAGTTAAACATAAATTTACCATATGATTCAGAAATTCCACTCCTAGCTATACGTCTAAGATAAATAAGAATGTATGTCCAGGACTTGGGCGTGAATGTTGATAGCAACACTATTCATAGTAGCTGAAAACTACATATAACCTAAATATTCATAAATTGATCTATGAATTCAAAGTGCGGGATATCTATAAGGAATATTATTTGGCAATAAAAATGAAAAGTACATACAACAAAATTGATGGACCTAAAAATATCCATTATGCTTAGGTGAAAGAAGCCAGACTTCAATATCAAATAATGTATGAATGAATTTACATAAAATTTTCAGAAGCATAATATTTTTGAAGACAAATACAAAATCAGTATTTTCCTCTGGCTAGAGATGGGAATGGGTAGTGATAGGAAAAGAAAGCAAGAGACATTTTTGGCATGATGGAAACTATCTAAACTTGAATTTCATAGTGGTTCTATGCTGCTGCAAATTTGCTAGAAGCTATTTAGCTGTGTCCTTAAAACAACTAAATTCCATGGTATTTAAATGATACCTCAATAAAGCTGCTAAAAATGGAATTGAAAATCCAGAGAGACCCAATATATTTGGAAATGTAGTATATTATAATAGCACCTCCTCCAATCAGTTTGGAAAATGAACTTTTAAAAATAATTGTGTTAGAATAACTGCAAAGTCACATTGAAAAGATAAAATTGTTTTTTTTTTTACTATATGACAGAATGAATATATAATGATTCAGAAATTACACAATTAGTAGGGGAAAACATGAATAAATCCCCCTTCTATTTTGGTTATAAGAGGTTTTACTGGCTACAGCTCAGAATTCTGATACAACAAATAAATATGCAAACACAGTTTTAAAAACAATATAAAAACATTAACATTGATAACAAGTAAAATAAAATAGATAACTGGAAAAATATTTTCTACATCTGTAACAAATTCTTTATAGAACTAATGTGTAAAGACTTCCAAAGGAGAAAAAGAAAGTAAAACAACAGATAGTATGTGGGCAATGGGATGTGATCAGATAAATCAAAGAGAAAAAAAAAAGTGAAAATGAACATCAAATATAAGAAAGGTAGCTGAGCCTTGCTCCTCATAAGAGAAATTGAAGTAAAATGATATTTTGGTCCCCTTACTCCCCTCTAAAGCTAGCAATAAGATTTGACAACATATTATGTGGTAAAGCCAGAGGGAAACATTCTCATTTACTGATGGTAGGGAAGTAAAATGTTTCAGTCCCTATCATATGGGAGTAGAATTTACTCACATCTTGCAAAAATACAGATGCAGATAGAGTCCTGATATTACGACTCTATCCCAATGATATATTTTAAAATATATATAAAGAGAAAAGCTCAAGATTACTTAATGCAGGTCTATGTGTAACAGTAAACACCTGTAAAACACCAAAATGGGTAGCAAAGGACACTGCTTATAAACAATGGTGTACACACAAAAATGAATAGTATGAAGTTGTAAAAAAAAAAGAATTAAGTATATTTTATATCTAACACAGCGCTTGTGCAAAAGGAGTGATGTTTTTCCCCCAAAGGACTTTTGCAATGGTTCGAGACTACATGTGGTGTTATGACTTGCAGGGCAGTGCTACTGTCACCTATTGTGTAGAAATGAGTAAGGGTGGTAAACATCTTATGATATGGACAGTCCTCACAACAGAGACTTATGTGACTTTTAATATCCAAAATGCCGAAATAGAAAAATTCTCATCTAGAATGTGTTGGCAAGTGAGGAAAAGCAAGGGGAAGAACTAGGTACATGGTATGCTACAATTTACCTTATATTTCTAAGAGAGGGGATAAGTATATAAACTTATTTAGTTTTATTTCCTTACAAAAAAAAGAAAGTTATCCATGGGATTTAGATAAAAGATTAAATGGAGGGAATAGGATCAAAAATAAAATTTAAAAAATATTCCTTGCTTAGGTATTTGATGTTAAACTATGTAAATATTGTCATATTATACAATAAAGCTAAATTTATAACAATGAGAAACAAACAGTGAACATAATTTGGTACTGAACAGCAGCATAATCACATGGATAGAAATTAAATTGAGTTTAAAACACAATAACTGTCCATCCCTAGTAATTTATATACAAAATTAATGACCCAAAAAATCCTAACTAATTTAAACATTTAAATATTCATATTGTTGACAGTAAGGGTGATATGCATGATTTCTTATGAGACAAGCTTTTGTGTGCTGGGTTTTGTATTAGTTATCTATTGCAGCAGCACCAAGAAGTTAGCAATGTAAAGCAATAAATATTTATTATCTTACAATTTCTCAAGATGGGGAATCTGGGTGCATCTTAATTGGCTGCCTGTATTTGAGGTTACTCAAAAGGTGGTGAGAAGATGGTGTCAGGTATAGCTTCAGTCTTTGGAATCAACTCAAGGATCAACTTGGAAAGAATCTGTTTTCTTGCTCACTCAGATGCTTGTTGGCAGGGTTTGATTCTTTGGGGGCTATTGGTCTGAGGGCCTCAGTTCTTCTCTGGCTGAAGATAGGAGGTCTTTCTCAGTTTCCTGCCTTGTTGGTGTCATGAAAGGGCAAATCAACACATGGATTACCTCAAAGCATACCAGTGATAGAACATGATCAAACTAGCAAGACAGAAGTCACACTCTGTAACCTGATCTAGGAGCAGACCACCCATCATTTTTGCCAGATTGTATTAATTTTTAAGTAAGTCACTGTATCCAGCCCACACTTAAGAAGATGGGATTAAAGTGGGGCTTGACTAACAGGAGGTAGGGATTTTAGGGTAACTGTAAAGTCTGCCTAACAGGAGTATAAAGCAAATTAGTAAATACACTGATATCCTGAGATGTTACAATGTGCAGCAGTGGGTGAAGGAGATACAGCTGTAAGGTAAAAGACTAGTCAGCATTCCTATAGTCCTAAAATTTAACTGGAAGTATGAATCTATGGGTGTGTAGTGGTGTGTGTGTGTACACACATATATTTTCTACATTTGTTCATAGATAAGACAAGTTAATGAGCATCTCATTTATCCAGACTGTTCTAAATTCCATTTGCTACAAAATGTATTATGGACCTTTCGAGAAATAAGGGCCTGGGCAGGAGAGGTACAAAATTAGCTTGGAAGAACTTACTGTAGCAGAAAGTAAGATCATTATATGTGTCAAATGAATTTAGGAATCAACCTGAAGAGGCTCATATGTATCAAATCTAAGAAAATGTGAGCATTAAGTGGAAATGGTAGCTGACATAAATGACACTTAAACCATGACTTCATCATCATGTATCTTACCTACCACCTCCAGCCACATCCTACCTGCCTACAGTTGCCAGCCAGCTAATCAATTTCAGTGGATTAAGCTGTAGATTAGGTTACACCCCTCGTAACCCAGTTATTCCCCCTCTGATCTTTCTTTCAAAATCTCACATATGAGGTTTTGGAAGATTCCTCATATCTAAACCATAATACCATCAAAACATTATAGCATTCTGCTTTTATATGCTTTTGAAATTTCACGCAATAGAAGGTTTAAGAGTTTACAATTTCCTTTTAAGTTATTATAAGAGACGTATTAAGAAAAAGAAACAAATAATAAAATAGAAACAAAATATTCATTAATTTATATCAACCTAGCATTACAGTTGGTTTAATATAGTGTTGTAATCATAGTATATATACTTTCAAATGTTAAATTTTTAATTTCTATTTCTATTAAAATAAGTTTTATTTTAGCATTACTCATTTTCAAGGGTCATTTTATTGCTAGATAATGGCTCACTAAATAAATGTGACTTGTTTATTTTACTATTCATCCTCTACTTGCCATTTAATTTTTCTACTTTTCAGTATTATAAATAGTTCCAAAATAAACACATTTTGCATATAATATAATTTATTATCCAAACTCATTCATTTTAGGGCATTAGAGGTCTTGTATAAATCCATCTCCTTGGAATAATTCCCAGAATTTAAATTACTGAATATAAGGTCTCATCCTTCTAAAGATTATTGAGACATAAAGACCAATCATTCTCTGTAGAGATTAAGAAAGCATTTGGCTACAAAGAATTGAACATCTTTCAACAATTACCTAAACAATAAGCATTTTGTTTGTCTCAGATAATAAAAAAGCTAGGGCTAGTACAGGGGTAGTATAATGTCATCAGTAACGTACCCCTTGTGTTCCTCTGAGATTCTGCCCTGTTCACAGCTTTCTTGTGGTAGTAATTGGTTGCTGAAGTACACTATATCTAGGGACCAGATTAGATTAGGATGAAAGAAACAAAATCTGTTTTCAAAAGTTTATCTTTGCATGTGGATATACAAGTGATCACAGGAAATCTTCTTTGATTTCTTATCAATCAGAATTGTTTTGCAATGTCATACTTCATTAATTAGCAGTGTATTAGGAAAATATGAAGTTTTGTTTTGTGGGTCTTCATAAAAGAGATTGGGTAGTTGGGAATGGACACCACGTGAACTAATTCACAGTACCTGAGGCATGGTTTACATATTTCAAAATTCTGAAAGATAACCCATCTTTGGAATGATTATTTACAATCCATTGAATAATTATGTATAATTTTATATTGACTTAAGTTGAATTTATTGAGCTGTCAATAGGTTACATTTGTTTTGTAACTTCATTAATTTCACTACATCTTTTTAAAAATAATCTATTCATGTGTTTTGTCATAACCCTATTATGTATCAATGTATTTTTAAACCATTTATGTTTCATTTGTGTGTGTGGCAGGTGCTACAATGACTGAGAAAGCAGTAAGCTCATAATATTAAGTTAAAATGCCTGGTCTTGTGTAATGCTTGAGTTTTTAACATGCATGCAAACCTGGCAAACTCCTGGTTACATGGCAAGCATTCTGTACATTTTAGCTTATTGTTCTTGTTGATAAAATAACTGATCACTGGGAAATTTGATTTAAAAAATAGAGATGACCTTTTTTCACTCATCTTCCATGGAGAATGCTTTAGCTAGATATTGTATTCTACATTTTGGCCTTCAAAAGTTCTTCATAATTTGTCTCATTATACAGTGAGCTAAAATTAGCTCACAGTTGCTTTGGGAAAAAATCACATGAACACTTTACTACTGAAGTATTAATGATAAACATCAACTAATTCATCACTCTCCCCTGGAATATTTTAATCTTAGCCAAACCAAATCCTTATTCCAATGGAAAATGTATTTCACTATGTGATATCTCTGTTAGCACCTTCTGATAGGTGAAATATTTTAGTAAGAGAATATTTCCAGAACCCATCAAGTAAGCCATAATAATGATTATATAAATTTTCATCCTTGTTGACATGAATTTCTGAGATTATTTAACAAAAGATGCACCAGAACTAACAAGTATTTTGCACACTTGCTTTAAATGTGAGGAAATTCTAGCTTTAATTACATAGCACTCATCTGATGAAAGCCAGACTCTGTGTGGCTATAGACTCACAAATGCCTGTGGACAGCAACAGTAATTGCTAATAAGTCTATTATTGATGTTAGTTATTACCACAAATCTCTAGGACAAAAACTAATATATATATATATATATATATATATATATATATATATTAGATGCTTGGTATTTTAAGCGCAATAATGAAACATCTTTGAATCACAGTTGCAGGTTCTTGAAAATGAAAGCATGGTGTCTATTAAAAACCTATTCCAATTATGAAAATATTGTCAAATAAAAATGCATTCATATGGTGAGAAATTTAGTACTTAAAAACCTTCAACACTTTTGATTTATATCTATTCAGTTTTTCTTCTTGGTTTTACTTGTCCAAAATAACACAGCATACGAAAAGTACATATTAAGTTAAAGATATCATAGCTTCATATACAAACGTTTTGTAAGAGCTCTTTATATTCTCTTTCTAATTTCTTGTAGTTTTCAGTTTGTCTTAAGTTTAGTCCATCAGTCCATTTTCAGCCCTAATAAAGTCCCAAGCAACTTGCTGCAACTTGTTAGTGCTGAAAGAAATTTGTTAAAAAAAAATAACAAATACTTTCAAGTCAAATATCCATATATTGATTCTTTCTTCATTTATATGTGTATGTATAAAAATATTATATTATAAACATATAATGTATATATTAACAAATGCATTTATCAAGTTAAATCAACTACTTTCCTCTTGATAACATGCTTGCCAAAGTGAAAACATGCATATATTTCATTCATACACAACCATATGCAACAATGATCTATCAGTACATAATTCAGAGAAAATTGTATTATGTGGGTAGTTTGAAGATAAACTTCTTAGGTCAATATGAGTTAATTAAGCTCTGTGCTAAAGATAAATCTTCTGTGTGAAGTAGCTACATAGTTGTCTCTTTGATATTATATTTTTACCTTAGATTATATGCTTTGACTGTCAGACTGACATAGGGAAACAATATTGGGAATAACTGTAGACTTGGAATATATTATCTTTATTTAGATCTTGAAACCAAGGCTCAGCTGAATAGATAAAATTCTTTGTGTATTTTGTATAAATAAATGTTACTAATATTTAGAATCCACATACCATAAAACATTTCAAGAAGTGAGGGAGAAGACAGTCATAAATTTGAAAGCTTTATCATTTATAACCTTACACATTAAAATTGTCCATAGTCCTCATCCTTTAACAATGTTACCAGCAAATACACACACATACATACACATATATGTGTATAAATATACAAAAAAACATCAAATACATATAAACACAAAATAATCAAAATTATATAAGGATAGATTTTTGATTTAATAAATGTTAACCACCCCCTTGCTAAGCTATGGTGAATCTCTGCATTTTTTATCAGCTCACATTGGCCTGGCAAAACTGTCATCAGAAAACTGGCCCTGGCCCACAGTCTGACATTTGGGAATCATTCACATAGTGAAGGACTTTTGCCCACAGCAAAATATTGACTTTTGCCATTATTTGTAATATTGTAATATTTCTAAAAACTGGTCCACATCATTCAGACACAGGTTCACAATAATTTCAGTATTGATGACATAAATGTTCAAAACGGGGAAGGAAAATTAAGTCAGCCCATGTTTTGTAACAAGGAAACACAGATAAAATTGTTCATTAATGGGAGAACCAGAACAGTAAACTGTGGACATAACTAACACATGCTGTTAAGCAAAGTTTCACTACTGAGACTGTTTAAAAACGCAAATACAGTTTAATTGCCTTGTGATTAAGTGAAATCTCTTAAATGTCTTAGAATTCATCAGTATGCCCTGAGACTCCAGTGTGCTTTTAAGCACATAGTGTGCTGCTTAACAAATGCATATTGATTAGTGGATAAGCAGTAGACACAATTAGAAGAAAAATAACAGAACTAAATTAAATCTGTACTGGGTAGGAAAGTTTAACAATGTCATTCCCCAGGTTTGACAGTCATTTTATTTAAAGATTTTTATAAATAACCTAAAAGTGGGAGTACACAGCGAACTATCTAAGCTCTTTTAAGCAAAGGAATGCTGAGTCAGTAGGAGTAAAGTGCAGGAAGAACTCTTGAAGCTCTGCAGGGTAAGACAAATGGCAATTGAGCTCCAGTGTGGGCAAGTGTGAAGCAAAGCATATAAAGAACAATTCTAGATATGGGATGATACATAATGAAGTATCATTTATAATCCAGGAAAATGATCTAAGAGTCACAATACGATGTTTCATTAAAAAAGCAATCCCAGTATTGGAGGGGTGTGTGTGTGTGTGTGTGTGTGTGTGTGTGTGTCTGTATATGACTCCAAATG
Source organism: Urocitellus parryii (assembly GCF_045843805.1). Classification (NCBI taxonomy): domain Eukaryota; kingdom Metazoa; phylum Chordata; class Mammalia; order Rodentia; family Sciuridae; genus Urocitellus; species Urocitellus parryii. The sequence continues at coordinate 96,157,777 of NC_135542.1, forward strand.
AAATAATGTCAATGCCAAAATGTTACCTACCTTCTCCTGGTTATTGCAGCATTATTCATAGTAGCCAATATATGATTCTAAAATACAGAATCAACGTAAGGGTCCAATAACAGATGAATGAATAAAGACAATGTGGTATATATACCTAATGGAATAATATCCAGCCTTAACAAAAAGGATATACTGTCATTTGTGACAATATGGATAAACATGGAGAATGTTATGCTAAGGGAAATAAGTCAGGCACAGAAAGAAATACACCACATGATCTCATTTTTATGTGGAATGTAAACTAGTTGAACTCATAGAACTAGAATAGATTGATGGTTGCCAGGAATTTGGGTAGGGAAGAGAGGACTGGGGATTAATCATAGAATACAAAATTTAAGTTCAATAGGATGATTAATTTCAAGAGACAGTTCAAGTACAGCATTGTGAAACTTCAGCAGACTACATACATGGCAGTGGTTGTATAGATTATATCACCTAGTGATGTTGTAAAGGTCTTGATTTGCATAAGGACACTCTATGATAGTCACACAAAAATAAAATTGCCTAATGCAATGAAACATTTCTCAGAACCGATACTGTATTATATCCTTTAAAAGTATTAAAGAGTACATGCTAAGTGTTCTTACCATAAAATAAGGAAAATATAAAACCACACGTTAATTCCCTATGCTTAGTCATTCCAAAATATGTATGTATTTTAACACATCTTATTGTACACAATAAATACATACACCATTATTTGTCAATTTAAAAATATTATCTTGTGAGTTATATAAGAACTTGAAAATGAGGTAACTTCTTGTCCTACTTATGATGACATTATCTAGGTCAATAGGGAGGCTATAAGAAAATATTGTAGATTTGTATTATGGTTAATTTTAGATATCAACTTGACTGGATTAAGAGATAACTATACAGATGATAAAGTACAATTTCTAGGTTTGTCTGTGAGGATGTTTCCAGAGGAGATTGGCATGTGAATCCATGGACTGGTAAGGAAGATCCACCCTCCATGTGGGTGTGCATCATCAAATTGGTCAAGATCCCTGATCTAATAAAAAGACAGAAGAAAGACAAATCTATATCCTCTCTTCTGGAGCTGGGACACCTTTCTTCTCCTGTTTTGAACATCAGAACACTGATTCTCCATCTTTTGGATTCCAAGGCTTTCAACAGAGCCCATGTTCTTAGACTGAGAATTATACTATTGTCTTCCCTGCTTGCAGTCTCCTAATTGTTTTAATTAATTCTTTTTATAAATTACACTCATCTATGTATGTATTTTTGTATGTATGTATGTATGCATGTATCTATCTATCTATTTATCTTTTAATATATTCTACTGGTTCTGTATCTCTGGAAAACTCTTACTAATTATCTGAGTAATTGATAAAATTAGAAACCTATTGCTCACTATTCTGGAATATGGAAAGTCGAAGATCAAGATGCCAGTGTATTCAGTGTCAGTCAAAAGCTGTCTCCACTTCAAGGATGGAAGCTATTATGTGTTCTCTTATGGCAGAAGGAATGAACAATCTTCCTAAGATCACTTTTATAAAGGCATAACCCCATTCATGGATTCACCCTTAGGATCTAGTTACCTCCTAAAAGGCCCAACTTCAATACTAACACATTGGGTTTAGATTTCAAAATATGAATTTTAAGGTATGTATTCAGACTACACAATTATGCCCCTTGCCCCTCCCCCCAAATTTATGTGCTTTTTTTTTTACACGTTAAATACTCATTCCATACTCAAAACCCCCAAATTTTTAACTCATTTCAACAGCAACTCAAAAGTCGAAAATCCGGAGTCTTTTATAAACATCATCTAAATCAGATATGAGACTTAAAGTATTATTCATTCTGAAGCCAACTGCTTTCCAATTGGATAGTTGTAAAAATACCTAACTTATGTGATTTCCACATACAATGGTGAGAATGGCATTGTACAGATATTCCTATTTCAAAAGGGAGAAATGAATAGAAAGAAAAAGGTAACTGGTCCAAGTAAATTGAAAACCCAACAGGAAAAACAACATTATATCTTAAGTCTTAAGAACCATCTCCTTTGACTCTATGTCCTCTCTTCAAGACACAGGGAGATGGGGATTATGTCCCCAAACTCCACAGGACCCTACCTCTAACTGTGCTAGGTGAAGTCCCTGCAGCAGCTCTCATGAGTTGGAATTGGATGCCTGTGATTTCCCTAGGATCCCTCATCTCCTCACATTATCACATTGTAAGTAGGTTTCAACATATGAATTTGGGGAAATCCAAATTTTCATACTGTAGCATTATTTAAGATGATTTCAAATTGTGAAAGATGTATTTTCTTTGATGAATTATATGCATATACCCTTCCAAAATGTATCTTTTATTAAAAGGTCCATTTGGCAGAGCAAATTTATCTCATTCAATTTAACAAAAATCTCTACGTTGACAAAAATCCAGTTTTTATCATCAAATAATAATTAATTCAAATTTGACTTCTTTTCCATAGAAAAAGGATATGGTACCAGGGATTGATCAGGGGCACTCAACAATGGAGCCACATTCTCAGCCCTCTTTTTTTTTTTTGTATTTTATTTAGAGACAGGGTCTCATTGAGTTGCTTAGGGCCTCACTGTTGAGGCTGTCTTTGAACATGGGCTCACCCTGCCTTAGCCTCCCAAGCCACTGGGATTATAGGTGTGCACCATCACACCCGGCAGGAAGACTACTTATTTTTATGAAAATCAACATATTCATATATTTTGTGATGATGTTTTCACTATTGAATTATAATTCTGTTTTAGATAGAGGCCTATAGAGAGAGATAAATGTAAATATAAGTAAGTAAATGAATATATATATATATATATATATATACACACACACACACACACACACACACACACACACACATAAAACATGGAGAAAGGGGAAGGGAGAGATAAATACATATGTAAATATATGCATTGTGTATATAGAAATAGACACAAAAAACACAGAAGGTGTTGACAAAAAGTATTATAAGAGGCAGAGTATAATTTCATTCCACGTGTAAACAAGAAATATGTAAGTATGTAAGTAGGCTTAAATAAGACTCCCCTTTTCAATACTTCTTCCTAACACTTTCTTTGCTTTGCTCTTGAGACTATCTTTCAAAAACAAAACACTCTTCAATTGCCTCTCTGGTTCCCTGGAGACGTTTACATTTCTTGCCAGTGGAAAAATAGTAGCTAAGTAAGAGTTATATATCTTCTGTAGAATGGTAGAAGGGCAACTATGAAGGGGAAAGTGGGAAAGAAAATCTGCAGCCTTTAGACATTCCTCAGGTGGGTTTGTTTAGAGAGAGTATATGTGGATCTTGAAATTAAATCCCTTAATTCTATGCATGCCCTGGTAACTCCTGAGACGTCTTCCTGTACCTCAAGGAACACTCCGATTGTTCGGACTCCGACTCTGAAGAAGGCCTCAGGGAGAACAGACCATTATGGCTTAAAGACGGAAATGGTAGAGAAGAGAGACACAGAAAATTACAGGTACACTATGAGAAAGCTAAGACCTTCCGGGGGGCTAACATGTTATATTTTTTGGAAAACAGAACTGGGAAAGGTCAAGCAGAATCACAAAACTACCCCAAATAGGTGGCTAAATTAAATGGAAGCTTACTTTCCATCTCCACGTTGCACCAATGTTAACAAATTGAAGAATACTAGATTTCTAAAAAGCAAAGACTGTGAATTATGTTTATTATTAAGTAGATTGGACAGTAAAGCACAATGATATACTGATTATATAATACTTTGATATGTTTACCTAATGTAATTATTATTTACTGCTATAAGACCTTTAGCCATGTTGCCATAAATTAATTTGGGAAGCCATAACACACTTGGGGGAAAAAAAAAACAAAACGTTTTCTTCGCTTTGAGTTTTAAAAATCTGAATCCTAACAAAAAAATCCTAACAAAAACAAAAGAAACGGAACGTGTTTCAAAGCCATTGAGATTCTACACAATAGTAGATAAACCTTTTCATTCATTGAGACATAGGAAATATCAGAGAGATGAACAAATTAATTCAGTTGACTTTGGAACAGGTCTCTGAAAAACAGTTTTCTGAGTTACATTTACACCTCTGACTGAGCTTTCTACAAAGAGGAATAAGAGAATCCTTAGTAAGTTTTGGGATCCAAGAGCAAAGGGTACCTAAGCCAGTTTCATGGACTTGCAAAAAGAACAAGGTTCTAGAGTTCTCTGTATGTGAAAACATTGCAGCCATAAAATGGACATACATGACCATTGTGTCTATATGTGAGAATGCCCTACTAAGTTTCCTACAGAGACAAAAAGTAAAGGACAATATCAAATAGGTCCTCTAAAGTGGATATAGATCTGCAGAGACTGATGTCATAGTCAAGATATCAAACAGGCAGAGTGAAGGGGGTAGGCCCTTTATCAGAACCCAGACTGAAAAAAAAAGAATATCTTCCTAATGGCAAAGCAGTGTACCTCTTGATAAATGAGAACTAAGGAAATAAACAGGCTGTAAAAGACATAAAATGGACCAATAGTTTCCAAGGGCCTAGGACCTTTCGAAGGTTTTGATGTGAGTCAGAAACTGACATGCAATCTTGAAAATAAAGGGAAAACGGATAACCTTTAGTATGTTAAGAAACTAAGATTAATATAAGAGCTATAAGATTTTCAGCTCTTTCTCCAGGTTTGGTATTCAGTATTTTACATGCATTATTTTATCCTCAAAACAACCTCATAAGTTATAAATTGTTACTGCAACATTCTTATTTTAAAAATATAGTAACTCGCCCAAGGTTACCATGCCAACCAACAGTAGAATTAAGACTCAAACCCAAATATACTCACAGCAATTTTCCTTTTCCTGAAAAATATACCCCATATTCATAAAAAGAAGGAGGGATATGGATATTGTTGAGTGAGAATATGAAAACTATTTTGAAGGTTTGAGTTCATTTATACATTAATGCATCAGATTACTCCAGTTTTAGAGATTTTTAGTCTTGTCCCTACTGACATTTTGCAATGAACAACTTTGTCTTCTGAAGGACTGCCCTGCGCATTGTAGGATATTGAGCAACATCCCTAGTCCCTACCCATAAGATGCTAGTAGGACCTTCCCATTAGATGCCAGTGGGACCCCTATCTCTTCTTGCCACAGCAATGTCTGTACACATTGAAAAATGTCCACTGGGAATTATAGGAGCCCTTGGTTGAGAACCAGTAGATTACATTTAAAGTAGCTGAATGGCTACTGGAATGAGTAGATAATTACCAACCATTCAGATTCAAGTTTTCAGATTTCTGTCAATTTCATAGCTAATGTTGAAGACTTGATTTCAAGTAATTAGAAGAGCTGAAGACACATCTAACAATACACTGCACCATAAGATATATTTTTCAAGTTTGTTATCCAACTATCGATCAAGTTGCTTTATTACTCAGTTGAAAATTCTTAGGTCAATTAGTTGTGAACAGTCTCTTACTTCTTAAAGAAAGATCATTTTATCTGCCTTATATAATAAAATTGTGATGATAAAATTAAACAATAAACATAAAACTTGTTTAACTACAAAACCAGAAGATTGAATCTACATTTACCTGCTCCATAACCACAGGGGAAAATAAATCAATGATCAATATTGCAGTTGCTGAGATGTTTGACTCATTCCTTCACTCAGTTTTATTTCATTTATTTAATCAATACAAGCATCCCCCTTGACAGTTTTGATTCATATATATATATATGAGATATATATATCTTTCAAGAAATATATATCTTTCAAGCAAGATAAAGTATTATGAGAAAATATTTTTAAAACACTACCAAAATTGTTAAAAAGTCCCTCCATAAAAATATATTCTATGTTTTAATGAACTACTTTAAGAAAGAATGCTCAAAGAAGAACTCTAATTACATTATTAATTTTAAACAATGTGGTGGAGTTATAGCACAGAAAACATACCCTAGTCTTCTGGTGATGCCTAGCTAATGATGGCTAGAATCTAAAGAATAGAGAATCATCTGTCTTTGAAGATTAATGCTAAGGTTGTTAAATAATTACAAGTCCAATTACATTAATTACATATGTATACAATTGTGCTTATGATATTACACACTTAATATAATTGATTTCATGAGGTAAAAAAAAATGAAGTTAAAATTAGTCACAGCTTGATGTTAGGAGAAAGTAAACTTAGGACCAATGGAAAAAAGATCAATTTATCACAATCCCATACTTCCAGAAATGGCAGGCACTTAAACAAATAAATATATTTCAGAAATCTATAAAGGTTTAAAGTGGATATTAATTTATAATATGCAATCTTTAGATGATAAAATGTATTAAAAAGAGGAAAGAAAATTAAAACGTGTAATTTTGATATGCCAAAACTTTATTCTGTATTAGTTCTTCTATGATAAATAATACTCAATTATTTTCTGCATTTAACAGAGATGTTTTATTGTACAGATAAATCTGTCAATTCTCTAAACTCCTAAAATAACAAATAAAGTTTAAGGAGATGAGCTTAATATAGTTACGGTCTGTTCTAGATACTTCTATAATAAAGAATATTTTTATCAGATGAAAATCCACACAATATGTGCCAATTTAAATGTTAATAGACATAATTAATATATAATAATAGCATATATATTCTTTGTTAGATGAGAAAGAGAATCATGATTATCTGCTTTGACAGTGATCTGATTGGAAAGAACCCATGGTATAATGAATTTGCTAAGTATATCCCTTTTAATTAAAATGACCTTTCAATAATACTGGCCTGTTACATTTGCTGTTGGCAAAATATATGATTTTTATGAATTTTTGATCAAGTAAAATGTTTAATATTCAAAAATATCAATGATATTTCTATACATGAAAAGTTTAGCTTATTTAATATGCCATTCTGAGCAGGCAAGCATGAGAAATTTTAAATATGCTTTGCATTTCACAATAGTTTCATATTATACAGAGACTCAACTATCTAATGAACTTTATTTGTTGACTCATGCAAGAAAAAAAGGTAATTGCATTATCTCAACCCCACTGACTTATTAAGCCATGGTGTGAGAGCTATTATACTCTATATTTAAAATAAAATATATTAAAAATAACCAAGTTGCTTTGAGAAAATTAGGGCATGACCTTTTCATATAAAAGAATGGAAACTCATTGAATTAGAAAGAAGTATACTACTAGGAGGACATTTAACTCACTCAATAAATGTAAAACATTAACACTACTCTTGTAAAAGTTACCAAGGTGATTAAGACGAACATAAAAAGTCCATTACAAAAATTAATTGAATCATGTTTGATAGAAAATATAAAGTGTACTATTTAATGAATAAATGTTTTAAATTTTTTGTTTATCTGAGATTTAATATTATATACATCCCTTTTTGAACATTTTTTTCTTCCCTTAGTAAAGAAATAATTAAACACATATTTACCCAGCATTAGTAATTTACAATTTTTGTTAGTTTTATCCATATGGGAGGGGAAAAAGCAATAGATAGGGATGACAATTAACAGTATGCATTTAAGCATAAAGCAGAGCGTTTTTCTGTATGCATAGCAAGATTATTATCACGTTGTTACAAAAATTTAGTCTTGTAACCAATGGTAAAATTATTGTATAAATGACATGTCCTGGTAAATTTCTTAAAATAAAAATAGCTAGGTCACAGAATAGTAAAAAAAAAATCATTTACAATGTATGAGTAAAATATATACAAACTATATTGCCAAACTAAGAAATGTACTAAAGTTATGTTTTTCACTGAAGTAGCAAATCAGAATACAGAATTGAATAAAATATAAACTTAATCTTGACATAGGTTATATAATACAGAAATCAACACAATAGTGACATGACATTTAAACTCAGATTTTATATTTAAAAAAATATTTTGTTGGAGAGTGGAAGTAATACTATATGCCAAACAGGTTGGAATCTAAAAGTCACTTTTTGCTTTTGATAATGATAATTAGAAAAATAAAAAGCAAAAACCACAAGCATAGATATTATCAAATATACACCCACTTGTGAACCTTATAATACTTTACAAAATGAAATCTCCTCTTCAGCATGTATGAAACCTCAAAACTTTATGACCTGTGTAAACCAGAGGTACTATTTTGTGGATTAGCTATGATAGAACCATAACTTAAGAACAAAAGCAAACTGCACTACCCTGCCCTTTAGAAGGTAAAGAACACTCCTACAAGTTGCTCAAGACAGAATAACTCAAAAATGCCCTTCTGGGCTCTTCAGAAAGAAAGATACCAAGAAAGACCAGTGTAAGGCTCAGTTTTGAGATTCATGCTGAAGTGATGTGAAGCTGATGATGTTATCCTTTTTAAGCCTAAGGTTCTATAACCTTCTTCAAAAAGGGAATGAAACTCTGAGCAAATTCAGAATGTTGTAAAAAAATGAGATGATTTTCTCCTTAAAATTCCTAGCAGGCCTATATCAAATGATTTTTTTAAGGCTTAAAAAAATCTTCTTTCCTCTATCCTTCTTTTTTTCCACTTTCTTTTCCTCCTTCTATCAGTTACATGTCATAGACTAAAGTAAAAAAATGAAATAATAAAATCATATGTATCTATATAGGTACATGTATGTGTATATAATATATATACATATAATAAAATCTATGCTTGTACAAAGAAAATAGTATACATATGATTTTATTATATATATTATATGTATATTCACATACATAGTCATGGGTTTAAAGTATTTTTTCTGATTTCTAACAAATTGTTATAAATCATTATTCTAAGGATTACTATTTTCCTAGAATTCATGTCCAAATTTAGTGCAAAAACAATCAGCAACCAAACAGGTTTATATTTAGAAGTTAATAATATTACTATGTTAAGAAAATATGAACATATTTGATATGAATTTTTCTATGTTAAGAAAATAAGAAAATATAAATCAAACAATAATAATTATAGCTGACACTACTTACCTTGCCAATTCTAAAAGATATTGCCGTTTTATTTTATCTGCATTAGCTCATTTAATCCTCAGAACAAAACCAATATTATTGTCATTATATAAGTAAATCAATGGAGCAAAGAAAAATTTGAGTATTATTTTAAATATTACAGCTAGTACAAGATGGACAAAGCTGGCCAGCCCCATAGATGCTACACTTAAAGATTATACTGCATATCTAAATACAAAAAATTACATCTGCCTTATGAAACAATAAAATATATCAGCATATAGTAATTAATATAACATAGTTCTGGCAAAGAAAAAATAGATGAAATTGAATATTCTTCAAGCAGGCTGAAGAATGTAACAAAAATCATGTGCTGGAAAGAATATTTTATGGGATTGCAGTCTATTAGGGGAAAAAACAGAAATACATTTCTCTTAAAGAGTTTAATAAGAAATTACATGTTTGCTGTGGAAATAATTTTATTTTAGATATTGATCTCTCAGAATGTTAATGACAAATAAATGAAAACTCAGTAGCTTCTTTTAAGCTTGCAAATCAGTACCAATTCAGTGGTTATGAATTAATTAACTGATGTTGAAGTGATTCTCACAAAGACAGGGTAAATACAATTTATTTTTAATGACTATGATGTCTTATACTACATATTATTTTCAAAACACCAAATGGCTCACAAAGAAATTTCCTTTAGGTAAGTAGACAGTGGAAAAATTCAGAAGCCCTAGGAAAATTTAGATACATTTTACTACTTCTGCTACTCAGATTTGATTTTGTAGCAATGCATGTAATAGTTTAATAGAATATTCTTGATTGGCCATTTTATATTTAAATTTGGAAGTCCTTTCCCAAGTTTAAGGAGGAAGTTTTACTACTGTGCAGTTGGACATGTTAGAATTTGTATTTACTCTTATAGAAATCATTCCCACAACGAACTAAATCTACTGAAATGGTCTAAGAACTGACATTGTTAATAAATTTGTATAATATTTAATATATTTGTGGAAAACCTAGTGTCTAAATGCTCTTGTATCCCTGTCTCACAATCTGGTGTAACTACACAAAAGCCTTAGAATTAAAAAAATGCATATTTATTAAAAGTCTACTAGGAAAGTGATTATTGTTTGTACTACCGTTTGTTTATATTTTTAAATATTTTTAACCCTATCTGCCTGATGCCTAGAACAGTAACTGGTTCCATGTGGGTACTCAAAAAGTACTTATTGAAAAAATTAATTATGTAAAATTGGTAATATTTATTGGGTACCAACTATTTGAAAAATATCATCTTACACATTTTAAATGTTACCTTATTTAATACTTACAATCACCAAATTAGTTCATATTTTTGTTGCTCCGCATTTACAGAAGAGAGATTATGGATTATCTTTTTACTAGTTATTTTATGAAGATTTTTCTCTGATCCTTTGTTTCCTCATCTGAATAATGGAGATATTAAGCTTATCTGGCCCAAGTTGTGAGAAATAATGACTCACCATGCTAGACACATAGTTGACACAGAAAAACTAAACAAGTGGAATTTCAATGAGCAGCACATTTTTTTCCATCTTATAATTTTGATCAACCCATATGAAAGCAGGACAGCCTTCCTTTTTTGAATATTGTCTAATTGTTATTTCTGGTGATGTAGCTGTGCAACTGTGACTTCACAATACTCAAGTCAAGAAACAAATTAAGGAGCTTTTCATATAGGTTATGAGTGCTGATTACTGGCTAGAAGGCCTCTAATTTTTTTTTTTTTGGTTAAATAGAAGAAAATATCAGCAATGAAATGTGGAGAATAGAAGTCATTGATTTGGAAAGACAAAAGAAGACAGTGCAAAAATACAATCAAACAGAAACAGCAATGGTGTGGGAGACCAATCTTGCATGTGACTGAGTCATACTCCTGGGCTGGGTGCTGAGGTGCATTGTCACAGAAATGTGGCAAAGCTTTCCCCACCCTTCTTGGGTTCAAGGGTCGGTGTCTCATGCATATGTCTTGCTACAGCTCCATGGGTGAAGCTATGCTCACCTGTTCCTTTATAATATAACCCCTTGCCCTGTTTAGGATAGAATCTTCCATGGAAGTGCCTTGTGTGTGTCCCCTTCTCTTACTGTGCCCTTGGGTGTGGCCTACCCAGATGTCAGTTAACCTGCTGACAGTGGACATCATGAAGATAAACTCAGCCCCCTGAAACCTGACCCTTTGCCTCATTTGAATAGCTTCTCCTCAATAAAAGGGCTCAGCGCATGTGCTCTCTCTCTTCCCGCAGACCCTTAAGGTCAGAGGAGCCATCACAGCGACCCCAAAGAAAAAGATATTTGTGTCTCTTGTGAGGTTATTTTGTGCAGCCCAGCTAGCCCAGTTTAACTGGAGTGACCCCTGAGCCTTTTAGTCGAAAACAGAAACCCAGCACAATGAGGCATTCTTTTCAGAAATTGCTGACCAGCAACCTTCTCAATATCTTGAAGAACAATATCATTTGGGAGAGCATGGTCACAGATGACTCTAGCTAAAAATCTGATACAAAAGAAAAGGGTTCTTAATTAGTTTTTTAAAGAGATTTTTAAGGGTTTATAGAGAGATTTCAGAAATACCTTGGCCAATTTATTTCCCTTGTGTTTTCCTTTTATCAATGTCCATTTCATTAAAAATGAGTATGAAATATTATTTCATTAGTGAAATAAACAAGACATGTCATATTTCTACTGGTAGTCCTGTAACTTTCCAAGGAGTATATAAAATAAGAGTGAGTCCTACAATTTATAGCATTTCAGATTTCCTAAAAGACAGTAGTATTTTCAGGACATTTGGACCAAAGTAAGAAGAAATTTTATGTCCTACAACTCAAAACTACTCTTCTTTCTAGAAACAAGAATTTTATCACTGATACCACCAACCAAGTAGTGTACTTGGTTCCATTATCACCTTCTACATGACTTCCCTCAAAGCTGTATGGGCACTAAGCCCTTCTCTTAACAATGTCAGAAGACATGAGGAGGTCTAAGGATGTATGCCATTTGTTTGACACTTAATGTAAAATATATATTGTTGATAAAGCAAATATTTGGTGTGTCCATACATATTCTAGACCCTATGAGAAACTAAGAAGTCAATAAGAGCAACCAAAGATACTTTTTTTTTTTAACTCAGCATTTGGTGCTAAAATCTATGTGGAGAAAACACACTGTTTTTTGTTTTGTTTTGTTTGGTAGCTGTATATGGACAGCATGTCTTTATTATTTATTTTTATGTGGTGCTCAGGATCTAACCCAGTGTCTCACATGAAGGAGGCAAGTGTTCTGCTACTAGGCTAGAGCCCCAGCCCAGCACCCTGTGTTTTGACATCTATATTAGCTGAAGGACATACTTGAAGAAATGACCCTTGGGTGGAGGTCTGATTGAGACAAAAGGTTTGAACACAGTGGAATGGGATCTTTTTAACCATTTATGTGTCACTCTTATATTCATTACGGGAACTGAATGACCCAAATTGTGATTAGCATCTTTGTGTGCACCTGGAAAAAAGCAAAGGCTCATTCAGTATGTGTTATTTGTATTAGTAGTATTATTAAAAGCAGAAATATGACATGCTCAAAAGCTCTGTGTCATCAGAGATCTTGGCTAACAAGAAAGGTAGTGTGGCTCAAGTAAAAAGAAAAAGAAGAAAATATTGTAGGATGAGCTAGAAAAATACAGGTAGGAGCCAATCTAACCAGGGTGTAAAATCTGTGCTGTTTTGTTGTTGTTGTTGTTTATTTGTTTTTATTTGAAGAAAGCTTTTGAAAGGGGAGAGTAAAGATGAACTGAACAAACTTGTGAATGTGAAAGATGCTTCCTGCTTCAATGAGCCACAGGGACTGGAAAAGAGGCAAACCAGATGCAGATTCATCAATTAGTTGTCTTGGTAGTGGCTGTTCAGAGAAAAGAATGGTACCATGGAGGATAAAACACCCATATAATAGTCAATAAACATTTTATTATTTTAGCAGACTTTGAAAATGGTGCACCTTTTTCTTAAAATGGTTATTATTATAAAGGAAATTCTAGTCCCAGAATGTCTGACACTCAATAAATGCTAACAAGTTGTTGTATTATATTTACTAGTATTGTTAGGTAATGAGACACGGAAATGATAAAACATACAACATGTGGAGTATTCTGAGTTCAGGGAAAGAAAAACATGCAATAAGAAAATAAAGCTTTTTCACAGCCACAGGAGGGTCTCCTGATACTTTGTATAAAGCATAATAGCTTTCCTAATATAGACATTTGATAGGAAATCATACATTGATTCTTTTCTAAATTAAATGTTTTCACCAAATTGATCCATAGGTATAGCAGTATCAGACAACCACACATCCATGACAATAAGACTCTTGGGTTGAATTATAGAAAAAAAAATAAGAAGAGTAATAAGTACGTTGAAAGAGGAAAGCTTGACAAAAAATAGAAAAAAATACAGGGAGAAGAGCCAACTGATTACATCTTAATCAAATCATAAAATATTCATTGAAAAGAGTTAAATTCAGTGAGGAAATGCCAGGGGAGGCCACTTGAACAGGTAAATAATTGTTCATTGGATACTTCTATAAGTATCCTCTATAGGAAGGTTGTCATGACAAAATTCAGAGACTTTTCAGAAGATGATAGTTAAGAATTATACTTATGACTTATTTCTTAATAATACCCAGTTGCTCCAAGATTTATGTAATAACTAGTTGCTCACAGATAGATATTTAATATATTGTCCATCTGCAAAAGAAGTGGGTACACACCAACCCGGTCATATAGTCATAAAATTTCTAGGAGGCCATTTTCTCAAGAATTTGTAATTTTGAAGTTAAACTTATCATTGTAGTAATAATAGCACTCATTCATAAGAATTATGGATGCATTTTTTGTGTTACTTTTGTGTAAAGATATGCTCCAGGCTGAAAAAAACTGTTGATTTCTGGGGTAAGAACATCTATGAGGAGACACAGCAGAGATGGGTGATGTAGTTCCCTTTACATACATATCTCTTTGTACTTATTATTTTGCCGCATAAAATAGGCCTATATTGCTGTTGAAATATACTTTGAAGTTGGAAAATATCAAGATAACAAAGTAAATTAAAATATAGGGATATTTTAATATCAGTATCTGTCAAACCTGATAATTTCTAGACTCAAATTAACACTGTATTGAACAATTTACTTCATAAATTAATTCATGCTTCAGCTTTCTATCTGTGAAAGATACTAGAAAACAAGTCAGTCTTAAACATAACATGCCAATTTCCTCCTACAACTCTGTTGAAAATGGGCTCTAGGTACATTAATATGCAGTGCATAGACATCTGCACTACCTCCACCCTCTTAGACACAAAGGCATTGCATGTGTGTTTACATGCAACAGTTTGGAGTCTAACAGAGAGACCAGGATCTGGGAAATCTTCAGGCAAGATTGGGAGATAGGACCCAGTGCTCAAGTCATACCAGAGGAACCAAGAGAGAGAAGAGAGAGAGAGAGAGAGAGAGAGAGAGAGAGAGAGAGAGAGAGAGAGAGAGAGAAAGACTGACTGATGATCATCAGAAAGGAATCATCCCTAACTGATTTATGCTTAGAAATTGTCATGACAACCTATGCCCTCATTTTTCTTGTTTGGGTCTTATACATATTTTGTGAGGCAATACCAATTTTTGTTTTCTTGGCCTCGGGAAGCTATTTCCCTCTCAGTACTTGATGCTGGCTTGCCTTTCTTCCACAACTTGCACATCAAATGTCCACCATATTTTGTTATTTCTTTCCTTTCTTCTTTTCTGTCTTTTAATTTTTCTTCCATTTAACCATATTTTCTGCTGAATCTTCAAATAATTTCTGAATCCTCTATATGATAAAGGGATCAAAGTGAGCTATTACAGTTTATTATTTCCCTAAGCATCAATGAAACACATTTAGATATATTCTAAATATGCTCAGGCGCTCAATGTCCAATTCCACACTCCCAAATAAAATATGATTTGGCACAGTTGCAATAAAGGTGAGATTCTTAAGTTCCAAGTTTATTTAAAAAAAATGGTTGCATAAGTAAACCTGATTCCCCATTTCTTAGTTCTATGGTAGCAAGCTTTGTAACTTGGTTATTTAACCTCTGTTTCCTCATGTAAAGCAATAAAATTTTACATATCTCATGGATTGTAAAAATAGTCAAAACTGTGTAACACTTGTTAAGCAGTGAATGTTAGTTATTAATTATTTTCGTAATTTTTATTAATTGTATTTTGCCAAATGAGAGAAAATAAATAAGATAAAAACATAATTTATGTTCTGAATTTCTTTGAGATGGGTTGGAGATTGATATGTAATAAAAGCACTTTCATAACAGCATCATAGTGAATCCAAGATGGTGGGCCAGAAGGAGGCAGAACTCTGTGTCGCTCCATGACGGGGTCTCAACTAGAGGGAATACTGCTTCTCTGAGAGTGATAGAGGACCACTACACACCTTCTCTCAGGCAGAAATCACCAGTACTGTGCACATGCACAGGGATCCAGGCCTCAGCATTAGAGCAGGACTCCTGACACCTGACTCCCAACACCCAACTCCCCACTTACTAGCCCACGCAGAGTTCATGAGTTCATTAGTGGAATCACCACATCAGTATCAGTGCCAAATTCTCAGACTCCCTCCTCACCAACACAGAACAATCAGCTGCTACCCACACACAGGAAATCAGGCCTCCGGGTCACCTCCAATTTGTGACTCCATAGATACTGCCATAATCACCTACATGATAGTCTGCCTGCACCTGGGGATATCCCACGGGCTCTGAAGATGACCAAAAGCCCCAATGCTACGTGGCAGAGCTCATTTCTGAACACATCACATGCCATCTCCCGGCTCCCCCAGCCCAATCTGACACCCAGACGCTTGAAGCAGAATGACTCCATCTTGGGTCACCTTCCTCACCACCTTTGGTGGAGGCAGCTCCCAGATCAGAACTCCAGCTGGCCATGTATCCAGTTTCCAACTTCCCCCTATCCCTAGCGGCCAGTAATCCAGAACAGTGACTGTCTAACTCTCAGTGAGACAGGTGCACAGAGTGACGAGGGCACTGCCCATGGGAGCCCCAGTAAGAGAGGTCCCTAGACAAAGAAGGTGCAACAGTTTGGAGACTAACAGAGAGACCAGGATCTGGGAAATCTTCAGGCAAGATTGGGAGCTAGGACCCAGTGCTCAAGTCATATGAGCGGAACCAAAAAAGAGACCCTTGAGGTGCAGTCTCCCTTCAGGGACTGGCAGGCACCACACCTCACTTCTAGGTGCTCTGCACCAGGACCAGCCTCCTCACCCTGGTTACCTTCACCATGTTAACAGATCCCAATATCAACAATATACTACCTATGAAACCTATGAACTGAAGTGGAGATACCAGCTCACAATAGACAACCCCACCTATTGGAGGAGAAAGGAAGCGGGAAGCAAGTGACAACCAAAGTACTTAACAATCCTAGTGTCTTCCTTTGAGATTTTTAAAAATTTATTTATTTTTTCTCTTTTACTTCTCTCTCTCTATTCTCCCACCCTCACATCCCCAACATATGTGAAAACAAACACTTTGCATGAACTAGAATTTTGAGGACTGGGATGTCTGAATAGTATATTATACTGGAGTTGTATATGCCTTTTTTCCTTCTTTTGTTCCTCCAATTTTTACTATTTTAACATCCTTTATTTTTCATAATACCTGTGTTTGTTTTATGTACTCTATTGTATTCCCATGTACTTGCCTACCATAAATTACTTCCTGTGTATTCTCCAGCTACTAACTCTCTTCATTAGATTTCTCTTTCATACTTCCTAAGATATACTAACTCTATATCCTCACATCCTGCCTCCTCAGCATATCATCCTATGCTTCATTACCAGTTCATTGTCCACCATCAGAAACTGCAAACCTTTTTATAAATCTACGGATTTTATTATAGATAATAATCAAATTCAACATTTCTGTACATTGTGACCAAACTGTAAACATCTTAATAACAACAAATTGTTCATAGGTAGTATATTGTTGATATTGGGATCTGTTAACATTGTCCTTACCCACAAAGGAGAGGTATTGGAACCCTATAGGAGCACTATAAGCCTATAGGGTAAAAACAATAACACCTCAGCTCCACAGTGCTGTAAGGGAAAGCACATGAGCAACATGAAAAGACAAAGGAAGAAACTGACCCCAAAAGGTCAAGATACCACATTATTAGAATTCATGGCCAGCATATCAGATGAAATTACAGAGAAGGAGTTCATGATGTGCATGATTAAAATGTTCTGTAAATTAAAGGATTATGTAAGAAAGCAAATATAGGCAACAAAAGATCATTTCAACAAAGAGCTACACAAACAAATACAGGAAGCAAAAGATTACTTCAATAAGGAGATAGAGGTTCTTAAAAAAATCCTTGAAATGAAAGAAACAATAAACAAATAAAATTTCAATTGAAAGTATCACCAACAGAGTAGACCACTTGGAAGACAGGACCTCAGACAATGAAGACAAACTATAAAATCTTGAAAATAATGTAGACCACACAGTGAAAATGGTAAGAAACCATGAGCAGAACATTCAAGAAATATGGGATAGCATAAAAAGACCAAATTTAAGAGTTCTTGGGATAGAGGATAGCATAGAGTTCCAAAACAAATCAATGAGCAAGCATTCCTTAAAAAAAAAGTCAACAAATAAATGACCTAAGATTATATCTCAAAGACCTAGAAAAACAAGAACAAATCTACACCAAAAGTAACAGAAGTCAGGAAATAATTAAAATTAGAGCTGAAATCAATGAAATTGAAACAAAAGAAACAATAGAAAAAATTGAGAAATCAAAAAGTTGTTTTTGAAAAAAAAATAAATAAAATTGAAAGACCCTTGTCTACTCTAACAAAGAGAAAGAAAGAGAAAACTCAAATTACTAACATACATGATGAAAAAGGTAATATCACAAGACACTACAGAAACACAGAAGATAATTAGAAATTAATTTGAAAACTTGTACTCCAATAAAATAGAAAATACTGGAGGCACCAACAAATTTCTTAAGTTATATGATTTTCCCAAATTGAATCATGATGATATACATGATTTGAACAGACCCATATCAAGTGATGAAATATAAGACACCATCAGAAGCCTACCAACCAAGAGAAGCCCAGGACTGGATGGATACACAGCTGACTTCTACAAGAAGAACTAATACCAATATTCTTCAGTTTATTTCAGGAAATATAAAAAGAGGGAGCCCTTCCAAACTCATTCAATGAGGACAATATCACCTTGACTTCAAAACCAGGCAAAGACACATCAAAGAAAAAAAAACTTCAGACCAATATCTATAATGAACATAGATGCAAAAATTCTCAATAAAATTCTGGCAAATCGAATAAAAAAATAACAAAAAGATTTTGCACCATGATCAAGTGGGATTTATCCCAGGGATACAAGGTTGGTTCAACATACAGAAATCAATAAATGTAATTCATCACATTAATAGACTTACAGATAAAAATCATATGATCATCTCAATAGATGGAAAAAAAAGCATTTGACAAAATACAGCACTACTTCATTTTAATACACTATAAAAATTAGGGATAAAAGGAACATATCTCAACATTATAAAGGCTATGTATGCTAAGCCTCAGGCCAACATCATTCTAAATGGAGAAAAATTGAAGGCATTCCCTCTAAAAACTGGAACAAGACAGGGATGCCCTCTTCTATTTAACATAGTTCTTGAAACACTGGCCAGAGCAATTAGACAGACAAAATAAATTAAAGAAATATGGATAGGAAAAGAAAAACTCAAATTAGCCCTATTTGCTGATGATATGATTCTATACCTAGAAGATCCAAAAAGTTCCAGAAATCTTCTAGAACTAGTAAATGAATTCAGCAATGTAGCAGGATATAAAATCAACATCCATAAATCAAAGGTATTTCTATATATCAGTGACAAATCCTCTTAAAGGAAAATGAGGAAAACTATCCCATTTACAATAGCCTCAAAAAATACTTGGGAACTTAATGAAATAGATGAAAGACCTATACAATAAAAACTACAGAATCCTAAAGAAAGAAATCAAAAAAGACTTTAGAAGATGAAAAGATCTACCTTTCTCTTGGATAGGCAGAATTAATATTATAAAAATGACCATATTATCAAAAGCACTATACAGATTTAATGCAATTTTGATCAAAATCCCAATGGCATTTCTCATAGAAATAGAAAAAGCAGTCTTGAAATTCATCTGGAAAAATAAGAGACCCAGAATAGCTAAAGCGTTCCTGAGCAAGAAGAGTAAAGCAAGTGGTGTCACTCTACCAGATCTTTAACTATACTACAGAGCAATTGTAACAAAAACATCATAGTATTAGCAAGAAAACAGACTGGTATACCAATGGTATAGAGTAGAAGACACAGAGACTAACCCACAAAATTGCAATTATCTTAATTTAGACAAAGGTGCCAAAAACATACATTGGAGAAAAGATAGCCTCTTCAACAAATGGTGCTGGGAAAACTAGAAATCCTTATGCAACAAAATGAAATTAAATCCTTATCTCTCACTATGTGCAAAACTCAACTCAAAGCAGACCAAGGACCTAGGAATTAAATCGTAAACCCTGAATGTAATAGAAGAAAAAGAAGGCCCCAATCTCCATCATGTTGGATTAGGCCCCAACTTCCTTAATAAGACTCTTATAGTATAAGAATTAAAATCAGAATGAATAAATGGGATGAATTTAAAATAAAAAGCTTATGCTGAGCCAAAGATACAATCAGTGAGATGAACAGAGAGCCTATGTCTTGGGAGAAAATTTTTACTCCTCACACATCAGATAGAGCACTAATCTCTAAAGAACTAAAAAATCTAAACACACACACACACAAAAAAAAAATAACCCAATCAATAAATGGGCCAAGGATTTGAACAGATACTTCTCAGAAGATGAAATACAACCAATCAATAAATATATGAAAAAAATTCATCATCTCTAGCAAAAGAGAAATGCAAATCAAAATGGCAGCTATTAAGAATACAAACAACAAGTGTTGCCGAGGATGTAGGGGAAAAGGCATACTCATATATTGCTGGGAGAACTGCAAATTGGTGCAGCCACTTTGGAAAGCAGTATGGAGAATCCTTGGAAAACTGGGAATGGTCACCTTTTGACCCATCTATCCCACTCCTCAGTCTATACACAAAGGACTTAAAAACACTACAGGGATACAGCCACATCAATGTTTATAGCAGCACAATTCACAATAGCTAAACTGTGGAACCAACCTAGATGCCCTTCAGTAGATGAAAGGATAAAAAACAATGTGGTATATATACACAATGGAATATTACTCAGCAATAAAAGAGAATAAAATCATGCATTTGCAGGTAAATGGACGGAGTTAGAGAAGAAATGCTAAGGTAAATGGACGGAGTTAGAGAAGAAATGCTAAGTGAAGTTAGCCAATACAAAAAAATTGTTTTATCTGATATAAGGAGGCAGATTCATAGTGGAGTTGGGAGGAGGAACATGGAAAGATTAGAGAAACTCTAGATAGGGCAAAGAGGTGGGAGGGAAAGGGAGGGGGCACAGGGATAGAAATGAGGGTGGAAGAGATGGGCATCATTACCCTAAGAATGTGTATGAAGACATGAATTGGTATGAATATACTTTGTATACAACCAGAGATATGAAAAATTGTGCTTTATATGTATATTGTGAATTGTAATGTATTCTGCTGTCATATATAACAAATTAGAATAAAAATATTTAGAAAAAACCCAGCAGCAGCATCATATTATATGCATAGGGAGAACAGGCCAATGTTTTATTAAATGTTCCACTCAACATGAACTATAGTTTAATTGAATAAATGAAATAGAATGTTTCCTTTATTTTATTCCTTTTCAACTTTAACTCCACTGACTTTTTGGATCACATAATTCATTTCTTATGGAGGGTTGTCCTGTGACTTATAGCCTGTTTAGCAGCATCTCCAGTGTTTTACCACTAGATACCAATTCCCCAACCCTCTACCCAGTTGTAATAATGTCTCCATAAGTTGTCAAATATCTCTGGGCAGTAAAAATTACCTCTGATTGAGAACAATTGCTTTATATTGATCTGAAGTGATGTGTTTTTAACAAAATATAATTACACTGAGTATTAAAAAATAGGTTATTCTTATGATTAACAGTACCATTAGTGATCTACAATAATTAGTCCTTTGTGGAGTGTAATTTTGTCTAGTTCCAATATAAACACACACCTTTTTTCCTCCTCTCTTTTAAGATTTAATATCAATCATTCTGATTTTACTCTTTCATTTTATTGATATAAACCAGAGTCAGGGTTTGGAATTTATCCATAACAAGACAGCACTTTCAATGTGGGTCCTATAAAATCATAACCCCCTGCTTATGTACATTACCCAAGCAAATATTCTTTTTTTCTCCCTAAAGAATATTCTGATAATCTCTTTAACCCATGTTTGTTGAAGTGACCACTTCTTTCTAAGGGGATAGAAAAGTACTATAAAAATCAACCAGACTTTCAAGATTTCAAAAGTACCCATGGTTATGGAAACATGTTTGAGAATGAACTTAAAACTTCTTTGACTGAAGAAGTGTTTTCCATTTGACAGATTCCAAACTGCCACAATTTGATTAGTACAAAGTAAAGTGAAGTGAGTACAAAATATAGTGATACAAAATAACTTTTCAAAAACATTTCACAAGAGACAGAAATGATAAGGAAGGGTATTTTATTACAAGTTCAATATGCATGAGTGTATATGTGGTAAAAGGGAGAAGAATCTGTCATCAGATTCTCAGTACTTGAATAACTCCAAATATCATAAGGTATAACACAGGCTGGGGATGTGGCTCAAGCGGTAGCGCACTTGCCTGGCATGCATGTGGCCCGGGGTTCGATCCTCAGCACCACATACAAACAAAGATGTTGTATCTGCTGAAAACTAAAAAATAAATATTAAAAATTTTCTCTCTCTCTCTCTCTTTAAAAAAAATACATAAAAAAGTTATAACATGTGTCTTGAAAATGAAAATTTGCTTTAAGGTAATTAATTAGAAGTCAGGAATATCTATATGGATGTTTATTTCATACATATATAAATATAAATATATTTGCCTATGTGCAATTGTGCCCTTAAAAACACTAAGCAGATACAGAAAACTGCACCCAACTAAATGCAGCCAGGTAGGAAATACTTAAAATTCAAATAAATATCTATCAGCTAATCTAAGCCATACTCATCCACATCTTGTGTGCAATTTCAATAACCCCCCTTCTGTCACTTTATAATAACTCACAGTCTTTAATCATTCTTTCACTTCCACAAGCAAGGCTACGTGCAATTATTATTGTAGTCTGTCTGCTTTTCTTTTCTCTTTCCTGTACTAGAGATTGAACCCAGGTGCATTTTATCACTGATCACTGAACTGCACCCCCTGCCATATTTCTTTCTGAGGCTGGCATTGAAGTTATAATCTTCCTGCCCCAGCTTCCTGAGTGACTGGGAATATAGGCATGTGCCATTTATTTGCCTAGCTCTATATTCCTTAACCAATGTAATATGTATAAAACTGTACTATAATTTTATTAGTTTCTTATGTTTGTTTTTTACATGTCATTGACAGAAGTTTTAGAGTGTTATGCCCTTAACTTCATTTTCTCACCAGCCCTATGAATTTTATTGCACAATTTTGCATAGCTCAGTGGTTTTTAGGAACACATATGTCATGTTACAGAAGACCCAACTGCAGTTTAATAGTTGGCAAACATTCCTAGTATTGGTGGATTTAGCTTGTTGTTACCACATAAAGGATTTAGTAATGAATGTAGATGTGGGAATTAAAAAAATTAGTCGTAGATGGATGCAATATCTTTATTTATTTTTATGTGGTGCTGAGGGTTGCGCCTAGTGCCTCACACGTGCAAGGCACGCACTCTACAACTGAGAGACAATCCCAGCCCCGAATATGGGAATTTTAGCATTGTATTAGTACAGCTTATTTCTTAAATATTTCCCTTTATACATAAGAAGCAGAAAAGTCATTGTCTATTTAAAGAAAAAAATGGATGTATGAAGCATAGGGGAAATTAAGAAAACAATACAAAAGAGAGAAAACACATTATAAAAATATCCCTTTTTAAAAATTATTCTATAATTCATTTCTTATTCACTCTCAAGGGGCTAAAAAGTAGGACATGTGCCATACTACACAGAAGGTGGCATTAGCTCCTTTGTCAGAGTCAGTAAGATTTTGCATACAAATCAGCTGTTCTGATGAGGGTAGCTCAGCAAGTTCTGACCTCCTGTCCAGGGCTGTAGTGCCACAGTGGACACCAGAAGATGATTGGCAGCTTCAGAGCATACCTGGCTTCTGTTAAAGGTGAGCACTTTACAAAAGTGATATATACACATACTATACATAATACCTTCCCCAGGCTCATCTTTAAGTTATTCTTTTTTCTACAACAACAATAACTGAACTTGTAGGGAAAAATAATTTAAAGTTTTGCATCTGTATCATTCTAATCGTACCACCAAAAATATCAAGTTTATTTCTTAAGATTCCTTGATCTTCTCTGTAGTCTGAATTTCAAAATTAACATTATCTGGAATATTCTGATGGGGAAAGCAGTGAGGTGGCTATAAAAATGATTCTTGTTCTCAATGTCTTCCTTCTTTAGGTCCATTTTTCCATAAAAAAATTGAAGGAACATACTTTTGAATACACACACTCTCAAACACACACACACACACACACACACACACACACACACACACACAAAGATATAACAAAGTAAATGTGACCAGCTGGATATGTTTTTACTAAATGTACTGCCTTTGTACTTTTTATTCACAATAGAAAATTGTGGGGCTTGGAATAAATGACATCACAGCTGTGGAGGGTGAAAAGCTTCCACTCTCTCCCACTATTGGGTCCACTCCCTTTTCTTCCTTCCTTTGTCTCACATAGGGTGAAAGAAAGGCAGTATTTGCTAATTTGATTATTTAAAGCCAAGAGTAATGATAGTAATCACTTAGTACATGCTAGGGACTGTCCAAGCCTCTCACATGTATCCATTCACTGTGTCCTCACTTTAGTATTTCCCGTGCTTCACAGGTGGGAGAATAGAAGCACAGAGGAGACAAGTGATTTTCCAAAGAGCATACTCCTCACCATTTACAAGGCTGCCATCCTGAGTCTCATGAATGTGAAGTTATGCTGAGTTTATTTTGATCACACCTGGGGACTTCAACTTCTTTGGGATGCTATTTTAGAGAGAAGAAAAGAAAATTCTTGTTTGGTTTTAATATTTATTTGGGCTTGTTGAATGTTGTAGGACCCCATATTGCTCAACTGTAAGATGTTTTGTTGTTATGCAAACGTGTTCTTATGGATGACTCATTTTATCATCTTTGGAGAGTCCAATTGCACAATCATAAGTGTGAATTATTTGAGATGGGAAATAAATTCGGGCTGAATTTTTGAGGTAAAGAATTTGGGGATGTAGATTTGGCTTTCTCGGGGGCTTCCACTGAGTATAAAAAAAACTGTGTTAAGCATTTGAGTAATAATAGTACTCCAGACAACAGTGCCTGACTCCCATTCAGTTTCTAGTGTCCTCTGTGGTAAAGACCCAGGGGAGAGCCCAGAGGACTTTTCTAGCACTTTCATCTTAACTGAAAACTGAGGCTTTCCCAGGACTTGTCTGATTCTCATTTTATTATTGCTGTATATGTGACTTATTTAGAAACCCGAGGAAGGGAGAGATGAGGACATATTGTAGATTTCCATGTGCCTAGATCTAACCTGCTTTAACAGGATTAAAATCATATCCTTAATAATTAGCAAAAGTTCCATCCTTGTTATGTCAAACTTTCCTTTTTTATCATGATGAAATATCTTGGATTTCAGTCATAAACAATGACAGTATAAAACACATTTGATTTACTTTTAGGAAGATGGGATATTATAGATAAATGTGTAGGAGGAAGCTGATATGTATCAATGGACATAAATAGTTTCATTTCAATTCTAATTTTCTTAATATTCTGAAGAAATAAATTTGATATAGTGCCACAGATCACATGCCTGTGTACATTAAGTGTTAGCAATAATTCAAAACTATTTTCACCAGGTCACAAACAAACTGATCAAATATATAATACTTTCATAGACCCTAATAACTTAAAATCAGTTCAAAAGATCCTAGTTAAGAAAAATTTCTGCTGGGCACAGTGGTACATGTCCTTAATCCCAGTGGCTTGAGAGGCTAAGGCAGGAGGATCATGAGTTCAAAGACATCCTCAGCAACAATGAGATGCTAAGCAACATAGTGAGACCCTGTCTCTAAATAAAATACAAAACAGGTCTAGGGATGTAGCTCAGTGGTTGAGTGCCCCTGAGTTCAATCCTTAATACCAAAAAGAAAAAAAAAAGAAAGAAAAAGAAAAACTTATAACTGGTTAGATTCACTTTTTAGTCCTGGGCATAAACTTTGTTCTTTAGAAAATTGTTCAAGTTTCCTTTACAATTACAGGTGGGGTGTCTACAGAGTTCTGAAACTGTCTGCCATTAAGTCCAATGTTAAAAATTGTTAAAAGTATTTTATAAGAAATATAGAAGTAAAATCCAATATAGATTCTATGACTATATTATAGACTTAATCACAGAATTAAGTTTAGTCTAAATGGGTTGAAATAGAAACACTTGACAAATATTCATTTAGGTCAGAGGTTCTTCCATTTCAATAGGTATAGAAGTTACCTGAGATAATAGTTAAATAGCTGTGGATTTCAGAGACCCACTTCCAGAGATTTTTTTCCTAAGCAGGTTTGACACTGGGAACAAATGCTCAGTGATTTCCATGAATGTGCCTCAATGATCCTTTAGGAGGTAAAAAGTAACTTAAGATGCAGTTTCTCTAGCTTTACTAAAGATTGGATAGATAGCTAGAAAATCATCCTTGCAAGGAAATATTTCATAAATGGAAAGAAGCTGTTTAGGTAGTTAAAATAATGAATAAATAAGACAACAATTCATGTGATTGAAGAAGAATGCACACAATACTCAAAAGACCAAAGAGAAGGGTGACATATCAGCACAGTGAAGGTTTGGGAAAGTTTTGCAGACACAGGAACAAGTAGAGCAGTGAAAATCCCCTAAGAATTAGGTAGGAAAAGACAGAGGTAAAGTGATAAAAACAGAGAGAGAGAGAGGGAGAGAGAGAGAAAGAAGAGATGAGAGAGGAGAGAGAGAGAGAAATTGGGACCTATAAGCAAATAAGCAAATAATTTGCTAAGTTCAAGATAGAATCACATGTAGGAGAATGAGGTGGTAGAAGAGGCTCTAGAATTAGGCTTGCCTATAATGCATGTAACTGTCCCTCTATGACATGGCAATCTAAGGTTTGTTTTAGACTCAATGTACTACAATTAAAAAACTGTCACGTAGGGGAATACTTACACATTTGATCAGAATGAGGAGAGACTGTGAGCAGAAAAATAGAGATCTATGAAAACAATGCAGCCCATCAACAATAATAGCAACATGAAAAGTAGTGAAAATGCTTTGGGTATAGAGAAGATACATAGCATTGAAAGGCATTCTGAAGCTATAGTTGATAATAGTTGGTGATTGGTTATGAAGACTAAGTGGGAACATGGGTTGAGGTTGACCTCATACTTGGGGAGGAATACATTCATTAGGTTGAATGTAACAGATATATATATATATATATATATATATATATATATATATATATATATAGGATACTGCTGACAGCCATAGCCAAGTGGGAATGATGCATGGCATTTTTGGTTGAAAGGTGACACCAGCAAGCCATTGAGATGATAATGATTATGTTAAGATGTGCATTCAATTGGAGATTAGACCCCTGCTGTCCGCCTCAGCCTGCTACTTTGGAGCTCTCAAGGGACTCCCGGTGAGTTCCCATTGGTTGGGGAAGTGCGGTAGGAGGGAATTCCGGAGGAGGGATTTCCTGTTAGTGTAGTGTGTCCCAGGAGAAGGCCGCGTGCATGGCATTTTCACGGGAGTTTTGGAAATAAAGTTTGTTCCTGCTTGAGTGGCTCGTGATTTTGTGCCCAGCCAGACTGCGGCAGGATACTGGATATCCTAATATTTATGTGAAATCCTCCAATTTTTAACGGTTGATAACTAATTCAAAGCATTTTAAATAGCATAACTACCCAAAGATAACATGGTCATCGAGCATACATGATCCATATTTTGCAGCATGCATCTATAAGTTGAAGGAAAACAGAAAAAATAAAATATCATGCTGAAAACACAGGATAGCACTGTCTCAATCATTCAACACTATTGTTGGAGGAGAGGTATAAAATTACTTGTGTATTTAGAAGTATGTGTATATGTGTTTGTATATCCATGCATCACTATCTTTGTCAGTTTTGCCTCATTGTGACCAAAAGACTAGACGAAAGCAACACAGAGGATGAAAAGTTTCAATTAGGTCACAGCTTCAAAGATTTGGTCCATAGTCAGCTGACTCCATAGCACTGGGCCCAAGATAAGGCAGAACATCATGGTGCTAATGCATGGCACAAGGATGCAAATCAGAACATGGTAACAAAGAAGCATAGAGAACTCCTTTCACCAAGGGCAAAATATAAACCCAAAGGTACACTCCCAGTGACCAACTTCTTTCAGGCACAATCTACCTGCCTACAGTATTTCCTAGTTAATCCATATCAGTGGATTATTCCAATTATTTGGTTAGACCTCTCATAATCTAATAATTTCACCTCTGAAAATCCTTGCATTGTCTCACACATGAGCCTTTGGGAAACACCTTGTGTCTAAACCACAGTGGTCACTATAGTGCCTTTAATGTTCTGATTAACTTGACAAGGTAAAGATAGGGTTCCTTATCCTGTCTCTAAATTCCTTTGGTTGAACTGTTTTGCTTTATAGTGATTCTTTAGTTTTTTTTATAGAATGATATCAACATGCAGAATATTAAATTCATTGTAATTATCACTCTAAGTCTTTTCTGAATGTAAGTAAGTCAGGTGAATCATAAGCAGAACCATATACTGAATATGAAGAGTAGTGGCAGTGATAGTAGTAATAAGCATGCTAACACTCTTAGAGCCACATTTAAATCATTTTGACCAAAACTGTCAAAAAAATAAGAAGTATTTTGTTTTCAGAAAAAAAAAATCATTAAAATATGGTATCAAACAGGACCCATAAACAACTACCTGATCATTAATATAATAATTATGACCTTAATTAATAAAAGTGTTAATATATGAACAAATGTGTATGGCACCTGAATTAACCTATCCTTCTTATAAACTAAAAGAGAGTAAAATGCTAATAAAATATTATATGGGATATAGAAAAAGGAAGGTCAGGAAAAAAATCAATGTTGCTATTGGCTAGTTGATAGCTATATGGAACAAAGAGAAGAAATGAGTATCTTGACTGACAGTGAGTGCGGGAAAACAATAAAAGATATTTAATTTCCTTTAGTATCAGGAAAAGGTGGCAGCAGGTTGGAGGTAGACAGGGCAGAATTTTTAAAGTTACAAATTCTTTCCCATATACTCTGCATAGAATCAGCCCCAGTAGAATTAATGGTTCTCCAAAGCTATTACCTAGTATCAAAGATTTTAAGATTTTGAATTTTGGCATAAAGAATTATATGCCAGTCACCTTTCTTTGTCATTTTTCATCAAACATGATTATATTATGTACTTCATAGTGTATAACACCTGTATTTACTACTTAAAATGCAATAATAAAATTGATACAGATTAAAAAATTGAATATTTCCAGTACCTTCGAGACTCCTTCTGTACCAATTTTTTATAATATCTTATTTTTTACCTTCTACTGAAACTCTGCACATAATTTTAAAATAAATCTCTTTCTTAATAATTGTCCCATTATCAATAAGATTCTATTAGGTTTTTCTTGATTTCAAACTTTATATAAATGGAATCCTGTTGCATATTTAGATTTTTGTGAGTTGCTCCTTTCATCTAACTTTATATCCTTGAGATTCTTTCATTTTGATGTATGCAGCTACAATATAAATAATATAAATATAAAATGAAACACAAATGAAGTATGTTTTTCCTGCTGTATAGTATTCTATTGTATAGAGCAAAAATCTGTTTTCCACTCTTATATTAATAGATGTCTGTGCCATTTTCAGTTTTGACTTTATGAATAGTACTACTATATTTGTGTGAATACGTGAGCCAGAATTTATTTGAGATACAATTTTAAAAGTAGAAATACCCAGTTGTACAGTAATCCTCACTGTAATATGCTATTCTTTTAAAGTGGATAATCTTTGCCAAAATCAAATAGTACATTATTTCTTAATGTGTCTAATAAAATTGAGAATGTACTTTTTAGTTTTTAGCAGAATTTTTATTCAAATTTAACAATATCAATAGGTAATAATCCTCACCTGATATTTATGAAAAGTGGCAGGTTTAAGCAATTTTAATGTATTTGCAGCAGATACTGGTATAATTAAAATTTAATGATCTTGAATATAGATAAACTAGAATTATTTTTACAATTTCTTCTGTGTTTTGTGACATATATCATGAATAATGATATAAGAAATAGCAGTGAATTGGGTTGAGAAACAAATTATTTTGTAAGTTTATATGGTACATTCCTGTCATTGGAAATTTTGCATTCATAAGAGGTTTAGAATCTTATCAATTTGATGATTTCAGCCACTGTGAATATAGGCTATAGGTTTAAGGTAATTTTAAATATTTTAATTTACATTTAAAAATGAAAAAAAGTAAACTAATAGACAAATATAGACCAATGTTCTTTTTCCCCTTTATAGAAATGATGAAACCAAGATTTAGAAGAGTTAAGAAATACATTACATAGCACAGCTTGTAAATATAAAGGAGAGTAAAAAGAGAAGTCTAAAAATTGATAAATTTATAAAAGTTTTGCAACACATGTTCACTGGAATATATAATTTAAAATAGACTATTTCATCTGGTGGCCTTTCCACTATTTAATTTTAATCTTTGCCCATCAGTTATGTCATTTTAAAAATAACTATAATATTGGTGTTATGGCAAGCCTTAATGGGAGAAATCAAAACAGTTGAAGTTTGTTGTTTTTGTTTCTTTGTCATTTCAGAATTGTGAGACAATTTTTTGTTTAGGAAATCTTCCACCTCATGAAGCAAAGCATTCCTGAAATTGTAGAAACTGAATTGTCAGCCTCATTTCTCAGTCTACCTCATTACTAGGGCACTTTCAGTTGAGGAGACACTGCCAATCTATACGCCCTCCCCAACCTGGAAACAAAAGCCAGGGATATAAAGCAGCAGGAATTGTACAGAATCCACCATGGAAAGCAACAACCACTGTGGCAAAATTATCTACTTTCTAGAAGTGGCAGTTCTAGGGTCCAGTGCACTGTGCTAGTAGGGTTGGCATTGCCAGCGTCAGCCTCTGGTGCCCCGTTGCAACCAGTATTGCTTCACTGGACCATTTCTTTTGATATGAATTTGGACACTAATATTGGCAACTTCAACTCAAATCCTGTCTCTCCAGCTCTGCTGTTAATCAATTCTATTCCTACTTAAATCTTTCAGAGTCAGTTTCTCTTTCTTTTGGCAAAAAACTTTGACTCCTACCGTATGTTAAAAGTTAAGCAGTAACAGGTCTATAGTAACAATGCATATTAATTCCAAGAAATCAGGAATTGTGTAGGACTTGTTCAGGGTTAAATTCTTAGCACTTAGGTCAGACTAGCATAGAGTGAATGTTCAGTGGATGAAGGCTGGCTATTATTATTTCAAACATATTTGTCAGATAAAATTCAGTCATAAAAATTAATTATTGGTATACTGAAAACATTATTAAAATGTCTGATATAATATTTTGATGAAAACTGACACTACTTGGTGGTTTCATAATTGATTTTAAAAAAGTTAATCAATTGTTTGGGAGTTATAATAAACCACATACATGCATTCACAACACACACACACACACACACACACCTCATTAGGTTAAAACATTCAGAACACCTAATAAAAATTATCATGTGCTATTATCATTAATCAGATACTACATTTCCCTGGTTTATCTGTCTTGAACTTAAATTTGAATTTCAATTTAAGTCAATAACAAAAGGAGAGGACAGCTTCATTCATATTTTGATTCTATTTTTAAGGGAACACTTAATAAGCTGTAAAATAAATAAAATATAAAGTATAAAATATAAAACTTAATAAAGTAGACAAGTGTATTTATTCTTCACCTCACTGCCTGTAATCAGCACTGACTCTCGACTAGACTTAAAAATTTCAAAAGATTGAAACATATCTTCTAGGAAAGCAGAAATCAAGTTATATCAGCAGTTTCCACCTACTGTTCATCTTCAGGTCACAGAGAGTTGAAACAATCACCAAGATTATGATTTCTGTTCTTCCAAAAGAAACTATAACTGGTCATCTACCAAAGGCTTGCTATGTTTATCCTCCCAGTTTAATTTTCTATATAAACATATGAACTGAAGCACTTATCATCTCATATCTAGACAATTATAATCTAACTTTTACTACAAGCTCCAAGTTGCTGCTTATTCTACACATTTCTGTAGATTAAATTTTAACATATGACTTTCCCTAATATTAATCCCCTACAAAAATGATTTATGAATCTTCATTGTCTGCATTTTGACTTTTAAATGGATTTAGCATTGAAGCATCTTCACAATTTAACTAAACATAAATCCCCAAATTATTTTCCATGGAGTCCGCATGTACACTTTGCAATGTACAAAACAATTCACGCACTGTGGCACAAAATCTCCTTAAAGAAGTTTATATCCACATTTGCAAGTCTTGTTCTGAAAACCCAGACAGAAGATCTGAAGACTAGTTCTTCCTGAAGTCATCCCTCATCACTCCAATCTTCATCTCATGAATTTTGTTAGATTTTTGATTGTGTCCCAGGCATGACATGGTTAGATAACATCTAGTCCCGTCTAATAGGTTGTACAAATATTGTTATACTTTTTAATTTCCCACATCACCTAATCCTGCTCAATGACTAAAAGAGGCAATCAATAAGTATCTGTCAATTGATTTTTAGATGCAATCGAGCATCAGTTCTGTTCTTCCTGATGAGCTGGAAAATGAAACATGGAGGTTCAGTGAACTTGATTAGAGATGAGAATTGGAATACGGAATCAGACATGCATCTTATTTTGGATGTGGGGAAAACACTTGCATGTGCTTGCTCATTCTTTTAATCCTTAATTTTTAATTTTCTGACAGGAGTTAAAGAATGAAGCTTGCACTGTTTCTCCTTGCAATTTCCCTAAATTCAAGGTACTACTCTACGAACTGAAAAGATGCTTTTCTCATAGATCTTTAAAATAGCTGGAAGCACAACATTTCTCTATCTAACTAACTACTAAATAAATAAATTAGAGATTTCAGATGGCAATAATTACTTTGAATATAGTCCATGGGGTAAAGAAACAAAAGATAATTGGGGAGAGCCCATTAGAGGTGTGAGGGCTATTGAAAAGATCCTGAATTAAGACAGATAGAGTGAGAAGGAGCTACCTGTGGACTCTGGAAAGCACTTCAGGCAAAGGGATATGGAAAAGTTAGAGTCTCGAGTCCTTAATGAATTCCAGATGATTAAAAGTAGAATTTTTTATGTTCTTGTAAACTTTTTACTTATAGGCTACTGGAAGGATAGAAGAGGTGGATGGATTGAAGAGGTAGATGGATGAGAAAGAGGAGACATGAGAGGGGCTCAGATTTTACATTACATGCAATGGAAATCCACCAAAGGCATCTTATGATCTTAATTACAGACTTGAAAGTTTACAGTTGTGTAGAAAATGGCTTTCTAAAAATGCAAATTGATCAAGGGATACCATCTTTTAAGCTATTGTAGTAGTCCCATGTGTCATGGAATAGGAGGATAGCAGCAGAGTTGTGAAGCTGACAAATTTATACTATTGTGGGTGGTAGAACCTATAGAACTCGCTAACAAGCTATATGTGGGAAGCAAAGAACAAGAATGAAATCAAAGCCAAGTTCTGATTGCTTAGTAAGGACTTTGTATCTTATTCTTAGATACATAAAAGAATTTTGAGAATTTTGAAAATGGATATGTCATGGCTCACCTTAACCACATTTCTAACAAATAGATATTCTGTATGTGTAATGGGAATTTCAGGACAGTTTTACCAAAACCACAGCAATAAAATGGGGTAAAATCATTTTAACTGAGGTTAGGAGGCAGAGAAAGGTGCTTTAAGGGGAGATTAGCTGTGACATCTGCACAATGACATAGTCTCCATGCTCAGAAGGGTCATTTGTTTGGTTTAAAGCTTTGCTGTGGCTAATGTGAAATTCTTTTGCAACTATTAAAAAGAAAACATAGGGAAAACAACCCAACATATACATGCAGGCAATGACTTCCTAGTAGGACTCCTATAATCCAGAAAATAATACTAAGTTTTAATAAAGGGGATAACAACAAATTAAAAAGCCTCTGCTCAGAAAAGAAAACACTAATGTGAAGAAAGAGCTTAAAGAATAGGAGAAAATCTCTGTTAGCTATTCTTCCAACAGAGGAATAATATCCAGAATATATAAAGAACTCAAACAACTTAACACTAAAAAAACCCAATAACCCATTGTATAAATGATCAAATGAACTAAACTGGCTTTCTCAAAAGAACAAGTATAAACAACTGAAAAATATATGAAAAAAATGTTCAACACCATTACCAATCAGGGAAATGCAAATCAAAACTCTACTGAGATTTATTCTTACTTCAGTTAGAATTCCAATCATTAGGAATAAAATAATAATAAATGCTAGCTAAGATGTATCAGAAAAAGGGACTCATTTCTTGGTAGTGGGATGTAAATTATTACAATCACAACAAAAATCAGTATGCAGGTTCCTCAAAAGACTAGGAATGGAACTACTATATCAAGCTATACCATTCTCAAATTTGTTAATAATTTTTAAGAAAAGGTTCTGCATTTTCATTTTGCAGAGAAAAATGACTCTCCTACAGAGAATCATGCTTAAGACTAGAAAGTTAATTTGGGACATGAATTGACAGTAGCTTTTTAAGCCAAGGTTTTATAACTCAGTTTCAGTGTACCAGGAGTCACTGGAGAAGAACAAAGACTTACATTTTCACTTTCTAAGTCTTATTCAGTGCTATTTTTCATAAGATTAACTTCTTCCAAGTGTCCAAAACGAATCAGTTGATACTTTCTATGTAATGACATGATCTTTTATAAAAATATTCCATGCACATTTTAAAACATTTCTTGATATAGTATAGAAATTTGGGTATAGAAATACTAATCCTAACTTATTACTAATACTGTTTAAATCTTATAAATCTACGTTCTTGTCATTTTTATGATATGCCCAAGAGAGTCGAATATAATAATATATTCGAGCACAATTTTAATTTGTCAATTTCTTACATTTTAACCTTCTCTGAAAATATTGATTTGAAAGCATTGGTTTTTAAAGATTCCCTTGTGGTCTATCTTAACTGTAATGACACATATGATCCTTGTAGAGAAGCAATCAATGCTACTTGATAACTGCTTTTAGTACTGAATTCTAATTTTCTTGATATCGATGTTCCTATCTAAATTCATATTGTCTTTTGCATGTGTCCAGCTTGTCCTTTATCCTTTCTATCTTTGATGGTCCTGTGGTATTTTGCTTTGGGTATAAGTTTTTGCAAGATGCATATTGTTGAATTAAATAATAATTATTTAATTATTATTATTTAATTATATAATTAAATATAATATATTTCCTATATATTATTTAATCTATGCATATTTATTTTGAAAGCTTTTTATTTATACTTTCATGATATTACTTATTTTTTCTTTTGTTTAGTTTTTATTTTCTTTCTTGCATTCCTATAGTGATTACATTTTCTCAATATTTTGATTCTCCAGAGCAATTTTCCTTCTGATTCTCCTGGTTAGCGTGTTCTTAGAATTCAGATTTCAACACAAGTCTTCTTTTCATACCTCACAGAAATGATTTCTCCCTTAGTTATTTCTTCTTGCAACATATTACAATTTTTTAAAAAAAATACCCTATCATAATTTGCAATTACATACTTGATGATTACAGTTGGAAATTGGAAATCCTGATTGATTATTCTATAAAATCTGTTAAAGCATATATTCATAAAATAATATAAACAAAACTTATTTTTAACGTTTTAAATTAAAATTTACACATGTAGTATTATTTATGTTTGGATGGAGGTCCACCTTTATTTCTTAAGAAAGAGGGACAGGAACTTATCCAAACTGGTCAGGAAATTTGAGAGTCTTCTTTTTTATTTTCCTCAGTCATTTAGAACTGTCCCAATCACATCTAATTCTACATAGCAGAGGAGTTCAGTGATTTTTCTAACCACATGTCTTAAAACATTAAAGTTTGTTTTCATAAAATAAACAATTTCCAGGGTTTATATAATATTTAATTAAATTGTATCATTACAAAACAAGTACAACATAGAAACAGACTTTGAAATAAACTCAAAGACTCTGGCTGCATCAGAAATTCTTGGTACATATGTGACTAGCAACAATTGCCATTATTCAGAGTGCTATCAAAGTCCAGTAGATGTCACAGAGAGAAAAGTTTTTATTTATTGTTGTTATATTTTGTAATTCATTTAAACAAAAAAAAATATTAGGAGAGCCAGATGATTTGTTAAGGTGAGGTGGCTGTATCACTATAGTATGATGATTTTAGATCTTTGGGAAAATACTAAGGAGAGGGACAGTTGGGTCATATGGTGGTTCCATCCCTAGCTTTTGAGGACTCTCCATACTGCTTTGCAGAGGGGTTGTCATCATTTGTGATCCCACCAAAAATATACAATTGCAGCTTTCCCCCTATCACCCTGCCCATGTAATTTTTATGCTAAATTTTATAAGTATTTCAATGTTTATTCCAAAATCAAAATAAGAGGGGCTAGAACTCCAGGTGAGCCTTCAGTAACATTTTTATAGACTCAAACTCCCTTCATGTTATCCAACTTGAAATCTGTTTGACCCACAATGACCCTGGTTTTATTGCAGACTTCTCTAAAATGGGTTTGTCCCCCACAAACCAAACTCTTCTAACTTAATAGAATACATATATGTGCCCCTCCCATTTTACCCTTTTCTTTCATATTCTGACCAAACCTGGTGTTTTTTTTTTGTTGTTGTTGTTTTCTCCTTCCTAACTCTCCTCCCTCATTATTATCTCAGAATTACCTGTCACTCTTTCTCATTTGCTCACTTTGTTCCCACAGGCTTGATCTGTCATACACATTGCCTCTCTTGCACCCCACTTGTCTTTTTTTTACCACTTCACATTAACCTTCCACTTGTGTTGCCATGTGCTATTTTGTTTTTTAATTGGAAGTTGCACTTCCAATATCATCTGTATTGGGATAGCCTATATTTCAATGTCACTCTCCACTACTTCAGGATACTTACTGTCATGGCATTACTGAATATCCCCTTGCCTGTAATCATCGGTTTTCATCAGCATCACCTCCTTCATGATCTCACTTCCCTCCATACCTAGTTTAGAATACGCTCACTACAAATGGTATACACTCCTTGTCAACATACTTGATTCCCTCCACTTCTTCCATCTTGAACTCTGTTGTCAAAATCTCAGAACCTATTATACCCAATCAACTGAACATTGCTATAGAAAAATCACAAACCCTTACTGACTGAATTCACTTTACTGTTGTACTTATAAATTTCAAGAAGGCACTTAGCAATCCAGAAACTCGTACTGCAATCTGCTAGTTTTTATTTACTATGCCAAACTGAAACATCTCTGAAATCTCCAATACCTTTCCCCAGAATCATGCTCTCAACTACTAATGTTTCTTAATACTTTGTAGGGAAATGTTTAAAACAATGATGTATTTCATTTTCCTCTTATCAGGTAAGGCTACTTACAACTTTCCACAAATACTCTGCATTTTCAATCTAAAGTAGGTTATATGTCCATGTTCATATCTGAAGTAAGCTATTTCTCTGAAATCTGTTTTCCAAAATTTCTTCAACCATCGACTATGCATGAAATTATCCTTGTTTTTTGCAACATCCTCAATTTCTCTTTTTCCATGGGATTATTCCCATCTACCTACAGATGTGTTTTAAATAATATTTAATATTTAGCTACCTCAAGTAAAATTTCCCTTTAAACTGATGCCCGCCCCCAATCTGGAAAAGGCTGCTTTTCAGTAAAACTTCTACTCTGTTTTGAAAAGATTCTTATCAGGTCACAAGTGACATCAATTTGCAGGACCCCTGGTATATTTCCTGATCTTATCTGTTATGCTTAATATTGATCACAATTATTTACTGACTCATTCCCGTCTCTAAATTTCTGTAACACCATCCTCCATTCCCTCTCATTCCCTAACCCTACCTATTTTTTTCTGACTCCTTTTTCTCAGCAAACCCTGTTTCTTTTTCTTTTTCAGCAGGCCTTCTTTGGTTTCTCATCCGTTGGTTCTCTTTTTGCTCAGTAGTGTTTGAAATACCCCTGTATTCTGGTTAATTTTACACCATATGCCAATCCTGATCATTCCTCCGTAGAGTTCTAATAACATCTTACCATTAAAAAGTCATCAGCACATGGGTTTCTGTATCTTCACCATAAAAGCATGTTTTTCTTTCAGATTTCCATTTCTGAGTAATTGGGGGTGGCTAAACATCAACCTGATGTTTTTGTTTCCCTTATCATTTCCATCTCTTAATGCACATCCCCAAACTCTTTGAGTTCTGTTTGATACCAGCACATAATCCATCTTCTTAGCCTCAATTCCAAACCAGTCACTTTCACTTCTCAAATGGAAAACAGTGACAACTTCCTCCACACCAGCCTTCATTCCTTCTCAATACGGAAGTCAGAATATTTAAAATATAAATCATATCATATATTTCTCCTAGTTACAAACAGATAACAGCTTTCCATATTGCCCTTAAAACATGTCCTAGTTCTACATCATGTACTATAAGACCTAACAAACCTTCCTAATTCCCTTAATTGATATTTATACCTTCTTTTCTGTCAGTTCTGAGAAGCCACTGCATCTGTTTTTGTCCTTCTATCATGAACCTGATATTCTTGAACCAAAGTTTTGACCTTTCTGGCTCTTCTGTCTAGAAGGATCTTTCAGAATACCATCACTTGGCACCTTCTTCTGCTCTTCACATCTCAGCTCAGTAGTCTCCATCAAAGAGATGATCTTCATGGATCACCCTGCATTCCTGCCATGGTTTTATTTCAGAGAGTTCACTCTGGCTTCAGTGCCCATTATCGATTTAGAGAAAGGAAGACAGACTATACGCTAGGAATGCAATCTGGTGACAATTAAAATTATCCAGGTAAGAGAGGTGCCAAAGCTGCCTCATAGGTAGCATTGGTTTGAATCCTTAGATTAACTCTTTTTCTGAAAACTAATCCTTGCATATGTCCAATCTTTTTCCACCCCTACAGAGTACACAAACAGTCAATGATACTTTTCCAACTTTGGGATTTGAGATGGGATCTCTCAGAGATTATGTTGATCTCTGTTCAAATATTTCAGGACCAGACAAAAGAATAAAGGACAAGTTTTAGAGTGACTCTATTTTCACTTGCCAGAATGGAGCAGCAAAAGGAGCTGTAGCCAGAAAGAGCATAGACATAGTGCTTCACCTTTCTGCCAAGCCATTTCTTTTTGTATTTCTCAGAGCAACAGGCATTAGCTGGGTCAGTGGCACTCTTTAGAGCTCCTTCATTCAGAGCCAGCTGTCACCCTGTCCTGATTTATTTAAAATGCCGTATATGCCAATTTCAACCTGGGAGGCAGCACCAAGGCAGGGTTGTGCTATGGAACTAACTCCAGTGTTTGGTGTAAATCTGGAGGTAATAATGAGATCAATTCCTGCTTCTCATCAACTAACAGAAGGCTGCCTTTGGCTCAGGCTTCCATTGGTGCAAAGAGAGAGAATTAGTTGAGATTCCATAGTGCAGCTCCTGTTCCCTATGTAGATCCAGGTGGAATTTTCCTTCCTTGCAGAGACTCTTTGGATGGTTGATGCTCCTTTTATAATGTTAATTTCTACAATTTATTTTATTGAAATTTTTTCATATTTGTGTGCTCTCCTGGACTTTGATATCGTTAGGAATTTTCACTTTTATTACATTTTCAGTTGTTTTGATGGAAATTAAAAATAAGGAAGAAAATTAAAATGTGTCATCTCCAATTGCTGTCTTAAAATACACATCTTAAATACACCGGTGACTGAAAATCCTAGTCCCATTTCCATGAGTACATGACACCATGTCCTCTGGTTCTTTATTGCTTCTAATAGTATATTTTCTTTTACATGAATTTTGTAAAAGTTCATAATATTACATGGGAATTCTTACTTTAGAAAATCTTGAACATATCACAAGGTTGTTTACTTTTTCAAAAAAATTCAGATAGTCATTTTTTTTGTTGCAACTCTAAAACTTGCAGCAATAGTAATAAAATAATAACCCCCATTCCAAATCCCTGAGGGAAATATTATCCCTCACCTCCCAAACTCAGCTTTCCTTTGACCTCATTCACGGGAGTAGTGTGCCTGGTTTGACTTAATTTTTGTTACTCAGTATTCAGTTGTAGATCACTTGAAGAGAAGTAAATGATCACCAGTAAAGGTGATTACTTCAATGTACCCAAAGCCCACCATATTGAAGTTAGTGTAATTTTCAATATTTAAATAAATAAATCATATATACAAATACAGCAACTAAGAATCCTTATTTAAAAGCTCTTGTTGGGCTGAGAATTTAGCTCAGTATCAGAGAATTGTCTGCAATCACAAGTCCTTGGGTTCAATCCCCAATGCCACAGACACTTAGACACACACACACAAAACACACACACACACACACAAACACAATAGCTCTTATTGATCAACACAAATTCAGATTTTAAAAAACAGAATTTGGCTTTTGATTATCACCTTGATGAAACTCTAGTGAAATATACTTCAATGAAACAGAAGAAAGAAAAGTGAATTCCTTTCCAAAAATGCATTCTAAAAGTTCCATACTTTTAGTGTACAAATGGATTTGACTTCAAAAGAAGAAACCAAAAAAGATAAAACCTCACCATCAAATTATGTGGCTTTTGAATAATCATTTATGCTAATGGAATTTTGAATGCTTATGAATTAATCTTGCCTTCTAGCAATGGGCTTCTGCCTTGTATTATGCTTAGTCACATAATTCTTCTTATAATGACCATTTCATCAAATCCCAATCTATCTTAAGATCATGATGAAAAATGATGATCAAATTACTACATTTCTCTTTCCACTTGAGTGAACTAATTGAAAGAATTCCACATCTGCATTCTCTGCTGATACCCTGAGGAATACAAGGAAACATATGGAAACTAACTGAATACCTAAATATGTAGATAGCTGCGGATGAACACATGTATTTGTATATGTTTAATATACTGATAATCTGAATATCTCCCACATATTCAAGTTGATCTAGGCAGCTTCCCAAAACTGAAGTCCAGTTTTATTTTGTCTTTTTTAAAATATATATATTACTTATCACATTTATTTGTGTGTAATGGAAGTAGTATGACTTCTGGACTAAAATAAAGCTGAATCTGCACCCTTGCTATCTATAATTCTGGTTAAATTACTTAAGTACTGTTAGCTTTCTGTTATCAGTAAAAGAGAAGGCTTTATAGCTGCTAATCTGAAGATGATGATATTATCTTTTGCATGTCCATTTGGCCCAGATAACAACAACAACAAAAAAGTTATCTCAAGTGGTTTTTGTGTTGAGCCCGCATCATAAACAGATTAAAAATCACCCAGAGATACGTACTGCTACAGGTATTTAATTTTTTGATTATTGTTTATATCCTCAAGTGTAGAGAAATGTATTCAGATTCAGTATTGTCAGGCAGTGCCAGTATTTGGATTTCCCTGGCTCTGTTTATTAGAGTGTTGGTTCAGTATCTTCTCATATTTGTAACTGGATGAACACAGCTTCCTTTCCTGGCAATGTTTAAGAACTTCAGAAGTCATATGGATTAAATGTCACCAATTACCATTATGGAATGAAACACAAGTATACTACAGTACTGTAGAATAAACATAAAGGATATCAACTTTTTTCTAATGGGGACTATTTATATGATATTTCTGAAATAACAAGTATCTTTAAAAAAATCTTGCATGTACAATGCTCTTATTGAAAATGTAAGCAACTTCTTCACTATAATGTGATTTTTTTCTGAGGATTTAGAAACATCAGAGACTTTACACTAAACTTACCCTGCTCTGACTGATTTGGGTGACTCAAGTTGGGAGTGTTAAATTATATTGAGTACAACAAATGGGCCAAGGACCTGAACAGACACTTCTCAGAGGAGGATATACAATCAATCAACAAGTACATGAAAAAATGCTCACCATCTCTAGCAGTCAGAGAAATGCAAATCAAAACCACCCTAAGATACCATCTCACTCCAGTAAGATTGGCAGCCACTATGAAGTCAAACAACAACAAGTGCTGGCGAGGATGTGGAGAAAATGGTACACTTGTACTGCAAATTGGTGCAGCCAATTTGGAAAGCAGTATGGAGATTCCTGGGAAAGCTGGGAATGGAACCACCATTTGACCCTGCTATTGCCCTTCTTGGACTATTCCCTGAAGACCTTAAAAGAGCATGCTACAGGGATACTGCCACATCGATGTTCATAGCAGCACAATTCACAATATCTAGACTGTGGAACCAAGCCAGATGCCCTTCAATAGATGAATGGATAAAAAAAATGTGGCATTTATACACCATGGAATATTACGCAGCACTTAAAAATGACAAATCATGGAATTTGCAGGGAAATGGATGGCACTAGAGCAGATTATGCTTAGTGAAGCTAGCCAATCCCTAAAAAACAAATACCAAATGTCTTCTTTGATATAATGAGAACAACTATGAACAGAGCAGGGAGGAAGATCAGGAAGAAAAGATTAACATTAAACAGAGACATGAGATGGGAGGGAAAGGGAGAGAAAAGGGAAATTGCATGAAAATGAAGGGAGACCCTCATTGCTATACAAAATTACATATAAGAGGTTGTGAGGGGAATGGGAAAATAAACAAGGAGAGAAATGAATTACAGTAGATGGGGTAGAGAGAGAAGATGTGAGGGAAGGGGAGGGGGGATAGTAGGGGATAGGAAAGGTAGCAGAATACAACAATTACTAATAGGGCATTATGTAAAATTGTGGATGTGTAACCGACGTGATTCTGCAATCTGCATTTGGGGTAAAATTGGGAGTTCATAACCCACTACAATCTAATGTATGAAATATGATATGTCAAGAGCTTTGTAATGTTGTGAACAACCAATAAAAAAAATTATATTGAGTATTTTACATAATGATTTTTCAATCAATTGCTTCAAATGGTTGACTGAACTGCTATCCCTTTCTCCTATGGCTCTTTTTATATGTTTGCTTGCTTTAGGAAAGATGGTATTGGTAGTTTTTGTCATTGTGCATGTATTAATTAACATTAGTCAGTTTTTAACCCTTGAGCATTTAAATTAAAAAAAAACTCAAGTTTCCTCCTTTTTGACAGTAATCTGAAAGAAAATGAGAGCACTTTGTCTCCTATTCTCCTCATCATCAATTCATTAACCCTAGCAGCTCAATTGACACTTTCTTTGGAAAATCAGGCTTAAATGCTTCATATACTCTGTTTCTACAATGTCTCATACAATGTTTCACCAAAGTATTTACTATGTCCTATTATAAAGTTTAGTTTCTTGTTGTTTCTTTCAGTACTGTGAAAATGGCAATTTGTAAGCTCTGAAGTATACACTATGGCATTCCTATATACTGTTCAAGCATCTGACAGAAGACATTATCAAAACAAAACCAACTAGGCTGGGAATGGAGATCAGTGGTAGAGCACAAGGCCCTGG
This sequence comes from Urocitellus parryii, assembly GCF_045843805.1. NCBI lineage: Eukaryota > Metazoa > Chordata > Mammalia > Rodentia > Sciuridae > Urocitellus > Urocitellus parryii. Next base: position 96,200,969 of record NC_135542.1, read on the forward strand.
ATTCAACTCCCAGCACCAGAAAACAAACAAATAAAATGAACCAAATCTTCTAAGATAATTAATTTCATTGGCCAAAAGGTAATGAGTCAAAGCCTTTGAAAAGTCTTCCCTTACACAGGAATCATTGGGGTTTACCACTCTGTCCTTGTAGAAATTTGCACAGGCTCAATGGAAAAGGACAACAAGGATTATTTAGAGCGAGGATGGTCCTCATACTTCTTCACACAATCCTGTTTTTCTTCTTGTTCATACCCAGTCAGTAAACTGCCTGCCTTGAAAAGAAGGAACCCTTATAAGGAAAATGTTCTAGCATATGGAAATTCACGACCATCTCACCAGGAAAAAAAAAATGTAAAAAAAATTAAAATAAGAGCAGGTGGCAGGAAGATCTACCAACAGCTCTCTCTTTGATATTCATGCTGTTGCTGGATTCACAGATGATGAAATACTCCCAGGCTAAGTCTTTTAAATGGAAACAAAACAGGTCTTGCATCCGCCCTAATTAGCAATCAGCATAAGGAAAAATAAAATCACAAATTGCCTACCTGTGCAGAAATCAATGCACACATGGTTTTACAATTGCGAGACTAGGGTAACCCTTCTTATTTCAAGAGAACACTCAAAAAGGGCTCATTTTGTGGGTATGTGGGTATATTAGATTTGAGGAGTAAGGATAACCTAAATTTTAAACAATCTAGGCAAACACTATGATAGGCTCAAAGAAGAGATGATTAAGAAACCAGAAAGAATCAAATTGTTATTTGTGTCATTCTATAACAAATAAATAACAAGCCTCTGTTTCTGTGTCCAAATATTTTTATAAACAAAATGAAGATTACAAATCTTAAATATCATGCATGAATAGAAATATTCTCTTTAAGCAATATATCAAAATCTCCTACATGTTCATAATTGCAAAATTCACAGTAGCATAAAAATACTGGCATTATAATCCAACAGTATAGAACATGCTTGGAGCTTACAAGTGGATTTCTATGATTGGAATTAGCCTCCAAAAAACTCACCAGAGAACAGGGACCACATTTTATACACATAATAAGTTATTACACATTTTAAAGTCCTGAAAGTGATTCTAAGATTGTGTTCATCCATAGACCTTGTCACATTAATCCTGGTTGAACCCCTTTGAAATACATGGAATAATGAGTAATAAAGTAAAGGTACATATTTTATTGCAGTGGCTCTGTCGAATCAGCTTGAGTGATACATTTTACAATACTAGTGTAGCTAGTGATTACTCACCTCCTCTGTACACTGCATGGCTGTTATGCTACATGGTTGGCTACACAAATGATGGGAAATATTACCACTGCACCATTATACATAAGTGTCTTCCACAGTTCCTAGTAGCTTGTGACTGATTAATCTTTTTTAGTTAATTGATGAATTAATTAATACATAGTTATATAAGTATAGGCGAATTAGAAATGTTTCTGAAAGGAGATGGAATTAGAACTGATCTTGATGAAATAGTAGGACTGCCAAATACTTGAGATGTATTCTTATTTGGAAAGAAAGACACATGACCTTTAGGTAGGCTGATACAGAGCCTAGCAACAGCAGAGAGCACTTGACCTTGGTATAGCTAGGAGAAGTGGGTAAGACTACGCAAGAATCCGACATCTGGAAACGAGTTCAAGAGAACAGTGATAGCACCTCCCTAAGATTTTTTTTTTCTTCAAATGAATAAGCATTTATATTTAGTTTAAAGTAGCACAGTTCAATAAGAAGAAAACACAAGCCACCTATAGAATTTAATTGTTAATTGCATCATAAAAATATGAAAAAGGATTCTCACTGAACTATGTAACTTCTCTTTTTTTATAGACACTTTTAAAAATCAGCCCATCTCAATTTGACTATGCACATGTTGAGAACACTAGCTTCACAAGAATTGATAGAGCAGCTCTTAATGTGAACTGGTTTGTTGTTCTTCAGAATCTTTGCTTCTAGGGACTGGTATCAAGGTTTGTAACCAACATTAATTATCCATTCCTTGGAGCAATTTTCTTCTCAAAGTGTGGCCTATAGATCACCTTCAGTAGAATCATCTCAGATACTTAATAACTAATCTTCTATCATGAATGATTAAATCAGAAACTAAACAGGGTGTTTAAAAAAACTGCAATAAAGTCCCTAACCTGGTGTTTCTCATGCAGTAATCAAAAGCATTTATTTATTTTTTTTTATTGGTTGTTCAAAACATTACAAAGCTCATGACATATCATCTTCCATACATTTGATTCAAGTGGGTTATGAACTCCCATTTTTTACCCCAAATACAAGTTGCAGAATCACATCGGTTACACATCCACATTTTTACATAAAACCATATTAATGACTGTTGCAAAAGCATTTATTTAAGAATATTTTCTCCACCAAAATAAAGAGTATGAGGAGAGATACAACATGAAACATTTAACATTTTATCATCAAATCATTTCTATGTCTCCCTTGAAAGGAATAAGAGTAAGAGGGAAAAATAGAATATTTCATTATCTCAGAAATTGAGAAATTCTTATTTCTTTCATAGTAATATGACTTGTTGATCAATCGCCTTACTACCACCAATAGCATATAAATGTCATGAGATTCAGATTGATCACTATATATATATATATATATTGTATATATATCTACACCTTACATACATAATCATTATATATATAATCACCTAATATCATATATGTATGGTATATCAAAGTGTGGCCAATAGATCACCTACAGTAGAATCATATCAGATACTTACTAAATAATCTCATATCAAAATGACTAAATCAGACATTCTGACTTTGGCATGAAAAAACTTCAATAAAAACCCCTAACCTGGTGTTCTTTGGAAAAAGCAAATATGTTATTATTTTAAAGACAGAAGACTTCTCAAATTTAGTATGGACTATTTTCCATTGTGATTCCATTTTGCTTAGTGATGGGCCAAGTATTAGGTGATAACAGAGATTTGATCTATGAATAAATGGAATTTTTTTTCTTTAGTGGATAATTTCCAAGTATTCCAAGTTATTTCCAACAATCCACAAATTGAACATAATACATGTCTCAAACTATTGTGTAAATGAGAATGACTTATATGTACAGGGATTTTATTCAAAACAACTTTTCCAACTGCTTGTCCATTTTTCTTGTGAGAAAGATAAAAGTACATGACATCAATATTGTTTAATAGTGAGTTATATTTTCTCTCCCCAAACATTTGCATTTTACAAGCAAATGCTCAAAGAGATCCTCTTCATTCTATAAGGGGTTGCTCTAATAGTTGTTATCCTGCCTTGTGACAATGGTGTGAGACAAAGCAAATGCCCCCCATGTAGGGCGTGGCTGCCTGCTTCCAGGTCTTGAGGCTGCACTTGTGGCTGGGATGGCTCCTGGTGATCAGCCAGGAGGCGGTGCTGTGGGAGGTGACAGAGGAGGCGGACCTCCTCAGGATAGGTCCAGGACTCTTCCGCCCTAGTGGACAGCTCATGCCTACCCTTACAGACTATGGGGTGGGTGTACAGGTGAACCTGATCCACCCCTCTGACCTTTATATTCTGATTGGCTCCTGTGCAGTATATAAGCTGTGTGCACTTCCTTATTAAATGAGATCCTGCTTTGACTGTTCTCCCTGGCATGTCTGATTGTCCTCCTGGGAGGGATTGCTGGGGTGGGCGGCCAGTCGACCTTTACCTTTCTTGGCTCATCTTGGTGGGGCATGCTTTTGCCACTTCTCCCACTGGTCAGGAGGAGATGGGGGCTAAAAGCCCCAACACCCCCAAACTTTATTATACAGCAAAGTGGCTACCATTCACCCATGCGCTTAAACCTGGTTCAAAATAATAACACATTCGGTTTTTCCAAAGAAAAGAAGTGATCTTGAAAAGCATTTTCCTTCAGAATGCAGCAATTCTAAAGTTATAGTTTTTGTTTGGATTTATTGTTTTAAGCAAAATCTCTCCATTTTTCAAAGACATTGTGTTTCTGGTCTCTGCACTGATTAGAGTGGTGTTACAGAACAATAAGTACAGGCAGCTGGCACCTAAGGTAATGGTAAAAACAGCAGGCTCCTCAAATGTAGTATGGACTATTTTCCATTGTGATTCTATTTTGCTTAGTGATTATAATCCATTCACAGAACATAAAACTTGTCTAACTCTGGCCCTAAGCAACCATGACTCTTTTTATGTAAGGAGAAGATCTTTGTTTTGGAGAAAAACAACAAGAACTTAACTATGGGATACATTTCTAAGAAACAATAGAATTAAATTCAGATCAGCTCTCCGCAGAGTTTCAATTCTGAACAAAGCTTATCAGAAAGGGGCATGTGGGGACACTCAAGGCTTGTGAATTTAATTGAAAGGAAGTGGAAAGAACCCTGCTTCTGCAGAATCCTGATTTTTAAAAGACCCCAAATTAATTACTTCAGGGGAATCTGAATCAAATTTTTTCTTGGTTACCACTGAGCAAGGCAAATAAAATAATGAGAATATCTGGCAGCTAAGTATAAGTATTTTGAATTTTATAACTTCAAAGATGAGGTTAATGGTCTGGGAGAGATGCCTTAATGCAAGGAGTAAAGATGCTGTTGCAATTTACTAAAGCCACTTAATAAACAACAGCATCCATTTACTGGTTCATTTTAAAAACATTCTTTCATGTTATATTATTGTTAACACTTAAGTGATAATAGGCCTTTACTTCATTGATTTTTTTCATTAAAATTCAGCAAATTCAGGTGTTTAAGACAAAAGCCCAATAAAATTCCTTTTCTCATTCTTTGTTTCTAGAACCATCTATCGCCAATAATACATTTGACCCTAGATAAAGTAAGCTTCTAAAACACAGCAAATTGACATTCTTTTTGTAAACTCATGGTTGTTACTGAAACTAAAGCTTACATTTTACATGCTTTTTATATTAAAAAGTCTCTTGTTATTTTTGTTACGTCTTTTTGGTTAAGGAGAGAAATCTAGTCTGTTTGATAAAAGATATAGGTCATTGACAGCTCTGAGTCCTGTTTTTTTTTCACTGAGTCTAGTGAACAACACATCAATTCTCTCTTTTCTAAGTATTCTCAGTTTGGAATGACCCCTCATGGGTGATAGCAACACTAGGTCCTTTCCATGGATAGTTCCAGCCGTGACATCTCAAATGTGTGGAATTCCGAAAGGACAAAAGCCATGCTGTTGTTGCTCTGGATTCTTACCTCTCAGGGACAATCAGGAATGACTCCAGCCAGCTAGTTATTTTCTTATTCCTTTAAGGGTCTGGATGCTTGGATGAAATACTACTAGAGAGGGGCCAGGATTCTGTGCACATTAATTCACACACCCATTTATGAGTGCATGTTTGTATGTATAGAATTGAACATTTGCATTTTTAACCACCAGGACAGTGAGGAAAACTTTTGAACACATTCTAAAAATGATAAATGTCAAAAGATTAAGACCAAGGATAATCTGATTATTAGTTATGCTGAGATTGAGTAGATTTTGTAATGCGGCAGTGTCTTTAGACACTTTCCAAAAGGTTGTTTTGTTCCAAACATCATATAATTTTTGAGAAAAAAAAATTAGACAAAGTGATAATAATTTTGGATGGTAGGGAAAAATGAAAAGAACTTTATGAAAAAAAAGCTACATTTTGTGTAACATAAAATCAATGTGTCAACTCTGAAAAAAATATTTTGACTAAATGTCAGAGGTTATTTATTGATTCCTTTTTCTCCCTCATACTTGTTTACTTTTGAGTTGCAATCAAAGGCACTTATATATACTCCATGTTAGCCAAAGGGTTAAAAAAAAAGTCCTGTCACTTGTGTTTATTTTTATTTATTTGTGTATTTTTTTGTTTTATTATATTTTAATTGTTTTCATCCAAATGTCTATTGTATTATCAATATCCATCATGGAATAAACTGCCAGTGATAGTAATATCCATTTTATACCCCTCCCTTGTTGCTTCTCCACAGAATAAATACCAAAGGATAAGAGAACAACAGAGAACTCCTTTATCAAAACTACAGAAACTTGGGAGGCTGAGGCAGGAGGATGGTAAGTTAGAGGCCAGCCTTGGTAACTTAGGGAGACCCTGTCTCAAAATTTAAAATAATAATAATAATAATAGGGCTAGGAATGTATTTCAGGGGTAAAGCTCCCTAGTTTGGATTCTCAATACCACCCACCCCTAAAAATATCTACATTATGTATATGCTTAGCTATAACAAATAATAATAATAATAATATTGTTTTTTACTCTTCCATCTGTGTCCTCATATGACAAACATTTAATTTTTACTACAAGCTTAGTATTATGTTGTGCTCCAGGGAATCATATGGACTCAGAGCCACTGATTTAGAAGGCAAAGTTGGACTACACACATATCTTTTACTCAAGAAGTCCAAGTCAGGCAAATTGAGCCTTGTGTCACAATGGGCTATAAAATGAAGGTAAAATTAAAGTACTTTTAAAAATAGTCTTTATTTATACTTCAGATACTGAAAATTTTCAAATACTGAAATATCTGGTACCACGTCTGCACTGTTCTTAGAGTCTAAAGGAGAAGACAGAGGTGTCCAGGGATAATTAGTGGTGCAAAACTCTGGTGCCATCTTAGTTGCTCTTAGCCCAGACTTGGGGACATTAATTCTGACTGGAGGAGTCTGGATGATTTCACCTGACACCATGCCTTTCTTTCTGCTTCCCTCTGGTTGTAGTGTCTTGCATCACGACATGACATCCACTCCCATCAGTCCACTACCCTAAGTTGCAAATTGATCATTTTTCCTTTCTCTCATCTTAGCAGTACAAGGTGGACATGACAGAAAACTTATGCTGAAGGAGGTCACTCTGAGATTTTAATGACTTAGAAGTGCTTGGTATGCTGCCGGCTTTTGCCACATTGGTGCTGAAATTGAAAACTAATCTTAGGAGTGTCCAAACTGTGCCCTCTCTGTGTAGCTGCTGTCTCAGGTAAGGACTGCACCATTGCACCCAGCTTTAGCTACATTCTTAGGGGAAGAACAAAAGCAAATGCAGATGGAAATACGAGAGGGGGCGAGGTTGACCTGCCTTATGGCTAAGTATTTACTTTTGGGAATGTAGTTAGATTGCAGTGGAGGTCTCTAAACTGTGCAGAATATGCCTGGGCAAAAGAAGCAGCAAGGGTTTGCCTCTGAAAGCAGAGGCAGCAGGCAAACCACAGCCCACACAGAAGCGCCTTTCTTTCACAGAAGGCAACTAATAAACTCCCAAAACAGAAGCCTATTTGATGGAGAAGGAGAATGTGTCAGGGGGCAGGGAAAAAAAATCCTGCAAAGAATTCAAACTGAAATTTAGTAATAGAGAGCTAATGTACTGAAAAAATAAGCTTGCTGCTAACAGCAAAGACACTGCCAAGAAGTAGATGGGAATTAGTGCCAGGTTAACACATAAATCAAAATTTTGCAATTATGCAAATGAGAAAGCCAAAGACTTTATTTCATTTCCATCTGATTCTAGAATAAAGGGCCTAATTTTGATGAATATATAAAAAGATTTTAAGAAAGTGAGATGATGAATTGCAGCAAACCAAAGATATCAATCTCCCTCTGAAAAAAGAGAGATGATTAAATCCTTATATGTGTGTATAATATATGTACTTGAAACATATATATGAATTCATATATTTCTATACATATATTCTGTACTATAATTCATTACATTTTCAAGCAAAACCTTCTTTTTCTAAAGCACTTCATACTCTTTATGACATTTTACAGAACTACTGAGGGTAGGTAAGGTAGATATGATTATCTCATTTTAAGTGCTGATTAATTAGTTTAATATCAGAATTGATCATAACAAAGGTTTCTTATTTTTAAAAGTGCAGTTAATCACAATAAATTTGTATTCTTGGAAATGTCAGATTACAAACTGCTTTGAAAGGTATTGTTGTTGGTTTACATAGGGTAAAAAGTGAAAGTTCATTCACTCTTTGTATTGGCTTTATAAAGCATAGTTTCTTAGGACTGATACACAATAGGACAGGACAGTGAGAGCACATGTTTGAAGGTGTCGTATAGAAACATATTAAAATGCATAAAATTAAACAGAGTTGTTAGGTATGTAATTCATGGCCACATACCATATAAAAAAGATAGAATAAGTAATCCATCCTAAGTAGTCCAATTTTCCCCTTAAGAACTAAGGATTAAGAGCCATATATCCTGGTTTTGGCATATGGACAAGCAGATGGATGGACATAAGAATTTTGGAAGGCACACCAAGTTGATGCCAAATATGTTGGAAAATTACATAAAACAGAGACCAAATAACACAAAGCAAGTGTTTAAAAGCATGAAGCACTTCTGAAAAGGAAGACAGATAATATATTTTTAGAACAAGTAAAATACTAACCGACAAAAGGCGTTTGGTTTGCTACCCAATAAAGATACTCTGTGCAGACAGGTGAATCTGGATCAGATGTGTAAAGTTTAGATGGAGCCAGGCACTGTTGCAATGGATGATGTAAGAATGTTTCTGGTTCAGCTACAAATTTTTGGTTGTTGATTGCTCATATAAATGTCCACCAGCACCATAAGGTGGATTCTGATCAGAGATAACACTTGACCTTATTTTTAAGGATGTTTGCCTGAAAATTGTGCATTTGCAGCTTATAGAACACAAAATGACACTCTGCAGTTTTTAAAACAGAACCTGACTTTTCCCCTCCAACAGATAACTTTTTTTTTTCTAAATTTAGATTATAAGAATTAAACTACAGCAGAATCATGGCAATGGACTCAAAAATGACAGAAATTTTGTGGGGCTCGATTAATGCCAATAGTAGTCATACACATTTATCAAAACCATAAATAGTCTATTGATTCAATGTATAGGATTCACTTTTAGGGCCTCCTCACTTACAATGCTTATACTTAATAATCCCTTTAGTGTTTTGGCTTTAAAATTTTTCCATATGTTGATGATTCCTAAGATAAATGTATCAGAGATCATCTGAAACTTGACATATATAAAACCAAATTATTGTCCTTCCCCCACAAATTACCTTTCACCCATCTCCTGCTCTCTCACTGAATGAAATTCCATTTTCCCTGCTACTCAGAAAGATACAGAGTTATCATAAATTCCTCTATTTCCATAAATTTTATAACATCAATAAATCTTATTAATTCTATTTTCCAACACAATCCTAAATCGAACAACTCCTGATCCAAAGGATTATCTTTTCTCAGCCAAACTACTACAGTAAACTCCAGAATTCTAATAGTTTCTTAAGTGAAGACTTTGACCTTTAGAATGTGTCAATTCTCCACAAAAAGCTAGGCGATCCATTTTAAGTATGACTGATTATGTCATTCATTTCCTTAAGCCTTCCTTGATTGATTTGTCACTTCCTTCTCTAATGCCTCACAGGATCTGCCCCCTTGCAACCTCTGTGACTCCATCTCCTTTTATCACCCAGTTCATTCACCTCAGTCCACTGGCCTTCTTGTTCATCCTTTTACTAGCCCACTATGATACTGATTCAAGTCATTCGCCCCTTGGCTTTTCTTTGCCTAGAAGTCATTCTAACAAATATCCACTTGGCATCCTCCTTAATTTTCTGGAGGTCTTTGTTCCAAAACCAGCTTATCCTAGAGGTCTTTGCTAACTACCCTAGAGACATACCACACACTCACTATCACCACCAGCAGTAATCTCTGCCCTGTTTGCCCTGATTTATTTTCTTCTGTCATACATTTTAACACCTAGTATACTTAGACATACACATGTACATTTAATCTGTCATAATCATTCATAAATTCTGTATTCAAAGATTTGCTTCCTCACTAAAATGTATTTGTAAAATCAAATCTAATACTCATGTTGCTTTCATAGTCATTTCAGGCACACACAGAGCTAGGAGAAATTTGCTACACTTGGGGCGTTCATTCCCAAATGAGAATATGGCAAGGAGACGCTCTGTCTTCACTTTTCAGCTTTGATGGTAAACAAGGGTCCTTTCCATGGCCTTCTTTGTAACGTATTCTTTGCATTTTTGTGTTTTTGGCTGGTAGTTTTATTGTTTAAAATTGCCCCCAAATGTAGTACTGATGTGCCGTCTAGTGTTACTAAGTTCAAGAAAGCTGCGTTATGTCCTAGAGAGAAAATATGTATGTTAGAAGAGCTTTGTTTAGGCATGAGTTAGAGTACTGTTGCCTGTGAGTTCAGTGTTAGCAAACAACATATATTAAGTAAGGTGTCTTTAAGCAGAAACACATATAAAACAAGGTTATATACTGATCAATATATATACTGATCAACAAAAGTATTGTGATGAGAGGCTTGCAGGAACTTACCCTGTGTTTCTCTTAGAATCATTAGTTTAGTATGTGCTAATTCAGTTTTGGGTCTACTTTATACAACATGAAATTTAACTACTATATTAGCTTACTTTTACTTGTTATAGCTTTCTTAGATCATAGGACTTTCCATAAACACAAGACTTTAGCCTGGAATGAAGTTCAGTAGTGATAATAATATGTGATTACATCATTTAATCTTCCCAGAAAATCATTGTTGTAGGGCTATTTCATGCATTTAACATATAAAGAAGCTTGTCACAGGGACATCAACACTTGCTTAATACCACACAATGATAATTGTCAGTAGCAAGAAGTGGAATAAGCAGTATTTTGGGGTTCCTCACAATTTTAGTACTGTTCATGATGAAGTTATATTCCAGGTAAATGATATGAAATAAGGGATAAATGAATGAATGAAATAGCAATTCATTCAATTTAACGATACACAATTACAACCTGAATTTATCACTTTTCATCACAGAGAAGTCTGTAACACTTGTTATAAAACAAATTGTAATATGAAGATTTATTATTATTCATAAATTCATAAGTAGATACATGCAGAGATTAATCTAAACCTAAAAGGAGCTTGGATGAGACTGCAGGCCAAGTGTATAGAGTCAGAGAATCTGGAATTTATGCTTGTCTCAGGAAACATTTTTCTGGAACTCAGGAGACACTGCAATAAACAAATCTTCGCTGCCCACTTTCCTGAATTGTCAAAGCAATCAAGAAGTACAGAAATATAAAAGCAACTTGAAAATGACTAATCCTTGACATATTAAAATCACAAAAAAAACCATCACACAATATTAAGCATTCATTTAATATTTAGAATAATTGTTTATTAAGGAATTCAGAGGGAGGCAGTTTTAAGACGGATAAGCCTGTTGACCTAATAAGAAACCATGTGAAATCAAAGACACATGCACAACTCAACATCACTCAGACAAAAGAGTTTTTTTTTTTTTTTTTTTTTGCTTTCTTCTGGCTAATAAGATTGATTTTATGCACAGTGCTCACCTGATAGCTCTATTAGCCTTTCTTTTTTTTTTTTTTCTTTCTAGAAATGAGTGAGACTGGAGTATAAGTAAAATCAAATAAAGAGAGGGCCGTTGACCTGACTGCAACCTGACAACTGTGACACAGAGCAGCTTCTAGGCTGACTTGAGCTTTGGTTTTTGCCTCATGAGGGCTTCTGAGCTGTCACTTTGACTTAATTGTTTCTTTGGGGAGTAAGAACTGATAGTTGACCATGATTTGTGTTGATTTTCAATAAAGTTACTGCCAGGGGTATTTAAGCCAAAACATCTGCCTGACAGCTTTATTGGCACTGTATATGTGACACTAATAAAGAAATGAAAAGGAGATTTCCTGCTATTGTGAGTTTCCTCCACTTTCTTTTAGCAGGTGGAATTTTAAGCTCTTCAACAGCCTTGCCAAACCTGCTTGTACATCTTTTTTTTTTTTCCCTCCCCACAAGTAATCATTTACTCAATTAGTGCTAGCAATTTAGAATGTGTTCATTGTCACTCCCTGCTTAGAATGTGAGCCAGGTGGATGTAAGCTTTGTTCCCATTTTGTAACCATTCATTATAGCTTAAAACAAATATATATTTTTTTGGTTATTATTGATTTTTTAAAATTCTGGGACAGAAATGTGTTTTTCTTTTGTTGTTGTTGTTGGTTTTTTTTCTGGGTCAATAATACAGAAAAAAATATTAACCATGACATTGAAGGTCTTTAAATGTTCTTTTTTTTTCCTTTTTTCATAGAAAATAAAAAGGAAATCATTTAAAAAATTAGCATGTGGAGAGACTGTCTAACACAAAAGAAAGGAGGGAGGACAGATAGAGTACATGCAAAACAGGGAAATAGAAAATGAGGAAGGCGAAAACACAAGGAGATTTAGTAGATTTTGAGATATGTAGAACTGCAACTGATTATGGCAGTAAGATTTTTTAACATAAATTATCAATCTCATTTCTTGCTGTGTTGACCTACACACATGGCTTTCTAACTGGGTTCAGAACTACCAACTCTTAGACAACTTACTGTATATAAAGTGGCCACTGAAGACTATTTCAGTGACTACTTCTGAATAGAGTTGCTATAGCAATCTCAAGTCTATGTTTGTGAGAGAATCATTATGGTAGTGAGATTCAGTTTAATCAAAAAGTGTCAAAATAAAATCAAGATAATACAATGGTAAAAACTCAAATAAATCTTATAACATCTAGCACCAAAACATTAAATTAAAATTATAAAGTCCTAATTACCCTTCAGTTATTTTTTTTCTTTGGACTTACAATGAAGCCATATTTGACCCTCTTAATAAAACATGTTCATAACTAAGAATTAAAGTCTATTTCAAGTGTGTATGATCACCTATGAGTCAATTATGTTGTTTTTTAGATCAATTATTTCCCATTGCACTCCTTATAAACTAATAAAGGTGCACTATGATGGAATGTTCAAATAATCAATACCTACCTTTGTGAAAGGAATAGCTTTAATGTTTTCAGAAGCTAGTCATTGACTGCTAGGAAGGATCTCAGCATGATAACATACAATTTTGTTCATCCAGGTAACATTGAAAAGTTCAAATTTCACTTTTTAAAATAAGTTTAAAATAATGGACAGAGTCAGTATATTACAAACAATTGATTTCTTGAAAGTCAGAAAAACTGAAATCAAGAAAACTTTGAGACCACCAATTTTCCTCTAAAATGTCTAAAAGATTTTAAAAAAAAAGTCCTTTCCTTAATAGAGCAAATATATTGTACAGTTCAAGCAATTCAAATCCATGCCTATGGGAAACACAGGTGGTGCTGGGTCTAATACTCCATTTATTTATGGGAAGTTTAGCTTTAATTTGAGGCAATATTTTTTCTAATGGGGAGGGGTGTACCACAACTTTAAATTTCAACTGAACAAGTAGCCTGTATTACTTTTATTGCCCTTTGCATACTGCTAGACATGCAAGTTACTAACATGATGAACAATGGCTAAACTAATTTGCAGAACCATATCATCTATTTTAAATGATAGTAGTATTTTTATTGAAAGGATATATAGCAAACTAATCTAGAATTTTCTTACCTCTTTATACATAATTTTCTCCCACAGATCAGGCAAAGATAAATGTCGATTGCTGCTTAAACCTATGTCTTTTTAAATTTAAAAATATGCACATTTTCAAGTATTTTATATTTCTAAATTGCCTTCTACCTATTATGCACATTTCTTTTATCTCATGTTCTTACCCACACTAGAGTGACAATTTTAATACATTTATTTATTCTGCCATGATAAAGAAGTTAATTAATGTATTTAGTATATAATTTGAATGTCTTTCATATACCTTTAAATTTAGGTATTTTTATAAATATTGCCAATTTATAATTTGTTTTTTTTCTGTTGGCTTGTTCATATTCTTTGCCCATTTTTATTTAGTATATCTGATACTTTATCATTAATAGGTTTATTGGTAGGTCTACTTTTTCTATTTAATAAAAACTTGTTTTTTTCATCATGTTATTCTATATATTATTATTCTCATTGTAATTTTGTTTAAGGTTTTATTATACAAAAAAAGTAAATGTGTGTATTCCCCTACTGATCAATTCTGACCTTTTCTGATGTAAACATACCTGAAACATTATTAAATTAATTGAATCTGTACTCAGGGCAAAATGTACCCAGAAAAATTTTTCTACAGATAAAAAAAACTCATGAACCACCTGAGTCCATTAATGGACTCTGAGAGCAAAAGAAGAGCTCTTTTTTTGTTGTTGTTGTTACCTCTCTGGTGCTCAGACTCTAAAACTCTTTCCAATGATGTCATCTAAATATCTACTTGTATGTTTCCTATATTTAAGAATATCATGTATTTTCATATGTCCATTTATTAAGTAAAGCAACATTATTGTCATCATGGGAATAAATTACTTTTTAAAATAATTAACCAGTTCCATTAAACTAGTTGCCCACTTCTCACAGAGAAAAAATGTTGGTATATACGTGTCAGACACACAAATTTATCCAAATTTTTAATTTTTCCACTCTTCAAGAGGGTGAACCCTTGATGTACTAAAATTGTAATATATAAGTGAAATTTTCAAAACTTGAATAATATAATTGGCAGATTCATTTTAGAGTTATGTATTGAATTATCTGTAATACAAAGAGGACATTTTCTTATGTGCTCCTAGAATATTAGCAAAATTTATGAAAGTAAATACAGAAAGTTCAAAGCAGTAAATATATAGATTGAATCATTTGATCATAATATAACAAAAGCCACACATTAATTTTTGCAGAAAAAAAACTTCACAATTTAAAAAAGCATTCTTAATAATTTGTACAGAAGAGAAATAAATCCAAAAACCAATATTTAGAAATCCTCAGAATATAATGAATAGTTTAGAAATTCTGAATTATAGTTAAAGTGATAATCAAAACCTTATTTTGAGAGGGGAGGGTACTAGGGATTGAACTCAGGGGAACTCAACCACTGAGTCAAGTCCCCTGCCCTATTTTGTATTTTATTTAGAGACAGGGACTCACTAAGTTTCTTTAGTGTCTCACGATTGCTGAGGCTGGCTTTGAATTTTAGATCCTCCTGTCTTAATCTCCTGAGCTGCTGGGATTGCAGGCATGTGCTATGGCGCTTGGCTTAAAGCCTTAATTATTTTCGAAAACTTTCAATATTATAGAGTGCAATCATCAAGTAATGTTACAAGATTTCATAACATGTAATGATTGTCTTGCTAAAGTAAGTCATAAACATAATTAATAGTACTTGCCTCATTTTTGTTAATAAATAATCATACTGAAAAATTTATTGCAGCCTATTTTACCAGAAAAATAATCAAATGATGGTTTTCTTTAAGGGATGAAGTTACAGATGATTCACTCGTTTTTCCTCTTGGTACACATTTGTTTCTCTTCTAAAAGCACCATCCATCTCTCTTCTAAAAGCACTACACTTAAAAGAGAAAAATAAATTCAGGAATATATGGAATAATGATTTTTTAAGAGAGGGGTGTTTATGTAAGTGTGTGTTATCTCACAAATGAAAGAGTGTGATAAATACTATCCTTCATAGAGATGGTTTACTAGGCTTTCAAATGTCCTTCTCCAGAAACAGAAGGAAAGGAGAATGGTGACAAGAGCCGGGATGTGAGAGAGACATAGAGGAAGATAGAATGTAGGCCACAAAAATCTAACATTGACACCAAAGAAGACTTACAGAGGATTTAGGGAAAAAAAATTTGAGAAAATCAAGAGCCATCATAGAAAATAAAAGTACATAATACAATGCATCTGAAAAATTCTAATTTTCATGGCAAAAACAATGAATTTCTGAATTAGAAATACTCATTCTCACTACAGGAAATCCTAAAATGAGATTTGTCAAAGCACTGACCCATTCTGAAGAAATTAGTCTATTTTAAAATTTTCCATAGGTATAAATGACAAATTATATTCCTCTTTTCTTCCTTTTGGAAAAAAAAATTGAAATGCATCATTGTCAATGTCATATAGCATTTAAAATTACATTTGATGTAGTTTTAAACAATTACACGAAGCAAGAAATATTATAATTTTATCTTATGAATAACAGGTTCATGTTGAAATATTATTAGAATTTTCTTTAAGTTTATATAAATTCTAAATTACTAGATCAAAGTCCAGTTTCAGCAGCCTCAGAAGTCACTGTACTTTTTACTGCCTACTTCCTTTTCAATATTTTCCCTCCCCTCTATTTTCTTTTTTATCTCACTTATTAACAAGCTTGATTAGGACTTACATGAAGACAATGGAAACATTTCAAACCTTATTCACAGAAAAACCATCATTTTATAGTGAACAGAAAATGTGATCTAAGAAAAAAAAAAGGATATTTTCTTAAACTGTAATTTTAGCTTTGTATCTATGCAAATAGTATTTAGCTTTAAAATCCCAGTTCAGGTTTCAATGTTTCAGGACCAATATGCATTCCTTATTCTGTAGTTCCTTCTTTAAATTATTAGAGTTCTTATAGATTATTTAGAAAAATTTATATATCTAAGGGTATGGAATCCTAGATTAGCAGCTAGTTAGTATTTTAAATATTTCTTTCATCCTACTGGATTCCTTAAAGGGAAAGACTTTAGCATTGAATAGGAAAACACGTTGGCATTGAATAACTTTGAAACTTTGTACAAATGGCTGCTCATTCAGAAATGCTCTTCTGTATGCATATACTGACACTTACACACTAATGCCTTTCCTGGAAAGCAATCTGTGCTTTCAAGATTTTCAATTAGATAAAATGAAGTTTTATTTGTTCATGTCATTTCAGAGGCAATTACTTCTATAGAGATGTAACTGGTCTCTAATGTGAAGACGATGTCTGCTGTAATTGCCACATAGGAGTTGACAAGTTTTATCTTTTTAAAAAGAAAATTTTAAAAAGTGTGAGTCTTGATCCATCCTCTACAGAAAAGGATCTTTATGTAATTCAGTATTTATTTTTATATAAGGACTTTTCTATCTCATAAATAATTGAACTTCCTTGTTGACCTTTTCATTAATGTCAAAGTCTAATGTTTTTACATGAAGGTAAATGTGAAAGTCTCTTAATAGGCACTGTAGCACTCATCATAAGACCGTATAGAAAGTCTGATACTCCAGAAATGAATATTTTTCTGTTAACAAAGTACAACTGACAAAAAAGAGATCAAATAGGCAGTCCACTTTGTAAAAGCTCTGGAGGTTTCAAAAAGCAAGTCCTCAGGGCTTACTGGACAGTGTGCACCTTAGCAGGATGCTAATCTCTCCAGACCCTAAACAAAGATAACTAACAGACAGGTGACTTTGATTGGGAAGGCAATGTGACCCTCGGGAAGTACACAGTATATTACTGCCCTGCAAGTCATCCTGAGTCACAGTGGTTCTCAGGGTTAGGGTAAGAATCCTGCCAGTCCTTCCTATCATTTCCTGCCCTCTCTCCCTCTCATGTCCCTGGCTCCTCATGCCTTTTTGCACACTTCATCTTCAACTATATGTTATTCAGGTGATACAGAAACAAGACAAGGCTAAAGGTTTAGGGAAAAAGACATATACTTCAATTAATACTTTACATACCATATGAGGGTTTCCCTTCTAAAATATTATTTCACCCTAAGCCCTAGCTTGGTTTGGCCTATGATGGTGACACCACCAACAACCAAAAGAAGAAAGCATTCTTCCCAGAATTAGAGTTCTCAGCCAGAATTGGCAGGATTGTGATTTGGTGCAAGGGAGACATGGGGTCTGACTCAGCCGGTGTTCTTTCCATGAAGCCATGTTGCCTCCTATTATTAATGTCAGGCCATTCTGACTAATCAATAAAGTTGATGTTTGTGGATTTCTACCCTGACAAGATTGCCCAGTCGATGGAGCCACAGAAGAGAAGAGGCAAAGGCCTTGCAAACTATCTCCAGTACTGTTGCCTGCCTGCAGATTATATTCAGCTGATTCAGAAAGTGTTCAGTTCTTCCTTAGAGATGCTTTGTGCCAATTCTTGCCCTTTTCCCAATGGCGAAATGGTTTACTTCTTCTATTTGTAATGAATTAGCAATGCAAAGAGAAATGCACAATGCACAGCCCACAGAAAATTAGCAACCGCCTCATCCAGGGTTAAGGGTGATCTGCTCATCCTACAATCATTCACCTCAGATTGTGAACACAAGCACAAGTAGGCTTAAGCAAATCAATTAATGTATCATTTCAATCCTAGACAGATTCCTTTCTGCCTACTCCTTTCAGCCACTATTAATGAAGCAGGCAAATCAAGCAATGCTAGCAGCAGGAGGTAAAAAGAAAGTACAAGCACAAAAGCTCACAGTTGACAAAAACTCTCAGTATTATTATCACTCTCCAAGACTGACACATAAGGCATATTTCCTATCTGTTTTTTTTTTTAGAGGTGTGTGTGTGTGTGTGTGTGTGTGTGTGTGTGTGTACAGCGTATGAAAGAGCGAGAGGGACACAAATACTGGATTAGCTCTTATACAAGTTTCAATTTCCTTTTTTTTTTCCTTCAAAATTGGATGCTGCATGCAAATCAACAGAACATAACTGAGTCATTCAACACATCCCAAACTGCCACATCTGACAAAGCCTTGAACTGTTAGAAGTTTTCTCAGATATGACCTATGTGGAAAGACAGTGCTGGACAACCTTTGTGAGCTCTCCATATGGCAATTCCCAAGTCTTCCACTAGGCTTACTATTCTTTCCTCACTTGATTGCATCTGTCAAGAATATTAACTAATTCCTTTAGGTGTATACAGAGGATTGGGCCACGTCAATGTTTATAGCAGCACAAGACACAAAGCTAAACTGTGAAACCAACCTAGATGCCCTTCAGTAGATGAATGGATAAAGAAAATGTGGTGTATATATACACAATGGAATACTATTCAGGATTAAAAGAGAATAAAATCATGGCATTTACAGGTACACCAATGGAGTTGGAGAATATAATGCTAAGTGAAGTGAGCCAATCCCCAAAAACCAAATGCCAGTGTTTTCTCTGATATAAGAATGCTGAGTCATAATGGAGGGGGGAGCATGGAAGGAATAGAAGAACTCTAGATACAGCAAAGGGGAATGAGGGAAAGGGAGGCAGCATGGGGGTAGGAAAAGCAGTGGAATGAAATGGACATCATTACTCTAAGTACATGTATGAGGACTTGAATGGTGTGACTCTGTGTTGAGTACAACCAGAGATTTGAAAACTCGTGTTATATATATGTAATATGAATTGAAATGCATTCTGCTGTCATATCTAACGAATTAGAATAAATTAAAAAAGAATATTTACTAACTTTATTAACCACTTTTCCTATGCCAAGCATTGTTCTGATGTGTGTTAGCCCATTGAATTCTTGTTTTAACTCTTTAAGGCAGGATCTATTGTTGTGTCCACTTTATGGTGAAGAAAATTGAGTATCAGAGGAGTAAAATAACCTGCCTAGGATCATAGATCTGGGGCAAGGCAAAACTGAACTTTAAATGCAGCAATTTGGCTACAGGAGCCGCTTTCCTAACCATGAACTTTATCAAAGGAAGGGGAAACTAATGGATTGGTTTTGGCATGAAAATCCATTACTTCCCCCTCCTTTTTTGACATTGTAGAATGAGCAGACTAAGGTAGGTGGATTCTGCCTTTGTCCAAGAACTCAAATACAGAAGTTTCATAATATTAAAAGAGCAAAAAGAAAAAAAAAATAGTGGTTTTATAGCTATTTGAGCTTCCTCATTCCTCTAGGATCTATGGACATGGAAAAACATGTCCAGGACAGAGAAGTCAACATCCCAGGTCTTCTCATTTAATAGAAGACCCTCTTAGTTTCCCCTTCCAAGTGCTTTGCTTCTTAGTTTGGGGTGGTAAGATTGGACATGTGTGGTATTTGTCTCAGAAACACCTTGTCAGTTTCTTTCTATGGATACACAAAATAGAATGTTCCATTTCCAAAACAGTATGATCTTCCAAGCAATGAAGGAAACTGCTGTTCTGTGTTAACTCGTTTCATCAGACAAACATAAGACTGGGTCTGAGGTTGTTTATTTTTTATTCGTCCAGGTTATTTTGGGACTTGATACTAAGTATAAAATGTACCAGTTTTCTCAGCAGGCATAGATTGCTTTAAAGTTCTTTTGTAATTTTTAGGAACTAAAACGTTCTAACCAGTTCTATGAATGTAATAAAAATGTTATAATATTTCAAATCAAATGTTATATGTTCCAGGTCAATGGATGACTAAACTTTTTTTCCTGACATTGAATTAGTGCCTTTTTTAAAACAGAAAATAATAGATGAAATAATCATATTTTAAAGGACCATAGATGGTTCTCAGTAATTTGACATTGCTGGGTTTTTTTTTCTTTCAATATGATTTAACCAATCTTTATCCAACTGTGAGAGAACAAGAGGGAACTGCATTTCTCATTTGATTTCCTACAAGGTACTGGCTTATAAATCGAATACCCTACATGAGATTTTTGTGACTTTAGGAAATAACTGGAAAGACAGAAAGAAAACCAAGAGATACAAATTGCCATAAAAGATAATGTATTTTTAAACGCAAAATACCATAACAATACTTAAACTCACACATACACCACAAGCTACCTATGATTAACTTTCTATCTACTTAAATACATTAGAAAATAAAAATACACAAATTACAGAGAAGTAAAGATTAAAAGAGGAAAAGGACAATTACATGATAAATTTGAAAGAAGTTTAAAGTAATTACATAATATAATATTATATATATACACATACATATGTCATGGCAAAAGATATTTTCTCTATCTGTAATTTTAATACAAATAACTGGTAATTTTTATCAAAAGCTGATTTTAAAAGTTTCTTAATTCAGGTACTTAGACTAAAACTAATTATCATTAAATGAAAATAAATAAAACATGTTTGTATGCCCCAAATATTTTTCTACCTAGAATATAACCTCATGTTATTGGTTTAAATGCCATGAGGTATGAAGGAACAATACATGTATGTCCTCTAACAAGTTATGTATAACAGGTTAGTTCTTCACCTTAGAATAAGATCCAGAAGACTATATAGGAAATTTTAAAAATTTATTTGGAAGATGGGTGAATATATAATACAAAGAGATAAAATCATGGAAAGAGAACTTTGAGTGAATTTTTCTTTAAGAATAAACTAATTGGCTAGAGAACAAAAATGACATAGAGTGCAAGTTGAAATCTGAAAAATAAATGTGAATTTAGAAAATGTTGAGAGAATGATGTGAAAAAAACACTTCTACCTAATAACTTGTACTAACATGAACTGTGATTAGTATAGCAAGCTAATCATCTAAGTATAGCTGGATGGTAATTATCTCTATAAAAGCTTGCATTTATTGCTCACCTATTCTATGTCAGATATTCTGTCTATCATCTGATATGGAAACTCTATCTTCACGCTTCATAGTGGGTGTTTTATTTTCAATCACTAGTAATTCGATTCTAAAGGCTTTTCTAAGATCACAAATCATATATGTTGCATTACCAATAAACCACAGCATAGTGAACTGTAAATGTGCTGCATTTATTTTATTTGTTTGAGACAAACCAAAGGATGTCTAGGCATGCACAAGTTAAGAATTGTGTCATTCAGAATCAGATATAACTTTCCTATGTTCATATATAAATACATGACCAACGTAATTCCACATCATGTACAACCATAAGAATAGGAAGTCATATTCCATGTATGTATAATATGTCAAAATACACTGTATATGTATATCTAAAAAGAACAAATGAAAATATTTTAAAAGAAAAGAATATGTTATTTATAGGTAGACAATGTGACTGAAGCACAAAGTCAGGACTTTGGGCCACAGAGTAACCAAGAATTTAAGTCTAATTTATGTCTTTTTATAATCTAATACTTGTTTTTGATACATTTAATTTGCTCTATTTTGTTCTCCCAGAATTTGCTCACTATATTTTATGGCATATTATATAATACTGCATCATGGAATTATTTACATATTTTCGCAAGATTTACGGTCTGTACTGGAAGGGCTTACTATATTCTTAGGACAGATGTGAGATGAAAAGGGGTGACCACAGATTCAGTGTTAGACTGTATGATTATTTTTCTGCCTTTAAATTTTATATTTTTTCTTTTAAGTATCTTTTTGTCAATGTAATAGATAAAGCCTAGAGTCAGAAAATAAAAATAAATAAAATTAATAAAATTTGCTTAAATTTCTTATTGTTAATATGTAAAATTATAACTCTAGAAAATATTATTAAATTCAAAATTGTTTTTGTAAGATTATGTACTAATGCTTATAAGTTAAACATATTTTCAAGGATTTTGTTTGTTTTCGGTTCTTTATTGATAAACACACTTTCCTTTTATTGTTTTAACAGTTAATAAAAAAATGAGATTACTGAATTTAATTACTGTAACTCCCAGTTCCCCAAGCACAAGTAGGAGTTAATAGCATGTTCATCAATAAATGACACCAAGGAATACCTAGATATCAAATCTTTGTGGGAAGAATGTAAACACTCAGGGTAAAAAAAAAAAAAATGCTCAATGAATCAAGACCTTAAGTAGAATTATAAGTTCCAGAATTGGATTATGTTTAATGAGTTATTTGCAATATTTATGAAAAGGTGTTTACTTTTAAAATTTATTGTGGACAAGCTTGCATGAGACACAAAATTTACTAGACTCTAAGATATAAAATATAAACATAATATAAATATAAAAAGCTCAAATTCAAATGCAAAGAGTTATGTGTAAACAAAACCTTAAAGTTGGTCGCATAATGTAATTCAGGAGAGAGAGAGAACAAGGAAACTATGGGAAAACCTAAGAGGGCACCACTGTTGAAGGATCAAAGATAAAATGAACCGAATCTAAAATTATAGTGATTTTGCAAGTAGACTAAATAGCACACAGTGTAATCTACATCAAGAAGAAACTATGCAAAAAAATCCCAGTGAGTGAAGAAAATTTTAATAATCCTGTATAATTGTAGACCAATGACTTCCTGCTGCAAAGAAAAATAATATGTGAAAATGAATATTAACCGGACTTTAACTCAGACACACTGTTAAAAATCATGTTATAAAGAGGCTGGAGTATGTATGTTAGAGAAAAACCAAGAGAGCTAAGATTTATAATTCAGGGTGGGACAAGATTTTAGAAATAAGCTTCAAAAATTTTCTGTGCTGCCTTTCTTTCCCTAATTATATAAAAAAAAAAACTGGGGAAAGAATGTTGATTTCCATTCTTTCATATTTCTGTCTTAGAAAAGATGGTATTTTTTTCTCACATACTTTCAAGTAGGAAACCGTAATGTACTTATTTTAAAAATAACATAAAAATGGCAGAAATAAAATTATGGATTGTAAAGATGAGTCCAGTAGAATGACATATTTCTTATAAGAAACAAATAAGCTATATTATTAACCAAGATACAAAAATTAATTCTTTGGAGGTAAAGCAAGATGGCTAAGATCATCTAGCAATTGCTCTTAGACAGGTACAAGTTGAACAAATATTCACATAACAAATTACCTGCACAAGAACTACAGAAACTGGGTGAGAGATCATAATGTCTGCTTTTTGTTTCACAAACTGAAAAGGTACATTGACAAAGTTAGGAAGGAAGAATTGCCTGTGTCACCCTATCCCAACTCCAGGCAGCACAGCCTCAAGAGAAATATCTCTTTCTTGGTGAAGGGAGAGGGATTAAGTTCAGACCTGAGATTTGAAAACAAGTACTAGGCCCAACAAGTGAGACCTACTACTAGGTAGAGCCACATCACTCCTATGCCCAAAACAATACCTGCAGAATGAACTGTTAGAACTTTGGTAACCATACAGCAGAGACTGTTTTCACCATCCTTCCCCTGAGGAGCACAGAAGAGAATAGGACACTACTTGCTGGGAATCAGGGCAAGAAAGCTAGCACAGAACTTTTTCTTGGATTTCACTGCCAGGCCCAGGAGATGAAACTCAACACAAGGTAGAAACCAAGGGCACTGTGCATGGGCCAGAGCTGGCCAATGGATCTTCTAGGCATGCACCAGAATCAGGCAAACGGGCATACTCATAAGACACACTTGAATTGTGGCTTCTAACCTTGGCAGCCTTAGAGTTGGTCTGGAAAGATACCACCTAAGACTGTGCAGATCTTTGTGTCTGAGAGTCTCAGGTGTGGCATAGGTTTGCATCACCCATTCTCCAATCTCAGACAGCACAGGTATGTCCAGGTAAGTGCCTAAAGACAGAGTTAAAGACTTTCCCTGGCACCAGGTAGAGATCTATAACCTGATACAATGAAATCATGGATGGAACTTGGCATGGGCCTGAAAGTGTGCATATCCTTCCAACTATGAGATTTAGGTGCAACACAGTTTAGCATCAGTCTAGTTTGACAAGACAATACTTTCACCAACACTCCCACTTATGGAGAACATCATGGAAAAGTTCCCATTCTTTGGCAATTGGAAAGAGTAGCCAGCACAGGATGTTGCCCAGGAATACTGTCAAGTTGGTTAAACCTAATATAGGCACATCCTGACAGTCCCAATTCCTAGGCATGACTATAGATGGAGTCACTGAAACAACCCTAGTGCCTGGAAGAAATATGTAGCCCAGTGTCTTCTGATTAGAATAGAAGAATTCTAAACAGCCAATCATTGATTGTAGTGTTCTTGATCATGAGTCCACTTCAGCAGTAGGCAGACTATAGCACTGTGGGCCTTAGTCCTACCCTAGGTCTATGCTGATCTTGTTAAGCTGTGGGCTCAGCTTGTGATATAGCCCGGGGCTGGTCCATTCATGGAGGAGGATATCACAGTGCCTGGAAACCGAACAGTGACTGTGAATAAGGTATATGGGCCTACACCAGCCCCAGGGAGAGGCTTCTGAGAATTAACTATGCTTTATAAGTTCTCCTGTGGTTCATTGTGAACAACAAAACTTCAGATTTGGGACAAACTTGGGTTGTATCAACTTTTAATATGATACAGTGACAACGCAGTAATAGCTGATTGGTTGCAAACATAAATTGGATGCCATTCAGAGATGAAATAATGGAATCTATAGTAAACTAAGAGAAAATAAGCATTCTGGAAAGTCAAACACAACCCAAAGAAAATAAGGAAGACTGGAATAAAATCCTAATTCTTCAATGCCCAGACAACATTGTATACCAGCAAGCAACAAGAGCTCAAAGATAACTATGACCTCACTTACTACTCAAATTGAGGTACCAGAACATGGCTGGATATCTTAAGAGAACTCTCTGATGAGGAATTTAAAATATCAATTTTAAAGAAACTCAAACAGGAAAAAAAATAATAATAAAGGAAATGATTCAATACTGGAAGAGAGAAGCTTAACAAAGAGATGAGAATATTTAAAAAAAAAACAGAAATTCTTGAGGTGAAAAAATATCCTAAATTATATTAAAAATGTGATAGAAAGCATTGATACCAGGAAAGATCAAACAAATAAACAAACAAAGAAAAGAATAAGCCCTCTGACAGCTTATTTCAAAATACACAGAGAACAACAAAGAGAACTGAGTAAAGATGAATGAAAGCTTCTGGAAAATTTGGAGCAGAATTAAAGAACAAATATTTGGTTTATTGAGGTTCAAGAGATACCTGTAAATGCCAAAGAAGTAAAAAGTTTATTTAAAAGGATAATAACAAAAACATTTCCCAAACCTAGAGAATGATACAAATATCTAGAAGATAGGAACAAGATTACTCGAAGTCACCAGTCAGATTAAACTCAACCAGTTATACCCCAAGCATATATTCACCATCCAAAGGTGAAATATAAAGAGAAGATTCTAAAAGTAGCAAGAGAAAGGAGATAACACTTAAGGGTGTGCAACTGACATGACAGTAGTCTTCTGAGCAGAAAACTAACAGGACCGATGAGTGGCATAAGGTTTTTCACAGTACTGAAGGAAAAGACTTCCAACAATAATATTGTACACACCAAAGCTATTTATTAAAAATTGAGGGAAGATAAAAATATTTCCAAACAAAATCTGAGAGAATAGATCTCCACTAAACCTGGCTAATAAGGTAGTTTTTCAGATAAAAATAAAAAGAAAAATGAGTTAAAAAGAAACATCAGAAGATTTAAAACTCACTGATTCTAGTAACTATACAAATTAATAATGCTCTAATATTATAGCATGGTGCTTTAAACCATTTATATCTTTAGTATAAAGGCTAAACAAAACAATTAAAAGTAATTACATACATATATTTAGAGATAGGGTATGTAGGAAAAGGTAACATGGAATGACTAACATACAATATGTGGGAAGAAATGGAGTGAAAGTATACAGTTTCTTATTAGTTCATTTTCTCTCTCTTAAAAGAGAGAAAGAAAAAATTTCAGGTGTTATATTTATTATCATAATAAGTTGCAATTATTTAAAAATAAGTTGCTATAATCAAAATTTTTAATTTTCATGATGATCACAAAGCAAAATTTATAATAGACAAATAAAAATAGTAAATAAAAATAAAATAACATTCCAAAAGAAAATGACTTAACCACAAAGGAAAACAGTAAGATAAACAGAAAAGAACTACAATAAAATTAGAAAAAAAAGGACTGGAGTTGTGGTTCAGCAGTAGAATGCTCACTTAGCACTGCAAGGACTGGGTTCAATCTTCAGCACCACATAAAAATAAATAAATAAAATAAAGTTATTGTGTCCAACTACAACTAAAAAAATATTTTAAAAACATAGAAAACAAGCTATAAAATGATTATAGTAAAGTAGCCAACATTAATAATTACTATGAATGTAAATCAATTAAATTCAATTAAAAGATACAGAGTGACTGAATTTTAAAAAAATTAAAAAGGACCCAAATTTATGCTATTTATGAAAATTTTCTTCACTTCAAAAGACACATACAGCCTGAAAATGAAGGGATGGAATAACATATTCCATGTAAATGGAATTCAAAAGAAAGCGGTAGTAGTCAGGCTTGTATCAGATAAAACAAACTAAAAATCAAAAACAGTATAAAGAAACAAGGAATGTCATAAATAATCAATTCAACATGAGAAATAAAATAATTCTAAATAAACATTCACCAAATATTGATGTAATAACATTTTAAAGCAAATATTAGCAGATCACATCAGAAAGATACAGATCTTAATAGAAATAATAGTAAATGGACTAAATGTGGACTAAATATGGACTTTAACAGCCTGTATTTAGCATTGGTCAGATCATCCAGATAGAAAAATCATTGAAGAAACAGCAAAGTTATATTGTACCATAAACTAAATGGACATAGCAGACATCTACAGAACACTTTACACAAAAGAAAAAAATACAAACTCTTCTCAGTAGTGCATAGAATATTGTCCAGAATGGATCATACAATAGGATTCAAGATGATTGTCAATACATTTAAAATTTTGGGATTATATTGAGTATCTGTTCTGACTACATGCAATAAAACTAGAAATAAATAACAACAATAAAGGAAAGAAACTTGTAAATAACTTACATTTAAACAATAAATGTCTAAAGAAAGAAATCAATGTAGAAATGAAAAGCTATTTTTTTTAAATAGATGGGTATTGTCAAAACCTATGAGATACAGCAAAGGAGTATGAAGAGGAAATTTTAAAGTCATCAATACCTACATCAAAAAGGGAGGAAATTCTCAAACAGCATATTGGTGCATCTCAAAGAACTAGAAAAACAAAACTAAAACTAAACCCAAAATTTTGGTTAAAACAATGCAGAGAAGTTTTGATAGAAACTAAAAAATAATACAAAATATCAATGAAGAACTTATTCTTCTAAAAGACAAACAAAATAGACATACTCTTAGCTAGACTAACAAAGAAAAGAGAAAACTCGAAGTTCAGGAACAAAAAGGGAGACATTACATACAAAATATTATTAGTGATTATAATGAACAATATATAATAATGAACAATATATCAAGTTTTATTACCTAAAAGTAAAGGATAAATTTCTGTATGCATTCACCCTGCCAACACTGAATCATGAAAAAGACAGAAAACCTGAACACACCAATAACAAGTACCAACATCAAATCAATAATTAAAAAAAATCTCTCATCAAAGAAATGTCCAGGACCAAACAAATTCACTGCTAAGTTCTACCAAGCATTTAAAGAAAAATGTTCTTAAATTATTCAAAGAAATATAAAAGGAAGGAATAATTCCAAGCATATCCATGAGGCCTGAAATACCCTAGTACTAAATGGGGACACAACAACAACAACAACATACAATCCAACAAAGAAAGAAAGAAAAGAAAAAGAAACTATATCTCAATATCCTCAATGAATATTGAGACATAAGTTTTCAAAAAAATGCTAGAAAATAAAATCTAAGAGCTGATTAGATATTCAACATGTTCAAGAAGATTCATTTTAGAGATACAAGAATGGTTCAATATATGGAATCAATTAATGTGATATGACATATTAACAGAATGAACAAAAAATATATGATCATCTCAATATATATCCTAGATATAGAAGAGGCAATGGATGCAATTCAACATTCCTTTATGATTAAAAAAATCACTGAATGAATTTGGTAGAGAAAAATAAAAGTTATTGCTAATAAGGTAACACCTAACATTATACCAAATGAGGAAACTCTGGAAGTTCTCTAAGATTTGGAATGGTTGAGGATGCCCATATTCACCATTTTTATTCAACACATTGCTAGAAGTCCTAGTGAAGAGAAAGAAAAAATGGCATCCAAATTGAAAAAGAGGAAGTCAATTGTCACTGTTTTCAGATGACATATCCTATGGGGGAATAAAAAAGACTACACAAAGAAAACAGAAGTAATAAATTATTCAGCAAGCTCTTCGGATAAAATATCACCATAAAAATTAAGAATATCACTATATGTCAATAGAAAATTATCTGAAATAAAAACTTGAAAAGTATTTATAATAACTACAAAAATAAAGTAACTATGAATGAATTAACCAAAAAGATAAAATACATAAATATATCTATAAAAGTATAAAATATTGGTAGAAATTGAAAATGACAAAAAAAGAAAGACATCCCATGTTTATGGATTGAAAAAAATTCATATATTTAAATGATTATACTATCCAAAACAATCTATAGACTCAATGGAATCCCTATAAGAATGCATTCTCCACAGAGCTAGGAAAAAAAATCCTAAAATTTGTATGGAAAAAAGTCCCAAATAGCCAAAGCCATCTTGAGGAAAAAACAACAAAATAGGAGGAATTATATTACCTGATGTTAAAATATACTATAAAGCTATCACAATCAAAATAGCATGATTTTGGTATAAATTTTGTCATATGGATCTGTAGAAAAGAATAGAAAGCCTAAAAGTGACATCTACAGTCACATGATTTTCAACAAAGGTGCTAGGAACACAAATTGGAGAAGCAACATTCTTTCTTACAAATGATGCTAGGAAATTTGGATACCACATGCAGGAGAAATTTGGATATCACAAATGATGCTAGGAAATTTGGATATCACATGCAGGAGAATAAATCTACCAGAAGAAAACAAAATATAAGGGGTGCAGGATATTAAAATGGGCAATGTTTTTTGATAAGACCCCCAAATCATAGTAAACAAACAAATGAAAAAAAAAATAGACAAATGTGATTACATTAAACTAAATGCTTCTGCCAGCAAAGGAAACAAACAAATAAACAAAACCAGTGAAAGGACCACCTATAGAATGTAAGAAGTTATTTGCAAACTATCCATCTAACAAGGGGTTATCTAGAATACATAAGGAAATCCAAAATATCAATGGTAAAAAGGAGCAAAAAATACAACCCCCCACAACCCCCACAAATAACCCAATTAAAAATTTACTCTAGACCCAAACAGACATTTTTCAAAAGAAGACATACAAATGACAAATATTTGCAAATGTTCATCAGCAATTATCAGGGAAATTTAATTTTAAACAGCAATGAGATACCAATTCAATCCAGTAAGAAAGAGTATAATCAAAAAGACTAAAGATAACAAGTACTGATGAGAATGTGGAGAAAAAGGAACTTTGCACTTTGTTAATGGAATATAATTTAATACAGTTGTTATGGAAAACAGCATGAAGGTGCTTCAAAAATTTAGAGACCATATGATCCAGTAATTGTTCTACTAGGGAAATGAAACAGGGAAAAAAAGAAAATGAAATCCAAATGTTGAAGAGACAACAGTGCCCCCTTGGTCATTGCAGCACCATTCATAATGACCAAGAAATGGAAAGAACTGGCGTGTCCATCAACTGATGAGTGGATAAAGAAAATGTGGTACATTTACACAATGAATTACTCTCCGGCCAGAAAGCACAATGAAATCTGGTAATTTTTCACAACACAAATGAAAAAGGAGATCATTGTGTTAAATGAAATATGCCATGCCCAGAAATAAAATACAAAATAATCTCACTCATATGTGGGATCTAAAAGAGTTCATCTCACAGAAGCTTTGAACAGAATGGTGGTTACCAAGGCTGGAGAGAGTAGCGGGCATGAATGAGGAAGGGTCAGTCAATGGGTACTATATTACTGCTAAGTAGAAAAAAGAAGCTCTCATGGTGCTATTGCTTAAAAGAGCGGCTATACATACGTGTCATATACTTTGCATTTCAAAAGTTAGAAGTAAGGATTTTGAATGTTTTCACATAAAGAAATTATAAATGTTGAGGAGATAGTTACATTAAACCTGATTTAAGTATTACACAATGTATAAATGTTTTGATGTATCACATTGTACCCCATTAATATGTACTGTTTTATTTTTATATAATTAAATTAAAAATCAAACATAGGGGATACCAGTTTTGATTAAACATATAATGCATGCAAAGTTGATAATAAATGTAATAAATATTTAGTTATATAAGAGAAACTACTATAAACTACTTCATCTTACACTTGGTTTGTGATTAAGGCACCCTATACAGTTTTATGTAATTGTACTGAAATGAAGAAATAAGTCAATGCACAAAGATATGCGTTATTTGTTGTCTGATATTGGTGATATTGCTCATTTCTAACTATTGTGATAGAGATCTAAGAATATCATATTTATAGTAGGAATGACCCCTTCTCATTTGAATTCATGAAGCATATTAAAGATAACTTAGCATGAGCAAGAATCCAAAATTAAATAGCTAAACATTTCTATGTATACAAATAATTTAAAGCACATCAAAAGATCATTTTAATTTCATGTATATGCCAGTAAATTAACAAAAACTTAAAAATTTAATGGAAAGAGCAACATGTTGAAACTTTAATGGAATTTTAAGTGACATATTTTCAGATCTAGTAAGCAAAATAACAAGTTCTTTTTTACTACAAAGTACAAATGAAAATGAATTAATTTCTAACACTATGGCCTAATCAATGTAGTAATTACAAGAAATGACTTACATCTTCTCTTTTTAATTATTTTCTAACAATCTTTGTCAAATTGACACCTGGTACTAAAAAGGGTCTTACATTTGGCACTGAACTATGTGGTATGAGGTAAGGGACTTTAATGGTCCATATCAACTTATGACCCTATCAACTACAATACACTGTTACCAAAGCTTTCTACTCTAATCTAACAGATATATGGGTAAGTAATAAACACAATGATGGACAAATTATCTTTCTATATATTCTGTTTTTTCAGTAATACTATGATATTTACTTCTGATATCTTCAAGTTTTCTCTTATCCAGCGGACTATAATCTGTTTAAACCGGTGAAAATATCACAATTTGGGAACAGATAGCAATGAATTTCCATAGGTGCTCTTTAAAAATTTTATTTACATAAACCTGTATCATGTTTACCACTTATTTACCACTTCCTTAGAAGTCTGCTTTTAATATGATTTGTAGAATTGGCTCCTGATAATCAAAATATTTAAACCACCGTTCCTAATACAGACTCTGAAGTATGGGTGCACCAATCAACAGAAAATATACCAAAGAATAGCTTGTTCATGAAAATAAACTATTTCCTTGTTTTCATAAGCATGCTACTAGAAACATTTATCATTTATGACAAATGCATGTACGAAATTTTTCTGCATTTTGACAACATGAAATACTTTGCCTGAGAAATAATTATAGTCAGTCTTGGAACATGCCAAAATAATTTTATATTTCAAAGAACATAACATGTACGAATTGTAGATAGATGGACCAATATGATAAAAATAGTCCATAGATCCCTAGATCTTTTATTTCTAACTGCTTTCATCTAATTCACCAATCCTTCGTGTGATATTTAAAGAAAAATTACAGTCTTGTACAATGGAGTAGATCAGATTCTTATTAGAGAATATGCTGCCTATCCTGATTTTTAGATATTCAGATTATGGAAAATGTGGTTGAAATAATTCAATTGTTATAGAAAATATTATATTAGAAAAGATATAATACTTAATTTAGTATTTTGCTCAATCAGCATACTTTAAAACTTGTAGGTCAGACCAAAGATACTAATAGCACTTGAATTTGATATTTATAGATAAAAAATTATATGCATGAGATTTTTTGTAAATATAAAATGCTATATGGCTAGCAGACTCTGATACACATTCTCTCAACTTATTATCCAAATATATACAGATAGAAAGGATAAAGATTTAAAATAGAATTGAAAGGAAGAACAGAAAGAATCTTTTTGCAGATATTGGAGGTTTTCCTGAACCCATTAGATGATGGAGCCAGAGTGAGACCTTTATATACAGGTTCATTCCATGGAATAAATAGACTTTGTGTCATAAACTATTAGTTACATAAATAACCAGGCAAACATTTAATCTCTTCCTTATTTTCCACCATTGTTCTCAGAGACTCAGGAACTACACCACAAAGAAAACTGGCCAGTAAAACCTTTGATTTATGATTCTCACACATGTAACTGCTCATTTGCAAGACCAAATATCAGAAGTAACATGGTATATGTCTAAAAATAACTTTGGATTCAGCTTTGCTATCTTGAGTATGAAGGTAACACGAAGACTTATGCATACATATAAAGATCCAGAAGTTACATCACTTATACCTGTGCAGTCCTTTAAATAATTACTCAAAGATGGAGTTTATCCTAGAAGACTTAAAACAAAGAGCTGAAAAATGAAGAAATTGTGTAATGAAAGTAAAAAAAAAATGGTGGGGGGGCTCTGACTGTACATTGCATGTTTAAGTGTTTATTCATGAATAGGAAATAAAGTTAAAGCAAATTTAAAAATAAAGTTAAAGCAAATTTAAAAATAAAATAACATGGAAAGTAAGAAGTATAGTATCTCTATAGATGCCTAAATTCTTCTGTTAGTAGGGCATTCTGGTAATGAGAAGAGTAACATTACATTTTGAAAGGGGCAGTACTCAGAAGACTTCTTTTCATTCTAAGAATGTGGATAGCAGCAGTGCATGATATAAATTGTTCTTTTACATTCTATCTTGCTGCAAAGTATAAGAAAATCAGACAGTACAGAAAGGGGAAACAGGGTATCTTAGAGTAAAGGGCCACTGGGTTGAAAAAAAATAAAAAACAGAAACCCCAAACTGGAAGTTTGAACTGAGCCTATCATCAACACAAATTGATTTCCAGAGTTGCTGCAGATCTAAGATAATAATTCTGCAACTTAATGGCAAGACACAATGTCAGCCCTATACCCCTATGTCTTTTTAAACACTGTACCTATTTTCCTTGTTTTTCATCAAAAACAAAAGTGAGTCCAATAGGAAATTCTAAAAAAAATAAAGGAAAGAAGAAAAACACAAACATATTTAAAACTTTGCAAAGGATAAGTGCAAAAGTTGACACAATTCATTTTGTTCAATACAATATGGTAAAAAAATGTGATATTTATAAAGATGACAGAATAGCAAAACTAGAAAGTGAGTTAGCATATAAAAGCAACAGGAAGAGAAAATAGAAAGGAGGATCAGAGAGAGACAGAAAGAGAAGAAACAAACACAAAAATTGAGAAAGTTTAAAAAATGAATTCAGGAACACATTGCATACATGAAAGTAAATAGCATAGTGCACCTCATAAGTAATACAACTATTGTATATCAACTAAAAATAAAAATTACTCAGAAAATGTGTTTATTTGTGCTCACCACACAAAAGGTATGTGAGGTAATATATAACTTAAGTAGCTTGATTCAGTCATTCCACAATGTATGCATATATCAAAACATCGTGTAATACTTGCCAAATAAAAGTTTTGAAATTAAAAGAAATATTTAAAAAGATCAGATTGATCAAAGTCTTTATATTAGAGGTATTAATGGGTAAAACAGTCAATTGATAATTAAAGTGACCTGGGGGAAAATTTTGAAAATAAATTCCTGAATGAGGAAGAAACAAAAGATAAATAAAAAATAAAGAAGAAAATATTTAAATACCACCAAGTATATAATGAGGAAAGTTAATAAAAAGCCAAATATGGGTTAATTGAGAGTGAAAAAAAGATTAAAAAAACAAAAATAATCAGATGAAAATTCGAAATATTCCAGAGATGAAAAAAACTCAATATATAAATGGAATTGGCTCATCACATCCAAACATTATCATTCCTACAGTTTGGCACATCCTAGTTAAATTCAAGAATAATGTAAAACAAAATTGTACATTGCCCTGCAGAATGAGCAAGTTCAAATGCTAAGGTGTGATGATAAAATAGGTCACAAAGATTAGTTCAAATGAAAAAAAAAAAGGAAAACACTGTTGATCAATCTACAATATTCTAAAGGAAAACAAAAATAAAATGCATTATAAAAATAATTTGTTGTTTATGTGATAATAAAAATAACAAAATTATATTTAATAGCACCATAAAGATATATTTTTTTAAGAGAACAAAATGATTAAAGACTAGTAAAATCTTAGTGGGAATAAAATAATATTTCTTGGGGTTTTACACACATAATTACAAAAATATTTTTTTTAAAATACCTTTATTGAATTAAAAGAACACTCTCTTGAAGAACACAGAGCAAGGTGTGTACCTTCAAAAGTAGTAATGAGGATGAGGAAAAAGCTTATACAGCTGATGTGCAGAATTAGAGAACAAAAGAAAGAAAAAAAGGGTCAAGATACAACATATATAAATGTTTTATAAAACATGAAAATTTAGTGATTATATGTGAGAATAATTTCTAGTGGGTTTTTTGGGGGGCTGGGTACTGGATTGAATTCAGGGGCACCCAATCACTAAGCCACATATCCAGTCCTATTTTGTATTTTGTTTAGACAAGGGTCTCACTGAGTTGCTTAGCGCCTTGAAGTTGCTGAGGGTAACTTTGAACTCATGATCCTCCTGTGTCAGCCTCCTAAACTGAGGGATTACAGCCTTGCACCACTGCTTCCCAGCTCTAGTGATTCTTAAAACACAATTATCTATAAAGTTAACTATTTTACATCCTGTAAATTGAAAGAAACCCTACATTTAAAATAACAGCTACAATATTAAAAATATTTTACGAAATATATTTGGACATTTTTTGGAAATTAAGATAACAGATTTAAAATGAAATAAAAATAGCACTTAAAGATCATTTTTTATATATAAAAGTAACAATATGTATATTTCTAATTGATAGTATTCTGAAGACATATAAATTGCTGAAATTTTACAATTAAAAAAGTATAAAGTTATGTCACTATACACCAATCTAATCACACTAAAAACGGAAAGGATCAAATGTAAGAATTTGTTATTAAAATAATGATTGAGGTGTAAGGATTATTTACAAAATCAACACAAAAGTATTGAGAGATTAGTAAGCAAGAGGGAGGCAGAGATTATATCTTTTAAACAATATTAGGAAGGTTTATTTATTGAAAGTTGTGTCACAAAAATAAATAATAAATTTTCATACCTAGAGCTGGTGATACTTAAATTATCTATACATTAGTCAACATGGCTAAATATCTGCCTCACAAATAAAAATAAATCAATGTAAAAAACTAGAAAATAACTAGCATTGCTTTAAAATTTTATAAATCAACACTTACAAACAGGCAAAACCATACCATTCTCTTTAATAAATCTAGTGCCAAAATAGAAAACAAAACAGCAAATAAAATCCATTTGAAAATGTTCAATGATCAGAAATGTATGCATCAAAATTTGATAGCATGACCTTTTATACTTTCATTATGCTACAAGAAAGGATATTTTAAAATTTAAAATTTATATTTATTAATATAAAGGTTATAAGAATGTATATTTAGAAGATACAATTTAATAAATATTGAATGAGGAAAATGAGTTCATGATAACAAATCTGGAGACATAATAGTATATTCAGTAAATACTTCTTTGAGTCATTTTTGAAACAGAATAAATATATGTAAACCTCTGTGAAACAAAACCAAGAAAGAAGAAATGTGTGTATGTTCATGTATATATATATATTTGACATCAGGTTTTTGGTTTGTTTGCTTGCTTTGGTGCTAGGGATTGAACCCAGGGGTGCTTTACCACAGCCCTCATCCTTTTTGAGACACGGTATGGCTAAGTGGCTGAGTCTGGCCTTGAACTTGTCGATCTTCCTGCTTCATCCTCCCCAGTCTCTGGGTTAAAGGCTTATGCCAACATGTCATGTTTTGCACCAGCATTCAAGAAAGATAAGAATGCACAGAAAATCAAAGTATTTATAAGATTAATTTTATGTAATGTTGAATATCTTTAAAAACTGATTCATTTCTAAAAAATACATATTTTAATACTATTTCATGAAGAGAAGGATTATTTCAATAGATCCATGACCACAAAATTTATATAAAAATGATGAAAAATATATCTTCTTTCAAAAGTTACAGAATTGAAGAATTATAAGGATAAAATCAAGGCATTATTTCCATATTTATATAGTTTAAAATAGAGTATGATTCAGAAACAACCAAAAGCTTTGCAATATAATTTTAAAATCATGTTTAATTTCACTAATAAAAATTGCAAAAGTGTTAACTTGCTTTCTTTAGAGTTATTGGTACAAATACTTAATATTTTATAACCAATTTACTTCAGTTGTACATTACCATTAAATTTCATGAAACAGAAATAAAATTTCTATTCCTAGAAATAATTTCTAGTAATAAAACAATGATGGTTGAAAATTAGAACACCTCATAAAATAAGTCTATTTTATGAATAAGTTAAAGAAATCATCTCCATAGATGTGCCATAATGACATCATCATAAATTGATGGCAATAGAGTATTTGCTCAATAAGGTAAACAAATGCACAGATAAAATCAACTGCTATTGTTGCAAATAATGATGTAGACGATCAACCAAACTTCTGCCTATGAGGTTAGAAATCCAAAAGAGGAAAAATAAACTAAATTTTAAAAATGAAGAACCAAGTGCTTTTAAAAACCTCTTCTTGTTTTTATCATGCCCCAGGCAATCCACTCCCTAGTTCTCTGTAACCAAATCATCTTTGATCTTGTTCCCTAAGGTCACATGTTCTCCTCCACACTGGTGGGTGTTGGATAATGCTAGTGTTCACTCAATCTATAGTTCCCCAACATTTAGATTTCTCTTCATATTCCATAGGCTGAAACCTTTGGATCAGAAAGGTCCATCCTCTGTTTTCCATCCAAGCAGATGTAAAATGAGGCTGCTTCTCCCCATTGCTTCTGCTACTAGGACTGTATATGGCCTTTCCTATTTTCTTTTTTTATTTTGCTGGATCCATCCAGAGGTTCAACTTCAAGAATGGTTGAATGTTTTAAACATAATTGACATTGGATACACTGTACATATATAAAGTATACAATTTGATTGAGAAGCAGAGGCATTGACAAAACCAATAACATAATCGCAATTGTGAATGTATTTCCTACCCTGAGAACTTTCTTTGTGGCCTCATTTAGTTCTCCTATCTCTAGTCTCCTTCTTTACCAGGAAACAACTGATCTTCTATCACTATAGATCAGTTTGTATATCCTAAGGTTTTATTAGAAATTATATGGAACCATATAGAAGTTTCTCTTTTTCATTTGGCTTCTTCCATTCAGCATGCATATTTTGAGATTAATCTATATCCTAGTATCAATAGTGTGTTCTTTTTTTATTATTGAGTAGTGTCCCACTATATGGAGACACCAGAATTTATCCTATAACCTGATGATGGCCATTTGGATTATTTCCAGTTGGTTATTACAAATAAAGCAGCTATACCTTTTTGTACAGTCTTTGTAAGGCATGCACTTTCTATATCGCTTGGTTAAATACCTACAAATAAAATGATATGTTACAAGGCTGCTTTCACATTTCACCTTTTAAAAAAACTACCAAATATATTTTCAAAATGATTTTACAACTTTATGTTTCCACCAACAATTTATGAAAGTCCCTATTCATATCTTTTTAAATTTTTTGTTGTAATCCATTATTTTCAATTTACCTATTACTCTTAGTCTGTAGTTTATATTTTCTTTCTCTTAATAATGCCTTTAAAAGTATAAGATTTATTTTAATTATGTCCAGTTTATTACTTTGTTCATGAATCAGACCTTTGTGATGGTCATATCATCTGTCATATCTAAGATATTTTCACCTAATAGAAGATTTTAAAGATATTCATTCTTCCATGCTTTGTTATAAAAGGTTGTTATGTTTTAGATTTCTCATTTATGTCTACTTATGTTATGGTTTTAGAATTCTCAGGTCTATGATACATAGAATCAAATTGATTTGAGTGTAGGATTTTTTTGTTTGTGTTTGATGTACAGATATCAATCATTTACTGAAAATATTTTGCTTTATCCTTTGAACTGCATTGCACTATTGTCAAAGACTAGATATATGTGTGCTTGGGTTTATTTCTGGATTCTATCCTATTCCAGTGATCTGCTTGTTTATCTTGATGCCAGTTTTAAAATGTGTCAGGTAATATTAGAATTGTTGTATATTTCCTTATATTCTCTAACTGATGGTCATATCATATGCAAATAAAATTAGTTTTATATATTTTTATCTAAAACATGGATCTTTTTTTTTTGTTTTCCTGACTTATTCCACTGGCTAAAACTTTTGCATAATGTTAAGTAGAAAGGTGATAACTCATACCTGTGTCTTGTTCATGACCTTAGGTGAAAGCATCAGTTTGTTCCTTTATTGATAATATTAGTAATCATTTTCACAGATTTTCAAGATTGATTTAAGAAGCTTCCTAGTGCTCCTACTTTGTTGAATTTTTATTAGAAAATAGACGTTAGTTTTTTGTCAAGAGTTTTATCTGCGTGTATTTAGATGATTATATTCAAATTTTATGATGAATTACATTGATTGATGTGGGGATACTATATCAACACTGCATTCCTGTGATAAAGATTTATCTTGGTCATGATTATATATTTTTTAGTATGACTTGCTAAAATGTGTATAGATTTTTTTGCACATATATTTGTGAGATGTGTTTACCTATCGTTTTCTTTTCTATAATTTATTTATTCATTTCTTTATTTTGGTACTGGGGTTTGAACCCAGAGGAACTTAACCACTAAGCCATATCCTCAGCCCTTTTTGTATTTTATTTAGAGACAAGTTCTCCCTGAGTTGCTTAGGGTCTCACTTAGTTTCTAAGGCTGGCTTTGAACTCACAATCCTCTTGCCTCAGCCTCCCAAGCCACTGGGATAATGAGTTCCTCTTTATATGGGCTGGACCATATTTTTTTCTTTTCAATTTTCTCTTCAGTCTTCTTCATTTTGTGTAGAATTTTTATTATTTCTTTCTGTTTGGTACAATTTACCAGTGATCCCACCAACACATGGATGTTTACTTGTGGAAGGCCTACATTTACATACTTAATTTTATAAATAAACATAGGGATATTCAGTAATCATTTTTTTCTGTAAACTATTGTAGCTTGTATCTTTGAAGTGATTGGTAAATTTTATCTAAATTATCAAATTATTTGGCAAAACATGGTTTTACCATTCCATATTATGTTTTGAAGATGTGAGATCTCACCTCTCTCATTTCAGTTATTGATAATTTCTGTGCATGTCTTAAATATTTTCAAATCTGTCTAATCAGATGTTTCTCAGTTGTATTGCTTTCTCAAGGACTCAGCTATTTTTTTTTTAATTTTCTCTGTATTTTTTTAACTTTTTATTTGATAAATTCAATTTTAATCTTTATTAGGTTCTGTTTAGTTTGGGTATGATCTGCTCTTTTTAAAAAATTTATTAAAGTATAAACTTGGCCATTTGATGTGAGACACTTCTTCTTTTCTAATGTAGACTAATATTTCTATAAATTTCCCTTTCTGGTTGTGGTTTTATTTTTTTCAGGGCCTGTCATCATGGTCTTCTTCCAGATCATCTGCATGTCACACCTTTCTATAGTCTTAAGAATTGAAAAAAAAATTGTCTAAGTCTATATCTGCATTCACACACAGTGTATACATGTACATACACATATACATATAATCTTGTATATTTTCTATAATAACATAATAGCATATTCAAAATAGCATGCCACATATACTATTCTAGGCTTAAATTACTGTTAACACTAATAGACATCAACAAAAGTAGTGATGTCTAAGGTTGTAAATTTGGACATCAGAAGCAGAATAACACATGACAATAATTGCTATCATTTTTTAAGAACAGTCATTATGTACCAAAGACTACCTGCTGTCTTCATAGCACCCTGTAGGATACAAAGAGAATCATTATTTTATAGATAAGAAAACATGTTGACATAGCCTATATAGTCTGTTCATGATCCCAGAGCTGAAGCATGGCAAGCCTAATATTTGAGTCTTAGTTTTTTTCTAAAGAAAGAAGTGGGGGAAAAAAGTATTTTCTTTTTAATTTTAGCTTCTCCATGTCAGTCTGTGGCATTTGTTCAGATTTGTTCAGATTTCATTACCTGTGAGCCTCAAACTCAATTGGAAGAAATCTTTTATCAAGAGTTTAACCATATCTCTTCCATATAATAGGGGAAAATTCTACCATCCATGAAAATTGCTTCCTCCAATAGAGCATGTCATCTGAAAAACTCTTCTTAGAGTGTAGAAAATTACAGAAGTGTCTTGCCAGATTCCAATTTTTTTTCCCCAGAGGCTAGTTTCATCCTGCACATTTTCATTCACTGCACTCAAAACCATTTTTTTTCTTTTTATTTTCCCCTGACTCTTCTTCTCTGCAGAGTTTCTAATGCTGAACTAAGTGCAAGCACTTTCTCACTCAGTTCTCTTCCCTTTCCATATGTGTCCAAGGTAAGCAAGCAAAGGCATATTCCTAAATCCACTGATTCCTAACTGCACATTAAGTATTTTCAAAGCTGGTGGATGCTATTTGTGTTCGCCTACTCCAATAAACCAGATATTCCACAGGAAATTCTACCATGTACTTACTTCACCCCATATTGTTACTCCTTCAAGATGTCTCTATGACTACAATACCACAATAGCAACACAAAACTTACTATTTATTTTCATTTTTTCCCGGGACTTGAATTCTA
The DNA here is from genome assembly GCF_045843805.1 of Urocitellus parryii. Lineage (NCBI taxonomy): Eukaryota > Metazoa > Chordata > Mammalia > Rodentia > Sciuridae > Urocitellus > Urocitellus parryii. Next base: position 96,242,431 of record NC_135542.1, read on the forward strand.
TTGTCTGTCATCTGCAGAAACTTCTCAATCCTTGATAAGTGAAATATATTATCATCTTCATTAACAAAATTCTGATACCAATTAGTGAAATACCTACATACAAGTTGGAATGGTTCTCATTTAACTTTGAGATACCTACCTATCTCTGTATAGGTGATCAAGATATAACTTATCTCTGTGTAGATTATATCTTGATTACTATGTATGACATCTGACTTTTGAAGTTCTAGGATTCACAGTGAGAGGTCTTGGGGTAATGAAATGTATTCCAAGACCAGATTCTGTGTTGTTCTCAGTTATGGTGGTTTTACTTTTACATCCTCTGTGGGTCATTTTGCAAGATCTGGAGACACAGTTGTCTCTATTGAAGGATAGGGATTGATGCTAAAATCTACAGAAGCCAGTCATGTGGCCTACAGTATTCACTTCCTTCTCCTCACCATTTATCTAGCCTAAAATGTCAACAGTGCTGAGGACCTTTTAATAGGTCTTTTCCTAGTTCAGGAGTTTTATTTATTTATTTATTTGCTATGGCAACATAGATGGAAGAAAAGCTGACTTGACATTTGTAAGTCTCTGAAGGAAAGGAAGATTTTCCTGGTCTTTGTTTTCTACACACTTACCTGAACCCGCCCAGCTATGCCATATGTTACTCTTGTCTCTGGGATGTAAAAAGATAAAGGTGAGGTGAAAATAAAGAATTAAACAAACAAACAAAAAAACTTCATTAGCTGTCTAGTTCTGTTATTATTTTTGTTCCTAACCTTATTTTTGGAAAACAGCAGTGGACAACATGTGCCTCAGACAGCTTTTCATCCCTTTAGAGCCTAGAGATAGTCACTGTAAGTAGACAGCTACAGAAGAACTTTCAGTTAAACTATTTTCTTTGCCCAGTACATTGTTTACATTTTGGTTGACTTCACAGACACAGTCCAAACTGTAGGTCTCCACAGTCCCCAAAAAATAATAATCCTTATTATTTATACATTGCCCCTTTGTGTACCATGTATGTTACTTACCTCTCTTGCATGTGAGTTTGCCTAAGCTTAGTTAAAAGCTAACTATAGTCAAAATTAAACAGAGCACACACTTAACAATTTGTCCTAAACTCACATGCTTATTTTGGTTTTCATGTTCTCACTACTCCAGAGATAATAAGAGCTAACGGAAACCTAATAATATATAATAAAGAAAGAAAAATTTTTCTTTATATAGTTCAGAGCAACTTGTCTAATTCTGCTTCTCCAGAGTAGGAAGACTTTTAATTGGGAATTGCTGCCAGACCATCTTATTGTATCTTCCTCTTTCAGAGGACTGTTCCTATCTGTTGAAAATACTCTTCCATGATTTAGAATGTTCCATGTTCTTGACCCAAATATCAGTAATCCTTTTCCTTCTCAGAACAATTGCAGAAGCAAGAGAAGGGGAAGTTAGTGAGCAAACTCAGAGCTTCTAATTGATCAATATCAGTTAAACAGATTGGTCAATAAAATTAAATGAATAATGTGAATTGAAGTGACGAGGATGGGTTGGAAGTCAGGGGCAAAGATTGTATTGTTTATTAAAACAAAGATAATAGTTTCAAGCAAAATTGTAATTAATATCAGTATATTACTATGTTTGGTTGTAAAATGCACCTTATAAATAAAGCCATATAAATACATAAACACAAAATTTGCATTTATATTAACAGAAGAATACAAAAAAATGGAAAAGAAATGAATTATATTGTGAACAAAAATTAAAAATATGTAATACATTTTAAAATAAAATTTATCTAATATGCATACATTGTAGTGTTTTTCTACATATTTTACTCATAAAAATCTATAGAATTTTATCATATCCTAAGATGAAAGCTTTAGAATATGAACAATATTAATACCCTCTGGAATATTCTTTAAAAATAAAACAAGTCCAACAAATATATTAAAGTCATTTTATTAGATTACCAACATAATTTTAAAGATCATTTTTATATCCTCAAACATCTCACTTGTCAACCAAAGGAGAGTTATTTTAGTAAGCTAAAAACAATGAGGTAAGTTTTTGTTTACTGTCATGGAAGAATGTCTGAAGCATATTATGTGAAACAAAAGCATATAGACAAACAAGAATTAGGTGGATATAGCTAGTATAATATTATTAGAAAGGAAAAATATATTCATAGAAACTATTCAGAAGAACACAAAACAGAGTATTAACAATGATTTTTTGCTAGAATACATATTTCTAGATTATATTTTTGGAGAATATAAAAGGCAATAGAAACAATACAGTAGAAATGAACCCCATGTATATATTTATATTTGTCAGTAATTGGTTGAAAATTATACCAAAAAAACCTTTAAATAATAACAATGAAACATAACTTAATCTACTTAATTAACTAAATTGCATAGCAAAACCACCAGCAAGTTGGAAAATTTAACAGAAGAGTATGTCTTCATACATATTTGTATATATGTAGAATACATATGTGAAAATGTAAGTCATGCTCACACTACATAAATATATATGCACAAATGTTAATGTTCATAAATGTATATATAAGTAACTACTGACAGCTTTATAAATTAATAAAATGTAATCATTGCAATTAAATGACAAATGAGTTTGGAGAAATGTTTAAAAGTTAGTTGAATTAATGATTTTCATGCTGAAATGATAAATAAATAAAAAGCAATCACCATGAAACTATTAAATGAAAACAAAAGTGAATATTTATTTAATATGTCCTATAATGAACTTTGGTATCGTGCAACAAAGAAACTATAATATAAATAGATTAAATTAAATGAATAAAAATAATTTTCTTATTATATAGCAAAAATTTCACTGAAAATAAAACACTTTATTGTTCTTACTGAAGCAAAAGAATTAATAAATTATTTAAATTATATTATTAGTCAACAAAATTGTGAACAGGCAAAGAAAATTAACATAAATTATAGAAATTAGAATATACAATATAAAAAGTAGTTTTATGCTTCATTAGTATTCAAAGTGGCCAAAATCAAAAGAATAAGAAAATACATTTGAGCTTAACTGAAACATATCAACAAAAAGGAAAAACAACCAAAAATTTTTAAATGGAGAAGATGAATTGAAATGTCATTATAAATTATGAATCATCAAGTACTTTGAAAAAATATAAGTTCAAAAGATCATATTACATATGTTTATTCCCCAAATATTTTGATAGCCAACAAAATAGAACTGGAACCCATGTACAGTAAAGTAACATAATTCACTAAAATTATATATACATGAATGCTTATTGATACAGAAAATTCTCAAAATATAATAAATAAAAATGAATACCTACATTATTGGGGGGTAATAATAATACATATACACACATATACGAGGAAAATGATAAGAGAAATATATAAAGGTAGTCTTCATTTTTACTTTTACACATTTTCTCATTTTGAACATACATTTTTATTTAAAAGATATTAGTGAGAACAGTAATAAATATGTATATATTAAAAACTGGTCAAATCAAAATTAGTTAATCTATAGCTTTGTACTTTAAAAAAATGAAGCAAACTTACTGAACTCTCTAGATTAATTTTATCAAGAAATTTTTAAAGAAGATGATCTATTCAAGGTTAAAAAGCTGAAAATTACAAAGAAATAAAATTTAGGAATGCATTTACTTATTCATTATAAAATATTTATTAAATTCCTATTATATATACGATATGGAGTGAGTTCCTGTTGTTTTAAAATTCAACATAAACATCATCATTAAATTATCTTCCTTTGGGCATATAAGATTTAAGTAAGAATGACAGATACTAAAGAAATCATTGTGAAAAAAAGTTATAATCTCACTTGCATACGTATGATACAGGATAATTAGATGGTGATGAACAAGAAGGAAACAGGGAAGTTTAAACACACTAGGATTTTAGTAATTGCTTCCATGGGAGGTGCTGAATGGAAAGTATGGGGAAGAGGTGAGTACCATTCTGGAGTGGGGATTATACCAAGATATCTAAGGAAGCAGTATTACAAATAGGGGGGACACAAAAGGCAGCCAGTGCAGAGAGTGCAGAGGACTCCTTGGATAGAGAATTGAGAGCAAAGAGACAGTGGTGTGAATGTATGGGAAGGCACAGGTTATCCTGTTTTGTTTATTTATTTATTTTTAGTTATTTAATGGTTTAGATACTCATTCTAATGAACAGGGCTCCACTAAAGGGCTTAAATAAATAAAGGAAGAGGAAGAGACTAAGCATTTGTTTTGAAAGACTTGAGAAGAATATTTACAGTAAACAGGGATGAGAGGTGGGAGGGAAAGGGAGTGAGAAGGGAAATTGCATGGAAATGGAAGGCGATCCTCAGGGTTATACAAAATGTCATATAAGAGGTAAGGAGGGGTAAGTCAAGAAAAACACATTTGGAAAGAAAGATCATAGTTTGTTTCTGGAAAGGGACTTTAAGGGGTCTCTAAAATATCTGAATTCAGATGTAAATAAGAAATTGGCATATATGTGGGGACCATAGAGAAGACGCACAATCAATACCCTACTTATCTTTAGTAAATAAATTATCATCTTTTCCATATGTGCAAATGAGAAAGGCTAAGAAAGAGGGGTAGAGAGATGATTTAGTAGTATAAGGAGAGAAAACAAGTAAGCAGTAATAAGGAAAATGTAATACTTAAAGGAATTTGAGCTTACAAAGGAAATGGAAAGTAATTATTTCACATTTAGAGGCCCAAAGAGGAGAATATATGAAGAAAGAACAACATGTCCTGTGTTGAATATTATTGAAATATCAAAGTAAAGCCAAGCATAAAATAGTCATCAAATTTAATGATAATGAGGTCAGTGGCAACTGGGTTAAAGAATTGAAATTGAGCAATTGATGGGGAAATGCAGACTGAAGTACAATCTTCTGAAATTATTTCTAAGAAAGGGAGGAAAAAAGATAGTGATGGAGTAGATAGAATAGGATTTCAGGTTGTGGGAAAAATCTGTTTTTCATTTTTGAAAGGTAACACTCAGTCATGAAAGTGATATTAATTAGGGTCAGCAAAGCAGCACATGTGCCAAATTCAGCCTGTTTTTGTAAATAAGCCTTTATATTTGTACACAGTTATACTCATTCCTTCTACATTTTTCATGGCTTCTTTCATGCTACAATTGCAAAGTTGATGTGCCCTAGACTAGATGGCCCATAACATCTAAAATATTTATTACCTTGTCTTTTCAGGAAGAGTTTGCTGACCCCTGATACTGTTCAAAGAAATGATTTGGCTATATAAGAGAGAGAAAAGTAACTAGTAAGGTAAATTTACCTATAAAGTAAGAGAGTATTGATAGGAGTCATTCAGACATGGGTAGTATAGAACATAGATAATATTATCTGTTATTTGAAGGAAATTCTCCTCAGGGTCTTTTAAAAAAAAGTCTACAGACCTTAAGATCATTAGCAATTATAAGCAAGATTAAATGAACAAAAGTGATATGCAAAAAGCAAGACTAAAGGAAAAATATATATTGAAAGGATTTAACATTTTAAGGAAAAAAAATACATTTAATGATCCAAACATCTTACTTAGGTTGTGTGTACAGATGCAAGAGCTCATGAGTCTCATTTACAATTTTCAGCATCATGGTCCATACTCCATTGAATGAACAAACACATAACCAGAAAAGATATTTAAGAGTACCTTTGACATAAAATTTATAATATTTTCTCAATATATCTAATAAGAGGATTTACAAAGGCAGCTTTTGGTGTATATTTTACATATTTCGAGGAAAAAACAATTTGCGCAATATTTTAACCATTTAAGAGCTAGAAAAAGACAAACAACTATAAATTATTCACTAATAAAGAGAATATAATGTTGGGTGCCCTTACTTGAATAATAAAAATTACAAAATAGTAAACTCTGTGAGAACTAATCTAAAAAAAGAGAAACAAACTAATGACCATATTATTCTATAAATGCAAAAAACATGTGATATTATAAAATAAAAAAGATACAATTTATAATGTAAAAATTATGATGTATGATAAAAAGATATGCCTCACAAGAAAATAAAAACCTGACTACAAAAATTCCTTTAGGGCTGGGGTGAAGGCTCAGTGGTAGAGCACTTGCCTACCATGTTTGAATAATTGGATAATTTTCAGCACCACATGTAAATAAATAAATAAAATAAAGGTTCAATAATAACAACAACAACAAATTTTATTTCCTTTAATAAAATTTAGTGTCCATCCTGGTTAAATTTGGATTTTATAATTTGATTTTATTTATGTTAATTGTGGTAAATTAGATATGGCTAAACAAAGTGATTTTTTCCATTGTTGTGAAAATAGGACTAAGTCCAGTTTTACTGATATAGGTAAACATATATTTTTGTGAATAAGTAAATGAATAAATAGAAAGATAAAATGAGTTGGGTGCATGGGGCATGCCTGTAATCTCAGTGGCTCTGGAGTTGGAGGCAGCAGGATCACAAGTTGAAAGCCAGCCTCAGCAATTTAGCGAGGTTCTAAGCAACTCAGAGACCCTGTCTCAAAATAAAATATAAAAAGGTATGGGGATGTGGCACAGGGGTTAAGGGTTCCTGGATCCAGTCCCCAATAACAGAAAGAAAGAAAGAAAGAAAGAAAGAAAGAAAGAAAGAAAGAAAGAAAGAAAGAAAGAAAGAAAGAAAGAAGAAGGAAAGAAAGAAGGAAGGAAGGAAGGAAGGAAGGAAGGAAGGAAGGAAGGAAGGAAGGAAGGAAGGAAGGAAGGAAGGAAGAAAGGAAGGAAGGAAGGAATATAAAATGGAAGAAATAAAATAGGCAGTCTCATTATTTTAAGAATAAAAATAGTTGCTCCACATCATCATAATTATATAATAGTATTCTAAAAATTTTAGTCAATTTAATAGATATAATCAAAATATTGATAACTACAGATAGCTATAGAAGTATATATTTTATATCTTAGAATTTTAAAATAAAGCAAATCAACTCTGGAGTCATGATACAAATAGAGCATATGATACAAACAGAGCATATGATACAAACAGAGCCATTTTTATACTATTCTTAAGAATTCCTTATAACAATTTTAAAGATTTCCATCATCTAAGAATTAATTCATAGGCTTATATATTCATAATTAAAATAACATGTGTATGTTCATCGGAGAAAAAAGAGAAATACAAAATGTTACCTCAAATAAAATACAGAAGATAAACCAATATAATTAAAAACATGTATAATTTGCTGGTTGAATCAAGGACAACTATTTATAAAAATTAAAACATATTGTAAAATTTTAATGTTCTTTAAGGACACATGAATGACACAATGATAGAAAGTAAATCCCATGGGAAATATTGAAAGTACAAATATGATTTGGATGTATGAAAATTTTATATTACTGTCATATAAAACATCCTTAAAAAATTATAATTATTAGGTGCAAAAAACAAGGTAGCTCTTTCTTTAGTATAGTATGTAAAGTAAATCATATATATATATAGGCTTGTAAAGGAAATGATGAAAGCAAAATGTATGTTTGCTATACCCATGACAGGAAAGTTCTTTAAAAAAAAAAAGCAATTTTAAAGATTATATTTAAACTCATTATTTTGGGTCTCGGATCTCAAGAACTGTTAATATGGTATATGTCAAAATAAAAAACCCAATAACACAAATCATTTTTTTTTAAAGATTCTACTAGATTAGATTTAAAAAATTAAACACTAAAAATAATTTGTCCAGCTGGGAATATAGCTCAGTGGTGGAGTACATGCCCAGCATGCATGAGGCCTTGGATTTGATTCTCAGTACTGCAAATAAATAAATATAAATAAATAAATAACCTTTCAACTTGTTATAAAATGATAAAAAATGTTGGTATATATGTCAAAAAATGGAAACTTTTAAAACTTGGGGTAATACAAAAAAAGTACATTTTTAAAAAGTTTGGCAATATGATTAACATTTATTACCTTTGGCCAAGTTTTTCTTCTTCTAAGAATGTATATTCATTAATTCATTTAAGATATATTTATGACAATGAAACAGAGCATAATAACTGTCCACCAAAAAAAGAAATGCTTAAATAAAACCTGGCACATTGTAGGGATAAATTTTTTAAAAATATTAAATAAGTACTCCTATTTATCACAAAATGTGAATTTGAAAGAAACAGTTTACAAACTTACATAGTTTCCAATACCAGATAATTTTGTATAATTTCCATACTCACATACCTGTACATATGATAGGAGAAAATCTAAAATAGTATCTTTGCATATTACAGTTTTTTGGTAACAGTTTTGGTTCATTTATAAATAATTTTAGGTTTTCAACATTTCAAAATTTTTTATGCAAGCATTCATTTATTTTATAATTAGAAAGCAATGGAAAATAAACACATCAAGTCAATCCACAAAGTTATTAGAGTTCAAACTTCAGAAAAAATATGTGTCTTTCTAATTGTTTTTATGAGTAGGGTGGAAATGAGTTTGACAACATTGTATTATATAATGATATATTTTGGTATATAATAAATCACCATGTTTCAATAAAGTTTCAGAAAAAATTCAATGAGAAAGAGAATAAAAATTATTTTCTCTCCCAGTGATCTTTGTGCATCTTCATATTTTTGCTGGAGACTCATATTTGTGCACTTGTGTGTATTTATTCCAAAAAAAAAAAAGATGTAATACCAAAATTGAAGGGAAAACATGTTGGAAACTGATTCTGAAGCATCTCTTACTTTCCAGTCATTTGAAAAAAAGAGCATCATATGTGGACAGAGAGCAAAAGGAATTGTAATTTGCAAAAGGTTAAAATTTTATATCTAAAGTTTTCAATCTGTCACAAGTTACAAAGTTGGGATCTAGGCAGTATTTTGTTACTGTTGCTGTTTGTTTGTTTTGGTACTGAGGATTGAACCCAGGGGTGTTCTACCACTGAGCTCCATCTCCAGTCCTATTTTAATTTTACTTTGACACAGAGTCTTGCTAGGTTGAAGAGGTTGGTCTTGAACTTGGGATCTTCCTGTCTCAAATTCCCAAGTCACTGGGATTATAGGTGTGCAGCCCTGCCTGGTTTAAGCAATGTTTCTCAAAATTAAATAAAAATTAAAATAAAAAGAAGTTCTGTTTAGAGTACCAAAGGCCATGACCCAATATAGGTAGGAAAAAAAGCGTAAAGAAAGTTTAGGGTTATCAGTTCTGTGGTTGCTCTGTATGGTTCAGAAACTGTAGTGGGAACAGTTGAATTTGAGATCCTTAAATGTAATGAAAACAATAGGATCCAGGATTTTACAGTCCTGGCTGAGCTCTTCATCACCATAGACAAGACAGGCATCATTAACAGGATGACAACAAAGTCAAAGCCATAAGAATAGCCTGGTTCACAAGAGACAGAAGATGCTGGCTAGACGATCACATTGTCCCTAGAAAAGAAGTGCATGGGCACTCTACTAAATTCATTCTTGGTCTGGATAAGCACATGAATTCCAGGGTGAATTAACTGAAGTCTAACTTGAATCGCCAAGAGAGAATCACAACTCTACAAGCTATTCCCACATGTGAGCCAACTGACAAACATACAACACATTGAATGAAACCGAGGCCAGATCCCATCGAGAAAAAGATCTGCTACCTTTTCCAAAATTATAGTGTTCCTATTTCTCCAAGCCCTCCCCAAAGGGATCTGAAGCAGTTTGCCAAGTTGACTGTGCATTGAGTAATGTGAAGTGATTTCATTTGGTGGCTTTCTAGACAATTATTGAAATGACACTAATATCTTATGATCCAAAACATCCCTGTGATCCTCCGGTCAGAGTAAGAACTTGTGGAGGTCAGGTGATGACTGGAGTTTTAGCTCAGGTACATCTCATAGTGAGCTGTGGATCCCCGAACCCATCCTGTGGTTATTTCCTCTATTCCAGAAAATCAAATTATAATAGACATATCAATGAGCAGAATTCCCCATACTGGAATAATTCTGCTTTTCCAATCACAAAGCATGCCCCTTGTCTTCTCTAGCAAAGAGAAGATTCTTATTTTATTATTTATTTTTTTGTTTGTATGGATTTTGAATTTGCTAAGGACCATTCCCACTGTTGCCTTCTCTATTTAATAGCACACAAAGGTATTATGGGAAATGGTCCATGAGGAAACTTAAAAACGTATTTCACCTTAAAAGGACACAAAAATAAGAATGATGCAATACATGTTTCTGCAACAAATAAGAACTCAGTTTATATTCAACAAATATAAATATTACACACATCAAAGCATTAAAGATATATATATATGTGTGTGTGTGTGTGTGTGTGTGTATACACACACACAGAGCTGTATGCTATATATCAACATCTCAGTTGACACAGTACTAAGTACATGATGGTGGTCCATTGGATTACATTCCCCAGTGACAGTTTAGCAATCTTAGTTTATTTAAGTGCATTCTACGATGCTCACACAGTGATGAAATGAGAAATCTCCATTAAGAAGCATTTCTCAGAACACATCCCTGTTTTTAAGCCATGAATGACTGTGTGTGTATGCTACAGAATTATCAGTTCTTGAAGTTAGTTATTAACTTTTTAATCCATAAGGGTTGTTCCATATATTGTTGAAAATCACTATTTGAGATCCATAAACATTTGAGGCATTAAAACTTCCTTCACTTGTTAAGAAAATGAACTGAAAGAGCAATATTTGATGAGATTGAGAACTTATAAGTTGTTTCTATAACCCATTTCATTTCCAGAGTTAGTACCAATAAAAGAATTATAATGCTGCTTTCTGAGAAAGGTGAATAAAATGTTCAACCAAGGGACTATTTTACAAATCTCGAGGTATTATTAAATATTACTGTTGGATACCCAAACTGAATTACAGATCAGAGAAGGGACTGAAAGGTCAGGTTTATTATTCACCTCAGTTAAAATGTAACCACAATACTTGTTTCTACATCAGGGAGGATTGTAAGCATCTATATAACTAGTAATAACAATGAAAATAATACAGCCACATCAAATTTTGCATTTTTCAGTAGATAGTTGGGCATATAGTTAATAATCATTTATATTTACACTAACTCTTTTAAGAAGGAGTTCAGAGTGGTTTTTCAAATAATACCTCATTAATCATTTCAGCAAGTTACTTGGAAAGTTATTATCCCAGTTCAATAGATAGAAAAATTATATCAGAGAAAGGTCAGATATATATTTACTTGTCCAATACTAGAGAAGTAAAGTGATTCAGTTTCAAATATGAGACCTCTCTTTCACCCTTGATCCAACCATTGGACCAATGTAATATCAGTCCATGTTGTGGTTAGACCATCAACCTGAAGGGCTTCAAGGCTGACCTCTCTGCTATTACTTTTACAGATCTATAAACACAGAAGAGAATATCAATTTTTCATCTAAGGTAACCAAAAAAAACTTAGATATAATTGTTTTTTTTTTCCATTTTTTCCTAGTCTTTTAGAAATACTTGATGATTATTGGTGTCAATATAAATTTATAAATATCAAATATTTCAGTAGTGAGATGCATCATGATCAAAATGAAGATGTAATAAACGAGTGATATAGTTAGGGATTCATTTGAACATAAATGTATTTCATACATTTATTGAATTATTAAAAGAAATTTAAAAATCACCTTTAAATAATTCTCAACACCTAAATTATGTAGATGTCGAGGAGTAGAAGAAAGAACCAATGAGTCAGTAAGTGTGACTTGAAGGAGGAAGGAAAAATTGAAAAAGAAAGTATTGAATTTATACCCAGACTATTTCTGCTAGTTTGTTTTAATACTATCTGTGCAATTTCATTGCTTTATAAAATGACATTTATTTTTAAAAGAAGGTAGCTAAACAATTGTTAATCCTTTAAAGTAAAAATATAGAGTTCAGATGAATTAAGTATTATAACCTTTTCAGAACAAAACCTTCTCAAGCATGTTTTTCTCCTTCTCTGTATCATTTGTTATTCCAAAATTAGTGTCCACGTGGTTTTCCTTTTACTATAAAATTTTCCGAATAGAATTAATTCATAACTCTATGTATTCCTATTTTGAAATATAGTTTTTCTTTTCCTAGATCCTAAAGAAAGAACAACTTCTCTTAACCTATCAATATTCAACTTAGTTTGTAGGCTGTGAAACAAGTAAGCTTTTAAAATAAATATTCAAATATAAAAAAATCGTTTCCATTGTTAAGTTCCATGAAAATTTGAAGATTCTAATAATTAACAGATTAGATAAAAATTAAAATTATACATGTGTGCTAGAGGTTTTGAAGCTGAAACTTCTCTTTTGAACTTACAATTTTATTTTAAAACTTGACTAAAATATGTACTGTAACTTATTTTTATTAGGAAAAAAATGTGTTTTCAATATATAAGGCAAGGAATAAGATGATCTTTCTTGCTGGATTTAATGAATAAGTCTTTGCCCCTATCTTTGAAGTGTGAAAATTCAGTAAAAATTGGAAAACTGGGGTAAAGCAGAAAATACCACCTTCCAAGAGATGGTAGTAAGGAGATCCCAAATTTCTGAAAAAGACTGAACTGAGGCAATGACAGAGGCAACAAGAAGGGTTTTTTTATGACTTTAAATTCCCTTTTTTTGTATCTATCCAGAATGTTGGCTTTGGACACAAATCCTATAAACTGGAAAAGTTAGGATAGAACTAGGTTTATTCAAAAGTGAAATGTGTGTTACTCTACTGTTTTTATATAATATATATTTCAGCATTTTATAAATAATTACATATGATATATGGGTATTTAATTGTATGTAACTCATTAAATGCAATAATATTTTAGTTACTTTTATATTTGTGTTGAACAGAATCATTTCTGTTCAACACAAAAAGATATTAGGATAATTCATTTTCACGAGCAAACAACATTTCTAAATACCACAACCTTAGTTATGTATTTTTTTATTGTTTGATTTGATAAGTCATGCTTCTTCATAATTTTTGTACAAGATATGTCTGAAGATTTTTAAATTTTCCCCATTTTTTCTACCTTTTCTTAATGTGTATAAGGCTTTTCTTTCATTTCACTTGCAAACCTTGTATTTATAAATATTACAATATAGTTGATGAAGTCACATATTTTATTTTTTGAATGGACTCATCTTGTATTTATCTAGACATTAATTTCTTTTGGCAGTATTTAAACCCTAGAGCAGGAGTTTAAATATATAGGCTTTGTACATGTCTAGCAGTAGTCAGCAGATATTCATTAAAAATCAGTGGTTTTGATACTATAGGAAATACTGTGTTTTACCCAACTTTCCTCAGCTCACAGTTAAAATTTTAATGGCTTATGGAGTGCAATAGAAAAATAGCCCCATAATTTCTTTTCCCTTTTAAGAATATTGAGATTTTTATTAAACTGACTCCATGAATGATGGGTCTTCTGGTTCTATAAAAAGCAATTTTAATTTTTAAAGCATATTCAACAGTACTTCATGCTTTTCACTGATCAAAAGACTACTGACTTTTCAAAACTTCTAGTATCTTGTGATACACATGTTGCCACTCTTTCACATTGATTTAGTGAATCATGATAAACTGATGAAAACTCAGATGAGTCACCAAGTTCCAATGATAATATGACTGAGCAACTTCTAAAGTTTAAAACTGTCTGTAAATGCAATTCTTGAGAAGAACTAAGAATGATCAGATTTTATTGAGTGTAGAAAAGTCTCACAAATTGAAGTTCTATAATCATGTGGAGATTATGAGTTTTTTTTTTTTTTCAAAGCCATATATTCCTAAAATGGTAGTCAGACTTCACAGTTTGGAGTCTTTAGACAGCGCCCAATTATTCCAACTTTGCCCGCGAGATGCAAATTCCAGCTAATTCTAGAAAAATAATTGAACCAGTTTCAGTCAGTATAAAAATCTTTCCTAATTTAGCCATGTCAGACCTTTTTTGGCAGCTGTCATTCTTCACCACTACCATTTGCAAATTTTAATGAAAATGCTATTGAAAAAGAGATTTTAATTGGATCAAATTCTGACAGTCAATTTTTTTAAAAAGCAGTTATAGCTTTAAGTGCTTTCCCAAGAACTAGCTCCTTGGCAGAATGTAAGAGAGAAGTATTCGTGAGCACATCCACATGTGCTCATGCATTTGTGTATGCGTGTTACATATTCCAGGAAACATGGATACAGTACACGACTCTTGACCTGAACACACCAATTTTTAATAACTCAAGAAGTTATTTTTTATTCTTATCAGCAAATTAACATAAATAGCTCATTTTCCCTTAATATCTCATCTTGCTTTTTTAGTCCTGAAAATGATATTGAAATTTTACAAGATTTACTAATCTAAGGATTGCTTTGGGTTGGGAAATACAGTGCTAATCTTCAATACACTCATTTGAGTGACGGGTCAAAGAGAAATTAAGTAACTAACCCAAAGTCACATCAACAATGACAATATGAAGGATAGACACTAATTTACTACCATAAATGATTTTTAAAAGAATTTTAGACTATGAAGATGAAAGATACTATTTAAGATAATAAAATGTTTAACCTAAGAAATATAATCCTAACTAACAAATCCTGGTATTTTGTAGCCCAATATGTTTTTTTAAAAACTAATATTTCAAAAGGTTCAAAGTGGACATTAATTCTAATGAAAAAATATTAATATTTCTTTGTCCTCTTGTGTCCCCTGCTCCAATTACATATGTGCATATAAATACAAACTCACATATAAATCACACATCTGCGTACATATAAATATATCCTATGTGAATATATATAGTTTCAATTGTAACATTCTATTGTGATACAGTATTCAGCCACCTAAATAAAGTTCATTTTCTGTAGCTTTTTATTGATAAACTCTTAGTTAAATTCAATACTGGATCTGCTTCACTCAGAATCCTCTTTTAACACAGAACTTGCCTTAGCGTCCTTGGGAATCCATTAAGGACACTGTAAAATGACAACTTCTAAAGTGTCTAAAGAAGTCAATAGTACAATGAAATCAATAATTTAAACTTGATTTAATGCCTTCAATAAACAGAAGTGTATATTGGCCTATACCACCCACTGCAGTAGTGAAAGAAGTACCTGAAGTTCAAACCTGTCAACAGATATGTTCTTTTATCATGCTTACTTTAAAGAATGAAATCAAAGTGTCAAATATTTGGAAAATATATACCTAAATTATCATCTCTACTGCCATTTTTTAATAGCAGTATTATGGAAAAATAAAATATTACATTTCAATTATTGAATGTCTAGAGACTACTTTCATTTAACATTTCACCATTTGTACTTTTTTTTAAACATAAAAAAACCTAGAAACATCTTTTGTCCTCTATTCACACTAGCTAATTTTATAAATGTATTGTTATATTCAGTTGATAAAACAAATCCTAGAAGAATCAGGTAGTCAAAATTTCATTCTTCACAATGTCTAAGGAAAAGTTTGGTGTACAGATTGTCGTAACTTCATAATCTATGAATTTTTTTTTAAAGAGAGAGTGAGAGAGGAGAGAGAGAGATAGAGAAATTTTTTTTAATATTTAATTTTTAGTTCTCGGCGGACACAACATCTTTGTTGGTATGTGGTGCTGAGGATCGAACCCGGGCTGCACGCACGCCAGGCGAGCGCGCTACGGCTTAAGCCACATCCCCAGCCCCTCTATGAAAATGTTAATGAGATAAATATAATAATGATTATAAGTTCATAATCTATTTTCAAAAGTAAATATTTCAATTTTCTCAATTTTTCAATAACCCACCTGAGTTTTAAGCAAAGGGGTATCCTCTGGGCTTTCAGTTTTCTTTTCTGAATACTTACTGAGGACAAATTAAATGATTCAGTTCAACCAAGCACACTGATCCACTCAAAGTATGATGATTGAGATATATGTGTCTCTTGTACTCCTTCCATTAATCATATTAATTATTCATAACTATCTTACTCTATTCCTCTTTTATAGATATGAGAAATTTTACTGCCTAAGTTATTATAAGATTCCTTCTCAATTTATTAGTATGATACATGCATGTGGGCTTTTCAAAATTAAAACTTGCAAAGTTTTATTTATTTATTTTTTTTTTTTTTTAGAATTTATTCATCCTGTCTAACTGAAACTTTATTTTTTTTTATTTTTATTTATTTTTTTTTATTGGTCGTTCATAACATTACATAGTTCTTAATACATCATATTACACGGTTTGATTCAAGTGGATTATGAACTCCCGCTTTTACCCCATATACAAATTGCTGTATCACATCAGTTACCCTTCCATTGATTGACATATTGCCTTTCTAGTGTCTGATGTATTCTGCTGTCTGTCCTATTGTCTACTATCCCCCCTCCCCTCCCCTCCCCTCCCCTCCCCTTTTCTCTCTCTACCCCTTCTACTGTAAATCATTTCTTCCATTTGTATTCTCTTGTCTTACCCCTCCTTTCCTCTTATATGACATTTTGTATAACCCTGAAGATCACCTTCCATTTCCATGCAATTTCCCTTCTCACTCCCTTTCCCTCCCACCTCTCATCCCTGTTTACTGTAAATATTCTTCTCAAGCTCTTCGTCCCTACCCTGTCCTTGTTTACACCACTTATATCAAAGGAGTCATTTGGTATTCTTGCAAAGTTTTAAATAATTACAATTAATCAGTTCGAAAATCGCATGTTATACATATGCAGTTGCTTACAGATGTCATTTGAAAAATAAAATTTGATACCTCTCTCTACTTTTAAAGAAACAGATAAATGAATATTTTAACTATATTTACATTATCATAACTGAATATAAAATTAAGTAGAAAGTAAATTTTCAATTTAATGCAATTTTTTCTTAAAGGCACAATCTTAGAAAATTAGCACTTGTAGCTACAATTTCTAGTAAAATATTTATGTCTTTACTGGGTAGAATTTGGCATTTAAATTAAAAAAAACTACTTGATAAAATTGTATTACAAATAGATTAATTGTTCTTCAGTTACTAAGCTGTTGGTATTTGAAATTTATGAATAATGCTGAGTTCAAATTCAACATATATTTACTCTTCCTAAAATAATTTTAAACTTAGGAAAACCATTCCTCTTTCTTGACTCCATTTTGTAGAAAAGTTTTCTCTCCAGGGATGTTTCTCAATAGGAATAAATTTTTGTTGGGTTGACAAAGAAGTCAGGATAAACTGGGGATTTTGTAATAACCATTTCTTATAATTTGCTTTTCCTTATTTTTTTATCCACATCTAACTGAATACCCTGTCAAAAAGGGAGATAGTTGGCTGTGTTGCTTGCTTTAATATATATATATGTGTTTCAAAACAAGTTAATATTCATCTACATATAGTTTGATGGCACTCCTGTACCTTCCCAAGTGAATGCAATAGGGTTAAACATATAGCCTACCATTTTCCACTTTTTACTGCATGGAGAGTTTGATCTGCCCCAGACCAAACTTTTTGACTCAACAGCATCATTACAATAGTCAATAGAATTATTACTTCTTTAATGCCTTAATAACCCCTTCATTCTCAATAATGCTGGAGCAATTTCACAACCTCATACTCCATCGATGCAATACACAGTAGTACCACAGTTTTTCTTTTTCTTTTTTTTTTTTTCCTCTTTTCCTCTCTTGGTAATGCCTAGGATTTTAAAGGAATAACCTGTGTAATTTAAATGCTGGAACACTTTTAGGACACCTGTTTTTAGGTCCTAATTTTTTTAAGAATCTTTCTTCTTTCTGGTGATTTCACTAGATAAAGATTACCATTCTATTCCAGAAGTTAAGAGTAAATGAATGAATAGACCTGGATTTTCCTTTTCTTTTTTTATGTTACTGTCCTCTAAGAGGAACACAAAATACAAGGAGAACCCAGAATAAAAGAGTACAACTTTGTGTTACTTATATTCACATTGCATTATATCAATGTGGGCCTGCAAGAAAAACATCAAGCTTTGTTAGACTTTTATAGAAATATTTTATTCTCTTTATTTTTAAGGGAAATTGCTTATACAGATTTTTTTTTCAGGGATTTATTATCTGAGATTCCGTTTCTTCTTTTCAATGATACACAAAAAAAGGAGAAAATAGATTCTGTGGAGAACAGTTCAATAGTCAAAATTTTTGTACTGAGTTGGATATTGTTTCAAATTCAGTGCTCTGTCTGAAAACATTTTCAATAGCATTTGTATTTAAGATCATGGAAAAATTAAAGTATATATTATCAAAGAGAAAATCATGTTTTCCAACTGTTATAACTAAGAAAGGGAAAAGTCTTTAAATACTCACTAAAACTCTTTTGAAAAAGAAATCATCTAAAATCAGATACTAAAAGAGCATATTGCCAGAGCACAACCTGTCTTCACTAGTTTATTCCAGCAACAAGGCCTGGGCAGTCAGAGTCTTTGCACATTATGATCAGTTTTACCAAGAAAAGAACAGTTACATCCAGTGTCATTTATTGACAAGTAAGAAGCTTGTGACTACTTTTCTACTCATTAACACAGTCCTATAAGTGATTTTCAAAGTTAAATAATCGAAACTGGGTCTGAATTTATTCTCCTGTATACAGAAATAGCATATCATGAAAAGCATACCTTTGTTCAAGGCTTCTACAGATAGGGAGATACCCAGAACAAGCCTTACTCCTTTTATTTGTAAATATTTGCATCATTTAATTTGGGGTGAGATTAACAAGACCATATGTCATTTTTTGGGGGGGAGGGATGACAGCAAAACTGACAAATAGTTCCTGTTATGCCTGTCATTATGTTATTGCTAAATCATCCACAACATTGTTCCTGATATCAGTTACCAGGACAGAGCCAAAACTGGAACTGAAGTTTCATTCTCATTTCACACAAATAGTCAGCACTTAAAAAAAAAAAAAAAAAAAAAAAAAAAAAAAAAAAAACCTTCAAAAAGTGATCTATGTCCCCAGTAATTTAAAAAATAATAATAAAAAGGGATGGAAGGAAGGAAGGGAGGGAGGGAGGGAGGGAGGGAGGAAGCAAGGAAGGAAGGAAGGAAGGAAGGAAGGAAGGAAGGAAGGAAGGAAGGAAGGAAGGATCCTTAATAGCTTGATACAATTACACAGTAGGCCTCTGACATTCTCTATGCTGGTATAATAACTAAACGGCAAGTGACAGGGCTAGGAGATCCCTGTTGCATGCTTTAATTAAAACTGAAAATTTACAACAAAAATCAACCCTTGGGTAAAGTGCTCTTTGGTTTAAATCTTCTTTGTTACCTCCTGAAATTTTGGTAAGCTTACTTTGTTTTTAAATTAAGCTGGTCCCTCCTTCTTTACTCCATGACAAAAGTCAAATACCAAGAACCAGACATAAGTTTCAGAATGAAAAGAGTTTCAGGTGTGTGTGTGTTTTTAAGTCCAACCCCTGTATACAAACTGTTTAAAAAAAAAAAAAACAGGTGTTTTAACATAATGCTTTATTCCAACTTAATCTCATCCTTGAATGAACTTCCTTCAAGTTTCAACCATTTAAAAAAAAAAAAAAAGCAGTCAATTTCCTGGTGGTTGTAATTTAATTAAGTAACCTTTCACACTGAGCAAAACCCCAAAAGCAAAAGGGTCATTAATCTTTCTAGTGATTAGAGATACCTCTAGAGCTTCAAACATTTACCTCTCCTTCCCCGCAGTAGAAATGCTTTTAGGAGGATCATGGTTCATACCTCACATTCCCTGGAGCCAGAGATGGTATATGTGCAGGGCCCAGATCCATTGACGGATATATCCATGGTCTCAGAGTTTGTAGGCTTGTAGTCCACATAATACTCCTGTAAAGGGGAATTCATTTGTCTTTCAGACTCTCTGGCCTTTTTCCGCCGCCTCTTCATGAGAGAGTGTTGTTGGAGTTGTTTCATGCTGGCTGGATAGCGTTTCCAAGACACATAGATTACCAAGAGGATCATGGCCACTGAGAGAAACAGAGCCACACTCCCTGCGATAATTTTATGAAATGAAACATGCTCATACTCTTGCTCTGTGCCAGGAATCTGGAACCCTGGGGAAGGGCTTGGTGTTTCCAGGGTGGGTTGGCTGGCATCTGGTTTGAAGATGGTAGGTTTCGGGATAACCAGAGGCTTGTGGGGAGTTTGGGGAATCAGGTGTGACCTCTCTGTATTGACCACCTGGACTTCAGAACAGATGTTGTATGTTTCCACAGCATCGCTAACCTTTTCGCCCTGGATGTGCTTAGGTCCTGCACATATCATAGTGCTTTCCTTATTACCTTTGAAATTCTTAAGCCAATAATATAGAGGACAGATGCTCCGACTGCATTCCCACATATTTCCAGACAAGGTAATGGATATTAATGATATCCACGCATTCACAGTTTCCTGTGAGATGTTGGTAAGCTTGTTGGAATCCAAATTCAATTTCTGCAAATTGGGGAGGCATTTAAATGTGCCCGGCTCAATTCCTTGGATGTCATTCCCTGATAAATCCAAGTTGTGTAAGGAACTCCAAGTCCATGTCAAGCCTTGGCTAATTGAGCGAATCCTGTTCCACTGTAAGTAAATGGAACGGAGGTTGAAGAGACGTGGAAAATGAGCAAAGTTGATCTTGGAAAATTGGTTGTGCTCCAAGTGGAGCTCCTTTAATTTCAAAAGGCCAGCAAAAGCATTTCGGGATAGGCTTCTAAGACGATTGTACCCCAAATCCAGAAAGTCAAGATTCCGACAGTCTTGAAAAACTCTTATCGGCACAGTCTTGAGTGAGTTAGACCTCAAGTGCAAAATGATGAGTTTCCGAAGGCCTTTAAATTGTTCAGATTGCAATGTCTGAAGTTTATTGTAGGAGAGGTCCAGATTTCGGAGATTGGGAACTGGGTGAAATGTTTTATTGTGCAGATAGGTAATTTTGTTGGAGCTTAAAATTAATTCTTTGAGTCGACGGATCCCTTGAAATGCATCTTCATCCACTGAGCTAATGTAATTATGGTCGAGATAAAGCCATATAAGCTGGTTAAGGCCGGCAAACTGATTGGATTTGAGCTTCTGTATGCTGTTGAACCTTAATGATAAGCCTTGTGACCCTCCAGAAATGTTCTCAGGGATATCTGCGAAAGCATGAGACTCACAGTACACAATTTTGCCATCACATCTGCAGTTCTTCGGGCAAGCTCTCTGAGCCCCCGTGAGCACAACAAGCAGCAGTGTAGGAAGTAGCACCAGAACCACACTCATGCCTTTCAGCTGCGTAATTAAATGGAAACCTACAATATTAAAAAGAAGACAGATGCACATTGTGAAGCTATTAAAATACATCACCACCAGCTTACTCATATCAGGGGCATTTTGTCTAGTGCAGTAATGGGGCAGTTGATTTAGGAACACATTTAACTAAAGCATCATTTTCTTCAGTGTTGCATATTTGCTGTTTAGGTTTCATTCTTTCTTCCTTGATCTTCAAATCACCACAGAGCTGTAGAACTAAGAAAAGGCTTTCCCAGTTTCAGGAGTTCCTGTGTACGTATCTCAACAGAAAAGCATAGAGCCTTTCTTTTCACTGGAAGCTGAGATTTTAATAATAATAATAATAATAATAATAATAATATTTGGCTAGTTAACTGTGTTGAACAACAGTATCAAAAGGAAATGTACTATTGCAAAAGTGTGACTTGGTAAGCCCAGTACTTGCACATCTTTCCTAGTTGAGCACAGAGCCTGTGATTTAGCAAACGAGCTTCAGGAAGCTGTCAAGGTAATCCAAGTTTGTCCTGCCTGAATTCGTACACTTATTGCGTAATGGGATGGAAAGATAGGAGCTCTGAAAAATGGCATTGGGACTAGCATAGGCAGCCCATGAAGCATAGTGTGAAGACTGATAACAACATGAGATAGTCTGGATTTGTTAATAAGCATATATTGTTGCATACTGTGACTCCAACCCCAGTGACACAAGAGCTAGGAGACAGAAACACTCCTTATCAGACAACACTCCAAAGTTAAGATTGTCAAATTCTTACTAAATAGTTGCATAAAATGCAAAATAATCTTGTGTATATTAGTTTGCTGTTATTTTTCAGAGTTGCTTTTGCAAATTTCAGGGATAAACAAGGAAAGAAAAGGCAGACTCCTCGCCCCCTCCCCACTATCCGGAACTGCTCACATTTCTCACTGACTTTTTTTTTTTCTCCCCTGCCTCCATTAACTTCAGAAAGCCTGCAAAGTTGCAATCTATTGGCACTTATGCTGCATTTCCAAGTCATTGCATGTTAAGGGACTTCTTTCCTCCGTCGACAGTAGATTTATTATTTCTTAACGGTGGAGGAAAAAAAAAAAACTACCGTGTGCTGCAGTTTTTTTTTTCTCTCTCTTTAATATTCATATTTTAACCGAGAGGCATTCAGCCAAACCCTAATCTAAAAACCTTCCTTCTTCTCAGTTAAGTTTCTTTTTCTTTCTTTTTTTTTTTTAATTTAAAACTCGATCTTGCTCTGTCCTTTTGCCAGCTACAGACTCATTGAAATACATTCCAGCTCTCCCAGACAGTAGGAAGGGGGGGGGGGATAAAGCCAGTCACACTTGAAAAAATAAGACTGGCAAATGACTGCTGGAAATTTGGAAGCTGTGTTCAGGATACAGCTTCAAAGATAAAACAAGCCCTTGTGCAACCTTTGATAAAGTCAGGACCCCACCCCTACACACACACACAGTAAAGTGTTAACAATCTTCCTGACAGCAACCAGAAATACAAGCGTGGCTAATATTAACAAGGAACAGAGGCAAACACAATATTTATCTCCTGCTCAATTCCCAAGCTGTGGATACGCAGGCAGCAGAGACGGTCTTAAAGACATTTCTCTAGAGTCTGTTTAAGTCCGCGTTATGCATTTATGGATTAAACAAAAAAAAAAAAAAACACTGCAAAAAGGAAAATGATCTAAAAATATAATACCAACTCTAGTGAGTCAACTGGGAAACTCAAGGCTGCCGCTTTTTGCCTGTTTCCACGTCTTTTATCAGCTAATGCCAGGACGGAGGCTAGGAAAGCAAGAGGATCAGCTTTGCTAAGAAGGAAACAACAAAAGTTCACTTACCCATCCTTTGTCATCCAAAAACGTTTCCCCCCTCTCTCAGCTTTCTTCTTATTTGGTCTCTCGTGCTGAAATCACCACCACCTTCATGACACAGTGCGGCTGTCATTCACACCATTCTGATCCCGCATGTGAGCTAGTAGCCCCATACAAACTTCCCCGGAGAAGACAGGCAAAAAAAATATGTATATACATATATATTTAAAAAAAAATCAGCACGGGGTGGGATGAAGGGGCAGGGAGGAGGAAGCCGTTGGGGGGGTGGGTAAGGGGGGAGGGCCTCTAGGCTCTGAGGACCATTGTGTAATTCACCAGAGACCCATCAGCAGTAATTGGCAATCTGTGCAAAAGAGCTACAGCCCCATCTCGGAGGTAACCAACTTCTCTGTGAAAAGAGAGGAAAAAAATAAAATCTTCAGAATACCTGGCATTCCTTATTGTGCTGGCTTTTGCCATTCCCAGATAAAGCCATTCATCCTCTGGATTTTCAGTTCTTGAAGCAAGCAGGCCTCCTGTGCTGTATGAGACCCCAGTTTAAAAGCTATGCAGGCTAGGTTTATCCATTTAGCTGGTCAGGTTTAAAGTGTTTTGTAGCTGTGCTGAGAGGCAGCCCTTGTCTAATTCAGAAGGCTTTCCAGAGACTGATGATGCTCAGAGCTTGTTGGTGCTAATGCTTGAGTTTGTGATACACTGAGTGCCCTCCGCTGGAGAAAACAGATTGCACATTAAAGACAGGAACAAGTGAGCTTGTCAGTGGTGTGCAGCCTTCCCTTGCTCAGAAAGGGAAATTAAAGGCACAGGATCGTTTCCCCCCCACACTCTCCAATAATATAAATTATGAAAGATTTATGCCAAATGGTTCCTTCTAGTGACTGCAAATATTAAGTAAAATACTGCTCCTCTAAATATGACACAATACTTATTAATTACAAAGTTGTCTTGACCCCAATTTTTTTTTTCTTCACGTCACAGGTGATTTATCATCTTTTTTTTTCAATGACAGATAAATTTGAGTTTTATTTAATATTGCCGTTGGTTTATAATTATTTACACTTTTAAACTAACCATATAAGGAAGCATTCTTACTGCAGTGGGGGGAGACGCAATTTGATAGATTGTAAAGATAGTTACATTTAAAAAATTAAGTCTAATCAAAAGTTCTCAGCTTTCAACAATATAACATACATTTTCCAATTTTGTGCATTTTATTGAGCAGTCTAGAATGGGACTTGGTAAAAGTTTATAGTTTTTAGTTTCAAGGCAATTGTCCTGTACACTATGTTACCATGAATGAAGGTTAAGTAAGAGACTAAAACGTTGGACAAGGGTACAATTTCAGCTCAGAATCTTTAGTGCACTTCCCTTAAACTCATCCACATTGATAATGCACGTTTTTCTTATGCAAGTGTTTTACTGTAATGTGCAATACCAGTGAAACAAAAGCACTTCCATCCTGTATTATTATGGTATTTCTCTAAAAGTTCTAGAAATCCTCAGAATGAAGACTGAATAAATCGTAAACTATGAGATAGATAACTTAAAAAAAATCTATGCTTTTCTTAAAATTCTAATAAATATTAAAACCCTAATAATATAATGCATCATCTGCATTTTGTTCCCCACTCTTACTACTTTATTACATAATTCTCTGGGGGATAACAACTTTTTCAAATGATCCAAGAGAATGAACCAATGGAATGCAGAAGAGAGACTATTAAGTATGATTGCTAACCTAATTCAGCAGATATGAGAACTTTAAATGAATTTTACATAAGCATCTAGAATTTCTGTGGATTATTGCAAATGAATATTTTTAGAAATAGCTTGTTTTAGATTATTTGCCAAAATATTAATAATTAAAAGAGGCTTATCATAGGAATAACACATAATTTGACTGAGATTAATGAGTAGGCAGTCACAGGCAATTGTCTAATTACTAAGATTTCTCCAGGAACAGAAAGGGATAATATGTCCCTCAAATATATCCTTTTCCCATTAACTGATACCTGAATTTCTATTTTAGAAATGTGTGCCTTTGGCTTAAGGCTTAATACCTATTAAAATGCAAATACACACCACAAGAGGCAATATTATTGTGGTTACTGAAAGGAAATAAATCAATATAAATGATACACATACAATTTGTTCAAAGTACTGCAGTTAACATAGAAACAAATTCCACCCAAGTATTCAATAGTAGATGATTGATTAGTTAAGCAAAAAATAATATATTCATAAAAAGGAATGCATACTGCCATTAAAATTACAATATAGTTTTGAACTGGCCAACAGAAAAGTATGACCACCATGTCGAATGTAAGGAGACCAGGGACAGAGAACTCCAGTAACCACAAGATGAAGAGAGTCTAGCTATTTATGTCCATATTTTCATTTACATGGGGGCAAAATAAAATGCTGAGAGATGATTTTTCTAGAAAGCTTAACCAGGATATATTTGACTTTGCCTGTTAAAAATACTTTGTCTGTTTTTTCTAATTTCTAATTATAACAAATATTGTATGCACGATATTTTTTCTATCCATGTGTAAATTTTCTTTTTTTTAATATTTCAATTTATTTAAAAAAATAAATTACAGCAGATTGCATTACAATTCTTATTACACATAAACAACACAATTTTTCATATCTCTGGTTGTATATAAAGTATGTTGACACCAATTCCTGTACATGTATTTTGGATAATGATGTCCATTACATTCCACCATCCTTGCTAATCCTCTGCCCCCTCCCTTTTCCTCCCACCCCTCTGCCCTATCTAGAATTCATCTATTTCTCCCATGTTCTCCCTTCCTACCCCACTATGAGTCAGCCTCCTTATATCAGAGAATACATTTGGTTGTTTTTGGGGGATTGGCTAAGTTCACTTAGCATTATCTTCTCCAAGGCCATCCATTTACCTGCAAATGCCATGATTTTGTTCTCTTTTATTTCTGAGTAAAGTTCCATTGTGTATATATATATACCACATTTTTTTTATCCATTCATCCACTGAAGGGCATGTAGGTTGGCTATTGAGATATGAGAATAGCTTTTAGAGTATATCACAAAATCTTGAAGATGACAACTTTGTTTATAGTGTAATAATGGGGTTAAAATGCAAGTTTTGTGTAAGATATCAAGAAAAAGACTGAATCACATTGTAGACAGTAGTAAAATAGTGATATTGCCAATGGAATGTGTCTTATGCTACCCTATTCTAGACTAGTTCTACTATGCAAATTGACCCTGCTAAAGATATTCTTTGTTTTTTTTCCCTTTGATCCACATTTTGTCAGCCTTTAAGTGACTGGGACACTAACTGCAACCATCAGTTATTGCAGGAAATGGAACTAAAAAAACATTTGTCCCAGGACCTCCTAATCCATAATCTTTAGTTTTTCAAAATCTGGAATATCTGATACTCTTCAAATAACATCAAAGTTCAGGCCCAGGATTTGCTAATCCTGTTATTTAATTAAAAGTAGACTAATGTTCAATTTGTGGGGAAATATGTGCTTGTTTAAAGAATTGTGGGGAAAAAAACAAAGAGGTATGGGGACTGGCTAAGAAGATAATGATCAATTATTATCACACTGGCAGAAAAGAAAGGAAAACATGCCCTGAGTGATGGAAGAAGGTTCCTGAATCTGAATGCCACCCTTGGCATGAAGTCTTCCCATTATCTCATTACCAGCCTTCCTTCTCTTTAAAAGCCACTTTGAGCAGTTGAGTTTTCTAAGATGACCTTTGTTTGGAAAGAAAGCATTAGGTAGATAGTCAGCCAGGAGCAGGTGCATAGGGAGAGGACAATGAAGGACAGTAATTTACAAGGAGGACATCAGACATATCCATCAAAGAAAGTCCATAAATCAGAACTTTAGATAGCAGAAAACTTGATCAAAAGAGACAAATATCTGGAAAATGTGAATTGGAATGTCAAACCTCCCCCAGTAGAGTTCATTATAACCCCTTAAGGAAACTATCATTTCAAGACCATGTCACAATTACCAGAGGCACCTCTTGTGAGGTCATGAGAACCCTCACAATGAAAATTTGCTAAGGGATATACAAAGAGCAATAAAACACTTAAAGGGATATGAGAAACTAGGGCAAGAACAGAGGGACCCCAATTCCTTTATAAACCCAGACTCTGTGTAAGAACTACATCATTGTCTCAGAGACATCTATTCAGTGCATGCACAATGTGCTTATCTCACTTTCTCTCTACTAAATTTGTGCTTGTTTCTCTGTGCTATCCATTTGAATGCCTTGCTGCAGGATCACAGGAACCAGTTGCTGAGGTCATTTCAGCTCTGTGGGTTTTCTTTATAAAGATAGCACCCTGCCACCTTCCTCCCAACCCTCCTTTCCATCTATTGGCTTTTGAATGACAAAGAGAGGGTTTTGAGTCTGATAATACTAGATAGTATGCATAACTTTATACAGAAAGTAGACCTAAATCAGTTTCAGATGTCTTGAGCACACTGTAAGGATAGAGTTAGGTAAACAGAACTGATAGTGGCAGAGATTTTGTCTGGAAAGTTTGTTTGAAAAAAGCTGTCCTGGTATGACTTTTGTCCACATGTCACCTGTACACAACACACACACACACACACACACACACACACACACACACACACACAATCCCTTAACCCAAGGGAAAGCAGCAGGTATGTCAGCTTCTTCTGCCTAAGTGTACATACAGGGGCTTCCACAGGCTCTTTGAGAAGCCTGTATGTGTTTCCAACAGTGAGTCCAGCAGCCAGAAAGAGTGTCTGATGCCTGTTGGGACAATCCAAAAGAAAATAAATGGGTTCTCCAGAACAAAGGAAAGTGAGTGTTGTATTGGAATTGGCTTTCACTTTCAGAATTTTTTTTTGGATAAATATATGTACATATGTTTTCCATGGAAGAGAAGAGGGCTGTGTGGGAGGTCAGCTTGGAGCCATTTTAAATCCTGACAAGACTCCCCAGCAGGAAGAGTCTGTGATTGCAATGCCAAAGCAAACACTAAACACAAACAGAAAGCAATCAAGGGTGGAAAGGCACCAGAAAGATGTAGAAAAATGTGTCATCTTTGGCCATTATTGTTAATGGTGGTGTTACACGTCTATCAGAGAATATGTTAAAAACAAAACAAAACAAAAATAAACAACTCTCAACATCTCACTCTGGGCTCAGAGATCTCATAAATTCTTTTTACAATAGTTTCAATCAGCCCAGAAGTTTCATGGGAAGGTCAGAAATAGTAGTTAGTATGTGTGGAGGTGATGAGCAAGAATGAGAGAAGCCAGCTATACTTTTTCCTTTTTCCTTGGTAGCACAGTCCCACCTGCAACTGGTCCTACTGAGGACTAGGGGTAAAACAATTAGGATTCATATAAAGTATAAAGTTGACTAATATAGTGGACCGAAAACTTGCATTTACTGATTTGACAATTTATAAACTAAGGAAATAATATAGTTTTTGTTACCTCAAAGAGAATTCAGTGACCTGACTTTGGTAACTTGAAATTGACCATAATGAGAGTATTTATAATATTGAAATCAGCAAATATGTAATTTATTATATTGTTATGTTTTCAGACTTGAGAAGACAATCAGGAAGAATTAATAACAGACTCAACTAAAAAGTGTACTGTGTCTGTAGCTATTTAATTGCAAATATTAAAAAAAATGGAGAAATAGTTTTTCAATATTTGAAAGCTCTCTGCTGGTTGAACAAACAAGTCATTCATGTCATCAACAAACAAATGAAGTTTCAACCTGTGTCTACATCATGTTACTTTTGTCTCATTAACATAAAAATATCAGACAATACTCTTGTTGTAGTTATACTTAGAGACCCAGTGGGTAAACATTTACTAGCACACCACTGAATATAAGGTTTATATATGTATTACTCCAAATTTTAAGTAGTTTTAACAAATACATGCAGATGATGCACTGTTTTGAAGAATCTACCTCTATTCTCAGACTAAATGTAGTATTTAGTGAAAAACAAATCCACCAAAATACTTACTACATGTGTTCAATATGTGACTCTTTTTCAACTCTGACATTTCATGCTTACATTTTACTTTTTATTAAACACCTGAAATATCAAGACCATTCAAATAAATCTGTGTTTCTAAAATTTTAGTAATACTTTGGTAGCATCATGGTAGATTTCTGTTTTAAACTTCAACATATTACACCTAACATCTGCCAAATTACAGATCCTCCATAAAATGTTTTAAAGTGAATGAGTCAATTATTTAATCAAGTAAGTTGGAAACCATCATTCAATCAATTGATCAAGTAAACAGTCATTATTATTGTAATCAATGGCATCTTCAATTCCTTCAATACTTTCTTTCCTAAGATAGTATTAGTTCTCCCCAATTAAAGACTAAAGTTCTGTGTCAACAAATCTGAAATGATAAGTGAAATAAATCTCAAACTAAAAATAAAATGAAAAATTATGTTTTTTTCTTATGTAAATGAAGATTCCATACTCAATATAGCTTGATCTAGTGAGGAAGTCTATTATGGTAAAGTTTGAGAATTCTATGATTAGTGTGAGGAACAGTTTCAAAATTATAATAATAATAAGGGCTAGTGTAGAATGGTGGTACATACCTGTAATATCAGTGACTTGGGAGGCTGAAACAGGAGGATCATAATGTCAACACCAGCCTCAGTAACTTAGCAAAACCCTGTCTCAAAATAAAATAATAACAACAACAACAAAAGACTGGGGATATACTTCAGTGATAAAGCATCCAAATCCTATACCTAATACTGCAAAACAAACAAACAACAACAACAACAACAACAAAAACATGGACCAAAGTTAGACGAAATACAAATGTGTACATACATAAAAAGTATAAATAATCTTTAAAAAGTGACTGTCCTGCCAGGGCCATACCCTGTGTGAAACATGTAAATAATTCTCATCCATGGACTATGAGCAGAATTGAAGTATATCATTAAGAAGCAAGGCAGTTAGAAAGAGTCTCCTTCTTTCTCTGGCCAAGCTGAGGAATTTATAGCCATCCTAAACTACTAGATTTCAATGGATTATTTATGTTAAGAGTAAAAATGGGATAATGGATAATAATGGACAGTGGTAGAGAAAGCCATATGTATATATCTGTGCAAATACATAGATATGCACATATATGTATACATCATACAAATAAATTACAAACCAACCAAACATAAACAAGTATGTTAGAGAACAAAAACAAGGGGGACAAAAAAGCATAACAATCTCCAGTGCCCTTCTTTTCTTTTTACTCAGCCCTGGTATTATGTCTACATGGTGCCTCTTCTTTCTTTGCTTTCCACACTCAAAATTTTTCCCATTCTGCTTTACTAAATGTCCCTGAACCTCCTCACCTCAGTCTTCAAATGGTAAATGAACATGCTTAATACTTTTTTTGGCTGGCTCCACCCCACAGATAAACATACACTGAAATCCAAATCACATTCATATGTTTAGAAATAATTTAAGACACATTTAATTAAGTACATAATTCAAATTCAACAGAAAGAGGAGTCTCAACTCATTTTTGCAAAATGAATGCCCTTTACACCTTTTCAATTTATTTGCCATAATTTATTAACTTCTCCTTGCTAGTAGCAGTAATAGTTATCTCATTAAAAATTTGAAGAAAACTAAACTCTTATTCGTATTTAGCTGCATTTTAGGATACTAATATTCATACTCAAAATCTGTAATCTCCAATTATATTTTAATTAAGACAATGTTCGTATTGTTAATGTAGTCAAAACAAAAACTACTGAAATACAGACACATAAAATTGATTCTGTGTCTCATTTTCTCAATCAATATATTAACCTATCAATGAAAAATTAATCACATAGGCTAGGATATTAATAAACTGATAATGATAGTATACTTGTGATAAATATTCCATAACTAAATAGGTCATGGTGGGTGGAAATCAGAAGCAAAAACAACAAAATCAAAAATAATTATATAATTTTGAGGTTATGAAAAATGGATGTTATGAAAGAGAGGGCAAAGAGAATGCTATGAAACAATAGTGAGAAGTAATCTGTATCAATATAGTGGGACAAAAGTCTTTGAAAACTCACATTTTTTAAGGGCTTTCATATAAATGACTTTCCTACATTTGTGGACTGAAAATTTACCAGTGTTTGTGTGACCTACAGGATGACCAGGTGTGAAACAGGGAAAAAAAAATTTTTTCGAAGTGTATAGCAGAGAAAATAATGAGAGAGATGACTTGTTGGTGGGATCAAAGAAAAAAAACAGACTGTAGAAATAGACTCCCAGATGATTAATAAATGGAGTTATCAGAAAGATCTGAAAATAACTCTTACTATTATGACAAAAATAATAGACTACAATATGGAGAATTTCAGCAGAGAAGTAAAATATGAAAACAAGAATCAGATCAAAATTCTAGGCCTACAAACACAGTAATTGAAATCCATTACTCCAAAGACAGATTTAGATGGAAATGAGAGAAAGCCAATAGAATTAATTAATAAACCAGATAGAACAATAGAGTATAAAATGTAGTTTAGTGATTTTAATATGCATATATAAACATATATTTTCACCATCATGCACAGAAATAAATATATTTCATTGAATGGAGAACACTTTTTATAAAGCAATACTTTCTCTGATGTTTTTATGCTTTAGCTTTATTTAATAACATACTGAGAACTATGAATTTAAACAATCTCTCAGTGTATGTAAATCTAAATGATTATATGAATACACAGATATAGAATCTACAGTTAAGATAATCAGCTTTCTAAAAATCTCACAAATACCTAGTATTAGAGCTTTAAATAGAATATCATGCATGGTCAGTGACATCATGTTGTTTACATTATATGGACAATTTTTATTTATCAACAACCAATTCTGGCAGAAAATTTTTTACCAAGAGAGAACTTTAGCATGATAATATGGAATTATATTCTTATATAAAATAAAATAATATTATACAAGATTGTATACTACAATGAGCAAACCATAATAAATGATATACCATAATGAATCCCATTTTTATATATAATATAATACACAAAGTAAAATAAAACAAATAATAACAATAATAACAAAAGGGAGATCAATGGAATAGAGCAAGTGGGTCAGAGGAAGGGAGGAGAAAAAGGGTAAGAGAAGGTACAGGGGAATAAGATTGATCAAATTATGTTATACACGTATAAAAATGTGGCATAATAAATTACACTGTTTTGTGTAATTATAACTCACCAATGAAAATGAAAGTCCAAAAAAACAAATCATTAAAATATAGATGTGGCAAATGTAGAATGAATCAATAATCCCCAGTAGGAAAAGAAATAAAGATTAAACCATATACTACTATAGTATTGGATATTATATTTTAAGTTATACTGAAAACACTTTTCTATTTGTTGTCAAACCTATACAGAAAATGGAAATGTATATTAGAACAATTATTTTTGTCATAGCAATGTGTATAACTATTAATAGACACTTTTTAGCCTTTAGTATTCCTATTCCATGATTTTTAAAATATATATATTTTTAGTTGTCAATTAACCTTTATTTTATTTATATGTGGTACTGAAAATCAAACCCAGTGCCTCACACATGCTAGGCAAGGTGCTCTACCACTGAGCCACAACCCCAGCCCTCATTGACTTTTTAAAATAATAGAATAGAATATTCAAATGTATTATTATACTATAGTATTACTAGAAAGATAAAGAAAAAAAATGTCATGAGATAAATTTACAACAAATCACATTTTATTGAAATATGACATATTCATTAATAAAATAGCTGTGCCAACTAAAATAGAAAAGTAACTTTTAAGACAAAGGCAAAAATTGGAAAGCAAAATGGTATTCATCTAATGATTATGACCATGTTAAAAAAAAAATATATATATATATATATTTTTTAAAAAAGAGTAAAAGCAACAGAAAAATATTTGCTGGAGGAATATATAACTATTTGAATACTTTTTCTATGTATAATTTTCTTTCTACATCCCTTTTGAGTAAGGTGGAAAAAATTGTTTTCACCCTAAATTATGACAAATTATAAATTATAAATTCACATTCTTGATTTTATTATAGAGTTATCTAGAATACTTATTTGAATAACTTTAAATGCCTTTTCTCATTTCGTACTCCTTAACTTAGATATCTAGTGAAGGTGGAGAATCTCTTATAGTAGGTATTTTACAATGTAATCTTAATTTTGAATTCAAACCAGGCTGATGAATCTCCTTACCATTTACATATTATGTTTATCTTCTATCAGTAAGGGAATGATAACACAAATTTTTATAATAAAGATACTTTGAGACCTGATTGAATAATTAAAGAAAATATATATTAACAGTAAAAATGTTTGTGCCACTATAATATTTTCGATTAGACTCATGTTTATATAGCAGGTAAAACAATACAGACAATAAGGCTTTTATTTTTTGTATATTGTCTAGATATATCCAGAAATTGTATCTTGTTAATTTTCATCATATTGCAATTATTCATTGATTTTGACTTTTTACAAAGTTGGGGTTAATAAAATCTTCCATAAACAAAAATTTTATAATTATTAATTAGATAGTTATTACCATAATATGATATTGCCTATTTGCACAGTCTTTTATGAGGTACTATACAGAACAATTTTGATTCAAACAGCTCAATCAGGTATTCTTCAGCAAACAATCCATGGAGCCTTAAATAACACCGCAGTCAATATCTTTCTCTCTCTGCCACACTGGTAAAACATTTTTTTTTTTTGAAATGTAAGGAAAACAGTATGTTAGCAAAAAACATGAAAACTGAAGTATCAAGGTTGACATTCTAAGGTGTCATTAGTAGCTCTCTCTCCGCGTGACAAATATTTGCTAGGAAAGCAGGGTTATCAGTGATCCAAAGATATCTGTCTCTGTGAAGCTTGATAATTTAAAAAACATAGCAATGCCTAACTTACATCCCTTATCTAAAAAAATCAGAGATAGCTGGATAATATTAAAGAATAATATAAAATTTCTAAGATTGTCTGATTGTTACATATGTATGTGTATATCTCCTTATTATTGTTTAGGTAAGAAGTATCTCTCAAATATATAGCTCATTTGTGACACAAAGCAAGAATTTTCAAAAGTGAAATGATTCAACCATGAGATGTATAATTTAACCAATAGACTAATCCACACTGATATGGAATAACTGGGTGGTAACTGTAGACAGGTAGGGTGTAACTAGAGGAATTAGGTCACTGTGAGTATGCCTTTGGG
Source organism: Urocitellus parryii (assembly GCF_045843805.1). Lineage (NCBI taxonomy): Eukaryota > Metazoa > Chordata > Mammalia > Rodentia > Sciuridae > Urocitellus > Urocitellus parryii. The sequence continues at coordinate 96,276,807 of NC_135542.1, forward strand.
GTTCATAGTTTGTCTTTGGTGAGCAGAGCTCTTGCTCTGTGCCCTGGTTGCCGTGCCTGGGGGCAGCATTCCTCTGCTACACTCTTCCATTTTGATGGATGGAAGGCCTCACCTTGGGCCCATGAACTGAATCTCTGAAACCACCAGCCAAAATAAAATTTTTCTCCTCTCAGTTTTTTTTTTGACAGGAACTTTGGTCAAAGAGATGAAAAACTAACTAAAACAATCTTCATATCAGTATCCATTTTGGTAAATATATCAACATAGTTGTGTTTATTTAATGCATGTTCAGTTTCTTCTCCAATAGATTTCATAATATTTGACAGAGTCTGTATATATTTTTGAAGTTTTTCCCATCAATTTTACTTGATAGAGAAATGTTTTATATTTCAATTTTATGGAGTAACAATGCTGTTAATCACCAGGCCTGCTCAAGACCTTTAGGCAAATGTGTCTTATATCACTGGTAATACCATCCTGGTGTATGTTTATGATCCAAGCTCAACTAGCAATGTGCAAAATGACCTTAGAAACATTACAGCTTAGCTAATTTTCCTCCTTCTCTCTAAATGAGGGAGGGCATTTTTGAGATTTAAATAGTCTCAGATAAGTCACATACTATGTGAATTATAATAAATATGTTATATCAGAAAATCAAGTAATTGTTATTCTACTTCTAGCTTTCTTGATATTACAAACTTTGAAAAATTTGAATTTATCATGGGTTTTTCCAACAGCTATTAAAAGATCTCTTCACTTCATATGCAATATAAAATAATAATGAAAATGTAAGATAATCACTGTCTAGTAAATTAGAAAACATTAAATTCCTACCTGTCCAGATTGAAGTACATTTATAAGTCAATTCATGACTTTATAAATTTCCCCTAGTTTTTAAAGAAAGAAAGCCTTTCCATAGGAAAAATAAATAAATTTTACATATCCCAAATGTAAACTCTCTTTATTTTCAGTGATATAGGGCACAAATGAAATATAACAACAATTTAAAAGTGGATTTTATCTGTACAGATGTGACAGCTTCAGAGTTAGCATTGAACGTTTTTAGGGTAGTAAGATATATAAATTGATTTACAAGGTCCCCAAATGACTGAGTCATTGTCTTATAAAGCAGACAGCATGAAGTTAGTAATGATCATAGTAAATGAACAAAATAACATACTTTAGTAGCAAAGAGTAGATATCAAAGAGTAGACTTTATTTCACCACACAGGAGCATAAATAACAAGGCAACCTGGACTTAGATGCTTATCATGGTAATTCCTATCTCCTCAGAGTTCAAGGGTTAACACATTATTAGAATGGAAATAAGAACTCTCCAGATATCCCAAAATACATGTCCTATCAGGAAGTAATTCTGAACTAGAAATGCTGATTTCTCATAGACATGTGTGCACATAGACACACAAAATGCACACACTATACACGCATATACTTATAAAAATATTTTGATTGTCTTGTATATTTTTTATTTATCATCAATTATGTCCCAGGAAAATATACATGTGTCTAAATTACTTTTTCCAACTAATATTGTTCACATATAACATCTATAATCGGTCATTGCTGTTAGGAAAGGACCATTATGAAATTTTGATATCACCAGAAATTATGATGGTAAGTTGAAAGAGTGTGCCACCACGAATGATATGATTCTAGGCTTTCAGGCCCTCCAGATCCTATATTTTCCATACTGATTTCACAACTCAGGACTTCACCTTATAAATTGTAATAGTCCACATCTTATAAATTGAAACATATTTAATAAACATAATGGATAAATTGAGTAAGTATTAGTAGATTTAAGGTATATCAACCTGAAAACTCCCAAACTAAGAAATATCTCTGGTGATTATGACTTGTGTTGTAAATTTAAGGGACAGGATTTATTTTAGCAGGTGATATTTAAGAAGAATGGGTGACTGCCCACTTTGAGTACCTCACTTTGGTTATAGGACCTAAGAACTTATTTCAAAGACAAATGGTCTGGGTGGGACATATGCTCAACATAGATGCTAGGACACAAAAGATGGCTTGTTGGAACTATTCAAATGTGTAGTACAACTGAAAAAGAGACCATATGGAAGAGCGGTCTGTCCTCTATGTGCAATAGGCTACAAAATCAGATTTCATAAGCAATCATCATAATAAAATCAATTTGATCCTTTGTGCCAGTCATTCCTCTAAATAGTTTATTTTTTTTACAAACATGTGATATATACTGTTAATATTTTTCTTTTACAGGTGGTAAAACTAGGCACAGATTTTTCAATTTCTCATCATTACACAGACAATATAGGATGAGCCAGCATTATAAGCCAGTCAGTTGGATTCCACAGTCTACACCTTTCACCCTTTCCCAGACTGTACTAGACCAGTTCACCTGAAGGGGTCAGAGAACACATGTAGGGATGTAAATCCCTATACACTATGTAGGTAGATTTTGTCTTGCTTAAGTTTTTCTTTTACACTAAAGTTGTATGGACAATGAAAAACATACAAGTTCACTGAGCATTTAACTCATTCTGAGCCAAGAAAAGAATGGGAGCAATAACCCCTTGAACACTGAGTTTGTGTGGGCTGAGACCAGTTAGTCTTTCCTTCAGGGAGACAATGATGGATGCTGAGCTGCTTCCAAGAACTGACTATAGTTACAGGAACTGGAGAGGATGGCATCATTTATGCAAAATCTGGAGGTACAAGACCAATTGATGGAAGGCTTGTGGGCTGAGGGCTAAGAGAATTTCTACCATAAAAATACATATGTATAGTCACACACATATATATGTCTGTATACACTCAGTCACACACACACACACACACACACACACACACACACACACACACAAATTTAAAACCAAGCAAATGAACTAAAGATAAAATTAAGACTTAGGAGAAACTTCTCTTTTTAATCTCAAATTCAAGAATTCTCTCTCTAGTTACATATAAATTACTTTATAAATGTAATTCATTGAATACAAGATGGACTAGTAAAGGTAAGAATATGGTACTCCATGGCCAAACCTTTACTGAATGTTCATTATTATTTGCTTAGTATTGCATTAGGAATGAGAATACACATAAATACGATATATATTAAAATTTGAAGGAATTCTCTTTCTCAAGGAAATAATTTGTATATTTTATAGCTTTATAGATTAAGATCACTTTAAAAAACCTACAAAGGAGTGTGATAGACAAAGTATTGAAAGTGTAGAATATGAATGTCATGAATTACCCTGTGGCTCATGCAACTTTTGACAGAGAACAAATTTGTAAGGCTAGAAGCCATTTGTCTGTCAACAGAAATGTCAGCAAAACTCTCTTAATGTAAGTCTTCTTGGGCTGCATAACAATTCATTCTTTACTTAGGCTATTCTTTTAGGTCAAATTTTCACTGAAGTAATCACTATGAAGAGGCAACACCTGAGCTTTAATTTGATAAATTTTTAATCAATATCAACTTCTAATTTGAGTCATGAGAAAGTTTTTGCATGATACTGCCTTTTTATATCAATATAGATACATATATTTATGATTATATATATATATATATATATATATATATATAGTATAGAGTATATTTTATATTATTCTACAGAATGGTAGATATTATTTCAATAAGAAATCATTCATCAATATTTTCAGAAATTATATTTATGAGAAGGCTGCTATATTAAGTAACATTTGGCATCTTAATATTCTACCAAGCTTTAGTGAACGAGTACAAATTCCCTTTTTTTAATACTGCGAAAACCTATGGATAAATTACAGAGAAAAAGCACTTTTGAGTCATAACCAATATGTTTCATATTTCCAAAATATTGCATATTTTCAGTGTTTTGTTTTTACCTCCTAATACTTGCACATACATGGCATGATTTCCACTTACAAAATTTGGAAAATGTTCCTCTGAGAAAATGTTGGAACTAATGATTCTATTGGTGATTTGTGAATTGTGCTTGAATGACTCAGTAATTTAAGTGATTTGACTAAATACAACACTTAAATCCTCTTCTTTGAAATAGACTTCACCAATGAGGTCTAAATTATGGGGGAGGTGGCCTTTAAAACAAATACTGGGAGTCTATCGTGAAGATTAGGTTTTTGGTGAGTGTACACTAATACTTTAATAGAAGTTTTCTGCAGATTCACACTATTGACATTCTGGACCAGATAATTCCATAAGGGCTGTTTTGTGCACTGTGCTACTTAGCAACACCCCTACTCTACTCACTAGTTACAAGTAACAGCTCCCCACACCAATTACAGCAAATATATATATATATATATATATATATATATATATATATATATACAAATATTACTACTTATTCTCTGTGGTCAAAATACACTCCATTTCTCCTTCTTATGTACATAAAGAGGACCAAAGAAATTTAGAGGGAACAAAATGGTAGCATCTTAGCATAAGAATTTTTCTAGAAAGGTCTTAGGCACCAGAAACAATATTCAATATAAACTATACTGAAGAATTAAAGTAACTGCGTTTTATGATGATAAAATAATTAGACTAAATGTTTAATAATGTATATAAATTTAAGTCAATCAAGTTCAGGTGAAAATTAATTTACTTAAGTCATACAGGTTAAATAATTTGAGTTTCCTAATAAGGAAAATATAATATTTGCAAACACTATGATTCTTAACAATTTTGTTTGGTCCTAAATTATTAAGCCCTCAAATCCTATCCTAAAATTTTCAAAATTGAACATTGGCCCGATTTTGTTTCTGAAAATGATTGACATTTTGACAATGAATTATTTCTCACATTATCAATGGTTGAATTCTTCAATTACCAATTACTTAAAATGGAAAACTAATTGAGGGAAATATATCTTAAAATAAAAGATATCATTTGACTATTCCAATAAGCACATGGATAGTATTAAAAAGATGAGCAGACACTCATTTAATTATGAGTTCAACTAATCACTCTTCTTGAAATAAGTAAATGCAGTTGCAACAAAATCAGAAACATAGTTTTATTACCACACTTTTAATTAAACATTGTCTTTAAATAAAATGATACTAAAGAAGACTCACATTTACCAGCACAAACTCCATTCTATTCGTATACTGTAGAAATTATCATTTATATTGAAGATCAGTCTAGAGTTAGTTAATTGTGTCTAGAGTGCTATAAAAATAATTCAAACTTGGCAATTCTTAATAAATTTAAACTCTATAATTTGTGGCAGCCTCAGAACAATTCAATAGGCTAAGAAGTAACTTATGCTTATTCCTAATACTATTAGGAAGGAAACATGAGATATGCAGTATTCAGTTACTGCATTAGCATGTACTCCTTTATGCTTTGGAGTAGAAAATGAAACTTCTGGCATTCATGGAAGCCAAGATGTGTCAATTTGTAAATCAAGACAAAATTTACTGATCATGTCTATGATGTATCAAAGACCCCTGATAAGCTTCACACTGTTCTCCCTGTGTGTTGCCTTAGATTTCTCTAAGTAGAACTACTTCTAAAAACAATAAAACATTACAACCACATCAAGCCATTGGAGATTCCTCCAACACACTTTCTGTGGGTTTTCTGTCTATAAGGTACTGACAATGCCTTATAGAACCATTCATTCAAAATGAGACATTAACCCTAAGGCTGCCCTTATCAACATATTCAAATTGAGATTGACAGGTGGGGAAATAATAAATATATCACATGAGCTAAATTTCAAAAGGAAAAACATTGGTTGGTATATTTATTTTTAATTCCTAGTGCCATTTGAGTTCACAAAAGCTTTGTTCTACAATTTTTAAATAAAACTAACACCATTAAAGACCATTTGTCTCTTAAATAATGGAAAGTACTTGTGTTCATTATGGTGCTCTGGATGACACAACTTTAGGTACTTCATGAAGAAAGTCATGGCTAATGTATGGTTATAAAGGATGCATACTTATTAACTTTTCCTTTACCAATATTTGAGTTAGGCTGCACTTCTTCTGAAAATCATTCTTTTTTATGTATTGATTCTTTTTAGATATACATATCAGTAGAATCCATTTTGGTACAATTATGTAAGAATGGAATATATTTTATTCTCTTCAGGAACTCATTCTTCTGGATGCACACTATGGTGAGGTTGGCTGTGTTGTTTTCATATATATACCTAGGAAATCTATGCCAGATTCATTCCTCTGTCTTTCCTTTCCCTATCCTCCTCTTCCTTCCATTCCCTATTTCTAATCTACTGAATTTCTATTATTCCCCCCCCCCCACCCTTTATTATGGGTCAGCTTTCATGTATCAGAGAAAACATTCAAACTTTTGCTGTGGAGGATTGGCTTATTTCACATAGCATGATAGTCTCCAGATCCATCCATTTACTGGCAAAGGCCATAATTCATTCTTCTTTATGCCTAAGTAATATATATATATATATATTGAGTATATATACCACACTTTCTTTATCCATTCATCTGTTGGTTCCATAGCTTAGCTATTGTGAATTGAGTTGCAATCACGGTAATGGCTGTGTCTCTCTAGTGTGCTGATTTCAGACCTTTGGATATATACCAAGTAGTGGAATAGGTGGGTCATATGATAGTTTCATTCTTAGTTTTTTTTTTTTTTTATAATCTCCAAACTGTTTTCTGAGTAGTCACACCAATTTGCAGCAATGTATGAGTGTACCTTTTTCTGCATATCTTCCCAACATTTATTATTACTATAAAATTCTTGATAATTGCATTTTGACTGGAGTGAGATGAAATCTCAGTGCAGTTTGAATTTGCATTTCTCTAATTGCTAGAGATGTTAAACATTTTTTCCTATATTTGTTGACTAATCATATTTCTTTTGTGAAGTGCCGGTTCAGTTCCTTAGCCATTTATTAATAGGATAATTTGCTTTTGTGTGTGTGTGTGTGTTTTAGTTCTTTATATATCCAGGAAATTAACACTCTATTTGAAGTGCAGATGGCAAAGATTTCCTCTCATTCTTTAGGCTTTCTCTTTATGCTTTTGATTGTTTTATTGTTTTGAAGAAACAAAGATGACATCCCATTTATTGTTTTGGTTGTTGTTGTTTTTAATTTTACTTCTTGCACTTTAGAAGTCTTGTTAAGACAGTCAATTCTTGAGCCAATATGTTGGAGGGTTGGGCCTACATTTTCTTCCAGTAAGTGCAAGGTTTCTTTTGTTCTAATACCTATGTCCTTAATCCACTTTGAGTTGAGCTTTGTGCAGGAAGAGAGACAGGGATTCAATTTCGTCCTACTACCTATGGATTTCAAGTTTTCCCAGCACCATTTGTTGAATAGGCTTTCTTTTTTCTAATATAGATTTTTTGGCGCCTTTGTTTAATATGCGGTAACTCTACTTTCGTGGGTTTATCTCTGTGTTTTATAATCAGTGCCATGTGTCTTCTTGCCTGTTTTGGTGCCAATACAATGTTGTTTTGAATTTATCCTGATATTTGTAATAGCAGGATAAAGCAAAAATTGTTTTGTTTTATAAAAGGAAGAATGTTAATTACACATGTTAATTTATATTATATAACATTCACAAAAACTTGATGGAGAAATGCAATTCTTCTTTTGATCATCTTCCTTTATACTTCATCTAAACATCTAGATTTTGGCAACTGGTTATATCTCTTTTCGTATGCCACACATGCATTTCAAATCTTGTTCACTTGGACACAAATGATTATATATTCCTTTTTTTTTAAGGAATACCATTCTTGAAGACTGTAATTAACTCTGGTAAGCTATACTTAAACAGGCATTTCTAATTATTTATCAAAGTTAAATGATGTGCTTCAGATTCTGATTACTGTACTTTCTATAACATATTTAACCTCTTACACACTCTTATTTTTCTGCACTCTAATTTGCATATAGACACAACCAAACTTTACTAGCTCTATTGCCTTGTGTCCTTTCCTTTGACTACATTATCCTTTTTATTATTATTTAATTTCACATTTTTATGTACCACTTCCAGAATTGTTGTGTGGGTGGCATATTAAATGAGTCCTTACAAGTTAGAAAATCCTCTATGAGGTACCTAGAAAAGAATGATGGTTTAGCTAATTTAAATGCATTCAATCACAATCTTTCAACTTTACATTTTGCATTATTCTTTCCTTTCCCTTCTACATGAAGAGAATCTTGAATCCAATTAAATTCTTTTTGGCACCCATTATAAGTAACATGATGCTTTGCATGCCTGCTTGTGTGATTTTTTTCTATTACTAATGTTTATGAATTTTTCTTAAAAGAAAATTTGAAGCATGCATTGCATGTCCCAAATACATATAAATAATCACAATTTACTAAAATTAATATAGACTTATATAATTACTAACAGAAAAAAAATCAAATGGCATAGCAATTGGAAAAATGTTAAAAAAAAGTCCAAAAGTTAATATTCAGTGAAAATAAGAGTTTAACCAAAATAAACTTTTACATTCCAATAATGTAATTATTAGAATATCTGGAAAAAATAATAAATATGCATCCTCTTTTACCCAACAATTTGATATTTAAGTATTTATTCCAAGAAACTATTGGTTATAATGTCACAAAGTTACATAGATCCTATGTATCTTGAAGTTTTATACAAAATTTTCAAGGACTTATTTCAGAGAGTTGTATACAAATTATGGTGTATAGACATATAGACCAGTGGAATGACATAGAGAATCCAGAAATATGCTCTCACATATATAGCCAAGTGATTTTTGACAAAGGTGCTGGGACCATTCATTGGAGGAAAGACAATTAAATAGAATATTTTATTTGATAACAAGAATATGCATTATTCTACCAATTACTTAGTTATATGTGTGAGGGCATATTTCTGTATTCTTTCTTTGCTATCAATAGTGCTGGGAAACCTGATTATTTGCATATGAAAGAATGAAGGTGAACCTGACTATTATGACTTAGATATTTGTCCCCCATTTCTAGTTCTCCTGGCAGAACTTATTTGTTGTAATCTAACCCTCATGAGGATAGTGTGAAGAATTAAGGTCTTTAGGAGGTGATTAGGTCTTGTTGACAGTCAATATAGTTTAAAAATAATATGTGCATGAATTTAGTTTACAGCAGTCTACATAAGCTTACTTAAAACACTATCATTTTAAGTTGTGCCTACTGAAACCTCAGAAGATAATAAAGAATATATGCAATTTATATAATCCTGGTTTTCCACAATATATATCTCTTAAACATAACTATGGATACAAGTATTGCTTTGAGCAATGCTTCTTATTATTTTGCAAACACCATATTTAGATAGCCGTTACTTTCCCAGATGTTTCTTGAAAAAAAAAATCTAAACAATGAACTGCTTCCTGAATTTAACATCAAGGGAATAAGATTGAGATGGGATGAATATATGTCTCTAAAATTAAATTTATATGCCTACTATTATGTTATATGTTATATTCAAACTTTTATGAAATAATTAAGACTTTGGCAATTGGAACCAAGGCTATCTAATATAAAAATAGGGGATGGAGCAGCAGTCATCAAATTTTAGTTGACATATTCTTCATGTATACATGTTTATTGCGATTTTAATTTATAATTTACATTTACATTAGAAACATATTTTATTCATGATATTCTTATAAATAACTTTTGTAATAATGATAGTACAATAATGATAGTTAACATTTATGCATTGGCATTTCTGTGGAGGACCTGCCATAATTAAGTTTGCATATGTTATGTCATTTAAGCCTCACACAAACTTAGTAGGACACTTAGCAGTGTCTCCAGAATATTTCTAGAAATGTTTATGTAGTAGCTGAGATGTAATTTAGATATGTACACACGTATGCATACACACAAACCTGTTTTATAATCTCAGAACTCTGATAAAATTTGAACACCTTTTTAAATAGCTCCTGATATAGAAGGATATCAAGAATAACGTTGCATAGTTTGTTTTTTTATGTGTTTATGTAATAATTTTTCAGCCTCTATGTATTTGAATTACTGTGTACTAATTTTAAAACACATAGAAACCCCCTTTACACTTCTTTCTCTTTTTTCTCACATAGAATCATGCATATACTTGTTGTCAAATAAAATATTCTATTTAATTAAAATCTCTTTGGTTCTATATTATTATAAATGCCTTCATATTAGAGACAGTATAATATCTTTGTGAACTAATCTATTGCAATTATTTTACAGATTTAACTTTATTTTTTAAAAGGACCATTATCATCAAAACACCAAATACTTATTAAATTAAATGACTTCCAAAATACTTATTAAATTAAATATCTTCCAAAATGTCATGGTTTTGTAAAAGGAGTTAATTTTTATAAAAATGAATGTCCTGACAGGAATTTAATATATAATAAAGTATCTTTAGGCATATAAAAATGGAAAATGACAAAGTTCTGTTTGCCTACTAAGCCAAATATAAGTCCCGTTTTGTGTACCAGTAGTTCTGAGATTTTCAAACTAACATGTCATAATCACCTGAGAAGTTTATTAAAACACAGATTGCAGTACTTTACCCTCAGAAGTTCTGTTTGCATAGGTCTAGGGTAGTCTAAGAATGTCCATTTTTAGCAGTTAGAGGATGTTAGCTTGGCTGGCTCAGTATGCACACTTTTAGGAATGACCATGGTACAATATCTCCACATGTTGTGTGGAAGATCAAACCAGCCACAATATTTACTCAAGCCAACACCTAATCTAGAACAAAGCCCTAAGTCTTTTCAATTCCAGGAAGGCTGAGAGAGGCAAGGAAATGTCAGAAAATTTTGAATCTAGTAGAATTAGGTTCATAATACGAAAAAAATAAGCCAGCTCCAAAATATAAAAGAGTAAAATGAAACAGTAAGTGCTGATGTTGAAGTATTAGCTATATCTAAGATAACTGGTGAGGATTAAAAATAAAAAATGGATTTTCAGTGTATCTTAACTGCCCTTATATTGGAAATAGTTGCCCTAGATGGAGATACTCATAGCAAGAGAGGAAAAGTCAATGCCTGGTTTCACAGTTTCATAACTACAGGCTGATTCTTTCAGAAGAGGCATATGCAGCTAGTGACTTGATGCCACAGTCTGGCTGGGCACAAATAACCCGGAGGTCAAGCCACTTGTAGATTCAAGCAGGAACGAATTTTATTTTTGAACTCACTCTTTTGAACTCACTCGAATGCCACCTTCAGGAACTCCACATGAGCTCAACTGGAACTCAACCAACCCATGAGAACTCTTTAGGAACTCCGGGAGAGCTCAACTGGAACTCAATGGGAACTCCGTGAGAACTCAAAAATAGCGGGCAGGGAACCATCTTGACCTGACCATGGCTCTCAACAACTTGAAGTAAAAGCAATGCTGATTTATCATCCCCCAAACCCTAGGGCCCTCAAAATTTATATTAATGTGACTCTGCCTGTGTTTTGTAAATGGAACAACAAAGCCTGGGTGACAGCACATCTGTTTACAACATGGTTTATTAAATATTATAAGCCTTGCTGAGACTTTCTCAGAAAAAAATCACTTCCAAAATATTATTGCTTATTGGCAATGCATTCAAAAGCTTTGATGGGGGCATACAATGAAATTAATTTTGTTTTTCATGTGTAGGAACACAAAATACATGCATTAGGAAGTAAATTTGACTTTCAATTCTTATTACTTAAGAAATACATTTCATAAGATTATGCCTTCCATAGAATGAAGAAAGTGGCTTCTTTAGATGAAATCTACTCTGGGAGAAGATGCTGTGAATACTGTTGAAATGCTTACAACTAATGGTGACTGCTTAGAACATTATGTAAATGTAATTAATAAGAAAGTAGCAGAGTGTGAGAGGATTGGCTCCAGCTTTGCAAAAATATTCTACTGTGATCAAAATGCTATCAAGCAGCATCATGTGCTACAGAGAAATATTTAACAAAATAACTGATCAACACAGCAAACATCATTGTCATCCAAAGTTAAGAAATGAAAGGAATGGAACAACTTAGGCAACCACCACCCTACTCAATCAAGAGCCATCAGCATCAAGGAAAGAACTTCCTTTAGCACACTAAAGGCTCAGGCATTGCTTAGGAGATTTTAGCAGTAAAATAATTTTAATTATTTATTTATATTATTTAATTATAATGTGATTAATTATTAATGATATTAGTATAAGATTTAATTACAATATTTTAATTATAATTATATACACTGTTTTGCAGGTATACTGCTGTTTCACACTTAATAAGCTTAAGTATAGTATAGGCATGACTCATTCACTGGGAAACCAAAAAATTCATGTGACTCACTTTATTTCAATATTGGGATTATTTTCATGGTCTGGAACTGAATTTGCAATATCTCCCAGGTATGCCTGTTCTCACTTTCTTTCGACTTTCAGAAAGAGAAGGCCTAATTCCACTGAAAGTTTGCTACTGCCTGCTGATCCAAAGCCTCCACACAGCCTTTTGGGTATCATGCACATGAAGACCTGCTGCAGTGACAAAAAGGAAATGTGACCATTTTTGTGATAAAACATGTCAGTATAAATTGTCAAAAATTATCTTTTATAGAAAAGATTGCAGACCTTTTTTCCTTAGTTCTGTCAATTTCATGGTTGAGATTATACATAGGTTTTTCATTAAAAAATAAATTCCTGAAAATTTGTATATAATTTTAAATAACAATAAATAACACTTAATCCCAGAAGGACATAAAAATAAATATAGACACACAAATTATGGAAAACTTGGTTTAAAACAAAAAGAATATAGAAATTATTAGGCACACAGGTACAAAAAAAAAGAGAAAATCATGACTAAATTGTCTACATAATGAAAAGCAAATTCCCAATGAAGAAAATTAAAAAGCAAAACATACCCAGTGAATATAAAGTAATTCTGAACTACACTTATTAATACATTTTATGAAAAGAGCTTCTAAATATTGATAAAATATATATCAGTAGGTACACTAGCAATGGGCATGAAAAAGCAATTCGCAGGTGGGAAATATAGTTGAGAATTCTGAAAGTGGGAAAATGTACCTTTAGTGGAAAAGCAAATTAAGTTGAAACAAGAAAACAGTCATGAATTTAAGTAGTAAAAACACAGTGAATACTAATATGGAGAGTCTTTCTGGTGGGATATTTAAATTAGCAGAGCACCTTAGAAATGAATTTCATAAAATTTATCAGTACCATATATGTCCTTTGATTTATTGGTTTTTCTTGTGAAAATTAATCCTAAGGAAAAAAATTCCAAGAAGTTGAAGATATGCACTGCTGCATCATCTATTTAAAGATAAAATTAATCTTTTAACCATTATTTCATATGTGCTTAGGTTAATTGCTTCAATCAAAATAATAACATATTATACAATCTTTAACTAGCACTGAATAATGCTTTGTACCAATAATGATTTTCAGTAAAAGTTGATGTAAAATAAAAGGGAAATAATTTTAGGAGAGAGAGAGAGAGAGAGAGAGAGAGAGAGAGAGAGAGAGAGAGAGAAACAGCCATCTATATATAAACACCCATTACATAGTAATAGCTATAGAAAATTGTGTCTGTGAAAGGTAGATGAAAAGATAGTCATATAAGAGAGATGCAGATTATACAGATATTTTTCATTTTTAGATTTAGTATGGCTTCAATTGCATATAAATGTTTTGTTATTAACATATATGCACATCGCCCTAGGTCTTACTCTTTTACTTTTTCATAGCAGAATTAAGTATATGAAATGATGTTGTTTTCTCTCCTTAATCCATTAATAAATTGTGACATAGCAAGACAATATTCAATGTTGTTTTTAAAACCAAGATAATTAAAATGACCTTGATTCTGCTGCAAAAGCTCAGGGTGTATAAACAAACACTGGGAGGGTGCCCCTGTCCAGGGAAGCCAGCCTGGGCTCTGTCATGGCTCATTGCCTTGGAATAAATCAGCTTCACTTGGAGCCACAGCGAGCTGGGAGTTCTAGGCAAGGAACAGTGGAGTGGATCCACACAGAGGAGGTTGTTATGTCAGGTAGACATTTTTTGCAGAAAACATTTTCACCTCTTTTAAACTGGCAGTTACTTTGTACAATTCTGCACTGAGAATGAATTTGCAACATAATTGGTCAATTGTTGATGTTATTTATTACACAGAGACTCACATTTACAATTCAAACACAGTAATTTATGTATGGGAATTGTCTTCCTTTATTTAAAAATAAACTAGTGCACATATGATAACAAATTAAAGATTATAGAAATCATAAAATTAACTCTCCTGTCTTCTTTTACCTTAACACCTTTTCCCTTCCCCTAAAAAGTATTACTTAGCTTATACACTTTATGTTTGTATTTTTTTTTCAGAAATAAGTAAATATATGAATTTGTTAATAGGAGAATGAGTTCCACAAAATAATACAGACATGAATGTACTCTATCAAATATCTTCCCTTTCTTCTTATGCCATGAGATAAATCACATTTGCCTAGACATAGCTGATGATATATGTGGCCCCTAAGATTTCTTAATTAATCACATTTTCAACAAGCAAATGACATTTACTAATAATTACTTGGTGTAATTTTGAATAATCAAATATTCATACAACTGGCCTTTCATAACTAAATCTAAATCAGCACAGGATTCATTTATTCACTTAAGATATACAAATTGACAATGTCTTGACCAAGTTCCTGAATCAAAGCTTACTCCGGGATGGAGGAATCATACAGACATGCACAAGGAAATATGGAAATTGGTTTTTTCCCCTCAGTGTGGGTGGAAGTATTTGTTGCTTCAGAATTTGGATTTGGAAAGGGCTCTGCTAAAAAACATAATCTGTTCTTTGTCCATATCTATCAAACCCAGATGAAAATAAAAGAGAATCATTGAGAGTCATTGCATTTTCTTTCATCCATGTAGAAATCCAGAGAATGGAATAATTTTAAAAGGAATCTGACACAGCTTATCAGATGTTAAACATAGAGGTTTGCTGTTTGAAGAAGAAACAAACAAAACCAAAAATGCATGGGGTAAATGAGCAATTTGATGTTTTGGTACTAGAAATATTTA
The DNA here is from genome assembly GCF_045843805.1 of Urocitellus parryii. Classification (NCBI taxonomy): domain Eukaryota; kingdom Metazoa; phylum Chordata; class Mammalia; order Rodentia; family Sciuridae; genus Urocitellus; species Urocitellus parryii. The sequence continues at coordinate 96,291,876 of NC_135542.1, forward strand.
TTGGGAAATCAAAAATTAAATTCACTTTTTTTGTTTGTTTATTTTGGTACTGGGGATTAAGACAGGGTACTTAAACACTGAGCTATATCACAACTCCCACCTCCCTTTCTTAAGTTTTCATTTTAAGACAGGGTCTCACTAAGTTGCTCAGGGCCTCACTAAATTGCTGGGGATGGCACTGGATTTGTAATCCTCCTTGTTTTAGCCTCCTGAGTGGCTGGGATTACAAGCATGAGCCACCACACCCAGCTCAAATTCACATTGAGCATATTCTGTGATGTTATAAATTACTCTGTAAGCAATTTCCTTAAAACATATTAAAATTTAGATGGGGAATAATTATTTCAGAGGGTCTATTCTGGTCTTTGTTATCTTTAGATTACAGACATAAAAACATGTTTAATGTGGTACATTTTGTTAAACCAAATACTTGTGAATAAAGTCTAAACTCTGGAATGGCAATTTAATAGCACCATAAACAAAAGTAAAAGAGGGAATGACAAGAAGGGAAAGTGTTTGCAAAATATACTAAAGTGAGAGGATTCATTCATTCAAGTAGATAGATAAGGGTTAAATTAAGTTAAAGCCATCATTGAAAGAAGATAGATAATTTAAGAAAAGTACAGATGTAGATGTCAGCACACACAAAAGCAACTCAAATAACAAATGTGGAAAAAAAAAGTTTTCCCTGATGAAGAATAAGATTAATGAAAAATAAGCAGAAAAGAGTATTCTTTCACCATCTTTACCCCTGGGGGCCTACTTCATCTAAGGCACTACTATCGCTCACCTGAACTATTGAAAGACATCTCTGCAATTCTACTCTTGTGTCTCTCCAATCTATCCTACATGGGACAGGCAGAGTGATATTTTAAAAATGCACCTAAACCATGTCATTTCTCTGCTGAACACTCTTTTAGACTAGCTCCTTCTTGAGAGAACAGTGCAAGGTATAGTCTTGGGGCAGACACAAGCTGTACCTGCCCACACATTTCTTTGTTATGTGTTTAGAAGAGTGTAGTGAGTTCAGACTCTTGCCTGCTTCTCAGATAGCCAAATCCTCACTCATCAGAGGCTTGCACAGCATTGTTTTATGTTACAGCAAGTGCAGATCAACACAAAGTATGTTGGAAACAGCCTTCCTTTGTGCTGATAATAAAATTAAAATTTGCTCCTCTCAAACTTTAGCATAATCATTCCATAAACACTGTCTACAGCCCTCTTTCAATCATAACTTCGGCCTGCTATTCTGATGTCCTAACAATGTCAGAACAGTTCTTCTTGGCTTCCCTTTTGTTTATGCCCCAACAAACTTTAAGTGAATCCTTGTGTTAATTTGCTTTTCCCTCAACCTGTGTGTAGCATATTTTTGAGGAATTTCTAAGAGTGTTCTGTAGGCAGATGACATTTACTAAAGCTATTATTGGCTTTTAGTAAATTAATTGACATTTAGTAACACAAAACACCTAATATGTTGACCTCATTGATTCTGGAGACAGGAATTTGGACAGGGCATCCCAGGGCTGGCTTTTCTCTGTTGTACAATATCCAGAATCTCAGCTAAGAATGCCCTACATAGGATGGGAACTGGTGACTCTGAAGGCTTGAACACTATGAACACCTACTCCAGCCAAACATAGCTTCTCCAAGTGGCTTGGCTCCCTCTTGGTTTAGCTGACTTGGGCTGATTTTAAATAATAGCTGGTGGCTGTAATCACAGGTGTTATAACAGAACAAGACAGAAGCTGCTTTTCCTTTTATGTCCCACCCTAGAGAGTTACAGCATCATGGAATCCATGGAGGTAGAAGCAGTGATAAGCTTATAACCACATTTTGAGGAGACTGCTAAAGTTAGGAAATGTGTAAAGGAACTGAGGCTCATGTGTTAGAACTTCCAAATCACGCTCTTCAACTTTTTGTACTGAAATAATTAGATTGTACTAATTTATAGAATTTTAATCATTATTATGAAAATGAAAGATCAGGGGTGAAGATATCTACTAACTGAGCTCTAAGAGTATAGTTAATTTGGAAACCTTATTTGCCTTCATCCATTTGCAGGAAAAAAAAGTGGAAATGAACATAGTTAGTGAAAATAAATCTGATCTTTTTGCCAATTAGAGTTTTGTGATGATAAAACTGAGGGTGCAGTTTACTTATTAAAGTTTTTGGAACATTTCTAACTTGCTTAGAATTTATGAAATGTTCAAAGTCATTATAAAGTCAATGATAATGGGCAGAATTTTCAAAGAAAATTTAGGACCAAGATTTATAAAATTAAATTGAATATGCAATGAATGTTGAATTTTCTTGGGTGCTTTATTTGATACTACATGAAGCAGTAAAAAGAAAATATGTGTAAAATATGTGTATATATTTTTCATATTTGCTTTGATGATATGTAATTTCACTAAATTTTCACAGTGAAAGGAAGTCATAACAGAAAATAATGGGGGTATGGCAGAAAGTTTTTCAATGAAAATGGAAATAATAGCTAGCAAATAACTTACTAAGTATCATGAAATGTGAATGTGCATGTCTGTGAATTATGTGTGCGTATGTGTGTATGTGTGTATGTGTGTGTTTGGGGGTGACTAAATAAAGTCACATCTCTGTAATTCAATAAATTATGGATCTAGGTCTCTCTCAGTGAAATAGTTTTGATATAAAACATATATGGCTTATTTTTCATTAAATATTTATAATCATATTTAACATGCCAAAATATTTAAATAATTTTATTTTTATAGTACCTAACACATGTATATTTCAGGATTATCATTTTAGTCATCAGTTCTTAATGAGGTAAAAATTTTAAAAGTTTCTCAGAGAGAATTCGGGGCAATTTATGAATGGTTATTTAGAACTTTGATATCTATACCATTCTTAGAATTAATATATTTTTATAGTATAAATACTCTGCTTCTAATACACAAATGTCCTTTAAAAACAGATGGAAATTTTTTTACTCATGGGTCTAATTAGTGTTTCATAGAGAATTCTTATCCTAGTATCTGTTTTGAGATTGGGGAATATTATCCCTTAAAGAAACATTTGTGAAATATTAGTGATGCAAATGTCTCTTAGCCTCAAGTGGAAATGCTGAAAAAGATCATGCAACATTATTAAACATTATAACAGTGTCAGATCCTTTTTTCCTCTCAGAGGAGCTTTTTTAATTTTAAGCTCTTATCTCTTAAATCCCTATGTATTTCAGAATTTACTCCATTATTTCAGTCATATGCAAATAAAACATATATTGTACTCTTCAGTGTTATATTTTTAAAAAAAACAAAACAAAAAGAAAATAAATGTCATCCTATAGATTATCTTACACTAGTAGTATCAGGTAAAATATTAAGCCTTATAGCATACAATAAATTTCTTTATGTGGTTGGCAGGGGAGCAGTGAAATAGAGGATAAAAATACAAATTAAATATTTTGTGCAAAGCTCCAGATAATTAATCAAAAATATTCTGAAGACAGGCATGGTGGCACATTCCTGTAACCCCAGCAGCTCAGGAGGCTGAGGCAGGAGGATCATGAGTTCAAAGCCAGCCTCAGCAACTTAGCAAGGACTTAAGAAACTCGGTGAGACTCTGTCTCTAAATAAAATACCCCCCCCCAAAAAAAAAGATAGGACTATGGCTCAGTGGTTGAGTGTTTCTGAGTTCAATCCCTGTTACAAAAAAAAAAAAAAAATCCTGGATGTTATCAGCCCTCTATTCTTTAATACATGCTTTAGATTATCTAAAATGATAGAGAAAAAAGATAAAATACCATCAGAATTTAGGAAGACAAAATTAAAATGTTTCAGTTTCAAGAAAAAATGAGCAATGTGAATCTGTGGGTTGTAGAACTTTAGACTTCCAAATTTTCATATAAGTATTCAAAGGAATTTAGGAACAAGAAAACATGCTTCCATGCTGAAAACAACCATAAAATATGTTTCACCTCTCACATAATTTAAAAATATTTTTAAGTTAACAAATTGATAGAATGTCTGACAATCCCATTCTTATTTCTGATGGTAAGGGACAGGAAAGCAAACTCTTAACATTAGATAGCTGAAACAGCAGCAACTGGATCTCAATACAGGCAGCATTACAGTCAGTGCAAGGAAGACACTGATCTTTGGCAACTGATTATCTCTGGACAAGGATGAACTGTGGAATGATTTTACATTATTTGAAAATAATAAGGAGAAGAATCCATATATAAGCAGCAAAATAAAAGAAAATTCAATATATGATTCATGAAAAAATCTTGTAAAACATTTTGGTTAAAAACAAGAAAGATACAATTACAAAAGATTTCAAAATTTGTCTCATTGTCATCTTAAAAAGACTTAAAAAGAACACAACTTTTAAACATTTAAGAGTATACCAGTAGTTAGAAATTATATATGTATAATATTAATATACTAATTAATAACAAATATTACTAACATTATAACCTGAAAAATATTTTATAAAAATTGCATAAACATAGTCTACATTATCATATGCAAACAAAACAGAACACACCAAGCTCTGGGTTCAATGCTTAGTGCTGCAAAAACAAAAATCAAGTTAAAAAAAAAAAACAGAGAAAAATGAGAGAAGATAAAAATGTGATTAACATGAGTTTATTTCCTTTTACTCCATGAAAAGAGTAAATATGTTTTTTTCTTTTTGTTTACCATGAGGAATGTTTTTTAATTTGTTTTAATTAACTGGTAAAATGCATTTATGCACTTTGATATATCATACATAGATGTAATATAATTTCTCATTTTTCTGAGTGTACATGTTATAGAATCACATTGATCATACGGTCACATTTATACATAAAGTACTAATGTCGGTTTTGTTCTACTATCCTTCCTATCCCTACATTACCTCCACATCCCTCCCTTCACTTCCAAATACCTAATCTAAGGTAACTCTATTCTTCTCTAGTGTCCCCCTCCTTATTGTGAACTAGCATCTGCATATTAGAGAAAACATTTGGCCTTTGATTTTGGGGGGATTGGCTTATAGTTTTATTTTATTTTAAAAATTGATTTATGTTTAAAATTGAACATAGAAGAGTTTCAAATGAGTATTTGAAAAATTTAAATTAATTTACAGTCAAATAAAAAATAAAATTTACCCAAAATAATTGGGAAATTTTGAAGGAAAAAATGAGAAAAATGATCACAGCTGAAAAGAAACAATTAGGAAAGAGTAAAAAGCAGGTAATAGTCTAAAAATGATACATAATTTATGATCTATTTACACATCCGCCTGGAAAATCAAAAAACTATATGAGATGATAAGCAAGTCAGTGGTTGCTGCAGATTTAGGGACATGAAAGGGTTGAATAGGAAAACCATAGGGGATTTTTAGGATCATGAAACTCTAATGGTTTTAATGCATTATACATATGACAAAGCATATAAAACTTTACACGAGAAAAAGAGGGCCTTAATATATGTAAACTTTAAAAAACATTCATGATGTCATGGGATCCCAGGATGAAATGCAGACTGTGATTTTACAAAAGATAATCTTAGTATATTATAAATGTATGAAATAGCTTCACTGAAGAAACTTAAATAATTTTGCAAGTGAGAAGAAATTGTAAGACTAAAGGCAAAAGGAACTACGTGAAGCACTGCACACTAGTTAAGAAAGATTTCTGTTTGTTTCCATAGAACTATAGCTTAATAGTTTTGAAACACTATATACGTAGCCTAAATTTCAAAAATGAAGTACATGGGAACTGGGTTTCTCAATGTCAGAGATAATGGACAAATAAGCAGAAAATGCTGGTATGACAGATGAGATAATAGATGAGAGTTGAAGTCATCAGTATAAACTCTTGTTTCACTTAATATCAATATACATGGATAAGTTTAGTACACACATTTCTAAGCTATGAGAGGACATAAGATTTACAGATAACTAACTCTGAGATCTTGGTCTTTTGATACAATTCATCAAAGAAAGTATAAGCAGGGCCCCAAGGAAAAATGGCTGCTATATAGGGAAACTACAGATGAAACAAACATTTTCTAGTGCTATCAATTAAGAGGTAGTCAAAATAATAATAGCAAGAACAATGGCAGCAAAAGTAAATTAGTGTAGTAGGAGACAAATGTCCCATGAAGAACAATTACAAGTAATTTATGTACGTATTCAACTCTCAAACCACAATTCTCAGCTTTTAAACTGTGGCTAGCACACTATAGTGACTTCTTTCTAAACTGGGTGTGGTAGTTCATGCCTGTAATTTTAGAGGCTAACACAGGTGGATTGCAAGTTCAAAGCCTGCCTCAGCAACTTAGTGAGGCCCTATGTAGCTTAGCAAGATATTGTCTCAAAATAAAAAGTAAATAAAAAAGGCTGGGGATGTGCTCAGAGGTTCAATCCCTGGCACCATTTTTTAAAATAGTAATTTCCTTCTAAAAAGTATAATAAGGAAAGGAAGAAATAAGAATAAATTCTACAGTCAAGATACCTCTCAAACACTACCAGATGATCAGATGATCCAAATTAGTGTTAATAGTGATTAGTCACACTAATGAATATGTACCCTTGATATAATGCAATTAGAAAGACATTTTACCTCTGTTGCTCTTCTTTCCCAGTACATATAACCTAGTCTAATAATAAGAAATACATCAGAAAAGAACTAAATTAAGGGACATTCTGAGAAATACCTGGCCACTATGCCTCAAAAGTGTAAAGATCATGAAAAACAATAAAGGTCTGAGAAACTAACATCCAAAATGATATTAGTAAGACATGGATACAAAAGGCAATGTGTCTACATGCAATCCAGGAACAGAGGGAAAAAAAAAGATCATTAGGTAAAAACTAAGAAAATCTGAATAATGTATTTGCATTAGTTAATAATAACATAATTGTTTTGGTTAACTAATTGTAAAAGTGAAATAATAATGGGAGAAACTAGATGTGAAATCTATTCTATATTCTGTCTGTCCTTTTTTTTTTTATTGGTACCAGGCATTGAACCCAGGGGCAGTAAAATACTGAGCCATATCCACAGCCCATATTATTTTTTATTTTGATACAGATCTCTCTAAGTTGCTCAGGGACTGGCTAAGTTGCTGAGGCTGGCTTTGAACACACAATCATCCAGCCTCAACCTCTGAAGCTGCTGGGAATACAGGCATGCACCATTGCACCCAGCTCTATGAGGTCTTTATAACATTTAAGCACATCTAAAAGTTTTCTAAAATAAAAAGTTTATTATAAAAACTCTTTAAGCCATCTGTGGTAATGGAACTTATAATCAATCATATATTCTGTAAACACAGCTTTAATATCTCAAAAAATGGGTAAAAAGGAGCAAGTGGCATATTCAGACATTAAATAAATGCAATTAAGTAAATTCTCAGAATTAAAACAGAGGCTTTAAGATTTGGCCATCCAAACCCAAAAATCAACATCTCAGAAAAGTTACAAAATGACACATCAAGAAAAGAAAAAGTATCCATTGTGAGCAAAAACCCTGAATGCAATATGACATCATAACAAGGAATACCATATAATAATTTCCTTAATTTCATAGATAGTATGTTATGATACAGAAAGCTGTTCATAATATTTATATAAAACTATTTTTAATTATGTTACAAACAGTCTATAGTTTTCTGTCTTCTAAAAATGCATATATGCATAACAAATTATTAAAAGAATGTCCAACAAAAAAGATTATTATATTTATCTCTATGTAGCATAATATTTTATGATTATTATCAATTTTATTTTGTGTATAATGACTATTTTTAGAAAATGAATAGTTACCAAGTACAGCTAAGAATCTGTTATATTCAATCATTTATGATTCCAATCAAATATAAAAGATTTAATTCTACAAATTTTGCCCTTAAAATATAACAGCACAAAATCAAATTACTTGTGTGAATAAATATTGATTTAGTAATACTTAATTATTTTCACACTGAGATTTTGACTTTGCTATTTAGCTGATGCAAAGTAAAATCATTTATTTAATTATGAAGTTTGGCAGTAGGAAAAGAGACTAATTTCAGACTTTCCTCTGGCCTTTCATAAACCATGGAACTCATTGACTCAGTTCTGGCATTAAAAATTATTACAAGTTGGTAAAATGTTAATGATACCATTCTATTAAAAATGCTTGAAACTTCCATAGACGAGTTTTCTCAAAGCATTGGGTTACTAACACTTCATGTTGCATACCTTCCTATTTAGTCTATCACAGTGTAAAACACAGAAATAATTAAAGATGATAATTTGTTCTTTTCAGTCCATTATATTTTTCTTCCCATTATATATAATATGAATATGAAGAGACACTTTTAATTTTGTTTGTACACATTTTTATGGTGGTAGAACTCATATGACACAATCTCAAATGTTTTACTACTACATATGTACATACATTCATACCCCAGTGCATTCTTAACAGAATTATTTCCTAGGTCTTCTATCAGTTTTCACAGACAGCAACCTACTAGTCTTTATTATTTTTCCCCAGTTTTGTTAACCTTAAAAATAATAATCATCTTTTGACCAGGATGTATTTAAAATTGGTTATCTAATGAAATAATCATTAATAATTCATTAAGGGTAATCATTTCACTGGATTTGTTTGTATATAATTTTCATCCTCACCATCTCCTATAGGTTAAATTAAAATATCCTTTTAAATAATATATGAATTTTTCTTCCCTTTAAACTGTATCAATCATTAAAATAGAAGTGAGCATTTATTGATTGCTTACAGTGTGTCAGAAAGAGTTTTAGAGGCTTTAAATTAATTAATTGAATGGTAACTCATTAAATTTGGTTCCCCAGAAACAGGTCCTGAGAACAAACTTTTATGATTGTGTTTTTTATTAAAGGAGAGTTTTGTGTGTGTCCAATAAGGGCAAGAGAAAGCAGGATTAGGGAAAATAAATGTTACGCTTATGCAAGAATATGAATTTAGGAAGATCTAACCAAACTTCATCTCAAAGGGATTCTAGTTGGTAAATGGTTCCAAAAACTTGATCCTTCTTTGGATAAAAGAAACACCATTTTTGTTCTTGTACAGTACTTGACTGGATATTTTTGTGGTTTTATATTTCTTAGTTTGTAAGTCCCAAAGGAGAGAGGTAGAAGAAGAAGAACAAAGGCCCGGGATCATGCCCAACATCTTAGTGTTAGGTGGCTTCAGTTTCCTAGGATTTTCCTTGGAAGAATGTTCAAGTATGAGCCATAAGAAAGAGTGCACAAGTGGGACAGTATTGGGGGATGGCCACATGGACAGGACTCAAAAATGCCTTCCAAGAACAACACAGGGTTACATCAGCCCTCATTACTACAGATTCAGATTTCTATTGCTTTAGAACTCAGGGACACTGAGATACAGAACAATTATGTTATTAACCCCAGCCATGCAGGTAGGAAAAGTAGACATAGGATTCGAATCTTGTGAGTCTGGCTATAGAGCCAAGAAATCATTTTTGTGAATATTAAAATGATTTGGGTTTTCAAAATAGCATGTTATTCATATACACTTATAAAGTCTGTTCTGGCACATATCTATGAATTCATACTCTTCCCAGAGCATTAAAAGAAACTGAAAGTACTACAGATGTTAGAAGACTCATAAGAAAGTTTCTTATTAGGTAACTAAAGACACTTAAAAAAAATCAATTGTTTTTGAAACATAAATTGGTAGCACAATTGTTTTGCATATCTTTTCACCCAGAAGTTTCTTTTTTTCAAAATTTTGATTTATATTTCCAGGATATGATTCATATTTTGTTATATTATTTGTGTAATTTTTCAGGGATATCAAAATTAATCTATAGAGATTTGATTTTTTTTTCAATTTCAAAGCCAAGAGTTTGTCTAGGAAACTTGTTTAAGAAGGAGTCCGAAATCAATATGTAATTAAGGCACTCACATGCAAGATTTTAAAAATTACCATAGTAGGAAATATGCAATCGGAAATAAACACTTCAAGTTGAGTGGTAAGTAGTGCTGCCAACAGCAAATAGGATGCGATATGCTGCAGAACCAGACATTACACTGACTACAATAATAAACATTCAAGAATATAATGTAATGAGCACACAATTATGAGTTTTAATAAGGATATCCTACAGCTAAAGTTGGAAATATTTTGGGGTGTAATGAACCTTCATCATTTAAAGATAGGCCGTACACTGCAGGCCGTGAAATTCAATTACAGTTACTGCAAGATGCATTGGAATATGCTCCCATGAACCATAGAATTCCCAGCATCATTTGCCAATAATGCTTCCTACAGGTATGGCTGGTCACACTTTTATGTTGATCATTTTATTTATGAACATAACAAAGGAACTAAATGGTTTCTGTGGGATTAAAATAAATTAATATTCCATCATAGTGATAAATTCAATCTTCAGAAAAGAATATGTGGACTTTGCAAAACAGTTTAAAATGTCGGGGGGTAGCTATTAACCTGGATCCTAAATCTAACAGGAAATGAAAAAAAGAACATATATCGGTGGAAGAAGAAATGTTTATGGTAGTAGAAACATGAAGATTGACAATTATACTTAGCATACCATTTTGAGGATGACAGGGGATTTCATTGGAATTATTCATTTTGAATATTGTCAGACAACTTTGGTTGGAGGGGTTCCCTTCCAACAATTTCCTCAGGAAATAGTTAGCAATGTAGTGGGATTTTGTTTCCATTACTTTAATAATTTTATCCACATAATGTTTCTTAGAAGGAATCCAGGCTTGCTATATCATGGATTTAAACAGCATATCTTTTATAAAGAGAGTAATTGTGTTTAAGAGTACTTCTTCTGCAAGGAAAATAAAATTGTCTACAATATATGCAAATTGCATGGAAACTGTTATATGAATGAAATGTTCAGACCCTTAACTGATGGATTATTACATATTAAGGAGAGAATATATGGCATTACATTTAGCAAATTTACAGGCTATAAAAGGAAAGTGCACAAACTTTATTTATATGAAAACAGCAAACAATTGAAAAGTTACATATTAAGTTGCAATATTTAATTTGACATCAAACATTATCCAAGTGAATGTAAATATTTTACTGTTGTTTACTACTGATTTTTTTAAAGTTTATTGTTACATTAAAAATTTCAACAAAAAGTCAATCTTACATTTTTCTTCACTAAAATGAAGTCATATAAATATTATTTTTCTTAGAATCATCTTAATAGTAGTGTTTTTTTCACAGTGCATAATAAGGAAAATAAGGCTTTCATAATCTTGGAAAATATATTGAGCCATTATCTTCATACATGCTTCTAAATTACATTTTTATTAGTCTTCTCTAGATATTTTTAGGAAAAAAATAAAATTTAAAAGAAACACAAAGAGCAGGCAAAGACATTTTATTTTAGGACCTTAATTCTCTTTGAAAGTACTGCTTCATTGTTTTTCTCATGTCATGGATTTTTTTTTAAATATACATTTGTCCCTTCTTGGTCACTGCCACCCATCTCTGGCCCAAGGGGTTGCTGCTTCTCCTACCTTACTTTGCCAGCCTCTAGCTTCTTTGGTCTCTCCTTGTAAATGACAGAGGATTGACCAAGATGGCGGAATAGAAGAGGTTGTCTTTCTGGCTGCTGTGTAGTGTGAAACCAAAAAAGCAGACAGGCAGCTTCTCCTCAAGGTGAGTGAACAAAAACAGGGGTGGGAGGCTTTACTGGAACCTAAAAATGGAAATTCAAAGCAGAATAGGGACAGGGGAGGTTGGATATAATAAAATAAGGAAAAAATCCCCAGCAGCACAGCTGCTGCTACAGCTGGGCCAGAAGCTCCATCCACAGAGCTCTCTCTATAACCATATCAGAGGGATAAGGGAATTAAAGGAACCTGCATTTTGGGGAGGCCTGAGGCATGTATGGGTACAGAGCATTTAGAGACAAGAACATTGCCAAACAAACCTGAAGGATGCACTACACAATATCTGTGTGTGGGGAAAGAAACCACCATCTTTCCAGGAAGCGAGTAGTGGAGAAAGGAAGGAACAATTTTGCATCTGCAGAGGGTTCCAGCAACTGAGAAAGCTGATTCCTGGCAAACCAGAGTTTGGCCCCAAACATAGGCCTAATAATCACATGTTGCATGACATAGAGTGTGCTTAAGTGACCAGAAAAATCAAACGTGGAAAGAGGTTTACACAGTAAAAAACTGATCTTAGAAACTTAGAAACTCACCCGGGTCTACCCCTCCCCATCCAATCTGATGGCTTGCAGAATCTGCTGGTAGAAACATATCTGGCAAGGAAGTTGGAAGAGGTGACCCTGGAAATATTGTTTGGAGGCTGAACCCAAGACCAGAAAACCTGGTGTCTATAGGTGACATGGGGGACCAAGAATTGACTACCCCACTACATGAGGAGAACTTAGAGGAGATCCGAACTCAGGGAGATCCCTGGGGTAATGTCTTCCAACATGGACCAGCAAGTATTGGGCCCTGGAGGAACACTGATTTAAAATCTGTAGACCAATTAGCATTTAGCAAAGAGCTTTGAGCCTGCCTAATCCTAAACCTTGCCTCCAGGAATTCCTTCTACAGTATTACCTCTCACTCCAGAAATCCAGAGGGTGGAACCTTACAATCCAGAAGACCCCACCTAAAACTGCTGAGAAGAGAAACTGAGAATACTTTAAACTCCAATGAAAAGAATTCTTTAACTTTTCATCAAGACTTTTTTTTTTCCTTTTTTAAAATTCGTTTCACTGTTAATTGCAATGTTAATGGTACATGGCATCTATACAGTTTCACATTTTTTTCTTCTTATCACTAGTATTTTTGAAGCCTATCATTTTACATGTATTAGATTTTATGAAGTAGGATGTTTGATTAGTATATTTTAATTTTGTTTTTTTAATTCTTTTATTTTTGGTTTTAATTTTTTAAAATTATTTTTATATATATTTTTTCTCCTGTTTCCGTCAATTATCACTTTTCTTCTAACAGCCTATCTCTATTGTGCTTTATTTCACTCTTCTTTAATCTTTTATTTCTGTCCTCCCTCTTCTTCCCTCATAATCATCATATCCTATTTCACTTCTTTTTTGGTGGGCAGAGCTTACCAGAGATTGAACTCAGGCGTACTTGGCCACTGAGCCACATCCCCAGCCCTATTTTGTGTTTTATTTAGAGACAGGATCTCACTGAGTTGCTTAGTGCCTTGTTTTTGCTGAGGCTGGCTTTCAACTTGCAATTCTCCCACCTCAGCCTCCTGAGCCACTGGGACTACAGGCATGCCCCAATGTGTCTGGCTCTATATGACTTCTCTTCTCTCCCTGTCCACCATTTGGAAATGTGAAACCTTTTGCAAACTTGCTGTTTTTATTATAGGCAGTAACTGATCATATTATTTCTGTTTATTGTGATAATTAACATTATAGACATCATAGTAGGAACTATTTGGCCTAATGCTGTAAATTGTTTACACTGGTTTTAGTTACTATTTGTATCCCCTTACACAGTGAGGAATTGGAAACATTCAGGGTCACTATCAGTCCACAAGGTAGAAATTCTATTCCCTCATATCCATAATATTAGATGGTTTGATACTCAAACAACATGAAAAAGCAAGGGAACAAATCACCCTAAGCAAACCAAGATACTCCAATAACAGAACCCATTGACACCACAGTGGAAGAAATGTTAGGATGTACATAGTTCAACTGATCTGCAAAGTAAAGGATGATATAAGACAGCAAATACACTACAGAGCAATAGTAACAAAAACAGCATGGTACTGGTACCAAAACAGGCGGGTGGACCAATGGTACAGAATTGAGGACACAGTAACCAATCCACAAAACTACAACTATCTTATTTTTGATAAAGGGGCTAAAAGCATGCAATGGAGGAAAGATAGCATCTTCAACAAATGGTGCTGGGAAAACTGGAAATCCATTTGCACCAAAATGAATCTGAATCCCTATCTCTCGCCGTGCACAAAAGTTAACTCAAAATGGATCAAGGAGCTTGATATTAAATCAGAGACATGGCATCTGATAGAAGAAAAAGTTGGCTACGACCTACATGCTGTGGGGTCGGGCTCCAAATTCCTCAATAGGACACCCATAGCGCTAGAGTTAACAAATAGAATCAACAAATGGCACTTACTCAAACTAAAAAGTTTTTTCTCAGCAAAAGAAACAATAAGAGAGATAAACAGGGAGCCTACATCCTGGGAACAAATCTTTACTCCACACACTTCAGATAGAGCCCTAATAACCAGAATATACAAAGAACTCAAAAAATTAGACAATAAGATAACAAATAACCCAATCAATAAATGGGCCAAGGACCTGAACAGACACTTCTCAGAGGAGGACATACAATCAATCAACAAGTACATGAAAAAATGCTCACCATCGCTAGCAGTCAGAGAAATGCAAATCAAAACTACCCTAAGATACCATCTCACTCCAGTAAGACTGGCAGCCATTAGGAAGTCAAACAACAATAAGTGCTGGAGAGGATGTGGGGAAAAGGGCACTCTTGTTCATTGCTGGTGGGACTGCAAATTGGTGCAACCAATTTGGAAAGCAGTATGGAGATTTCTCGGAAAGCTGGGAATGGAACCACCTTTCGACCCAGCTATTCCCCTTCTCGGTCTATTCCCTAAAGCCCTAACAAGAGCATGCTACAGGGACACTGCTACATCGATGTTCATAGCAGCTCAATTCACGATAGCAAGACTGTGGAACCAGCCTAGATGCCCTTCAATAGATGAATGGATAAAAAAAATGTGGCATTTATATACTATGGAGTATTATTCTGCATTAAAAAATGACAAAATCATAGAATTTGGAGGAAAATGGATGGCATTAGAGCAGATTATGCTAAGTGAAGCTAGTCAATCTTTAAAAAACAAATACCAAATGACTCCTTTGATATAAGGGGAGTAAACAAGGACAGGGTAGGGACGAAGAGCTTGAGAAGAAGATTTACATTAAACAGGGATGAGAGGTGGGAGGGAAAGGGAGTGAGAAGGGAAATTGCATGGAAATGGAAGGCAATCCTCAGGGTTATACAAAATCTCATATAAGAGGAAAGGAGGGGCAAGACAAGATAATACAAATGGAAGAAATGATTTACAGTAGAAGGGGTAGAGAAAGAAAAGGGGAGGGGAGGGGAGGGGAGGGGAGGGGGGATAGTAGAGAATAGGACAGACAGCAGAATACATCAGACACTAGAAAGGCAATATGTCAAGCAATGGAAGGGAAACTGATATGATACAGCAATTTGTATATGGGGTAAAAGGAGGAGTTCATAATCCACGTGAATCAAACTGTGTAATATGATGTATTAAGAACTATGTAATGTTATGAACGACCAATAAAAAAAAAAAGACAGCAAATACAAGTAGTAAAAGATCACTTCAATAAAGAGACAGATGCTGGGGGAAAAATGAGAGAAATTCTTGGAATGCAGGAAACAATAAGCCAAATTAAAAATTTAATAGAAATCATCACCAACAGAATAGACCACTTGGAATACAGAAACTCAGGCACTGGAGACAAAATATATAATCTTGAAAAGAGAGTTGATCATGGACAGAAAATATTAAGAAACCATGAACAGAACTTCCAAGAATTATGTGATGAGAAGCCCAAATATAAAATTTATCAGGATAAATAGAGGCATGGAGATACAAACCAAAGGAATGCACTATCTTTTCAGTGTAATGATATCAGAAAATTTCCCACATCTAAAGAATAAAATGGGAAATCAAATACAAGTGGCTTTCAGGATGTGCAAAATTACAACAGACCCACATCAAGTCACATTATAATGACAATGCCTAGCCTACAGAATAAGGACAGAACTTTAAAGCCTATGAGAGAAAAACATCAGATTACCTATAGGGAAAAAACAATATGGATCTCAACTGATCTCTCCACTCAGACCTTCAAAAGAGGAAGGTCCTAGAATAACATATACCAAGCTCTGAAAGAAAATGGAAGCCAATCAAGAATCCTATTTCCAGCAAAATTAAGCTTCAGATTTGAAGATGGAATGAAAATCTTCCATGATAAACAAAAATTAAAAGAATTCATAACAAGAAAGTCTGGACTTCAGAATATTCCCAACAAAATATTCCATGAAGATGAAATTAAAAAAAAAAAATTAAAAAACAATGAGGGGAGGGACTATACTAAAAACAATAGTCAATCAAAGGAGAATCTAAGTCAAATTAAAAACTAGAAATAAACCAAATATCAATTACATGGATTGTGTAAATAGGCAGAATTTTCTATCCTCATATTAGATAAAGTGGACTTCCAACCAAAGTTAATTAGAAGGGACAAAGAAGGACATTTCATACTGCTTTAAGGAAATTATATATCAAAAGGATATCACAATCATAAATATTTATGCCCCAAACAATGGAGCATCTACATACATGAAAAAATAAAACTGTCTCAACTTCAAGAATCAAATAGACAACAACACAATAATACTGGTGACCTTAACACAACTCTCTCACTAGATCTTCCAAACAACAACTAAACAAAAAAACTCTAGATTTAATAATATAATCAATAATTTAGACTTAACAGACATGTACAGAATATTTCATCCATCAATGAGTGAATCCTTCCCTAAAATAGACCATATTTTATGTCATAAAGCAATGCTTAGCAAATACAAAAACATAGAGATAATACCCTGCATCCTATCAGATTATAACAGAATAAAATTAAAAATCAATGACAGAATAAAAAACAGAAGCTACTCTAACACCTGGAGACTAAATAATACACTATTGAATGATGAATGGATAACAGAAGAAATCAGGAATGAAATAAAAAACAGAGGTAAATGAGAATAGTGATACAACGTATCAAAATCTCTGGGACACCATGAAGGCAGTGCTAAGAGGAAAGTCCATTGCATTTAATTCGTTCATTAAAATAATAGAAAGCCAATGAATAAAGTACCTGATAATACATCTCAAAGCCCTGAAAACAGAAGAACAAATCAACAACAAAAGCAGTAGAAGATAGAAAATATTTAAAATCAGAGCTGAAATCAATGATACTGAAACAAAAGAAACAAATCAAAAACTTGACCAAACAAAAACTTGGTTCTTTGAAAAAAAATAATAAAACTAATAAATCCTTAGCCTTGCTAACAAAGAAAGAGGGAAAACTCAAATTACTAAAATTTGTGATGAAGAGGGAAATATCAAAATGGATGCTAATGAAATACAGAAAATAATTAGAAACTATTTATACTCCAGTAAAATAGAAAATCTTGAACACAGTGACAAGTTTCTAGAGACATAATATTTATTCAAACCGAATCAGGAGGACATACAAAACTTGAATAGATCAATCTTGAGCAATGAAATAGAAGACACCATCAACAGCCTACCAACTAAGAAAAGCCTAGGCCCAGATTCTCAGCCAAATTGTTCAAAACTGTCAAAGAAGAATTAATACCAATACTTCTCAAATTATACCATTAAATAGAAAAGGAGGGAACCCTTCCAACCTCATTGAATGAAGACATTATTACTCTTATACCAAAACCAAATAGAGAAACATCACAGAAAGTAAATTTTAGACCAATATCCCTTATAAACCGGAAGCAAAAATTCTCAGTAAAAATCTTAGCAAATTTCATACAAAAATATATTAAAAAATAGTACACCATCATTAAGTGGGGTTCATCCCAGAGATGTTGGTTCAACATATAGAAATAAATAAACATAGTACATCACATCAACCCACTTAAAGACAAGAATCATATGATTATCTCAACAGATGCAGAAAAAGCATTTGACAAAATACAGCACTCTTTTATGTTCAAAACCCTAGAAAAATTCAGGATAGTAGGAACATACATCAACATTTTAAAACTTATTTATGCTAAAGCCAAGGACAAAATACTTCTAAATGGAGGGAAATTGAAAGTATTCCTTCTAAGAATTGGAATGAGAAAAGGATGCCCTCTTTCACACTTTTATTCAACATCATCCTTGACACTCTAGTCAGAGCAATTAGAAGAAAGAAATTAAAGGGATATAAATACAAATAAAAAGAACTCAAACTATCACTATTTGCTGATGAAATAACTCTATATTTAGAAAACCCCCAAAATTCCAACAGAAACATTCTATAACTAAAAAATGAATTTAGCAACATAGCAGGATATAAAATTAACACCCCCAAATCAAAAGCATTCCTATATGTGGTGGATTCTCTGAAAGTGAAATTAGAAAAACTATCACATTCACAATAGCTTTAAAAAATACTTGGGAATCAATCTAACAAAAGAGGTGAAAGTCCTCTACAATGAAAACTACAGAACCCTAAAGAAAAAAGTTAAATAATACCTTAGAAGATGGAAAGATCTCCCATGCTCCTGGATAGGCAGAATTAACATTGCCAAAATGGCCATGCTACCAAAAGTGGTATACAGTTTTAATGGAATTCCTATTAAAATTCCAGTGAGATTCTACTTAGAAATAGAAAAAGCAATCATGAAATTCATTTGGAAAAATAAGAGACTCAGAATAGCCAAAGCAATCCTTAACAAGAAGAGTGAAGCAGGAGGCATCACAATACCAGAAATTAAACTATACTACAGAACTAGAGTAAGAAAAATGACATGGTATTGGCACTAACATAGATATGCAGACCAAAGATATAGAGTAGAATACACAGAAACAAACCTTCATAAAAACCATTATCTCATACTTGACAAAACACTAAAAACATACATTGGCAAAAATATAGCCTCTTCAACAAATGGTTCTTGGAAAACTGAAAATATATGTGCAAGAAATGAAATTAGACCACTATCATTCACCTTCCACAAAACTGAACTCAAAGTTGATCAAGGACCTAGGAATTAGACCAGAGACCCTGCACCTAACAGAAGAGAAAGTAGGTCCTAATTTTCATCATGTTGGATTAGACCCTGACTTCCTTAACAGGACTCCTAAAGTGCAAAACATAAAATAAAAAGTTAACAAATGGGATAGATTCAAACTAAAAGGTTTCTTCTCAGTTAAGGACACAATCAACAATGTGAAGAGAGAGCCCACAGAATGGGAGAATACCTTTACTACATGCATATCAGATAGAGCACTAATTTCCAGAATATATAAAGAACTCAAAAAACTCAACACCAAAAGAATAAATATTCCAATCAATAAATGGGCCAACAAAATAAACAGACACTTCCAGAAGAAGATATACAATTGATCAACAAATATATGAAAAGTGTTCAACATCTCTAGCAATTGGAGAAATGCAAATAAAAACTACACGGTGATTCCATCTCACTTCAGTCAGAATGGCAATCATCAAGAACACAAGTAACCATAAATGTTGGTGTGGATGTGGAGGAAAAGATACAGTTAGTTATATGTTGCTGGTTGGATTGCAAATTGGGATAATCACTATGGAAAGTGGCATGAAGATTCTGCAGAAAGCCTGGAATGGAAACATCATTTGACACAGTCATCCTACTCCTAGGTTAATACCCAATCAACTTAGAATGTGCATACTACCATGATACAGTCATATCAATGTTTATAGCAGCTCAATTTATAATAGCTAAACTGTGGAACCAACCTAGGTGCCCTTCAATAGATGAATGGATAAAGAAACTGTGATATATATATATATATATATATATATATATATATATATAAAATATTACTCAGCTTTAAAGAAGAATAAATTATGGCATTTGCCAGGAAATGGATGGAGCTAGAGAATATTATGCTAAGCAAAATTAGCCAATTCCAAAGAACCACAGGCCAAATGTTTCTCTGATATGTGGATGCTAATTCACAAAAGGGGGTGGGGAGGGATAGAAGTATTTTGTACTAGATGGAGGGAAGTGAAAGGAGGGGAGAGGGTATGAGGGTAGGAATGACAATAGAATAAATTGGTCATTTTTACCCTATGTGCATATACAATTACATGACCTGTGTAATTCTACACCATGTACAATCAGATGAATAAGAAGTTATACTCCATTTATATATGTTGTGTCAAAATTCATTCCACTGTCATTTGAATAAATACAAAATACATGTGTCTTCAAAAATATACATTTGTCTTCAAAAAATCTTTAGTACACTTTGTCTTTCAGGAAAGTTTTAGATTTACAGAAAAAAAGTTACAGAAAGTACATAGTTCCCATATATCCTTCCCTCTTCCCTTGCATGTTGACATTTTCCCCAATTATTTATATCATACATTAGTGTGGGTACATTCTCTATAATTAATGTTCTATTACGAATATGGTATTATTATTATTAAAATTCAAAGTACACATTAGGGTTCACTCCTTGTTTTGTAAAATTTTATGAGTTATGACAAATGCAAAATGTCATGAGTCCATCACTGTAGAATAATGGAGAGTGATTTCACACACATTGCTAAAAACCCTGGGAGTTCCACATAGTCATGTCATTGTTCCCTTCCTTCATCTCTCTTCAATCACCTGGAAATCACTGGAAATTTATCTTCTTATAATTTTTTTTCAGAATGTCATAATGTTGGAGTCACGCAGAATAAAATCTTTACAAATAAGTTTTTAAACTTACCATTTGCATTTTAATTTATTCTATGACTTTTAGTCCCTCAGTAGAATATTTATTTTAATCACTGCATATTATTCCATTATAGGAATATAGTACAATTTGTTTATCCATTCTCTTCCTAGAGGACATCTTGGTTGCTTGTAATTTTGGAAATTATGAATTAAACCACCAGAAATATTTGTTTACAGGTTTTGTGTTTACGTAAATTTATAACTCATCTGGGTAAATATCTAGAATTATGGTTTAGATATCAGGTGCACCTTTAACAAGCTCCTATTTGATACAATGCAAAAATTTTCAGAGGTGAAATGCCTAGATTATGAGAGGTATAATCTCAATAGTGGATTAACTCCACTATTAATAGGTGGCAACTTCAGTTATGTAGGTCACTGAGGACATATATTTAGGGTTTACATTTTGTCCTTAGTGAGTAGAATTTTTTTTTCTCTTTGCTTGCTGGTTGCCATGTACTGAGCTGCTTTCCTCCGTCTCACCCTTCTGCCATGATACTCTGCCTCACATTGGGCCAAGAGCTATGGAGCCAGCCAATCATGGACTGAATCTCCAAAAGTATAAAACAAAATCAACTTTGCCTCCTCTAAGTTCTTGTCAGGTACATTGGTCATAGCAATGCAAAAGTTGACTAAAACAAAAATTGGTTCTCAGAAATGGAGTAACTGCTGTGAATAACTTGATCATATGGTTCAGAAGTCTTCATAGTTTGTTGGTAAAAGAAATTTTGAAAAGTTTAGAAATACAAGATGAACAATCTTTAGAATATTGTGTGTGGAGATTAATAGGCAAGGAATTCAAAATACCAGAATGCTCATGGGACTGTGGACAGTAGACAGGGCTCTTGAGGTTCCAGAGATGAAATGGGACATTATTGGAAACTGAACTAGAGAACTAGAGGCCATTTGTGTTAAATCTGGAAAAAAAATGTTGTCTACATTTTGCCCATGTCCTGACACATCTGTGAGACTGAATTTTATGGACTAGATTCTTTAGAAAACTTGGAATGGAACCACTATGTAACCCAGTTAACCCACATCTTGGTTTATACCCAAAGGACTTAAAATCAGCATACTACAGTACGCAGCTGTATCAATGTTTATAGCAGCTCAACTCACAATAGCTTAGTTATGGAACAAACCTAGGTGCCCTTTATTAGATGAATGGACAAAGAAAATATGGTACACATACGCAATGGAATGTTAATCAGTAATAAAGAAGAATGCAATTCTGGCATTTGCTAGTAAATAGATGGAATTGGAGACCAGTTGTTGAATGTTTTCTCTGATATGAGAATTCTAACACACAGGAACGGGGTGGGAAGGGAAAAATAGAAGTTCATTGGATCAGACGAAAGGGAATTAAAGGAAGGGAGGAGGGTGTGGGAGTGGGAAAGACACTAGAATGAATCAATTATAACTTTCTTATGTTCATATATGAATACACAACAAGTTTAACTCCACATCATGTACAACCACAAAAATAGGAATGATACTCCATGTATGTATAATATAGGTCAAAATACACTCTACTGCCTTGTACATCTAAAAAGAACAAATTTTAAAAATAAGCTTAAATTGATTCTTTAATTTTATTTTTATATTAAAAAAGATTTTTGGGGCTATCATTGACTTCCAATAAATTCAATGTATTCACGGTGAACATTTTGGTAAGTTTTGACATATATGTATGCCTCTGCAAGTACCACCACAATTGTAATGGCAAACAATTTCATCCGTTAGAAATCCCTTCCTCAGCCACCCCATTCCAGAATATATGCAGAAACCATTATTCTGCATTTCACTGTAGATAAGTTGGCATTTTCTAGAGTTTATATAAACAGAATCAAATCTGTATGTGTAATTTTTCTAAAATGATAGACTAAATTAATCTGGTGGCGGAAATTCCAAGGCAGCACAGCATTCAGGTGGTGGCTTGATAGTGCTACAGTTGTTTGGCTAAGTTTCCTTTGATAATCAGGAGCAGAAAACAAACCAGAAATATTTTAAAAACTTGCAGTTTGGCCAGAAAAGTGTGAATAAAACTGTGGCTAATGAAGTTTTTGGTTCTTAAAGTGATTACAGCCACTAAAGAAAGGCTAAGTTATTTACCCAGAGATAATAGAAAAGATGGCTTGAAGGCAACTCTGGAACTAACAAATCCACCCATCACAGGCTCAAGTGTGTAAAAATAAATATTCATTTGAAAAGAAACCTTGGGAGTACCTACTTGCACAAGGAAGCCTAAGAAGTTATTTCACCATACTCAGCCAATCAGGCAATCTAAAGGGTATTACAGTAATGGCCCCAGGATGTTAGCTATTGCTCAAGAAGTAGGCAGACCTTGGCATCAACCATTTGATGATGGGTCTTCAGGAATGCCGGTTGCTGGAGTTATGGGGTGGTGGAGGCTTCCATCAAGATTTCAAAGGTAGGCCTATGGAGCCAGGCAAGGTGTAGCAAGGTCAGTATTCCTTTTGGCTGCCACTGACAGGGTGATTCATAAAGATGTGAGAAGGAAGCCAAATCTGCAATAGATAGTCCTGAGATTAAGAGAACTGACAACAGCTAAAGAAAGCTGCAGTATTTGAGCAAGACAGTCAAGAGAGAGGTTACATGAGTTGTAATTAGCAAGGCCATAAGGCTACATAAGCCCTTTGGAGAGAACATCACTATACATGTGCTGCAGATTCTGGATGTGAAGCCACAGGACTTGTTTGGCTAGCCAGTTTTCAGTCTCGTTATGGCTCTTTCACTTTTTTCTATGTCCCTGTGTATACAGTGTTGAATGGAAATGTTTACTCTATGCCATTATGTATATATGAATTGCTTTTGAGATTTACAGGGCGGGGGGAATATCCGTGAGTTTTACTTGACAAATAAGATGAGACTTTGAACTGGAACTTTTGGGAAATGCTAGATCCATTAAGAATATGGGAACTCTTGAAAATGGACTATATATATTTTGCATTGTGAGATAAGTAAGAGATTTTGGGATCCAGGGGTGGAATAGAATGTTTTAGATAAAAGTTGCACTCTAAAAGCCCATGTGTGACACAATGCAAGAAGTGAGATGATTATATTATTAAAGATGTATCCTAATAATCAGGTTAATTCACTGATATGATTACCTGATTAGTAATTGTAGGAAGGTAGGGTGTGGATAGAGCAAATTGATCACTTTGGATGTGCCTTCAGAATTTATATTTTGTGAGTGGAGCTACTTCCTGGTTGCCAGGACATGAGCTGCTTTCCTCCAAAACACATTTTGGCCATAATGTTTCTGTTTCATGTTGAGCCCAGAGGTATGGACTCAGCTAATAAGGCTGTTGGTCAAAATAAACTTCAATATCTGAGTTGTTCTCTTCAGATATTTTGGTCGCAGTAATGCAAAACTGACTAAAACACCTAGGATTATGATTGTATGCTAAATCTGTGTTTGGAATTAGAAGAAATTTTCAAACTCTTCCAAATGACTTCACCATTTTGCATTCATTAAGCAAATGAATGAGATTTATTATTGTTTCACATTTTTACCAGCATTTAATGTTGCTAGTCCTTTAGATTTTAGCACTTCTAATAGGTGTATAATGGAGTGTCATTGTTGTAATTTGGAGTTCTTTGCACATGCTTATTTGCCATCTGTATATCCTTTATGAAGTATCACATTTTTTATAACAGTTCTTAATCAGCTATATGCTCTAGAAATATTTTCTACAAGTTTTTGGCATGCATTTTCACTTTCTCAACAGTATTTCACAGACAAAAGTTTAATTTTAACAAAATTCAACTTTATTTCATACATCTTACTCTTGGTATTATATCTAGAAACTCATTGCCAACCCAAATTACCTAGATTTTCTTAAATTATCTCCTGTCCTAGAATTTTTATAGTTTTCTGTTTCACATTTTTATCTCACACATTTTGAGTTAATTTTTGTAAAAGGTGTAAAGTCTGTTTAAAATATATTCTTTTTTATGTGGATGCACAGTTGTCCTGGTACCATTTGATGTAAAGACCCTCCTACCTCTCCTGAATTGTCTTAACTCCATTTTCAAATATTGATTGATTACATTTGTGTAGATCAACTTCCAGGCTCTCTGGTCTGTTCCATTGATAAATTGGTTGATCTATGCCAGTATCATACTATCTGTATTGCCATAACCATCTAGAATTTTGAAGTCTTCTAGTATAAGTGCTCCTATTCTTCTGATTCTGCGGGGGATTTTTGTTGTTGTTGTTATTGCTAATACCTTATGGGCTATTCTTGATCTTCTGCTTTTTTATAGAAACTGTAAAATCAATTTCTCAATATAAATAGATTAAAATAATAGCATTTCCATGGAAATTGCATTGTTCTTATAAATGAAATTGGCAATCATTAATATTATAACAATAGTAAATCTACCTTTCTCTCAGTACAGAATATTTATGCATTTATAGATCAAATCTTCAGTTTCTTCTTTTCATCAGATTTCCTCTTACATATCTTAGACATATTTTATTAAATTTCCATTTAAGTATTCCATCATTTTGGTGTTAATGTAACTAGTCTTGTTTATAATTTCAAATTATGACATTTTAGAAATTAATTCATTTTAATGTAAATTCTACAACATATAAACACTTTCATTGTATATGAGTTCTAGGGTATTTTTTAATTTGGGAAAGATTTTCTATGAATACAATCATATTCAATCTTGGAGCAACAACTCTAGTTTTTAACATCAATTAACATGTATCTAGGGTTTCAATTTATAATCTTTTTTCTATCAAGTTGAGGAAATTCAGTGTATTCCTTGTTCACTGAGAATTTTGGTTTAATCATGAATGTGTGTTGGGTTTTGTCAAATGCTTTTTCTACTACTTAGTTCTACTGTTGTGTTATTTCTACTGTACTGATATGATCATTTGATTTTCTTTTTTATTTTGATGTTATGGATTACATTTATTTTCAAATGGTGACTCAGGACTTGAATATCTGGGAACAAACTATTCTTGGTTATGATTTATAATTATCTATATATATTATTGAATTTGAAATGCTAATATCTTGCTGAGAATTTCTAATAATATACTGGTCTTTAGTTTTTCTTTCTTGTAAATCTTTGTCTACTACTGTATTAGAGCATTTTATGAAACAAAATTATTATCATTTTTTTCTTAATTGTTAGAATTCATATGGTGTTTTCTATTTTGGTACCATTGATTGAATTTCTGTAATCATCATAAGTCTATTCTGAAAACATTTTTGTTGTTGGGCTTTCATAGCATGTGTCTTTGAAAAAATTAATGCATTTTTCAACATAGAGTTGTTCATTCCATTCCTGTATTACTTCTAATATATACAGGATGAGTAGTAGTAGCTCTTCTTACACTCCTGATATTAGTCATTTGTGTCTTCTCTTTTTATTCCTTGATTAGCCTGGCAAGAAATTTCTCAGTTTTTGCAAATTATATTCAAATCATCTGCTTTAGGTTACATTGGTTTTCTCTACTGATTACAATTCCATTATCTTCCTCTTTTTTTTACTATTTGTTTTCATCTGTTACATTGAATTTAATTTATCCTTCTTACTCTAATTTCCTAAGGTAGAAACTTATGTTATTAATTTTATATAATTCACATAAATATTAATATATAATATGATCCTTTTAAGCACTATCTTCTTTACACCCTCTATATTTTGATGTTTTTGTTTAAAATATTTTTTAAATTTTTCTCAATAATTTTTCTTTCATCCATGTGTTATATATAACTGTTATTTACTCTCCAGATACTTTAGAATTTTTCAGCTGTTATTAAATTTTTAGTTTATTTCCATTATGTTCCAAGAGTATATTTGGTATGATTTATATTCTTTTAAATTTGTTGAAGTATGCTCTATGATCCAGACCATAGTCTTTTGTAAATATTTGATTTCCAATTTAGAAGAATGTGTATCCTGCTGATGTTATTGCACATGTATTTTGTACATGTCAACTTAATCCAGTTGAGAGATTGTGATATTCAATTCCACTATCTTTTCTGATATTCTTCCTATTGTGTCTGTAAATTAATGATAATGGAGTATGGAATTCTGCAGCTGAAAGGGTAGATTTATCTATTTCTCCTTGCAGTTTTAGCAGATATTTTTTTCACAAATTTTGACATTCTGTATTGAGATGCATACACATTCAGGCTTGCTCTTTTCTTTCTTTCTTTCTTTCTTTCTTTTTTGCATGTTTTTTTCTTTATTATTGTCTAATATCATAATTTATTGTGATAATTTTCTAGTTCTTAAATTTGCTTTGTGTGAAATTATCTTTTGATTCATGTTAGAATGGATTATCTTTTCCCATCCCTTTACTTTTAATTACCAGTGACTCACTCTTTGAACACTAACTTGGTGCTCTACAATTTAGTGGTGCTTTGCATTTCTGACACAAACAGGCAAGAATGTATCAGAATCCATACATTTAAAGTTCCGTTTCCCAGGAATGTTCTCACTTCAGACACCCGTCACAACGATGGAGTCCAACACTTTTCTGAAGGGGACAAGAGTTGGGTATTTCCCTTCGGCCATCTTGGCTAGGCTGTGGTAAGATGCTTTTCTTGAGAGTAGGTCTTTTTTTAATGAGAACAAAGTGTTCAGGGTGCATTTCAGATTGGCTTATTCTCTCTTTCTCTTGCAGAATGAATGCAGTAGGGGGATTTCCTCACCAATATTCAACCGGAGAAGCTGTTAGGGCTTCTACCAGTACTACAAACATCTGAGGGCTCCCTTAAATCTGAGCTGTCAGGAATTTTTATCTCTCAAACTGCTTTATTTTCAATGTCCATGAATTTGCAAATTACATATTAAACATTCCTAACAGACTTCAATTGTTCTTCTCCCACTCAGCTCTGATTCTCTGTGTTCACATGGCTCTCTGAGTTTCAGAATGGTAGCTTTTCCTGTGACCTCAATTCTGATTAATCTAAAATGTGATATTGATTTTCAGTTTGTTCATCTTTTTTTTTTCCTTGTAGTGAGTTTGGTAGTTACAATATATTAAATCAGAAACTAAAATGTCCGCTTAGATATTTTAAGGCTGTTGCTAAATATATTGTTAATATCCTTAACAAACTCTTGATAATAAAACTTAAAACAAACTCTACATTTAACCTTTAAATGTTAAGGATATAAAGCATAAATGTAAAAAACTACTTTTTCCACTTAAAATATGATGTTAAGTTAATATAAAAATATAATTCTTAAAACTTGAACAAACTCTTTACTAAGTTCTCTTGGATGTTTTAAAGATGTTTTAATATTCTTATATTCTGCACACCCTTAATTAATTACCATTTATTCCTCTGTGCTCTAAATAGGTAATCTGTCCTTATTAGTAATGATCTTTTTCTCAATGATTATTTTCATGGGGTTGCCATTGGCACTAAGAGAAAGAGAAGAGTACTGGGAGATAGCAACATTCAAAACAAATAAGATCAGAACTCGCCACAAAAGATGAATTAAAAACATTTAAGCAGAATGTTGTACAGAATCATATTATTTAGTGAAAAGGGTATTTAGAGTCAGAACAGTTTGATTTTGTTACCAGTTTATATTCTTAAATAAGGGTGATCTGGTTCAAGCTGCTTTTCTAAACCACTATTTCTGTTCTGTAAGAGGAGCTGATAAATTAATTATAAACTATCAAACATCATAGAAATATAAAAATGTATTAAATACATGCACTGAACTTGAATTCTTGTGAAAAGGGCATATTTTTGAAAGAATAATTCCTGTGAAATTACTAAGTTCTTGAACTTTTCTACATCTTAACCACAATATTGCTTCATATTTAAAGTATTTGGTAACCATGCCAATAACAGTCTGCACAGCCAAATTTTACACAAGCTTCTTTTATATTTTCCATCTTAGTGGGAGAAGCATGCAACTGTGGAGGTATTAATTTGTGAAATGCTTGAATTTCACACAGATTATCTTTATTAACTTGAACTTTACTATTATTTTTCTATATATACTGAGTTGTAATTACCCTTATTTGACCTTTTTAACCACCTAGTTTTTTGGATATCATATTTTTATTGGGTATAATTAACATCATAACCATATTATTTTCAAATTTGTGAGTAGTAATTAAACAGGTAAAAAATCCATCAGAGAAAGAATCATTAATAATCAGAAGGACAAACTGTCCATTTAGAACACTTTGGAGTATGTGGTAATTAATAATGGCATATTTGGACTGTAGTAAAACTCATTCTTGATGCTAATGTGATAATAGGGCAATTGCTTAACAAGGCTGACTTTAATGAAAGTTTATTTTATATTACAATTAAAATATTTGAATGAACACAATAATTTTCCTATTAATAGGATATTTCCCAAAGATATATGAACAGTACACATTATATAATTATTCTTTATACTGTAACATCTTTTAAAAACTGGTTCCATCTTCAAAGTTGTGTCATATATTAAAATGTGAAATTATATATTGATGCCTTCTTAAATGTAATCATTGTGAAACAATTTTGCATAACTTCGGCATATTTAGAAATAGATTGACCAATGCATTAAGTCTATAATTAGTTGGAACAAAGAAGTTGATTAGGCATTATGTTATTAATTAGCTTTTAGAGTCCTATAACTGAGTCTCAGAAAACTTCTTTTAATGAAACTAGATAATTTAGATATGTGAAATATGAAGTTATTTTGTCTTTGACCTAAATCTTAGATAATAATAAAAAAACACTTTAATTAATCAAATATTCCAAGTTTTTTTTTTACAGTTTTTACTTATTTATTTATGATTCTGGCATTGAAACTAGGACCTTGGGCTTATGCTGTTTCTCTGACCTGAATCCCCTAGTCTACAGTTCTTTCTGAGTAACAAATAGACTTTACTACATTTGTTTTATATTTATGAAATGTTGTGTTAAAATTGTATTTAAATTTCAGATACATGTTAATGTTATGTGAAATACATGACATTGTTATTTTTGAACTGTTTAATTTTACAAGATAATATGAATATTCATGAAATTTCAGTTACTTTTTCTTCCATATCTAAAAGTGAGAAGAGAAACATGTTTAGGGCCCTCTACTCACATTGTCTTTGGAACTGAACTAACATCAAGTTTAAAAAGAAAAATGATGCTAAAATTCAGATGTTTCCCATCAGTGATTTTTTTAGGTGTTGAGGATTTTTTAGGTGTTTTGCCTATATCATTAAATAATATATTGATGAAAATTTCTTCTACTGCTTTCCGTCTCAGAAAACATGGATTATCCATTATTATTCCATGTTCTTTTGGGTTTTCCTCAGATCAGATCTTAGATGATTCCATTAACTGCTAGTACATTAACTCTTCAACTACAACAAAGGTGAGACAGGGTTCTCATTTATGGGCAAGAAAAAAATTTAATTAATGTAAATTTTTATAATTTTAGGCTGGGCACTACTCACCTATAATCCCTTTTGTGGCAGGAGAATCCCAAGTTCAAGGTCAGGCTCAGCAATTCAGCAGGCCCTAAGCAATTAGGTGAGACACGGTCTCAAAATTTTAAAAAAATACTAAAAATTAAAAAGAGGTAGGGATGTATCTTACTGGCAATGTTTCCTTGGGTTCAATCCACAGTATTTTTTTAAAAAAAATCAAAACTTTGTCAGTGTCCAGTAATGGACTAATTGTTATTCAAATAACAATTAGTTTATGGCATAGAGTGGATGGTAAAGGAAGAGATTCATATTATGTGTGATCTTGTATGCTATGACAAGGAGGGTAGATTTTAAGATGGATGAGTTTCAAGTTTTTTCTTTGCAGGCTTATTAAGGGAGGTATATTTGACAAGTAGGAAATATATTATATATAGTAATATATAAAATTACATATATATATATTTATAATATATATAATATATATAGTCAGGTGTACAACTTGGTATTTTGATATTTGCATACATTGTATACCCATCCCTACCCTGAAATCTTTTTTTTTTATTTGTAGTTGGACACAATATCTTTATTTATTTTTATGTGGTGCTGAGGATCAAACCCAGGGCCTCACATATGCACAGCAGGCACTCTACCACTGAGTTATAGCCCCAGCCTCAACCCTGAAGTCTTGATAACCACTTTTCTACTCTGTTTCTATGATTTCACTTTTTCAGACTTCATGCAAAAGTGAAATAGTACAGTATTATGCATTTTTGTGTCTGGCTTATTCTCAGTATAAAGTCTTCAGGTTAATCCATGTTGTCACAAATAGCAGGATGTCCTTTATTAAGACTCAATGTTACTCCATTTTTTATCCATCATCAATAGACACTTAAATTGTTTCCATATTTTGGTTATTGTAAACAATGCAAAAAATAACATGTAAGTAAAGATATCTTTTGAAGGTACTGAATTCATTTTCCTTTGGATATATTTCAGAACTGGGATTGCTAGGTTGTAATAATTGTATTTTTTATTTCATTAAGAAGCCTTCATACTATTATCTATTATTATACCAATTTACACTTTCACCAACAGTATACAAGTGTTCCCTTTTTCTTGTCAACATTTGCCATCTTTTGTAGGTATAAAAGGGACTTGCTTCAACACAATAAAGTCCATATACTAAAAGCCCATAGCTAAGATCATAATAATCAGGAAAAAAACCAAAAGCCTTTCTTGCTAAAATCCAATACTCTGCAACAATGCTCTCTCTCACCTCTTCTATTCAACAAAATATTGAAAATCCTAGTCAGAACAATTAGCAAAGGAAAAGAAAAGCATACAAGTCAAAGGACAAAATTTTCTCTGCTGATGACATGAACATAATATGCAGAAAATCCTAAAGACTCAGCACAAAATCTTGCAAGAGCTATTTTTAAGTTTAAAGTAGAGGGCCAACATGGTGTAATTTAGGGGTAAATTATACCAAGACAGTAAATTATACCATGACAGTGCAAAACAATCAGAACAGATGTAGAAGCATGGCCACTGAAACTGTCTAAGCAAGTATTCTGGAATGGAGACTGGGGAAACGCAGATGGGCTTTCTACTTGGGGAGTTGCTGGGGTGTGGGAGATGGTGGTGCAAATGTAGCAGGAATTAGTTGAGGAATTAATAGAAAAGGTAAGAGATATAATAAAACACTGCATATGGGCCTAAGCAACTTGGAGGAATATACTCCATTGAGTAAGGGGAGACTATGAATCAAAATTATAAAGAAAAACCAAGAATTATGCTTTGGACACCATAAGTTTCACATGATTAAACCTATGCTGTCCAATATAGTAGCCATTAACCACAAATGTGAAAAATAAAAATGATAGCAAATGAAAAATGTGCATGGGATTTTAAAAACAGTATCAAAATAACAAAGCATCTCAATTATCTTATTAATAATTGTTTGAGTCAGCATTTTTGCTGCTGTGACTAAATGACCCAACCAGAACAACCATAGAAGAGCAAAAACTTATTTGACAGCTCACGGTTTCATAGGTCTCAGTCCACAGACAGCAGGTATCATTTCTTGGGGCATTGAGGCAGGACATCATGGTGGAAGAGTGTGGCAGAGGGAGGCAGATCACGTGGTGATCAGAAAGAAGAGAAAGGGAGTCTCCACTCTCCAAATACAAAATTACCTCATAGCCACGCTCCCAATGAGCCACTTCCTCCAGCCACACACTTGCCTTCAGTTACTACTCAGTTATCCCATCAGATATTAATGCAATGATTAGGTTAAGGTTATGACCCAATCCTTTCTTCTCCAAACCTCTTTTTTATTGCCTCACATGTGATCTTTTGGGGAAAACCTCACATCCAAACCACAACAATAATTTTTATACTGATTACAAGTCAAAATAATATTCTGACTCTACAGAATTACATGAAATGTTAAAATGAACAATAAGAAAATTTAAAAATTTTTGTGGGTCACATCATATTTTATCAGATCAAATGTTATTAAACCAAGAGTCAACACACTATGACCTATTTTTATATGGTCTTTGAGGTAAAAGTGGTTTTTACATTTATAAAAATTGGTAGAAAAATCAAATAATACAAAACCTGAAAAACTTACTGCTTTCCCATTATAGAAAATATCTGCCAATCCCAAATTAGACAGGCATGTGAATGTATGAAATACTCAGAGCTGACAGATACAAAGAGAAAGGAAGAGAGAAAGGAAACCGAGAGAAAGAACACTGGGTCACTTCAATCATCATTGTGGGAATTATGAGCAGAGAGATGGCATTTAAAGTTTAATCTGGAATAAAATTACTTGAAAGAGTTTTTATGTATTTACATACTGACTCCAACAATAATATTTAAACTGAATAAGGTAAATAATGCTGGGAAAAAATGATCTCTCTCCTCATACTAGAATATATAGTATTGGATTATGTTAATGTTGCATGAATTTAAAAAATTAGTTGAATTATCATTTCTATTTTATTTTTAGTAATAATTGTCTTTTACTCTTTTATTTGTTTACACATACACCCTCAAACAAAGTAAGGAGATCCACCCCAGTTAATGCTATAATAGTTATTTATTTTAGAAACCATTTTTTTTAATTAACAAACTCCATGTTTGCATTTTAAAACAGATAATGCTTTTCATATAAAATCCCAAAGCATTAATATATCTGCCTATTTTAAAAACATTAAATTAATAAATTCCATTCCTTATTTTTAAAAGTAATTATGTTGCACCAGGTATAGTGGTACCTGACTATAATTGCAAATACTTGGGAGGCTGAAGCAGGAGGATCACAAGTTGAGGCCAGCTTCAGCTACTTACCCACACCCCCAACAATGTAGTGAGACTCTGTCTCAAAATAAATAATAAAAAAGGCTAGGGACATGGGTAGATGGTAAAGTGGCCCTGTGTTCAACCCCCCATCTCTCACATGCAAACACACACACAAACACACACACAAACACACACACTTATATTGCTAAAAATTACTTTTTCCTGTTATTTAATTTGTCTAAACTTTTTTTTTTCAATTTTTCTTTATTTCATTATGAAAAATGAATCAGATTTTGAAGATTAGACTTTAATGTATAGGGAAAATTGTATATATTTATATATCATATAATTAAAAATAGTACTTGAAATATGGAAATATTGTGCACACACAAAGCAAGTCCCTGGTATGAGAGAAGACCATGTTTATGTGTTTTTCAAGGTAATATCTGTGCCAAGGCACAGTTAAAACTTGTATGTTGGTGATATGCTTAAACATTGAAAAATATCTATTTTTTCCTTTTTAGAAAAGACATAAGGATGTCTTCCACAAATAAGACTAGCTTGAGTGAAATTTGTAGTAGACTGAAGTGAAAGACCTCAATTTTGGTTCTGGTTAGGTTATGAAAATTTTTCTGTCTTATAAAATGACTTGTTGGGTTAGATGATTTCTAAGTTTCTCTCTCATTCCATCGCTTTATGAAAATTACACATTTTTCATTACAAAATAGTCCTGAAACATAAGGAGCCACAAGTTCACAGTCTAATATGGTAGGATAATAGAATACTTCCATATAGGTCTATGATAATTATAAAAGATATGATCTGATAATATACACATAAACAGTGAAGTTTTTGCTTAGCAAAGTATTTATAATTTTTGAAATATAATGATTTAATGGTTATATAGAAAACAAAAAATATTGACCTTTCCCTTCATGTTCAATTTTTCCCTGTTTTATCACATCAAGCAAAGAAGCAGAACACAAAATTGATCATGTTTCATATGGACACTTTGATAACAAATTTATTGCTTCTTTTGATCTATAGTAGTTTTTTAAACTTCCTCAAGATGAATAAGATGTAAAATTCATAGCAAACTAAGAAACATAGTCATAAGTCTTCAAAAGTGATCATGTTCTAATCATTTGAGCTTTATAAAATAATTTTAAGGGGGGATAGAAAATATTTGCATGCAGTATGTCTTATCAAAATATATATAAATGTTCATAGGATTGAAAAGCTGGAAAATTCAAGGAGCAGCAAGCATAGGTGTGGAGACTGAATCTCTGGGAACAATTTTCAAAAAACAAGTACTTTCTTTTAAATACAGAGGAAAAAGTAAAGTCAAATGAACTTGAAGAAAATCCAGTAATTGTTTGTAAATCAAGAGCACAAGTCTTAAATATTTATTCATCTATATTTTATGTACCAGGCTTGGAATATTCAGTCCGTTTTCTCAAAATGGAGGAAAGAAGTCCATCTTGCTGATAACACTTATCTCTAAAGCACGTTTACACACTGCCTCCTAATTGGGCTCTGTCCTTCCAACGTTTTCTTCCCTTAAATCTCTTGTACACCTCTCTTTTGTCAAACTTAAGGAATATCACTTTAAAATTTACTGACCTAATCTGAAAAGCTCCTACAGTCTGGACTTAACCTTCTTTTCTACAATATATCAAAGAAAACGTTGTTAATATATTTCATTTTCTTTTATTTTTTTCCCCCACACTTCCTTAATGCATAGAAAGGGAGATAAAGGATGAGTCCTGGGGAAGGACAGGCTACAGATCAGGGAGGCAAAAATTTGCCCATAAAACAAAATCTAGAATTGAAATGGAAACCACACTCAGAGAGAACATGCACATATGAGAACCAGTCTCAAGGTTAAGGATGATCCTGAGTAAGAATGTCTAAGAGACATGATGGAGTGCAGAATCAAGCAGGGTCCCCTGACACAGACACATAGCAGGTGCATTTTGGAGGGTTTTTCTAGATAGACTATTTGATGGGAAATCTCTTAAACTGTGAAGGTGACTTGTGTCTTTAGTGGTAGTGATAAATGAAGAAAAAAAAGAAATAAGGGAGAAAGAAAGAAAGGAAAAAAAAAGAAAACAATATCGTAAGAATAAAAACTCTGGGAATTTTCCAGTCCCTCTTGGCCAAAATATTCCTGAGCTCAGAGGTGGTAGGTGATGCAAATTCCAGTCTAAAGCTTTTCAATGCACTTTCTAAAGGTTGAGTGTTTCGAAATCATAAGAATGTTACATCCAGATGAAAGATAATTTTTCATCATATTATTGAACGTCAGGTTCCTTTGAGCAATTTGCTACACTCAAAAAAGTATATGACAGATCAGCAAAAATGAAAGGGCATTTCCATCACCTTGAAAAACGGAGATCAAAAGAAATGTGCCAACCAATTAAAGCATGATCAATGCCTCTATTTCTTTTCTTTGCTGTCATAAACTGCATCTAAAAAAGAATTAGTTATTATTTTTTCAAAGCCTACCTCATCTTGATAATGTCATAGCAGAATGTTCATAAGGAAAGTGATTTGGAGCATAAGAATTTAAATATACCATTGGTGAATTACATTGATACACTTTTATGATGGCAATATTAATCATGTTTGAAACACATGGAAGTCTGTCTTGTGGTTTCATTCAATATAAAGCAAAGAAATTGGCATTGACTCAAAATGCCTTTTATTTTTCTTGGAAATATATGAAAAAAAATAAATTAGGATGAGTTTCTAGCTTAAGGAACCATATTCTTCTTTTTCTTCTTCTTTTTTCCCTTTACTTAAAGTCAATTATAATAAAGTACATTTTCTTCCACAATGTACTCATTTTCTTATCTCAGAACAAGACCTGTTTTTCAGTCAGCTTGGTAATTTGGATATATAAAACTCAGAAGCACATTTTCTCTATCTGCTACACAGCATGTATTTAATTTAGGATTTTGATTTATGGATGCAGGTTAGCTTGGAAAGACAGATATAGGTTTGGCACATGCTCAAGTGTCAAAATATTAGGAACCTGGACACATCTGAAACTTTTACTGTTCTAGGGCCATTGATTATAAACTGTCAAAACCTTACCGAGAGGATAAGGGTCCAAATGAGATTCTCAAGGACAAATGCCTTAAAGTGACAGTCTGTGAACACGCTTGCTTCTTGCATCTCGCCCTGGGGAATTTGGTATTTTCTTCCTGTTTGTAGTGACTTACACAGTCCTTTTAAGACACTTTATATGTCAATCCTGTATCTTTTACAATGATTTACTCACAAAACAAAATCTGTAGGTATGGTAGGCCCCTTTGGAGTCTGCTCTGATGTAGTCACTGCATTAGTTCCCTAACCTACCACGTAGCATATTTAAAGTCAACCAAGTTTCATTGGAAATTGATGCACCAAGCATAGGGGACAAATCAGTGTAGCTAGTTATTTGGAAGGACTTTATAAAAAGCCATGGGAAAGATAATGGTACATGAGGTCATGTGGTGCATGAGTTGGTGAGAGAGGAGGAGACTGATTTCCTTCCCCTTGGCTTCAATTATATTTCCAATGACTCAGAAAGCAAGGGCAAAGGCATAGCATGAAGATGGAAGATTTATTGTGCTTAAATAATGAGAAAAAGGGTGAGAAATTGTGAAAAAGGAAGAAGAAATGAAAGTATGAGTGGGCTGGGGACTTATGGAATGGCTACCTGGAGGCAGAAAAGGTGAACTCATGATTTGTAATCAAGGACTTAAATTGCCTTAAATAATGTGCTTGTGAGTTTTACCCTAGTCATTTCAGCAGCATAGGATTAATTATACAATTAATTATTTATATTCAGAGAACAGTGTTGTTAAATGTAGGTTTTTGTTTTGCTCTGTTTCTTTTTGTTGTTATTGTTTTTTTATTTTTATTTTTTATGTTTTCATTGTGCATGGACTGAACCCAGCACCTCTTACATGCTAGGCAAGTGCTCTGCTACTGAGCCACATTCACTTCCTTCTTCGGAATTTTTTTAAGGGGAAAAGTGGGTAAAAAACAAAACACTTGATTTGAGATTATTCTTCATATTTTCTTATTACCATAGTACCTTAGTTTTCTTCTAGCATTAATAATTCATTCCTTTGTCAAAGACATAATGTATTCCTATTTATTTTGTAGTTAGCTAATTTATGTGCTGTTAATAAGTAGTAAGTATATTAAGTTACTTGGAAGACGTTTTCATAATAAAAATTAGCATATTTTAAAATAAAGACAAAAATTAAGATGAAATAAATCTTTGCTTCTTAACATGTACAAATACATTAAGAGTGTTAGTTTTAACACTAAGCTTTTGACCAAAAAAACAAACAAAAAAAACAATCCAAGATCATACTTGAAAGACAAAAATCACAAATCATGCTAAGTAAAATAAGCTATTCCCCCAAATCAAAGGTTGAATATTGTTTTATTGAGGTTTTTCACTGCTGTAACTAAATGAGCTGAACAAAACAACTATAGAGGAGGAAGAGTTTATTTGAGGGCTCACAGTTTCAGAGGTCTTGGTCTATAGAATGTGGAATAGAATGTCTATTCTTTAGGGCTTGAGATGAGGCTGAACATCCTGGTGGGAGAGTGTGGCCGAGGGGAGTTGCTCACATCAGGAAGCAGAGAGAGACAGAGACTTCACCCTCCAGATACCAAATATATATACCCCAGAGCTATGCCACGAATTCCGACCTCCCCCCACACCATACCACTTCAGTTACCACTCAGTTAATTCCATGAGGGATTAATTAAATGATTGGGTTAAGACTCTTGCAACCTGATCATTTCTCCTCTGAACCTTCTTGCTTTGTCTCCCTCGTGAGCTTTTAGGGGACACCTCATATTCAAACTATGACAAATGTTTTTGCAGATAAAAAGGTGGGGGAGGGGAAGAAGATAAATTCAGTTGATTAGATAAAAGGAAACCAAAGAAAGAAGGGGGAATAGGAATAGGAAAGATAGTAGAATAAACCTTTCCTATGTACACATATGAAAACACCTAAGTCAATCCCACCATCGTGATCACCCACAAGAATGGGTTCCTAATTAGAATAAGATATATCCCACGCTTTTATAATTTTATCAAAATGGATTCTACTGTCATGTGTAACCAAGATGCACCAATAAAAAAATTTACTTTAAAAAATGATTTGTCTATACATGGGAATACTCTAGAAGTTACTCTGTCAAAGTGTTAAATACATTCTTATAATGACTCCATGTGTTTTAACTTCTGAAGTCAACTAGAACTTTCAGCTCCAAAGGAGGAGGATGATGCAGTTCCCTGAAAAGTGGCAGATGGATGAACAACCAGAGATGGAGTGAGAGAATAGGGAAGAAGAGAAAGAAAGATCCATAAGCTAAGAGAAAAGGCCAAAAGAAAAATTATTCAACCAAAGCATCCCAAAGACAAGCCCTTCCCATCTTACACAGTATAACAAAGACACTTAGTGTCATAACAAGTCTATTAATATTTCTGATAGGACTATGGCAGCAAATTAAAAATAATGTGATGCATATAAATAAAGTTTACACTATGATATAAAGGATCTTTAAATTTTTATCTTTGGTCGTTTCTATTATTATTGAGAATTCTATGAAAAATTCATCTATCTATCTATCTATCTATCTAGATTTAAATGTGGTATAGAAGCCAGGTGTGGTGGTACAGCCTGTAATCCCAGGAGCTTGGGAGGCTGAGGCAGAAACATCACAAGTTCAAAGCCAGCCTCAACAGTGAGGTGTTAAGCAGCTCAGTGAAACCCCATCTCTAAATAAGACACAAAATAGTGCTGAAATGTGGCTCAGTGGTTGAATGCCCATGAGCTCATCTCTAGTACCCCCACCCAAATGTGATATAGATTTTTAATGCAATAAGTATTTCTAAGGAAAAGTGAAATAGAAACCTGTATTGATCATTGTAATGCCTATTTTAAAAATAGTTAATATTCTAATGATAAGATACTATAAATTCTCTTTTGATTAAAAATAATGCCTATGCTACTACTACTAGTATTTCAGATGTTCTGGTTTATGTTAGTAAGATAAAAATTAGCATTAGCATCAAGAAAGATAGAACAGAGTCCATAAAATTATCAGGTGGAAGAAAGTCATAATTCAGAAAGTCATAACTGCTTAGAAATTTTAATAAAACCAAATACTATCTATAGTAACCTAGAATGAGGTATCTCATATTAAGACAACATTTTATTCCATGTCAACTATTAGAAGCTGCTTAATCTTACATAATTGATATTTTGAAGTATAATTTAAGAATATTTAACTAATATTACCAGTATTTTCTGTAAGGATTTATAGTAAATTATGTTATCCATTACATTTTAATTGTTGTTACCTTTGGTTATAAGCATAATTTGTGCTTATAATTATGTATACAAGTGACAGCCCTGTTACAGTTATGAGACATCATGGTGGAAAATGTATATTAGGTTGTGCAATGGTTTTCTTGAGTAGTTTAAACACGTATAGAATAATCTGTTTTCTAAAAGTTTGCATGAAATAAGTGAACTCATTAACTGTGGGGGTTCTCACTATTTGATATCTCTAACTGTTTTCAATTCCATCTTTGTTTAATGTTTCTTCATATTTCATGTAATGTTTAAAATTTTTTATTTGATAAGGTTATTGCATATACAGTGCAGATTTTCTAAAAACAAAACTAAGATTTAAAAACAGTAGTTCCCCATACAACAAATACCTTTTGTGAGCATTTCAGTGTGCACAAGAGCCTCCCTAACTCACCACTCTCCACTGGACACCATCTTTTTATCTTGATAGTTTATCATTCTTCCTTTCCATTTTACCCCTTTTCCCCTAAAATTCACTTCTATAGGGTTGCTCTCAGTTTTTAGATAGAGAGTCTATTAATTATTCCCAAGTCTTCTTATGGACATTGAAATGGATTATTTTAAACCATTGAAAGTCTTTTTCAGCTGATCTTTCCCTTCTTGCCTGTCAGATTTCTATGGTACTTTAATAGACGGTCTTCTAATTTCTGTATTTGAACAAGGTAGAATAAATCTGTGCTAACCACTGTCCAAACAGATATGTGACTGAAACTCTGATATGTTTCTGACCATGTCTGAGTGACAGCATTGCAACAGTTACATGACATTTCCTATTAAGGGAAAAAAAGTTGTAAGAATCAGTTATCTAGTTTTCCAGAATAATAACAGGACAAAATAATTATGACAAAATCATTGCTTATGATTTTGTCATAACAACTTGCTTCCATTAATAATTATGGAATTCATAAAATGTTGTATTCAGGAATATAAAAATGCATTGGGTAGAGATCCTATATATTTTAATCCAGATGGTTATCTTCCTTACTTCAACTAAGACAAAGATATTCTCTCTAGAGGTGGAGAAAGGGGCTTGGCAGAACACCAAAGGTTAGGGAGAGGACAGTTTTTATACCCTCCTCTCAGCCATGAGTGCACACAAACATTTTTATTTATTACAGCATCTAAAAGTATGGAGCTGCATCTATGGCCCTGATAAGGGCTCTCCACCCTTTAGAAAGAGTTTGACTTGTTTTTATTCTTTATTCTTTTTTCTAGCATAGTCAAGTCTTATCACAGAACTCTACTGTGTTGATGCTTGAAACTTACCCATTTTCCAAATCAATTTTGAACCATTGTGTCCTGCATGCATTTTCCCCTCAAATACATGAATGAAAAGGAGAGTGAGCTGACATCTTAGTCCAAGCTATTTTTTTTTATTTCTTTACAAACTCTTCTTTACCCATGACTTACATTTTCAAACATTTTGGTGCACCTTCAGTCATTGGCATGTGCACAAAGGGGATCAGGAAGTATAACTTATAATGATAAATGGAGGAAGAACTTTTCTCAAATGGTCAATTTAATCTAATTTATTTAATTTTGCAAAGGAATGCTGTGTGGCTGCTAAAAGGATATCTTCATTTTTTGACTTAATTACCCAAAGAAATAAAGGAAAATGAATTTTCACATTCTTTCCTAATACATGTATATGACTGATGGATTAAGATGTCTCCATTCCCAGGTTTAAAAGGCATAGCCTTTTTATTAGAGTTGCTAAGGAAACAGAAATAAATAACCATACAAATTATCCCATTTGTTCCATTCTCCTTTCTCAAGAATATAATTCTTTATATTTTATTCTGATTATGTATATTATTATACCTAATTATATACTATATCTTTATTACATATTTTAAAAGTCATAATATTGTGGACATAATAAATTGAATGAGCTTAATTTCACCAGATTCTTTTAAATGTTTAATTATTTCATTATGATCTTTAACCTGCCTATTTCCTCGAATGATTGGCTCATATTACATTTTTATTTGCAAGTCCTGTCCCAGATATATTGATGATAGAATACACTGATAAAGATTTAGATATTGACAAATATATATATATATATATATATATATATATATATATATATATATATGTAATATGTGCTTATGTACATTTGCATGCAGCACAAAACTCTGCAAAGACCACCTCTGACTAACTCTGAGTGATGGGTGATTTTTATGGCAGTCTTAGACAGTAATTCTGGCAGTAATGTTGAGAGATTTCTGCTTGGATTTTCTTCTTTCTTCCTTTGACAACTTTTTCCTAGAGAGAAGGTCTCTATTCATGCTTTTTATACAACCATCGTCTTTGCAATTTTCCCGTGGCTTATTTTAACATCCTTTGACTTGGACATCAATGAAGTTAAAGCTCCCCTCCTCCCTCTATGCTTCAATTTATTTGTGAAACTTGTTACCTCCTCTGAGTCCCTGATTTCGATTCCAGGCCTTGGTACACAGAGAGGAGCCCTAACTTCTGACACCAGCTTTATGATGCTCTCCTTTATGGACTTTTGATTTGTGAGGCAAATTCTTCCTGAATTTGCAAGACTCTGAATTTTATCTCATGGGCAAGAGTTAAATCTCAAAGCACACAAAAATTTATTTTCAAAGAAAATGCATT
This sequence comes from Urocitellus parryii, assembly GCF_045843805.1. Lineage (NCBI taxonomy): Eukaryota > Metazoa > Chordata > Mammalia > Rodentia > Sciuridae > Urocitellus > Urocitellus parryii. Next base: position 96,334,248 of record NC_135542.1, read on the forward strand.
TTAATAAAAGTCTATATCACTGGTTTTATGGAAAAATTCCTGGGTACCTAGTTGAAACATTTCCCCTCCAATAATTAAAGTTATATAATAAAGGTGAAATATGTTTTTTTCATAATACTTGGGCTTCCCTTCATAAAAATGCTTTACTTATTACCTTATAAATATTCTCTCTGTATCACAGAGGCCTTAGTTTAAGAAAGGCAACTTCTTTTAGCAATATTAAGATATTGACTCTGGAATCAGGCAGGGAATGAAAAATGAAGTTATGCATATTTAATCTACTCAGCAAGGATTTGGGGCTGCCTCTGAGAATAAAGGAGAAAATTAATAACTCCCCACCCTCCTTCCCAAGGATATTTATGAGGACAAAATTATTTGAAAACATCTGGGAAAGCATTTAGAAAGTATAATAGGATATTAAATATAGAGACTTTTATGATTGTTTTTACGATTGATAATTATATTATTTAAACTTTAGAAGAAACATTCATTTGACTTTTGTGAGTTTAACATTTCCTTTAAGCCCTAAGGGCCAATTCCTTTTTCTCTTTGAATAAAAAAAATCTATTTTCACATAAATAATAGAATGTATATTTTCCTACTTCTTTTTTAACCTTTCAAGAATTCTGCTTTACCTTGAACAGTGTTTAGCCTTGACCACCTTTTCTAAACAGTCTGTGCCAGGGGGACTCTTATATGTCATTCCTCTCGGCAAAATAAATAATGTAGAGAATACAGCTACTTTCATAGATATAGAAGCAGAATAGAGGAGGAAAGTTTGTTTTTTTTTTTAAACTGTCAGTATATATAGTCCTGTGAAATGACATAATATATTCCACATATGATTTATTTGTGCCCAAGGTTTTAAAAATAATTATTTAAAACTAAGAATTACACAGTACAGTGAAAAAAGGAAAAACAGAAAAGGAAGGATGGATGGATGAAGAAGGGAAGGAGGAATAAAGAAGGAAAAATTAGTCTTCCAGTTGAAGGATTATTCAGTAAAATCTAAACTGAAACTTCTACATTTAGCTGGAAAACTGATTACTTAGTGTTGAAAGAATATCTTGTTTCTAGGTTAAAGACTGGAATCATTCATGGCAAATAACCAACATTAGGATGGTCCTTTGAAGTCATGGGGATTTATGACAAACCCCACAGACAGCTGTTCTTGACGCTATGACTAGTGAGGTACCAAGATAGAGATATTTTAGGTAAAAATGCTACTTTTATTTCTAATTTTAAAGTTAGGTGTACTCTTGCTTTCTTAGATAGTGTTTATCCTCCTAAGGCTACCAAATAATCACCTAGTGCTGTTACCTAGTGTATGATATGAGGATGTAACAGCCCAGGAAGGGATGATGAAGTCAGAGGGTGTTGCTGTCTCTTGGAGAAATCACTTCCAATAATCATGGTCATCTAGCCAGTATACTGAATTTCTTTTTATCCGATGGATTCAGCAAGATATTGAGATTTTAGTTGGATTATGATCAAATATAAAGAACATTTTACCTTTTCCAAGACAAAATTATGTTTGTGTAGAAAGATATATGACTGTTTTGAGACGGGGTCTTGCTATTTTGCCCAGGCTGGTATTGAACTCCTGGACTCATAAGTTATCATTACAGGGTATCAGTGTCCAGTTCAGTGATGATATTATGAAAGAACTCTGTAGCAGAGGCTAACTCAAAGAGAAGGGTCTAATGAACTAGTCTGTGGCTGTACAATGTGATCATTAATTTATTCACACTACAATCCGATGTGTAAAAAAATTATAACATTTTTTGCCACTTCTCTATCAGTCTTACCAATTCCTTTTTTTTTTTTTTTTTTTGTGGTTTTTTTTTTTTTTTTATTGGTCGTTCATAACATTACATAGTTCTTAATACATCATACTACACGGTTTGATTCAAGTGGATTATGAACTCCCGCTTTTACCCCGTATACAAATTGCTGTATCACATCAGTTACCCTTCCATTGATTGACATATTGCCTTTCTAGTGTCTGATGTATTCTGCTGTCTGTCCTATTGTCTACTATCCCCCCTCCCCTCCCCTCCCCTCCCCTCCCCTTTTCTCTCTCTACCCCTTCTACTGTAAATCATGTCTTCCATTTGTATTCTCTTGACTTACCCCTCCTTTCCTCTTATATGACATTTTGTATAACCCTGAGGATCGCCTTCCATTTCCATGCAATTTCCCTTCTCACTCCCTTTCCCTCCCACCTCTCATCCCTGTTTACTGTAAATATTCTTCTCAAGCTCTTCGTCCCTACCCTGTCCTTGTTTACACCCCTTATATCAAAGGAGTCATTTGGTATTTGTTTTTTAAAGATTGACTAGCTTCACTTAGCATAATCTGCTCTAATGCCATCCATTTCCCTCCAAATTCTATAATTTTGTCATTTTTTAATGCAGAGTAATACTCCATAGTGTATAAATGCCACATTTTTTTTATCCATTCATCTATTGAGGGGCATCTAGGCTGGTTCCACAGTCTTGCTATCGTGAATTGAGCTGCTATGAACATCGATGTAGCAGTGTCCCTGTAGCATGCTCTTGTTAGGGCTTTAGGGAATAGACCGAGAAGGGGAATAGCTGGGTCAAATGGTGGTTCCATTCCCAGCTTTCCGAGAAATCTCCATACTGCTTTCCAAATTGGCTGCACCAATTTGCAGTCCCACCAGCAATGAACAAGAGTGCCCTTTTCCCCGCATCCTCTCCAGCACTTATTGTTGTTTGACTTCCTAATGGCTGCCAGTCTTACTGGAGTGAGATGGTATCTTAGGGTAGTTTTGATTTGCATTTCTCTGACTGCTAGCGATGGTGAGCATGTTTTCATGTACTTGTTGATTGATTGTATGTCCTCCTCTGAGAAGTGTCTGTTCAGGTCCTTGGCCCATTTATTGATTGGGTTATTTGTTATCTTATTGTCTAATTTTTTGAGTTCTTTGTATATTCTGGTTATTAGGGCTCTATCTGAAGTGTGTGGAGTAAAGATTTGTTCCCATGATGTAGGCTCCCTATTTATCTCTCTTATTGTTTCTTTTGCTGAGAAAAAACTTTTTAGTTTGAGTAAGTCCCATTTGTTGATTCTATTTGTTAACTCTAGCGCTATGGGTGTCCTATTGAGGAATTTGGAGCCCGATCCCACAGCGTGTAGATCATAACCAACTTTTTCTTCTATCAGATGCCGTGTCTCTGATTTAATATCAAGCTCCTTGATCCATTTTGAGTTAACTTTTGTGCACGGCGAGAGATAGGGATTCAGATTCATTTTGGTGCAAATGGATTTCCAGTTTTCCCAGCACCATTTGTTGAAGATGCTATCCTTCCTCCATTGCATGCTTTTAGCCCCTTTATCAAAAATAAGATAGTTGTAGTTTTGTGGATTGGTTACTGTGTCCTCTATTCTGTACCATTGGTCCACCCGCCTGTTTTGGTACCAGTACCATGCTGTTTTTGTTACTATTGCTCTGTAGTATAGTTTGAAGTCTGGTATCGCTATACCACCTGATTCACACTTCCTGCTTAGTATTGTTTTTGCTATTCTGGGTCTTTTATTATTCCATATGAATTTCATGATTCTTTTATCTATTTCTACAAGATATGCTGTTGGGATTTTGATTGGCATTGCATTGAACTTATAGAGAACTTTTGGTAATATCGCCATTTTGATGATGTTAGTTCTGCCTATCCATGAGCAGGGTATGTTTTTCCATCTTCTAAGGTCTTCTTCTATGTCTTTCTTAAGGGTTCTGTAATTTTCATTGTATAAATCTTTCACCTCTTTTGTTAGGTTGATTCCCAAGTATTTTATTTTTTGGGGGGATATTGTGAATGGAGTAGTTGTCCTCATTTCCGTTTCAGAGGATTTGTCGCTGATATACAGGAATGCCTTTGATTTATGCGTGTTGATCTTATATCCTGCCACTTTGCTGAATTCATTTATTAGCTCTAATAGCTTCTTTGTAGACCCTTTTGGGTCTGCTAGGTATAGAATCATATCATCTGCAAATAGTGATAATTTAAGTTCTTCTTTTCCTATTTTTATGCCTTTAATTTCTTTTGACTGTCTAATTGCTCTGGCCAGTGTTTCGAGGACTATGTTGAACAGAAGTGGTGAGAGAGGGCATCCCTGTCTTGTACCAGATCTTAGAGGGAATGCCTTCAATTTTTCTCCATTCAGAATGATGCTGGCCTGTGGCTTATCATAGATTGCTTTTACAATGTTGAGGTATGATCCTGTTATCCCTAATTTTTCTAGCGTTTTGAACATAAAGGGATGCTGTACTTTGTCGAATGCTTTTTCTGCATCTATTGAGATGATCATATGGTTCTTATTTTTAAGTCTATTGATGTGGTGAATAACATTTATTGATTTCCGTATATTGAACCAGCCTTGCATCCCAGGGATGAATCCTACTTGATCATGATGTATAATTTTTTTGATATGTATTTGAATCCGATTCGCCAGAATTTTATTGAGGATTTTTGCGTCAAGGTTCATTAGAGATATTGGTCTGTAGTTTTCCTTCTTTGAAGTGTCTTTGTCTGGTTTCGGAATCAGGGTGATGTTGGCCTCGTAGAATGAATTTGGAAGTTCTCCCTCTTTTTCTATTTCCTGAAATACCTTGAAAAGTATTGGTGTTAGTTCCTCTTTAAAGGTTTTGTAAAACTCTGCTGTATACCCGTCCGGTCCTGGGCTTTTCTTAGTTGGTAGTCTTTTGATGGTTTCTTCTATTTCCTCTATTGTTATTGGTCTGTTTAGGTTGTCTATATCCTCCTGGCTCAATCTGGGCAGATCATAAGACTCAAGGAATTTATCTATGCCTTCACTATCTTCTATTTTATTGGAGTATAAGGATTCAAAGTAATTTCTGATTATCTTCTGTATTTCTGAAGTGTCTGTTGTGATATTGCCTTTTTCATCCCGTATGCTAGTAATTTGGGTTCTCTCTCTTCTTCTCTTCGTTAGCATGGCTAAGGGTCTGTCAATTTTATTTATTTTTTCAAAGAACCAGCTTTTAGTTTTGTCAATTTTTTCAATTGTTTCTTTTGTTTCACTTTCATTAATTTCAGCTCTGATTTTAATTATTTCTTGCCTTCTACTTTTTTGCTGTTGTTTTGCTCTTCTTTTTCTAGGATTTTGAGATGAAGTATGAGATCATTTATTTGTTGGTTTTTTCTTTTTTTGAGGAATGAACTCCAAGCAATGAATTTTCCTCTTAGAACTGCTTTCAATGTGTCCCATAGATTCCGATATGTTGTGTCTGTGTTTTCATTTAACTCTAGGAATTTTTTAATTTCCTCCTTGATGTCTTCTAAAACCCATTGATCACACAGCAACCTATTGTTCATTCTCCAGGTGATGCTTGCTTTTTCCTTTCTTCTTTTATCATTGATTTTCAGTTTCATTCCATTATGATCAGATAAGATGCATGGTATTATCTCTACCCCTTTGTATTGTCTAAGAGTTGCCCTGTGACATAGTATATGGTCTATTTTTGAGAAGGTTCCATGTGCTGCTGAGAAAAAAGTGTAGCTACTTGATGTTGGGTGGTATAGTCTATATATGTCAATTAAGTCTAGGTTGTTAATTGTGTTATTGAGTTCTATAGTTTCCTTATTTAACTTTTGTTTGGAAGATCTGTCCAGTGGTGAGAGAGGTGTGTTGAAGTCTCCCATGATTATTGTATGGTGGTCTATTAGACTCTTGAACTTGAGAAGAGTTTGCTTGATGAATACAGCTGCACCATTATTTGGGGCATATATATTTATGATTGTTATGTCTTGTTGGTGTATGGTTCCCTTGAGCAGTATGAAGTGTCCTTCTATATCCCTTTTGATTAGCTTTGGCTTGAAATCTATTTTATTAGATATGAGTATGGACACTCCTGCTTGTTTCCACGGTCCATATGAGTGATATGATTTTTCCCAACCTTTCACCTTCAGTCTATGTATATCTTTTCCTATCAAATGCGTCTCCTGTAGACAGCATATTGTTGGGTCTTGTTTTTTGATCCATTCTACTAGCCTGTGTCTCTTAATTGGTGAGTTTAGGCCATTAACATTTAGGGTTATTATTGAGATATGGTTTGTTCTTCTATCCATATTTGTTTATTGATGTTACTAAACCTGATTTGTTATCCTCTTTGACTACTTTCCCCCCTTTACTGTCCTACCTCCCATTGTTGGTTTTCAATGTTGTTTTCCATTTCCTCTTCCTGTAATGTTTTGCCAAGGATTTTTTGAAGAGATGGTTTTCTAGCTGCGAATTCTTTTAACTTTTGTTTATTGTGGAAGGTTTTAATTTCATCTTCTAACCTGAAGCTTAATTTCGCCGGATACACGATTCTTGGTTGGAGCCCATTGTCTTTCAGTGTTTGAAATATGTTATTCCAGGATCTTCTAGCTTTCAGAGTCTGTGTTGAGAGATCAGCTGTTATCCTGATTGGTTTACCCCTAAATGTAATCTGCTTTCTTTCTCTTGCAGCTTTTAAAATTCTCTCCTTATTCTGTATGTTGGACATCTTCATTATAATGTGTCTAGGTGTGGATCTCTTATGATTTTGCACATTCGGCGTCCTGTAGGCTTCTAGGATTTGGGATTCTGTCTCAATCTTCAATTCTGGGAAGTTTTCTCGTATTATTTCACTGAATAGACTGTTTATTCCTTTGGAATGGAGCTCTGTGCCTTCCTGTATCCCAATGACTCTTAAATTTGGTCTTTTGATATTGTCCCATAATTCTTGGATGTTCTGCTCATGGTTTCTTAGCAGACTTGCTGAGCTGTCTATGTTCTTTTCCAGTTGAAATACTTTGTCTTCATTGTCTGATGTTCTCTCTTCTAAGTGATCTACTCTGCTGGTAGTATTCTCAATTGAGTTTTTAAGTTGGTTTATTGTTTCCTGCATTTCTAGAATTTCAATTTGTTTGTTTTTTATTACCTCTATCTCCCTGTGAAATTGATCTTTTACTTCCTGGATTTGTTTGTCAATGTGATCTTTCATTGTCTGATTTTGCTGTCTCATGTCTTCCTTGAGACTCCAGATCATCTGAAGCATATATATCCTGAACTCTTTATCTGATATTCCATCTGTTGCAGCTATTACCTCTTCTAAAGTTGAGTTGACCTGCATTGCTTGTGGTCCTTTCTTTCCTTGTCTTTTCATACTGCTCGCGTTTCTTTCTGCTTGGTGCAACTGTTGTGTTTTGAAATTTACCCCCTATTTATTTATGTTGCTCTTGTATACTTGAAAAGTCTCCCTTGCAGGTGCGGGCGGCGGCTGTGCCCCTACTCCTATTGGGGTGACGTGTCTACCACGCTGGCGGCTCTCTAGGCCTGTTCCGGGAGTGGAAGGCGGCTCTGCTCTGTCCCTATTCCAATTGGGGTGTCGTGACTACAATGCTGGCAGGACGCTGGGCCTGTTCCGGGCGTGGGCGGTGGGCTTGGCTGGCGGGATTCCACCTAATGGCAGTCCCTAACCTCCCTGCTTGCTAATTAATGGCTTCTCTGAGGCGCCACGCCTTCTGTAGCTGCGGGGCAGGCCACGCGAATCAGTTGGCCTGGATCTCCGGGGTCCTGCTGCTGGCTGTTTTGATGTTGCAAGCTGTTGGAGAGTGGTGGTGTATTCTTCAGCTTTCCCGGATGGTGGCCGCTGACTGCCTGGATGGAGTGTCCGCTGTTTTGATGTTGCACTCTGAAGGAGAGTGGTGGTGTATCCTGCTGCAGGGTGCTGGGATCCCTGGCACTCTATCACTTTGATTTTTTCTGCTTGCCCCTCCCCCAGCGCTGGCTAGCCAGGTTTCCTTTTGGCTGCTACTGGGAGGAGGGGTTGGAGGTCAGGTGTCTCTGGTTTCCCCCTAGCCTGTATGGAGGCTCAGCTTGATACTCCCTCTCCCGGCAAGCCTAGGAGAGATTTTATGCGAATTCCCGCTGTCTGGGGGGTGAGCTGAATGACACCGACCTGTTTTGATGTCGCACTCTGAAGGAGAGTGGCGGTGTATCCTTGAGCTTTCCCGGATGGTGGCCGCTGACTGCCTCGGCGGAGTGACCGCTGTGGGGGATGGGACTGTACCGCTTCCTTCCCCTTCTGAGAATCCGTGCTCGGCCCAAGGGTCCGTGTGGGCTTGGCTGGTGGGATTCCACCTAATGGCCTTCCCTAACCTCCCTGCTTGCCAATTAATGGCTTCACTGAGGCGCCACGCCTTCTGTAGCCGCAGGGCAGGCCACTCGAATCAGTTGGCCTGGGTCTCCGGGGCCCTGCTGCAGGCTGCTGGGATCCCTGGCACTCTATCACTTTGATTTTTTCTGCTTGCCCCTCCCCCAGCGCTGGCTAGCCAGGTTTCCTTTTGGCTGCTACTGGGAGGAGGGGTTGGAGGTCAGGTGTCTCTGGTTTCCCCCTAGCCTGTATGGAGGCTCAGCTTGATACTCCCTCTCCCGGCAAGCCTAGGAGAGATTTTATGCGAATCCCCGCTGTCTGGGGGGTGAGCTGGATGACACCGACCTGTTTTGATGTCGCACTCTGAAGGAGAGTGTCGGTGTATCCTTGAGCTTTCCCGGATGGTGGCCGCTGACTGCCTCGGCGGAGTGTCCGCTGTGGGGGATGGGACTGTACCGCTTCCTTCCCCTTCTGAGAACCCGTGCTCGGCCCAAGGGTCCGTGTGGGCTTGGCTGGTGGGATTCCACCTAATGGCCTTCCCTAAACTCCCTGCTTGCCAATTAATGGCTTCACTGAGGCGCCACGCCTTCTGTAGCCGCAGGGCAGGCCACAGGAATCAGTTGGCCTGGGTCTCCGGGACCCTGCTGCAGGCTGCTGGGATCCCTGGCACTCTATCACTTTGATTTTTTCTGCTTGCCCCTCCCCCAGCGCTGGCTAGCCAGGATTCCTTTTGGCTGCTACTGGGAGGAGGGGTTGGAGGTCAGGTGTCTCTGGTTTCCCCCTAGCCTGTATGGAGGCTCAGCTTGATACTCCCTCTCCCGGCAAGCCTAGGAGAGATTTTATGCGAATCCCCGCTGTCTGGGGGGTGAGCTGGATGACACCGACCTGTTTTGATGTCGCACTCTGAAGGAGAGTGTCGGTGTATCCTTGAGCTTTCCCGGATGGTGGCCGCTGACTGCCTCGGCGGAGTGTCCGCTGTGGGGGATGGGACTGTACCGCTTCCTTCCCCTTCTGAGAACCCGTGCTCGGCCCAAGGGTCCGTGTGGGCTTGGCTGGTGGGATTCCACCTAATGGCCTTCCCTAAACTCCCTGCTTGCCAATTAATGGCTTCACTGAGGCGCCACGCCTTCTGTAGCCGCAGGGCAGGCCACAGGAATCAGTTGGCCTGGGTCTCCGGGACCCTGCTGCAGGCTGCTGGGATCCCTGGCACTCTATCACTTTGATTTTTTCTGCTTGCCCCTCCCCCAGCGCTGGCTAGCCAGGATTCCTTTTGGCTGCTACTGGGAGGAGGGGTTGGAGGTCAGGTGTCTCTGGTTTCCCCCTAGCCTGTATGGAGGCTCAGCTTGATACTCCCTCTCCGGCAAGCCTAGGAGAGATTTTATGCGAATCCCCGCTGTCTGGGGGGTGAGCTGGATGACACCGACCTGTTTTGATGTCGCACTCTGAAGGAGAGTGTCGGTGTATCCTTGAGCTTTCCCGGATGGTGGCCGCTGACTGCCTCGGCGGAGTGTCCGCTGTGGGGGATGGGACTGTACCGCTTCCTTCCCCTTCTGAGAACCCGTGCTCGGCCCAAGGGTCCGTGTGGGCTTGGCTGGTGGGATTCCACCTAATGGCCTTCCCTAACCTCCCTGCTTGCCAATTAATGGCTTCACTGAGGCGCCACGCCTTCTGTAGCCGCAGGGCAGGCCACTCGAATCAGTTGGCCTGGGTCTCCGGGACCCTGCTGCAGGCTGCTGGGATCCCTGGCACTCTATCACTTTGATTTTTTCTGCTTGCCCCTCCCCCAGCGCTGGCTAGCCAGGTTTCCTTTTGGCTGCTACTGGGAGGAGGGGTTGGAGGTCAGGTGTCTCTGGTTTCCCCCTAGCCTGTATGGAGGCTCAGCTTGATACTCCCTCTCCCGGCAAGCCTAGGAGAGATTTTATGCGAATCCCCGCTGTCTGGGGGGTGAGCTGAATGACACCGACCTGTTTTGATGTCGCACTCTGAAGGAGAGTGTCGGTGTATCCTTCAGCTTTCCCGGATGGTGGCCGCTGACTGCCTCGGCGGAGTGTCCGCTCGTCTTACCAATTCCTACACCCTATGGATTAACAAACACAATTTGACTTTCCAATTAACACTATCTCAGTTTTCCTAGCTTAATCATTTTTATTTCACCTTAAATATTAATTCTATCTGAAATCCTTCTTTTCACACTGGTTAAAATAGTCCCTTTTCATAACTTCTGTATTCACCCCATTTCAGGTTTGAAAACTCTCTACTGCCCTTCCACTTTTCAAGATCCTCCTATTTTCTGTGGTGGCAGTGTGGTGACATTTTTACGGAACTTTCATTGCAATGGTAAAAGGACTGGTGAGCTTGGGGTGGACATGGCATGCATGTTGACTTGTCTCTGCACTGGGAAGTCTAGACTATTCATTAAACTAATGATTTTTTTCTTTCTTTTTTTTTTTCTATTTTCTTTTATTTTGGTACCAGGGATTGAATTCAGGGACACTAAACCACTGAGCCACATACCCCAACCTTTTATTTTTTATTTTGAGATAGAGTCCCACTAAGTTGCTTAGAGCCTCACTAAGTCTGGTTTTGAATTTGTAATACCCCTGTCTGAGCCTCCCCAATAGCTGGGATTTCAGGCATGTGCCACCATACCCAGCTAGTGATTGTTTTAATGCAGCTGACCTGTTTGACCATTTAAAGTTCTGGAACCTGATGCTGAGATTCATGCTGTCATATCATGACTTATGTCAGGTAAAATAAGTAGAGCTTATTCTGATATGAATAAGTAGATTCTTAGTCTATCATGTTTCCTAAAGAATAACTTAAGTTTTGTCATTTTCTGAAGAACAACTTGCTAGGTAAGTTCCTACTGGAAGGGAAGTAGAAATAAATATTGCAATGCAAGATGTCCGTTGTTAAAGTACTTATTTATTGTCTTAATTTCTTACATTCTTCTTTCTGTAGTGTTTTTTTCCACTGTGCTACCTCTCTCTTTCTCTATTTCTCTCTGTTTCTCTCTCTCTCTCTCTCTCTCTCTCTCTCTCTCTCTCTCTCACACACACACACACACACACACACACACACAAACACACAAATATAAGCTATGTGAAGCCAAGGATTTAACTCATTTTAGTCATGGCTTCATTTCTATGCTTAGAAAATTGCCCTGTATAAAGTGAAGGGTCAATACATTTTTGATGCATACATGCATGAATCTTCATTTATGTAAGCCAAAGAAAGTTCCCTTTGAGAAACGGTCTAATTGACTAGAGAACATTTATCACATTTGTATTCAAAGCACAGTTTATGGACTAGCAGCATCCACATTGCTGATAGGTTGTTAAAAATGTATCACCTTGGGTTCTACCCTAGACCTTAGGCAATAGAATCTGCCTTTCATCAATTTTTCCAAGTACTTCCCATTATACATGACAGGTTGGGATGCCCGGTGTTTTGTTACATAATCATTCATAATGTCATAACCTGACCTCCACCTTAATTAATCAGGACAAACTTTCCCACTGACTTCCATTCAATGAAAACTTGAAAAAATTGCATGATCAACGTTCCCACAGCTTTGAACAATCAACTTTACTGGACACATAGAGGGTTATAAATTTGTGGATGTCTATATTATAAAGTTAATTTCTTCTTTCTTATCCTTTAAATTTCAGGAATTAGAACAAAGACAGTTGAAAAACTTAGGTGGAGGCATGTATTCATGAATGAATTCTTATGGAATGATAAATAAAATTTTGCTCTCAATTAAGCTTTTTAGAAAATCAACATAATATGTGAAAGAGTTTACAATTTTCTGAATATGCCAGAAAGATGAGAAAAAATGGGAACATTAAAAGTAAATAAATAAATCTGTAATACATATTAATTAATTTAATAGGTGTGAAAACTGGTATGTTTAAGTAACAAAATATAACTGGCATCATAGGAATTAACTAACGTAGATACATAAAGGAACATAAAAGGAAAGAATAATATTATTTTAAAGACATAAAACTGACACTCAAGGAGAATAAAATACCTAGGCAAGAGGCTAGAGGGTAAAATGATGACAGAAGAATTTGATCTCTCTTCATAGAGATCAATAAAAATATTTAAAAAATGAAAGGTAGAAATGACTAGCATTGATGTAAGAGAGAAGTTACCTCTGGGGTTTCCTTTCAATAACATCCCTGAATTTTATTCAGTTAACTAGATAGATAGTTGTTTCATAAAAATAAATCTATTAGATAAAGAAAGAAGGATGTAAACAAAGGACTTTCTTATGGTTTGGAGATGAAGTATACCCCCCAAATTCATGTCAGGCAATGCCAGAATATTCAGAACTGAAGTGATTAGATTATGATGGTTATGACCTAATCAGTGGATTAGTCCATTTAATGTACTAAGACTTTGAACAGATTACTGCATAATAACTGTGGTAGGTAACTGAGGTTGTCCCTTTTTTATTTTGTTCCTCGTTCCCCTCAAAACAAAATTTCCCTCTCTCTTCTTTCTCCCCCAACTTTCTCCCCTTTTTCTTGGCTCCCATGAGCTAAGCATATTATCCTTCTGCTGTAATTTTCTGCCTCCCCTAAAGCTCAAAGCAATAGAGTTGGCCAACCATAGGCTGGCCTCTAAAGCAATGAACCAAAATAAACTTTTCTCACCTAAGTTGTTCTTGTCAGGTATTTTGCTCATGGCCATGAAAAGTGGACTAATACAGACTTCAAGTGAAATAAAAGCTAATTTACAAATAATTATTACAAAGAAAGTGAATGATACACAGCAAACTTTATATACAATTATGCAGGATATATTGGGGAACCGAAAATTCAAATATTGAACCAGAAATTCAAATCCACATATTCATTGAAAATAAAGATGAGCTTAATGGGTCTATGTGAAGATAATTTACAGATGAATAATGCTAGTATCATTATTACTTTTTGCTCCCTTTTAACATATTTTGCTTAAGAGCCATAAGATATTTTGGGGAATTTCACAAGCCAGAGACTACCTGTGCTCATCAATTTGCAACTAGATATGGCCGTATTCCTGATGTGCAGCCAATGGTATTTAAGCAAAAGTGCATGTCACATTTCTGGGTCATTCCATTCAAGCAAAGGGGCATGCTCATTGCTTCCTTTTCCAAACAGTCAATGATTACACAATACGCTTGGTGAAAGGAGCTGAAAGAGCAATTTTAGGCTACACTATGATTTCCAAGGGTTTAGATTGTCAGAGCTACACTGAGAAACACTCACAGCAGCCCTGGGCTACTTATACTTGGATGACACTGGAGAGAACATTAAAATTCTATCTTGTTCTGCCATTGCTATTTTGGCCTTTGTTAGGAAATTTTATTATTATCCTTCCTATTACACCAATGGAGATCACTCATAGCAACATTTAAAGGGAGAGAGTGACAAGCACCAAGTTAGATTCTTGCCTCAAGGCATGAAATAAAATGCAAAGACTTAGGCAGAAAAAAAATAATCTACATATTTAAAACTATATAGAAAAATTTACCAATTATTAACTCAGCAAATGCTTTCACAGAATTCTGGATATATAGCAACAGTTAAATACACACTTTTGTATATGTCTTATTTTTCTATTTGTGTGTGCATGCATGCATGCATATGTGAATGTGAAACTTAGGATATTAATAGAGAATGATCAGGATATTAACAATAGGAAAAATGATATCTCTGAGGACTCAGAGATCCTAGATAACCTGAAATCCTGAAAACTCATAAAAAAAGGGGAAGACATTGGATCTCCCTTGCCTGGGGAAATTTTACTTTCAAGCCAACAAACAATAACAACAAAATAAATAAAATCTAGAAGGATAATACTTAGCCTAATGCACTCTGTTTTAGTCATCTTTTTCATTGCTCTGTTCAAAATACCTGACAAGAACAATTTTAAGGAAGAAAAGTTTGTTTTAGGGCTCACAGTTTCAGAGCTCTCAGTCCATAAACAACCAACTCCATTCTTTGAAGCTCAGGGGGAGGCAGAACAACATGGTCAAAGAGTGTGATGGAGGAAAGCCGCTCAGGAAATGACACCAGAAAGCAGAGTGATAAAGAACTCCAATGACCCAATGCCCCGGCCATCCCCAACCTGCTTTTAGTTACCATCCAGATTCACCCACTGAATGGATTAACTTTTTCATAACCCAATCATCTTACCTCTAAATTTTCTTGCACTGTCTCACACACAAGCTTTTGGGGGACACCTCACATCTAAACCTTAACATACTCCCTTCATATTTTTTTTCTTTATTAAGAAATGATTTAGGACAGTTGCCTCTGGGGATCTGACCATTTGTTTCTACAACCTGGTAGGCTATTGACACTGCATTTACATGTTGGACAGCAACACTCAGCTCAGAAAGTGAGAAAACGACTGGGGATGACTCCGCTGACTCTTTAAGACCTAGTGAAAGGGAAAGGTCAGGAGAACAAGATGATTGAGTTGCTCATTGATTCAGACAGGGCCTTTCATTGTTACTATAGCTAAAACTTCTACATTAAACTTTTTACAAGTCCAATGCAACCCATAATCTCCTCCCAGATACTATCAGTCAACTGTTAGACCATTCAAACAGGATGAAAGAAGAAAAGCCTCTTCACACTATCATGAAGTAGCTCATTTTCCACATCACCAAGAACAAGCAATCTGAGACTCTAGTGGAGAAGACAGGTTAGCATCACAGCTTCCAGTGAGCAGTAGTATCAGGATCTGATCTATTTTGTGTAATAGCTGCTCTTCTTAGAATGAGGCCTCCACAAGATGATTACAATGTAGACTGCTTTGACTGTCAGATGACACTATCTTCACTACCTTCTGGGATGCAACAAAAGAGCCTGAGATTGGCCAATAGGGCACCATCAGCTAAGAAACAGCACATCTGGGTACCAGCATCTGGTTCATGAAGTCTGACAATGATTTTGTCACATCTGCACCCTGCCATCATACTACCTGAAAGCACCCAAACACCTAGTAGAGAGTTCCCCAAAAGAAACCCAACATTGTCTTTTAAGCAATGAGAAAGAAAACAAGGAAACAATTCCTGCCAAACATCCATTTCTACTCAAAGAGCCTGGGAGGTTATTTTGCTTGTTGCAATCTCTGCTGTGCAGGGTATTATGCGGGGTAACCTTGAGTTCCCTTCCACTTATAACATAATGAATTTGCCTGACTTTAATTTACATATACAAATTATCTTCATAATCTAAGAAATTAAAAAATTATTATAGTAGTTTATCTGAACTGAGTTGAATTTTTTAATAAACAAATATTTTTATATACTTAAAAATGATTTGTACTCAACATGACTCAGTGGCAAAATGCAGAAAGAAATGCAAAAAGGTACTATTGCCCTCATCTATTCAAAAAAATTAAGAAAATTATGCTATAATTTTTTTTAGAATTGTGGAAATGAAAAGGAATGCATGACACAGGTAATATTTTCTCTTCATATAGCTCAATTTAGTAAGTTGAATATTCCTTAGCAGAGAAGTTGCACTCAACACTCTCCTAAGCTGTGGTTTTTGAAGTGTATTGACCTTCAAAGCAAGGTATAGAATGCACAAATTTTCCTATGATGAAAAACAAAAACAGATGAAAGAGGATGTGCTATTTCTTTAGAAATATAAGATCTGTCATAATTGTGTGACCAAGTGAGATTTTTAGTCTTCTCCAGGTATAAAATTATTGATTACCCCGTGTTCAGTTTACCTACTATCTGAACAGTTTAACCTAGTATCTGACTTAATGATTCTGATTTGGATGCAAAATAGACTTTGGAAACCTAACATGTTCAAAACATAATTCTCCCCTGTAGCCCCAAATTGTTCTTCTCCAGACTTCTCCATTTCTGCAATGGGTACATTTATTAAGCTGCCATTGATCAAAACATGATGTCATCATTAAAAAAATTTCTGTAATTCTCTTATACATTTTGTATTCAGTCTTTCATCATCTTGACTGGATCTCCAAGATATATTCAGAGTCTGTCCATATGTCATAAGCTTCACTTGGACAACTCTAGTCCAAGCCACAATCATCTCTTGTCTGCATGATCATAATAGCCTCATGACCAAGAGCTAGGTTTTCATTCCTGACTCTTTGTTATCAAATCATCAGTGTGTATCTTTAGGCAAATTACTTAGTTATGAGTCAATTTCTTGCATTGTAAAAATGAGGCCAGCCACACTATCAATTTGAGTTATCATGAACAATAAATAACTCATATGGAGCTTCTAATTGAGTGCTCGGCACACAGCAAACTCCACAAAAATATTAGTTTTTATTTTACTTCATATAGAAGCCAGATGAATTCCTTGAAAAAGTAAGTCAGAAGATATAGTTTCCTGTTCAAAGTATTCCAATAGACTCCTAGTACATATAAAGTAAACCATAAAATGAATATAAATGATTTTTTAAAAGTGTCTATTAACAGATGAAACTATGAAGAAAATTTACTATACACAAAATTAATATTAAATGATAAACTATAAAGGAGATTGAAATTCTGTCATTTGGTAACATGGCTGAGCCTTGAGAACATTATGTCAAATTAAATAAGTCAAACACAAAAAGAAAACCTCTGTATGTTCTCACTCTTAACTGGAAGCTACAACAGATGATATCATAAAAGTAGAGAGTAGAACAGTCATTACAAGAGGCTGCAAAGGCTAGGGGGTTGGGAGTATAGGGACAAGTCAGTTAATGGGTGCAAAATTATTTAGATAAGAAGAATGAGTTCAATGTTCTATACCACAGTAAGGTGAATATAGTTAACAACAATTTACTGTATATCTCTAAAATAGCTAGAAGAGAGGATTTTTAATGTTCTCACCACAAAGGAAGGATGACTGTTTAAGATGAGGCATGCCAATTACTCTGATTTGATCAGTATGCATTATATACATGTACTGAAATATCATGCTGTACCCCATAAATTAAAATTAAAGGCACTAAATATTATTTCTAGAATTAAAAGAAACAATGTCTAATTTTAAGAATTTAATGGATGAATCTTACAACAATAACATTAAACAGATCATGAAGGAACTTATAAATTGGAATCAGGAGTACCAATGATAATTAGTGAAAATTATTTAAGAAGTTGTTGAGTATCAAAAAAGAATTTGTTTTATCCATATCTGTATTTTTTTTTTCAGATTAGGATGTGAGCTCCTGGATAGAAAGAACATCATCACCCTCCACCCCCCATATATAGTCCGTACTCAATAAATGTTGAAACAAAATCAACAAAGTCACCTACAAAACATGGAAAAGAAACCTATACAAGAAAAATAAAGGAAAACCCATGGCCTAAAATTTGAATTATAATTTCATAGACAAAGATACAAATGTCCACACACATTATACACACATACACAATAAAACTATGCTACATAACAACATTTTGGTCAGTGATAAACCATATTATACTGCACAGTGACATTGTGGCAATATTAGTTTCTGTAAGTATATCTTATGACCTTCCCACAAGGGTGAATTGCCTATTGATAGACTTATCACATGTATCTCCATTAAGAGATGCATGACTATATATGTTTTCACCTAAGGTGTTCAGAAATTAAGTAGAGTGATACCAAGTGATAGCAAGGACATAGAGCCACATGAACTTTCATTCACATTGACTGGAGTGCAACTTGTTGAAACCGATTTGGAAAACTTTTTAATATTCTTTACTAAAGCTGAATAAACACACAATTTGTAAGCCAGATATTGTACTTTTAATTTGGCCTACTGGAAGTTTCTAAGTAGCAATGCAGAGAGGAATTAAAGAGTAATTGGGGGCATTACTTACCTTCTCTGACTTTAAATTTCATCAATAAATATTACAGTATCATTTCATTTGTTTTATGGTAGGACATTTAGGGGGTTGAAATCCCAGGCCTAGTGCGTCCTAAATAATTTAATATGCACAGTCATTCACTAAGAGTGGAGGAGTGAGAATGAGTTTGAACAGAGAGGAAGAGGTATAAAATTATTATCTTTGGGCACTCTAAGGATTCCCCTTGGGAAAAATATATTGTTATTGCTGAATAGTGCTAAAAGGAGGTGTTGGGATAAATTTGAAGTGAAAATACTAACACATTTGCGGAATTTTCCATTGCAAAATTTTACTACTCCCAAACCAATACATAAAACATGGGCTGTAGTATTTATCAAAGGATTATTCTGAGCAAGAGAAGAGGAGGAAAATTTTTGAAGGGGAATACGAGGATTATTTGATTCATGAAAGTTTAAGATTAATTTGCTTTTTTCCCAAATAACAAATTATCTCACATTGATTTTATTTTTATTGGTCGTTCATAACATTACATAGTTCTTAATACATCATATTAAACGGTTTGATTCAAGTGGATTATGAACTCCCCCTTTTACCCCGTATACAAATTGCTGTATCACATCAGTTACCCTTCCATTGATTGACATATTGCCTTTCTAGTGTCTGATGTATTCTGCTGTCTGTCCTATTCTCTACTATCCCCCCTCCCCTCCCCTTCCCTCCCCTCCCCCCCTCCCCTTTTCTCTCTCTACCCCTTTTACTGTAAATCATTTCTTCCATTTGTATTATCTTGTCTTACCCCTCCTTTCCTCTTATATGACATTTTGTATAACCCTGAGGATCGCCTTCCATTTCCATGCACTTTCCCTTCTCACTCCCTTTCCCTCCCACCTCTCATCCCTGTTTAATGTAAATATTCTTCTCAAGCTCTTCGTCCCTACCCTGTCCTTGTTAACTCCCCTTATATCAAAGGAGTCATTTGGTATTTGTTTTTTAAAGATTGACTAGCTTCACTTAGCATAATCTGCTCTAATGCCATCCATTTCCCTCCAAATTCTATGATTTTGTCATTTTTTAATGCAGAATAATACTCCATTGTATATAAATGCCACATTTTTTTTATCCATTCATCTATTGAAGGGCATCTAGGCTGGTTCCACAGTCTTGCTATCGTGAATTGAGCTGCTATGAACATCGATGTAGCAGTGTCCCTGTAGCATGCTCTTGTTAGGGCTTTAGGGAATAGACCGAGAAGGGGAATAGCTGGGTCAAATGGTGGTTCCATTCCCAGCTTTCCGAGAAATCTCCATACTGCTTTCCAAATTGGCTGCACCAATTTGCAGTCCCACCAGCAATGAACAAGAGTGCCCTTTTCCCCGCATCCTCTCCAGCACTTATTGTTGTTTGACTTCCTAATGGCTGCCAGACTTACTGGAGTGAGATGGTATTTTAGGGTAGTTTTGATTTGCATTTCTCTGACTGCTAGCGATGGTGAGCATTTTTTCATGTACTTGTTGATTGATTGTATGTCCTCCTCTGAGAAGTGTCTGTTCAGGTCCTTGGCCCATTTATTGATTGGGTTATTTGTTATCTTATTGTCTAATTTTTTGAGTTCTTTGTATATTCTGGTTATTAGGGCTCTATCTGAAGTGTGTGGAGTAAAGATTTGTTCCCATGATGTAGGCTCCCTGTTTATCTCTCTTATTGTTTCTTTTGCTGAGAAAAAACTTTTTAGTTTGAGTAAGTCCCATTTGTTGATTCTATTTGTTAACTCTAGCGCTATGGGTGTCCTATTGAGGAATTTGGAGCCCGATCCCACAGCGTGTAGATCATAACCAACTTTTTCTTCTATCAGATGCCGTGTCTCTGATTTAATATCAAGCTCCTTGATCCATTTTGAGTTAACTTTTGTGCACGGCGAGAGATAGGGATTCAGATTCATTTTGGTGCAAATGGATTTCCAGTTTTCCCAGCACCATTTGTTGAAGATGCTATCCTTCCTCCATTGCATGCTTTTAGCCCCTTTATCAAATATAAGATAGTTGTAGTATTGTGGATTGGTTACTGTGTCCTCTATTCTGTACCATTGGTCCACCCGCCTGTTTTGGTACCAGTACCATGCTGTTTTTGTTACTATTGCTCTGTAGTATAGTTTGAAGTCTGGTATCGCTATACCGCCTGATTCACACTTCCTGCTTAGTATTGTTTTTGCTATTCTGGGTCTTTTATTATTCCATATGAATTTCATGATTCTTTTATCTATTTCTACAAGATATGCTGTTGGGATTTTGATTGGCATTGCATTGAACTTATAGAGAACTTTTGGTAATATCGCCATTTTGATGATGTTAGTTCTGCCTATCCATGAGCTGGGTATATTTTTCCATCTTCTAAGGTCTTCTTCTATGTCTTTCTTTAGGGTTCTGTAATTTTCATTGTATAAATCTTTCACCTCTTTTGTTAGGTTGATTCCCAAGTATTTTATTTTTTGGGGGGATATTGTGAATGGAGTAGTTGTCCTCATTTCCGTTTCAGAGGATTTGTCGCTGATATACAGGAATGCCTTTGATTTATGCGTGTTGATCTTATATCCTGCCACTTTGCTGAATTCATTTATTAGCTCTAATAGCTTCTTTGTAGACCCTTTTGGGTCTGCTAGGTATAGAATCATATCATCTGCAAATAGTGATAATTTAAGTTCTTCTTTTCCTATTTTTATGCCTTTAATTTCTTTTGTCTGTCTAATTGCTCTAGCCAGTGTTTCGAGGACTATGTTGAACAGAAGTGGTGAGAGAGGGCATCCCTGTCTTGTACCAGATCTTAGAGGGAATGCCTTCAATTTTTCTCCATTCAGAATGATGCTGGCCTGTGGCTTATCATACATTGCTTTTACAATGTTGAGGTATGATCCTGTTATCCCTAATTTTTCTAGCGTTTTGAACATAAAGGGATGCTGTACTTTGTCGAATGCTTTTTCTGCATCTATTGAGATGATCATATGGTTCTTATTTTTAAGTCTATTGATGTGGTGAATAACATTTATTGATTTCCGTATATTAAACCAGCCTTGCATCCCAGGGATGAATCCTACTTGATCATGATGTATAATTTTTTTGATATGTATTTGAATCCGATTCGCCAGAATTTTATTGAGGATTTTTGCGTCAAGGTTCATTAGAGATATTGGTCTGTAGTTTTCCTTCTTTGAAGTGTCTTTGTCTGGTTTCGGAATCAGGGTGATGTTGGCCTCGTAGAATGAATTTGGAAGTTCTCCCTCTTTTTCTATTTCCTGAAATACCTTGAAAAGTATTGGTGTTAGTTCCTCTTTAAAGGTTTTGTAAAACTCTGCTGTATACCCGTCCGGTCCTGGGCTTTTCTTAGTTGGTAATCTTTTGATGGTTTCTTCTATTTCCTCTATTGTTATTGGTCTGTTTAGGTTGTCTATATCCTCCTGGCTCAATCTGGGCAGATCATAGGACTCAAGGAATTTATCTATGCCTTCACTATCTTCTATTTTATTGGAGTATAAGGATTCAAAGTAATTTCTGATTATCTTCTGTATTTCTGAAGTGTCTGTTGTGATATTGCCTTTTTCATCCCGTATGCTAGTAATTTGGGTTCTCTCTCTTCTTCTCTTCGTTAGCATGGCTAAGGGTCTGTCAATTTTATTTATTTTTTCAAAGAACCAGCTTTTAGTTTTGTCAATTTTTTCAATTGTTTCTTTTGTTTCAATTTCATTAATTTCAGCTCTGATTTTAATTATTTCTTGCCTTCTACTTCTTTTGCTGTTGTTTTGCTCTTCTTTTTCTAGGATTTTGAGATGAAGTATGAGATCATTTATTTGTTGGTTTTTTCTTTTTTTGAGGAATGAACTCCAAGCAATGAATTTTCCTCTTAGAACTGCTTTCAATGTGTCCCATAGATTCTGATATGTTGTGTCTGTGTTTTCATTTAACTCTAGGAATTTTTTAATTTCCTCCTTGATGTCTTCTAAAACCCATTGATCGCTCAGCAACCTATTGTTCATTCTCCAGGTGATGCTTGATTTTTCCTTTCTTCTTTTATCATTGATTTTCAGTTTCATTCCATTATGATCAGATAAGATGCATGGTATTATCTCTACCCCTTTGTATTGTCTAAGAGTTGCCCTGTGACATAGTATATGGTCTATTTTTGAGAAGGTTCCATGTGCTGCTGAGAAAAAAGTGTAGCTACTTGATGTTGGGTGGTATAGTCTATATATGTCAATTAAGTCTAGGTTGTTAATTGTGTTATTGAGTTCTATAGTTTCCTTATTTAACTTTTGTTTGGAAGATCTGTCCAGTGGTGAGAGAGGTGTGTTGAAGTCTCCCATGATTATTGTATGTTGGTCTATTAGACTCTTGAACTTGAGAAGAGTTTGCTTGATGAACACAGCTGCACCATTATTTGGGGCATATATATTTATGATTGTTATGTCTTGTTGGTGTATGGTTCCCTTGAGCAGTATGAAGTGTCCTTCTATATCCCTTTTGATTAGCTTTGGCTTGAAATCTATTTTATTAGATATGAGTATGGACACTCCTGCTTGTTTCCGCGGTCCATATGAGTGATATGATTTTTCCCAACCTTTCACCTTCAGTCTATGTATATCTTTTCCTATCAAATGCGTCTCCTGTAGACAGCATATTGTTGGGTCTTGTTTTTTGATCCATTCTACTAGCCTGTGTCTCTTAATTGGTGAGTTTAAGCCATTAACATTTAGGGTTATTATTGAGATATGGTTTGTTCTTCTATCCATATTTGTTTATTGATGTTACTTAACCTGATTTGTTATCCTCTTTGACTACTTTCCCCCCTTTACTGTCCTACCTCTCATTGTTGGTTTTCAAAGTTATTTTCCATTTCCTCTTCCTGTAATGTTTTGCCAAGGATTTTTTGAAGAGATGGTTTTCTAGCTGCGAATTCTTTTAACTTTTGTTTATCGTGGAAGGTTTTAATTTCATCTTCTAATCTGAAGCTTAATTTCGCCGGATACACGATTCTTGGTTGGAACCCATTTTCTTTCAGTGTTTGAAATATGTTATTCCAGGATCTTCTAGCTTTCAGAGTCTGTGTTGAGAGATCAGCTGTTATCCTGATTGGTTTACCCCTAAATGTAATCTGCTTTCTTTCTCTTGCAGCTTTTAAAATTCTCTCCTTATTCTGTATGTTGGACATCTTCATTATAATGTGTCTAGGTGTGGATCTCTTAAGATTTTGCACATTCGGCGTCCTGTAGGCTTCTAGGATTTGGGATTCTGTCTCATTCTTCAAGTCTGGGAAGTTTTCTCGTATTATTTCACTGAAAAGACTTTTTATTCCTTTGGTTTGGAGCTCTGTGCCTTCCTGTATCCCAATGACTCTTAAATTTGGTCTTTTGATATTATCCCATAATTCTTGGATGTTCTGCTCATGGTTTCTTAGCAGACTTGCTGAGCTGTCTATGTTCTTTTCCAGTTGAAATACTTTGTCTTCATTGTCTGATGTTCTCTCTTCTAAGTGATCTACTCTGCTGGTAGTATTCTCAATTGAGTTTTTAAGTTGGTTTATAGCTTCCTGCATTTCTAGAATTTCTATTTGTTTGTTTTTTATTACCTCTATCTCCCTGTGAAATTGATCTTTTACTTCCTGGATTTGTTTGTCAATGTGATCTTTCATTGTCTGATTTTGCTGTCTCATGTCTTCCTTGAGACTCCAGATCATCTGAAGCATATAAATCCTGATGTCTTTATCTGACATTCCATCTGTTGCAGCTATTACCTCTTCTAAAGTTGAGTTGACCTGCATTGCTTGTGGTCCTTTCTTTCCTTGTCTTTTCATACTGCTGACGTTTCTTTCTGCTTGGTGCCACTGTTGTGTTTTTGAAATTTACCCCCTATTTATTTATGTTGCTCTTGTATAGTTGGGAAGTCTCCCTTGCAGGGCGGGTATTGGCTGTGCTCCTCCTCTAATTATGGTGGTCTGTCTACCCCGCTGATCGGTCGCAGGTCTGCCCCCGCTGCGGGCACGGGTGGTGGCTTTGCTCTGCCCCCACTCCAATTGTGGTAACTTAACTACCACGCCCTGGGATCGTTGGTCCTGATCTGGATGTGGGTGGTGGCTCAGCTGGGCCCCCCGCTCCAATTGGTGTGAGGAGTCTACCGCGCTGGCAGACCTCTAGGCCGGTGGGTCGCAGTTCTGCACAGCCCCCACTCCCAATGGGGGTACCTAACTACCTCTCCAACGGGTCGCTGAGCCCCCTCCGGACCCGGGCGGCGACCCTGCTCCACCCCCACTCCAACCAGTGTGACGCGACTGCCTCGGTGTTACGTGTCCACCCCGCTGGCAAGCTACCTGGCCTGTCTTGCCAGTTGGCGGCAGGTCTGCCTGCCCTGCTTGCTCGGATGGCAGCTCCGCACAGCCCCTACTCCAAATGAGGTTACTTGGCTGCTGCGCCGCGGAATCGCTGGTCCTATTCTATGCGTGGGCGGCTGCTCTCTTCAGCCCCAGCTGCGTTTGGGGTGTCATGGCACCACGCCGGCGGGTCACTTGGACTGCTCTGGGCGCAGGAGGAAGATCCACTCTGTCCCTACAACACCCCGCCGGACCCTGATTGAGAAGCAGTCACCGCCGGTTCCCTAGCCTTGGGCCAAAGCAGCTTAGGTAGCCGGAACCCCGCCTCTCCGATCTGATACACTCTCCGCTGGGAGCTGGCTCCAGGGAGCGACCCCACGGGTTTCCCAGCCCCAGGCCAAAACTGTTCCGGGAGTCAGAACCCAGTCGCCCCAAGCTCAGCGCACGCTCCACTTGGAGCTGGCCTCCGCCGGCAGTCTCCGCAGTTTCCTCAGACCTGGGCCAGGTTAGCCCCGGGAACCCGAATCCAGCTGCTCAGTGCCCGGCACACGCCTTGCCAGGCACGAGCCTCTAGGAGTATTCTCCACAAGAACCCCCGCCCCGAGCCTGAGCAGAAAATCTGTCTGCTAGAAGCAGGCAAATACCAGCCTGTTATCACCTGTTCATAGTTGAATGGGCTGAGATCAGTAGAACACGGGGATGATTACATCATCTCTCCGAAATGGCGGCTGCTGTTCTCCACTGTGGTCCGACCGGTGTCTGGAGCCAAACTGGGCCTCTTCTCTCCTCTGTTTCAAAGCCGGAACTCAGCGCTAAGGGCTCCGATGTACCACAGGCGGGAGCCCCCCCGGATCCGTATCGCTGTTCCCCGCTCCGGCACCCTGCCGCTCCCCGGCGCGCGCCACAGACTCCAGCCGCGGGACGATCGCCTGTCAGGCTATGCGACCCTCCGTGCGGGGAAATGGAGCTCTCAGAGCCGAACTTCGCACGATGGAAATCTGTCCACTAGATTCTGGAGCACCTCAATTTCACTTGAACTTCCCAAAGATATCCTTCAGCCGTTTTGCATCGTTTTTCTCCCACTTAGTGACGCGGCGCCCTGGGGTGATGCAGTCCCTTCGCCGCCATGTTAGATCTCCCTCACATTGATTTTTAGTTACATTTCTTTTTCCCAAAAACATGCTTTTGCTTTTTATAATTTTCATTGCCTTAAATTTATGGATAATTATTCAATTGTCTAGAATATTGTCTATCTAGGTGAAGGTTTAAGTACACTTGAATATAGTAAATATTCTGTGTTATTGTATGGAGTGTTACACATGTATACATAAAGTCATGGAATTTGGCACTTTATATCCTTACTGGTTTATCTCTTTGTGTCTTTTTGAGTCTTAAAAGTGAATTCTCCAAATATAATTAAGCACTTCAGTTTTCTTTTATCTACTGATAAATGAAATAAATTTTCCTAATCTTCATTTTTTTTCTTATTAGAGCTTAGTTATATAGTGGCTGGGTTTGTCCTGACAAACTCATACATTCATGGAAATTAATTTCCATTCATGATTGCCCCATTTTCCTTCCCATCTTTCCTCCCCTCTTTGTTCCCCTCTCCCATTTTACTTACTCAAATCCACTAGATTTCCTTTGGCTCATCTGTTAATTTATGTTTGATTAGGTCTTTATGTTATCCAATCCTTCCCTCCCCTTTCCTTTACTTTACTATAGCTTCTACATATGAGAGAAAATATTTGATCTTTGAATTTCTGAGTTAGCATGATATTTTCTAATTCCATTAATTTACTGTCAAAATGCCATATTTCATCCTTTTTAGGAATAAGTAGAACTCTTGTGTATATAAAACACAGTTTCTTAAATCCATTGACTGGCATCTGGGTTGAATCCATAATTTAGCTATTGTGAATTGTGCTGCTGTAAACACTGATGTGGCTGTACCTTTATAGCATTTAAATCTTTTGCATTTTCCCAGTATCTTACTTCTAATTATTCATGATATTTTACTATTTAAACTCTTTGCTTTAAGTAGCATATAGTTCCATATCAATATTTTATATAATGGGTAAATATCTAGATTTTAATTGGATGTTTAAACCATTTGTTTTAATGCAGTAATTGATATAATTAGATTTAAGTCAACCATAATCTTTCTTCTTCTCTTTTGGTTTCATTTGTTCCTTTTCTTCTTTTGTTTGTTGGACTATGTTTTATTATTAATCCATTTTAACTTCTTATTATCTCTTTGATTTGTTATTACATTATTATAATTTAATATTCATTATATCATTCTACATGTAAATAAATATATTAATTTATTTATAATGATAGAGATAAAGATGACTTCACTATACTTGACCCAAGCTACTTACAGATGAAGTTTTCATTTGCTAAACTGAGGAAGAAAGAGGACTACATTTTAGTTGTGAGGTCTGGCACATAAAATTCTGTTTCAGGCTAATGGTTTTCCATATACCAGAATTTTGATAATGTCGAGGAAGGAATCTACAGAGTTTAATATATGCATCTGTCTTCAATAAGACAGATATTTTAAATAATTCTAGCATGATTCATCCAGTGCAATTTGTCTTAATAGAATCTGCATATTTAATCTCAAAACAGTAAGCATTTATTGAGTATCTACTACACACAGAGATTGTCATGAAATTTCTGCTATCCACACAGAAACAGATGATACAAAAATTGAAAATTAAAAAAAAATCTGTATCATCATTTTTCATTAAGTACCACACTTAACCTCTAGTGGTACTTAAGTACATCCTTTGGTAGATTTTTAGGATCACTTTTAAATTTTTGCTGCCTTTAAAATTGTTCATTGATATAATCAAGGTAGTTACAATAACATTACTCTGAAAGAAAATCCATGATAGAAAATTTTAAGTGAAAAATGTTTACTGAAACATTTAACAGTAAACAGTTAATGTTTCAGTGTTATTAAATGGAATAATATGAATTCCATCATGTGAAGTTTAAGACATTATTCCTAAACATCTGACACTAAACACACAAGGTGCTGATTATAAATTAATACTAATTTTTCCTCATGATTATAATACCTAACTTTTTCATCAGTAGTAACTGAGCAGGTGCATTTAGCTATAGAGATTATTAGAAAATATTGAAGGTGATATTTGATATAAATGTGGGCAAAATGGATGATCTACACACTGTCAGGATCTGTCATCCTTTGGGTCAGGCACAGATATCCTTACCTGACACCATATTAAAGAACATAGTCATCCCTCAGTATCCACAGAGAATTGGTTCCAGGATCCCCTCTGGATACCAAAGTCCAAAGATGTTCAAGATCTTGATATAAAATGGCCTTGTATTTGCATGTAACCAACAGTAGACTTTAAATCATTTACAAAAACAATGTAAATGTTGTGTAGATAGGTATTAGTTATACCATATTGTTAGGGAATGAGGACAAGAAAAAAATATATATACAGAGTAAAGACACATTTTTATTTTTTAATAGATCTGGGTTGGTTGAATGAATGTGGAAACCACAGATATGCAAATGTTTACCTTTAAAATGATTTTAGAGATATTTTGTAGCACCAAAAATATTTTTCTTCATGAATTTATTGATCGACTGCATGGAAGTCTATTATAAGGAAAGCAATAAACCCAGATACCAGAACTCATAATAGCACACACCAGAAATACTGAGCAGTTACTCAGCCAGACTTTATCTACATTTTGTATTTGAATTATCTTATCATCCCCACAAGCACCCAAGAATCAGTCACTCTTACTTTCTCCTTCTATGTGTTAACTGGCTAAGACCAAAAAGGATATTGCCCAGATGGTCTGTATTACAACTTGTAAATGTAAGAGTCAGTATTAAACCTCGTTTAGTTTTGCTTTATAATTATAACATAAAAATGAAAAGATCAGATACATTTTCAGATTATAAGAACTTTTTAAAAATCTTGTACCATTCAATGATATCAAAAGAGGAAGGGGTTGTTTTCCTACAAGGTTGTGATATTATTTGATACGTAGTTTTTTAGGACAATTTAGAACTAAAATTTAAATTTAAAATATGCCTATGACTTGACTCAGTTTTGACCCTTTTATGTGTTAATCTTTTATTGATTCTGTATACTTTTCCCTATCTTTTATATAAGAAGGAGATACGATTATGAATTTTGAGAGGCCATTAGGGTTTGTAAATGGACTTCTGTAAAACAAAATTGAACAAATATGAAACTATAGAGCTGTAATAAAATGCAGGTATTCCTTATCTTCTAATATGATATTTAAATAATTTGAGAGTTAGTGAGGTTAAACATTTACTTACATTAATATAGCTAATTGGTAATACAATAGTAGAAGTACGATATTATGTTTACTTCAGTGATAAAGTTTCAATTCTACAGAATTTTATTTTTATCTGATAGTCTATCAATATTTTTTGTGAATTCTGTAAATGTTTTGTTATTTATGCTAAATAACCATGTCATTTGTTCAACAGCCTAAGAAATCATAAATTTATAAAAAATTCCAGTACCTCAAAACTCATATGTGCCAGGTTATTCTTTTGTAATGAAAATGAAGAGATAAAGACTTTGCCTTAGTCAGCTAACCAGATTATATTTAAAATCATAGTTGTAAAGTACTTTATATAAACAGATTAAGTAAATACCTTTCATAACCCCTGTAAGTGCATATTAAAGCACAAACTATTATAGTCTAACAATGGCACTATCCACCAAAGGATTGTTTTAAAATATTTTTGAAAATTAATATCATGATTACTATTGGCAAAATATTTAGGGCTGAGGTTGTGGGTCAGAGGTAGAGCACTCGCCTGGCATGTGTGAGGCACTAGGTTTGATCATCAGCACCACACGAAAATAAAATAAAGGTAGTATGTCCACCTACAACTAAAAATTAAATATTTAAAAATAAGATTTCTGTAAAAAATATTTAAATAATGCTAAATTTTATGCATTTCAAAGTTAAATTATTCCCAGGAGTTTCCTAACCAGGATCATGGCACCTCAGAAACTGCTGTCCTCCCACGTAAGTTACTGTGTACCACATACTTGTATTTTTTTCTTGTATTTTGTTTTACATAAAAAAAATTATGTCTCAGAAATCTTTCCCTGGCCTGAGGTTGTGGCTCAGTGGTAGAGCACTCACCTAGTGCATGCAAGGCCCTGGGTTTGATCCTTAGCACCATATAAAAATAAAAAAATAAAACAAAAGTATTATGTTCAACTACAACTAAAAAATAAATATTAAAAAAAAAAAAAAGAAATCCTTCCCTGGTCAAGTGTGGTTGCTCATGCCTATAATCCCAGCAACTCTAGAAGATGAAACAGGAGAATCTCTAGTTCAAAGTCAGCTGCTGCAGTCTGCCTGGGCACAAAATCACGAGCCACTCACAGGTTTGCAGATTCAAACAGCAACTCTTTATTCCCGAACTCACACCGGCCCTCTACACACGTTCTGGGGAAATTCACGTTCTGCCAAAAAATCACTGGGCTCTCCCAGGCTTTTTATCCCAAATACTCTCTGAATCCCAGGAGAACTCAATGGGAACTCAAGAATCCGGCATGCCTGAGGCAGCAGGATACGCCCTATTCCCAGCAGGATACACCTTAAACCTGGAGTCGCCCTAAACCCAAGGAGCAGGATACTCCCTAAACCTTGATCCTCCCTAAACCTGGATCCGCCCTGGTCCTTGAGCAAGGTCACCTTACTCAAGCATACATGCAATGTCACTGCCAATGTCCAAGGCAAGTCCATTCCGCTAAGCAACATGGGGTAAGCTGGCAAGGAAATTGTCATACCTACTTGGCTAATGGCTCTCAGCAGTCAGCCTCAGCAATTTAGGCCCAAAACAACTTAGCCAGATCCTGTCTCAAAATTAAAAAAAAATAAAAATACAAAATGGGAATAAGCCTCCATGGCTGGCACCCCTGTGTTCAATTCCTGGTCCAAAAAAACCAAAAATCTTTCCCTGTAAGAAAAATAGGCCTATCATTTTTCTTTTAAGTAATTTGGAATGTTCTCAAAAAATTTTCCCTAATAACAAAACTTACTCTGAGTCAAATTTTCTCCATTATAAAAAATATTGGATATCCTTAAGTACAGTTTTGCTTTCTGATGCCAGCCTTTCTGATAAATAAAAGAAATGCAATTGGTGGATCAGATGATATGCATTTTATATCTGGTTGCCAAATAATTCAAAAGAGCAGCTCCAGTTTAACCTTCCAACACCATTTATGGAATGAGTGTTTCCCATAACCTTGACAATTATCAACTATTTTTATCTTATATGGTATTTTTCATGCCTTTTAATTTGAATCTCAGAGATTGTTTGAGAAAATAAATATTTTTAACATGTTTACTTATATTACAGATCATTTGCATTATCTCTTACATTAATTGAATAATCCATATTAATAACAGTTTGTGAACTTTGAGAGGTCTCTCCATTTTTTTTTTATTTTTGGTGGGGCTGAATACTTTCTTTTTCCTTTGAAAACAATATTTATATAATAATATTCTAATCAATAGACTTAAGAACATTACAAATAAATTCTTCCAGGCTATTTGCTGTTTTTTTTTTTCAGAATATTCCTGTTTTCACAAACTGAAATTTAATTTATTTTCATATAATAAAATTCACCAGTAGGTTCCTTTACAGATTTTCAGTGTGGTGCCTTCTTGCTTATCAAAACTAAATGTGTTTTTTAAATATTTTTAAGTATGACTTGTATCATTATCTATAAATGCATGACTATATATAAAGCAAATGAATTTGTGTGTCTATATATATGTAATATATGTGTGTGCATATATATAATATTTATACATATGATAAATAATTTGTGTGTATATAATAGTATATTTGTAAATTCTTATACGTACATAGATTTCCTTTTCACAGTATTTAATGATGTAATTGGATGTAGGACACTGCAATAAAACTCCCACTTGAGGGCTGGGGCTGTAGCTCAATAGTAGAGTGCCCACCTTGCATGTGTGAGGCACTAGGTTCCATCTTCAGCACCATATAAAAATAAATAAAAATAGTGTATCCAACTACAACTAAAACAAAAAACAAAACAAAACAAAAAACAAACAAAAAAAACTCTTTCCACTTGAAAAGTTTACTTTTTTTTCCATTTCCTTCTAGTTAAGGTTCAGAGGTTTAGAGTAAAGTATTCTTTGACCAATTCTGTAGATTCCTTGGCATGACTAGAACCATTATTTTTCAACATGTACTAATTTTTCCATCACTGTCAAATAGCTAAATGGATTTTCATTGTTTGGATTCTCTTTAAAACTGATACCTAATGAAATAAGTCTAAAAATACCCTCTAATAATGATATTAGAATAAGCAATTAAGCAAAGATGTTACTATCCAACATTGCTATATAAGCATGAGGATGACTATCATTGAGAAAGTTAATATGCTATAGTATTGGCACAAAAACAGAAATAGAAGACACAGAAAAATCCACATAAATACAGTTATTTATCATTAACAAAGGTGTCCAAAAATACATTGGAGAAAAGATAGCATTTTAAACAAATAGTGCCAGGCAAACAGGATGTCCATATGTAGAAAATTAAACCTAGATCCCTTTCTCTCACTCTGCACAAAAAATAACTCACAATATATCAAAGACCTAGGAATTAATGCAGAAATGCTGCAACTCCTGGAAGAAAACAGGGTCAACACTCCAAAGTTTTGGGGACTTCTCATGCTCAATAAATAAAGTCAAGAATCAATGATGACTTCAAATGAAGAAGCTTCTGCACAGCAAAGGAAACAGTTAAGATTGTAAAAGGAGAGCATACAGAATGGGAGAAAATCTTTGCCAGATCCTTTTCCGATGGGAAATTAACATCCAGAATATATGCAGAACTCAGAAAATTAACACCAAAACAAAGCAAAACAAAACAAACAAAACAAATAATCAATAACTGGGATAATTAATAAAACATATTTATCAAAAGAATAAATTCAATGGCTAATAAACATGAAAAAAATGTTCAATAACTTCCAATCAGGGAATTGCAAATCAAAACTACTCTGGGATTTCATCAGACTTCAATCAGAATGGCAATCACCAAAAATACAAATAATACTAAATGCTGGTAAATATGTGGAGGAAATGATACAGTACACATTTTTGATGGGACTGCAAATTAGTACAACCACTTTGGAAAACAGTATGGAGAAAATCAAAAGACTAGGAAAGGAACCATCATACAACCCAGCTATCGCATCCCTTGGTGTTTATCCAAAACAAATAAAATCAACATTTGATCATGATACATTCTTATCAACGTTTATAGTGGCACAATTCACAATAGTCAAGTCATGGAACCAGCCTAGGTGTCCCTCAGTAGACTATTGGATAGAGAAAATGTGTTATGAATACACAATGAGGTTCTACTGAGCCATAAATAAGAATTAAATTATGCCATTTGCTGGTAAATGAAATGAAATGAAGAGTATCATGCTGAATGAAATAAGCCAGACTCTGAAAGCCAAAGGTTGAATGTCTTATATGTGGAAATAGAAAGAAATAATGAATTAAAAGTGGAGTGGGCATCTCATGAAAATAGAAAGGAGAACAATGGAGTAGAGGAAGGGGTAGAAAGGTGGGTAGAAGAGGAACAAGAAAGGAAATAACAGAATGAAATTAACCAAACTCTCACATGCTCCTTTGAACCTGTCACAATGTATAACAATAATGTATAATAATAATGCATAACTTTAATATATAACAATAATATACCATTTTAACAAAAATAACATGTTAAATTTTAGTAAATTTTGAAAGAACATGTAGTTTTAGAATAATAAGCCCTTTGAGATAGTTGCTTTCTAACCCATTATTTTAGATATTACTTTGAAATTGGAACCTTGAGATACCAAAAAGCAAATCTTACATCATATGATGACCATGGTATAAGTGACATAATTAAAGGTCTTTGAATCAGAAAGTAAATTTGTGTTCCACATAGTTTGTTCTTCTAAAATTGTTCAAATTAACTTTATTTGAGTCAGTAATTTAAGTTCTGAAAATATTTTCTGTTTATCCCAATGATAGGAGCAAATCAAGGAATGAAAACTCGATCCCCAAATAATATGAAGAAAACATGCAATGTTGTATATAGTGAGATAAAATATAACCATACCAAGAAGTTATGTTCCTTTAGGAAACAAATGTCAAATATCAATCTTTGGTTGGAGAATACTATTCATCTTTGTAGTCCATATCACTGTGGACACCTAAAAGCTACTTTATGCTTAATCAGTCAATGCAAAGATTAAATACCAAAAGAAGAAGAAAAATTACACTGCAAAGGAAAAGAAGAAAAGTAAAGGTACAGTTGTAGTTAAAAGGTATTTTGATGCAATTTCCCTTCTCTCTCCCTTTCCCTCTCCCCTCTCATCCCTATTAATGTTAATCTTCTTCTCCTGCTCTTCGTCCCTACTCTGTCCTTAGTTACTCCCCTTATATCAAAGAAGTCATTTGGCATTTTTTTAAGGATTAGCTAGCTTCACTTAGCATAATCTGCTCCAATGCCACCCATTTCCCTCCAAATTCTATGATTTTGTCATTTCTTAATGCAGAGTAATACTCCATTGTGTATAAATGCCACATTTTTTTTATCCATTGATCTATTGAAGGGCATCTAGGTTGGCTCCACAATCTTGCTATCGTGAATTGTGCTGCTATGAACATCGATGTAGCAGTGTCCCTGTAGCATGCTCTTATTAGGTCTTTGGGGAATAGACCGAGAAGGGGAATAGCTGGGTCAAATGGTGGTTCCATTCCCAGCTTTCCAAGAAATCTCCATACTGCTTTCCACATTGGCTGCACCAATTTGCAGTCCCACCAGCAATGAACAAGTGTACCCTTTTCCCCACATCCTCTCCAGCACTTGTTGTTATTGGACTTCCTAATGGCTGCCAATCTTACTGGAGTGAGATGGTATCTTAGGGTGGTTTTGATTTGCATTTCTCTGACTGCTAGCGATGGTGAGCATTTTTTCATGTACTTATTGATTGATTGTATGTCCTCCTCTGAGAAGTGTCTGTTCAGGTCCTTGGCCCATTTGTTGATTGGGTTATTTGTTGTCTTTTTGTCTAATTTTTTGAGTTCTTTGTATACTCTGGATATTAGGGCTCTATCTGAAGTGTGTGGAGTAAAGATTTGTTCCCAGGATGTAGGCTCCCTGTTTATCTCTCTTATTCTTTCTTTTGCTGAGAAAAAACTTTTTAGTTTGAGTAAGTCCCATTTGTTAATTCTAGTTGTTAACTCTTGCGCTATGGGTGTCCTATTGAGGAATTTGGAGCCCGACCCCATGGTATGTAGATCATAGCCAACTTTTTCTTCTATCAGACGCCGTGTCTCTGATTTGATATCAAGCTCCTTAAGGTGATCCTCAGGGTTATACAAAATTACATACAAGAGGAAGTGAGGGGTAAGGGAAGAATAATACAAGTGGAAGAAATGTTTTACAGTAGAGGGGGTTGAGAGAGAAGAGGGGAGGAGTGGGGAGGGGAGGGGGGATAGTAGAGGTTAGGATGAGAGCAGAATTCATCAGACACTAGAATGGCAATATGTAAATCAATGGAAATGTAATTGATGTAACTGATGTGATTCAGCAATCTGTATACGGGGTAAAAATGGGAGTTCATAACCCTTTTGAATCAAACTGTGAAATATGATATATCAAGTTAGATGTAATGTTTTGAAAGATCAACAATAAAAAAAAAAAAAAAGTGAGCTGGGGGTGGGGATGTCACAGGGCAAAGGCCTGATTTGGGGGATGTTCAGTGAGCTATGATCTAAATTCTTATATCAAATCGAGGAGGTGAATACTCTTTTCTAGGGTCAATATGTGTAGTATTTATTGTTATGAATTATTCATATTTTAGAAAATGTTATGGGACAAATTATATACTAAATGTGTTTTAAATTAAAAGACTGTATATTAAAGACAGCAAAAAAAAGGTATTTTGAAGTTGCTTTTCAAAAAGATTAGACGCACAATATTGTGATCTACATAGTAAAAGAGAGTCTGTGGTATCATCTAATATAGTTTTTACTTTTGTAAATCACATTGTAATACACTTTGTCGTAATTTTCTTTTGAAAGGTTTAACAAGACTTTTACAACAGAAAATAGAGGTTTAAATTACTCTCTCTCTCAATTACTCTCACTTAGGTGAGATTTCTATAGACTTAAGATGGATAATTTTAGGTCAAAATATATAGCATAGATTTTTAAAATTTCATTCCTATAAACAGTATTATTCCAGCATTTCACAGAATTATACATGGTTAAATTTTCTTCTTGATTTATGTATAGTGAGCAAACACAGGGGTATAGAAAAATATAGAAGGAAGAAAAACAGAGGAAGGAAGGAAGGAAGGAAATAAGGAAAGAAGGTAGGTAGAGGAAGTAGAGGAAAAAGACAAATATTCTAATTTGGAACTTTTAAACCAAATAGAAACAAATTTTATAGCTCCTCTTTATAAAAAAATCACAATATTTCTTCAAAATCAGTAGTAATGGCTTTACTTATAACCTTAATAGTTTTAAACTAAGAAAAAATGCATCGTGAATATTTTCAATTAATTAAAAATGAGAATACAAATAAAAATAGGAACATTATTACATCTATTACCAAATTAAAATAAAAATGGGCAAATTGGTAAAAGGGTTGTTAGTAAATACTGAATAAGAAACTCCTACCATCAAATCTGTACTCACTGAATGCATTTTCAATAAAGAAAAGAATAAATTGAACATTAAATTATTCTACTGGTTTTTCTGCCCAGTGACTTTCAGGAATTAAAGAATCACAGTTGGAATTGTAGTATTCAGATCTGGTTGCATATGGTTCAGGAAATATTCATAGCTTTATAGAAATCCAGTGCACTTCTTCAAACACCACCAGCTCACGGTTCACTTGTCAATCAACTGGAGTCACAGATAAAGAAGAAATTTATAAAGGCTCCATTGAGCACTGCTGGCAGCCACAGACAGACACGTAACTAAAAAGAGCATTAGGAATCATTCTGTTTACAGCAATTAACTGGACCCAAAGCCCTGTCAGCATTTCCAGTAGTGTGGGCCTTCTTTGTGTTTGTTCTTTAATATTCAAAACTTGCTCAGATAGTGTGAAAAATTGAATACATCCCTCCCTGCAACTGATACATATGATAAACTCAGAAGCTAAGCTACAATGATGCATCTTAATGCATCCAGGAGCTATCACCAAATGCAACATGTGACACAAACAGTGGTTTTGTAGAAATTTTATGCTGGGATTTTTTTCAAGGTGGAAACAAATATTTTAATTAAAATCCTTAAATAAGCAACTCATTAGCCATCCTTATGATGATACTTAATAGTACTGAACTAATTTGTGAATAATATAAAGACAGTGGCTTTCATTTCTATGACTGAGCATGCATTTTATATATTTAAAAAATAAGTGACAATGTAGGGAAACAGAGCAGGTATTAGTTATGTATGGCAACATCAAATTGAAGTTTATTTTTAATTAGGACAGCTCTCCAATGCTATCTCTGAATAGCATGAATTAATGGATATTCTTCATTTTAAAGGAAGAAATCCACAAATATATCCTCTTTGCACATGTGACCCTTTTTCTCTCTGCAGCCAAAATCCATCACCTAACACCAAAAAAATCTGCCCAGGGAGCCCAAACTGTGCTCTGCCATTACCACATTTTCCATATTGTCTTATATCTTTATTTAGTCTGCAGAATCTCAACTGAGTACTTAACATACATAAAAATAGTTGTTTTCATTATTTATGGAATCAAAGGAATATTCAGTTTGATCAGTATGTCAAAGATGATATTTATCATAAAACAAGAATTGATAAATCAGTGTGGGAAATTACCTTGTTATACAATGACACATACAATGACTTACCTTTTATCAAAAAATGAAGTAAAATTCCTATTTCATACATTTATTTTTATTTTTTAAGTTCTCATCTATGAATTATATTATCTTCACACAAAGATATACACCCATCATCACTATCAATCCAGAACATTTTTTTTCTCACTATCATACCCATTAGTATTCTCTCCTCTCCGCAACTGCCAGTAACCACTCATCTACTTTCTGTCTCTGCATTTGTGGATTCTGGACACATCATTGAAATGGAATACTACCTGGTGATATTTCATGTCTGAATTCATTAAGTTAAGATAAAATTTTAAGAATTAATTTATTGTGGAGCATGTTATTAGTACTTCATTTCTTTTTATGGCTAAATACTATTCCATTGTATAGATAAGGAGCATTTTGTTTACTCATTAGTTGATGACCATTTGGTTGATTCCACCATTTTGCCATTAAGAATAACCTTGCAATGACCAAATATGTAAAATTTTTCCCTACATGTATGTTCTCATTTTACTTGGGTATCTACCTAGGCATGGAATCATTGGCTTATTTGGGAATTCTACTTTTATGTTTAGGGAGAATTAACAAACCATTACCAAAGGTGCTGCACCATGTTACATTCTCTTCACCAACTTCTACAAGTTCAAGTAGCTCCACAACCTATCCAGCACTTTATTCTCTATGTACCTATCTTTCCTTACATGCTTACACATGAATTTATATTTAGTGGCTTCCTGTATAACAAAGAAATTTATTTATATAGGAAAACCCCCAAAATATAAACTGGATGAGCCACAAGGAATACTTTTCATAAAGTGACTGAAACAATTCTTTACATATTATCAATGAAAACTACCTGACAATGAATTTAAAGTAAATTTTGTCCAAAAAGTTTTTGTTGTTGTTGTGTGGTGTGGTGGGGGTGGGGGCTTACTAGGGATTGAACTCAGGGGCACATAACTACTGAGCCACATCCCTTGCCATTTTTTGTATTTTATTTAGACACACAGTCTCACTGAGTTGCTTCGTGCCTCACTTTTGTTACGACTGGCCTTAAACTTGTAATCCTCCTTCCTCAACCTCATGAGCCACTGAGATTACAGGCTTGCACCACTGAGCTGGGCTAATTTTTTTTTTTAAACTCAGGAAAGCACATCCAAATATTGACTATGAAAATGTTAAAGTTTTAAAATATGTAGTCAAACTATTCTTTTTTTTTTTTTCAAAGAGAGAGTGAGAGAGGAGAGAGAGAGAGAGAATTTTTTTTAATATTTATTTTTTAGTTCTCGGCGGACACAACATCTTTGTTGGTATGTGGTGCTGAGGATCGAACCCAGGCCGCACGCATGGCAGGCGAGCGCGCTACCGCTTGAGCCACATCCCCAGCCCCTATCAAACTATTCTTTAAGTGATGTTGACTCAATGTTTAACCATCTAAGAAATGTGGCTGCACAACTGGTAGAAATATAAATTGAAATTGGATAAAGTGTATACTTGGGAAGTAAAAGCTAAGAATCATGCTAATATCATAGCAACATAATCATGGGTATTTGAAAAGTCACTGTATATTTTTAGTTTCTAAATTTTCAATAAAAGTTATCAAAATGAGTTTAAAAATTAACAGCAATAAACTTCATAAACAGAGTAAGTAATAATGGAAATGCTTGGTAATGATACTATTGGAGATTTACTTTACAAAAACTCAGGTTGATCTATATGAGGTAGGATAAGTTAAATTTAGTGAAATAATTAATATGGAAGAAGTTTATTATAAAACCCTATGCAAATGTTGATTATTAGTTGCACTAACATATTAATGGGCCAAGTAGAAAGTGCACACAAGGGGCTAGTTCAGTTCTGAGGAATATTACAGCAATCTAGGCAAATGCAAACCAAGTATGAGATAAGGAAGTTGGTATTGTAAAACATCAGGGACACCAACCAAGCATCAAAAATGACACTGAGTGGTGCATCCAGCATTCTACTCCCATACCCACATTGCTCTTCCAAGGTGACCAAAGTCTGTGTAACTGGATTATATCTGTGTATTCAAACAATACAGGTAAGAACAGTCTAATAAGATGATAGTCCAGGGAGTTCATGCTGTTCATCCTGACTCACAGAAATTCATATAATAATAATAATAATTGCTGAACACATTCCTACCCACTTTATAAGCCCTAAATCATTTCCTACAAGTTCATGATCTGAAATATTTGCCCCCATTGTAAAGGAAACTAAATGCAGGAATTGCCTAAGTTATTCAAGATAAAGTTTGGCTTTAAGATTCAGGTTCTATGACAGAGCTGTTCTTGAGATAATTGGCACACTTGCTGACTGGGAAGACTTTCTCTGACAGATGCCAAATTGGTCA
Source organism: Urocitellus parryii (assembly GCF_045843805.1). Taxonomy (NCBI): domain Eukaryota; kingdom Metazoa; phylum Chordata; class Mammalia; order Rodentia; family Sciuridae; genus Urocitellus; species Urocitellus parryii. The sequence continues at coordinate 96,373,946 of NC_135542.1, forward strand.
AACCAACATCCAGGTGCCTTCCAAATCCATTTCACTTAGATATGACTATGTCCCTATTTCCTGGTTTCTCTGACTGCTTCCTCCCCACAACCTAATTCTGCATTGTGTCTTTGAAAATGCTGAATTTGACATTTGAATTTTATCTTAATATCTTAGATAATAAATTATTTTTCAAAACTCTTGGTTTTCTCCTCTCAAACATTCAGAAGGTGAAAAAAAAACACAGGAGCATGCTAGAAATAGCAAAGACATGATTAGCCAGGTCAAGCCTATTTTTATCCAAAATGAACTAAAAAATATCAAATTGTGACATCTATTTTAAGACTGATAAAGATGATCTGAGAATACATCAAACTCTGATATTTTTAAGTCATCATTCATTTCTCCAGTAAATAGTAAGTTTTGGAGCAAAACACCAATGTATAGCCTGTTAGCCACCCTGGCATGAAATCTTATACAAAAGATATACAGATGTTCAGTCACCCATAATATATAATATATGTATGTGCGTGTGTATATATACATGCACCATATATGTTATATATATTATAGTGCTGCAGGAAAAGATGGAAAAATCATTGTATTTGGGTGAAGTAAAAATCGTTTTGCAAAATTTGTTAAAAATAATTGAACAGAAATTTATAGCATAAGACATTTCTGAAATCTTAAAGCTAGGTCTATTTCAATGCTAACAGTACTCAGTTTGAAATATATGGAAAAATAGGATAGGAAGGAACATGAAAAGTAGAAGGAAAATTGGAAAGATAAAGCATGTAATATTATTATTTTAATAACTGATAAAACCTTGCCTAAATTTTAAGAGCTTATTAATGTCTCATGTATTTTCTCCTAAAATCACTATTCATTCATTAGTTTTATACCATTTAAAATTAACTTTCAAAATCAATAATTTAATAAGATATTATTTTATTCATCTTTTTAATTATCAGTGAATGTGTTCAGATTTAATGAACACATTATCTTATAAATTATCATGAACCATTACCAGAGGACATACAGATCTTCTCTATGAATTTTAACATACAATTACAGAAATTAGCTTTCACAATGAAAAGAAAGGAGGTTGTGAACCCAAACAAACATAATAACCAAGTCTGAACACCTTTTCATTTGTCAAAACCAAGTCAAACCAAAACATAACTGTTCTATAAGCATTTAAAGTTTTAAATGTATTTTTAATGTATTTGTAATATACATGATAATTTGAGACACGTTGGAATTCAATCATTTCATAATGAGATAATGTTTCTAATGTTTACACAGATGCATATGAAGAATATATCGATGTAATCATGTACAGAAAAAGTAAAAATTAAGTCACTGAAATATTTGTATAGATGATGATGACCATCTATACAAATATGGAAATTTTATAATCAAAACTAATTCCTTCAATTAAAAATGGATGTGCTTACGCATTGTGTGTGAATGGTATTGATCTTTTGTGAAAACAGATCTCTATTTTCCATACTATAATTTTCCATTATATTTAGTTTCCTTAAACACACTGCTAATAAAATCACTTCACAAAAAGCTAATATCTTATTAAGCAAGGAAATATGCAAATGAGGGTACTCTGTTAAAGCAGCAATTCATCTTCTCTACGAACAGAAATGATTTTCTCATACACTGAATTGTGGGAAAGAAAAGTGCAAAAAGGGGAGGAATGAATATTACTAATTTCTGAAATTCATAGGAAGAGTGGACAACTTGACTTTCCCTGGGCCAGCACCTACTCTAATAATCTCTCTTTTAATAATTTTATGCTTATCATGTTGAGAAGAAGAACTTGGATTCTTATTGACATTGAAAAATTTGGTCAATTACATAATTTCTTAATGGCAAAATTAACATCTTTCTTGACTAAAATAATAACTCATTTCAAGTAAAATAATTCATTTAAAGATGAAAAATGATCCATGAAAAACTCAGAAAAACAATTGATATATGATATTTTGTTTCTCTTCTCTTTTGACTCTGTTTTTAAAAGTGATTCTTAGGCAAAGATGGTTCAAAAGAATCTAAATGCGGATTTGTGGTTAAGAACTGTCACTGGTTTTACGGAAACAAAACAAACAAACAAACAAAAAATAACAACTTCCAGCACATTTTGACAATCATGTTTCCACTTTTCACTGTAGATTATTTTCATAAGGTTTTTTCATATTTATTTTTTTTATTCACAGACAGTACAATTAAGTCTACCTTTAAATTTTTTAAAATGCAGTATAAATTTTGCTCAGAAGACTGATCGCCCCATGTGTTATCAGCTTAGTTGAGCTTAGGTTTGGGGTTTATAATTTCCAGCTACAGGCCCTCACCATTCCTAGAAGTTCATTGAAAAGTTTTTCCAGTTTTGTTTTCAAAGTTCTTTTGTGATCAGCATACTTCTCTTCCAGATCACCATCCCAATTGTGGTCCAAATCACCAATGTCTTTTGTCTATAGTACTAAAATGATTTTTCAATTGTTCTAAACACATAAACCCTCACCCCTCTTGCAAACTTTCATTTACGCACAGTGAAAGCAATTCTTTCAAAATCCAACTATAAGAATGTCATTCCTTTCTTTACTTTGTTACCCATAAAGACCTGACTGCCACAGCTGACATACTTGTCAAAAGATTGATTCCCGTTCATTACTCATATTTCTTAGAACCCCAACCCTTGAAAATGCATATCAGATTAGTAGAGCTAACTTATATGAATGTACTAGTCCTGTGAGAAAATCTGAGGGTTTGGGGATCTATCTGGGTTAAGAATACTTGTATGGATAGAAATTTTAAAATAGATATCAAGTATTCAAAAATATCCTCCAATAATGTATTCCTTTACATTCACGATTTGGATGTCCCACACCAAATGTGCTATTTCAGATTAATAAACCTCCACCACCACCGCTTGCATCACCATCAGCTCTATTCCTTCCAGCATGTGGGAATGTTTCTTCAAGCAATTCTCTCATGTCTCATGTGTTATTACATGCATCTCTTAAGTCCAAATTACTCAGTCTTGTTCGTTTCTCCTTAAATAACCTCACAATGTTAATATTTTGTAATTTAGAAAGTAGATTTTAGGGGCTGGGGATGTGGCTCAAGTGGTAGCGCGCTCGCCTGGCATGCGTGCGGTCCGGGTTCGATCCTCAGCACCACATACCAACAAAGATGTTGTGTCCGCCGAGAACTAAAAATAAATATTAAAATTCTCTCTCTCTCTCAACAAAAAAAAAAAAAGAAAAAGAAAAAAATGATCTTAAAAACACAAAACAAACACCAAAGACTCACTAAGGAACAAGGCGGGGTTGGGTTGTGCTTCCTGGGCAGGTCTGTCCCACAATCCTTTCCCCTACCTTAGGTGCTAAGCCCCCTTCTCCTGGACAGTCTGAGATGGTTTGAAATGAAAGCCTTAGAAATACATCCAACCACTTTAAAAAAAAAAAAAAAGAAAGTAGATTTTAACTATGATCTACATTGTTTCAGAGAAATCATAAAAAGAGGAAAAATTTTAAAAATTACATATTTATAATTTGGTGAATCACATACATGGTTTAATATATATGCATATAAGTTAGAATACATCTGTCTCTACATGTTTATGTTTATTGACTATACACACAGATATGCGTAGGATAAAGAAAGAAAAGTTGTAAAAGTAGGTCTCTTAGTTCTGATTCCTCAAGGGCTGGGGATGTAGCTCAGTTGGTAGAACACCTGCCTTACATGCACAAGGCCCTGGGTTCAATCCCCAGCACCACCAAAAGAGGAAAAAAGAGAAAAAGTCACATTAGTCCAGATTTCTTTAAGCAGTTATGAGCCCATTTGGGGGTTATGATTCCTTTAGATAGTACCTACTTTATATTTCCTTCTTATTCAGGAGAATTAATTCATTGGGATTCTTTACGTATTGAGTGTATCAAAATGTGGTTGTTCCAAGATCTAATACTTGCTGCTTTTTTTTTTTTACTATATACTTGTAATCAGCGTCATTACTAGATACAGTAATGTTGGAAATGCCCTAGTCCTGAAGTGGGTTTTATTGAAAGCCCTTTCTGTTCTTTTTTAGAGAGGGTAATCCTCTTTCCCTATAATAATGAGGATAAAATATCCCAGGTAGCACATAATCTCATTTATTGTCTGTCCTATCAGTGAAATGAGAAGACTGGAGTGACCAGCCTCTACTTCTAATTTAAAGGACGTGATATGAGGCTCTGCCAACATTTTTATTGCTTTATTAACATTGACATTGTTTTAGTTAATCCTTCTTTCCTAAATTTCCGGTTTCCTTAGTCCTAACTTACTCTCCATTCTTTAATAAAGATAAACATTTTAAAAAATAGTACAAATATTTAACAATGATTGAGTACAATCTAAACCCCATCAACTTTCTAAACATAAATATTAACTCATTTCAACCTCCTAATGATTCTAAGAACTAGTTGGTGTTACTACCCTAATTTCACAATGAGGCAGAAAGTAGTTTCACTTGCTATAGTTAATTTATCTCAGTGGCAGTGCTGACATTGGAATTCAGGCAGGCTCCCTTCAAGGCCCAGTATATTCATACCATACTTTGAGTTTAATCACAAAGATCTCTGATTTGTCCTGTTCAGTAGTCTTAAGCTTCCTTCTGAATAATACCCAAACACCTTGGCATGACTTACAAAGATGATTTTCCAGTCGCATATTTGACATCCTTCACATATTTTACTTATGGACCTGTTAGGTTATTTTTGTTTTCATGAAGTTTCCTCGAGTGTTGGTGGATTTGGATTATATATAACTTCTTCTCTTCCAAGGAATGATTCCTTTACAACTCAGCTAAAATGGCTTAATTAAAGAGGTAATCCACCTCAGATGTATGATATAAACTTGGGGTTCCTAAAAATCTCATACATCTTCTTTTGTAGAACCTACAAAGTTCTACTGTAAGTATTCATTTTTTTTCTCCATACAGCTAGAAGGATTATGAATATAGATATCATATCACATTTTATTCCCACAATTTCTGAGTGGTCATGATACATACTATTAAATCAATAGATGTTAATTGGAGAGTTCAATGAATAAATGTGTGAATAAATAAATGGATATGTACATTAAATACCACAGGACACCTCTAAACTGAAGTCATAGGAATAATTTATCAAATATATTTATAATCATATTCATAATATGGACTTGGAAAGAAATGAAAAGAGTGTTAAAAACCTCTCCATGTATTTATTATATTTCTCTCAGCTTTGTAGAAATATGCTTTTTTTGAGAAATCAAAGCAATTGTTAATCAAATCTTATTTAGCTAATTATTTTTAAAATATGAGAAGAAAAGAATGACTTCTATTATTTTTGTGAGATATACAGTCATGACAATTTATAAATGTAAATGTCACTGAATTATTTAGAGCTGAAAATATACCAGATGTTATAAAGTAAAGCAAACTTGCAGGTGCCATGTTTAATGAAACTGCCTAGTTTTAAATCTTGCTAATTTGCATTTTATATTTTGTATCATGAGCCTTGCTTGTATGTAGAACTGTATGAGGTGGCATGGTGGATGGGCTGTGTAAATCATAGCCTGCATTTATTTATTTTAGAATTTGCCTGGAAAGCATCAATGCAAAGAAGAAAATAGCTTTGGATTGCAATAAATAAGGGTGATAGAAAATAATTGCAGAACTTCCAGAACTGAAAAGAAAAACCTGAAACAAATGAGACAGACTTCACATAGAGAGGAATTTGGGTGGAGCTCAGTGGCAAGACTGCATTTAGGTAGTGAAGAAGCAGAAGATAAACTAAGTGTAGGGAACATGCAGTCTAGAAAGTTTTCTAAATTTTTTGCAGGATGGTGGAATATTTTTTAGACCAGGAATAAAAAGGATCATATGATATAGATTAGACAGGAAAAGGAAGTTTAACATGTGTGGTGATGAAGTCATGCAGTAGTCTACCAAGAGCATTCCAGTTGTCTTACCATAAAGATCACGGATGCATTCTCCAATGAACTGGACAAGATTATTTCATCTAGTGTCATATTGGTACATTAATAAGAAGCAGTCACAGAGTCAATCAATAAAGTTGGCTACACTTTACTTAATGAATGTTGTCTGGTTTTGATCTTTTTATCACAGATAAGCACAAAAGGACTAGTTGATTCATTTCCTTTAAGTTATTTTGGTTCCATCAAATTAACTAGAACAATTGAATATTATGAACACAAATAAATGTTTCATGAGACAACATTTAACCTATGTCCATTTTCATGTTCATGCTAATTAACCAACCCTTTTAAAAATTTCTAAAATAGGAAGATCTAGAGCATCTCTGGGCCATGAATTCAGTTTTGACAGACTATAAACAGTCAAATTTCTGGTGAACTAAGGTTCCTTTCTTCTTATGCTCCAGTAGAATTGAATAAGAATGATTGTGTGGAGGTTTTTAATGAAAGGAATTCACTTTCACATCCTTTGCAAACACTGACCAGCTAATGTCTTTTGTTGTCTCTTTTCTTCAGATGCTCCTTTTCAGAGAGGGTTTAAGTTAAAAGATGTAAGTGGAGTGAGATTAGATAATGCCTAAGTAAGACTATTCCCTTTCCTCTTCAATGAATAATAAGTTTCTTAAGACCCTTTAACAAGTATGTTTACACTAGATATAATTTTAGATTACAAACTAAAAAAAATTTGATCATTCGTTCAATTATTGCAAGTCTTAACAGAAATATTTCTTAAAATATAATTTTATATTTTATCATCATTTATTGTATTTTCTAGAAGGAAAAACTTTATATTGATTCTTTATTAGTTTTCTATATGGTTTTCTAAAATCACTTTATTAGAATTGAAAACAAATAGAAAAAGAAAAGCAAAACCATTTATATTATTATATGGTAACTAATCGCAATCAACATACATATATGCCCCCCAAAATAAATTTGTTTAAGTAAATCAGTTGGCTTTACTTTCCTACCAAGATTTTCACAGCTGGGTTCCTAAAGCAAAATGCAAATTAAGCATATTTCTACACATATAGATTTAATTCTGTATGGAGAACAAACGTCATGCTTCACCTTCTAGTGACTCCATTTACTTTTCTATAAAATATTGTGAAGGAAAGTAATTTGTATGAACAAGAAGCAGTGGCGGTGAGCAATAATGGAAAGAACTTTTAGCACATTTCAGAAAGAAATCTGGCAGATGAAAGAATGTTGACAAAGTGCATGCAATGGAGGAAATTCCAGCTCAAATTTAAGTTTGCTGTTGAGGTGAAAGCTCTCCATAATCCAGAGGAAAATAAGAAACAAACAAATGGGGGAACTTAGAGGCAGAATGTATGTTGAAAGGATGGATGGCGCATCTCAGCTTCATCATCATAAACACTTCTTTATGTTTAGATATTTAAAGATAAAGTTCTCCCTCATCTCAAGTTTCATCACCTTAGGAATTTAATAAAATTAAAATGATGCAAAGCTAATAATGAAGTTTTAATGGAAATAATAATAGTAATTTATATTGGTCATCATTAATCCACTTTAAAGCCACAATGATAAAGTCAGTTTAATAGTGTCTCAGAAATAATCAGATCAATCATTGGAGCTGAACATGAAGAATCAGGCTTGAGTGTATGTAAAGAGCTGTAGTGTATGCTATAGAAATTGCTTCATTTCATTGACAAATTCACTCACAAAATTCTCAGTACATCTAAATATGCACATATATGCTTTACCTTTATTAATTTCTATAGATGTTCTCACTTCATTTGGTTGACTTGATCTGCCTGTTTTTGAAAGAGGATTATTAAATATACACAGAGAGATTATCTGTTTTCTTTTTTGTCTAATAGTTTATTCATCATTATTTTTCAAAGTTTTCATTTTATTGAGACTTATGTTATAAATCCTCTTGGATTGTACTGTAAATCTTGTTAAAATGCCATTATCATTTCAGTTGAATAATATTGGGTGATGTGAAAATTTGCCTAAAATGTTTTTGTTTCACTGCTTTTACCAACATTCTTTCAGCCATTTCTTTTTCTTCTGTTTACATATTTTAGGGGGAAGAAACAAAAAGCTCATTCATTCAAATATTATGATTTTTTTTTAATTTTTGGAATCCTTAGCAGTTCTTTTTAAGTTTTTCAAATAAATCCTCTAAAATTATTTAGACTTAGTTATATGCTCTAGTGCTTACCCTTCCTCCTCCTGTTACTTATATCCACATCTCTTCTTATATTTTTCCCCACAATGGAATATGAGATATAAACTTTATGAATCCTCACTTGTCACAAAAGTATTTTTTTAGATAATACTTGATCAAAAGTTTGGCAATATATGGGAAATTAAGTTCAAATGTTTACTCTTACAATTCAAAAGCACTGTATTCAGTATGGTGTAATTCAGATAAACAGTATGAAAACAGACATGACATTCATTCCTGTGTAAAAATATTCCCTGTTCTGCTGCAATTTGATGGATGCTGAGTACTTTAACTTTTGAGTTTAATATTTTTATGCTTGTTAATGAGTTTATCTCACATTTATGTTAATAATTTTCTTACATATATGGGTCTCTTTCCATCAATTTTTCTGAAGTTTTGGCACTTCTTCTTCAATGATGCCTTTACTTTTTTTTCCCCCCTCTTGATACTGGGGATTAAAACACAGGATCACATCCCCAGCTCTTTTTTATTTTGAGACAGGGTCTCACTAACCCACAGGGCCTCACTAAATTGCTGAGGCTGGCTTTGAAATTGTAATCCTCCTGCCTCAGCCTCCTGAGGCACTGGAATTAGAGATATGCACCACCACATCATTCCTGTGGTCATTAAGCTCAATCATGCTTTTATACTTTTATAAATGTGTTGTATCAGATCTCTCCCTTTGGATTTTCTAAAAAAAAATGAATATTGGAAACATCAAATCAAGTATTGATCTTTCAAGCTTTTTTCATAATTTTTGTCTTTGTGTTTTATTGGATTATTTTTTTTGAGGTCTCAGATTTTTCCATATGATCAGTATGATAACTATCTCTGTTATTATACTTTTTAATTCTTGTACAGTTACGTTCAAAAAGCTACTTCAAAGACCTTTTATTCCACACCCCCCACCATTCTCTCTTTCTCTCTCTCTCTCTGTCTCCTCCAACCCACCACTGGTTCTTGCTTGAAATCTATAGAATCCTTTAGTTTTCTTTATAGTTACTAATTCAAAGTTCATTATTTTCTTTAAAACATATTTTTCCTTTCTTGCTTCTTGGTTGATGATGGTTCTGTTTAACTTGAAATTTGCAATACTATACTTTGATTCTTTTCTTTTTAATGATAAGATACTCATGCCCCTCAAAGTGCATATATCAAATCGCACAGTTAAAGTAGTTCTCATCACTTTAACAGCAATGTAGCACTGGGCAGGTCAACAAATAAAACTGCTAAACACCAAACCCACCCATACTTGCTGCTTTGCAAAATTCATTCTACTTACTCTACTTATTCCATTGTATTATTTTTTCTGACATTTTATTAATTAAGACAAAGAGAAAGAGGTTTGTCTTATCTGATTATGCATCTAAATGTACAAAGATGATCATTTATTTTGGTTCATTGAAGCTAACTTAGATCAAAATATGTAGTATGTATTGTGCAGGTATGCCATAGTACACTCAGCAATATGTTTTCAGATTCTAACACACTAGTGCATATTTAGTTTATTGCTAAATAATAATCCATTTTATGAATATACCATAATATATTTATCCATCAACTATTGACAAATGTTTATATTATGTCCAGTTTTTGACATTAATGAACTGTGTTGAATAAACAACATTGCAAATGTTTTTAAGAAAAGCTTTCTATTTATTCATGGAGATGAAACTCATATGCAGGTTTGACGTTTTCTTTAATTGATAAACACAGCAAGCAGCTTTTCCAATTGGTTATAAAAAAGAGAAAGCTTTCTGGATTTAATCTTGGTCAAAAGCCACAAATAAGAGGTAGAAGATAATTTTTCCTAAACTGTTCAATTGATTACCCTGCTTATGCCTCTATGGGATAGCCTTGGTCTCTGCTATTTCTGAAGCTGAATTGGGAATTTGAGCTATGAGGTAGAGAAAACTTACGGTGATTTATACACTGTATGGAATTGCAGTTTTATCAACTGTTAATGGCATTTCCATATATAAGAAAATTTTTAAATGCTCATATTATTCAATAACATACTTTCAAATATTTTAATATTATTATGGGCATTGATACACACACACACATACACACACACACACACACATACACACACGTATGTGTCTGTGCCTGTTAATTTTCCTGTTTCAGTAATTATTCAATGGACAATTAAAGAGGTAAATTAATTAGTGTCATAGCCATTCTGAAGCAAAATTAAGAAATTTTTAAAGAACAGTGAAGAAACAATAGAAGGAAAGCAATAAAGTCAGCAGCAAAAATCAATGATAATAGTACTATGTAACATTTTCTTGAACAGATAAATGATCATTATATAAAGGACTCACCAAGCTTGCAATTAAAAATTAATATAACATTATGTTCACTTAGAACAATCCAGTATTGGGTATATAGTTGAATTTGTAGGCAATGAGGAGTTGTTTTTTAAGAAAATATATTGATATTGTATTAGGAAGAAACATAAAGATATAGAAATACTTACATAGCTTCGACTTACACGGCGGACTCATTCAGCCTTTTTTCACCATGGCATATAGAGAAAAAAGAATTTTTTTCTTAGTGAGAGTGCATTTTCTATTGATATGATAGCAACAAAAAGAGGAATACATGGATTGAAACATGGATTACTTATAGTTATCAAACCTTAAATAAAAATGTTAAGATAATAGCAAGTCTTCATGAATGATCAGAGAACCAAAGGGAGCTTCTATAACTTCCTAAAAGCAACTTCTTTTATTTCTTTAAAGGCATAGGGATTTGATGGCATAACACAGAAAAGTAAGAGGTTGTGAGCTATTAGATTATTGTGACAAATCATAGCCATTTCAGATCTCACATGTAAAAGTGAAGGCATTTCCTGGGAATGCTTAAGACTCTAAAAGTAGGAATGATAATGCATGAGGCATTTATACAAGTTAATTACTTGAAATTTATCAGAGCTACACAAGCGTACATGGAAAATGGGATATACATGTTAGGGTCTGTAAACAAGTCAGGATGGCACCTGGCAAATGTTAGAGTCTGTAAACAAGTCTGGATGGTGCCTGGCATTTTGCCAGAGGGAGTGGTTTGTGAGGTGGTGCCAGCGAGCCATTAAGTGTGGAGATTTCTTATTGGTTGACTGCTGTATCTAGTTTATGTTAATTAAGATAAGCTGTGTATTCAGTAATATATATACCCCTCCCGTCCTACAATAAACGGCTCCCACTCCTGCTGTATCAATGTACACAAGTTGTTTGTCACCCCCCGGTTAGCCAGCCGGGCTGCGGCATATACAGATGCTAGACTAAAACTAAAGAAACAAAATTTTGGATCATGTCAAATTTGTCCAGAGGTTGTATTTATCAGATACTACATATGTGTTTTAGGTGAACCAGTTAAGAATAATCCTGTTCTTTGCTCAATTGGAAAAGTACAACCTAGATTCCACAGTGACCAACATTAATGGAAATCGAGATGCCAGCAATTTAATTTTAATGCAGAGGTTGGCGTCCAAACTATTAAGGGAAGTCGGATTTGGTTTATTCTGTGGACCAATAAACTCAAACTTAACTAAGTTTCATAAAAGGACATGAAAGACAATACATTCTTGAAAATTTTGTGTGAGAAAACTGTAGTGGTCACTATTTTTTATTTGTGCCACAAATGGCAAGTTGTATAACTTAAATGGGTTTCCACATTTCTCCAGGGAAGATGTGAACCTAGGGTTTTAAACATTAAGGGCCAGGACTTTAAAACTGTTATCATACAAAGCAGTGGGCCTCATGGGCCTCAGTGGGCCTCATTACATTGATGTAATCCAAGCAACTGCTGCTGGTTGTTAATTGTTCTTTGTGTTCCTAGAATAGAAAATGTATGGAAAGTTCTTAAGGTCTAATTTCATTTCCATAATTGGAAAAAAATAAAATCTATAATAACAACAACAAAATAGTCCTGGCAAGGGAAGTTTAATCCGAATGGGAAGATACATAATCATTACTCTTCATTTAGTTCTAAGTGTTATTTAGTTCAAAGGCCTAGATATTCTCAAATGAAGAAGCAAATTTATAATAATGAAGAATATCTCTGCAGTATCTTCTTCCTGTTCACGATTAAATATCTCTAGCATGCCTCAAATTGAACAGAGGTTGTTTACATGCTAACTGGGCTCTGAGGGAAAATAAAATTGCCAGATCTCCAACTCTATTCTAGGTAGACTCAGAAAATCTTTTCAGTATATTGGTTAAAGTAGGAATTTAAGAGAACTGAACAACAGAAGAATCTTTGTATTTGGTTCATCTCAAAACGATTCCAGTGAATTTATAAATAAGCTCTTATTATTTTCTCAATATTAAAAATTTTAAGAATAATAAAAACAATAACAACTATACTACCCACTATATATATACTATATAAAAATGTATATACTATATATAAAAGTATATATAAATATAAATAAATTTATTTATATATTTAAATATATTTATATGTAAATATATCATATATTTATATATATTTATACATATTTGATATATATAAAATATATATTTAAATATATAATATATATTATTTTATTATATATATTTATATATTATATATGTATTTTATAAAAAGTAATTTTTGTTAGTATATACGATCATTATATATACATATATATCATGGGTAGTATATAATATCTATCTATCTATAGATAGATATTGTGGGTAGTATAGCTGTTATTGTTTCTAAACTTTGGCAAATACATTATACTACATGCTTACTTGTGGGGCACAATTGGATTCATTTGATGATATATATATGTATATACATATATATATATATTTATTTATTTATACACAAAGGAATGTTACTCAGCCATAAAAAAGAATGAAGTTATGGCATTTGCCAGTGGAAAGAGATAATCATGCTTCATGAAATAAGCCAGTTCCCAGAACCAGAGGCCAAATATTTTTTTCTGATATGTGGAAGCTAACACAATGGGAGGGGATAGAATTTCTTTGGATTAGACAATGGGAAATGAAGGGAGGGAGAGGAGATGGACATATGAAAGGCAGTAGAATGAGTCAGACATAACTTTCCTGTGTTCATATATGAATACATATGCAGTAACTCCACATCATGTGCAACTACACAAATAGAAAATTATACTCCATGTGTGTATAACATGTGAAAATACAATTCTACTGTCATGTATAACAAAAAACAAAAAGGTAAAAAAATATTTAAATCAGATGCAACAATCCTACCTCCCTGATTCTTTGGAATCCTTCTTTGACATTATACGTAGGAATTTCCAGCACTTCAATTCTATTTAATGTTGGCCACCTGACCACCTGGGAGAATACTCATAATGGTTAATTGTCTTCTGAAGTAAAAATTTATTATAAAAGAAAGGACTAGAAATTTATCTTCCTTCCTAATTAATTGCAAACAATGCCATAGCCCGTAAAGAACTGTGGAGGTTAATGAAAATCTCCAAATTTTGAAAGTGTGGTAATTCCTTTGACCTCTTCATTTAATTGTATAAAATAATACAATGTGAAAATAATAAAATGATAATGTGAAAAGATCAAATATTTTTGGAGCATTATTTTTGGATCATTGAAATCATACTCAAGTGATATATGCAGGTACAAATATATCATAACTTCAGAGGAAACACTGAAAATATATGGTGCCAATATATAATATAATTTATTTATCAAATCATAAATAATTGGAAGGTCCTATGTCACTAATAAGACTAGGTTTTCATATACCATCACTCCCAATGACCAATATAGGGTTTTGTGTTTCCCATTCCCACACTACAGGCTCTACAGGACTGATGGCCTTAGTCTTGCAAGAATAAAATGGTAAAAGACTAAATACCTTCACTTCTGACTTGAAAGAAGGCAAAGATAATTAGATGTCTTCTCTTACTATGTTTTTCCAATACAGTAAAGGCCATTCTAGAGAGTGCCAAAGGATGAACAAATGTATTGAAAGGTTATTGATTAAAACAAAGAAGTAATTTTTTGTTAATATATAATATCATTATCTGTGTAGAAGTTTTGAGAAATATACCCAAAAAACGATATTAGAAATAATCATTTCACAGAGGTTACTCATTATGAAATCTATTAAACATTCTTTTAATTTCTACATGTTGGCTAGCAACCATTAAAAATGAAATTATATAGTGGTAGTATAAGGAAAATGATGGAATGGGAAATTGCAGGTTCTCCTTCAACAAATAGAAATGCAAATTCAACTGCAATACACAAAACCAATTCCATATATAAGGAATCCAGAGATAAGTTAAGAACTTTCTCTGCTCCAGGAAAGCTCAAAATCAGTCACATTGAAAATCGCAGGAGAATTATGACTATCATTCATCATAATCCCTTCTCTCTGTACAGTACATTATAAGCAGGAGAAAACCCCTAATTCCTAAAGGAAGATAAGAGCTAGAATGTGTATTGAAAGTTTCAGATATTCACCATGATATTCAAAGGACTAGTGTCTTTCCTGATTCAGAGCACTGATAAGTTACTGTATATTCTAGATGCCTGAGGATGACAAAGAATAAAAAAAGTATATTAGCTATTTTCTTTTGGGCGATGGGGGGTAAGTGGACATCCAGACAACCTGAAGTATTGCAGACAGATAACAGTGGAAGCAGGAGACTACGAGAATCCCAAAGAAACCAACAAAAATTTACATGGACAATTACAGAGAAGTTCCATCCACAAAAAAGGTCTGAGAAACAACCAGAATATTCAGATAAACTGATTGCTGAAAGAGGGGGCGGGAATATTAAATCTAGGGAAGAAAATGTACATGTAGATTCAAGAAGTCAAACTGTCTGAAAAAGAAGTGCATACACAAACATATATTGCATTCAAAATTTCAAAAGTCAAACAAATAATTTTGAAAGACACAAGAGAAAATAGTTATCACATACAAGGGAACCTCTGTAAGACTCTCATCACAATTTTAAGCTGAAAGTTGTCAGGCCCAAAGGTAATAGGATGATATATTCAAATAATTAAAAAAAATACTTTCAATTAAGAAACATATTCAGCAAACTATATTTCAAAAATGAAGTAGAAATACAGGATTTCATGGAAAAACAAAAGCTGAGATCAACATAATCAGACCTGCCTTACATAAGTGCTACATCAATTTTCAAGTTGAAAGAAAAGCATACTAGAAGACATCATAAAAGCATATAAAATTTACTGGCAAGCAAATATATAAACAAATACAGAATACAGTATCCTGGAATGATAATATGTGAAGTTCCCTTAATATTGGATTAGCGTCAAAAAGACAAAATATGAAATAATCCTAATTATATAATAACATGGACAATACAAAAAAGATAATTTGTGATATCAATGACATAGTTTGGGTGATGGAAAAGTAGAAGTGCAGTTTGTGTGCAGTTGACATTTATCAGCTTACATGTCTTTTATCCTTATAAGATGTCTTAAGGAAGATACCTACAGAATTTACACATGGAAAATGAGAATGGGATCAAAGCATATCAGTAGAAATTGTTAATGAAAAATAAAGACAAAAAGAAAAAGAGGAACAAAGTTACAAAAAAGGCAGAAATTAATTAATGAAACGGTAATACTAAATCATTCTCTGTAAGTACTTTACTGTAAATAGAATAAACTCTCCAATTAAAATTCATAGAATGGTCAAGTGATCAAATGAGTCAATAATTTAGAGTAAAAAAAGACAGAAATATAAAAATAATCATAATAATATGTTAATGTGGACAATAAAAAAAAATAGCCCCAACTATATGCTACCTCTAAAGAGATTCAATTTTCTTTTAAGACAATAGTCTGAACATGAAAGAATGACGTAAGTAGTCCATGTGAATGGTAACCAAAGAGAATAGTTATATGAAATCAGGCAAAATAAATTTTAGGTCAAAACCTAACACAAGAGACAAGAAGAACATTATATCAGAAAAAAAAAAAAAAACAGTCAATCAAGCTGCCATGATATCATATATATACATATATACATACATACAAATATATACATACATACATACATACATATGTATGTATAGTATGTATACATACATATGTATGTATGTAAAATATATGTATATATATATATATTAAAGAGCATTAAAAATGAAATATCTAAGCATGTATATATATGATGTCATGGCAGTTTGATTGACCGTTGGATATATTTTCATATATCCAACATCAGAGCACATCAATATACAAGGCTAATATTCCAAAATTGAAGAAAGTATTAGAGAGATAATATGAGTGAGATGCTTCAATATCCTATTCTAATAATGCATAGAATAACCAGATAGATAAACAAAAGTACCAGCAGACTAAAAAAGCAACACTATTGGCCAATTGGACCTAACATGCACATATAAAGAACATTCTTCAAAACAGTAGACTCATGTTCTTCTCAAATGCACACAGAACATTCTTCCAGGCAAATCATGTATTAGGCCATAAAATATGTCTTATAAATTAAAAATATAATAAATATATCATTGTCTTTTCTGATTTACATGGAATGAAGCTGCAACTTTGTAGCTGAAAACTGGAAAATTCACAAATGTAGAAATTAAATTTTAAAAATTATTGAGAAATCAATAGGTAAAAAATCAAAAGGGAAACTGTTCATGTGCTGAAACACACACAAGAATATAACACACCAAAATTTATGAGGTTTAGCAACAGCAGAACTAAGAAAGCAGTCTACAGTAGTAAACACCAACATAAAAAAAGAAGTAAGTTAACAACTAAATAAATTTTCATCTGAAGAAACTAGAAGAATAAACTAAGGCCAAATTATCAGATGGAAGTAAATAATAAAGAATGAAGGAGAAATGAATAAAATTGAAGACAATAACAGCCCAAAATTCAATAAAATGACTTGGCTTTTAGAAAAGTTCAACAAAATTGACAACCTTCTAGACTGACTAAAACAAAAAAGAGAGAGAAAACTCAAATGAAGAAAGCTGGAAGAAAAAAAGAAGATACCAAAGAAATAAAAAGATTCTAAATGACTACTATGAACAATTATATGCCAAATAATTGTGTAATCTAAAGACTGAGCATAATTTCTAGAAGTATCAACCTGAATTTTAAAGAGCATTAAAAAATGAAATATCTAAAAAATTTTATCAAAATATGTAAAATATCTGCTCACAAAAAAACACAAAATATTGGTGAATGAAATTAAAGAAGACCTAAACAAATCAAAAGACACCTAGCTCCTACATTGAAAGAATAGTCTTGACTGCAATTTTTTCTCACATTTATTGACATTATTAAAACAATCCCAATAAAAATTTTAGTAGACTTTTAAATATTACCTGAAAAGCTATGATAAAATTCTTATGAAAATGAAAATAACAAGAACAGTTGCCTCAGTCTGTTTTGTGTTACTTGTTTTGGGCTATAACAATATACTTGGAGCTGGAAAGTTTAAAAATTAAAGAGGTATATTTAGCTTATGATTCTGGTGACTGGACAATAAAAAGAGTGTATTACTGTCGTTTGGTGAAGAACCCCTTGGTGACATCAAAATATAGAGGACAAGCAAAAAAGGAGACAGCCATCTACAGAAGAAATGAGGCATGACAAATGGAATGGCTATATAACAATTTACTCCTTTAAGACAGTCAAAGAGAGCTAACCTACTTCTGCTTGTTAGGTACATATATATTCTAATATAAGATATATAAGAATATATATCTTATATATTCTTACTTAAATAGGAAGAAAACAGAACAAAATATTATTTAGCTATATATTTATATATATATAAAGAATCCCAGATATCTAAATATCTAAAAGACCCTTAGAATACATAGTTTAACACAATACATTGTATATTTCAAAATAGCTAGAATGTTTTTTTTTTTTTTAAAGAGAGGGGAGAGAGAGAGAGAGAATTTTTAATATTTATTTTTTAGTTCTCGGCGGACACAACATCTTTGTTGGTATGTGGTGCTGAGGATTGAACCCGGGCTGCACGCATGCTAGACGAGCGCGCTACCGCCTGAGCCACATTCCCAGCCCTAGAATGTTTTTAATATTCTCAAAAAATGATAAATATTTAAGATAATGAATATGCCATTTATCCCAATATTATCCTTATACAATGTATAAAACAATTGCAACATCACATTTACTCAATAATATGTACAATCATGTGTCGATTAAAGGTAAACTGAAATAAAAAATAAAACAAAAGATCCTTAAATTCAAAATATTCCAAAATTCAAAATAAATTAGCTAATTTTTGATATATATTTTCTCATTCTTATTTGTTCTTATTAGTTATACATGATAGTAGAATGTATATTGACACTATACATATATGGAATATAATTTCTTATTCTTCTTGCTGTACATGGTGTAGAATTACATTGATCTGGTGTATCCTATGTGCACATAAAACACTAATGTCTGATTCATTCTAGCTTTCTTATTACCATTCTTACTCCTTTCTCTTCATTCCCCTTTAACTAACCCAAAGTAATTTTAAAAATAATTAATTGATTGATTGATTTTAATTAAGTACATATGACAGCAGAATACATTTTGATTCATTGTATGCAATAACTGCATAACTTTTCATTTCTCTGGTAGTACAGGATGTAGAGTCACACCATTTGTGCAGTCATATATGTAATGATGTCCTTCTCATTTCACCATCTTTCCTGCCCCCTGCCTCCTCCCCTCCCCTCCTTCTCCTTTTCCCAAAGTTCCTCTATTTTTCCCGTGCCTCCCCACATTATTGATCAGTATCCACTTATCAGAGAGAACATTTGTTCTTTGTTTTTTGGGATTGGTTTTATTTCACTTAGCATGATATTCTCCAACTCCATCCATTTACTTGCACATGCCTTCATTTTATTTTCTTTTAATCCAAAATACTTTTATTCTTCCTTGCCCACCAATCCTTAACTGTGAGTCAGCATCTGCATATAAAACATTAAGCCTTTGGTTTTCTGGGATTGGCTTATTTCAGTTAGCATGATATTTAATGTGTTTCATATCATATAAAATTTCCAAAACCATTTTAATTACCTAATGATCCAAATTCTGATAGAACATAGGAAACAACAACTACAACTTAAATAGGAAGAAAACAGAACAAGATGTTATTTAGCAATATTTGGGGCCATACATATGTGACCAGCAATTGAATTAGTTCTTTATTAAGCATTTACATAGCACTTCTAAAGATGGATTTATATCAAGACCATTTCAACTTAGATTGAAATGCATTCTATGAATAATACAGAGAGAAAATCTTAATGGTGGCCTCAATGATAATGATTAAAAATTCAAAATTTTCACCAACATTTAAATAAGTAAACATATGTCATGCAAGCATCAAGTTTACTTCATGGGGAGGATTGTAATATTTAATGTAGGAACGCGATTCTTGAAGGGATAACAATAATTTGACATTTGTTCTTGGAAATTGTAAAAAGAAATTATCAAGAAAAATAAATAATATAATTATTGTAATTGGAGAAAAAATTCTATTTGCTGACAATGTGAATATTATTTTGAGAACCCAAAAGATCAAAATATAAAGTCAATCACAGTTTAACATATAATAAAAAAATAGTAAGCTTATTTTGCAAGAGTTATTTTTTGAAGAGGGAAAATATGCAAAGCAAAATGGGATTATTAAAATAATATTGTTGGTATTTTTATAAGAATGATACCATCATGTTTTCACTAGAAGGAAGTTTACCACTTTATTGAGTAAACAAAATTTTATCAAAATTGTAATGAACATTCTAGATAAATAATTCAAAATATTTTAAATATTTAATTTGAGCAGATAAAAATACATTGCTCAGTGAATGATTTACCATATAGATATAAGAAATAATTAAAATCAGATTTTATATACAGTATTCATAATAACTAAATTTGGTTTAGACTAAATATACAAATATTTCAGGTGAAAAATTAGTATAACTTTTAGAAAATATTATGTGTATACATATGAGATTGTGACTGGAGAAAAACTTGTGATATTTAAAGTGGAGAAAATTACTTATTTCACATATTTCAAAATGAAACAATAAATATTAAAATTCAAGGAAGAATTTTAGAAATATTTGCAATATGTATCATGGATAAAAGGTCAGTATTACTATTTTATAAAATGTTCTTAGAATCCAATAGAATATTAAATGGTACAAAAATGGAAAAATTCATGAAAGTAGTTTATAAAATAAATAATTTAAATGAGTGATAAACATTTAAGGAAATGTTCTGCTTCAGTAAATTATCAAATTAATAGAATTTCTTAAATGACAGGGGATCATATTTTCCTCTTCAACAATCAAAACTAAAATATGCTGCAATATCCAGCATTGACTACAATGAACTGACATGGAAAATGTTGTGCATGTTTGCAAGTAAGAAAAACTGCCAAAATTTTCAGATGCCTATTGGACAGCTCTCAAAAACAGTTGAGAATGTACATTTTGTTTAATGAAACTATTACTTTTCAACTATGTAGTACTAAATAAATAATAAAATTGACATATAATGATGTACATAAAAGTTATGCTCATAGAAATACAACACGGATGTATAAAAGATGATAAAAGAGAATTATATTTCCTCCATAGAATGGGCAACAATGAGGCCACTAGCATGTGATGCAAAATGTCATGTTATCTAATATAATTTTTAAAAGATAGCAAATCAGAATGGGGTCCTTCCAGTGTGTGTGTGTACTCACACATGCATGTGAACATTAATATTTCATATAAATAGGAAAAATATGTATGAAATGAGCAAAATGTTAACTGTGGCTTTATCTGATATATGGCATTAGGCTTGTGGTTTTATTTTGTGCTTTGTTACAATGGAAATGGAATAATAGGAAAATAAACAAATATATTAAAATAAAATACTTGCCACCAACTACAAGGAATATGGTTAAGAAAAACTATAAAACTGGAATCACGGGATAATGAATCACGTGCTTTCATAGCTAAAGAAACTTTTCTGTTTTGACCAATTCCTCAAGCTGCCAGTTTTTAAAGCCATGTGTATTCTGGGGCCTTTCTCAAGCTTAGTCTTAGATTGCCACTTTCCTTTATTTTTATTAATTAGGTAATTAATAATATTCATTTACCAAATATTAAATATGCAATCCATGGCAATTACTAAACAATTAGGTAATTAATAATATTCAATTTAAAAATATTAAGTATTCAATCCAACTAAACAATTTTCTGAGGGAAATAAAAGTATCTAAATAGAAATTCTTCCCACAGAGAGTTTCTCATTGAATAAGAGAGCTTAGAACAATGTTACCTTGGATGAATCCTGGTTTCTGCTATGGAATGCAATTTAACTTTGGTTTCTTGCCTTCATTCATTGAACCAACCAGCATCTAACTAATAGCTTGAAAATCTCACCTCAGCATTCAATGCTACATTTTCTAAAAATGAAACTTGAGAAAGTAACTTTTGTTGTAGACTTCATCTTAGATAAGTGGCTAATGCTTTCTGGAGTTTTCACACTGGCCACTGAAATCCTGGATTTGACCTCTTCACAATCTAGCAGAAAGGTACAGTCAGCATGTTGGACAATAACAGCAATTAATTAAGAAGTTATACCCTAATGAAATATCAAAATTCTTATAATTCAATGATTTTATAATAACATACCAAATATTTTCAATATGAAAAAAGTTATGTCAGTATTTTAATATCATTTAATTTTGTTATTACTACGCAAATGCATGCCAAAACTCTTTCCTAATACACATAATTATTTGATAAGAGCAACCATTTACAATTATTTTGATGTTAAATAAAATAAATACAATTTAATTTAAAAAAAAAATATTAGCCTAGAGTGATTATTTTCAAGTACTTTCATTGAGGAATTTCTAAAATCAGATGAGAATGTAAATGTCCTGTAACTGTAGGGAGGCAGGCAAAATAGCAACTAGCAACAAGTTTGAAATATATTTATATCTGGAAAATCACATTTAAATTATAATCAGGGTTCTTTTCCTTTATGTTCAACAAAATTTATTGTTTCTAGTAGTGATGTTTATGACCTTTTTTTTTAAAAAAAAACTTATTTAACTTGGATTATCCAAGTTAATGAATTCCATGAAGATACCCTAAATATTTATTGGATTTTTCTGATTATACAAAAAATAAGATTGACAACTCCAGACTACATCTCGATTAAAAAATAGTTTTCACTAAAATATATGAATTCAAAGTGTACTTTTATGCATAACTATTTATTAAAGTACCTATTTTTTATGGCTTGGCTTTATTGTATTATTGAATCACTTGAGAACACAAGTCTATCCATTCAAAAAGTGTTGTTACAATTCCCTATAAGTGAAACTGCCACTCACAATCTTGACAATAACCCAGTTGACCAGCTCTGTGAAAAAGTTAACATCAGCCTTAACCTCATGCACTGAGTGTTTTTTTTAGCTGTGGCAGACACACACATTTCAGTTTTGAGAAAGTCATATTTTTGTTCCTTTGAGAGTGAAAATTATAATTGATTATACACAATACCGAGACATCATAAGGGCGTCAGTTACAAAACATTTTAATGTGGGCACATGAGACCTACAATTTAGAATCTAGCAATCAAGCCATACAACAAATAAGTTTGTCCTCTAATTATAAAAGCAATAGTTGTTTCCTGAAATCAAAATGTAAAAGTCATTGGGTGCTTATAAAACAGTAGAGATTCTTATACCTTATCTCTTTTTCATAGCCAAATTTCAGTTCCTCATCTTCAAGATTCTTCCTTCACAGTTGAAAAATTTGTGTTATTATAACTTTTATCCCTTCTCCATAGGAAAGTTAATTTTTCTTGCAAATTCCCACTATACTAATTTTATCTCTCTTTATTCAAATACTTAATGTTTTAAATCTTGGTCATTATAATTGCTTCAGGTCTTAACTTCACAGTGAATATTTTGTGAAAGGCATGGTATTATTCTCAATAGTACACATTAAAAATTAGAAGTCCTTGTACATATTTAGTACTGTACTCAATCCACATGTTTAAACAAAAGAATAAAAGATGAATGACTGAATTATATTTTACTACACTTATTTTGGTATTTATGCTTTGTAGTGCTAATGAAATTATGCATTAGTATTAAAGTTGGATCTATGCATTTTCTTAAAGGCGGGGCACCATTTTACTCAGGTTTTTTATTGTTTGTTTGATATTTTGCTTTGACTAAAAGATTTGACAAGAACAACACAGACGATAATGAGTTTATTTTGGTTTACAGTTTCAGAGATCTCAGTCCATAGATGGCCATCTTCATTGCTCTAGATTCAAGAAGAGGCAGAATATCATGGAAGGGTGTGGTGGAGAAAAGGAGCTCAGAAAATTACAGCCAGGAGCAGAGAGACCTCTCTTCACCAAGGACAAAATGTCAACCACAAAGGCAAGGTCCCAGTGACCTACTTCAACTAGAATCACCTTTCCTGCACTCAGTTATATCCATACAGTACATTAACTCACTGATCAGATCTCAAATACACCTTTTATTTCACCTCTGAAAATTCATGTGTTATCTCACATATGAGATTTTTGGGGATACTACCTATCTAAATCACAACATTCTGCCACTGAACCCCAAAAGGGTATGCCATCTTAGAATGAAAAATTAATTTTGTCCATTTCCAAGATTCCCAATAGACTTATAGTTCTAGCATTACTCAAAAGTCAGTCCAAAATCTCATATGAGACTCAAGGCAGTTTCGTGCATGTCTTCTCCTGTAAAGATTCAAAACAAGCAAAACAAGCAACATATATCCAATATATATAATGGCAGAGAATAAATAGTTCCATTCCACAGGGAATAAATAGGGGCAAAGAAAGGAAATGGTACCAAAGAAAGACTGAAATCCAGGTAGGTAAGCAAGTTATGTACTTCCACGTTCAGCATATGCATATATATCATAAAGTTTTCTCCAAATGATTTGTCTATATTCTTATGGCCTTGTTGGCTACAGCCTACATAGACACTCTATTGACTATTTTTCTATTTTATTCCTTCAGCTTTCCTTGATGACATCCCATGGAATAGGCATATCTTAATCTTGAGGCTCTCCACAGCATTTTTGGCTTCCTTATCATATCTTCATGAATTACCCTCTTAGGGGAAGCCAAGTGGGACTCTGACCCTGTCTACCCTTTGCCTGACCTCCCAGGCTTTCTTTTGAAATCTTGCTTGAAGCCTACTTCCCCTAACTTCAGTCTCCTACATTCCTATAGAAAGAGAATCATGTGGTCGATGCCAAGGTTTTCCACCATATCAAGGAGTTTCCAAGTCTCCTGGAAACATGCCTGGAGATTCCTCTTAGTGCCTGGCAGCTGAGCCAAGTGAAGCAGCTTGCTAGGCTTCCCTGTGCAAGCATGGTGCCTCATGGTCTCATTTCAAAGAATTTTTACTTTTACACCTTTGAACCTTAGATGGGTATAGTTTTGCCAATTTCTAACATGTCTTCATGCCATCTTTTCTATTACTTCTGTGTAAAATACTTAGCTTTTCTTTAGTGACTATAATCCCTTTACCAACTATACCTTCCTTATCCCCAGTTTTTATGGATTAAATATGAAGTGTCCCCTGAAAGTTCATGTGAGGGACAATGCAAGAACATTTAGAAATTAAATGTTTGGGTTATGAGAGCCTTTATTTAATCAATGCAATTCTAATAGGGATTAACCGGGTCATAACTGTGGGCACAAAGGGTGAGACCAGAGAAAGTGGATCACTGAGGGCATGCCTTTGGGATTTATATTGTGTCCCTGATGAGGAGACCTCTCTTCCTCTTTGTGTCTCTCTCTCTCTCTCTCTCTCTCTCTCTCTCTCTCTCTCTCTCTCTCTCTCTCTTCCATGTCTGAGTGGCTTTCCTCTTCCATACCTTTCCACTATAATATCCTGCATTACTCAGGCCCAAAGCAATGGAGTTGGCCATCTGTGGGCTGATACCTCTGAAATTGTGAAACCCAATTAAACTTTTACTCATCAAAATTTGTTATCAGGTCTTTTGATTACAGCAACAAAAAAGCTGACTAAAACATGCATTTTCACTCACACTTTTCTGGGAAAACTGCAAACTTTTCAAATCTCTCTGCTTTGCTTTCTGATCTTGATGACCAAAGTAAACTTGGCTAAAAGCTGCAAGCAGTAGTACCGATGCCACTGCCTGAATGCTGTGCTTCCTTTTAATTTCCTTCTCTGGATCATTTGGCTCATCACATTCATATTCAATCTCATAAAAAGTCTCAGGGCATAGGTTAAATGTAGGTAACTCCTTTGCTAGAATATAGTATGAATGGTCTCTCACTATTTCCAATAGAGTTTTCCTCCTTTGAAACCTCATGAGCCCAGTCCTTACCATCCACAGTCCAATTGGCATTCTGGTCTTCTAGCTCACAACAGAATTATACATTAAGCTCTGCTCACAACAATATAAAGTTCTTCTAGCCTGCATTTCTAAACTTTCAAAATTTCTCCCTGAAATTTCAAAAAGCTTCAAAGGCTTCTGAACATCAGGGTCAAATTTGTAACAAAGACACTACTTCTTGGTACCAATTTTTCTTTTATTTTCTTTCCTTGATACTGGGTATTAAATCCAGAAATGCTTAAACACTCATCAACCCTATTTTTATATTTAATTTAGAAACAGAGTCTCACTGAATTGCTTTGGGCCTCACTGAATTTCTGAGGCTAGCTTTGAACTTGCAATCCTCCTGCCTCAGCCTCCTGCCTCAGCCTCCCTGGAGTTAAAGACATGTGCCACCATGCCTGGACAATTTTTCTTTTAGTCATCTTTGTGTCACTGTGACCTATATACTTGATAATGAACAATATACAGAAGGAGAAGTTCAAATTGGCTCATAGTTTCAAAGATCTCCATCCATAGATATCTGATTCCACTGTTCTGGGTCCAAGGTGGGGCAGAATACCATGGCAGAGTGCATGATAGAAGAAAGCAGCTGAGAACATCATAGCCTAGAAGTAGACAAAAAGCTCTGTTCACAGAAGACAAGATGTAAACCCCAAAGGCAAACACCCAGTGACCTATTTCCTCCAGCCACCTCCTACTGTGTGAAATTACATTCCAGTTAATACAGAAGTGAATTAATCCACTGATCAGGTTATGTCTGTCATAACCTAATTATTTCATCCCTGAAAAGTCTTGAATTATTTCTCATATGACTTTTGGGGCTACCTCATACCTAAACCTTAACAGGCACTAATGATATGCTGCCTGTGCAGTCTTTCAATACTCACCTCTATCTACATATGATTCCTATAATTTTTCTCTCATAATAGAGAATCATACTCTTGCCAATCATTATTTTTTTCCACTATGTACCCAATGAGAATAACACCGTCAATCAATTCATTACAATGCCAAATTATGCCATTAAGTGATATATATTATTCTAGAATATTTTGGAGGGTGATAAAAGAAAGATTAAGAGAGTATAAGAAATAATAATGTATATGAAAGTATATGATACATGAAAGAATAAGTGTGAGAGGTTTACCACAGATACTAAAGGACTGTGTGACTTTGTGAAAATCAGAAAATTACATATTCATAAAATAAGAATAGATCATAATCTTCTTGAATTTTGAAGAACTTGCATGAAAACTGATGACTGTTTTCAAATTTATTTCTACTGAAGTAATATGCTTTGCTCTGTAGAAGTTATTTAAAAGGATGACCCCTTTCCAAATGTTTAAAAAAAATCACTGTTTTGTCAGTTTTTCAATTCACAAATACTATTTTCTATTTTCTTCAAATCACAGAAGTATTATGAAATCAAGGGAGAATATTGTTAGATGTATCATTGATATATAATACTGAATATATGTAATAATTAATTTTATTATTTAATATATAAAATTACTATCTTTATATTAGACTCCATTTCATAATTTGTTAATTCATAAAAGTATTATGTTAGGAAAAATATACTTATGAAAAATTAAAGTCACATTTTTGCCATGCATTATCTTGATTTATTGTTTTAATTATTTTTCTGTTATCAAGCATATCTAAGCTATTGACAGTAGATGAGAGAAAATCCAACAAAGAAAGAATCAAAGCTACATTTTTTTTCTCTTAGAAAGTAAATACGATTTCTCACATAGAAATCTTGATTGACTGAGATTCTGATTCATAGGGAAATGAAAGTTGTAATACATTGAAATAATTTTACTATCTTCAATTAACCATAAACAAATGACATTTTTTGTTGAGTTCAGGAAATATGTTTAAGCCAAAGAACTTCCTTCTGATGTGTTCATGTGCCAAAAATTTTAAACTTGAAATTGGGTCTATTTTAAGCTAAAATTTATAGACTCTATGATAAGATACTTGTTTATTCATTGAATAAATTGTTTAAATTTTTTTTAAATCATTACCCTTTCACCAAAGATCACCTCTTTTATTAGTAGATTTATATTCTTCTAGATGGGATAATACATAAAAATATAAATAAGCTATTATGTCAAGAAGAAACTCAGTGAGACTCTTTCTCTAAATAAAATGTAAAAAAGATCTGGGGATGTTGCTCAGTAGTTAAGCACCCCTGGCTTCAATCCCTGTTACCAAAAAAGAAAGAAAGAAACAAAGAAATATGCATGTATATTTTCATAATTGCTTGCCGCTTCCATGTATAAATGTATCATATTTCACTTTAATATCTGAGATATTTTAAGATTACTGTTTAAAATTTTCCTAGTATACATAACACTGTGGTGAACATTTTAATATGGCTTGAAGTGAGAAAAAATTAAGAAAAAATAGTGTCCTACAGTTTTACGTGGTATGAGAGACAATCAAGATCTAAGGCACTTATTCTTTCAACCTCCCAAGAATCTGTTGACAAAACATCTATAAGCAGACAATGAATTCAGGAGACCCTGTCTGCAAGATTATTTATGTACCAAATTTAATAATTCTTCTTTGTATCAAGATTTTTAAAGTCATAATAATATTATAGCATTGCAATGTAGTTACTTACTTGAAACTGGATTCAAGTTCTGTGGCATTCTTTTCTTTAGATGCTAGCCAAAATATTTCAACATTTGAAAAATTCCATATGGATAGTAAAGCTTCTTATGTGAGCAGATCACACGAATCATTCTTTCTTATACTATTACAGCTTGTATCTGGAAAGTACTGCAAAAGCTTATGTGTTGAAGTCTTTATCCCAACGTAGTGATGATCCTGAGGTGGGGTTTTTGTGAAGTGATTGGATCAGGAGGACTTGGACCTCATGAGAGGACTGATCTGTTATTGATAGATGAATGGATTACTGGAAGGTGACAGAAACTATAGATAGGTGAGGCCAAGTTGGAGGAAGTAGGTCACTGGAGGTGTGACATTGGAAACTCTACCTTGTCCCCTGGCCCTTTCCTTTTTCTATTAGATTACCTGTTCTTATAGTTGAGAAGCTTTCCTCCTTCATACCCTTCCATCATGATGTTCGGTCTTACCTGGTGCCCTAAACAATCGAGTCTGCTAACTATGGGCTAAAACCTCTGGATACATGGATAAAATAATTTTTATTATTTGTTGTTCTTGTCAGGTGGTTTGGTCACTGCAATGAAGCTAACTAACACATAAGCTAAGAGAACAGTTTTCTTATTGTTTTTGTAGGATAGTTAAAAGACCTCATAGATAATGGTTCTAATTAACTTTTCTATAATTGTTCTTTATTTTGAAAACGTGCATCTAATATATTTATTGACTTGGAGAATTAGGAAAAGCCAATATTTCAGATGTATCAGAACTTTAGATACTAGTAGAATCTAATCAACAGATTTCTATTACAAATTCATTTTAATTTACCCCAAAATATATGAAGTATTTCCTATATTTATAATAAAAAATAAATAGATATATAGATAGCCTAAGTAATATAATACAAAAAAATCTGAGACTAAAGAACATAGATCTTTCTACTTTCCAAATAGTATGATAATGTAATTGTAGAAAATAC
Organism: Urocitellus parryii; assembly: GCF_045843805.1. Classification (NCBI taxonomy): domain Eukaryota; kingdom Metazoa; phylum Chordata; class Mammalia; order Rodentia; family Sciuridae; genus Urocitellus; species Urocitellus parryii. Next base: position 96,403,187 of record NC_135542.1, read on the forward strand.
ATATGAAGTATCCACAACAAGAATTTGGCTAAATATAGACAGTCTTATACACAGTATATGAGCTACACCATTCCTTACAAATTTATAGTGTTAAAATAAAGCCCTGAATAATGTAGTATGTCACATTTGTTTAAAATAGTTGTTAATATTTTTAAATTACAAAGATGACATTGAGTATTAAATAACATGATATTTTGCAAACTTTGATGTACATATGTATTTCCTGTGAACCTTATTATAATGCAGATTCTATTTCAGTAGGTTTGGGGTAGGCCTGAGAAGCGACCTTTCTAACAAGCTCCTAGGGGATGCTTATTCACGCTTAGAGTATACTTTGAGCAACAATGAATTATAGGACTCGTTAGTTAAAAGGCAAAAAAAAAAAATAAGCTTCCTTTTTAGTAAGAATTATCCAAATACAGATATTAGAAATCTACACAAATATGTGAAAAATCATAATAACACAGAAGTATTAATATACATTTTCTCCCTGTATAGTTTTTGAATCTTCATCGATAGAACTGGCTGACATTGGTAGAAAGTTCACAGTGTCTGTTGTATCCATATATCTACATAAAATGTTCAGCTTCTCTCATTCTCAGCAGGTATGGTCTCATTAGCACCCGTGATTTAAAAAGCCTGGGTTTCTCTCAGCAAGATGTAGTTTTATTAATATGTGTTATATTTATATATCTCTCATTTTATGATGTTATTATGTGGAACCAAATCTATAGCTTGCTCTAGGACTTGTTTACTTCATAAATATTGACTGCTAGAGGTGTGAATCCTACCAGGTTCTTTTGCATAATTACATGAGATAAACATTAAACAAAAATGACTTAAGAATAAATGAAAATAATAACTTAAATGGCAAGTAAGATGACACAGCAGCATGAAATAAGAGTGTGGAAAGAAGATGTTTCCTAACTATTATTATATATGAAAGCTATTATTTTTGAAGAAATAAATGTAGAGTCATCAAACTCTTTTTCAGGAGAATTGTGAATTGTTTACTAGATACATTTTCTGAAATATCTTTATTTGTTTTTTCTTAGCACTGGAGTGTGATGGTAAATGTTTAACAACAAGCCTTCCATAATAAAAAAGCCAGGTTTGTAGTGTTTTCACATTTCCATGGTGTCAATATTCCCCCTGGCCAATTTCAAGCTACCAAAATGAGATCTCTGAGCAGTATTAGGAGAAAATGCATGAATGGACTCTATCAGAAGCCAGTATACATCATTTCCAAAACATTACTTATTTAGCAGACCGAACATCACTTTGTTTTAAAAAGAGTGTATCATGATAATTGTCAGTGAACATTCATTTTATAATTAATTATACAGCTTCAATTAAAAATTGTGTAAAAAGAAAGCAAAACAAAGTTAAAATTAGTAATAAATCTAATACTCAAAGTATGATCATTACATATTTGCTCATATTAATTAAATCTAATTAAAATAATTATCCATATTTGTTACAAAATTGAAAATTTGTTTTATTTCGCTTTGATGTTCTACACATTTCACTGATAATGTTCTAATTTTCTATAATTAGTACATATTCATTAAAAATACTCACAAGACTATTCAGTCATGGAGGCACACCGGTAATCCCTGTTGCTCAGGAGGCTGAGGCAGGAGGATAGCAAGTTTAGAGCCAGCTTCAGCAATTTAGCAAGACTGTTCCAAAAGAAAAAATGGGGGTCGGGGGTGGGGATATAGCTCAGAGGTAAACCAGCCTGGGTTCAATTCCCAGTGCCAGAAAAACAAAAATAAACAAATAAACAAAAATACACACAAGGTTGAAACTCTGTCAATCAGCCAAAATCAAATGATTTCTATTGTTTATTTTTGACTCATCTCTATCTTCATCCTGTTTCAGAATTCTAATAAAACAAGTAAATAAGCATGCTCATACACAAATATTTGTGATAATTACCCTGCTTATTTAGGGTAAATTCCAGAAAGGAAAAACACTGTGTTGAACATATAATTTTTAAAAAGATTTTTGAATTTTCACTAAATGGTACTCAGCTCTGTTTCAGCTTCATATCAAGTGGAATTTCTGGTTGGTCCTCTTTTACCAGATTCACAAAAGTCAAACTGAATTAGATAGTGAAAAAAAAAAAAAAAAACAAAACCTGGCAGCTCAGGTAGACCATATGCAATGTAATTTAATTTTAAGATCCTCTTAATTTATATGGGACTTTTCATTATTTCTTTCCTGAGTTTCATGTTAACACTTTCCTTTAATTTATTGAGAACTATTTAAATAACAATGACATTAACAATTTTTGTGTATCAAATTTATATCTTGCCTGATAGTTTTTTCTCATCATTTGTCTATATATTTCTTGATGTTAACATGCATAAGTTTCAAATTTTTTATTAGTAAAAATGTCACATTGTATATCTTGCATTATTATAAATGTTATATCAAATTTGTATAGTTTCTGCTGTGTCTCTTTTTTCCTCCTAAATAATTATTTTCCATTTTGACTTAAAAATTAGATGAATGGCATATATACACAATATTACTCAGCAATGAAAGATAATAAAATCATGGCATTTGCAGGTAAATGGATGGAATTAGAGAAGATAGTGCTAAGTTAGCCAATCCCAAAAAAACCAAATGCCAAAAGTTTTCTTTGATATAAGGAGGCTGATTCATAGTGGGAGAAGGAGAGGGATCATGGGAGGAAGAGAAGAACTCTAGATAGGGCAGAGGGGTGGGAGGGAAAAGGAGGGGGCATTGGGGTAAAAAAGATGGTGGAATGAGATGGATACCATTATCCTAAGTACATGTATAAAGACATGGATGGTGTGAATATACTTTGTAATAACCAGAGTTATGAAAAATTGCACTCTATGTATGTAATAAGAATTATAATGCATATTGCTATCATATATATAAATCAAATAAATAAATAAATGAAAAAGAAAAAAAATATTACAGTAATATATCATTGGGGGACATAAAAAACAGCAATAACAATACAAAACAACAAAAAAACCTCACATAATTAAATACAGTTTATAGGAATACATCTACATTCCCAAAAAAAGTTTAAATTAGCATTCAATTTAAGTCCACTCTTTTCCCATGCACTTTCTATTCTTATCATTGTTTTATTCTTTTTATTCTACTTTTTCTTTATTTGGCAAAAAAACTTTCAATTTTCCTGTTTATATTTATAATCACAGAAATATACTAAAAATATGTATTTTTAAGTCTGACGAAGTAGTTCATGGGTAGCACACTTGCCTAGCAAGTGCAAAGCCCTGGGTTCAATTCCCATCACCACAAAAAAATATAAAGTAAGTTTTAAAATATATACCAAAGGACTTAAAATCAGCATACTGCAGTGACACAGCCACATCAATGTTTATAGCAGCTCAATTCACAGTAGCTAAAATATGGAACCAACTTAGATGCCCTTCAACAGATGAATGGATAAAGAAAACATGGTATATATACACAATGGAATAGTACTCATCCTTAAAGAAGAATGAAATTATGGCATTTGAAGGTAAATTGATGGAACTGGAGAATATCATACTAAGCAAAATAAGTGAAGCCCAAAACACAAAAGGCTGAATGTTTTCTTTGATAATTGGAAACTGATTCACAATGGGGGGTGGGGGGAGAATGAAGGAGGCAGAAGGAAGTGAGGGGAGGGTAGGGGGGTGTAGGGAAATAATGGTGGAATGAAATGGACATTATTACCCCATATACATATATGACTACACTATTGTTTGACTCTGTATCATGTACAGCCAGAGGAATGAGAAGTTGTGTACCATTTGTGTACAAGATGTCAAGATGCATTCTGCTGTCATGCATAACTAATTAGAAAAAGAATTTTTAAATTAAAAAATACATTAAAAATACATCCTTGACTTAAACTATAATATTAATTGATATTTTGGTTAACTGGGAAAAAAATGAATACCTTCTAAAATTCTAGCTCCCTTGATGTCCATCCAAATGCCTATGCTATTTTCATAATAAATGTTAATGTATGTTCATTACTGTCATAACATTATTATTATTGTTTCATATATAATATATACATTTAAATTTACTCAAAAGTATAATTTTGTTGTTTATCTACTTCCTGAATCTATGAACTACCATCTAGTATTGTTTTATTTTTGCTTAAAGGAAACCTCAAATGTGGGTTCTGTATTGGTGTGTTATTTCAGTTTTCAATAGTCTGAAAAGGTTTTGTGTCAGTTTGTGGAGGACATTTCCACTGTCTATGCAATCGTCGACTGTAAATTATTTTCTTTGAGCACACTGAAGCTATAATTTCATTGTCTTCTGGCTTCTGCTATTTCTTTTCAAACATTACTTAACAGTATAAAGTCTGTCCTTTTAAAGTTAATATGTCTTCTTTTGACCAATGTTGAAATTTTTCTTTTACTCTGAGTTTCTGAAATTCCCTCTCTTGATCAATGGATCTTGAATTGTTTTCTGTTTTATTTCTTATTTATGTTCATTTTTTTTGCAACTAACAATTTTATCCGTTTAGAAATATATCATTGTTGTTCTTTTTTTCCTTTCTTGAGCCTCTAATTATGTAAGTCAGATTTTTCATTGATTCTTTTTCTACTGTACTTCCTATATTTTCTCTTTGTCATATTTGAATCTGTGTATCTTACTCTGACCTATCTGTAGATCATTAATATTCTCTTCAGTTACGTGCATTATCAAACCTCTATTGTGTTTGTTGACATTATGTATATTCACATCTAAAATGCTAACTTTGGGCTGGGGTTGTGGCTCAGAGGTAGATCGCTCACCTACCATGTGTGAGGCCCTGAGTTCGATCCTTAGCACCACATGAAGATAAAATAAAGACATTGTGTCCATCTATAAGTAAAAAATAAATATTTAAATAAAATAAATAAAACACTAACTTTAAGTCTTCTAATTATTTAATGAAATGTTCATATTATGATATTTTATTTCCACAATAATTCTATATGACTACACTATTGTGTGACTCTGTATCATGTAAAGCCAGAAGAATGAGAAGTTTTGCACCAAATTTGGGGGGTTTTTGAAAAAAAAATCCCACTACCCAAGGTAACTTTTCCGTTTGTTGTTTGTACTTGTTTTCTATCATGTTGGTTTGTCTTCTTGGTTATCTTTGATTTTATACCAGTTGTTATTTTACTAGTAGACTGCTTGGAAAATGCTAAGAGCACTCTGTGGTTGACAGTCTCTAAGATGTCCTCTGATTATCCCTAATTTCTAATATCCACATCCTTAGTAATACTACCCTCCCAATATATGTGAGCTAGACTGACTTGTTTTCAAAGAATTCTTAAAAAAATTTACCTTCAAAATTAATTTCTAAAGAGACACTGATATCTCTCTTAGGTCCTCTTTCTCAGACTCTCTCCTGAATGACACACTCTGGCGGAATTCTCTTTCGATGATTGAGGGTGTCCTGTGGCATGATCTACAGGGTGATGATGATTACCAACAATCACATGAGTGAGCTTAGAAAAACATCCCTCACATACACACTCTGAAATAAATCTTCAGATAAGAACACAATCCCAACTGACAACTTGACTGCAAATTTAGGAGGTTCTCAAAGGTCCTCAGCCAAGCCAACCCTAAATTCTTAACTTTCAGAAACTATGAGATCTAAATGCTTATTAAAGTAAGATTAAAATAAAAGTTTGAAACAGTATGCTATGAAGTAGTAGTTACTCAATGCAGTCTTCACTCCGCTGGCTGATTAGGTGTGTCCCCAACATTCTCTTTGCTCAAATCTATGCCCTCACATGATCTCTGATACTTCTGCCTGTGACTTTCTTCAGTCAAATTCTTAAATTTCTACACCTTCTTGAGAAATAAAGTATCTATCCTTTATCATCTTTCTGTCTTTAGGGATATTCCTCTGCCCGTATTGCCTGTGTTTTTCTTAAATACCACAGACTTCACCCCCTCCTCTCCAAATAAGGGGAATATTCTTTCCTTGTTTACCCAAATATCTTTTACCTGACTTCTGTACTGCAGGGCAAATAGGAGGAACCCATGTGCCAGACGTTATTTACAAAATAATTTGCCTTAGGTGGTTATGTTATAGATTTCTCAAGAAAGGATTCACAGAAATTACTCTCTATATAGGTTCAGAAAAAGTGTATTACTCACATAAGTTAATAATTTAATTTTTGCCTCAGACCTTTTTTTTCTTAAAACCAATTTACCTCAGAAAATGGACTTCCATTTCAATTCCACATTCTGAGATTTATAACTAAACTTAATAATTCATTACTGAAAAGCTTCAGGGCTGTGATGTCCCCCCTTATATATATATTTTTTTCATTACAACCTGTTTCCAAGTAGAATGGGCTTTCCTTTATAATTGTTTTCATACTGTCTTAGTCCATTTGGGCTGCTATAACAAAAATGCTACAAATTTTGTGACTAATATACGGGAAACACATATTTCTTACAGTTCTGGAGAGTATGATGAGGAAGATTAAGGTATAAAAAGACCTGGCATCTGGTGAGGTTTTCCTTCCTAGGAGATGCTGCTGTGTCTTTCTTCAATGCATTCTCTCATGGTTCTGCAGTCTCTCTTGTAAGAGCACCAATCCCAACTGAGAGTGTAATAAATAAACCTCTTTTATAGTTAACTGATTTTAGTCAATTGTACATAAATGGGAAGTGACACCTACAATGTATATATAAAAGATGCCCAGATTTTTAAAAAGGACTTAAGAGCTAAATGATCAATAAGCTCTTTCTTTTCCCTCTCTTTCTACAAACCAATATATATTATACTCTGCACATCTTCCTTTTTTTTTTTTTTTTGGTGCTGGGGATTGAACCCAGGGCCTTCTACCTGCAAGGCAAGCACTCTAACAACTGAGCTGTATCCCCAGCCCCTTCTCTGCAACTCCTGGAAGATATGAAGGACTGAAGACAATATATACACTCATAACTAGAACTTTAGCCATTATTTTAGGAGAACATTCTTCCAGTGGTTTTGCAAAATATCATTCATTCATTCACTCACTCAGCTATCCATCCAGAATGATTATTGATGTACATATTCTCTAAATTCTTGTAGCATCCCTCCTTCTTAGACTAGATCAACTGACAACACATAATGAAAAGAAAATGGCAAATGTAATATCACTTCCAAAATTAATCATGAAAAGCTTGTGACTATTACCCGAATACAGCCTGTCTTGCTCTCCTTTTCCTACAGGGCCTTTATTTTGGGAAGAGCAACAAGGTACAGCCCAATGGAGAGGCACCTGGGCCAAAGAGTTGATGTTTCTGGTTAAATGCCAGAAACAATCTGAGGGCAGCCAGCAGCTGAATAAGTGACCTTGATGGAGTATCCTACACCAATGGAGAATTGAGGAAATCATAATTCTAGTGAAGACCTTAATTGTAGCTTCATGAGAGATTCTAAATCACAGGCATTTGCTAAACAACGGATTTGTTGGATTCCTGACTGAGAAACTTTCAAATAATAAACGTTTGTTGAATCAAGCTCTGAGTTTTGGTGTGATTTGTTATAAAACAATAGGTAAATAACACAGTTAAGTATATAGACTCTGACATCAAATGACTTGTAATGGATTTTGGGCTCCATAATCCTTGACTTCTTTGCCTTGGGAAATTTATAAATTTTCTGTATATCAATGTCCTTGTTTTTAAAGGGAGAATAATAACAGTGCCTCTTACAAAAAGTTATCTTTAGTTAAAGGCAATGTACACACACCCACACCCACATAGACACAAAGAACTCAAAGCAGTGCCTGATCCATATTGAATTTCAGTGTACTTTCAATCATTTGACAATATTAACTGAGCACAAATTCTGTATCAGCCTGCATCTGTGTGTGTGTGTGTGTGTGTGTGTGTATTTTGTTAACTTCTCAAGTTATATATGAATGAACAAGGGAGGGATGTTGTTATTAAGTGAAAAAGGAAGACTACAGGAGAAGCAGATTTGTGGGAGAATACAGGAAGCAATGGAATGTCCAGGGTAGGGCCATATAGGGCCACATGGGCTGCCAGGCCTGGTACAGTCAATAGAGTATTGCATTATTTGAGAAAGCGAATTCTCACTCTAGAGCAACTGATGAAGGATCTGAGAAGGTGCATGTCAGAAAGTTCAAAAGAAATTCTGTAAATAATGTTCCAGGAATTATGCTAGAGATCATTAATGTGGAATGTTTAAGAACAGTAAGAAGGTCTGTTTTATTAGCATTATAATTTATAATCATCAAGGAAAAACACTTATCCCCTTAATTTATAAATAATAGCTATGGTTATTGTGGGATTTGAGTTTTCAGAATAACCCTACAATGAGCACATTTTTCTAACATAGAATTTAAAAAGCATTCTAGTCTACATGGAAATTAACTAAGGTAAATCCTGGTTACACTGTCAATCCCAATATACATAAACTCAGCTTTATATGTTTGTTTTCAAGGATAAGTTCTCAGTGGTATATAATTGATCCCCATATATTTTATAATTTAAATGTGTTTAAAATAGTATTTTTAAAATTTCATTTTCTAAGATATATTAATACTATATAGAACACATTTCTATATATTGACTCTATATTTGGACACCATATTCAATTCCCATATTAGTGCTATTTTTTATATTTCTAAGCATTTTCTATTCAAGCTTTAATTATTTGTGAACAAATGCAAATATTTGTCTATTTCCAATCAGCATGTTTTAATTTATTTTTCTTGCTTCATTGCACCATCTAGAACCAATAGCATAATGTTAAGTAGAAGTATTGAAAGCTGATGGATTTACTTTTTATCTAAAGTTAGGGAGAGAGTAATCATTTTCCACCATTAAACACAAATTTTCTGTAGGAATTTTATAGATAATCTTAATTTTGATGATTTTATATTTTTCTGAAAGTATGTACAGAGGATAAATGTGTCAATTTTTTTCTGCATCTTTTACAATTATCATAGAATTTATGTTTATTATAGTAGTATAAAGAATTACATGAAATTGATTTTTGAATGTTAAGTTAACATTGCATTCCTCAGTTTTTTTTCTACATTTGATTTGTTAATCTTCTGTGAGGAAACATCGTATCTATATTTAAAGAGTACGTCTATGTACTATTAAATGTCTTAATGACTTTTCTTCACTTAGTATTAGGAAGGAAGGTGATGAACTTGCAAAAGTGAGAGAGAAAGTATTTCCTTTCCAACTATTTTCTAAAGATTTTGTATAAAATCATTGTAATTTCTTCTTGAAGTATTTGATACAATTTTCCATTACAGGCAAATGGATCTAGATTTTTCTTTATAGGAAGATTTTAAATTATGAGTTCAAAGTTTTTATAGATATAAGGTTATTCTGCTTTTTATTTCTTCACTTATATTGTTAATCCCTATTCATAGACTTTTCACATTTATCAAGGTTTTTTAATTCATTGACAAAATTTTGTTGATAATATTTCCTTTCTATTGTCCCTTTAATATTTTCAGCAGAGGCAATTTTTCTTTATCTTCCTTCTTTCTTTCCCTCTTTCTTTTCTTTTACTTTCTTTTCTGTTTGTTTGTTTTTATTATAGAGGACTAGATTATATTTTAGGCTTTCCAGGTCATATAGTCTTTGGCTGTTGTAGTGAGAAAGCAGCTATAGATAAACAAATGGTTATGACTATATTCCAATAAAATCTTGTTCACAAATCAGACTGCAGGTAAGATATGCATTTGACAACTGAACTTATCAACTCCTGATTTACAGATGTCTGAATATATAGACAGAATCTACTGTGGTGTATTCTCTTTACTTATGGATATTGTCAATTTGTGTTTTGTTCCATTTTCTCCCATCAGATTATTTAGGGACGTGTCCTTTTTATTCATCTTTACAAAGAACAAAATTTTGCTTTGATATGTTTTTTTCTGTCTCTTTTTATTTAATATTTTTTGTGTTTAAATCTTAACTATTCATTTTATTTTCTTGGATATAATATCTATAATTTGAGGTGAATACCTAAATAATACCTTTAACACCTTTTCTTTTTCTCTAACTCAAGCACTCAAACTATTAAATTCCTTCTAAACACATAGACCCCATAAAATTTAATATAATATTTTAAAATCTTATTCAGTTTTAAACATTTTCCGAATGTCATCATGATTTTCTGTTTGAGTTGTTTAAAATATGGTTACTAAATCTGAAAAATATCCAGAATTCCCTCAGATGTTTTTGTTATTAATTGCCATGTAAAGTCCTTAGAGTGAAAGATCACACTTTGTAAATTTTCAATTCTTGAAAAATTTTAAGATTTTTTAAAAAAATCACTCAATATGTGAAATATCTTATTGGATCTTTTATGTATTCTTAAAGAAATTTTATTTTACCCTTTGATTATAATATTTCATAGTTGTCTTTAGATTTAAAATTGTTTAAATGTGTTATAATCTCTGAGTTTTTTGGCCTCAACCAATTATTGGGAAATGGATCTAGTAATCTTTTAAATATATGTGAATTTTCCAGGTTCTTTTTCATGTATTTTGAATATCTACTGATTTTATGACATTGGAATTATCTCTTTTCATGAATTTACTGTTTTATCTAAAGAAAACCATTAATTTTGTCTTAAATTACTCAATTTCTTATGCTGTATTTGTTCATTAGTAATGTAGCAATCTTAGCTTTCTATAGGTGTTATTGCAAAGCTCATGTCAAATTTTAATTTTAGCCATATTTAAAGCACAACTCTTGTGAACAGCTAATAACTGTCTCTGTATTATACAGTCTCATAAACTCTAATTTTATATGTATTGTTCAATATTTTATATCATGAATAGTTTTTTTACATGTTTGGAATTATGCTTATCGTATTAGTATATTATTTCCCTACTGTCTGGTCCATTTTTTTCCTGTAGGGAATTAGCAGTAATTCATAATGCCATCCATTTTATGCAATGCAAAATTTTCTCAATACTTTAAGATTTTTGTGTATCTTGAATGTTCAGTTTTCCCTATGATTTTATGAGTTTATGGAGTTGATGAATGTATATATGTCTTTTAGTATATTTTGGACAGTTTGGGGACATTAGGTCTTTGGATACCCCCCATGTATTTTTCCCCTCCTCCAGGACAGGAATAATATGTATGATAGACTATGTATTCATCCCCTATATCCTTTGTTTCTTGGATCACATCATTTCTATTATTCTATCTATGATTGCTTGAGTCTTTCCAACCCTCCTGTCTTCTCCAATCTGCTGTTCAGTTGTCATAGTATGAATTTTAATTTCAGGAATTATATATTTTGTTCATAATTTCCTCTTGGTTCCGTTTTTAAAAATTTGAGGTATATTCAGCTTTAACTAATAGAAATATTATGGGGTATATGGATTTCAATACATGAATCCATAGTATAATGTTTGAATCAGATTAAAAAATATCAATCTCCTTAAACGTTATGGACATTTGAGGCTTCAAAAATATAAGAAATAAATTTCTTCTTTTTCTTGTAAGTTTATGCCATTCATATTATTTTGTTAGAGCAGTCTAAAAGGACTAGGACAGGGTTATATATACTTTTTGTACATGTGCAGTAATTTTAGATTTGATCCTAGGCATTATAAATATTCTGTGTTGTGCTGTTTTTTGTGAAGTTCCTGTTTTTGTTTATTTGTTATATTCTTATTTGACTAGGAAAATAGTTTGCATATGCTTGAAATAGAACATCTGTCTCTTTTGTGGTGGATAATAGCAAAAATTTCAGTTCTGTTAGCCTTGGTTGTGCTGCTTAGAATATTACTTGGGCATCTGTACTTCATTGATCAAAGCACTATTTAGACTTAGTTCACAGGTATAAGAAAGAAGTAGTCTTCTGCTTTATTTTTTTAAAAATTTCCCTCCTTATTTTCCAGCTGTGTTAGTCATCCTAATTTACATACTCTGGTATTTAAAATCACTAACCCTAAATGTTAATGGCTTAAACTCACCAATTAAGAGACACAAGCTAGTAGAATGGATCACAAAACAAGACCCAACAATATGCTGCCTACAGGAGACGCATTTTATACGAAAAGACATGCATAGACTGAAGGTGAAAGGTTGGGAAAAATCATATCACTCATATGGACTGCGGAAACAAGCAGGAGTGTCCATACTCATATCAAATAAAATAGATTTCAAGCCAAAGTTAATCAAAAGGGATAAAGAGGGACACTACATACTGCTCAAGGGAACCATACACCAACAAGACATAACAATCATAAATATATATGCCCCAAACAATGGTGAAGCTATGTTCATCAAGCAAACTCTTCTGAAGTTCAAGAGTCTAATAGACCACCATACAATAATCATGGGAGACTTCAACACACCTCTCTCACCACTGGACAGATCTTCCAAACAAAAGTTGAATAAGGAAACTATACAACTCAATAACACAATTAATAACCTAGACTTAATTGATATATTTAGAATATACCACCCAACATTAAGCAGTTACACTTTTTTTCTCAGCAGCACATGGATCCTTCTCAAAAATAGATCATATATTATGTCACAGGGCAACTCTTAGACAATATAAAGGAGTAGAGATAATACCATGCATCTTATCTGATCATAATGGAATAAAACTGAAAATCAACAATAAAAGAAGGAAGGAAAAATCATGCATCACTTGGAGAATAAACAATAGGTTACTGAATGATCAATGGGTTATAGAAGACATCAAGGAGGAAATTAAAAAATTCTTAGAGATAAATGAAAACACAGACACAAGATATCGGAATCTATGGGACACATTGAAAGAAGTTCTAAGAGGAAAATTCATTGCTTGGAGTTCATTCCTTAAAAAAAAAAAGAAAAAACCAACAAATAAATGATTTCATACTTCATCTCAAAATCCTGGAAAAAGAAGAGCAAAACAACAGCAAAAGAAGTAGAAGGCGAGAAATAATTAAAATCAGAGCTGAAATTAATGAAATCGAAACAAAAGAAACAATTGAAAAAATTGATAAAGCTAAAAGTTGGTTCTTTGAAAAAATAAATAAAATTGACAGACCCTTAGCCATGCTAACGAAGAGAAGAAGAGAGAGAACTCATATTACTAGCATATGGGATGAAAAAGGCAATATCACAACAGACAACTCAGAAATACAGAGGATATTCAGGAAATTATTTTGAATCCTTATACTCCAATAAAATAGAAGATAGTGAAGGCATCGAGAAATTTATTAAGTCATATGATCTGCCCAGATTGAGTCAGGAGGATATAGACAACCTAAACAGACCAATATCAATTGAGGAAATAGAAGAAACCATCAAAAGACTACCAACTAAGAAAAGCCCAGGACCGGATGGGTATACAGCAGAGTTTTACAAAACCTTTAAAGAGGAACTAATACCAATATTTTTCAAGCTATTTCAGGAAATAGAAAAAGAGGGAGAACTTCCAAATTCATTCTTCGAGGCCAACATCACCCTGATTCCGAAACCAGACAAAGACACTTCAAAGAAAGAAAACTACAGACCAATATCTCTAATGAACCTAGATGCAAAAATCCTCAATAAAATTCTGGCGAATGGGATTCAAAAACATATCAAAAAAATTGTGCACCATGATCAAGTAGGATTCATCCCTGGGATGCAAGGCTGGTTCAATATACAGAAATCAATAAATGTTATTCACCACATCAATAGACTTAAAAATAAGAACCATATGATCATCTTGAAAGATGCAGAAAAAGCATTCGACAAAGTACAGCATCCCTTTATGTTCAAAACTCTAGAAAAACTAGGGATAACAGGAACATACGTCAACATTGTAAAATCAATTTATGCTAAGCCTCAGGCTAGCATCATTCTGAATGGAGAAAAATTGAAGGCATTCCCTCTAAAATCTGGAACAAGACAGGGATGCCCTCTCTCACCACTTCTGTTCAACATAGTTCTCGAAACACTGGCCAGAGCAATTAGACAGACGAAAGAAATTGCCGCAACCCAGCTTGGCACAGAATCACAAGCCACTCAAGCAGGAACAAAGCTTCATTTTTAAAAAGGCCGCCAGTGCCCCGTGTGCACCCGGCTAGCAAGCTGGTCCACACACGTGTGTGCTTCTACTGGAACTGGGGACCGGGACCTCCCCCGGAATTCCCGCCTACTATCCTTCCGCAACCAATGGGAACTCTCCGGGAGTCCTGTAACATGAGTCCCATAGCAGGCCGAGGTGAACAGCAGGAGTCAAATTTCCATATGAATGTAAATCTTAATATAATCATATCATCTCAATGGCTAGCTGGCAGTCACCTTAACCAAAGGTACCATGTATCATAATACTTTTGCTGTGGCTCCTAGCAAGAAATTAAAGGCATGAAAATAGGAAAAGAAGAACTTAAATTATCACTATTTGCAGTTGACATGATTCTATACCTAGCAGACCCAAAAGGGTCTACAAAGAAACTATTAGAGCTAATAAATGAATTCAGCAAAGTGGCAGGATATAAAATCAACAAGCATAAATCAAAGGCATTCCTGTATATCAGGGACAAATCCTCTGAAATAGAAATGAGGACAACCACTCCATTCACAATATCCTCAAAAAAAAAAAAATACTTGGGAATCAACCTAACAAAAGTAACTAAGAACACAGTAGGGAGGAAGAGCATGAGAAGAAGATTAAAATTAAACAGGGATGAGAGGTGGGAGGGAAAGGGAGAGAGAAGGGAAATTGCATGGAAATGGAAGGCGATCCTCAGGGTTATACAAAATTACATACAAGAGGAAGTGAGGGGAAAGGGGAAAATAATACAAGGGGGAGAAATGAATTACAGTAGTGGGGGGTAGAGAGAGAAGAGGGGAGGGGAGGGGAGGGGACGGGGGACAGTAGAGGATAGGAAAGGCAGCAGAATACAACAGACACGAGTATGGCAATATGTAAATCAATGGAAGTGTAACTGATGTGATTCTGCAATCTGTATACGGGGTAAAATTACTCTGCATAATGAAAAACTATAATGTCATTCCACATATAAGAACATTATAAAAATATATTTCTTTTAACATCTTACCCTACATTAAGATAAAATTTTATACATGTTATTTCTATATACATCTTGTACCTCCCAATATGTTACTATTAATTTTGTTTTTCAACATTCATCTTTTCAAGAAGTTTAATAAAACGTATTTGCCTAAGTATTTGCCAGTTCTACTTATTTTTTTATGTATTTTTGTCTCAATCATTTTGCCTGGTGAAACCCTTTTGTGCTTTTAGGTGATGTGCAATAAAAAATCTATGATAGAATAAAGATGAAGAGTTTTCAACTAACTTCCAGGCAAGTTTAGACATATCAGCAATATCTATTATGCAATCTCTGATTGTGCCTTCAATATGATTCATCCAGGAGAATCCTTGACTTTTCTTCTTCCCAACCAGTTGGAATGCAGTAAACATTGCAGTGGTCATCATGTGCCATGAAATAAAAGCCTCATGTTAAGAACACAAAAGCAACCAACTAGAGAAAGTCTAGAACCATGTCAAATTCCAACATGGAAATTTAACCTACAAGCTTCAATTTTCATATAAAAATATGATTATTTTAATTACATCATTATTAAATTTGAATTTCTTCTATGTAAGTGAAATGATACACTAACCAATATAAAATTGAATACCTAAAATAGAATGTTGTTATAGCAAAACTTAAAATATGTGAGGTGGAAAATGGCTATCGAGGATACAGTGTAGAAACCTATTGATTACCAGAGAACCTGTGCTACCTTTTAAGGTAAACCATGAGCCAATAGAATCTATAATTAGTTGGGAAATGATTGGAAAAATATTTTAATGCATGTGGTTACTTTTCTCTTATTGTACAAAAGTCCTTTAAATTAGGAATTCATGTAATCTAAATCTAGACATTATGTAAGCCATTTTGCTAACAGTTCTGCTAAGGATGCCGTTTTGCCTATAACTTGATTTCAAGATGACTGAGGTCCACAGAAATGGGAAAAAAACAGCTCTAAATTGAAACTGTTGATGGCTCTCCAGAAATAAGAGTATGCCCTTCAGCTTTTTGAAACATAACCTAGTAATTGTTTTCTACCAGATAACGAGATAATCAAGTGGCATAAATGGAATAAAGGTCTTTTCCTTTTCACTGAAACCTATTGTTTCCAATGGCCTCAAGTTATGTGTGATTAAATTGAAAGAGACTGTGATGGGAAGATCACAGAACTAGTATATAAAAGATCATAGATTTTAGGATTAGGAACTATTCCTAAATATCAGTGCCTTAAAATTGTGCAGAATCAAAGAGAATTCTTAATAATGTTTTAAAGAAATTACTAGTTTTGCTTAAGAAGGACTTTGTTGGATTCCTAAAGTAATAAAAAAGAGGCCCAAAAATTGAATAGTAATTTGCAAACTGGCCAAAAGATGTTTTCATCCAATGTTCACTTTAGATAGGCCATAGAAAATTAGGTACAAAGAACTACTTTGCATTGGGCAAGTTAGGAACTTAGAGATTGTAGGAGAAAGAAACCCTGATCCATGACAACTAGATGTGCTAACCAAGAAATTTATTCTACTCCTGTAAATTTCTTCATTACAGGACTCAATCACTTCCTTCAATAGTGACAATTATGTATTTCTCGATCTCTTAAAGGAATTTGAGTTGCAATGCGTTTGCTTGAACTCAACCATGTTGGCTGAGTTTGGTTTATGAATATCTCCACCAAGAAGAAATTACATATGGTCCTGAAAGAGAAAAATACACAACTGAAATATTTAAGAGACTGGATTGTAAATAGTTACTAGTTGGAACTTTGAGATGATCACCCTTAGGGTTGGTTTGAGCATAATCTGGGTATAAGAACAAATAATATGAACAGATATTTTGAATGGTCACAAGAAATGGCTCTAGGACTTCTCATTCTATACAGATATATAATTTTACCTGGACAGTTTCTACCTAGACAAAAAGCAAACTACAATGCTCAGTGTACTGTTTACCATGTGTTACCATGTGACCAATTTTTTGGTAGGCTCCATATACATATTTATACATGGCCAGTCTACATAGGACAAACAAAATAACTCTAATGCCAAAAATCTGTAGCAAACATATTGGGAAATAAGTCACTATGTCAGCAGCAACAGGGAAAGAACAATCAGGACTCCATCAACAATTGCCCATTTCCCTAAATTTGCCTTTAAATCTAACTCAAGATGAACAAAACAACAACAACAAAAAGTGGCCTCCAAACTATATATATATTGTGCATATATTTTTTATTAAGACTACTATGAATATTTGTAATAAGACACATGTACATATGATTTTCTGCCATTTCGCTATTTACTTTAATGATATATTAAGAAATGAATAAACAAACAGTTAATTCTCAGAAGATTATCAGAAGATGGGGAATAGGAAGCATTTACAAGCTATTTCTTTTAACCAACACAACATTTACATTGGCAGAGTCATCTGATGTAAATCTTTTGGGACACTGGAATCCAGTGAAGACTTGCAACTTTCAGAGGAAGGAATGGATAGTAAAATGAGGCTAATTCTTTTGTCAGTTTTAGCTCCTAGCCTGACACTGCTTTTCCTTCCTGTCCAAACATTATAGTCTCATGGCAGGAAGTTTATGCATGTTCCTGGAGATGTTTATACAAAGCTTTTGGGGCCCATGGTGAACTTTAGTGAAACTGTTCTCCTGGTATTAGGAATCCGTGCTCTGATCCTTAATTTCTTCTTGTGATCATGGAGATGCACACTCAGTAAGGTAGCTGTACTGTTACATCTACCTCCATTATTGTGTGACCCTCCTCCTCCAATCAAGGTAGCTTCTAGATGATTTGAAGAATAAGTGCCTTTTTACCCTTTTACTTTTATTTCTCTTTTTCTCCTTTTGGGAACCAGATATTAAAGTCTAGGCATTCAAAAGCAACCATATATATGGGAGGAATTAGAAAGTCCTAGTCCATACTCAAAGAAAAGCTCAGAAGACACTCTCAATGGCCTATGTTCATAGATCAGGTCAAAGACAGCTTCCAGTAATGAAAAACTAAACAAAAATATCCTCAAACTCTTAGCTCAGAGAAAAGTCTATTTTTTAGGTTTACTATATTGTTAAATTAAACCAGCCAGTTTTCAACAAAAATCACAAAGCATACAACAAAACTGAAACAATATGGTTTCTTCAAAGGGGAATAAAAAAGGCAGTCAACAAAAATTATCCTTGAGAAAGACTTAAAGGGAGATATAGTAGAAAAATATTCTAAAGAAGAACTAAGGGAAGATGAATAAAAGGTCAAGAAAATGATGGAGAACAAAATGAAAATAATCAATACAGAGATTTATAATATAAAATGGAATTCTATATCTGAACAGTAAAATAAATAAATTTAAAAGTTTACCATTTGAGATTCAAAGGTAGATTTGAAGAGGCATAAAAATAGTAACTTGAAGTTCAAGTTATTAAGTCTGAAACAAAAATAACTGAAAATAAATGAGAACAGAGCTTAATGGATCAATGCGACACTATCATTTTGATCAACATATTCATTAAGGGATTCCCAGAAGGAAAAACAGAAAGAAAAGGGCAATGAGAATATTTGAGGAGGTACTGACTGAAAATTTCTGAAATTTGATAGAAGATATGAACATAAATATCTAAGAAGCTCAACAATATTTTAACATAATGAGTTCAAAGGGACACAGATGTATACAGGTTACAATCAAACTTGAAAAAACTAGAGAAAAAGAATCTTGAAGGCAAGAAAGGTAAAATGATTCATGAACTATAGGGGCTCTCAATAGGAATATATGACTATTTCCCACCAGAAACCTTAGAGAACAGAAAGCAGTGGCTCATTTATTTAAAGTGTCAAAGAGCAAAAACAAAAACACCACTCAAGAATTTTACATCTACAAAAACTATCCTTTGTAAGTTCAAAAGTTAAGAAGAAATTAAAGATTTTCCCGGAAACAAAATTGAAGTGTCTGCTACTCTAGTAGTAACTAGTTCTAGTAAATGCCCTGCAAGAAATTCAAGAGATTTGAGACAAATGAAATGAAAGGACATCTAGACAAAAACTCAAATCTATGTGAAGAAATAAAGATAATAATAATGATAATTACAAAGGCAACAATGAAAGCTAGTAATATGTGAACTTGAGTCTGTGGTTCATTTTATACAAAATTTAATGAGAGAAAACTCCATTATAAATCAATTATTAGTTCATATTTTAGAATGGAAAATGTATAAAGATAGATACCAGCAAATGAAAGAGGAAAGGAGCAGAATTTTGGTATGTTATTGAAGACAAGTCTCTCTAAATTCAAATTAATGTGTTATAGTTTGAGATAGAAATGATTCTCTATGGCAATCTAGAATAAAATACCATAAAATATGCACAAAAGGAAATGTGAAGAGAATAAAAATATTTTATCACATACAAGTACTACCCCTGCAAAAACACAAAGACAGTAATATAAGCAATAAGGAAAAAGACCAATAATTAAGAATTCTTGAAAACAAATGGCAGTATAATAGAAGCCTTTCATTATCAATAATTATTTTAAATATAAGTTCATTAAAGTCTAATGAAAAAAACTACAATTGGCAGAATAGATTTAAAACATGTGCTATAACTACATCTGTTACTAGAACTATATATATATTATCTGTTACTAGATAGGTTTCAATTCAAAGCAAAAAAGTAGGTTCAAAGTTACAGGATAGAAAAGTTTTTTTCATAAAATAGTAACTAAAAACAAGCACACGTGGTTATACTAATAGCAAACAAAATACAGTATCAATCAAAAAGTTTCAAGAAACAAAGATTTTATAAATTACTAAATGTTTAATATAACAGTGGATATAATAGTTACAAACATTAACAACTAATAAATAACAGATAATTAAAATATATGAAGGAAAAAAAAGAAGAAAATATTTACTGTATAAATATTTTGCCTAAAATATTTATACAGTAATAGTTGGAGATTTCAATTCTTCACTACTCTATATTGGATAGAACACACAGAAGATAAGTAAGGAAATATCAGACCTAATAAATACAACAAGTAGATCTAACAGCTACAGAATAGTCTATTAAAGAACAGTATCATATGCATTCTTTCCAAATAATCTTTTGCTAGGAAAAGAGTATTTGGAAAGAATAGTCTATTCTACAGAGTAGTCTATTAAAGAACAGTATCATATGCATTCTTTCCAAATACTCTTTTGCTAGGAAAGACCACATTTTTGGCTACAAATAAAACTTGGAACAATTTCTAAAATATAGAAATCATTTAATCTATTCACTACAAACAAAACGGCATAACTCTAGAAAGGAACAGAAATAAAATTTAAAATTCAAACATTTGTACAAGTTCCTCAGTGAACTCTCAAATAAACAGTAAATCATAGAATGAAACACATGCAAGAATAAAAAAAAAACCACTTAGAGATGAATAAAAATGAAAACAGGACATATTAAAAGAATGGGACACAGAAATAGAAGTGTTCAGGAGAAATCAATTCCTATAAATACTGAAGGCAGAAGAAAGTATCTTATGTCGAATATCTAATTTTTTTACAACAAAAAGAGCTATGAAAATAACAAATATCTAAACTCAAAGCTAGCAGCAATATGGAAATAATAGATTATAGTAAAGATAAAAAAACAGATTTAAAAAAGGAATAAAGTAAACAAAAATATTCTATAAAAGACCAACAAAATTGTCAAACTTTTAGCTAAGTCAGCCACAAAGAAAAGGAGGAAGACTCTAATTACTCAATTAGAAATAAAAATTAGAACTTTTCCAAACAATTCTATGAGAAACTGAAAAGAATTTTAAGAAAGTACTATGAACCAACAAATTGAATAACATCAATGAAACACACAGATTTCTAGAAAAACAAAACCTTAGCAGACTAACTTGGGGAGAAACAGAAAATCTGAACAGAGCTATGACTAGTAAGAATAATAAATCAGTAATCAAATATTTTTCGACAATGAAAAACCTGAACATTGCTTCATTTGTGGAATTTATCAAGAGTTTAAAGAAAGATTCCCAATTCTTCTCAAACTTTTCCAAAACACTGAAGAAGAGGCAACACTTCCAAATTCATTTTATGAAGCCAGAATTACTGTGACAGAGAAGCCAAAAAAAAAAAAAAAACACTAAAAGAATACAGCAAATATCCCTTATATATATTATTATAAATATCCTCTAGGAAATACTAGCATACTTAGTTTAGCCATACATGAAAAGGATTATACACCATGAGGAGGTAGAAATTTTTTCCTGGAATACAAGAATGATCCAATATAATGAGAATTAAAATTGATTAATATAGTACCCATAGTCACTAAAAAAGGGAAAATGTACAGTCATCTCAATTAATGCAGAAAATAAGAATTTAATAAAATTTAGCAACTTTTATGATAAAAAATTTCTCAAAATAAATGAATAGAAAACAGCTACTTCAATATAGTAAAGTCCATATATGAAAAACTAACAGTAAATACTACACTTCATGGTAAAAAACTGCAAATTTTTCTTCTACAACTCTGCAGTCAGGAAAAAGGTCTGGATGTCTATTTTCACTTATGTTCAATACAATACTAGCATTTCTGTCCTGAACAATGAGATAAAAAGCAAAGATGGCTAAATAGGAATGTAAGAAGTAAAATTATCTGTTTGTAGATAATATGCTATCAAAATTACACAAAAAGGTAATAAAATTAACCTAATCAATCCAGCAAAGTTGATCATTGATAATTAAAAAAAGGTTGCATTTTATACATTAACAACATGCAACCCAAAGAAGAATATTAAACTCAATTCAATTTACCATAATAGAAAAATAATAAAATGTGTAAGAATCAACAGAGCAGATCCAAACTTGTAAAATTAAAACTTAAAGATATTGCTTAAATAAATGTAAGAAAATGCAAATAAAGAGAAACTCTTAAAAAAAATATTTGATATTCATGGATTTAAAGACATAATACTGTTAAGGTGACAGTAGTGCCCAAAATGATCTATATATTTAATTCAAATATTTAATAAAATAACAATAGTATACTTTTTCTTAAATAGGAAAATCTATTTTAAAATTCATATGAAATTGTACACAAAAGGTACAAATATAAAATAATATAGATATTATTTCCTTTAAAATATAAAAACAGAATTACCATATGATTCAGCACTTCCACTTCTGGGTTGACATATAAACTCAAAAGCATTGAAAGTGGAGTTTTAAGAGGTATCTGTACACCAACGACCACACACTGGCATTATTCACAAAAGTTGCAATGTCTACTGATGAGTGAATGGATAATAAAAAGGTGGCATATAAATGTCAACAAATATTATCCAGTCAAAAATAGTAAACTCTAACATACATTACAACCTGGATGAATCTTGAGGACATCATACTAAGTGAGTTAAGCTAACCATAGGAAGATAAATAGTGTATACTTTTACTTATATGAGGTACTTAGAGTAGTTCAAAATCACAGAGAAAGAAAGCAGAAGGTGGCTGCTGGGGTCTTGGGGGAAGGGGAGTAGGGAGCTATTGTTTATGTCTGTAGAGTTCAAAATTTACCAAATGAAATGTTCTGGGCGCAGAAGGTGATTATGGTAATACAACAGTATGAATATACTTAATATCTTTTAAATGTACTCTTAAAAAATGGTTAAAATGCTAAATGTTTTTCTGTATGTCCTTTTATCACATAAAAATGATCAAAAAAGAATAAAAATTGGAAGAGAGCACATGATGGTGTCTCATGTGAGATTAAGAAATAAGGAATATTATTGGGTAAGATTTAAACAAATGATCAAAATTGAATTAAGGTAAAATAAATCAATCTATTCCTTTTGTCTGTGGATTTAACCTCCTTAACAGGTCCAAATCCAATTCCATGACCTCTCAATGGGTCTTAAAATTTAGCTGCTAGATTTTCAAAAGTAATAATAAATGACTTAAATAAATAACTACCCACCCTGACCAGCATGCCAGTGACTCATTCCTCTGATGGAATTCTGCCACTTCAGCAAAAAATTCTTAGCTGGACTTAAGGAAATGTTTGGTAGTAGAAATGTAATAAGGACAATAGAATCCGTATTTCATCCTTTCAAATTTAACCCTTATATTTTCCTCAGAGTACATACCTTATCTGTATAATATGAAGATTACAGAATTAAATCAAAATGTATCTAAATGTAAAAGCAGGCTGGGGATAGAGCACTCCCTAGCAAGCATGAGGCCCTAGGTTTGATCCTCAGCACTACAGAAGAAATTTTAGAATTAAACTAAGACAAATTCAGCTGAAACAAATGATCTTCATATTAACTTATTAATAACAAAACTTAAGAGATGAAAACTGTTACTTTCTCAATGGTTATGCTAATTTGGAATAACTTCACCTTTCCTTCCTATTAGAAATATATATTCAAAATACGGGGTTATGAAATTTTATCTTGGTATAGACTCGAGCTTGACATTCTTCCAAAACTTCAGTCTTTAATTAATCGTTATACAAAAAGAATAAACTATACAGCAGGCTAATACTCATAAGAGAAAGTATGGAGCAACGAAAAGGCAAGTAAATACAAAGGGGAAAATGAATTGAAATGTATGGAGAACACTGTGAAGATTCTGAATCTTATCACCTATTATGGTTCAGATACGAGGTGTCCCCCTGAAGTTCATGTGTGAGACAATGCAAGACAGTTTAGAGGAGAAATGATTGAGTCACGAGAGCTTTAAGCTAATCAGTGCATTAATCCACTAATAGGGATTAAATGGTTGATAACTGGAGGCTGTGAGGATGTGGATGGTGAAGATGGGTCTCTGGGGGTGTGTCTATGGGGTATATATTTTGTCTTTGGGAGGAGAGTTTCTCTCTCTCTCTCTCTCTCTCTCTCTCTCTCTCTCTCTCTCTCTCTCTCTCTCTCCTCTCTCCTTCGTGGTACCATTTCTTGAGCCACTTTTGATTGCCACATTATTTCACCATAATGTTCTGCCTCACCTTGGGCTCCAAAGTCAGCCATCTGTGGACTAAGACTTCTGAAACTGTGAGCCCCCCCAAATCAACTTTTCCTCCTCCAATTGTTCTTATTGAATCTTTCAGTTACAGCAACAACAACAAAAACAAATAAAAACTGATTAAAACATCACCTATATGCAAAACTTCTAATCCTCCTATAATTCCCTACAGAGTGCTCCAAACCCCATTCGTTTTAACTAAATATAAATAACAATTTTACTGACACTTTTCACTTCTGAGAAAGTGCTAGAGCCCCTGCCATGTTTTAAATGTTTTATTGCTAGGACATACAGAGAGAAGATTAGGTGATAAATCGATTTCTTGGTGCACTTACTAAAATTTTAAATTCAGTCCTAGTGATATATCTCACAGCAGAGTGTGCCCAAGATAATCTGCCTTTTTTTTTTAGAAGCAGAGTTTATAAAGCACTAGAATATTTAAAAATCCGTAGCATGTACTGTCAACCAAGAATGAACCTAATGTGAACTATGGGCTTTGAGTGATAAGGATATGTCAATGCAGGTTCATCAGTGATATCTCCCACTCTGATAAGGGATGTTTACAATGAGAGGACTTACCCATGTGAGGAGGCAGGGGATTATGAGAAATCTCTACAACTTCTACTCTACAATGTGAATCATTATTTTTCTAAAAGAATATGTGAATGCAAAGGCATTATCATGATGGCATCTCTGGAAAGAGAATAGACTGCATATTAATGAGAAGGAAAAAAACGGTCCATCTACTAGAATAGAACAATTGAATATCATGGATCTTTGAATCTCTTACACCTCAGATAATTATATATCTTTTTTTTTCAAAATAAATGATAATAATAAACTACATTAAGAGCTTTCTCCACAAAGGACATGACCAGCAGTTTGCCAAAGGCTATTAGTTTCTCAAATATCATACTCATTTTTTTTCACCCTGAACTCTAGAAAACAAAACAAATCATACTTTTCACTGTATCTCAGTAATGTAGATTTATACATCCATCTGTAGACATCAAACCCCCATACACGGACCCCCTCTTGATGTAGCATTAGAACTATAGTTGGCATGAAGGTCCATGTGTCCTGCACTTGGTTACACAGCTTTCCGTAGGGTCCTTATTGTCGATTCAAGATTTTGTTATGTTATAATACATTAGTCTTTTCACTGAATTTTGACATTAAAACAAAGTTGTTTGTAGTAAAATTTTCGTGAAGAATGCGTGATTGAAAGGCAATGCATTTCTATAGATCAATAATGATGCAGTGATCATCTTATAGAAATCTCCATTCCAATACATGTTTATTTGAATTTCAAACCACATTTGTACAAGAGCTAATTATTTGCCATGAGGAAAAACAAAATCATTTTGACAGAAAATACTAATTACTTCAAAATAAAACGTGCTTCATACTCAAGAATGATGTTTCAGGTTCTTCTTGTCTGATCTAAAAGAAGTTCAGTTCTTCCTGCAGTGGCTCTAGATAGCAGATTGGTAAGATGCGTGTGTCTGGGCCTGAAGCAGTCCTAGAAGAGTCCTCAGACTTTCCCTGGTGGTGTTCCTAGAATTAAGTGGAATACAGTAGTAGAGAAGACTCACAAAATTATACTAGCCAGAAATTCACAGTTTGGATCCTCCCAAAGAAGAGTTATCCACAAAGTCTTTTGAAATATTTTGATAAAATTCACTTCTTAGATTATAATTATGTAAAATCCCCCACTTACAAAAGCCCTGATTTATATTATTTACATACTTGTCCATTTCTGTGGTATAAATATTACCAACAATATCCATGTAGCATGATATCGCTAACCATTAGGAAAATATGTGGAATATCATATTATTGTATTTATAATAATTATAATATACTTAGAGGCAGCAGGATACACCCTAATCCTGGAGCCGCCCTATTCCCAGCAGGATCCACCCTAAACCAGGAGCCACCCTAATCCCTGAGCAGGGTCACCTTTCAACCCAAAATGCCATGTGTCATTCCTACTTGGCTATGGCTCTCGGCATACTGAAACAGCTAAAATAGCCACAAAATAAAGATAATAGTAAAACGTAATGACATAATTAAAAGTGATGACTGAGTATGTGAGGGTTTACTTCACTAAAAATGATTCATTAAAATGTGCCCTTATCTAACTTAATTTTTAACAATCGTTGTGTTTTACAGCCACACTAAAAGCTCCTAAAAATCTAAAAATTGGTTCTTTCTGAACAATTTCAAGCTTGTTCCAACATACTATTGAATACAACTATACCCTTTTCACATAGACGTGTTTTTGTACACGTCTTATTTAAGCAGCATCATTTTACTTAAAATTAATTAATTAATCAGCCTTATACATGATGTTTGTGAATATCAACTATCTAAATTTAATCTGGTGGTCCAGATTAAAATAACTATGACTTTGCAAATAGTATTTTCAGTGATTCATTTATAGTTTTAGGAAATTGATCTCAAGACTCAGAATATTGAATTTCTAATTTTCCACAGCTTATTGTCACTTGTAACTGCATTTGTGATTACTGAATAGACATGATATAGCTGAAATTTGTTAAATAATTCTTAGATAACCTTTCTGGTACCTGTTTGAAATCCTTAGCTAGCATACTACCTTGGAATGCTGTGGCAAAACCATTGGGAAATACCCCATGTACCTCAATTAAATCCTTGGAATGAAACAAATTTCTTTGTTTCCTTTCTACATGGTTTTATTTTGGATTCAAATACTCATGTAAAGAAAAGGGTTTACTAGTTATACAGGTACAATTTACAAGAGATGAGGTAACACACCTACAAAATAAGCAGATGGAAGGAATTTTCACACCATTTATTTTTCTGAAGATTCCACCATAAGATGTTATGACTTCTGTGGTCTCTGTGACCTGAAAGTTTACCATGGAGTTAGATTTATGGAAGAAACATGGTATAAAACTCAAACTCTGAAAAAAAAAAATCTTCATTATATAAGTAGGAAGCTGGGAATCCTAGAGGTGGAATAATTTGCTTAGGATTAAATAATATGCAATAGCCAATATCTGAATCCAAGTATGCCAGGTTCTATAGCTTATTTTACTACTAACTCCTCTTTACTTAAGATTGCATCAAATCTCAAAATAAAAAGATCATAAAAACCCAGGCATTTACTTTTTCTTACTTTGGACACTGGTCCCAAGCACCCCTTTGCTTGAGAGGATCTCAATCTCATTTTAAAGAAATTGTGGTCACTTTCAAAGGGAAGACATATAGAAGAAATCTGCAAATATGGAATTAGAGTAAGAGTAAATCAAATCAACTAATTTATTAGCAAAAATTAGGCAAGTAGTCACTTGTTTTTACAATATACCTATTACTTATTTTTTCAATTTTAATCCAAATTGTGCAAATTATATATAAGGAGAGATGTTCTGTGAGGGTTTTTCAAAAATTTTATAACATGATCCAGAGCAAAATATGTATCTCATGTCATGAAAGAGTACAGTCTCTCTCTCTCTCTCTCTCTCTCTCTCTCTCTCTCTCTCTCTCTCTCTCTCTCACTTTCCAAAGCAAAATTTACTCTTTCTAAATGAAATTTCTCCACTTATCACATGTTATCTATTACACCTCATTCATTTGAAAATGCTTTTCTGATCTACTAAATTGGCTTCATGACTATTAATAATTTAGAACCTATAGATCAAAACCCATATAAAATATGCAACACATAAGAGTTTTGGTTAAATTTTCTCTCTTGTCCTATTTTGTTTTAGATAAGTGAAGTTATATCTTACAGTATGTCATTTTCCCAAAGTATAGAAAAAGAGGTGAAGAAATTAACTGGTTGTCTAGTGTTAGCTATCTGTCTACTTCTTAATTCTCCCAGCACCTAAACATGTGTTTATATTCTTCTTAAGCAATTCACCAAAGACGCATTATAATTTTTTATTTTTTATTGTTATATAGTTCTTCCTTTTATTCAGTAGAAATTCATGCTCTGTAACTTCCAGGTTCTCATCCTTACTTGAAATGTGGAGCCACAAAGAATTTGTTTTCTTTCTCACAGGCTCTTTCCTAAGCATGTATAGTAATGTGTTGTTTGTTTTTTCATCGCTTCTAAAAGATGAGCACCTCAGTTATATAATATCTCACATGTGCTACAATCTTGAATGTCTTCACTCAGATACATCCTCTTCTTGGAATACATCCTAACTCACTTATGTCTCAATTAAAACATTTGCAAAGCACTAAACACAACTCTTGGGAATTGTCTCATGTTCACTCACTGTAATACTATCTGTCTTAAGAGCCAAAACATTGTCACAAATTTGTTACATATCCTATTTTTCTAACTTGTGAAGAATTTATTGTTGAACATAAAATTCAGGCTTCAACTATGAATTTAAAATCAATCTTTGAGTTTTTCCCCTAAATACTGCATGCATAAAATAATCCTCATATATTCAAACTTGATAGATCATGTCACCCAATATCTAATCTTTCTTCAAAACACCTTTCTCAATAGAGACTATTATAGGCCAACTTAGATTGCCTTTTTTAAAAATTTTAATTATTTGTTTTAATTTGTTATACATGACTATAGAATGTATTTAAGCACTTTCATATATTTGATAGATGAGATATATTTCTCATTTTTTTGAGTGTACATGTTGAAGAGTCATATTGGTCATGCAGTCATATATATATAGGGTAATAGTGTCCATCTCATTCCACCATCTTTCCTACCCTTTCACCCCCTTCCGCTCCCTACCCTTTGCTCTATTGAGAGTTCTACCATTCCTCCCATGCTCATCCCTACCCAACCCCATTATGGATTAGTATCTACTTATTTGTGAAAACATTCAGCCTTTGGTTTTGGGGGATTGGCTTACTTCACTTAGCATGATTTTCTCCAACTCCATCCAGTTACCTGCAAATACGATGATTTTATTCTGTTTTAATTCCGAGTAATATTCCTTTGTGTATATATCACAGTTTATTTATCCATTCATCTATTGAAGAGCATCTAGATTGGTTCCACAATTTAGCTGTTGTGATTGGGCTGATATAAACATTGATATCGCTATGCCACTGTAGTATGCTATTCTTAAGTCCTTTGGGTATACACTGAGGAGTGGGATAACTGGGTGAAATGGTGGTTCCATCCCAAGTTTTTCAAGGAATCTCCATACTGCTTTCCAGACTGGTTGCACCAGCAGTCTCACCAGCAATGTAATATGTGCCTTTTTCCCCACATCCTCATCAACACGTATTGTTGATTGTATTCTTCATAACTACCATTCTGACTGCAGTGAGATGAAATCTTAGAGTAGTTTTGATTTGCATTTCTCTAATCGCTAGAGATGTTGAACATTTTTTCATATACTTCTGATTGTATTTCTTCTTCTGAAAAGTGTCTTTCAGTTCCCTAGCCCATTTATTGATTGGGCTATTTATTTTTTGGTGTTAAGTTTTTTGAGTTCTTTATGTATCCTGGAGGTTAGTGCTGTGATGTGCGTGTGGTAAAAATTTGCTCCCATTCTGTAGGCTCTCTCTTCACCTCACTGATGGTTTCTTTTGCAAAGAAGAAACTTTTCACTTTGAATCCATCCCATTTATTAACTCTTGATTTTATTTCTTGCACTTTAAGAGTCTTGTTAAGGACGTAGGGGCCTCATCCGACATGATGAAAATTTTGGCCTACTTTTTCTCATATGAAGTATGATGTATGAAATGTAATTCAACCAAATCAAATCAATTGATTGCTCAAAACGCTAAATAACTCATTCCTGTAAAACTGAAATTCTATCCATTGACTGCTTGTTTGACAATGGGTCATGAATTTTATATTACATACAATAATTTACCTTGTTTGGTCATTGACCTCACATTCATTATGCATACTTCTTCTATTCTATTACATGTCCCTGCAAACTCAATTTACTTACCTTTAACATTCTCTTTTACATTAATTTTACAAATGGGAAGCACAAGTAATAAACTAGAAGACAGTAACTTCATGCTCTCACTCTCTGAGGCTGAATTTCTGGTATTGCCTACATCATCAGTGTAGTTTTATCCTGCTTTGTGCAACCCTTCCTTCCATGGACTCAGCTCCATATGAGAAGACTCCATAGATATTTCAGTTCATTTCAAATGACCTGAGCTTTTAGTTCTACTATTGCTTTTCACACTTTTACTTTCATCCCTCAAAAAAGTAGCAACTCTCACTAGTCTTTTTTTTTTTTTTTTTTTTTATAAGAGGAGAAATTGAACCCAGAGGTACTTAACCAAGAAGCCATCACCTCAGGCCGTTTTTTCTTAATTTTTTAAAATTGATTTTATTTTTTTAAATACACGACAGTGGAATGCATTAAAATTCTTATTACACATATACACCACAATTTTTCATATCTTTGTTTATAAAGTATGTTCACACCAGTTTATGTCTTTATACGTGTACTTTGGGGTTTTTTTTTTTGCATTACAATTTTTATTACACATATATACCACAATTATTCATCTATGTTTGTATATAAAGTAGGTTGACACCAATTCGTGTCTTCATGCATGTACTTTGGATAATGATGTTCATCACATTCCACCATCCTTGCTAACCCCCTGCCTCCTCCCTTTCCTGCCCTCCCCTCTTCCCTATCTAGAATTCATCTATTCCTCCCATGTTCCCCCTGCCTACTCCCCTATGAGTCAGCCTTCTTATATCAGAGAAAACATTCTGTATTTGTTTTTTTTTTTTGGAATTAGCTAACTTCACTTAGCATTATCTTCTCCAACGGCATCCATTTACCTGTAAATGCCATGATTTTATTCTCTTTTATTGCTGAGTAAAATTCCATTGTATATATATATGACACATTTTTCAATCCATTCATGCACTGAAGGGCATCTAAGTTGGCTTCACAGTTTAGCTATTCTGAATTGTGTTGCTATCAACATTCATGTGGCTATGTCCCTGTAGTATGCTGTTTTTAAATCCTTTGGGTACAGTCCGAGGAGAGGGATAGCTGGGTCTCACTAAATTGCTTAGGGCCTCACTACATTGCTGAGGTTGGCCTTAAAATTGCAATCCTCCTGCCTCAGCCTCCCTAGCTGCTCAGAATAAAGACATATTCTTCCATGCCTGACCACCTTGAAACCAATATCTTTTGAAGAAAATATGCATATCTGAGTGGATCTGTGTCAGCTGCTGGGTTTCGACTCCTATTAGATTATTTGACAGAACATTTTGAAAGTTAACTCTAAAATGTTATTAAGAAAGATATTTCTTTACTGTATTACTGATCTCCTAGTCAGACTATAAAAAATTTCTATTTATCTAAATAAGCAGCAAAAGTTATATGAAGTTTATTATATGAACAGTTAAATGTCATCTTAAATATTAGATGGTAAGCTCACAAGTTACTGTCTCTTACTAAAATATGTCTAACTTTATGTCTGATATATCTGAAGCCCATCTCTGGGATATTAAACAGAAGTTGTATTCTCTGTGTCTGTTTTCTCATCTATGAAATTAGAAGGGTCTGTTAAAAAAACTCTTTTGAATATGTTAATTAAGAGGCATCATGTAAAAATTTTTAAATTATAAATTATTGAAGAAATTGGAGATAGTGATATGATTAATTGCTGATAAGAAAACAAAGTTCCTGATCAGTACACCTATTTCTATCCTGCTTAACCTTTCTGAAGAATGTAACAAATGAAATATTATGGCTCATAAAAAAATTCACATACTATCATTAAAATATATTTTTGACAAATCTCCAGTTTTGTAATTTGAGTCATCTATATGGTGATTCTTAACCTTTATATGACTGTATTATTCAACAATATTTTCCAAACTCCTTCAAAATCCAAGACAGTCTTTTGACAAGTGTTATATGAAATGCATTTAATTAAACACTCAAAGTTCTGTTTTTTCATGCTGGACTATTTCATGTTCATAGATCCCATGAAGTAAATTCACTCTTAGGAACAATTTCATTGACTAGGACGTAAATTACCAGAATGCCACTATGTAAAACAAATCCAGTACATTGTATTTGGCATGGAACTTGACAAATGGTACATATATCAACAAATTTTATCAAAATTTTATCCAGAAAAATTTTATCCAAATTAATAATTTAGAAGATATATTAGTAAATCTCTGATGCAGCATCCTAGTTCTTTTATAAACTGGCTGGAAATATATACTTAAGAATTTAGTCCATGCATGTCTCCAATTACACAAGTTTTGCAAAGGTGTGCCTCAGTGTGTCCTGGTAATCTAAGTATATTGCAGTAAAATTAAGATGTCACATCCTTGGGCCATGTGCTCTATCTCTGGGCCACTAAGTTGGAGTTTTGAGGCCACTGTTTTCTGCCTCTGGTTGTCTATGTATTGGAAAATAAGGAAAACAACAATTTAGGCAGAAGATGTGGGGATAGAAATTTTAGTGAAGAAGATATAAATTTTGAGGCTTATGGGAATCTAAATTTCATTTCCCCTTTAGAATTGGATATTCCTGATAGCCAAACACCTAAATCAATGCAAATGATTTCTGAAAGTGGCTATCCCATTTCCTAGAAGCTGCTGGCATCAAATGATTTATTTTTTGACCATCATATCTCACTCTACTCTGATCCTTACAGTATACTATGTTCTATAAAACTAACACACTCTGTTCTGGGTGGGAGCCACCCTTTCCATACCACATTGGGCCTAGAAGCTGCAGCCTGAATTCTGCTCTGTCGAATTCTCCAGCCATAGTCTGGTTTTGTTGTTACTAAGACAACATAAATTATGACTAAAAAATACTAAGCCTTTAAGTAAAATTTGTACAATTACATTATTATTAACAGATAATAGCCTAACTGTAACCAAGCTCTACAATCCTGGGTCCTGCTTATGAAAGCAATTCTTACTTTTAAAAAATGAATTGGCTACAGTTTCCAAGCAGCAGATGAGTAGGTTTGGATCTAATTTTCTGCTACTGCTGAGTTTAATCTCATGATATTTTAATTTACCTCTTCACTCTCTCCTTCTATTATGTATTTCAGATTCACCATGACAACTGCTTTTCTATTCATTTCTTCTCTAGTTTCTTCTACCTCATAATTTAGAATTCTCATGGCTTTGCCTAATAATGTTTTCACCCTCAAAGGAAAGGTTATATATTTACCTTCATGTATTCTGTTGATTCTGAGAAGTGCCACCAGGAGTTCATTTTTAGAAAATACCAATTTTAAAAAACAGTTGCTATTATAAATGTAAAAATATTTACATTTCTAGGATATCTTAGATAAAAACTAAGCACACCTTAGATAAAAACTAAGCACACATGTGTAGCAGCCTAAAGTCAGTCTCAAATTCATTGCCACTTCTGCTGAGAAGTGAGCTTGAGTTTTCCTTGCCTTGGTGTGGCCTAGCATTCAAGACTTGCCTGACTAATATAATGTGCCAATACTATTACAGTGAGATTTCTGAGGCTGGGTCACCTGCAGACATGGAGCTCCCACCTGGGTTTCTTGGAACATTTGTTCTTAGTGTCCTCAGATACTACATGAGAAGTATCACTACCCTATTGTAGATAGCATGTGAGAGACTCGGAGAAAACAAGGAGAAAAAGACAGGCCCAGCTTCCCATCTTTCCTGCTAAATTACCAGACATGAATAGAGACTTCTTGGACCATTCAGATCAACAAATAAATACTTTTAAGTGATCTCTCAGTTGGAATAAAAAGATTTCCTACATAACCTCATTCAACAGCTACAAAATAATGATTTAAAATAATGTGATTGTTGTTTTAGGCCACTAAGTTTTGGAAGCAGTTATTATGATGCAATAAATAACTGGAACATATTTCAATATCCAATGCATTTGCCAAAATCATTGATCAGATGCTCAATCACAGGAGTAAGATTATTATCTGAGTCTTTAATGCCATAACTATCATGCAGCTTATATTCTGCAATCAATGAATCAAAATATTGTGGAGTCTGAAACAATTATCTTGAATTAT
The DNA here is from genome assembly GCF_045843805.1 of Urocitellus parryii. Taxonomy (NCBI): domain Eukaryota; kingdom Metazoa; phylum Chordata; class Mammalia; order Rodentia; family Sciuridae; genus Urocitellus; species Urocitellus parryii. Next base: position 96,437,276 of record NC_135542.1, read on the forward strand.
GCTTCTGACTACACACTTAAGTTATATTAATTTCATTCTATTTTATAATCATTATTGATTTCTTTAAGAACTTGTTTTGAAATTGATAAGAACCTGTTCTGAATTAAATAAAGTATAAGATTAAGAATGAGGGGACACTATGCTTAGAATGACAGTAACACTATTCAAAAACTCCAACTACCTATCAAAATCTCCTTAAAAACCAATATGATGGGTGTGTATGTGTGTACACTGATGTATATTTGTAAATGGATAATGTATGTCTGTGCTTACATATTGATTTTATTCATGAGTTAATTTAAATCCAAAACACAATGAGTCTCACTAGTTAGGTCACTAGATCTTAGCTTCTCTAGACTTTCCAAAATTCATTTTTTTCATTTATAATTTTTATGACTCTCTGCCATTTAAACAAAACCTTCTGGCGTGTAATCTGAATCTCTGAGTGTTAAGCAGTGGAAAAGATGATAAGAGAAGAGCAGTCAGTGTCTAGGCAACCCTCTCACATCCTAAAGACATCACTGATGCCTCTTTTGTTTTTATTTTGTCTTAATACATATACACCTACAGACATACATATTATTGTAGTCTACTGTTAAAAATGGCTTAATTCCAGCCTCAGAGACTTCATGGAGTTGACAAGGGAGAAGAAAGGAAGAGTATTTGTTCTAAATGTGTTTGGTACAAATCACAATTGAATTGTAAATGAGGTTGACAGAATTCTAACAAAGAAGCAAAATGCATTTTCATTTTCCATCTATATCTTTCTCTTTCCGTCATTTTCACTATTTTTACTTTTGGAAAAAAACAAAACACTGCTTTGCAGGGTGTGGGACTAATTTTTGACATTTTACTTTTGTTCTATAAAATTAAAATTCTAAAGATAAAAATGAAATATTATATTACCTTCAGGATTTCTAAGCATTATATCTTGAAAATTAGTCAAAAACCTCTGACCTCTCTCTCTCTCTCTCTCTCTCTCTCTCTCTCTCTCCAAAAAAAGAATATATGGAGATACAGATAGAGAGAGAGAGAAAGAGAGAGAGAGAGAGATACACACATATATATATCCCCCACTAAAATGTATTTGGTTTTCTTACGTTAATTTTTTTTTCAAACAAAGTAAATCTACTAGGCTCCTGTCTATGAGAAATGTATGGACACAATTAAACAAATTTAAAACATTATCAAAATAGACATTTAGGAGATGTAAATGGAAATAAAAATTATGAAATGCAATCCCTAAATGAGGCAATTGAGTTTTAAACTTAAAGTATATCTAGTTTCATCTGCACACACCCCCACCACAGGCACAGGCACATACATATACATGTATGCACGTGCATACACAACAATAACTTTTCCACAAAGGGTGTGTGAATTATTGTCCCCAGTATGGTCTCTCCAAAATCCTTGTAAAATTTCTATGAATTTATTAGGAATACAAAATAATCTTCCACAAAACTCACCAAACTATACCCAAATGATAAATTAATAGCAAAAACTTGCAATTAGTTCTGTATGCTAAGAAAAACCCATTTAGTTAGCATTTTATAAAAGACTACTTGCAAAAGTGAAAAGGATAGCTTATACCTATACTGCTTACACACATACTGAAGCAACCAGAGAACTTGGTCCAGCACTGCTAAAGAAACTGAGTTTCAGAGCCTCTTGAGAAGGAGCAAGAATTCACTTTCCTTCTGCCTGTCCCAGCACTAATCCCTTTCTCCCTCTTCCAAAAGGACTTCTTCCTCTAAGAGACAGTGCTGGTCTCAAGCTGTCTGATGCTTAAGGCCCAAAGCTACTATTTTGGAAGCTCTGATAGGAGCAAACATAACCAAGTATACGATTTTAAAATAATATTTGATTCACTGAGAATATTAAACCACCACCATTAGTAAAATAAAAATTAAAACAGGCAGTGGAAGTAAAGAAGTTTCCATTTCTGGGAAACAGAAGGTCACTGTGATAAAATGATTTCGACACTAGAAACTAAACTCATGGTTTCAATCATCAAGGTGCAGATGATTTTAATGAATTAAAATAATGAGTATAGCAATAAGATTCCAGGGCCAGGGAAATGAGCACGGCAAAAAGGGGAAAGAAAGTCTTCTGGGTAGACATGGAAGAATGTGTCTTGAAAAAATTATCTTCTAGAAGATGCCATGGAAATTCCACAGGAGCAATGAGAGAATAGAATGGATATAGTAAAAATTCAAAATATTGGCTAACTGGAGGGTTATGTCTGAGTCCAAAGATCAAATATTTTCAAAATGAAGGTCAGGCATAGAAGATTTGGGAAACACAAGTGAGCTGTTGCTAGGGTCAAAGATTACTTGAATAGGATAAAACACAGTATTTTTAAATGAGTAGTTCTTGAAGAAATTAATTGACTAGATTGAAAAGAACTAAAAGAAATAGAAGATATAAGTAAGTGAATAAAATCCCCAACACGACAAACTTAAGTTTTCAGATGAAAAAGTTTGAGTGTCAGATATACTAACTTTAAAAAAAAAGTCCCCTGTATCATGGTGAAATTTATGGACTTATACAATAAAAGAAAATATATAGAAGAGAGAAAAGTTTATATGTAAAAAAGAATTATATATACACACACACACATATATATATATATGAAAAAAATCAGAATACGAATCAACTTCTCATCCACAATACTAAAACTTAGACATCAGTGGGATTTACACACACCAGAAAAATAGCAGACTATAAATTCTGGAAACTTTGCTAGCTACAGAACATCTGAAAATGCTGGATGAAACATACAGATCTCTCCTTCCACACCAATACACAGTCTCAGTTCTTAAGAAAGTAGAAGGTGACTGGTCAGTGCAAACTTCACATAAAACCAAAGTTATCCCCAATACAGTTGATGACAAAAAACGGGGGCCCAACAATGGCAGGGGAGATGAAATTGCCATGCCTTCAACGCACAATGAAAGAGAAGGTTGGGAAACACCTTCTTTCCTGAAGAATCCAGTTTTCTTTGCCTAGGCATCTGAGTAGATTACTAAAAGTAATTTTCTATAGGAATTTGTAACCACTGCCCTGGGAGTCATTTGACAGCTTAAACATACATTGTTTCTGTGATCTGAAACTCACTCCCGAAATCATTTTAAAGTAGTTTCATGTTGATATTCCTCCTGGTCAATAAGCAGAAGAAACTACAAATTCTCTGTAGAGAAATACAGCCTTATGCCAGACCTGTCAGATTGCCCAAGAGAGGACATAGATTCTGAATAAAGAAATGAGCAGGGAAACATCAGTCTATGAACAAATAAAAAATACGAAATAGAAATTTTAAAAGCTCAGTTAAAAAATTAAAGACATAAAAATGTTAATAAAATGAAAGGTAGGCTAAGACATGACAAATAATTAGAATCTATAAAACAATAAAAATGAACTATCCAGATTTTTAAACTACTTTGAAATTTTAAACTAAGAAGTTATTTAAAGAGCAAATACAGAATTACTGAATTAGGAAATAAGCCTGAAGAAATTACTTAAAATTGTGGCAAAAACATAAATATACAATAAACTAAGAGATATTATATAGATGGATTATATATATATATATATATATATATATATATATATATATATATTTTTTAAGGGAGAGGTTTTCATGTAATTTTCAAGTAATGAATGAGAATGAGCTTTCACTTGAGGGATCTAGACTATTTCTGTAGAATACATGGTTAAGAGGACTCCACCATGTATTGGGGACCTAACATACTACATTGAAAGAGCTCTGATATCCCCGCCCCCAAACCTCTCTAGGATCTATGCTTTCCAGCGACATTGATCTTGGTATAGCCCACATGGAAAGACTGGAATTTCACCTCTCAGGAATTGTGCTACTTTTATACTTAAACCTTGAAGCCAGTCCTCAGATTTTTTTGTCCTCAGTGTGCAGATGAAAACCTGGTTTTCACGTCTGACCTTAAATTGGCAATTAATTACCCATATGTTTTCATTCAATGCATTGACAACACTCAGCAAGAGGTGTGCAGTTCCATATCCCTTTTTAAAATTTATACTTTTCCCAAATATATATCAATATGGTAATTTAGGAGAACAAAATAAGTCCTCAGATAGCATCTTTAAGAAATGACATTAGTAGCATTAGTAGGATGGGTGTAGAAAAAACTGACATATTTGCAAAAGAAGTTTTAGCTGTTCCTGTGGGTTACTCTAGAACAGAAAAGTTCCCCTGGAGTTGGGGGTCACCAAGGAAAGGAACTATGAATCAGTATCCCATACTGACTGGGGATTGTTTACAAGCTTTTCCCGGTAGGATGTGATTTTAAGAGAACCAGTTTATATATAACATATGCAATTTCCATAAAGGATTCAATCCTGAGCTCTTAATAGCAGGCATTCCCAGTACTTAGAGACTGAGTGCCTTGGGACTAGAAAATCATTCAGAACATTTTCCACAAGGGATGTATAATTCTGTGTAAGATTTTGGAAATCTTGACACAAGAGATGTATCTTCAAAATGTATCAGGATTAACTTAGATTTACCTGACAACCTAAAGATTAGATATTAGAATATATTTTACTATGATTCACAATATTAAAAATTCACAAAAACAGAGAAATAATAGAATTTTTCAAATTCCAGGAGTAAACTTGCTAATACTATTTATTTTATAAAGCAATTTCTAGGGGTTATAAGCCAATGTACTAAGATATAGACAATAAATACTGCATGTGAGCTCAGGAAAGGAGAAAAAAACTTATTTTTATTACAATTAATATTATTGCCTGTATATTAAAAAAATGGTTGTGTAAACAAAATAGAAGGTGATATAATGAAGAAAATATGTTTCTAAAAACTAATACAATATAACAGTGATAACATGTAGATAATCACTATCTTAGAAGAAAAAATTTAAATTAAATTGTGAAGTATCTGAAGATATAGTGATGATAGATTTCTCAATATTCAAAACACGTGGAAAACCTCAGATTGAATGTGTGCATAGAGGTACTAATAGGAGAGATAAGGCAAAATTCAACCTAGATGCATTTTAATATACAGAGAGATTATAGAGATACATTTTCTTGTAAGTTAAAGGGAAAATACATGTCCACTATTGAAGAACAAACTCCATATCATTATAAGAAGTTTAAATATTATATTAGATTTGAAAAATAATGGAATGATAGTATTAAAGTATATAAATAATAAACAAATAAATGCTGTGATTCTGTACATATTTGATTCACCCTTTAAATGTGATTATGTACCTAAATATCTACAAACATTCACATACTCACAATCTTTAAAACACATAGATTCACTTTAAAAATCTAAAATATAATAATGTGCACAAAAATATTAAAAGCAGAAAATAATCAAGAAGATCCAAAACTATATGAGGAGAAAAGCTAAAGCAGGAAAATTTATTTTGAGAAAACAAAAATGGAAAGAAGGAAAGAAGAAGAAAATGATGTTAAAAGAATGCTATTGAAGACAGGCATGGTAGCCCATTTGTAATCCCAGGGAATTGGGCAGCTGAGGCAAGAGAATTGCAAGTTCAAAGCCAGCCTCAGTAACGTAGCAAAACCCTAATTAACTTAGGGAGACCCTGTCTCAAAATTATAAATAAATAAATAAATAGATAGATAGATAGATAGGAAAAGGCTTGATTTGACTGTGGACAAGCACCTCTGGATTAAATACCCAGTTTTAAAACATTCTATTGAAGAATTATTAAGATAATGAGGAATTAGGGGTGGGGTATGACATTTTCTCCTACAATCATAATTCCACTAAAACTGGCATAACCTTAAATTCTAGAGGGTAACATACCCTATTTTGTTGCTGTTCATTATCCCCAATGCCTTCTCCCAGTTGTTAAATGAGTTCTCTTCTTGGGCCAGTGCTAATCTTTCCAATCTGACTCCTATCTTAATTCTCAGTGATTTGGATCTACAAATGAATGTTCCTTCCAACAGTCTAGATCTACAAATGAATGTTCCTTCTCCTTTCCCTTAACTCTCCTTCAGTGGTCTTGTTCATCACAGTCTCCAGCATTCAATCCCCTAGTTATACCATACTTTTCCAGTAACTGTAGTCCTTTCCCAAGTTTCATTTGGTGGATCTCACTCCAGGCTACAGAATCCCTGTGTATCTCACTATGCTTTCTCTACCCTGACTCTTTTCTATTTTCTCAGCTTAAATGCCATTGTCCAGCACCATAATTGCTTATTTGCAAAAACTCCTCATTTTTCCCATGCTCAGATAGACTCTTGTATCATCATGCTCATTTTTTGAAATCACAACTCTGATTAAATATAATTCAGCCCACTCCACACCCACACCCAGGCAACAGAATGTGGTCATAGGGAGAAATAAATAAAACTGTATTGACAAATCCCTTTAAGTCATGAACATGATCATAAAGTGGTAACAAATGCACACAGATTACACTGCATTTCACTAACCACATATTGTGGTATTTCCCTGGATATTTTTAACCTTTTTATTATCCTAAAATCTTATAACATACATGGTCCCATACTCAATCTCAGTGGATGAACTTCTTCTACTTCTCTGACATAATGAAATCAGAAGCAAAAATCCACAAACTCCTACAATTTCATTTACCAACCCTCCACCATCTGCATCCAACTTTCTACCTTCCCACCTGTTACTATAGTGAGCCATCTGTGCTTTATATGAAGCCAATATCTCCACTTATATACAGCTCATCACTTCTCACTTACTTAAAGAAGTGACCTTTCTGTGCCCTGCTCTGTAAATCATCCCCCTTTATTTCATTATGTCCTTCAACATAGGAATATATTATTACTTTTCCAATTTCACACTAAATTAGCATTCCATTATTTCCCCACCTGTCTACCAGATTATGTGCATTTCTCTTCTTCTTTCCCAAGAAAAATTCCATAAAAGAACTATCTTTACAGATTGTCTCTAATATCTGTATTCTAATTGCCTCCTAAAGCCTTTCAAATCAGGCTTTTGCTTTCACTGCTCATGTCAAGGTCATTGGTAATTCTGTCACTGCTTCTTTGAGTGGTTAATTTTAAATATTTACTTATTTGAAGCATCATACAGTATTGCCTCCCAACTCTACTTCATATCCAATCTACCCTCTGAGTAATGACAACTCATTCTAACTGTTCCAGCTCAATATTGAAGATTTTCTGTCCCATATCAGACCAAATATCTCAGGACACACTTAGTCTACCATCACAATATACTCAGAATCTATTACTTTTTAAAAACTCAATTAATATATTGATACTTGTTACCATCATGTCAGGTACTTGTGCAATAAAATATTTTTCATTTCTGACATTATCCTTTGATTGGTGAGTAAAAATAGAGAGTGACTCTTTTAACATATAAGTCTTTTTTATTTTTCCTTCACTTAAAATTATAAAATGATTTTGTATGTTGCTCAAGGCAAAAGCCAAAATCCATATAATAACACAAAAGGACTTGCACAAAGAGCCTCCCTGTTCTCTTTCTTAATTTGCATTCTACCACTTCCTCATCATAGGTGAATGCAAGATTGAAAATATAAAGGTGGCAAAAATTATTCCAGCTAAAAGAGAACAGGTGTTCAATCCTAGCTTATCACAAAGTACAAAGAAAATATTACAAACTGTCAAGACAAAAATTATAAAATTCTATTGACTACTAATTAGAGGTAGAGATGTTTTCATGATAGAAAACTAGTCCTCTATTCCTGTTATATCATGTTTTCTCTTTTTGACACAGACATCTCACCTTTCAAATGCCTTTCACTGTAATGTTTTCTTAAACTGGATATATCAATATTCATATTTGTATTCTCAGGTTGAGTAATGTGAATAATTCCATTCCATCTACATTTTTTAAAGCACTAGAACTGTTACCCTACTGTATAACTTAAATATGGTGCTTAAAATCATTTTCTTTCTCCCTTATATAAAATGCAGATCTAAGGAGGAGAGATTTTTTTTTTTTATCTGCACCATTCAAAAGGCATCTAATTGTGCAAGGCACAACCAGGTACTCAATAAAAATGTTTACTGAATAATTGAATTACCATACTTTCTATTATTGATCTCACTATGAATTCCTAAGATATTTTATGTTTTAAGCATGATAAATTATTTTGTTAATACACTGTTTAATAACATTTATTCAAACATATTGCTGTTTTTAAACCTATATAAGTTATGAGTCTATAGCTTTCTCTACCTCACTGTGATCAGGACTTCATATATTAACATTATAAAATGTTGTAAAAACATTTTTAATTCTCTGTTTCATTTTTAAGCCTGGGAATTTATTTCTATGAATAAAATATCTGGTGATTTAATAATTTAAACTTAAGAGTATCTCATTACTAACATCTTAGTACTAATAATGGTCTTGTGACATAAAATTTAGAAAACACTATTTTCACTGGCATGATAATACTGAAACTTAATTATCAATTTGTATTAATCAAATTATATAAATGTAAAGTTAGAATATTTTAACATGCACTATTTATTTTGATGTCACTTAGTAATAATAAAATGAATCATGTTTACACAGTCGGCCCTCCCTCTCCATGTGGTTCCACCTCCATTGATTCAAACAAGCTTGAATAAAAACTATTTTGGGAGTTAAAATTGTGTTTGTACTGCAGATGTTCAGACTTTTTTCATGTTATTATTCTGTAACAGTATAGTGTAACAGCTACTTACATAGCATTTACATTCTATTAGGCATTATGCCATCTATAGATCATTTAATTTACCTATATGGGATGATGTGCATGGTTTATATAAAAGTACATAAGGAACTTCAGCATTAAAGAATTCTGGTGTCCAATGTGGTCCTTGAACATATCCTCTGTCAGTAATAGATTTTCCCATTTAACACAATTTTTCTATTTCTTAAATCATTTATCACTGAGCTTTAAGAAACTCTTAATGAAGATGAAACTAGAAAGATAATTTATTTTTGTTACAAACAGTTGCATGAAGAACTTTGGAAGTATTTAATCTAAAGTACTTGTGTGTGTGTATGCACATGTACATGTGTGGATCATGCATGTATACATACATATGGGTGATCATATACATAGCTGGAGTTGTAAAAATGAGAAAATAGTTATAGTTATTTTTCTGCTAGAATTGAGACTAGACTAAGAGACAAAGTGCGCCTGCACTATCACATGTAATTTTGACCTGGTGATAGGAATGAGCCTGGCATGTTGAATGAACATGAAGATGGCCAGTAATTTTTTTTTTTTTTTGGTACTAGGGATTGAATCTAGAGTCACTTAACCACCAAGCCACATCCCCAGCCCTTTTATATTTTATTAAAGACAGGGTTTCACTGAGCTTCTTAGACTCTTGCTAAGTTGCTAAGACTGAGTTTGAACTTGTGATTCTCCTGCCTCAGCTATAGGCATGTGCCACTATACCTGGCTAACATAAGATTTTAAATGAAGTTTAGTATAAGATCTTACAGTGCTTTGCAGACCCGGAAAAGGACTTCTGATGCTTCTCCAAATGTTTTCATTTCAATTTCAAATAATCTTTCAAATACTTAACAAAAGAAATGCATAGCAATATCTATAGTCATGTCTTATAACAGTGTTTCAGTGAACAAGGGATCACATACAAAGTGGTAGGCCCAGAAAATTATAATGGAATTGAAAATTCCTATTGCCAGGTGAATGCATAGCTGAAGAAAACATGGGAGAAAAGGGAACACAGAAGAACCACACAAAATTTCATGTTGAAAGGTTTGGCAGAAGCTTTTGTATAAGTCAGTAAGCTCCTTTAAAAGGTTCAAAAATATGTACATCAATACCATAAGATTTTCTTTAATAGAGAATTCATGGTGTACTATTGGCTTATAAGGCAATCCAGGATGTAAAACAAACAAACAAAAAAAAGCAAACCACCATGGTATGTTTCTAAAAAGAGTGACACCTCCTTAAAAAGACCCTCAGGCAGCTCCCTGAGGAGGCAATCCAGAAGACCCTGTTGTTACAACAGGAAGTGACAGCTTCACAGGGGATACTGCCCCTGAAGCCCCTCAGGTAGGTTAAGAGGTGAAGCAGGAAGATAATGACAGTGATGATCCTGAACTTGTGGAGGCTTCTGCTAATGTGTGTGTTTGAGTCTCAGTTCTTAACCAAAAAAGTTTTATAAGTAAAAATATTGAATTAAAAATAAAACAGAGAAAAGCTCATAAAGATTTAAAGAAAAGTATTTTGGTGTAATTATCTCGTTTTGTTTCCAGCTAAGTCTTATTAAAAACATTAAAAGGGTTAAAAGTTTATAAGGGAAAAAGTCAGAATAAGCTGAGGTGAATTTACTATTGAGGCAAGAATAATTTTTAAATCAATTTAGCATAGCCTAATTAAACAGTGTGTATGAAGTGTGCCGCACTGTAGTTCCCTGACCTCACATTAAAACTCACCACTCCCTCAGTGACAGACACAGAGCAACTTGTAGTCCTAAAAAACTTTCTTCAAGGTAAGTGTGTATAAGAGGGTACAGATTTTTCATTTTTTATACTATAATTTTTCTATGTCTAGATACAAACACTTACCATTGTGTTACAATTGCCTAAACTATTGTATGGTGACATGCGACATAGGTTGGTGGCCTAGGAGTAGTTGGCTATAATATAGAGCCTAGGTATGTATTAGGCCATATCATCTAAATTTCCTCTCAGTATACTCTGTAATGAAATTGCCTATCAATGAATTTCCAGGAATCATGTGTTAAATAAGGCATTACTCTTTTCCCTGATATTTTTACATGAAATTTCTTAAGTAAGTATTAATGCTTATTAGAGTTGTGTAATACATTGATTTTTAATATATTTTTTCACATCAAAACACAACTGTCTTTTTTATAACTTGGTTGTATTCAAGTATTGAATAAAATTGGTCCAAAAAAGGAAAAAAGAAAAAAAAAAGCCAGTTATTTCAAGAAAAGAAATTATTTTTATAAGCACATAGTCCAAATTCAAGATTTGTCTTTATTTTAAAACTTCTGTAGATTTTATAATTTTAAATAACTTTTAAGCAATCAAATACTAGGTGACAACAATTATAAGATGTTCCTTACCTCAAGTTGTTTACAGTAAGCCTTTGAGATATAAAAATCAAATTTATAGTGCTGGCTGCATATTTTGTGTGTGCTTAGTGCCCTGGCATTGCTTAAATTAAAATCTTAGGAAACAATGAAGAGTTGGGGGATAAATACAAAAGGAGCATAGAAAGATTCAAGTGTATGATCAAGAAAGATGAGTTAAATCTCAACAGCAAAATGCTCATTGTTTAGATGTGTCAAAAAGTTGTTTCTACCAAAACATTTAATTAATTTAACCCAATAGAATTCAATCATATGTCATGTATGAAAATATATTTGACTTGTATGAAGATAAAAGTGGAAAATGAAATGTTTTGATCTCTTTATATTTTTTACAGCATTCAGAAAAATACATTTATGTCACTTCTATCCCGGTGACAGAGTTTTACAACAGGAAGGTGAGCCCTAATCTAATTCCTTCCTCCAAAATGTCTATAAAAAGAAAAAAAATAATATAGAACATTATAAAAATAGCATGTTAACTTGTTAATTTATAGCTTAAAATTACATATATTCAAGATGTCAAATTCTCTAAAACATCAAAGTGATAACAATGTTTACATTTCCAAAATGAGCCATCTGTTTGTCCAGATAGCTTTATGGCTTTTAAAAGTGTTCCTTTTTGACTCAGTAAAAATTTGTGTTGGAGGCTGTGGTTGTGGCTTAGAGGTAAAGCGCTTGCCTAGCATGTGTGAGGCACTGGGTTGGATCCTCAGCACCGTATAAAGTAAAATAAAGACATTGTGTCCACCTATAACTAAAAAACAAATATTAAAAAAAATTGTGATGGGACTGTGGTTGTGGCTCAGAGGTAGTGCACTTACCTGACTTGTGTGAGGCACTGGGTTTGATCCTCAGCACTATGTGTGAGGTAGCACATATAAATAAATAAAAAGGTCTATCAACAACTAAAAAAAAATTTTTGTTTTGTTTATTCCAATTCATATATTCCAGAACTTAGAATGGAAAGGTTTCTTCTGCATCCATCCAGGAAAAAAAGGACAAAAAAATTTTATCTCTATAAGAAAACATATTGGGGCTGGGGATGTGGCTCAAGCGGTAGCGCGCTCGCCTGGCATGCGTGCGATCCGGGTTCGATTCTCAGCACCACATACAAACAAAGATGTTGTGTCCGCCAATAACTAAAAAATAAATATTAAAAAAAATTCTCTCTCTCTCTCTCTCTCTCTCTCTCTCTCTCTCTCTCTCTCTCTCTCTCTCCCCTTTAAAAAAAAAGACAACATATTGGATAAATTTGTAATACTTTATAATATACAGTACATAGCAGATTTCAATGTGTTCTTTAGTATTCTTTCTTACAGACTGTGCTATTCTTTCTTACAGACTTCTTTTTTAGCAATGATCATGATGGTACAAACACATTTCTTTAACTGTTTTTCTGTTTTGTTTTGTTTTTTTTTAATGAACAAGACTTAAATGCTCTGAGGCAAATAAGAAACTATTTTTTAAGAACCATCAGAAATTCACACAATTCTTATGGCATTGTTGAATCAACCTTCACTGTCATAGATTTAAAAATCTTAAAAAGTTGCACACTTGCATTCTCAAACAAGACATTTCCATCTGGATATCTCATTAAAATAATCAAATTTGATATGTCAGAACATGAACACATTATCTTATTGCCCTTTCTCCAAGCTTATTTATTCTTGCTATTATGGAAACTAAGACCACAGACTCAGAATTCAAAAATCTTTAATTGATAATTTTTAAAAATCCATTTAATAGTCTACTGAAAGAAGAAAGAAACTGATCACCAGTAAGGAGCTGAGAGAACACAACTCTTACACATAAAGGTATGGATTGTCTTGTTCCCAAACAATCATCAAAAATCCTGACTGAGAAGGGCTTTGTTAGTATTTGGAAGAGAAATCTGCTTGATACTCAGGATAAGTGGTTTACTGTAAGGAATGGGTAAGAGGAGATTCCCTGGCATTCAGACAAGGGAGGTATGGTAAGATGACTTTACTGTGGTTCATTAAAATTTTTCTAAAAAATCTCTTTGAAAGTGATACTGATAAACATTTTGAAACAGTTTCAGAGTTTTCACATAATAAAACTTTGAGAGACTATTTCTTTTTATGGAGGTGCTGACTTCCTCACCATTGCTCTGCATTCATCTAGAACCCACTTTTAAGCCAATTCAGCTATGGGCTCCTGTATATCATTTCCCTTCTTTTGCACTTTTCATAACCAAATTGTTTGTCTTATCCATTCTCATCACCAATAGTGATGAGAATTCATTCATTATTCCCATTGCTTTTTCACCTTCGAGTCAACCAAAGTAAACTTTTAAGAGAACAGTTTTGTCTTGCTGAATCCATTTAAAAATTATACAGACTTTTAAGTCTCAGAAAGGATAAAGTCCAAATTTCATAGTCTTATAAATTCTTTATCAACAAAATCTTGAAATTCAAACTGAAATGTGTTTTGCAATCTAATGTCAAATGCTTTGAACACCTAAATCAACATACTTATTAATTTTATTTTGAAGATATTTTCTCTTTGTCAATTGCTGAAAACTTCCAATCAAGTATGTTGAGGATACATAGCTCCTGTCAATTCTATTTAAGTAACACCCTCTATATTTATCAATATACAGCAGAACAAAATGGCCCTACTTGCTAAGTATATACCCAACCATTTATTTTATTAATTTCTGAGGAAGGGTATGGAAAACAAGGTAACATGACTTTTATTGAAAAATTAATAAAATTTGAATCACATTTTCTAATAGAGTATAAAATGCTTTAATATGGATTTTCAACATATCTCAAATATTTTACAGGCTTTTTACATATAAATACCATATCTACATGTTATTCACTCCATTATATGGCTGTATAATAACTGCTGTTGTAAAGATTATTAACAGTTTTTGCTAATTTGCTGGTTCTTTACTATTTGTTCTCTGAGCTGTTCCAACACTAATCTGTTTGTGCTTCAGGAGACAAACTCCTGCCACTTGTTTGGGTGGGTTCCTAGAGCGGCTGTCTTCTGGCCAGTTGGATTAGTGAGAATTTGGCTGGAAGATAGTGAGAGATGTTATTATTACACCTTTTCTCTGCCTTGAGTGAAACCTGTGCTATCAGCTTCATCTTCTCTGAGGCTCTGACTCTCACTGGAAAGCCACACTGTGGCTCCATCTCTTGTCAAGTGATTTTAGTCTCTGAGCTTTGAATCTTCCTCTTTTGTCCATCCAGCCTAGAGTGGTGAAGGCTCTTTTATTTCATTGACCTAAGAATTCTCCAATTGGCATCTTAGCTCTAACTTCACCCATGTAGCCTATTCTCTATGAAATTTCTCTGATTTGCTTGCTACAGTGGATTAATAATTGATAACACCCTGGTGTGTAAATCTTGAAATTCCCTTGCTGTTATTTTTGTATAAACTCTTAGATATTAATTTCTTCATTAAAGAAATGAATTGGGGCTGGGGTTGTGGCTCAAGCGGTAGCACCCTCGCCTGGCATGTGTGCAGCCAGGGTTGGATCCTCAGTACCACATACAAACAAAGATGTTGTGTCTGCCAAAAAATAAAAAATAAATATTAAAAAAATTCTCTCTCTCTCTCACTCATAAAAAAAAAGAAATGAATGGTTATCACCAAACTATTATCTGAATAATTCATATCATTCCATATTCAATAATAATTTTAAGAGAATGTTTTAAGACTTCCTGTACACTCTCACCAAAATTACCATCAAAAAGTAGTTGATACAAAACATTGTAATGTAATAGCTTAAACATGATATTTCACAATTTTCTTAAATTATATTTGATCATTGTGGATGTTTTAAAACACATGCTATATTATTTATTAGATATCTTAAGATTTTCATAGACCTTTATGTGTTAACCCTAAATTAAAGGTGGAAACATGTACCAAAATCATATCAGGGAATGACTTTTCTCATGTTTGGGGTTAATTGTGTATTCTAAGTCCTTGCAATTGTGTATTCTAAGTCCTTGCAATACTGCTTAGTGGTGGCATTGGGACTGTAAATTTCTCATCACTTCCTCTTTGAAATACAAATGGATGTTCAAAATATTAAAAAAAAAATCATAAGATTCAATGCACTTAATAGAGGAGAGAAAAATTAATAATTTGATACAGTATTGTAGTAGACATATTAAGGGGCATATATTTCTTATTACAGAATTAACACTTGTCTATTTGAAACTCTAGAAAACCCAGCAAAACAAATCAAATTAGCCACATTTCTAAACACAAAAGTTATATTGCTAATAATTTTGTTTTATTAGCTTTATGAGATCGTTTTCATCCAGTATATAGAGAAAGTTGAAAAAAATCACATATTTTAATATGTATGAATCTATTTACATCAAAATATAAATATTACATATGATATTTATGACATATTATCTTTTTATATGCATAATATACTATATATTGACGCTTCTTTGAACAGTAAAATAATCCATTAATTTATATTTGTGTATTCTAAGATTGATCCCTCCCTGAGATTTGAGACCAGAGATCAGGGTTCAATATTACTACTGAACATTATCATGTTGAAATAAATAAGTAAATAAAGGAATTGTCCTTTCCTGCATGGTGTTATCAGCTTCTAATGAGACATTGTAAAGTTTATTTTCCCAACTGTTGCTCAAATAGCACAGAGAAGGCTCTGGGTAACTATGAGGCTTCCCAAGAACTCCTGCCTATCTTTGTACTCAGTAAGAATATTCTTATTGGAGCAGGGCGTGGTAGCCCATACCTGTAATCCCAGGAGTTTGGGAGGCTGAGGCAGGAGGATCCTCATTCAAAGGTAGCCTCAAAATTTTAGCGAGGCCCTAAGCAACTTATGAGACCCTTTTTCTATATAAAATGTTATAAAGGGCTGGAGATATGTCTCAGGGGTTAAGTGCGCCTGGGTTCATCCCTGGTGCAAAAAAAAAAAAAAAAAAAGTATATTACTGCTGCTTCTGAGCAATTGGTCTACTTTCAGTTTGTGAACAAGGAACTCTGACAAGGAAACTGCCCTTACTAAGATGTCTCTGTGAAATCCCAATCAACTTTGTGGGCTTAAACTTCTCATCAGTTAATAAGAATCCTGTAGGGTGTGAATAAAATGTTGGACCGCCTCCCTGATCCTGTTTGATCTCTTCACGTTTGCTCATTTGATCCTCCTTTGGTGTATTGCTGTGTGTCATGTATCTGTATAATGTTGAAAGAGGATGTGTTTTCATTGCTCAATCATATCTGGTAACTGTACAACCAAATTATGTGCAAACTAAGCAGTGGGTCAACAATTTTCATCATAAAGGATGAACACACAGATATGAAATTTCTGGGTTATCTATTTAATTTTAAGATATCTTTTTCCCTGTGTTTTTTTTTTTAACAAGTAACTCAGATATTCATACAATTTCTCTAGTTCTGGAATCCCATCTGTTTTTATTCAGGAAAGGCTTCAAAAGAAAAACCAGAAAATGAAAGTATCATAACAGACAGACACAGAGCTTATTTAAGCTTGAATTGTAATAACAATATTTTTAACTAAATAAAAATGACTGTTGAGATAGATTGCTAAAATATAACAGGAATCAAAATTTTGCATCTGTTGACATATTCTTCCACCTGTGAATTTAAACTGGCTGTGTAACAATTTAATCCTAGGAAATATCCTTGTTCTTTATAAAAGTAAGATTATGCCTTAAGAAAGTGTTGGCCTATATGCGGTTCTCAGAGCTCTTCTACGCAGGGCAAATTGAAAAACAACGATGGTATAAAACAGGAGTGGGCAAACTTTTTTCTGTAATGTGCCAAATAATAAATGTTCTAGGATTTGCTACCCATCTGGTCTTTTTAACAACTGCCCAAATTTGCTATTGTAGTATGAAAACAGATGTAGAGTATAAGTAAACAAATGGTCACAAATGAGCTTACCTGTGTTCTAATAAAGCTTTATTTACAAAGCCAGTGCTGATCCATACTTGGCACTAATTCCATAGTTCTACAGTCTGTGAAATAAAGTAGTAATTTTTATTGAATCTTCTTTTTCATTTATTGGCAGATACCAGAGAATATAAAAACACACGGAATAAAAATAAAATAAAGAAATTATGTATAAGAAATAATTGATGTTAGCAGCTTGATAATTTTGGTTTGTATATTTTTAGGATTTCTATCATACATAAATGTGGTATTACAATAAGTAAATATGCATTGATAAAATGTCATTATGCATATACTCAATATTTTACCTTTTAAAAAAAATTTAACATTATGTTTTGACCCAGGAAAGAGAAAGAATCATATTTATGTTTTGAAAGGACCTGCCCATTGTGGTACCTTTAGGCTCTTTTTCCTCATTTCCTGTCATAAGTTCTTAAATGGCCCTGAATTTCTACTTCATTTTAATAATCATTTTCATTGTTGTCATCATTAATAAAATTGTGTACTAAAAAGTTTATGTTAGTATACATTCCAAAGAATAGTTTGTGAGTATGAATTTTTAATAAGCTAACAGATGAAATATTGGAGAAGAGATATTAGGACCCATCTAAACATAGATAGGAAACAATCTATCTCTATAATTCTAGATTCTCAGAGGTATAGGATGTAAAATTCATATTCTGAGCCATTTTAAATGGAGAAGTGCAGTGTTGTCAAGGACTTAGCAACCAGAAAATTTTAAATACTAGTAAAGTTCCCTTTACCTAGCATTCTTTATAGAAGTTATAAATTTTTTTATATATTAGTTATTAGTTTGAAAGTTTCTATTTCTTATTTAGAAAGGAATGTATGGGATGGAAGGATGGCTTTGCACACCTGCAAACTCAGCCAAATTCCTTATGTTCCAAGGGTCTTAGAGAACTGTTGATCACTGGGTCTTGATTACAGAATAGTCTGAATGTTTACTGTAGCATTGGTTTCCCCTGGAAATAGTCAAGACTTGATAACATTTAATATCCATTTTTTAGTTAAGGTCTGTTCAACAATAAAAAAAAATAAATAAAAAGCAAACACAAAGGTAAGCCTAAATCAGAGGGAAGACTTTACCTACTAAGAATGAGACTGTTCTTGATATTTCTTGGGTACTTTCCTTTAGGAAATACAATTGAATTTCATTGGTTCATCTTTTCATTTCAAACCCTATACCAAGAAACAGTTATGATCCTTACCTGAGCTCCAACTGCCAAGTGAAAGTAAAAACATTCAGGGGGGAAAACAAAAATTTATAATCTACAGATATAGACTGGTTACATTGTGGACTCCTGGGAGGAATATATGGTGAAATGGTGAGAAGGGAAAAGCATGCTGCTGCCACCTAAACTTCTGTGGCCCGGGATTAGCAGCAAAATCTCCTGACATTATTTTTCCACTCCCAGTCAGAATTTTTCTCTAGGTTTAATGCAATCAATCTCACATTGATAAATTAGGCTTAAGGATTTTCTAGGCTGAGTTATAAATATTACAATGGCCTTTCTAAAAGGTGCATTCCAGTACATTACTCTAAATCCTTTCTCAATTTTATTCAGTTCAAAATATTAATTGTTCCTGCTGTGATCCTAGTAAGTTTTGCAAGAGAATGTAGAGATACACATTTAGATCCTCAGAGGACTTTAAAGAATGTGGGGACAAGGCAAATACAACAATTGTCCTAACTAAAGGCCAAATGAGAGCAGTGCCCTAAGAAAGGCAAAGACCTAGCAACTTGGTCTAGAGAAATGCATGAAGAACTCAAATTTGACTAAGCAGGTCAGGAAAGGACTTGACAGTGGAGATAGCCATAGAGAAATACATGATGTTGATCTGGTAAAAGTTGCAATGATGAATATGCTGAGCCAGGGAAGTCTGGGCTCTAAATAGCAGAGGAATCATTTAGTTTGGCTGGAACATAAGAACCATACGTTTATAAAGTATGTAGAAGAATATTGTAGAATAAATATGGGAAAGGAGTCTGATGAAATATTCAAAAACTAAGAGATAATCTGTTCTTCTGATTTTGAACCTGAAAGCAACTTTCATACTAACTTCATTATCACTTTTAACACAGGTCAAAGTTTTCCCTTTGTTTCCAGGTTAAAAAAAAATAGATATAGAAAAGCTAGATCATTGACATAGTGGGAGCTAGCTATGATATAATAAAGCCAAATTCAGGAAGTACTTATATATATAAAATATCATATAAAATATAATAAAGGTGGAAAGTATGCTTAGTGAATATTAACATAACATGATTCCATCTTTCACTTTTAAAAAACGCAAAGCAGCTGGGTGTGGGCTCATTCTTATAATCCCAGCAGATTGGAAGGCTGAGGCAGGAGGATCACAAGTTCAAGGCCAGCCTCAGCAAAAGTGAGATGCTAAGCAACTCAGTGAGACCCTGTCTCTAAATAAAATACAAAATAGGGCTGGAGATGTGGTTCATTGGCTGAGTGCCCCTGAGTTCAATCCCCGATACCAATAAAATAAAATAAAATAAAATAAAATAAAATAAAATGCAAAGTGCTTTCACAGGCATTATCATATGCAGCCAAAAACTGTACTGTAAGTAGCAAAAAGTATGTATTTATTTTATGGATGAGAAAACTGAGCATCAGAATATGTGTGGCTAATGGAGTAAAAACCTTAAGAAGACATTCATATAAAACAGGATGAATAATAATACTAGAAAATTGCTCAGCACTAAGAAATCAGATGTTGCATTGATATTGCTAAAAGAAATTCTACAGAAACCTAGGTGAAGAGGCCAAGACTAAAGGAGGCTATTTGTTAAAAATAAATAGGTCTTGTTTCAATTTTGGGCTAGGAAGGTAGTTCAGTTGAAGGATATCACACAGAGTTAAGCAGTTAGGGTTAACACGAAGTTTATTCTGAATAGAAAGAAAAATATAAACCAGTAAAAATCAAACCAATGCAAGCATTTTTAATGAAGGAAAAGCACACTGGGACCACACTCTTAATTTCCCTGGTGTAGCAAGTAAAAAATGTGTCCTGTAGGGTCATTCAAAGCATGTGACAAGTGTAAAGCAGTTTAACAGACTGACATTGGTGGAAACCAAATAAACATTTAATAATGGAATACAGTCTTACTCCCTGCCACCCAAATGTTCCTTTTTGTTGAAGGATGCTATTATAGTGGATCCTTCTCTAATTCCACATCTGAGATGAGAACTGCATTGTTGGGACCAGAATGTAATGCAGTTGTTTGAAAAACTTCTTGGAGAATAAAATGTACATGGATGAAGTGGTCTGTAGCCCATCCCTACAATGTGTTTCTCAGGAAATTACTGAAGATTGTAGCTTTAGAATCCCTTTGGGAGACACTGTTGGTTGGTCACAACACAATAATTTACAATATCCTGTTTTCCAAAGATTTAGCCTTTTAATTCTTATAAATGAATTACTGACATTTTAAATTTCATTTTCTAAGAGCAATCACTAAACGTAGCTCATGTAATATATTCAATCAGACTTGAATGGTTGTGTCAGTTTTCACACACACACACACACAAAATATACTTTCCCAATGTAGAGTTGTTGAGTGATTATGTCCTTTGGTTCTGTTGCAGCAATTGGTTTGTGCTTCCAGAAGCCTTGCCTTTAATATAGACATTACTCTACATGATTATCAAGTAATTTGCTGTCTTATGTACAAAAAAAATCTAGTTCAAGTTAACTTAAGAAAGGGAGGAAGAAAGTTTAAAAAAGCAATTGAAAATATAATTAGTATCTCAAATAAAATATTAAAATATTTGATATCTGGTAAATGTGGGGATCAAAGGAAGCCAAGTCAAGCCAAGCCAAACTCCCATTACAGTAAGAGTTCATTAGGTTTTGTGTTCTACCTAATCTGCCACAGTCCTTTTATTGCCATGTCACTGAGTCATTCTCTCTTGTGAATTATGCAACATTTGAACTCTAATCACCTTTCTCAGGGTTTTTGAGGTGATGTAAAATAAGGGGATGAAAAGACAAAATTGGCAAATGTCATTTTTTATTTTAAGTTCCTTTTGGAGATATTTAGTAATTAAACTGCACCTTTTGAACAAATATCACCAAAACTTGCTCTTACTGATCCTGTGAAAATTTATGGTAGAATAAGAAAAAAACAATCATGGTATAAACAGTCTGCTTTTCAAGCTTATTAAGAACATTAATTTTTGTTCAAGTGACAATTACTAAACTTTCTGGCTGTGTGATGCTGAAAACTAATTTATTTAATCAGAGTCATAATTTATTATGTGATGTAGTAAAGGTAACATATTTTCCACAGTGCATTTATTTGGAATTATTTCTGGTTGAGTTTATAGAAATTATCTCCTTTGAGGATGCATTTACTCTTTCCATGATTTCTACCAATGAATTAAATGGAGATATGATGATATCCATAACTCCTATACTGTTGGATCTTTAAGAGAGCACTATTCCTGTCATTGCTTTCGTGAACACCATTAATTCTGATTTACTATTTTCTTGGGATGAAAAGGGCATCATCATTTAGCCTTCCTCACCACAGTAGCTCTTTATTGATCAAGCATTCAATTTAGTCATTATGTCAACTACCAACTTCTATTCTAAATATACAATTGTCTATTCCAAATACACAATTCAAAAATGAGGATATGACACATTGTAGGTCCATGGACTCCGTGAGGCTGGTGACTCTAGTATCAATGTCACCTTGTCCATATAACCACTTGTTACCTACCTCATATATTCCAATTCTTTAAAGGAGCTATAATGATCTTTAGGTCCACAAATATCAATGTTGTCATGTATCCTGTATGCAACAGTTCTTAAAATGTCTGAGTATTACCTTTACCTTTGTTTATGCTTACATAAATAGCATTCTTTGATAAAAGACTCAGGGAATAATTACTATGTTCTCATATGATATTGTTGTAGAGAGCTCTGCACCTTTTACTTCTAGGGACATGGTTTCTCATCAAAGGCTTTGAAATTTGAGATTTAGCTAAAGACCAGAATAATAATTTATTTTCATTTGGTGTGGCAGTGGCTGATAACCTTCTATCTCCTGATCATCCATATTTACTTTCTTTTATTGTATAGATTGAGAAAAACTATGGTGGGTTAGCCATCAAGGAAGCAGGATTGGCTAGAGAAAGAAACTGAATAGTGCAACAGACACAATGTAAGCTTCATCTAGTCCCAAGGGGAGACTCAAATAGCATTACTTATTGTCCTCACATGATAAAAGTGTCATGCCTTCCAAACACCACATTGACCAGGTAACAAACAAAATGTGTCTCTGGTTGAAGGTGGCTTTCTTTAACCAACAGCAAATCTCATGCTGCATGTGAGGGACCGAGAGAAACTGAGGGGTTCATCTATGTGTATTGTCACCTGTCAATATTTTCTAGGAGCCAGAGGGAAAATGCTTCAGTCCTCAAAAATAAGAGGGATCTTAATTTTCATCAATAAAACACAGCAATCTCAGAGTATAAAGAAAAAGATTGATAAATTCAACCACATTAAACTCAGATATTAAGGAAAGTAACAAGAAAACCACAAACTGAGATAAATGAACAATGAGTAAACATACACAGAATATGTGTCCAGAATATTTTTAAATGCTTGAAAAGTGGAAAAAATAATTGACTATAGACACTTTAGAGAAAATATATGAAGTGGCAGTAAATGCTTTAAAATGATTTAACTTTCACTAGTATTTAGAGAAATGCAAATAGGTAATAGATAAAAATTCTATTTATACTCACTGACAAATATTAAAATGTCTAACAATGAAAGTCAATAAATGAGGTCTATGCCCATACTTTGGTTGTTAAAAATGTAAATTGCTTCATTACAGTTTGTAAAATAATGTCACAGATTTATAAATGTTACTTTTACTAATATAATTTACTTTTTAGAAATGCTGTATATAAGCTCTAGAAGATGCAAAGTTTTCATGACCACATTTTTTATATGAAAAAAGAAATAGTGAAAAATTATCAGAAAACTCCCAATTGTAGAATTTTCATACACTGCAACACTAAAAATGAAGTAAACATGGTATACAAAAAAAATCATGCAAGAACTTTATGTTAATGTTGAATAAATAACAAGCTGCAGAACATGTTCAACATATACATTTATATAAATTATATAAATCTCAAAAGTTTCAAAATTGAATAATACATACCTGAAAATGTAGTTATATCTTTATTTATCTTTAAAGGAGAAAATGAAGAATATGATAAGGCACTCATTCAGATGAGAGTATTGTTAGTCTGAATATGGAGTGAGACCAGAGATTAAAAAAAAATGTAGACAATATAGAAGAGTTGACATCTAAGATTAAGCCCCAGATTTGTAATTATTGCTATTTATTATGAATCTGATATGTGCTATAAGCATCCAATTATACAGATTCCATTTTGGATAAAACTATTTTAAAATGAATATAAGAGATCTATCACAATGTTAGTTCTACATGATTTTATAGCTAAATTTTGTCAAACTTTCAAGAGATTGATAATTTCTATGATATGTAAATTACTCTCACAGAGAGGAAAATAGTTGTTTAAAATTCTCTTTGCCTTTTTCATAAAAGTTTCCAAATGTGGATTGTGATAGGGAATAGAACACTTTTGATTCACTAAGTTAGCCAAGGACTCAGATATCTATTATTTTTTCCTTACTTCTCCATCTCCTAACTTTCATTGTATATATACTCAATATAGAGTCACCTCTGCAATCTTATCCAAACTCCAAAAGAGGGTAATTTGTAAGAAAGCCATGTAGAGCAAGCACCTTCCTTCAAAGGCTAAGATCTGAAAGTTGTACACACCTCTATTTATCAACCACTGACTAAAACATATTCACATAACCTACATTAGTTACATAGATCTCAGAAATGTAGTCTTCATGTGCCATGTAATCCGCTACAATGATAGTTTGTATTACTCAGGAGATAATGAGGAAATGAATATTAGAGAAAAACATCACTGTCTGTCACCCTATAAATTTAAGATCCAAAACAAACTATTAGAACATTGAGTCCAGGAGAGGGGATAAATATATCATGACCAATTAAGGTTTTCCCCAGAAAATGGAAGAATGATTCAGCATTAGGAAATATATCAATATAATTCTTTAGATTAAGACATTAAATGAGAAAAATTTAAACAATACATGATGTGTCATCTGTAAAGAAAGGGAGGCAGGTCAACACCATGTCCCTGAATGCCCTCCTTCTGTTCCCCAAAACCTAAAAGGTAAGGAAGAGAAGACCTGGACTGTAAAGTCCTGATAAATATCACCTAGAAGGACAAGACTTTCTCTTATGCACACTGGGAACTAAAGCAGGTTGTTAGTATTATTTGTAGAAAGCTACTTTCTTGCTTGTACACCGGGACAATTGCTTCTTGGGATGTTGATTATATAAACAAACGAAGAAAGCTAACTGATGATGATGACTGCTTCTGCAGAGTAGTATATAAAACACCTCTCTGAATAGAAATGGGCATGGAAATGAGAGTGCTGTGGAAAGGGTACCATTCATCTAACCAGCTGCCTCTGGATAAACACTGAGAGGGGCAGAGGTGCTGCTTGGCAAAGCACACAGAAGTATGGGGTTGCTCTCTTCCAGCCTGGCCTCATAGAACTTTCCTTGGAGCAGTCACGAATCCCTATGAGCTTTCCCCAACACATCTATCTCCCATGCTATCTCTATGCACTTGATTTATCCTCTCCAAAACCTTACCCTATGGGCCTGGCACAACTGGGCCAAAGATGAGATTGATGGTTAGGTCCAGAATAAAATTTGGTAACAGTTGACACATATTCATGATAGACACATATTCATGATAAAAACCTACCTAGAATCAATAATAGAAAGAAACATACTTGGGCTGGGGTTGTGGCTCAGTGGAAGAGGGCTTGCCTAGCATGTGTGTGGCACTGGATTCAATTCTCAGCACCACATATAAATAAATAAAATAAAGGTCCATCAACAATTAATAAAAAGATTTTTTTTTTAAAAAAAGAAAGAAACATCCTTAAAGTAAAACAATAAATTAGCTTATACATAGGAGCGTGTAGTTACGGATGAGCATTTGTGCTTGAAGCACAAAAAAAGGTCTCAGATTTTGGATCCCCCACACACCACCTTTTTTCCCCCCTGAAACTTGAAAGCACAATTTTCCTCTCAGTTTTAAGGCCTTTAAAAATGATCTTCAGAACTTTTCATAATCAGCTTCCACAAAGCACTCACAGTTATAATCAATGTCCAGCCACACTAATTCAATATTCATCCCTCAACTCACCAAACAACTTCATAAACTGTGTCTTTGCTAATGTTGTTCACTTTTCTTGAATTAAATCAACCCTTCATGAGAGTAGTCAAATTATCTTCCCTGATCGAAACTAAATTTATCTGAATTCCTTCAGCTCAAGATAAAAATTTGCTTTTAAGAACCCAATCACATTTTGTACCTTGTCTGTCATTCTTTCCTTATGGTTCAGTTTCTCTGACAGAATATGCTATTTTGTTTCATTTACCTCAAATCCACAAGGCCTGCCATAAAATTGACAGTAAGTACCCTTTCTGTTTTATAGACCATACCTATTTTTTAAAGTACCTAAATTTTCCGGAGTAGTTTGCTACAGGGCAGGAAATCAACTTATAAATCTCATAACAATTTAATAATTAATTACTGAAAAATTCATTATCATATTTAGAAAGGCAAGACTTGAGATACTCCTAAGTCAATAAATGGATGTCCATAAGTTGAATATTGTGCCTCAGATATGGTTTTACACATTTTTGTTTAGTCCTTTAACCCCCACATCCTCTTACTTTGTTCTTATTACACCTCTTATTACTTCCTTTATACTTCTACCTTGTTTTTATACATTTTGGACGAGGGCCTGTGGGTGGCTTCGCACCCAACAACAACCTACAGAGCATGTTATATTAAAACTAATGTCTCTTTTACATGCTTTGTGATTCATATTCTAATCACATTGTTGACATTTTTGGAAGTTGATCCACCATGAAAAGTGTGTGTTCATGCATGTGGGAGTATATATTTGTGAATTATGTTCTTCAGAGATGAATCATAGGCATGAGAGTGTAATCTGTGATTATCATCTAAATTATAAATGTTGAGAACTGAAAATAAAAGAGTAGTGATTTAAAAGTTAGTTAGGGTGGAGGAACAATACAAAGCAAGGTGCGGTGAAGGAAGGGCTTTTCCTCTTACATTTATAATTCCTCTATTATAGATGTTTTTTGGTGGGATATTGGAGACTGAACTCAGGGGCACTCAACCACTGAGCCACATCCCTAGCCCTATTTTGTATTTTATAGAGAGACAGGGTCTCACTGAGTTACTTAATGCCTCACAGTTGCTGAGGCTGGCTTTGAACTTGAGGTCCTCCTGCCTCAGCCTCCAGAGTTGCTGAAATTAAAGCATGCACCACACTGCACCTGGCTCTAACTCTTCTATTATAAAGCCTCCAATTACACAAAATAATTGACTTGACATTACAAAAGGAAGAAGGCTAATAACCTCCAAGGGGGTGTGTGTAGATAGATAGATAGATAGACAGATAGATAGATAGATTTATATAGATAGAAAAGAATCCATTTGCATAGATATAGATAGATACAAGATGCACACACATATGTATAGAAATTCATATGTAGAAAGAGACACAAAAATTGTGTATATATGTGTCATATGCATACACACAAATTTTGTCTTTCCACCCCAAAAAAGGGAAGAAAGAAGAAAGAAAAGAGAAAACAATTTTGAGACAATACTGAATGTCTTCTTTGCACTCTGAAGTGATACAGGACCAATTTGTACATCTGGCTTAATAATAGTAACTGAACTAATTATGTGTTTTACACAATACAAAACGTAGAATGGATTTACTTTTCATTTGACTTATAAGATGTTTGCAGGATTCAAGTCTGCATCCAAA
Source organism: Urocitellus parryii (assembly GCF_045843805.1). Lineage (NCBI taxonomy): Eukaryota > Metazoa > Chordata > Mammalia > Rodentia > Sciuridae > Urocitellus > Urocitellus parryii. The sequence goes on from NC_135542.1 coordinate 96,464,375, forward strand.
CTCAGTATTGACTTGAGGATCTTTTCATGTGTTACCAAAGACCTAAAGGTAGTTAATGATAAATTCTCTGTATGTAACATTCATAAAAGTATATGCAAATTGTGATAATTTATCATCACGGTTGTTAGATTGGGATTTTAAGTAGATACAAAGTTAGAAATAAATATGATGAATTTCAACATGGAGTCACCCATTGGCAATCGAGTATATAATGTGATGATCACTGTGCATTATTCTATGAATAAGCTGCAAATTTTACTACTCCCTTGTCAAAGCATTTCAATGCACAATTTATTAAAATGTTGCATAATTTCATAGGTGTCTGATTTACTCATAATTTTAGATTGCTCTACAACTCAAGGAACAAACTTTACTGATGCAATTTAATTGTATGTTTTTCCTCATTCACTATACTTGACTGAGATGCATGCTCCACTGATTGAACTAAATGATTCATAGACTACGGTATTATAGTTTTTATCAATGGAGCAATGTATTTCCATGTCTTGATTTTTCTAGTACAGAAGTCAAAGTGTGCACAATGCCTCTTGAGAATGCAACTTCTCTTGTTAAAATGATTATCATTTTTATTGTTATTATTTTTGTTATTTTATTTAAAGAGTCTCTCTGGTTTTTAAACATTCTAAACATTGTAGTTCTTTTTTATTGTTGCTTTTGATCATTGTGGATATTTATGAGTTATAATATTAGGTTCTGATACACATGTACTTTGTGCAATGATCAAATCAGAGGTATTAGCGTATTCTTTCCCTTAAACATTTATAAATATTTTTGTAAGAACAGTCTTATAAAATTCTTTCCTCTATTTTAAGATGTTCATTACATAATTGCTAAAAATAATCATCCCACTGTCCAACAGAGCATCAAAATTTATTCTTCCTAACTGTAGCATTCTGCCCATTGACTGGTGTCCATCTACCTATACCTCCCTCCATCCTCTCCAGCCTGCAGTAGTTTTTCTTTTACTTTTACTTCTATAGATCAATTTATTTAGATTCCATATATATGAATGAGATTATGCAGTTCTTTTATTTCTGTATCTGGCTTATTTAACATAATGTTTTCCTTAATTATTCACACTGCCACAAATGACAGAATTTCATCTTTTTATGACTGAATAATATTTCACTGTATATACATAGCACATTTTTTGTAACCATTCACCTATTGATGGGCATTTAAGTTGATTCTATAACTTGGTTATTGATACAATAGACATTGAAGTGCAGATGTCTCATTGACATAGTGATTTAATTTCCAATGGATATGTTCCCAGTAGTGTAATTGATGGATCATATGGTATTTCTATATTTAAGGGATCTCCATATTGTTTTCCATAATGGAGGATGTACAAATATACATCCCCACCAATGTTGTGTGAAAGTTCTCCTTTCTCCACAGCCTTGCCAGTCAACATTTGCTATCTTTTGTCTTTTGGGCAATAGTCATTCTAACTAAAGTGAGAGGATTTGTGAGTGAGATGGTTGAGGATTTGGTTTGCATATATGCCAGATGGATAGTGATGCTGAGCATCTTTCATAGACCTATTGCCCATTTGTATGTATTCTTGGAAAATATCTATTCAAATCTTTTGTGCATTTTTAATTGTAGTATTTGTTTTTATCTTTTTCTTCTTCTTCAACAGAAACAGTATTCATAATAACAATCTGCCCATGTTAGGCCTCTCATTTTAGCTGCAGGTAGGAGTGAATACATGGGTGTTAGAAATATAAAGTACTTGCCTTTTTTGACAATGTTGCTTCTCTTCAGTATACATGGGACAGGTTGTTTGGCATACATATTCTTAATTAGAATAATGCTTTAAAAAGTATTTTAAGTAATAAAAAAGCAAATGGTAATCATTTCTTTAAATAAACCCCAACATTCTTATGTTATATTTTTGTTTCCTTATCTTATAATTTTTGGAACATAACAACATAGTTTCAGATTGGTAGAAAAAGGCCAGAGATATACTTGGCAAGTCTAAGTTAAGTTCCTAATTTATATATCAAAATATGTAGAAACTTAGCTGAAGATCTTTGGCAAGATGGAAAAAGAAAAAATACAATTTGTCTCATCACAGGCTTCTTAGGAACTTAAAAGCATCTAACTGGTGAGTAGTTACTATCTAGTGATGCTATCTGAACTATGTAACCTTCTATCCAATTCAAAGAGCATGATTTCATGCTGTGCAATGGATCTTTCATCAGTTAGGCTAACATCATGCTCAGGAAAAGCTTTTAAAAATCCATTAATTTTTTCCTTTCTTTTAAAGGAATGTGGAGTGACAGCAGAATGGACCTGATTCTCAATTCAAACTCAATATCACCTGAAAGCCTTTTGTCCCTGGTGATACAATGACAATTGTGAGTCCCTAATTATTTTATGCAATCTAGTACAACCAACAATCCATAATTTTCTTAGTTGTTATTTTAAAAAAATATAGGTCATCATTTTTCCTCATTCTGATATTAATCCACCTCTAACAGGTTAGTTGGTATGTATCCTTTTATTTCCATGTATTATAAAAAAAGAAAGAAAGAAAATGAGCAGTCTTCTTCTTCTTCCTCGCCCCCCCCGCAGGGATTGAACTCAGGGGCACTTGACCAGTGAGCCACATCCCTAGCCCTATTTTTTATTTTATTTAGAGACAGGGTCTGAGGGATTTGCTTAGCACTTTACTTTTACAGAGGCTGGCTTTGAACTTGCAATCCTCCTGCTTCAGCCTCCCAAGCCTCTGGGATTATAGGGGGTCACCAATGTTCCTAGCTAGCAAAGTCTTAATCAAGGAGACTAGCACCAATTCTGGGCAAGTCTTCTCAAATTCAGGATGTATCACGATTATCTGGATAATCATAGGTCACATTCAAGTTTAAAGTGGCTTTCTCTATTCATCTATAAAACATCACTAATGATTATATAACCTCTTAAGCAATAATATTGTGAATAAATGTGATAACATATTCAAAGCCCTTAGGTCAGTGTTTGTGGGTACATGGTAAGCACTATGTGGGTCAGGTTTTTGATTATGGTGATGACTTAACTTCATTATTATTTAAAACCTAATTAAAATTTAATCTGAGGAAAATATTTATGTATATTTACAAATACATGACATGTAAAATATACATATTTTTCCACTTCTTTGTTATTGTTATCATCATCTTTATCATCACTGTTATTTTAACATTTAACAAACTTGGCTTTTGAATAGTTTTAGATTTACAGGAGAATTTCAAGATGATGACTCTTGCACCCAGGATCCCCTAAAATTCACATCTCAGATCACCTATTACTGGAAAAGTAAGTTACTTCCTCTATAGGTTTTAAAGACTCATGGAGAACAATCAAATAAATGTGTGCTTAACTTTACCAATAATCATGGAGATAGTTACAATTGTAAATTATGATTTATTGATGAACAATTGACCAGGAAATCAATGGCTAATAACAGTAAGTTTTCACAGGTATTTAGGGAGATAATAATGCACATATTTTAGAAAGAGTAAAATTGGTAATCAGGTGCGAACAGTAATTTTAAACTACCAAGCAAAAAAAGTAAAAGCATGTAAATTACAATTCTAAATTTCAACCTCTACCCTAGAGAATATCTTACATTTCAAAGGAAAATGTAAGACAGTTCACTCTATCTTTTTGTAAATATTTTTTTTGAAAAAGGAAAACCTTAAATGTTACTCAACAATTAACAAATTAGTTACATTTTAGTTTACTATAACAATGCAGTAGTAAAGAATAGTAATGTAAATGAGTTCAATCTATATAGTAAATTAATCAAGGTCAAAGACATAACTTCAGGTTTGAAAAGCTTGTTGTCAAAGTGAGAAACACTGTAAAGATAAGACAGTTTTTGTAAGTTTCAAGGAATGTAACAAAATTCTATATTTATTTAGAAATTTATATAAAGTAAAGGTATAAAAGTTGCTTAGGAATGACTTACACATATTTTCTGGTAGTCCTTGTCTTTTTGGAGATAAGGCAGAGAAAATGAGAGGTAGAATGTAGATTTAGCAGTATTTTTTAATAGAAAAAATGATCTGAAGCAAATTTGGCATTTATTTTATTCCACTATTAGGTATTAAGATACAGATTACATGGTATGTTTCCTCCTGTATATCCAAAGCAATCTATCCAAATTTAACAAAACCTCAAACAAACAATAGTTTCTCTTGACTGCAAGCCACTATATAGTTTCTTATCTCTTACCATCTCTGAATAGACAAGTTTCCCAGTAAAAGCTGCAAGAGATCTTATTTCTGTCTTTCAGGTTTTCTGAGCCAATCAATGTACCCTGCAAATCCCTGTGTTAGAAGCTCACAGGAAATCACTAGTGAGCTTCTCACTGTTGCATTCATTACAAGTTAACACAACCTGACTTTTCTTCTACATTTTTGTCTACTGTATAAATTTATAATTGAAACTGAGATAATATTCTACAGAAACTTTCCTGAGCTCTGTTGCTTTGAAGAAAATCTCATTAGACACAATATCATTCATTCCCTAATCTCTACAAAAATAACCAATTACATTGAGATTTCACCTCACTCCAGTAAGAATGACAATAATCAAGAATACAAATAATAATACATGTTGGCAAGTATGTAAGGAAAGGCAAACTCTTACCTTGTTGATAGGACTGCAATTTAGTGTAACCACTCTGGAAAGCCAAATGGGAATTTTCAAAATACTCCGAAGGTGACCTTCAGCAGATGAATGGATAACAAAATTGTGATGTGTATACATAATGAAGTATTACACAGCCATAAAGAAAATTGACTTTATAGCATTCACCAATAAAGGAATGGAACTAGAGACTATCATGCTAAGTGAAGTAAGCCAGTCCCAAACAGTCAAAGATAAAATGATTTCTTGGATATTCAGAAGCTAATCCAAAATAAGGGGGTGAGGTTAACAAAAAAGAATAGAAGAAAGTTCAGTGAAATAGACAAACGAGAATGAAGGAAAAGAAGGAGGAATGGAATAGGGTAGGATAGTGGAATGAATATGACCTAAATTTCCTATGTGGTATATATATACATACCACAGTGAATCTCACCATCAGGTATATCCACAGACACTAATTTTAAAGAACTATAAAAGACAATAAAAAATAACCAACTACAGACATCTTGCAAATTTCACATCAGTGTCAGACTTCTCCCCTGACCTATAGGCATTCAAATACTGTATTAATTTCTTCTTTATATATGTTGCAAATTCTTCTCAAACTTTGAAAGTCCAAATTTCATTTTTATTTTTATCACAAAAATATTGAACCTCCTCAGTGTTAACTCATGCATTCATGTTATTCCTCTTTTTTAAAATTATTTTTTTAGTTGTAGATGGACACAATACCTTTATTTTACTTATTTATTTTTAATGTGTTGCTGAGGATCAAACCCAGTGCCTCACATGTACTAGGTGAGTGCTCTACCACTGAGCCACAAAAACAGCTGCTTGTGTTATTCCTTATACCTAATAACAATGCTTGATATCTTGACTCATCATTTTTGTATCCTCCTATATCAGAATCTACATCTAAGATTCATGATATATTCTGCATTGAGTCATTCTCTCTTCATCTAGTAATATACCTAATGCAGGTTTCAGTGATCTTGCCTTAACATTCCATGGTAGCCCAGCCCTGCTGTTGGCCCTTCTGAATATAGCAGCCAGTAGCATCTTTTATGAAATGTACCTGATCATGTCACACAGCTTCAAACTGTGCAATTACATCTCATTGTATCATAATTAAATGCTTGGCCACTGGCCTTGCCTGCAGGAGATCCCTTCTTATTCTCAATATTTGTTGCAAACTCATTTTCCCTTTCTTCATTATGGTCTAGTCCCCCCCATCCTCATTTAGTTTCTTGAGCAAACCATGTTCCATCATGTTGTATATGTTTGCTCATGCAATTCTTCCCACTGGTATGCTTGTCCCCAACCCTGGCCCTAGTTAAATATTACTCATCAATCAGATTGTAGCTCTAGAGACATAGTCCATGAAAGGATTAGCTGAACCCCTTAGTGGACCACCATATTTCTCTGTTCTTTCCTTAGAACACAACTATTTATAAATAGTTTTTATTTATTCTTTTAGTATCACAGGATGGTATGAGTGTCATTAATGTTACAAAAAGAAACTACAGTTCTTTGTCAATGAGTTCAAAATATATGAAACTCTTTTTAACTCTGCAGGAACTTTCTAGCTATGTTAGAGGTTAAAGTTTTCAAATACAAACCATTTGTATTTTACTTATAGATTCAATTCCAAATATTTTCAAATTTTGTTAATTTATTTATCTGTAGAGCTTCTGTTATTATTCATAAAGATATTCTGACTTCAAATATTGGTTTGGGCCATTACCTTTATGTACTCTTATAGATAAATTTAACCTTTGAGGTCTTTAAAACAGAACATACACAATTAGGTTGAATGATTAAATAAGGTCATACATATATGCATACTTTATAAAATTGCCAATAGTTTTAGTAAACATTTTATAACTATGAGCAATCCATAGTTATTTCTTGAATAGATTTTCAGCATTATAGAATAGCACTTATGTGTTCCCTTCCTGATGCCTACGAGGGGACCTACCATATGTTTAAAAAAAAAAGAATCAACATAGTTAAATGTGGATATTTATTAATTTACTTTGCATTAGTGGTTCTCAACCCTGTGGGTAAATTTAGAGTAAAATTCTACATAAAATTTCTCATGTATGTACTTTCTGAAGTATGTAGTTATGAGAATAATTGTATATACTATGTTAGTACATATCTGACTTTCCCCCACCCTGATGTTCAGAAATAGTCCACAATACATTAAGGGTAGTTTTTGAAAAGTGAAAAGGATTTAGAATTCTGAAAGTTTTTGATTTAACATCCTTATTCTTAGAATACAAGTAGGTGTTCTGAAATAAAAAAAAAAAAACTTCTTTAATGCAATCATAGATTTAAACAAAATTAATACGTTTTAAAAAATTCAATGTTAAATTTTTAATACCTTAACATTTTGATATATTAAAGTGTAGGTATAGAAGGAAGATTTTTACCTAGCTAACACTGAACACTCAAAATCAGAAATAGAACTATATTTTTGTATTCCGGCTTGGAACTATGTTTTTTTTCTCATGGAACACATGATTTCTTTCTAATTAGTCAACACAAATAGAATGTTTTTTTTCTACTCTTACTGTTGTTTCTTATTTATGCCTTTCCAAAGACCTTTCAAATACTTTCAGTTTTGCATTTGACCTAACACAACACACATTTTTTTGTTGTTGTTATTTTCTTCTGATCAAGTTTAATAGATATCTCTATTTCATGAATCTATTATTAAGTTTATTGATTCCACTGTTGTTTCCTTCAAATGTTCCTTTATTAATTTCTCATTCTTTTTCTCTTTTTTCCAAAAAAAACATATTCTGTAATATTTTATATGTGTTATGGATGACATGTTCTTTGAATACTTGCAAACCCCCAAATATCTCTATTTCTCCTTCAGTTTGGTTCTGTGGTCATTTGATATCTTTCCCCTTCAGGTGTCTATAGTTTCTATTCCAAAATGTTCACCATATCATTCTGTAGATGAGAAATTCAAAGAATCCCAATGCGATTCTTTAACTATGAAGACTTTTTTTCATAAAGCATGTATAATTTTCAATTTTCACTAGACTTATTGGATTTTACAGACTATATTGAGATACATATCCTTTGTTTTCTCACATTTTAAATTTTTTGGTCTATACTTTAAGCTATTTTTTGAACTGAAGCTTCTAGTAACTAAATTTAGTCTCAGCAGTCATCTGCGCTTTTGCAGCTTTATAGCTTATAAATCCCATTGTTAATTATGATAAAACATTGCTTGTATGATTATGAATGTCCTTTAGTATGAATTATAAAATTCAAGCTTTTTAAATATTTGGTGTATGTGCTTTGCCAATTCTGGATAGTATTGCTATTTCTAGATGAAGGGTTAATTCTTATTTTTTTTTAATTTTCTCAGAGAAATTCAGAGATATGCTACACAAATAAATTTATTAGTTGTTTAAAGAGAATTTCACAAGAAGGAAGCTAAAATAAATAGGCAAAAGGCAGTATTAAACAGGATAATGCAGGTAAATTCTTAGTGATAATTCAAAAGAGGTTTTGAATAATGTTATATCTACTTTTAACAGAATACATACATGAAGTACATACATATCCATGCGCACAGTTAATGAAATATTAAAATTATTATTGTTATTGTTATTATTATTATTATCATCTTATTTATTTATTCATTCATTCATTTATTTTTGGTGCTGGTGATTGAACATAGGGCCTTTTGCATGTGAAGCAAGCACTCTACCAATTGAGCTATATCCCCAGCTCTGAAATATTAAAATTATATAGGGAGATACACATGATATTACCAAGATAGAAAATTTACATATAAAAGGGAAATTTTATGTTGATACATAGAAAACAAAAGCATCAGAACAGTATGTTAAAATTCAAGAAGTAAATAACATTCAATTTTAGAACCTATTTCTTGAAAAAAAAATCAGTTGATGAAAGACAATTGACACAAATTAAAAACTAAGAATATGCCAGCAAAGTGTCCCCAGTAAAACAATTTTTAAAGGACAGAATCTGGGCAAAAATATTTCTCATAATCAAAGCTCAAGATGCACAGAAGAATACTGAATAAAGAAGTTGAGATACATGAATAAATTAAAATTTACTTTATTGAACAATAACAATGGTATCTAGCTTAACTGAGAAAATTAGAAGTAAAATATTCTGATTGTTTATATAACAGGAAAATGAGATTACTTTATAGTGATCTTCTCTAATGTTGGGGTAATATTCTTCTCCTTGTTAGAGTAACAATAAAGTTATTGAATTAATAACTGCATGAAATGATATAAAATTGTTCCTCAAGTGTTTAGTGTTGAGTGTTTCAAAAGAAAATTGAATATAGAACAAGACCAAATGTAAATTAGAAATGTTTGGGTAATTAAGATACTAAAAAAAAATGAGTTGACAATAGGGAATAGAAGTGAATTATTTAAAAATTTATTTCTATGAACAAATTTTATCTTTTGAAAACAGCTCCTTAGTAAACCCTCCAAAGTCATTTAAGTATACTTAAATAAATTAGAAGTCAGAAAACATGTTATTAATAAAATATAAATTTGATAAATAGTTTTCTAACATTGCTTAATTTAGTTTCGTTTGATTTGGTTTTACATTGCTAAGACATCTCTTTTCAGCTAACAGTGATATGTCATATGTATAACATAAAAGTACTTACACATAGAATATATAATTGGAAATGAAGATGTTTTCTTCCTTATCTGTTTAACTTTTAAATTTTCACTAGATAGCACTGTCGATGTCAGTGGAGGATCAATTTTCCCATATTATTTCAATATGGCAATATATTTTACCATATTCTTTAAATTTTAACTTACACAAACACTTGGAAAATATTCATATTCCCATAATGTGAAGAGAACTAAATCTATATTTTCAAAAATCCCACATAGAAAATATCAGCCTATCATTCAAATGCCAGTTCATTCAAATAAGTCTTACTGTACATCCAAGGAAATTATCACTCTCACCTTGCATAAGTTATACCAACTACTAGAGGAAAATCTATAACAGTTCATATATCTAATATAGCTCAGTTATAACAACTGAGCAAGGAGAATTTATTTAAAAAGTTGAAACTTTCTTTCTGCTTAGCACAAATTACAAACCATAAAGCACCATATAATATTAGGAATTTATATACAATGTTAATGAAAATAATAAATATTTTGTATATACAATTATATTTTGTATATGTATCTTTATATACACATTGTGTATAAAATAAATCATATAACAAAATAGAACTATTAAGGAATAGTACATATATATATATATATATATATATATATATATATATATAAAGACAAAAATAACTGCATGCTTTTATATACACATAAACACACACACACATGATAAACAACACTGAAAACATTCTCAGAATACAAGGATGCTTTATAGTTAGAACACTGCTGAGTACAATACACAGATTAAAAATTTTTAAGAGAAAAAAATGTGTGATCCACCTCAGAGCAGGAAAAAAGCATTTGATAAAATTTAAAAGTTTATTCATGCTAATATTATTGTCAACATAGACATAGAAATGGCTTGTTTTTTTTCTTAAAAATATGTGTCAGTCAAAAATCCAAAGGGAGACATCATACCTTTGTTAGAAAATGCATTCTTTGTAAGGATGCATTATTAAGTTATATGTTCAATATTGCCCTGATAAGCCATACAGATTTAGAAAAATAATAAAACATTATAAAACTAAATAAGATAATTGTAGTTTTGTGGGTAGGTCTTTATGGCCTTATAAATAATTATTGTTTGCATATTATTTTAGTGTACCTAATATTTTAAAATTTTTATATAAATTTTGTTTTACACAATTTTTAAATACATAAATATATTTGAAATTAAGAGTCAATCTCACAGTAATTCTGGGTAAATAAATTTAGTCAATAAATTACTTAGTATTTCTGGAATAGAGGCTTGTTGCTTATCTTCTAACATATATTAAAAGTTTATATAATCATTTACTATATAGGATCATCCTTTCAATCTTTGGTTTTTCTTTTCTTTGTAGTTTAAGTATATTGAAAAAGTTTACTTTTTGCTAGAAAAGATCAACGGACTTTATTTTTCCAAGTCATTGTTAATTAATTTTACTTAATCTCTCTTGAAAATAAGTGTAAAAACACACCTTATTCATTTTTCATAAATTTTACCACACACTAGAGGAAATAAGCTTACTTATTCATTAAATAGTAGTCTGCTACTATATATTAATTAATACATCAGATATTATGGTAGAAATATGAAGAAAAAAGTGAGTCTCTATCCTAAGGCTTAACAAGAATCATAGTAAAAATCAGTTAAAGGATTTTTTCTGGATGTTAGAAAAGCAATAATCAGAACCTTCATGGAATATATGTAAAATGAGACCTCAATTTGTTAGGAGGTATAAGAAATATTCTCCCAATCATATACTCTTCAATCTGAGATTTGGTTTTAATCATCCTGCAAATGAGTAGAGGAGATTGAGGAGAGAGGTTCTGGACAAGCAAAAGCATGTGTGACTCTGTATAATGGATCCAACATGTTGAATTAATAGAAACAAGCAAATGTCATGTTTGAATGAGCACGTGTCACATTATGAGGAAATACAGTTAGAAAAGTTTAAAAACCCACAGGAGTTATATGCCATGGCTATTATGCAAACTTCTCTAAAGAGCACTGTGAAATTATTGAGAAATTTTGAGAAGATAATGTGTGGGATCAGATTTGTTTTTTACATGTCACTGGAGTACAATGTAGTGAATGGAAAATGTTAAGAAATGGAAAAGATTGAGCTATGAAGTCAAGGCTTCAGTTACTGACATGTCAAATTTGAGGTCTCTTTAAGAAAACCTGAGAAGATAGTCAGATCTATACAGGCAATGTGTGACCTAAAAATATAATTCTAAACACATCAGTGTATAAATGATAATTGAATTGATAGGATGAGTACTGAGAAAATGTACACTTGTAAGAAAGAAGAACGTCCAAGAGGGAGGTTAATGAACATGATTGTTAAAATATAGACAAAGGAATAAGCACTCTAAAGTGAAGCTGAGAAGAAACTAGGAACACAAGAACAAAAATGACATAATGTTAAAGAAAAACAGTTAATCAAAAAGAAGAAAATCGTTGACAGCCTTAAGTGCCTTATCAAATAAGACAACAACTACAGTATGTTAGATTTCAATGAATGATCAAATATATGGACAGACACTGTCATTCATGAATCAAACTCCTAATTGTATCAAATGTTATTTGTGCAACTGAAAGTTGAAGCAGTAGTTTTCCAATTTATTTTTACTGGATCAGTGCTGCCACATACAGCAGCACCAGGAAGCACCATTCCATATAGATTTAAAGGTTGGCCACTCATAAATTGCATTCTCACTCAGAGGCTCAGCCCTGTGCCTGGATGACTAAAACAAAGGTAAGAAGGAGAACCCATGGCACAAGGTTTATAGAAAAAGCAACTGAGTTATTTACAAAAGTCTTAAATCTTCACTGACAAATGGAGTGAAAGTGAGTTGGAAGCTATAGACAGTACAGACAATATTTTTCATATTTTCAAAGTTGTTAGTGTTTTCCCCAATAACAAGTGAGTAATGTTGTAATGAGACCTTCCCCAACTTGTAGAACTTCGTAAATGATCTCCCAAGATTGGGGAGTAGAATGGACTCTATGTTTAACTTAAGTCAATAGAGCAGAAAGTGTGAGAGTTGATCAGTATGGATTCTTTACTCGAGGGCCAAGGAGATGTGAATGTGTTGGATTGGGCCAGATTTTCCAAAATATTTAAGGAAAAAAATATGATTGATTCCCCTGTATGAGATGTGGGCTACAGTGGTGAGAGGTCCAGCATGTGGTTTTCACCTCTAATGCAGGTTCTATCTTAGATGAATGAAAGTGGAACTCTGTTGTCAAGAAACTTGGGAACTAAAGGTCATCAACGATTGTTGAAATAGCACTTATTCCCTAAAGTTTGAGAATCATAGCTAAGTGGTCAGATTTACATTATGTTACAACAACAGGTCCCAAGGAATATAGAAGTCAAACTAAATACCTCATATTACTAAGAAACTTAATGTTATCTCACAAGAATCAAAACAACTAAAGAAGGAACTTTTCTATTCTGGTCTTCTACCTCGCTCTCCATTGAGCATACCTGAATGGATTAGACATCTAGACACAATAGGTGGGAAATGGATGTGGTAATCACACTTTCCTCTATCACTGTAGGGACACACCTGCTTCCAATAGAAGCTAAAAAAGAGTGGCAGCCACAAATTTGAGGGAAATCAAAAGGTTTTATGATAAAGTATTAAAAAGACCTTTTGTTAATTGAGATATTTAATTTATCAGTATCAGAAAAATTATGGAACTTACTCTAATTTTATCCACTGGAAGCAAAGCATCGCATACACAGAGCAATTATAAATGGATGGTAATAATAAAACATGAAACCATTGATTATAACCCTTGAGTCTAGATTCACTAACATAACTGGTACACATATATCTATTATAAAATAACTAATTATCTCTAATTGTGCATATCCTTGGTATATATTATCAATTACATCAATATCTTAATCATTAACACTCCCAGTCAATGAATATTGGTATAATTTAAAACTCTACTTTCTTTGTTTTGCCCATTTTTTAAAAAAGCAGAAATCAGTAACCTATAGCTGATAAACAAAATCTAACTATCTACTTATTTTTGTAAATGAAGATTTATTGTAAAATAGCTAAATCCATTTGTTTATTTATCATTTATATCTATACACAATGGACAGGGCCTAGTTAATACCATTTTCAAAATTATCAATGATCCTTTTATAACTAATTAAAATGAATTCCAAACTTAAGATTTAAATGAAAATATCAATATAAATATCATTTATGAAAAAAATGCCATAGGACTAAGACAAATCTATTAACTGGTACTAATATCTGATATAATAAAAATATTTGCCATTTAAAAGAAGAAACCACCAACATTAAAGTTGGAACCATCCATGGACACACCTACAAATATCTAAGAGAAATGGAAAGTTTAGATTAAAATCCCTATATCATATAACGAATAATTCTAGAAAAAGCAGATAAAAATGAAGATATCAAGCATTTCAAGTATGAAATCAAAATCAAGCCTAGAACAATTATTATTATTTTTTAATTCCTGGAAAGTATTCACACACAGTTAACATTAGAATACAATATCATTAATGCTAAAATCATCACAATTAAAAGTCATAGATAGTCTTGAAGTAAAAAGAAATGAGAAGGAGGTAGAGCAACATGATAAAGGAAACCATTACAAAATAATCCGTGTCATGAAGTTATCTCTTTATAAAACCCAAATTAAGGACTGATCAGAAGGTCAGTTACCCATGCCATTTAAATGTGAAAGGTGTGAGTAGGCCTGGTTCACCCCTCCTCTGGCAGGGCAGACACTGCCACAGCCTAGCCTTTGTCCCAGGAATACACCTTCCTACCAGCAGACTACAGCAAGAGGTCAAGCCCAGCAGCCCAGATCCACCCACATCAGCCTCTGTGGAGCCCAGCGGCACAGCAGGCTGGGCCCACCTCTTTTTCGGCTGGGCAGACACTGCCAGAGCCTCTGGTGTAGGACCTCCGCTTCTGACCAGTGAACTAACATGGGAGCTGAGATCCAGCCCAGACCACCTACCCCAGCCCATACAGGTTCCAGGCTCTCAATAGGACTGGTTCATCCTTCCCCTCTGTTGGACCAGACACTTCCAGAGCCTAACCTTTGGCACAGAACTGCCCTTCTGACCAGCAGACTACCAACGGGAGGTCAAGTCCAGTGGCCCAGATCCTCCGACTCCAATTTATTTCAGGTCCCAGATCCAGTATGCAGAAGCATCCTTTGAGGGACACCAGCAGGGTCTGAAAGCCAAACATCAAGGTTAGGTCCAGAAAATTTGCACCAGTACTTCAAGAATATAGAAAAGAAACTGTAACATCTCAGATCCACACTGCAAGAAAGGAAGACACATAGACAGTATGGAAAAAACAGGGGTGAAAATGTCCCAAACAAACCAGGACACTATAATAACAGAACCTATGGATAGGGAAATTGATGAAATGTCAGAGAAGGAATTCAGAAGGTTCATAATTACAATGATCTGTGAATTAAATAATGATCTAAATGAGAAAATATAAGCAAAAATTGATCACTCTAACAATGAGATAAGAATGCAAATACAGCTAGCAAAAGATTAGTTCAAGAGAGAGAGATAGAGACCCTGGGAAAAAAAAACAGTCTGAAATCTTTGAAATGAAGAATACAATAAATCAGATAAAAATCTCGAGAGAAAGCATAACCAACAGACTAGATCACTTGGAAGAAAGAACTTCAGATAGTGAAGACAAAGTATACAATCTGGAAAATAAAGATGATCACACAGTGAAGAAAGTTAGAAACCATGAACAGAACATCCAAGAATTATGAGACAGCATCAATAGACCAAATCTGAGAGTTATTGGGAGACAGGAAGGCACAGAGTTTCAAACAAAAGGAATGCACAATCTCTTCAATGAGATAATATCAGAAAACTTCCCAAGCATGAAGAACCAGTTGGAAAACCAATACAAGAGGTTTACAGGACAATAAATGTATAAAATTACAACAGATCTACACCAAGGAACATTATAATGAAAATGCCTAGCATACAGAATAAGGATATAATCTTAAAAGCCGAAAGAGAGAGGAATCAGATCACATATAAGGGGAGAACAATTCATATCTCAGCAGATTTTTCAACCAAGACCCTCAAAGCCAGAAGATTGTGGAACAACATATACCAAGCTCTGAAAAAAAAAGAATGCCAACCAGTAAAACTAAGCTTTAGATTTGATGATGAAATAAAAACCTTCCATGATAAACAAAAGTTAAAAGAATTGACAACTAGTAAGTTTGCACTACATAATATTCACAGCAAAATATTCCAAGAAGAGGAAATTAAAAACAATGATGAAAATCAGCAGAGGGAGGGATTACACTAAAGGAAAATCTAATCAGAGGAGAAACCAGTCACATTAAATATCAAAAATAAACAAAAATGGCTGGGAATACAAATCATGTCTCAAAAATAACCCTGAATGTAAATGGCCTAAACTAACCAATCAAAAGACATAGATTAGAAGATTGGATTGAAAAAAAAAAGAAGACCCAACAATATGCTTCCTCCAAGAGACTAATTTTTCATAGAAAAAGACATTCACAGACTGCAGGTGAAGGGTTGGGAAAAATCATACCACTCACATGGACTATGGAAACAAACAGGGGTTTCCATCCCCATATCAAATAAAGTAGACTTCAACATATAGTCAACCAAAAAGAATAAAGAAGGACACTACATACTGCTCAAGGAAACTATACACCAACAAAACTTAAGAATTATAAATATATATGCCCCAAACAATGGAGCAGCTATGTTAATCAAACAAACTCTTCTCAAGGTAAAGAGTCAAATAGACCACAACTCAATAATTTTGGGTGATTTTAACACACCTTTTTCATCATTAGATAGATCTTCTAAACAAAAGCTGACCAAATAAACTTTAGAACTCAATAATACAATCAATAACTTAGACTTAACTGACATATATGAAATATTCCAACCTTCGATGAGAGAATATACTTTCTTCTCAGCAGCACATGGATCCTTCTTTAAAATAGACCATACACTATGTCACAAAGCAACTCTCAGCAAATATAAAAAAGTAGAGATACTACCCTGCATTCTATCAGATCATAATGAAATGAGATTAGAAATCAATGATAAAATAATAAATAAAATCCACTCCAACACCTGGAGAGTAAATAATATGCTACTGAATGAACAATGGGTTACAGAGGACATCAAGGAGCAGATTTAAAAGTTTTTAGAGGTGAATGAGAACACAGATACAACATATCGAAATCTCTGTGACACTATGAAACAGTGTTATAGTGTATATTGCATGGAGTTCATTCCTTAAAAAAAGAAAAAGTCAACAAATAAATAACTTAATATTACATCTCAAAGCCCTAAAAAAAGAAGAACAAATCAATGCCTAAAGCAGTAAAAGACAAGAAATAATTAAAATCAGAGCTGAAAATAATAAAATTGAAACAAAAGAAACAATTGAAAAAAATTGACAGAACAAAAAGTTGGTTCTTTGAAAAGATAAATAAAATTGACAGACCTTTAGCCATATTAATGAAGAGAAGGAGAGAGAAAAATCACTAAAAAAGAAGTATCACAACAGACACTACAGAAATACAGAAGATAATTAGAAAGTTTTTGAAAACTTGTACTCCAATAAAATAGAAAATATCAAAGACATCAACAAATTTCTATAGTCATATAATTTGCCCAAATAGAAGAAGGATGATATACACAATTTAAATAGATTGATTTCAAGTGATGAAATAGCAGATATTATCAAAAGTCTACCAAACAAGAAAAACTCAGGACCGGACCAATATACAGCCGAGTTCTTAAAGAAGAACTAATACCAATACTCTCCAATTTATAATAGGGCATTATGTAAAAATGTGGATGTGTAACCGATGTGATTCTGCAATCTGTATTTGGGGTAAAAATGGGAGTTCATAACCCACTTGAATCTAATGCATGAAATATGATATGTCAAGAGCTTTGTAATGTTTTGAACAACCAATTAAAAAAAGAAAAAAAATAGAAAAATGGAAAAGTATCAGTATTTGAGGACATATTGTTTAAAAGGTTCCATAGTCTCAGACATTTACACATAACCGCAGGACAAAAAGATATGCTTCAGAAAGAAAAATTAAATGAATTGAACCTAGAAAGTGCTATGGAGAAAAAAAAAAAACTGATTAACCCAGAAAAAAAATTAAAGTTTGTAAATTAAGATATTATATATATACATACACACATATATGCATACATATATGTGTATATGTAATATGCATAATATATATTCACATACACATATATGTACATAAATATACAAATATACTTTAAACAATAAAATTGTGGAAAATATTTTACTAGATTTGGAAATATGCTCAATTATTAAACAATTTATTTGAAAAAAATTCAATAAATGTATGCTTTATTATAAAAGAAACATACTTAAATCCAGTCCCAAAAATCTATAGGAAAACAAAAAAAAAGGATATAATTAAAATCTACCTTTTTTCAAGAACTTTGAATTGAAACAAACTGCATTCTACTACTGAGCTACATCCTCAACCCTTTTTCCACTTTTTATTTTGAGACAAGTCTTTGTCTGTTGCCCTGGTTAGCCTCCAGCTTGTGACCTTACTGCCTCAAGCTCCCAAGTCACTGAAGTTAAAGGTGTGTACCACTTTGTCTGATTGATCTATCTTTTCAAATAAGAGTATTCAAAGTCATTGTGAGAATTAGATTTATTCAAACAACATGACAGAAAAATAAAAGAGAAAATCATCAAAGAATAAACAGAAAATACTAATTAAAATGGCAAATATTGACATTAGTTACCGCTCTAGTATAAATAAATAAATTTAAGTTTTACAGAATTATTATATAATCACATATATGTCCCTCTATATGGATATGTATACAGAAATATATTAGTTTTATATATGTATATACACACGCATTCATTTACTGCTCATGAGATATCAAAACGGACACATACATGCATGTATAAAAGTTGAAACAAAACAGAGCTAGAAGTAGTGATCTCATACAAATTTTATTAAAATACTATGGTAATAATATCAGTATTATTTTTAAAAATAACATCAATAGAAAACAAGAGAGGCTACACCTTAACATACATAAAAGTCTAGAGAAGTTATAAACATTATCAACTATACACATGTACTAATAATTCCATAATTTATTCAATGAATAATATATGCCACTGTCCCTCATTAGATACAAATGAGACAAAATTTCTAACCTCAGAGAGCTTTGTTTTAGTAGAAGGATAATGTGTGTGTGTGTGTGTGTGTGTGTGTGTGTGTATGTGTGACATTTAAATTCAATATTTGTCTTAGTAAATCTGTTTTTAGATTTACTTCAGTCCTACAAGACAAAAAGCATATTTAAAGTCTGAAAATATCCTTTCGCAGTTAAACTGAAAATATTTGTATTAACTTTATTTGTGCACCCTTGTTGAATTCACTATGATCTAAGAGCATGAAAGTAGATTTCCTTGTATATTTTCTTAAACACTCATGTCTTCTGTTAGCAAAATCAGTTATACTTTTCCCCTTTCTTCTATTTATACCATTCATGTTTTTCCTTAGAGTACTAAGACCACCAGTCAATGTTAAGAAGAATTTGTGCAAGAAGATATGCTTGACATTTCCTAATGTTAGGAGAAAAATCACTTCATATTTTAATTAAATATGGGAATAAATGTAGATTTCTTAAGATGTCCTTTCTCAATTTGATAAAACCTCCTTTTGTTTCTACTACTGATGAGCTTTGTAATGAACAATGATACAATAAAATTATTTTTCTCCATATATCGAGAAAAATAAGTTTTTTAAAAATATATATATTCTGTTGGTGTGAATAAATAAATGGATTGATTTTGAAATGTTTGAATTGAACTTCCATTTCTGAGATAAACCCTTTCTATCATAATTATTTTATGTTTTTGTACACTTCATTTGGTTTTATTAGAGCTTTATAGTTATGTCTAGTAGTTGGGTACATCCTGACAAAACTCATGCATGCATGGAATTTCATTTCAGTGCATGATGCCCCTTTTCCCATCCCTATTCTCCTTCCTCTACTGTACTAGACCACCTTTCACTCTCCTATATTTTTATATTTGATCAGTTCTTTTTACTTGTACATAAAGGTGAAATTCTTGTAGTATATTTATATATGCACAAAACATGATTTTTAAAAGTATTCATTCTGCATTGCCTCTCCTTTCCCATCCTTCTGTTTCTTTATATTATTAATATTGCAGTAATCGATTAGATAACATTTAAAAGGATTTGAGCCACTCTTTTATATGAATTGCTAATTTTTTTTATTATAATATGCTTAATGAGGTATGGCATTAGGGTTGTAGTAGATTATTCAACATGTTGGGATATTTTCCCATCTGCCATGTTTCTGAAATGGTTGTGTGAAAATGTATTCATTTATTTTCATTAAATATGTGAATAATAATCATTTGAATTTTGGGGCTAGAATGTTTATGTGTGTGTTGGTGTGTGTGTTTCCTATGTCTACTTATTTAACAGATTTAACAGGGCTTATGAAGTTTTCTATTTCATCTGTATCGGTTTTGAAGATGATATGTAAGAATATATTTCTTCATTTTGTTGGTGATTTTCCTGGCATAAAGTTGTGTGTATTATTCTATTGTATCTTAAAATCTGTGAATACTTGATACTGTTCTTCCACTATACTAATACTAACCATTTTTTGTCTTCTTCATTTTCTCTGGAAATCTTTTTAGGAATTTATCAATTCCCTTAATTATTTAAATAACAATTCTTTTAATTGGGATGTTTTTCTGAATTTTCCTTGGCAATGTAAATATATATATATATATATATATATATATATATATATATATATATATATATGTGAGTAAATTACTGATGCATTTTGGAATATTCAGATTCTATTAGGTTCCACTTGCTCTCTACCTTTGCTACTAGTACAAACAGCCTCAACCCAGATATTTTTCAATATGCTATATCACTTTCCTTCCTACTCTGCTTATACTTGACAACATGGATTTGTCTCAAAAACCTATCATCACTCTCTGCTCATGTTTGAAGAATATGGAATTCAGTTAATCTGTTCTTCCATGTAAAATCTTCTCTGACATAAGGGGGGTGACTCAAAATGGGGTAGGGAGGAAGAGCATGAGAAGATGATTACCTCTAGATATGGAAGAAGAAAGGTGGGAGGGAAATGGAAGGGAGAAGGGAAATTGCATGGAAGGTGGAAGGAGACCCTCATCATTATACCAAATACATGTATGACGACGTGAGGAAAAAAAAAAAAAGAAGTGTGTCACATTAGATTTGGTAGAGAAAAGTGATGGGAGGGGAGGGGGGGAGAAGTGGGGAAAGGAAGGCCAGCAGACTAAAATAGACATTATTATTGCTGTGTGTATATATGTACGTGACTGCATGACCAATGTGATTCTGCAACCTGTACACTCAGAAAAATGAAAGATTATATCCTGATTCAAATGTATGATATGTCAAGGTCATTGTACTGTCATGTGTAACTAATTAAAACAAATTAAAAATTTTTTAAAAAAATTTGTCTTTGATAAATTGTTCACCCAGATTTTGGGTGTTTGCACATAGGTAAAAAATGTTATTTATCTTTTTATATCACATAATCAGAAGACATTATGTATAGGCACTTTAAAACTTTTCTAAACCAATTTTTATTTTCAAATTTCCCTGATTAAAAATGCATTCCTTTTACATTTTTACATCTTAAATATAAACTATGTTTTTTTTTCAGAAACACTATTGACTTCTGAGAGACACATTTAATACATTTGTCTACTTTCCACAATAGATATCACTTTTATCTGCTTTCTTGGTAAGTGGAGCAGTAGTTTTGAGTTTGCATTTTTTCCTCTCATTATCTGAAACTAAGAAGTGATGAAATTGGAGGCATTCCCTTTGATCTTTCTTGCTTTTTGAAAAAATCTGTGTCCTTTATTGTTGAATAATTGTGAAGTTGAAATAAAGAGTGGATGATTTCATTTACCACTCTAATGTGTTCTATTGTGCATTGATTATAATACTGATGGATTTTCAATGAAGCATATAAGTCTAATGAACTAAAATGTAATTCTGTAATCCATTTAAAATGTATAAGCATCTCTGAAATTTTAATTTTATCCATTTCCTTGGAGAGTTGTTACTTTTACACAGTATTCTGCAACATTTTCTACATGTTTTTGTAAAGATGTATGTTGCAATGAACTGAGTGCAAAATCTATGAACATTAAATATGTGTTAGATAAAAAATTATGCTTTTACTTATATCTTTCTTCTATGCAGAAATAAGTAAATGGGATAATAAATGCAAAAATATTTTTATAAGCTGAGAAATAGTATATAACTGATTTTTTTTACATGTTAGCCTATTGTACAGCAAGATTAGATGCAGTGACTAAATAAAACACAACACACACATGCACACGCACCAATTTGAAATGTAAATGTCTATCACCTGAAGGTGAACTATAAAAGAGCTGAATGTGGCTTGTCTCTGGCCAGCTGGCAGAAGTTCTATGTTGAGTTAGTGTTTCAATTTTATCATGAGTATTTAAAGAACACACATTCATACACACTCACACACCTGGGTCCCACTCAGTAAATTCTATTATACCAATTGCAGCCTTGGCACAATCTCTTAGTAGAACTGCTATCAAAAGGTCACTTTTACTCATTCCTTTAGAGCCATTAAAGAATAAGCATCAATTACATATCTTTCCTTGACTATTAGAAAGGTCAAAAGTTATAAAAAGTCATACCTTTAACTTAAAAATGTGATTAAGCTTCCTGAAAAATTATAGCTCTTGTATTACCTGAAAAATATAACAATATTTTCTTCAATGAAAAAAGCCAAAATAGACTTCTCATAGTTTTATGCTTTTTAGCTGACTTATAAATTATGTGTGATGTTGAGGAACAGTGTTAGGCAAAGAGAAAAAAAAAACACTATTCTCTTATTTAAGAGAACTGTGTTATATTATTAAAAAAATTCTATAAGTTCATTATAATGATGTGAAAAATTCAAACATTTTTTCTAATATGTTCATTTAAATCTGAATATTTAAATAAATTTACTTTTAATTTGTTTAAAAAATTGACCAAAACAATTAAAATAAAGCAGAAAATAATATTCTAATTATTTCTTGAAAAGCAGAAAAGGATCACATCAGAGCTCAAAATTATATTGCAGGGACAGGGGATGTAGCTCAGTGATAGAATACTTGCCTGGTATGTATAAGACCTTAGGATAAATCCCCTCATTGCCGAAAACAAAAAAAAGTGCATTTTAGATATTTATATTCCACAATATTTGCTACTTATAGAAGAAAAATATGGATAACACTTCTTTTTAAAATATTTATTTTTTAGTTGTAGCTGAACACAATACCTTTATTTTATTTATTTATATTTATGTGGTACAGAAGATCCAACCCAGCACCTCGCACATGCTAGACAAGCGCTCTACTGCTGAGCCACAACCCCAGCCCTTGGATAACTCTTGATTGAAATCATATGAATAATAGGATTGTCTCAAAGTTATTTGTTCATTTGTTTCATTTCCTGAGAAAATATCAATAATTACAAAAAATTCCCAAGTTCCAGGTAAAAAAGAGATATGACATACTGGTTATTCCCATTCCAGAGGAAACATATTAGTAATTATGATATGGATGTTGAAGTAGCAGGGATTAAAAGCAAAGGTGAATAAAGACAAACCATTCGATAAAAATATTTGCCAGCAAAGTAAGTGGCATACGCATACCCATCACTAACAAACTTTCTCTTTATCTCTGCAGATACCATAGGAAGACATATCACATAGTGCAAGGGCATTCATTATACTGCTTATTTACTTACAATGTATGGTTGGTTTGAAACAAAAGAACAATGAATTCCTCAACACAGAAGTGTAGTGTCCTAATGCTGGACATTAATTAACTCCTTCCACTTGTCTACATCAATCAAATCCACAATTTCTTAAAATAATGTCAGAAAATTAAACTCAGCCATTTGCTCTTTTGCGACTACAGATTTTCCTAGGGACCAGAAATCTCTAAGAGGACTCGGAGTAAATCACTGTAGTGAGAAGGGACATATTTCCTTCTATAAGAATAAGTAAACAAAAAATAATTCCTGAATATATTAAACTATGGAGAGATGGAGGTGCATCAAAGAACTGTAGAAAAACAGAGCTAATGTTTTTCCTTAAAGCAGAGTGCAAAGCCAACAAATTCTCACTACACACACACACACACACACAAACACACATTCTTATTCTGCTTGGTATTCTAAGTGAGATATGAGAGATTACTACATTACTAATAGAGATTTCATTTATTGAAACCATATTATTTGCCAGGTAATTTAACTATCCTCAAATGGTACTTTTTTAACCAACATGAAATCCAAAACCATATAATTGTCCATAATTTACACACACATACATCAAAAAAATTGCAGAAGAGGTTGTTAGAATGAAAGAGAAGCAATTAAATAAAAATAACTATTTTTATGGATACTCAAAAATATCACTTTGTCCTAAAATGCCATAAAAAGCACAAAATCTCCCAAAATATCTTTTTTATTGATTTTAAAAATTCATTGTAATTTTCCTCAATCTTAAGCTCAAAAAAGTGAATAAAGTGCAATAAAATAGCTAAATTTAAATATAAATACACAGAAAAATTTCATTAGTTATTTTGCATATCATCTTAGAATTTTTATAAAAGCAAAATAATACATCCAGAAGCTGTCTTCGAGTTGTGAAAGATAAGTCACATTTCCTGGAATTGAGGAAATATAAAATCAACATATCAATTATTAAACATTTGCTTCTAGCCAAAGATCATTATTGTTTAAGACTGCATGTGATAAAAATTTGAACCATTCCAATTTAAAAGGCTAGATGGAGCAGAGAAATTAAAATGTATACACTACTTATAGGGGTATGTACACAGGGGAACTAAAAGGCACTTCTTTTTTTTTCCTTGAAGTTGATTAATTTTGAAACTTATACTTTATAAATTCCTACACTTAGAAGTGACCATAGACTGATTACATACCTAAATGTACTAGAAGAAAATTAATATACATATGCAAGCCCACATATAAAGCAAATAAGAAAAGTTCTGTATCATGTATTAAAATTGGTAAAGTGGTAAGTACATACAAGCGTGAGTATATAAGTTGTAAACCAAAAATAGATAACTTGTGCTGAACAGAGATTATGCAGAGGAACTTTGTTGTACTTTTTACATGTATTAACTCCTTCCTGTCATATCGTCTATGAACTGGGTGCTTTTATGTAACAGGGACTCTGAAGCCAGACTACCAGACATTTTCTTTTGGTGATTTTATTGAAGTTAATAAAATTCTCAGGTAGTCAGTTTGTTCATGCAAATGTAGGGATGATAACAACTGCCTGAATTCCTTCCTGAATTCGGATGACTAAATATGACATTTGGTTATTGCTGTTGTTTTATCTTAGATTTAGCTCATTTTATTATGAATGCTAATGGAAAATTTAGAATTTTTTTTGTAGAGCAAAACAAAAAAGATCATTCACAACAGACATTTCATATAAGCTCATGTGGTTACTTGACATAGTTCACAAAAAATATTGTTTTCACAAGTCCTCTGTACCAGTGACTGGATTTCACAGGGACAATAGCAGAGAGACAAACACTTCAACCTAATGTGGTGTATTTGTCCACAGATACCAAAGAATAAGGGTGTGTCTTGCTGGGCCTTTTATTTTACATTATACTTGTTACTTGTTACTTGTGAATGTTGCCATTGAAATTATTGTGTCCAAAAAAATTCAAATCCGAAGGTGACTTTGGTCATTTGAATATTAGTATTTCTTCCTTTGGTCCAATTGAATCACCGCCATTCAAAGAGAAGCTCATGTGAGAAACTGAAGTTAAAACATATTGTCAATCATGTAGCTGGCATAATGAGTTTTAAATGAAAGTTTATATTAATTATGTGTTTGGAAAGCCCATCTTATGTATGTTTGCTCCCTCACTGATCTGTATTTTTATGTTTGCTGTTTGCTATGGGTTGTTCCTAAGTATATATTTTAATTCTGTGTTTAGATTTGCGGGTCTTTAAAATTAATCAATTAAATAATTTGGGCACTGGGATCAAGCCTTGGGCCTTGTGTATGCTAAGCATATGCTCTGCCACTGAACTAACTATTCCCCTTTAGTATGTTTTTCTTACTCTTCACTCTGCATACTACTTTACTTTGGTAGGTTAACTTATTAATTTAAAAGCTGTGTATTGACTTCTATTATATACCTGACACTTCTCTATGCCCTATAGTTGTAACAGTACACAAAATTGTTGATATGATTAGCCTTTATAAACTCACATCTAGTGGTAGTGAAAATAAGCAGGATAAATAAGAAAAAATATGCTATGTTAAAAAATAATGTTATATGTAATATATGTAATGTTGAGAGCCACAGCCGAAGGGGCCCCAGCAAACTTCCAGCTGCCAGCACCAGCTGCCAGCTGATGATTGACTCACAGTGGCCCCAGCCAAAGGGGCCCCAGCAAACTTCCAGCTGCCAGCTGATGATTGGCTCACAGCGGCCCCAGGAAACTTCTAGCTGCCAACTGATTGGCTCCTCTGCGGTGATGCTCATTGGGCTGTTTCCCGCCCTTTCAGACCACGGAGCTGCTCCTTGGGGGACTTTTTTTGGCTCTGCCCACTCGACCCAGCCAATCAGCCTGAAGAGCAGGAGGAGTGGGGGAGGTTGAGAGGCTTGTGGGAAGCTGGTGGTGGCAGTTGGGCTCTGAGGGTTTTCCTGAAGAGCTGTGTGGTGGTGTGTGTGTGTTCTAAAAATAAAGTTCGTTTCTTTTGACAAGTGGCTCCTGAATTGTGCCCAGCCAGACTGCGGCAATGTAATATTATGTAAAGAGTAAATTATGATAAAGGGAAAAACTCTGTTTGCAAACAAATATTATACTCAAAAAATTCAAAAATCACATTTGTGATCTAAAAGAAAACAAAAAGCAGAACAATGCAGATATATCTGTGAAAAACATTTTTAGAAAGGGGAATAAATATGCTTAAAAAAAGAATGTCTGAAGAAAAATAAAAGAATGTATGATGTTCTAGGTACAGAAATGAGGCATGGTTCATCAGTAAGAGAAAAGAGAAAGGTAGTAGTAGATGAAGTCCTGAGGTCCCTTAGAGTCTAGAGCCTCAGAGGTTATAAAGAGGGAAGCTTAAGCAAAGCATGTGCCATCAACCATCAAGCTAGGAGGAGAACAAGTCATTTCAATAACCCAGACATTAATAGTCAAGATCTTAAGCTCTCACAGAGTGATGAAATCACAAAGCAAGGTGAGAAGACAGTAGAAAGTGGGTGGCCAGAGTGGCTTCCCTGAATACCAAAAAGGTTGGGAGAAACATAGACCACAAGGGTAGGAATTAACCTGCAGTGAGAAGCAGCATGGGTAATATTATATTTTAATTAAGAGGGGACCTAATGTATAAACATTTAGAGGACGGGCATGCATAAATGTGCATGTGTGCAATCAATATGCTAAATCAATTAGTGAACAGTTCAAAAAACTGGTACCCAATTGACATTTCTATCAGTCTTTCACTAGTTCAAATCTACTCTATCCATGTGAGACTAGTACTCTGATAGTTTTTTCTTCAAAAAAGTATATAAGAAAATGCTATGATTTTACATCCAATTCTGTCTGAAAGTGATTTATTTGTATGAACTAATATTGACCCTTAGCTAATGTTCATTGATTATTATGTTCTTGATAAATATAAATACATCATCTTGCTTAACTTTCTCATTTAATTTTCATATCTATTCTGCTAGGTAAGTACAGCATGATATTTAATAGACTAAATATGGATTCTTATCCGTGATTTCATTTCATAAACAATATTGTTAATGTCATACTTTTGTCTGAAGTTCACCATCAACTATTAATTTTTGCCCCATCGTTTTCCAAGGTACATAAGAGATGCATATAGATGGCATGTGACAGGGAAGCTTGCCTCACCAATCAGTGGCAGGAAGAAAAACAGGTCTCCACGTCTCCCCACTAGGGCTAGCAAAGGAGGGAGTATAAAATGTTTCTCCTGCACTACCTCTTCAATGGTCTCTGTTAGCATTCACTATGTTCATATATGTATTTTTCAATTCAATATGCCTTTTCCTGAGTAAAGACTCCAAAATTCCAGTAAATTCTTCAAAAATCTTACTTTTCATTGTTTTCTTTTTGTATTTTCTCTGTAGACATTTTAGGTTGCCATTGGGACAGATTGCATGAAATAATGGCCAGTTGCTCTTTTATGGTTGAAAGCTACTCTGATATTTTTAGAAAACTCTGTGTTCATTAAACAAAAGAGTAAGTAAGGTGCTGGGATTGTGGTTCAGTGGCAGAGAGCTTGTCTCGCACATATGAGGCACTGGGTTCAATCCTCACCACCATATAAAAATAAATAAATAAAATAAAGGTATTGTTTCTATCTACAAAAAAAAGTAAGCCAAATATTGGTTTTCTTTTATCTGACTTTAGTTCATTGAAAGGCAAGCTAAACCAGAGCCCTAAATACTTACTAAAAGGCCATTGTTTTAATAATAGTAGTAGAATATTTCCTTTAATGGGAAATTATAGTTTGACTTTTACTTTTTTCATTTCAAAAATTCTTGAAAATCTGCATTCCAATAGAAAATTGGAATCTTTTAAATTTGACAGAGGGAAACTTACAATATTACTTTTCAGTTTCTACAATAACATATGGAAATTTAATTTAATTCCTGTTGTACAGAGGAGGGCTGAAATTTAAAAGGACATTTCTATTGTTGTACAGCTGGTTAATGACAGAAGTATATTTTATATCCTGATCTAAGTGACTAAAAAAAATCCTATTTTTAAAATATACCACTGCCTTTCCATGTAGGAGGACTCAGATGATGAATAAAACAGAAAAAAGAAATGATTGAAAATTTGTACAATGAAATATTCATTTTAAGTGAATAGATTATAAATTTAATTCCATAAATAAACTCCTATAAGGAATTAGGAAATGGACAATTAATTTTCACTCATTCATGAATTTTTTATAGAAAATTACAGGTCCCAGATAATGACTAGCTAAGTAGAAATAGAATGCAGGGAACTATTACTAAGTCTTTTTACTTGAATAGACAAAAAATTGCCTTTAAAATCAAAATACCTTTCACTTTTATTTATTTTCTGTTTTTTCCTGGTTGTGTGATAGCTGAACAAATTGTTCCACCCTTTACCTTTGGATATCTTTACTGGTATAAGACTAAGGCTCTATGATACAAACCCCACAAAAAACTGGGGGATTTACAAAAATAAATATAACATCAGCATTTATTGCATTTTTGCTATGTCCCAGGCATGGTTCTAAGAACATTAAATATATTCATTCACTTAATTTGCCCATAGCCTTAGTGGCTAGGTCAAATTATCATTGAGGTTTTACAGACAAAATAGAGAAGCACAGAGTTGAGTATTTACCAGATGTACCCCCAGGCACTCTCCAAGGCATGTGCTATTCATCACTGTGCTCAGCTGCTTTTCATCAAATGAAAACATGGATCTAGAGGTCCTTTTCAAATGGCTATTCAACTCCTACTTTCATTAATGGTTTTTAATATTGTTTTATTTCATCTTATATATATGTAATATAATGTGCACGAACTAAACATGCATATTTAATCCAAGCAGACATTTGATATATATATATATATATACTGTATGCACTAAACGCTTCTAAATGATTAAATGATAACTAGATAACTAGTTGGGTATAAAATAAAGCATAAAAATGGTCAAATTTATCCACCCAGTCCAAATGAGTACTTTTGCTTTACAATACTTCATTTCATTGCAAATATGTGTTTGTAATCTTATTTTCAATCCAAACACACCGACAGTGTATAGAAAAATGAAATTAGGCATCTCTACATAAAAACCTCTCTGACCAATTTAGGCAGTTTTTCTTTTTAACACAGGGCTTCATGTTCATTTAATGAACATTGAACAGAGCCATATACACAGTGGGATAAGAATAGAAGTGCTCAGCATCTTCTCAAGGTGCCAGTATAGAAGAGTGGATGTTAGTATCCCTGTTCTATCTTTTTTCTTTCAGTGCTATATAAGGTCATATGCACAACACAGAATTGAAGTAACTCTGCTGAACAGCTCTACAAAGCACAGCTGCTTTCGAAATTCACCATTCCCATATAGGTTTTGGTATAAGCAAAAAAATAAACTTAGATGTGGATGTGTGTATAAATGTGTGTATGTATCAGTAATAAAATAAACCTCTCCTATCTGGACAAAATAAACTATTTTATCATGATTTAAACAACATTTCACATAAATAGTGGATCATCGAAGATAATGAGTTGTTATTATGGTTGCTACTGGTATTATCATTATCATTGACAATAAATCATGGCATTTTGCAATGTAATTTGTTATCTTCTGTGGACTACAATTGGCTTAGTAAGAACTGGGGTTATTCACTTTTCTAAAAATGTCTAAATTGGGATGATACAATAATACTTATTGATACAAATATCAGGCAGTTCACCCAAAATTTTGACTATTGCGCTGTCAGCAAGATTTTGAAAGTTTCCTGACCCAAAAAAGTAGTTTCAAATATTATACAGAAAATGAGTGCAGAATCACAGATGCATTGGACTTGAAGCAATCAGTTTCTTTAAGGGCTGTCATTCTAAACATTATTTTGAAGAAATCATTTCTCTTTTGACTTTATATAAAATCTGCATATTGACACTGTGGTTCACACCTGTAATCCCAGCAGCTCAGGAGGCTGAGGCAGGAGAATCATGAGTTCAAAGTCAACCTCAGTAAAAGTGAGGGTGAGACCATGTGTCTAACTAAAATACAAAATAGGGCTGGGGATGTGGCTCAGTGGTAGAGTGCCCCTGAGTTCAATCCCTGGTACCCACCTCCAAAAAAACATCTGTATATTGGTATCCTGTAAATGTAAAATTAAAATATTTGATGGCCTTGCATAAAGAACACATTATTTGATTCTGTGAGTTTATCAAATTTCTGACAAACACATTTGTGTTATCATTGACTTTTTATCTGAAAACAACTGACTGGGGTACATTCATTGTTCTACCCAACAATTCTGTGCCAAAAACTGATTTAATGATCAGTCATTTATGTAGGACCACAGCATTGCTACATTAAGGCACAGGTTACACTGGAGACTTACATTTGCCATCATCCTGGTTCAATTTCTTTATCTATCATTATGATGGATTTTCATGTTTAAGTGCAGGAGAATTGTAAACAATATTGCAAAGTTAGGGACAACTTATCTAAACATAAAAGAACATGAACTCCAATCTTTTAAGTGTGGTAGACAATTGGCTTACTTAATCTTTGCCTTTCATGTGCTACTTCACTGATTTACCAATGATGTTTGGTCTCAAATTACAAAGTTTTAGAAATTTTATCACATAATCACAATTGTACCTGAATATATTCCTTCACATGTAACCATTAGAACTTCATATGATATAAAGAAAAATGACAACACAAAGCTAGTATGCTAATGTATATGAAAAAAGAGAGCCTATCAAATCTGAATATCTTTAGAACTCCCAACACATTAATAGCATCTTATGTCTTTATTTTAGCTTTCATTAAATTTTGGAGATTTTTACAAAGCTACTTTCCCCTAAAGTATACATCCTCTGTCTATTTATTAACTAATTCATGTTTGGGAACCAACAAAATGCCTTGTCCTTAGAAATCAGGCTACAAAATTTATTGAATGAATTAATTCATGCACAAAAATATTGATTTTCTCACTACTGACAGTAATCTGTTTTAGTCTTTCTAAAAGATAAGTTGACAACTTTTATTAAAAGTTTAAAAATATATTTATTTCCTCAATATGACTTAATACTCAGAAAATTAGCCTATAAAACAGTTTCTATGTGTCCAAAAAAGAAGTGCATAAACACAGATGCCGCAACCGGCTGGGCACAGAAACACAAGCTACTCAAGCGGGAAACAAAGCTTTATTTAAAAAAGCCGCCAGTGTCCCGTGTGCGCCCTGCTAGCAAGCCGGTCGACCCAAGTGTGTCGCCACCGGAACAGGGCGCCCGGACCTCCCCCGGAAGTTCCCTCCTACTATCCTTTCCCAACCAATGGGAACTCTCCCATTACATGAGTAACATGAGTAACATGAGTCCCGTAACAGGCCGAGGTGAACAGCAGGAGTCCAATTTCCATATGAATGTAAAGCTTAACATAATCATATCATCTCAATGGCTAGCTGGCAGTCACATAAACCAAAGGTACCATGTATCAGTACTTTTGCTGTGGCTCCTAGCACACAGACTTTACAAAATTGTGGTGAAGAAAACCTACTTACTGTTTTTCCATAGGTATGGTATTTTTATGTGATATGTGCAATTATATATTATACTTGAAAATTCTCACTATATATCAATTGCATTTTGTCAAATTAACCATAATGCATCCATAGAGCTAATACTCTGCAATAATTTGGAAGAGTGTTAGATTCTTGTTTGCTAACATGGAAAGATATGTATGTGATACACAGTTTTTAAAAAACTCAGGTGTAAACAGTTTCTGAGAAAACTCATCTTAGACCATTCATCAATGCTTTCTCACTATCTGTATAATTTTCAAAAATATATTTAATAGGAGTTGCCTGTTGGAATAGGTGAATAAAGTCCCATTTGCTTTTATATTTTTAAATTAAGTATACATGATAAAAAAGAAGTAACTTTATTGATATTATTTCATGCATAAGGCATTTGAAGTGAAATGGTACAGGAAAAATATGGCAACATTAAAGTGGAAAAGTAAAATTATAACCTGCAATGGAAAATAATATAGATGTTATTTTTATAGCCATGTATTAAAAGAGCCAGGTAATCTCAGTATTTAGCTTTTACAGGAAAAATTAATTCACCTTTTAAAAACGCCTTGGTTCCACACATAAGTAACTCATTAGCCACAGTAGAGTGTTCATACACATTGCCCCTGTTAGCTTACTTTATTGAAGTTTTGAAGCTGCCAAAACTTTAAAGATTTTGGAAAATGCTCTATTTAGAAACAATTCTGATTAATTCAGTATATCCTTTTTAAATGTCTCTTTCTACCAAGTAGTTTTGCATGATAATAGTGTATTTATTTCTTAACGTTTCAAATTCTCTAGCTTTTTTATCCTCTTCACACCAAAAGTCATAATTATTTCCATAGCAACCATTCTTATTGTCAGAGGTAGAAATTTTTGACTTCAGTTTGGTATTTTTTTTTAAGGAGCAAAAGAACATTTAAAAAAACCAAAGGTGCTATATTATAAAAATTGACAAGAGTGAAAAGAAAAGAAATGCATTGGGTTTTGTTATGGTTTGAATAAGTGTTTCCCAAAGGCCCATGTGTTAAAAGCTTAGCCCCCAGCATGAAGATATTGGCTAGTGGTGGATTGTGAGGTGGGGCCTAATGGGAGATCTTTATGTCATTGGCAGCAAGCACTTGAAGGGGATGTGGGACACTACTACTCCTTTCTTCTGTCCCTCTTATTTTCCAGTGGTAAGCAGTTTTGCTTCACCATGCTTCCAGTCATGATGTGCTACCACAGGCCGAAAGCAATGGGCCCAGCTAATTAGGGATCAAATCCTCCAAAACTATGAACCAAATAAGCATTTTCACTTTATAAGTTGATTAGCTGAGGTCTTTGCTATAGTAATGGAAAGCCAACTAACATGTGTTCTTTAAGAAGTTACACAGAAAACTAAATACTGCTAAATGTTATGGTCAAAACTTAACACTTTTCTTTAATATCAAATTATAAATAATATGTTCTTTTACACAGTCACATTTTCAGTTAGGACATCCACTCTAAATATATAATTTTTGCACCCTCAGTTATTGGAGTAATGGAAAATTTGTGTCAAGAATAAAGTTAAAAATAATTTATCCAAATATTAAATAATTCTTTTTCTCTTGACCCCTTCCAAATTTTAGACAGCATTTTAATTAATGTAGTATCATATATTGTCATTTATAAAATGATATTTTATCATGCTCATTTATGAAAAATAAAGTATATCTACTGTAATACATTCTCAAATACAAGAATGATGAACACTGAAGCAACACTTATTTTCCCTGTACACTTTATTGCTTGAAATTATTTTTGGATTCTACCAAATGGAGATAGTGAGTTAGTAAGGAAAAGGGAAATAAGTTTTATCATACCTATAGATTTGTTTATAGATGGCAGGTCATTTTAGTTGGATCTTCTTGGCAGTCATTACCACCAAAACCAGATCATACTTTATAGGAAAAAAAAAAAAAACTGGATACAAAATATTAGATCTGTCCTGACTCAAGTCACACAGAAAATTGGCTGTAGATCCCAAGCTATAGTTTCCATTCTCCTAGTTTATTATTCAATGAATCAGTATGTAAAATGAAAGGGCAAAAAGATTAAGCTAGCAAAATGTTAAATATAGGTGCTTTACAAATTCCACCATGAGTATTGATTCATGAAATTTTTAACTTCAGAAAAAGGAGCTGCTTTACAGAATTTATATGTTAAATTAAATATATACCAGACCAAAAAAAATGAGTGCTGTATCATTTTCTGTCAAAAAAATGCACATATACTTTTGTCTCTGTTTGTAAGTATCAATTTAGTTAAGGGGACAAAATAGAGATAAATTATACACAAGTGAGGAGAAATATTAAAGCTGGGCAGACTATGGAATTAACTCTTGAGTTTCAAAGAATATCAGGATTGAGTTGTTCCTGTCATAATGTCCCTTTTAAGAGCTGGATGCTCAGCATGAGAATAATGAGTCCACCAGGGCAGATTGGAGCTCCCTCTGTGTTTTCAATGAAGGCCCATATTTAGGCTAATTATGCTGCTCTTCTAGCTGCATGGTTTGCAATATCCTGCTTTTCACATCTCTATGATTGTATTAAAACATTTTCTTGTTTATTTCTTTTCTTTTAATTTCCCCCAACATATGTGAGCCTCTCTGAGGCAGGAATTGCGCCTAGTTTTAATTTGAATCTCAGACCAATATTTGGCAAATGGTACAAACTCAATATGTTATTGAAGGCTACACTGACACATGGACAAACCAATGGGATTTTGAAAAGTTATATTTCTTCCAGATTCTAACTACTTTCTCATAATTCTCTAGCTTTCTATGGCACTAAAATACAATTACAGGAAAACAGTAAATTTTGCAACTGAATATTGTATAGCTCTGGAGAGTTTACAAAATAGTTTAGAATGCATGTACAGTTTTATCTTTAGGTAGATGTTCAAAACATCTACTAAATATCAAGGATATAATTACTGTACATATATTAGAGGGAAGGAGACCAAACTTCAAAGTGTTTAAATGAATTGCCTAAAATCAAAGAGATAACTAAAACAAACGTCAAGTTCAAAGAAAGAAGCATTTCAACAACTCTTTTATCAATTCTGGGACTTCATTCTATGATAACACACTATTATTGAAGAAGTAACCTAAACCTTTTAAAATCATGTCATGTTAAGCCATAATTAGCCTTTTATTTTTTACTTCAGGGAATGAATCTAAAGAGATTTTTGTTTAAATTTTGTTTGTATATTTATTTTTAACATGGCTAAAAGCAATGAGTAAAAGAAGAGTTAAATTTCAGAGGAGAATTAAAAGTTTTAAACAGCATACTGTACTCACTGCTTCACCCAATTTTTAAAATAAACTATAGTTTGTATTTTTTTCTAATCATAATGTAATCATAGTAACTAGAGTTGAGTAAAATCCAGGAATGTATTAGAATATATTTGCAATCCCACTATTTTGC
Source organism: Urocitellus parryii (assembly GCF_045843805.1). NCBI lineage: Eukaryota > Metazoa > Chordata > Mammalia > Rodentia > Sciuridae > Urocitellus > Urocitellus parryii. Next base: position 96,499,733 of record NC_135542.1, read on the forward strand.
ATTATTGTTAGATATTTGTATATGAATTTTCCTGTGAAAAAGTGAATAAAAATCATAAAACTTATGTTAAGTCAATCTTGTAACTTCCCTCCTTCAGTATCCAGTAAGAAATGAGCGGTTCTGTTATATATTTTGACCTAAAGCAAAACAAAAGAAGAATATAAAGAAAATAAAGACTCTGAGTCAGTGAAATTAAAGAATATAACTCTAAAGAAAAATCAGTGAAACAACAGATAGTTATCTGAAAAATTCAATAAGATTAATCAAACTCTTATTAATCAATAAGATTAATATTAAAAAAAGATGAAAGGAGAGAAGAAACAAGTCCCCAGTATTAGTAATGAAAGGGTATCACTACATATCCTGTAGGTATTTTAAGAATAATAAGTATTCTTAAATACTTAAATAATAATCACTTTTGGAATGATATCAAAAAATGACAATAATTTGAAAACATGATAGATAAAACAATTATTAAAAACTAAAATCCACAAAAACTCAATGAAGATGAAACAAATAATCTGAAATCAACCTATAACCAATGAAGAACTAGAATTCTTTATTTCAAACCTACTAAAGAAATCTCCAGACTCTAAATGGGTTAACTGGAGAATTCCACAAAACAATTTAGAAAAAGTTTACACCTACTGCACACAATTTCTTCAGAAAATAGAAAAATAACCAAAAACAGGAAACCAGAGATAAAGTTTTACATGCCATGACAAACATGACAAAATGGGTTTTTCCTCAAGTATTCAATGCTGGTTCAATGTTTGAAATCCAATCAATTATTTCCCCATATCAACAGTCTAATTAATAAAAGTGTTGCATTTACTGTAGAAAAAGAATTTGACAAAATTCAACACCCATTAAAAATAAAAAACTCCTAGCAATTTAGGAATAGATGAGAACTGCTTCTGTGTGATTAAAAAAAAAGAAAGAAAAGAAAAAAATCTTAAGAGAAAACCTATAACTAATATTACCTTTAATATGAAAAACTAAATTGTTCTACAACTGAGAAGTTGTGAATTTCCTCTTTCAATACTATTTTTCAAAATTACAGTGCAAGTTATAGCCATTGCAATAAGGTAAAACAAACAGAAAACAAATTTTAAAACCTGTATTCATATTTGAATGGAAAAAATAAAACTGTTTCCATTTACAGATGGCACAAGGAATTTACATAAGAACAAACTCCTACAACTAAAAAGAGATCAGTAATGTCACAGCATAAAGATCAAGCACAAAGATAAATTTTTTATATACTGACAAAGAGCAAGCATAAACCAGTATTAAATATATAGTAACATCTGAACTTGCTTTAAATAAATAAAATAATCAATAATTCTAAGAAAATAGTTATAGAATATATACAGTAAATTATAAAATTCTAATGAAAGAACTCAAACAAGACCTGATTAATTAAAACAATATGTTATGTTCATAGACTGGAAGACCCAACAAGTATAAAGATGTAAATTTCCTCCAAACTAATAGTTTTCTTGCAATTCCTATCAAAATCCCAACCAGGTTTTTGCGCACATACACGATTATTCTAAACATTATATAAAGATATAAACTTTTTAGAATACCTAAAATAGCATGGACAATGAAGAATGAAAGAGTATTCCATTTATCCTACATTAAAGCTATACAATCAAAACAAACAGAGATAATAAACAGAACAGAGGACCCAGAAATGGGTTCTATCCCCCACAGAATTTAGACATCACTAAAAAAGGAGTTCTATGCAGGATGTATAGATTTTCCCACAAATACTTATGGAGCTTGTGGACATATATAGGGAGAAAAAAAATTCTTACCTAAATGTCATACTTTATATTAAAAGTGGTCACAGAATTACAATTCACAATGCTTTGAATATTTTTAAGACTCTACATGAAATTGAAATCATACAGTATTTGTCTTTCTGCAGTTGGCTTATTTTATAAGGTCCTCCAGATTTTTCATTGTTGTCACAAATGGCAATATATGTTTTATTATCTTTATTTATTCATTGATTTTTATGTGGTGCCTAGGATTGAACACAATGCCTCACACATGTGAGGCAAGCACTCTACCACTGAGCCCCAGCCCCAGCCCCACCTTTTTTTTTTATGGCCCAATGTTATTCCATTTTATTCTATTCCAATAATGTTCTGAATTTTCTCAACTCATCCATCTATCAGTGGACACTTTGTTTCCAAATCTTGGCACTCATTAATAATGCTTCAATGAACAAGGAGGTACAGATATTTCTTCTTGACATTCATCTTGATATTTCTTTAATATATTGATTTCATTTTCATGAGATTATATACACTCACACACACATGTATGTATATAGATACATACAGACATATATATATATATATATATATACTCTCAATGATTTAATTACTTACCATTATCAAACACATGGAAAAAGAGAGTAAAATGAGAGTTTTCAGGGGCTAAGGGGATAAGAGAAATGAGGAGATGTGGGCCATGGGGTTCAAATTTCTGGTAACAAGATAAATAAATTCTTTTCTTAATGTGAAACATAGTAATTATAGTTAATATTCTTACCTAAAATTTTAATATTACCTTTAATTTTTATATTGTTAACTTAAAATTAGCAAGAAAAGATTTTACATGTCCTCTCTACACAACACACACAAAATGGAAACTAATTGTGATGAAGGTGTTAATTTATTTGATTATGTTAAAAAAGCAGTACTTTTTGAAAATAAAAATTTAAGAAATTTAAGCTGTATTATGAATCATCTTTTGAAGTGACTAACATACTATTTTTACTTAGTTACTAAAGTAGACAAAGAGTGTGTGCTTTGTGCTGGGCATCACTAAATTAGGAACTCATGACTAAGTACAGAGAAGGGAGAATAAGTACAGAAATAACAATATAATTAAGTTAGTATTATTGAAAATGTTTGAATAAGATCCAAATTAATCCAGAAAAAAAGTTTAGATTATTTGCAATATTTCTTTTTAGTACAATAATTACTCTTGTATTTAATGATTTTACTGTTTATACAATCCAAAATATTTTTTCAAAAACTTTTGTTCCACACAAAGCATCTCTTTTTATTGCATTACTCATACAAAGCATTTTTAAGCTTTTTAAATTTAAATGATTTTTACTTTATATGCAAGAATATAAAAATTGTACATATTTATGGATACCATGTGATGTTTTTATACATATAAACTCTCTAATGCTCAAATCAGGTCTAACTTAGCAGTGAAACCATCTGCTTCTGAAGTTTTCCTTGAAGATGAGTTTTTATTACTATTTCAATGTCACTGCTTCTCATTAATTTGCTCAGGATTTCTATTTATTCCTGATCCCATCTTGGTAATGTATATATATGTTCACGAAATTATGCATTTTTCTTGGTAATCAAGTTTGGTTGCATAGTTTACATAATAATTTGTAATGATTTTTCCTGTGTGTATTTCTGTGGTGTTAGTTGCAATCTCTCTCTTTTCATCCTTGATTTTATTAATTTGAATTTTCAAGTCTTCTCTCTCTTTTTCTTAGTTTATCTAGCAAGGACTTTCATTTTTCTTATCATGAAGAAATTGATCTTCACATCATTCATCTTATTTTTTCTCACTGTGTATATTCTCATTAATTTTTGTTCTAAACTTTATTAGTGTTTTTTCATCTACATTTGGATTTGGTTTGTTTTTGTTTTGCTATATCATTGAAATAAGGTAATATGCTTGTTATTAGTTTCTGCATATTGTATATAGATACTGAGGGCTACAAGCATCCTTTTTAGTTTTGTTGTATACCATAAATTTTAGTATGTTGTACTCCAATTTTCATTTGCTTCAGAAAATATTCTGTCTTCTTGATTTCCTCTTTGATCTATTAGTTGTTAAAGAATAAGTTTTTTTTTTTAATTTCCATAATTTCCAAATTTTTTTGTTTCTTGTTTGGATTTATTTATTTATTCCTTTTTTGCATTTTTTTATTTTAATGCACTGAGGTCACAAAAAAGTATTCAATATAATTCTAAAAAAAAAAAGTTTTGACTTGTTCTCTGGCCTGTCATTATAATCTATCCTGGAAAATGTTTTATGTGCTATTAAGAAAACACACGTTCTGCAGTTATTAAATGGAATGTCTATAGATTTCATTTAGGTCCATTTGTCCTAATGCTTAAGTCAGCTCAATCTTTTGTTAATTTTTTTCTCAAAATGCTCTAACGCTCTAACGCTGGTACATGTATAGAGAAAATTGGTATTTCTTCTTGCTGAAGAAATATTATTATGTAATGACCTTCCTTGTCTCACTTTACTGTATTTGATTTTGTGACCATTTTATCTGATGTAAATATGGTTATTCCTGCTTCTTTAGGAAAAGGGGAGAGTTCTAGTTGCATGGAGTATCTTTTACCACCATTTATCTTGGTCAATGTTTGTCCTATAGAGGAGCAATGGGTATCATGTAACTGACATACAGTTAGGCCTTTTGTTGTCATTTTAATCAGCTACTCACCATAAGTCTTTTAGTGGGAGAATTTAACCCTTTTACATTTAAGGTAATTATTGATAGGTAAGGTCTTACTACAGCCACTTTTCAATTTATTTTCTTTCTTTATAACAGTTGTTTTCTTTCTCCCTCTCTTGCAGTCTTCCTTTGTGGTTATTTATTCCAATAGATTCCTTAATATTTTTTTGATTTGGAGTCTATTACAGATTTTTATGGTAATCATGAGGCATATAAAAACATTGTTTGATTACAACAGGTTATTTTGAAATGATAGCAACATGATGGTAAAGATAAGAAACAATAACAAACAGAAAGTAGTCCAGGAGGAATGGTGCATACTTGTAATCCCAACTACTTAGGAGGCTGAGGCAGAAGAATCACAAGTCCAAGGCCAGCTGAAGCAACTTAGTGAGCCCATGATTCAAAAGGAGATGGTAAAAGGGCTGGGGATATAGTTTATTGGTGGAATGCTTGTTTGGCATGCACAAAGCCCTGGGTTCAATCTCCAGTACCAATAAGATAAAAATCTCTCATATGCAAATGCTAATTCACCATGAGGCTGGGGGCACTAGGGAAGAGTAGTATTACCTTAGATTAGACAGAGGGAAGTGATGGGAGGGAAGGAGAGAGGATGGGGATAGGAAAGATAGTAGAATGAAACAGACATTATTATTGTATATGTGACTACATGACCAATATGATTCTGCAATATGTCCACTTAGAAAAATGAGAAATCATGAGCCATCTATGTATGATATATCAAAGTGCATAAATGTATTCTACTGTCTTGTATAACTAATTAAAACAAATTTCAAAAATGTAAAGATAAATAAATAAAAAGTACTGCTAATAAAACACTATACTTGCACTCTGTTCTTTCTCTCTTTTTAAATTTTTGATGCTCCTTTTATATTATTCTATATTGCATCTCAATGTATTAATAAAATTATTATTGTATTGCTTTGTTTTTATAAAGTTATGATATATAAAAGATATCAATGGTTTATATAACATGATTACAAGATAAAACCACTCTCATTATTTCTGTATAGTTACCATTACTAGTTAGAGTTATTGTTTCTGATGGTTATGTTTACTCACTAATATTTCCTGTTTTCATTTTGAAGAGCTCCTTTTAACATTTCCTGTAGATTAGTTCCAGTGGGGATATATTCTCTCAACCATTGTTTATTTGGGAATGTCCTTATCTATTCTTTGTTTCTAAAGAACGCTTTTACTGAGTACAGTATTCTCAGTTAGCAATGGTTTTGTTAATGCTGTTTGTTTGTTTGTTTATTTTTTATAATAAGTACAAAAAAATCATTTGCCATTTCTCTCCTGGCCTAAAAAGCTTCTGCTGAGAAGTCTGTTGTCAGGCAAAATATTTTTATGTGTTGTTTCTCTTCTCTCATTGTCCTGATAATCTTTTCTTTATCTTCAACCTTTGAGAGCTTGATAATAATTTATCTTGGGATATGATTGTTTTCCTTAAATATTTCTGTTGATCTTCCTGCACTTTACTATATGCATCCCTCTCTAGGTTTGAGAATTTTTCTGCTATTATCTCCTGGAATAATTTTTTTTTTACTTCTTTGGTATTCTCAATTACTCTTAAACACCAATAATCTGAATATTTTCTCTTTTTATGCTTTCCCAGTGTTCCAGAAAGCTGTCCCCATTCCTCTTAATACTTTTTTTTTCTTTTTCCTCTGCCTTTGAGCTCACCAATTCTTTCTGTTTAATCTCTTCTACTCTTGATATATCATAATGTAAATTTTGTTTAGTGTATATTTTAGCTCGAGATTTTTTTTTTTAATGGCTTCCGGTTCTCTGATACGTTTATCTGTTAGGATGTTAAATCATTTCTCATTGTCCTCTAGACACATGTTGAATGTCATTAAAGCAGTTGCTTTAAATTCTCTATGCAAGAATACTCCTGTACCAATTATTAGTAAGTTTGATTTCTGGTGCCCTATACCTAGCATCTGACTACAGAAACCTGAATACTGTGTCACAAACCCTGTGCCCCCAGCCTGCCTAGTCACCACTGTGGCAGTATTAACACTCAAGCTGCTATGGACTACCTACTGCTGAGAAGAATTTCTGGCCCATAACCACTACAAGTAACTACATGTGATGGTGATCAGAATAGAAGTCTGACAGACTAGGGCCATGTGTCTCAGCCTGATTGGGATTGCTTCATGTACAGGCCTTGTCCTAGAGATGTGCATTGCAAATTGCACAATTTGAAGTTTCAATAGCCAGCACCCTGTTCCAATGACAAATCCTGTTCTTACTATCCTTTATTATCTCCAGTGAATTCTTTCTCCATGCTATGCTTCCTGGTTCTGGACACTATTGGGGAAATTGTCATGTAACAGGAATGCATTTGAAATTGGAAAACTAAAAAAAAAGACACAGTCATTGTCCTATCTAACTCAAATTCATTCCTCTAAACTGTTCTTTTATTTCTCCATTGTAGAGTCCTAAAGGCAATCTCATGCAGAGAACAGAATCTGAATGGAACCTGCCTCCTCCTCACCCCGCCAAGCCTTCTTGCCAGAAAGATACCAACAGAAACTACAAAATCAAGTTTGCAACCTCACATAGACTAGCCAGTTTGCAGATGCACATGCATATCTCTTGACCTACACTTCCTTTTCTTATCTGTGTAATCTTGAAACTGTTATCAGTACAGGGAAGACATATTTCTAGGTTCGCTGCCTTCCCAGTTTTAAGCTGCCAATAAATTCATTTCTTGCTTCACCATCATTTCTCTTTTTGTTAATTAAAGTCTCCACGCACCAGGTGTCTTAAGGCCCACAGAGTCAAGCCTCTGGCTAGGATCCACAGTCACACTCCTTTAGCTACCAAGGCTAATGCTAAGGTGAATTGCTCTTGAGTCTACAAGGACAGGCAGAGTCTCAGGAGTGCACTTAGGCCCAAGCCATAGCTGTTAGTGACGTAAGCTAAAGCATGAGTCCTTCTCATTAGTATATAGTATTTGCCTATTGCTGGTGTCTGTCTAGAAACTGTTTGAAAGCACTCATCTGGGGATAGCTGTGCCTGCCTGAATTGGGGAGGTAGGTGGTACCAAGGACAGAATCTCATAGCTGTAGGGAACTGCACAATCTTTGGAGGCAGAAAATATGCCCCAGTCTCATCCCAAAGCTGGCAATGATACAGGCCAGAACTTGGATCTGTCCCACTGGCACACAGCTCTCTACCTAATGCCATAGTAGTTCTTGAGGCTCCATCTCTGAGCACTGGCTTGGGTACAGAGGCCTTTGTTTTCTGCCTTGTAGTGATTTTCATCATGGAGGGCCAGGTACTTAGCTACAAGGCAAAGTCCTGCATTGGAGTCCATGCCCTGATCCCTAGCAGTGATGCCTTACTTCCTCACAATCCCTGGCTCTGCTGCCCAAGGGTTAGGGAGTGGTGGTAGAGACAGTCACTTAGCATCCTGGCTAATCCAGTTCTAGTGGTTTTGTCTAGGGATACAAGCACTGGGGAGGAAGTTTTGAAGCCCTCCCTGACACCTGGTTTTACTATCAAGATTTCAAGTGTATGTTCTGGCTTTAATTCCATTTCCTTTCCCAAACAGGAAACCTTGGTTTTGGGAGAGGTATAACATGGGCAACTCTTCCCTTTCTTTAATGAATGCTTTTTTACTATTATACCAAATCAGGCATTAGGATCCCTCACTTACCCTCCAAAGCCCCTGTGACTAGTGTTTGATGCATTAATAGTTGTTCAATTTGGTGTAACTATAGGGAGACCACCACTAGAGGATCTGCCTTAGCCTTGTTCTTGCTCCACCTGTCTTCAAATTCCTGTAAGAATTTGTTCTTCATTACTCCTGATTCAATTTATCTTTTATAAATTAACCTTAATCCTAGACCTTTGTAATGCACACAACTGTAAAAGTGATAGATTTTATAATTTTCCTCTCATATACCTCCTGCTTGTTTTTAATTATCCTTTCTATACGATTAAATAACCAATAGTGCCTGTTGCAACAATGTTAGTTGTTTTGGGATTTGGGGATTTTTTGTTGTTGTTGTTGTTGTTCCAGTACAGCTTTCATCCACTTGTTGGTGCACATAACTTCCATCTGGGTATTCCTAGATTAAATTGACGGGTACCAGATAGATTTGAGCAGCAGCAACATGAACTTAAAGGGATGATTTTATAGACTGCTCCTACTTCCTGGTCCTCCACAGTCTTTCTTTTAAAAAACAACATATTTAAGGTCATTCTGGCCCTGCTTTGGCTTAAGTCAATACATTCTACATTTCTGGGTTAAAACAACAAAACAAAATCTATTATCCTTGGGGCTATTCTCTTGAGGCTAAGGAATACAAGACTCCTCCCTGCGGCAGTCTGGCTGGGCACAAATCAGGAGCCACTGAAGCGGGAACAAACTTTATTTCTGAACTCCACCAGCACACTCCACACAAGTTCCCCGGGAATTCTCCCCGAATGCCACGTGGCTCCTCCAGCAACCAGCAACCGGAAATATCCCCCCTCCGGCACTTCCCCAACCAATGGGAACTCTCTGGGAATCCCCTCCAGAGCTCAACTGGAACTCCACGGGAACTCCTGGAGAACTCGCTGGTGTCACCTCTCAACCACTACTTCTGGCAAAAATGCCATGCATCATCCCGACTTGGCTGTGGCCCTCAACACCTCCCTTCCAGGGGGAAGATCAATTTCTTTTTGCTTGAAAGGGGGCTTTTGATACTTTCATACAGACCAAAGATTCTAAGACACAGAAAGAGAGGATAATTAAAAGCAAAGCCCATCAACCATATAATCTGTAAAAACAAGTTACCTATGTTTAAGGCTTTGCACAATAGAGACTCAGAAATTTGATGCATTCCATATTGTGAGTCAAGAATTAAGAGGCATTACTTGGGCAGCAGTCTCTGGAGAAACTTCCCTAAGACATCCAGCAAAACTGGGGATCAAAACATCTTGACATTACTCTCTTTTCTGAAAGGACCAACTCTATCCCTTGATGGCATCTTTACTTTCTTCTCTAATAAACTCTCTATGCCATTACTACTTTTCCTGTGTTACTTGAATTTTTTTCCTGTAAGAACACAGGAGACTAGAGACACAATGCAACCCCTGGATTGCCATGCCTCTCATTGACAAATGGGTACTTTTATACTTCTGTACTGCACAGATGGATTCATATATTTATCTAAGATATCCAATCTTCCTTCTGTTCATCCTCATTATCCCATTTTCACAAATTAAAAAAAATGAACAAGTGGAATATTTATCCAAATCTATGGGGATCTAGAATCAAACAATAAATATTACATAAATATAGTTTTTGTAATCTTAATGAAATTTTCTTCACTGTTGTTTTTATTTCTGTTCCAGAATCCCATTTGGAATCCCATATTGCATATACTTTTTCACTCACCTTTGTCTCCTAATTTATAGCATTTCTTTCCTTTGTCCTTTATGACCCCAATGTTTTTGAACATCATTGGTCAACTAGATTCTTTTTTTTCCCCAAATGTCCCTTAATTTGAATTTATCTGGTATTTTCTCATATATAGACTGAAATGTTGCTTTATTGGCAAAAACACCATAAAATTATGGGATGTCCTTCCTAGTTTGTTGCAACTGATAGGACATTTGCTCAGCTTCCCTGAACAGGGCTGAAAGAGGTAGTGGGAAAAGATGAACAAACACATAATAGGGAAAGCAGGACCCTGTGGTTCAGCTTACCTCTCCTGGAGGAGGACTGACAATGAGCAGGCTCTGTGAAAGGACACTTGCAAAGTCCAAAGACCACAACACATGCCAGAATCTCACACAGGAGATTTATTGTCAGTAGCACAGAGCAAACCAAGAAGCCTGTCCCTCTGAGGAGAGCAGCAGTGTGTTGGCACTCACAGAGCAGCTTTATAGCTCACAAGAAGAATTTCTCATGCATGCTTAGGGGTTGTGACATGGGCTGGAGAGGGGTTCACCTTTTAGCAGTTACATGTTTTATGGGAAGCTGAGCAGCACTGTCTCAGAATCAAAACGTAGGAGTTCCTAGATAAAATGTCTCCAGACCTGAAATGGCGGATCTGATGCCAATACTCTGCCCACTTATTATATAGGTTTTTATATCAAAGGAATTCATTAGGAGAAAGTTGCTTTAAAACAAAACCAAGGTCAAAAGTTTGAACAGCCCAATTACACTCATCAGCTTGTGCCCTCAATTCTTCACCCCTGGGCTGGTGCCTGAACCCTAGTTCATAAGCTGATAAACCCCCTGGCATACATAGAATTTTCCTTTGGACAGAGAGTCACCATACAACTGGGCAATTTTCTTGGCCCTGAGGGAATCCCAAGAGAGGTGTCAGCCTCTGTCTCTGGAGAGTTCAAAGACCCATAATTCATTTACTGCTCCCAACACCAGCTCATTATATTCCAGAGTTCATACCACTGGTATATCTCATTACTGGTTATGTTAACCTTGATCAATTGTGTGTAGTAGCTCTTCCAGGTTTCTCCAATGTAAAGTCATGTAATTCTCACTGTACTTAGAAAATATCTTGGGTAGAAAGCATACTTTGATATTATACATATCTCCTCAAATTTTAATTATTACTTTTAACAGGTCAATGGATGCTCTCATTACTATCAGTTGTGCATAACAATGATGATTTTATTATTCCCCTTTGCATTTTACATGAGAGACTTTTTTTTCTTTTTCCTCTATTTGTGTGAGTATAATTTTATAGATATTTATTTTATTCCATGTGTATAATATCATTACTCATATTTTTGCTCATTTGTTCCAATTTTGGTCAATTCAATTATTTAGGCTATTTTTTTATATATAACATTCATCTCTATCTATCCTTTTATTTAGTAAAATAAGTTTATATTTATATGTTGTATTCTAGCTCAATGCCATTCAGGTAATTTTAGCCATCCTCTTTTTTTGTGTAACTTCCTTTGGTTTAAATCTTGACTTTCTATTATATTCTACCATCTTCTTATCCACTACATTACCATATTTTAAAATTAGAGATTTATAGTATGTTTTAATGGCTGGTAAAGCTAATTACCTTTTGTAATTTTTCTTTTTCAGCAATTTCTTCATTACTTTTGACTTTTTTCCTTCCTTATAAACTTTCAGATATCTTGTTACATCTATAAAAAAAGGTTTATTATTGAAATTTTATTGAATCTGTAAATTAAGGAAAAACGTAAATTTCCATGATGTTATGTCACCCTATATAAAAATCTAAGCTCTTTCAGTTTCTTCAGATAAATACTTGAGAGTCATTCAGAAGTTTTTTAAAACTTCTCAAAATGATATCTTGCATATTTCTTGTTATTTTATTCTTAAGTATTCAGTGTTCTTCCTTGCTATGAATGAAATTTTAGGTGGCACTACATTGTGTTTGCTATTTGTGTATAAGAAAGCCACTGATTTTTATGCTAATTTTATATTCTTCTACTTCACTAAATGATTTTTATTGTTGCGGTAACTTTTGTCATTGATTTTCTGGCATTTTCTAGGTTTATCATCAAATCCTCTGTGTAATTAGAATAGGTTTATTTCTTCTTTACTAATTCTTATTCATCACTTGATTTTCTTTTTCCAGCTGTCCTAGAACACACTTCTCATACATTGATGAATAAAGGCAGATATTGTAGACATCAAGCTGTGTTCCTGTTCTTATGGGAAATGCCTCCAGTGTTTCCCCATGGAATTAAATACTGGCTTTAGAACTAAGGGAAATATATTTTATCATATAAAAAAATATACCTCTAAATTTCTTGAGTGTTTTATTAAGAATATATATTGAATTTTGTTGCATATATTTATACATGAATATATATATATTTATTTATATAAGAATATGTATTAAATTTTGTTGCAAATATTTATATATATATTTTATCATATAAAAATATACCTCTAAATTTCTTGAGTGTTTTATTAAGAATATATATTGAATTTTTCTCTAAAATGTACAAAATCAACCATATTTTTGCCTTGGTGTATTAATATCATGTATGTCATTAATATTTTTCTATATTGAAGCAAAATCATATTCTTGATAAAAATCTCACTTGATTCTCTTCTACTAGCCTCTTAACATGGTGTTGCATCCTGTTCTAATATTTTGTTTAGAATTTTTGCATTGATACCTAGTAAAATGGTCTGTAGTTTTCTTCTTAGTTATTCTTGTATCCTAAGAATGATTAGCTAGATTCCATTCCCTTCCTTGGTCTATAATGAACAAAAGAACATTGAGATTACCTAATCTTTCAAAAATTGACAGGATTACCCTGGAGAAGTAATTAAGCCTTATGCATTTTTGAGTGGGGTAGTCTTTAGTATCTTTATATGTTCTATAAAATATGATTTGTTTAGCTTTCTTGATAACAAGAGAGTGAGTTTTGTAATCTGATTTCTTTTTGTTCTCAAATGTCTATGCATAAAGATTTAAAAATTACTGTCTTTTTTGATTTGTTCTTTTTTAATGGTTATTTCTTCCTTGTTAATGACTGACTGGTTGATTTTGATGCTTGGTATACAACTCAGGGAAATTCTACCACAGAACTATATCCCCAAATTCTCCTCCTTCTCCACACCCCTGCCCCTATCCTCCTTCTCTTCTTCTTTTCTCCTTCTCATTCTTCTTCTCCTTCTTTTTTTCCTTTTCCTTGTCTCCTCCTCCTCCTCCTCCTCCTCCTCCTCCTCCTCCTCCTCCTCCTTTTCTCCTTCTTCTCCTCCTCCTCCTCCTCCTCTTTCTTCTTCTCCTCCTTCTCTTCCTCCCTCTCCCTCTCCCCTCTTCTTATCCTCATCCTTTTTTTTCTTTATTTTTGGTGAGATGGGGGTCCCACCAAGTTGCTTAGGCTGGCCTCAAACTTGAAATCCTCTGGCCTCAGCCTTGACAGTAACTGGGATTATCGGCTGGCTCCACCATTTCTTGCTTTCCCTTGTTATTTATTACTGTATTCTCCTTCCTTTTGCTTTTTGATAAAGTTGACAAGTGATTACATATTTCCATAATTAATTTTAATAAATCTGAGATTTGATATATTAATTGGATCTTTTTCTATTCTTTCATTTATGGTTTGTTTTTAGTTTGTAGTTGTTTATATTTTTGTTTCAGTAGTTAACTTTTTTGTCCTTTTTCTCATTTAACTGGCTGCTATCAGCCAGCCCCCTACTTTTTAGTACCCATGAACGACTACTATTTGTCTAAAAAAAGTGGAGATTTTCTTTCCTTCCTCTTTTCTATTTCTTTTTCCTCTCATCTTCAGTGGTACTATTCCCACTTAATCATAATATATAATATTTGAGAAATAGTCTTCCAGTCATACTTTTGTTTTAAAATATGTTTATTTATGTATTTAAAAAATTGATTCTTCATGATTATTTTCCCTTCCCTTACTCACTTTTTCTGCTTCTAAGCAATACTTTTTCATGGAATTTAATTTTTCTTATAATAAAATATTTTAGGGAATTCCAAGTTCAATAACATCCATCTATGTCAGAGTACAAAGTCCAAGTAATTCAGCTAGGTTTCTTTGCTTTTAATTTTTTTTCTGTATTATAGAGAGGAGCCATGGTTTTATTCTATCTTGTAGGGTCCTAAATATCCCTATTATTTTCACTTTGTTTACCAGTTGCCAGTGACAGTTCTTCCCCCTTTATGACTTTTATTTGAGAGAAAAAATTAATAGTAAATAGAGATTTAAAAAAAATAGTAAATAGTAAATTTGTGCTTTCTAAAAAATCAGCTTTATCATTAATTAGACCTTGTCCATAAATCACTTGCCAGTTACATTTTTTGATGGCTGTCTCTATAAAGATTTGATACTTAGAAATCATGTCTGTGGAGCAATATGCCTGGCTACTTCCTTTAACATTTTTGTATTTAGGGTGTAATTAAATTTTCTGGTGTGTGCTGAATCTCACCCTCAAGTTGAGGTCATAATACCCAACTCTTCTATTTAGTTTTTCTTGTTCTGTCACTAATCTTTGTGGCAAGGTTGGGGGAGTGATAACAAATAAAAGCTTTGTGGTGATGATCAATGTTTCTTTATTTTTCATTTTTGTAATATTTTGCAATTTTGACTTTTTTTTGTCTTCAGCTAATACTGGGGTATGGTATGACAATCATTTCATACCAACTGGGATATTTGGGGAAGTAGTCTGTGACATTGTATCTGCTTGTTACAACAGTGAGTGTCTTTCACCATGTTTTTATATCAGATGGATAAATTATTTTTATTGGCTTATATTCCCTTAACATCATTTTTAGAATTAATGCTTAATTATCTTTTGCTCAATGGCTTTTTGTAAAACACCATAAGTTTAAATAATAATTGGGTATTAAAATACTTCTCTGAAATTTTAATGCTGAACAGTACAAAGCTATCTTTCATTATATATTAGAAGCAAATCTCTTTTCAAAATATTATTTATATTTTCAAGGCAAAAAAAATATTGCAGTTTGTTAGAAAATTCCTGATTCACAGGCTGACATGCTCTTCTCCACATCTCTCAAAGATGACATAAACAAATCAAAATCAGTAAGGAAATTTTAATTTGTAATGAAAATTAATAAAACACTGCAAATTTTCAAACTAACACTCTATCAGGAGGTACATTTGCCAGGAGAAAAAAAAATGAGAGAAGGAAAATCACACAAGGACAAGGAGTGTGAAGAAAGAAAATGAACACAAGGAGACACACTACAGAATTAATATTATTACTGCTATGGTTTAGATCTAGAAATGCCCCCCGCCAAAAAAAAAAAAAAAAAAACTCATGTTTTGAAAGCATGATCCCCAGTGCAGAAAGGTGCAGGGAGAACTTTAAAGCAATGATGTCAGCTATAATCTCAGGAGTAGACTAATTCATGTGATGGATTAATAATTTGAATGGACCACTGGGGGTTAACTGCAGGCAGGCAGTGCATGGTCACTAGGTATATGCCCTTGGGATGATATCTTGTCTAGGATCCATCTCTCTCCCCCTCTTTTTTATTTTATCTGTCTTTCTCTCCCTCTTGCACTCTCCCTCCTGGCTGCCATAGGCTGAGCATCCTTCTTCCACCTTACTCTTCCACCATGATATTTTACCCTTACCTCTGGCCCAGAGCAATGGAGTTAGCCAACTGATACCACGGGTTACAGGTGACAAGTCTTGCTCCTCTACATGTTGAACTATAACATTAGAGAAACACATCAAGGCAAGCATATAAAGCAGGGCTTATTTTAAAAGGGGGAATAGATTTTTCCTGGGAGGGAAAAGGGGGTGATAGTTGGTATCCTGGTACCCCAAGAAGTGAGAGCTTTCTGTGTCTTTTATACATCTAAAGTTTCCTTTGTTCTCTTGCATTCTTCCCCCTTATCTCTCTCCTTCCTGCACACATAACTAGGCTCAGGACATGCTTTGGTAAGAGGTCCAAAAGATAAGAAGCAGATGAATAGGAGAGAGCAAGGTGAAGTGATCCAGGCAGGAAGGGGGCTCTGGGTTCATTAACAACTTTTATAAATTCCTGTATAAAGGGACAATCCTTGGGACAGGTTACCTTAGCAACAGGTTGAAGCAGGGGCAGGTTATCTTGATAAGGGTGGAAGATGGCATTAACATTTCAATCCCACAGAGGATTCTCCAACTTCCATTCACTAGATCCAACTCTTACTCATCTGCCTGTCTTCAATTTTGTCTTCATAACCATGGATGCCAAATGTCTTCTTTGATATAAGGAGAGTAACTAAGAACAGAGTAGGGAAGAAGAGCATGAGAAGAAGACGAATATTAAACAGGGATGAGAGGTGGGAGGGAAAGGGAGAGAGAAGGGAAATTGCATGGAAATGGAAGGGGACCCTCAGGGTTATACAAAATTACATACAAGAGGAAGTGAGGGGAAAGGGAAAAATAATACAAGGGGGAGAAATGAATTACAGTAGAGGGGGTAGAGAGAGAAGAAGGGAGGGGAGGGGAGGGGGGGGATAGTAGAGGATAGGAAAGGCAGCAGAATACAACAGACATGAGTATGTCAATATGTGAATCAATGGAAGTGTAACTGATGTGATTCTGCAATCTGTATATGGGGTAAAAATGGGAGTTCATAACCCACTTGAACCGAAGTGTGAAATATGATATATCAAGAACTATGTAAAGTTTTGAACAACCAATAAAAAATAAAGAAATAAATAAAAATAAAAAAATAAAACCATGGATTGAAACTTTGAAATGAAGAACCCAGAATGAACTTCCTCCTCTCCACCAGTATTTTGGTCATAGCAATGTAAAGCTGATTAACACAATTACTCAAGAAAAAAGAGGGTTGACAGATTTTGTAAAATATTGCCAATTAAGCTTTTGTTTCTCACAGCAGAGAAGTTTTTTATCCATTGGTCCTTTCTTTCTTCTGTTTTTCATTGATAAACCTACTTAAATTACCTAGATATTTTAGGTATGTTGGAGAAGGAAAGCTTTGGTGGTTCTGCTTTCACTGGGCCCAAGTTCAAGACCATTTTATCTTTCTGTTTCTCTTGCTTATTTTCCAGATGATTGATGTGATGTGCTTATTAACGACACTCTCATACAGAGTTACTTCAGCAGAGATCAAGGTTTTATCCTTGGGAATAACCTGAGACATCATTGTGGCACTTCTAGCTAATTAAAATTATAGTTCAATATTTGTATATAAATTTTCTTGTGAAAAAGTGAAGAAAAAATAAAACATATGTCAAATCAGTCTTGTAACTTCCCACCTTCAGTAACAAGCAAGAAATGAGCTGTTTTATTATACATTTTAAATTAAGTAAAATAAAAGAAGGCTATAAAGGAAATAAAGACAAGACCCCAAAGCAGTAAATTAAAAAATAGAACTATAGACCCAAACCAAGGCAGATGACAGACCTGGAGGTCAGGAGAGACTAAAATCCTCTGGGTTAATGCATAATAGGTCCTGTTATAGAGTCAAGTTGAAGAACTTCATATGATAATTTTTATATGTTAGTACCTAACGAAGTGATGTCATGTAACATTGGTTCTTTTATCAGTCCATTGCTTTGGATTCTGTAATATATAATTGTTTTCAGTTATTAGCAAAACACAACCTTTTCTTAATCATCTATGAAAAAATTCAATGAAACTTTAGATAGGGCAAAGTGGAGGGAGGGGAAGGGAGGGGACATGGGGGTAGGAATGATGGTGGAATGAGTTAGACATCATTACCCTAAGTACATGTATGAATACATGAATGATGTGAAAATACTTTGTGTACAGTGGCTTGAAAAATTGTGCTCTATATGTATAATATGAAATGAGTTGCCAGTCTTCCATCATGTATAACAAGCTGGAATAAGTAAATAATTTAATAAAAAATAATAAAAGAAACAATCATTGTATTTGCTTTTCTAATAATATTCAAGTTAGAAAACACAGATAACAAAATATTGCTACTATTTTCTACACCAAAATCATTTTTTAAAATTTCATTACAATTTAAAGAATATGCTTATCATTTTGTTTTAATGTGTAAGGAGGGAAGGCTTTCACTTTCATTTCAATAATCTTTTGAAAGACAGAACAAGATGCTGAACAGATTGCTATTTCTGTTTTTAGAGCCATTGAGCAATTTTACCGAGTGTCTTCTACAATCGGAAACACATTAACCTGATGCACACGATAATTTTGGAGCTGTTTTGTTTCCTCTGTAATTTTCCTATTCATCTTTAGACTCTGTAGAGGCTGACCTTTTCCTCTGCATAATACATTATGTTATCAAGTTAAAATTGAACTACAGCACAATGAAATTAATACACAACCATACTTTTTTTGATCTTCAACCATCCCAATCACAGAGTAATTCCAATTTTGTGGGAATTTAAACTATCCCTTTCCCAAAGTCCTCAATGTTGTAAATCAAACACATTCTAGTCTTTAGGGGCACTAATTAGTGAATAAGAAGTAAAGATCATGTTATAATTTATTTGTACAGAAGGTAAAGAAAGTAGGAGCCAATTCATTGCAGGTATTTGTATAATTAAAATAGAATTCAAGCATTTTATCTGAATATACATCTTTACGGAAATAATTAAAGTATAATTCTTAGTATAATAAAGGCCAATAAGCTTATAAAAATTAATGTTCAAGAGACTTAAAAAATATAAATAATGATAAAATTCTGAGAGTAAGCAGTCCAAGAAATCTGATAGGAATATATAAAAAGAGTGTCAGTGAATATAATGATTAGAACTATCTTTATGTTTATTTCCTCCTATAAGAATGTACATTTTGGAGAAAATCAGCAGCACAGTAAGTCCTAATTAATCATCATTCATGAATTTTTATAAATGAGTAAATAATTAAAATTAATCATCCAAATTCCCTTAAGCCCTTCCTCTCCTTAAAAGGAAATGTGGAGAAAGAAATAACAACCAAAAATAATGTTTAAAAATCTGGTCTATACTTTTAAAATATAGCTGGTTTCTTTCTATTCACATCTTACCACTTCAGATTTCTTTCACGTACTCTTGAGCAGGTAAAATTATAAGGGATTGTTATCTCTGATGTTAAATTTAGTTTATATAACTTTTGCAAACAAAATAAGTGGATATCGAGTTCACGTTAATTTATACCAGAAAAATTAGCTTTATGTGACTTTGACAAAAGTCCTTTATTTTAATGGCATATAGGTTGTTCTCATCATCTTTCTGTATTATGCCAGAACCTAAGTTTCACTAACCCACACAGATACTGTAGGCTTCTCAGCAGCAATTTGTGTTTTGAATACCTTCTCCTTTTAATTTTACCTTCTAGCCCCAAGGTTGGTGTTAATAATTTAGGATCTGAAGGCTGTACTTCACATTTAAATCTCTGAATTACGTGAATAAAATATTCCTCAGTGGTGTCTTATGAAGGTAAGTTCAGTAGCACCTCCCCTGTTCCTGCCTTCAACCATAACTTTTGTTAGAATTCTTACCTCCTCATAGACATAGATGTTTCACCTCTTGCTACAGAATAATGGTTAGAAAAAGCCCTCAAATGACCCTGTGAATCTCTCTACTCCTGAACTTACAGTTATGTTTCCTCTAGAGTTTGATTCTGGTTTCTGTTAACTTTAAAAACAAACAAACAAGAAAATACAGTGACCTAAGGAATGAGCTTGTGAATCACCATTGCTTCAATGTGAAATAGTATCTCCTTTGAAGAATGTCTATGGTGGTCCTTCAAAAGTCTCAGTTTACAGATTAACCTGTTCCTGCATGTACTTCTAAACACACTTCCTTTTAACCCCCTTCAAGATTCTCACTACAAAGAGCACAGAAATGTACAAACAGAAAAATAAATAAATACCTGAAATTTTACAAATAGCCAACCAACCAACCAAACATTGTGGTTTCAACTAAAATGTGACCTTTCATCATATGAAATAATATCTTTACTGGGAAGTTTATGGAAGAAGATTCATAAAACTTCATCATAAATCATTTTCTATTGTCCTGTGTCTTTTGCTCTACCTCTAGTAAAAACAGATCATTTTCTGCAGGAGATGGGATGGTGGGAAAATGTGTATGGAGAAAAACCCTAGAGCCTTCTGATTTCTGAGTTGTAACTCTCATCCAGTTCCAGAGATCATTCCTGCCATATAGAGATCATTTCCAAAATCTCTAATACAAAAGCCATGTTTTCTAGGTAAATCTAAATATTTTCCCTATAGTAGTTTAACTGTAAAGAATTTTAGTCTCCCAACTTTTAGGGTATGGTATGATTTACCTGTCAGAACTTGTCTTATTGCATGTGATTAAGTCAATCTGTTGAAGTAAATCATTTACTTATTCTGTTGGGGAAATGAGGCAAGCCATGGTGAATAATCAGAGAGAGGGAAGAGAATGACACAAAAAAAGAAAGAGAGCTCTGTTCTGTATTTGTGCAGCAGAGCAGACCTAAACTTCTAATACCTAAGAATGCTCAGTGGAAAAATTTAGGCAAATGGTTTTAACACACCAGGAAAAAGAGGAGAAGAATTCAATAGAAGAGTCAATTGGATCTCATTGGAAACAAAGGAATAAAAGTATATGCAGTTACTATACTTGAGAATGCACCATTTGACTCATAAAATAATTTCAATAGAAGAGTCAATTGGATCTCATTGGAAACAAAGGAATAAGAGTATATGCAGTTACTATACTTGAGAATGCACCATTTGACTCATAAAATAATTTCCTTTTCTTTGATTTGACCTTGAAGTGTTTTGCCTTGGGATTAGATGGTAATAGAAATACACTTCTTTCATTTTATATTCACATATGTTATCAACATTAGGAAACAGAACCAATACATATTGAACAATGTGATCAGGAATAAATTTTTAAGTTTTAGAAGTGATACAGTTCTGCTATCTGTTTTACTCCATTGAAGTCTTTCAGTTTTCCATTTATTACCTCCAAAATTATAGTTAAGTGCATTGTTGTTACAGGGCTGGGATCTTCTAGGAAAGTAAGGCAGTACAAAGAAAAGATACCCCGGTTCAACCCCCAATTCATGCTATTAAGTAATAAAGATTTCAGACAAGTAGCTCAGAGTAAAAGGCATGAATTTATTGGAAGGGATGAGAAGGGCCTAAGGGAATGCTCTAAAGGGGGTGAGTCCTCTCAGAAAAGAGAGAGACAGCATGCCTCTATCCTCCCACTCAGGTCTACCACTTGACTTTTGACTGACAGCAGGATGACATCAGACTTTCAGTTCTAATGGTAAGCTTTCCTTACAGATCTTATGGTTAGGAGGAAATATCCTTACCTTTCCAAGTTCCAGGTTCTGAACTGTGAAAGGGTAAGAAAAGTCCCCCCTTCAGGCTAACTTGTATTCCTCTTATGTGAATTATTTCAGGCCTGTCTTTCTCCTGAAGATAACAGGCAGTTTGCTGAGGAACATGACATGACCTGTCCAGTTAAGATGGCCAGGCCAGGACTGCAGGAAATTTGTTTCTTAGGAAAATTTGTTTCTTAGAAAGCATGTGTTGCAACCACTCACAACTGCCTGTCCCTTATCAATTATCAGCATTAAAGGACCTCTCCCATTTGACCCCAACCAATTTTTTATTTTATTTTTTATCACTGTTGCAGTGCTTTATAATTATTAAACAAACACCTTAAAAGTTAATTTACTTTCTTTTATTTAGATTTTCACTTTTTTGCCATTTACTATTAGATGCATTTGTCTGCCTTCCAGGTGTAACAGACAATGGCAGGGTGTGTGTCCCCCCCCCCCTCCTTGCCTCCTGTCCCTTCCACCAGCTCTGCATACTGTTTATATTTAAATTCCTTACAGTGTTTAACCCTGCACTAGGAATAATCATATTTATATCATAACCCTCCTATTATATTTAAAGCAGGAAGAGTTAAGTATTATTCCAGTTACCTGCTCAGTTAGAACTGGTTCAGAAGTGCAAGAGTTCCTAAAACTGTAAGGTGAGACACATCTTACTCAGCTGAATGAAGCCAGAGAAAGCAAAGCAGGGGATGAGCACCCTGTCACAGAGACTATCACTGTGCCTTCTACATAACAAGCCTTTAATGAATAATTCAATACACATTCAAAGATAAATATTTATTTTTGTAAATGCAAGCCATTAAGAAAAAGGAAATAGTACAAATTTTAAATTCAACAACCCTAGCCATACTTCTTTACAATGTAGTAGAAAGATTTCTAAAACCGCAGATCTTACCCTTGGCTATATAAAACTGCAGTAGCTGAAAGTATTTACTTTATATTTTGCTATAAAATAGAATTAGTTTCTTAAGAGAGATCATTTTCAAAATTTGTCTTTAAAAACAGTTTTCCTTCCTGTATTAGTAAACACCCTACCCTGAAGTTTCTGTGTTCTTCCTATGTATCTATGATTTTGATTCCTACCCAAAGATAATTTTCCATGCTTTGGATATTAATGTCATGCCATGTCATAGGATAAACAGGCTATTAGCAGTAAAAAAAAAAAAACACACAATGTTTTATTGAAAAAGTCTTTTATGACAGAAGGAACTTAAAATTTGCATTTAAATAGAGACTATACAATAAGATCCTGCACTAGAAATTTTTTTTTAATATGTAATTTTTATGAGGTTGGTAAACATTGCCACTGTCACAGGTTTTTTGGAAAGAAGGCAAGGAGTGAATGTAGAGCTAGAAAACTTAAACATGTATAATCTCTTAATTCAGGCATTTTGATCTGAACTATGTTCTCTATAAGAGCAGGATCATTTTTCAACATTCAAAACATTTGAAAGTTTAAAACACAACAGTTGATGGTATGGTTAGATCCTTCTTCATGCAAAACCAGTAAAACAACTCCAGATATAGCTAACCTGTACTGAAATCATTTACTGTCCATCACCTCTTGGGGTATAAAAATGTGTGAATTCCTTTCTCAGTAGGCCCTTTTCTTCTATAGTAACTGAAAGATAAAGTTTCTGCTACAAACTATGTGCTGTGTAAAACCATTACTATATAACTGAAGTCAGTAAAATAATGCAGTCTATGATAGTGGTTCTAAAAGTTTATGGAGATTAACAATTACATGAGAACTTGCCAAAAGTGATAATATATATATATATATATATATATATATATATATATATATATATCTCCAGTAATAATTCTGTTTCTGATTTGGGTGGGACACTGAACAAATATCATAGTAACATCATGTTTTCCATACAAACAAGGAAGGAAGATGCAAAGAATGCTAAAATAACAAAGATGCTAAAATAAGATGTTTAAACCCTCCTCTATTGACACCAAAGGCTAAAATTGTTCGAATAGGGTCATGGAAATGATCCTTTTGTACCTGAAACCTAGCTTGATTAACAATTCACAATATTCAAACAAGAACCAAGTATATAAATATGATTTCCTTATGGAGAAACAGGTGATTATAAATCAAAATTTTCAAGAAATTTCTTTCTTTGGCATTAGGGCCCTTGGTGGTAGCTACTGAGTAAGCAGGTATCATCTGAATGATGCATTCAAAGACAGCTCACCAAAGAAGATGTTTCAATTGTGACTTACTGATTTCACACTCTGTACAAGAATGTAAAGTGGATCCTTGATTTTCCCCAATTCTCCAAGTAGCCATAAGCTATAAATCTATAATTATACTTTTACTGATAGTAAACAATTTAACAAAGCTACCTATGTCCTTCTAAAATCGTTTATCCTTTAAAAAATGCAGACTTCCTTCTTTACTATTAGTATGTTGACAAGAGGTCTGGTGCAGGACACAAGCGTATTTATGAAAAGACCACAGGAGGCCTGTCAATCTTATTTTCTAAAAGAAAATTCATCTTCTAGAGCATAGGCTTGTTAATTAATCTTTTATTGTCACTCCTGCCCATAAACTAATCATAAGAAAAACTCCTCTTTAAATCAAGAAATAATCTTTCTGCTATTCTCTTTCTGCAAATATCCATGCAAAACCAAACATTGTTTCTTGAATAGAGTCCTGAAGAAGTAATGCACATTGCATGTCTGATTTAGGCTTTACTTTTTCCTGATATTTGGCTATACATAATCCCTTTGCTTAAAATAACCACTATTACTAGCTAGTAGAAACATAACTGATATGGTTTGCACCTTTTTCATTGTATATATTACTACATTTTCTGCACACTTGCCAATATTTATCCATTGTATGTTAAAATCAACAGCTTACTTACATTACAGGAATTTATGCAGTTTGTTCAAGTCAAAAGGTCAAAATACCTATGAATTAGAAAAGATCTGGCATTAACTAGCCTCATACAATCTTTCCTGTACAATGTTCAGTGGAATACACAGTATGAGGGAAAAAAAAAAAACTGGGGGAGCCTAGAAACACACAGAATCAATGAAAAATTTTTGAGTAAGTGAGAGACAATAAAATTAAAATCAACTTTTCAACTTAGTTTATCAATTTCTGAGACAATATATTTATTTAATAAATACCATATTTAATAAATACTGATACTATAGAGTATCAGTGTTCTTTTGGAGATAAGAAACAAAACCTTCATCCATTTAGTTTCTCTAAGCCACACAGCAAATACTAGAAGCCAGATTGATTTGGGGCCTCAATGCCTAAAGCGGGCCTCTTTCCATGGCAGTGTGTCTTTCAATGTGTGATCTGTGGAAAAGTATTATGGGAAGAGGAAAGAGGCCCTACAATAAATTTAGTTTGACAAACATTGAAATAAACAAAATTCCCTCTATTTCCTAGCTACAGGTTTCCTCAAAATTTGTAATATACTCTCATACAGTTTAAGTCTTGCAAAGGAGGTCATAGAATGTAATATTTACCAATTTAAATTTTATTTTATTTTTTAATTTTTTTTGAGAGAGTTTTTTTTTAATATTTATTTTTTAGTTTTCAGCGGACACAACATCTTTGTTGGTATGTGGTGCTGAGGATCAAACCCGGGTAGCACGTATGCCAGGCAAGTGCGCTACCGCTTGAGCCACATCCCTGGCCCAATTTAAATTTTATTATGGCAGAATGAACCCTGAAGCTAGTGTTCCTTAGAATTCTTTCTTTGAGATTCTGAGCTATAGATTTTAGATTCTATCAGTAAAGGAATAGTATCGCTGAATCTTCATTGGAATGCTGGATAAGAAAAATACCTCTACTTGGGAGAATCATCTAGAACTTATGATGGATGAATGAGATGATGTTTTAAATTAATATTAGTTTTCAAAAGTAACTGGGAATCAAAAGTTTAAAGATAGCTCTTACCCTTTCATAGGTACAAATGAAATATTAAAACATTTTTACTGGAACAGCATTTGATACTGCAACAACCTAAATTTCAGGTACAAATTTTGACAGCCCCAAATGCCAAGGTACCTCTGAGTGAACATGTAGTTCCAACACTGAGTCCTTAGAGGAATTCCTTTTCAAAGTTACTTTCTCTATACCTGATATAAGATTTTTTTTAAAACTGGAATTGCTTTATTGTCTAAAACTGTGCTCATTTTCTTAAGCTTTCAAAAATCTTCTTTTTTGTTTAAAAAGAAAACAATTGCTGCAATGCATTGTGCTAAATTACATCTAAGAATTCAAGCCATTTCTGCAGCAAATTCTATTTAACTGTCCTAATATCCTGTTTTAATAAGGGCTTCGCTAGAGAGATAAAAATTAAATGTTTGCCAGAGTGATGCATTAATAACTCAAAACCTTTAATTATAGCAGTGCCCAATTTAATTAAACCCTACATTACAAACTGTCAGCCTTCATATCACAGACCCCTATGTTGAATGGTTTATAGCTGAGCTATTTAAAAAAAGTTATTCCATGTTTCAGAATATGATACAAGTTCTTCACTTATGAGAGAATGATCTTTGTTTTCAATTGGAGGAACAAAAGCACCCAATACAAACCTAAAATCGACAATGAGGGCACAATTTTAATTTTATTACAATATTTCTGCACAATTCATTGACAGTTACTACTAACCTAAATTAGCATTTATTTGAAGCAAATTGAAAGCAAAAATGAAAGATGAATGAGGAGTCTCATATGAATTTTCTTTTACACAAAAGTAAAAATCTTGATTGAACTTTAAGATGCAAATGAATAGCTATCTGCTTATTCAAATACTACTGTACTTAAATTTCCAGTGAAAGTACTGCTCTGGAAAGGTTCCCAAGTTCTCCTTTTTCTTCCTTATTCCACAAAACTAAAGGTTTCAAGATTAGAATAGTAGATTGACAATCTGAGAAAGAATGAATATCATAAAGAAGTCTTGTCAAAATCGATTATTGGGCCTCTCCCTCACAGTTTCTCATTGGGGAGACTGGGTGAGACTCAAGAACTCTCATGTCCAAGGAGTTTCAAGTTTATTCTGATGCTGTGGTTCTAGGGACCATACTTTTAGTAGAATGAACAGAGATCAGACTCTTACAGTAATGGGAACAAATATGAAGAAAAAAATAAAAGTGAGGCAAAGAGAGGGAAAAATTGAGAGGTATGCCCTTTGCCTCTGGCTTAGGAACTCTTGAAATTTCTGATAGGATTTTCCTTTTATTCACCCTGGATTCCTCTGATCATAACTAAAATCAACAATGAGGGCACAATTTTATTACAATATTTTGGTATAATTCTTTGACAATTACTACTAACCTAAATTAGCAATTATTTGAAGCAAATTGAAAGCAAAAATGAAAGATGAATGAGGATCATTTATGCTGATGAGGTGACTTAGAGTGTAAACTACCACCTGTGATATTCGTAGCCCAGGAGTTAACCATGTCAGAAAGCCAGTCATGAGGTTTAGGTCGGGTCTTCAGTTCATGAGGTTTCAGCTGACCTAGAGATCATAGTCAGCCACATGCACAGTAAATCAGTAATGCCTATCTAACAAAGTCGCATAAAAAATGGACACTGAAGACATGGTGGACTTCCTAGGCTGACAATACCTTGTGATATTGTAAGGAATGGAGGATATCAGGAAGTGACATTTCAGGAGGAGAAGAGAAGTTTCTAATGTAGGGCTCTCTTATACTCCCTATGGGTCTCTTTAGCTGATTCTAACTTGTATCCTCCTACAAGAGTCCCTGTGAATAAGCATAGTAGCCATTGGTGTGGTTGGTATTTTAACAAGTTATTGAATATATGGGGGTTTGGGAAAGTCCAAATTTTACAGTTGTGGTCACAAAGGAGGGTAGCCTCCCTAAGTTTGTTATTGGTCCCCATTTCCTTGCAGTTGGCGCCAGAAGTCCAGAAGAGACTTGAACTTCTGAAGAGCTATACCCTAACCCTCAAAGTTCAGCTAAATTTGAAAGTGGGGGTAGGAAGTTGAAGGAGAGGGAGAGAAGCAAAGGAGAAGGGAGAGTGGGAGAGAGGTGGAGAGGAGTACAGAAAGGGAAAGAGGGGGAAAAGAGAAAAAGACTGGCTAGAGGATGCCAGGTGAAATCATGACTGTGAAACCTAAATTTATATGTGCTTCAGAGAACACTTTAACCGACCAGTACTAGCTTTTCTCCATACACTGTTAACCTCCCTATTCCCATAACTGCATCTCCTAAGAGATAGATGAAAGCAATAGTGGAAGCTTTAGGTCTTTTCATTTTCAGCACAGGAATCTAATCTCTCCTATATTTCTATGTATCTCAGAAGATACAACACTATGCAACAAAAATTTAGATATCTATGTTTTTAAATTTTCCATTCTTATGGGGGCTATTTAATCTTTTGTATGACACAACACCATAATATCAAAAATCTTAAGTAGCATCCATGTCATATGGGAAAAGAAACATTCTGTTTTTCTCTTACATGCTAGTCAAAAGAGCCTGCAGCAACTCTAAACATAATATAAATATTCCTATAAAATGCTCTCCTTAGAGAATAGAAGAGACTTTTATAAGGGGAGAAAAGGCTACTAAGTATTCATCAGTTTCTTAGGGGCTGTGATAGGGGTTGGCAGGGGTGGAAGAAATCCACTTGCTTGAGAAATATAGGGAGGAAAAAATAGCATTACTTAAAATTTCTTCATCCTCCTAATTAGAGTTCATTACAATACTGTGTAACTATCTATAGAGTAATAATAAGCTTCTTTAAAATGAATTCCCTGAGGTTTGACAAATAATTGCCCCTGATGGCAATTATGTGGCAATTCAGAATACAATGACTTGTGACATGGTTTTTTGCCCTATATATTTTATACATCCATTGTTTATTTGTGTTAAATGATGTCTTTTCTCTTCAACTAAAAAGTTTTTTTAGCAGGGTTACGAATTTATGTACAAGTTCTATAAAGAGGTGAACACATTCTAAATGCAAGGGTCTGTGCCAAGCTTTGGGAATAAAAAATGAAGGAAAAATGACAAGAGTTATATACCCTGAGGCACTGAAAAGCAAACTATAATTGCAGAAGTTTCTATTTAGCAGGATAATGAAATATTTCATTAACATTCCCTCCCTGACTCTGCATCCTCCACCCTCTTTGCACACACTTGGCACTCAAAAATATTGATTGTCCACTTGAACTTCTTATAGTTTTAAAGTTATAAGCTTCTCACTCAAGCATACTCTTTCCAAGGGGAACACAAGTAAAAGAACTGTATTTAAAAAGAAAATAACTCAAGGAAATTTCTCCTGCAATTATTTAAGTCCATAAAAGTAAGAGGAATGCATACATTTTCATCTAAAGGAAAATAGTATCAATAGACATTTTTTAGACAATTAATATCATTTAGTTGTACTAATTCTTAAAATGGATTTGATAGAGGTACTCTCACTCTCCTACTGCAAAAGCCATTTGTTTATTTGTGTGTGTGTGTGTTCACATATATTTGTTCATTTAAGTTACACTAGAGAAGTTCATTGAAGTTTTAAAATTAAATCTGCTTTCATACAACTTTCAAAGCTCCTATTAGAGTTAAAATATGAAGTAGTAGAGAAAAATATTGCTTGGAATACATTTTCCATATTTTAATGCTGTATTTTAGTATTTTATGCCAAACATATATTGTTATGATTTAGATCCATGTGCCCAGAATGGTGCCCAGATTGGTGCTCCTGGAAGAGGCAGAAACTTTAGGGAGAAGTACCAGCAATTAGGTCACTGGGTGTTCCCTTATAGAGCATGATGGGACACAAGCTGCTTTCTGTCTCTCATTGTTTCCTGGTTCATGAGGTGAGCAGTGTGCTCTGCTATTCACTCCTGCCATGATGATCCAATTTTACCATGAGCCCAAAGTGGGGGTGGGGGAGGTCATTAGACCTTTGGCAAGAACCTTAAGAAACAAAAAGCAAAATGAATATTTTCTGGTTACAAGTTAATTGTCTAAGGTATTTCATTATAGTGATAGAAAGCTTATTAATACATGAACCTATATCCTTCAACCTATAATAATCAGGTATAAGTCTAAGAAAAAAGATTTACATAAGAAAAACTGCAAATTATGAGAAGTGTTAAAACCAACATTTACTTTTTGCATTAAGGGATAGGAAGACTCAATATTTTAGATTCCAGTTCTCTCCAGTTTGATCTACAGATGTAATACAATCCCAATTAAAGTCCTAGTAAATAATTTTGTGGGTATAGATAAACTGATTCTAAAGTTTATATACAAAGGACAAAGTCCCAGAAGTGTCAACATAATGTGGAAAGAGAAAAATAAAACTTTTCTCTACCAATCTTCAAGACTTACTATAAAACTAATCTGGAGAGTGTGTACTGGTGAAATAATGAGCACATACATCAGAGGAAAAGAATAGAAGTCTAGAAATGGACTGACATAAATATATTAAACTATTAATTGATAAAGAGGAAAGACAATACAGTGAATACAGAGAGGAGACCTTATAAAATTGATACAAAGTTAACATAAAAAATGTGCATCACAGACAAAAATTCAAAACTCAAGAAAACAAAACTCCTAGAAGGTTAAACAGGTGAAAATCTACATGTCTTAGGGTTGGTGATGACTTTTTAGATAAAATACCAAAGGTATAATATACAAAAGAAAGAACTGAGGTTAAATTTAAGTATAATCAAACATTTCTGCTGCAGTTAACACTTTGTCCAAGATGAGAGGACAAGCCACAGATTGGAAGAAAATACTGGAGAAAGATACATCTGATAATGGAGTGATATCTAAAAACACTTAAAACTCAACAATAAGGAAATTAACAATCTCACCATAAAATGGATCAACATTCTAATCAAAACTTCACCAAAATGATAAGTACAGTGGTGAAAAATAAGGATATCAAAAGATGTTCCATGTCATACATCTACAAGGACATGGAAAATAAAACAAGATCAAACGCTGAACATTAACTGCTGTTAAGGTTGTGAAGCAACAGGAACTCTCATTAACTGTTGGTGGATGTGCAAAATGGTACAGATATTTTGCAAAACAATTTGGCTGTTTTTTTACAAAACTGAAAGTACTCTTACCGTGTAATTCAGCAGTTACTTTCTTTGCTATTCACCCAAAGTCTTTAAAAATGTATAAACAAAATCCTGCACACTGATGTTTATAGCAGCTTTACTATAATTGCCAAAATTTGTAAGCAACAAAAAATGTCCTTCAGTAAGTTAGTGGATAAACTATGGCACATCCAGACAGTGGTAAACTAGTCATTGCTGAAAAGATATGTGACATAGCCATTAAATTATATAAAGATTCTTAAATAAAAATTACAAAGTGATGGAAGTCAACATGAAAAGGTTTTATACTGTTTGATTCACACTCTATGACATTCTAGAAAAGAAAAAATGAAAAGATCAGTGGTTGAAAGATTTTTTTTGCAAGAAAGGTAAGATTTGGGGGGTAATGAGACCACACTCTATGAATACACAATTGTGGACACATGGAATTATGATTTCCCAAATCCATGGAATATATAGTGTAAAGAATGAGCCTTAAAGTAAACTGTGGACTCTGAATGGTAAAGATATGTCAATGTGGTTTCATCAATTATAACAAATATACCACTTTGGTGATGGGTGTTGACAATGAGGAGGCTAAACTTGTTCATGGGCAAGGGCTTAAAAATCTCTGTGCCTGCTCAATTTTGCTGTGAATCTAAAATATCTCTAGAGAAATAAGTTATATTGTGCGCATGTATGTGTGTATATAATTATTATTAAATGTATATATATATATGTGTGTGTGTGTGTGTGTGTGTGTGTGTGTGTTCATTTTCTACAAACTTGTCATTCAATTTTATGACTGTAGTTTTATTATAGATAACCCTAACTCTAACATATTGCTATTTCCAAATTTTCAAAATGAAAAAAAAATGGTATTAGAAAATGATCTTACAGAAGAATGACAATTAATAAGCATAAAAAAGTCATTATAAAATCATCCAAGGGTGCTAACCCTAATTTCAAGTGTTCATCTAAACATTATAATAAGTTACAAAGGGAAAATATGGGGGGTGATATGTTAGGGTCTGTAAACAAGTCAAGATGGCGCCTGGCATTGTGCCAGGGGGAGTGGTTTGTGAAGTAACGCCAGCGAGCCATTAAGTGTGGAGATTCCTTATTGGTTGACTGCTGTATCTAGTTTATGTTAATCAAGATAAGCTGTTTGGAATGTAAATATACCCCTCCTGTCCTACAATAAACGGCTCCTACTCCTGCTGTATCAATGTACACAAGTTGCTCGTCACCCCCCTGGCTATTTTGCCCAGCCAGCAGAGCTGCGGCAGTGATACTTGGAGTATGTCAAATTAAATCATCAAGGCTAATATCATGGATATTAAAGAATATTAAAGGAAAGTTTCCTACTGTGTCTCCAAATAAAATATTCTGAAATGGGTACATTATTTCAGTTGTATTCCTGTCAGAAGGATATATCCTGAATCTATAATGAGTAAGTATTCAACAGACCTGAATAGTGGGACATTTAACAAAATAACTGACCTAAACTCCAAAAAATATTCAGGTTAAGAAACAAAATGTAAAGAAGCCCAAGAACTGCTCTGGATTAGAATAGATTAAAGTGGCATGCCAACTAAATGCAGAGTTGATTCTGGCTGTGGAAAAGGCATTAAGGTATTATTAGTGGAATTAAAGAAATTTGAGCATGAATTTTTAAACAATAGTGTAAGATTTATGTTACAATTTTCATTTTTACATCTTTAATGTGGCTATTTATTAAACTTTTCTTATTATTTACATATATATTACATATATATATATCTATATATATTTGTTGAAAATGACACAATGCCTTCAATTACTTTCAAAACAAGAGGAAAATGGTTATCATGCATATATACTAATATGCATATATACATGCAAATATTTATTTTTATGTATTTAGAAAAGGAGAGAGGGAAAGAAAGGGGCACAATGCAAACAAATGGAGACATATGTGAAGAATTTTGCTCAAAGATACTGGGGGTTTCCTAATGTTATTCTTATAAGTGTTTAAATATTAAAATTATGTCAAAATATAAAGATATTTTTAAAAAGAAAAAAAATATGTACACAACTGTGACAGAGAACAATTATTTATCCACAGGAAAATTCCTAGAGAAATCTTCAAACTTAAAGAGATTCCATTTTTTAAAGTATATCAGTACAACTCATCACCAATTTAGAATCTTTATTGTAGTTGATAGAAAATTCTGAACTACTTTTGAACAGATTTTAGTAGTACCATTCAAAATCATGGTTTTGTCTTTCAATTTATTCCTGCCTCTCTCTTTTTTTCTGTTTTATAATAATGCTGATCAATCTTTTGGGGGTGAGCATATTGAATTATTGAGAATCCTATACATTTCTTATTGAACATACATAGATATAGAGCACTTGTGCTCCCTTTCTCCCTCCCAATATCTCATACAATAATAGTTATCCGTGCTACAGAATTGTACAAGATAAACTTATCCTTTTATTTCATATCTAATTTCTGCAAGTAAACAGAGATTTTAAGATGCTATATGTGCAAAAAGTAGACACTGACTTGTGAGTCAGAATGCATTTCTCAAAAGAATTCATATAGTATTTAAAAAGAGGAATACAAAGGGAATTCAAGTAGTTGTACTGAACTCTATCAGGATATCATGCAGGACTTATGTGCTGAGTCCCTCAACAACAGTAATTTGAAAAGTAAGTTGAATGCCTCAATATCAAATCAATTTAGCTTTTCTATCAGTGTATCACTCCTCATTTTGTACATGTGAAGAAATTCTTTACCCTCTAGGCAGTAGATTTCCATAGTTTTGCTTTCTTTAACCTACCAATTGCTCTTTCTGCATCCTGTGAATTGTCCTATTAGAGAAATTATAAATGTGTCAATATCCGTAAGAAGGGGTTGTTTGTTATGATTGCCCACAATCTAATACAACTTTTGATTTAAAAATAAATTTAGAGAAAATTAAGTCCTTAAAGTCATAGTCTTTTCTCATTTATTCAACAATTTTATTTCTATCATTAGAATTAATAATTATTGCTACAATTTTATGAAGATTTGTGATCATATTTTCCTAAGTATTTAAAATATATCTTAAGTATTACCTGGCCAATTTTATTAATTTTATTGCTGTTTAAATATTGATTGCTGGGCACAGTGGCACACGCCTGTAATCCCAGTAGATCAGGGGCCTGAACCAGGAGGATTGTGAGTTTAAAGCCAGCCTTAGCAATTTAGCAAGGGCCTAAGCAACTTAACAAGACCCTGTCTCTAAATGAAATACTTTTAAAAAGGGCTGGGGGTGTGGTTCAGTGGTTAAGTGCCCCTGGGTGCAATCCCTGGTACAAAAACTAAAACAAAATAAAATAATTTTCAATTATATTCTCTACTCAATTATTTCCAGTGTGATTTAACAACAACAACAACAACAACAACAAAACTATTGCTTTGGAATTGGCCATCAGAAGGAAATATGTATTGAGCATTTTTTTTTGTCATCCTGGTTGTTGGTTTAAATAATATTGGTTGATGTTTAAACTGTTTATTATTCATTATAAAAAAGAAAGTATACTTGTAAGGAGATTAGCAAGGATAGTGGAATGTGATAGACAACATTATCCAAAGTACAGGTATGAAGACTTGAATTGGTGTCAACATACCTTATATACAACCAGAGATATAAAAAATTGTGCTGTTTACGTGTAGTAAGAATTGTAATGCATTCTGCTGTCATTTATTTTTTTAAAAAAATCAATAAAAAATATTCTTGTAATTCTAATACACACACACTCTCTCATAAATAAATATTACAATTTTTCTTTCAGAAGTAAACACTTTTGTTTATCCAGGCAATCATAGTTTCTTTTTTAAATTGATATAACTGAGTATATAAATTAGTGTATTAGTGTTGGATGAATCATATGATTTGAAATAATCTACTTATGACAATAGTCTTTTATTATTCAGGTATTCTGACAGGGTGACCAGCACCCTGGCACAGCAAGTTCCTGCTCAAGAGGTGTGAATCACCTAGGAAAACAAAAAGTCTGAAATAATCAGTAAGAAATAAAGACAAAGTTAGATTTTAAAAGCCTGGTTCCTGATTGGTCTTCTAGCCCTGAAAGGAACTGGAACTGAACAACTGAAAAAGGCCCCAATTCTTTATTTAAGGGGGAGTTCATCAAAGGCAGGGATAAGGTTTCAGTGCAGGAAGGGTCTTGTTTAGGTCTTGTTTCTCATGTGGCAGGGGTCTTGCAGTAAACAGGTTGTTCAGTGTTTGGCAGGTTACTCCCATCTCTGGGAGGCTGTTAGATCCTAAGGCTGTGAGCTAACTAAGACAAGGTGCCAGCATGAGATGGGTGTCCTCAAACAGGAGTTCCCAGAGAAGCAGCTTTCCTGCCTTAATGGCTCAAACAAACCCATAATTTATATATGGCTTCCAACAGTACCCTATTGAAATATTTCTAAAAAATAATGATGGGAAAACTTTGATATGTGCCATACAGATTCAGGACTTTAAACTATCCAAACTACATAACTCAGAAAATATTATTATACACAATTAAAGACACAATATGATGTTTCAAAGGTTTACCTGGCTAATATATTAAACCTAGGCATTTCTGACTTTTAAAGTCTAAATTCTATTTTCTAAATACACTTAACTGCTGTTTCTCTATACTTTGCTATTCCTTAAATAACTTCCAGTGAAACCAAAGGTCCCCAAATTTACCAGATAGACTTAGCATATAATCCCTATGCTATTTTCAAATATTCTTTTTTTTTTTAGAGAGAGAGAGATAGACAGAGAGATAGAGAGAGAGAGAATTTTTAAATATTTATTGTTTTTTAGTTTTTGGCGGACACATCTTTGTTGGTATGTGGTGCTGAGGATCGAACCCGGGCCGCACGCATGCCAGGCGAGAGCGCTACTGCTTGAGCCACATCCCCAGCCCGATTTTCAAATATTCTTGAGCTAAAAGGAAAACAGTGTGACTTTTGAAATGTATTCGGAACCTTACAAGAAATAATAGTGTACAGATATAAATGTAGAAAGTAAAACAACAGTTGACTCTGTCCTTCAAAACTTCATTGTACACAGCAAATCACACAACTTTATCTGTCAGATTAAAGTATGTGATTAAAAGATTAAAATGTAGAATAATTTTGCTTCTGTCTGTGATTATGGATGTGGAATACTAAACAATTAATATGAAAGGCTTTGATAGTATTTGGGATAGTGATCCTCCACGAATTGATACATACAGTTGTTTCAAAATCACTATTCCAATCTACCTTTGAATGACCTCCATAGAATTAGCCTACATAACTTGAATATATAACATATGTATATGTATATATACATATATATTTTGTTTTAATATATAAATATTAAAACAAAATACTTTTACAATTAAACAAATTTTTTAATATATATGTGTATGTATATATATATATATACATACTCACACACACATTTTTTTTTGTACATAGACACAATATCTTTATTTTATTTATTTATTTTTATGTGGTACTGAGGATTGCACTCAAGGCCTGTCACATGCTAGGCAAGCACTCTACCACTGAGCTATAATTGCAGTCCCCAAAACTAATATTTTAATATCCATCTACTTTAATTTTTTCATATATATATATGAAAACATTAAACAAATAACATATATATATATATATATATATATATATATATATATATATATATATATACAGAATTCTTCCCACACAGTATTAAGTAACTCATGATATGAATAAAATGTTTAAAACATATTCCAAGTAGCAGGGATATTTTGAGTGAGTTTTAAAAATTAAAGGTAAATATTTCTTTCAATTTTTAAATGAACTAACCTACTAATGTCTGAAAGAAGTTAATTGTTAAGTAAAAAAATAAACATATGTAATGTTTATATTTATTACTGGTCAAAGAAATAACAGAAAGTATAATTATAACTTTTTTTCTAAACCTACAAATGAAGAAACAAAGATAGTGTTCAGTATTATTAAGACTTTCAGAAAATGATCAAACTCAAACTCCTGAAGGAAGGAAAACTATCCTACAGGTAGACTAAAATACAGTCAGTACCTTAAAATGCTTTTAAACAGTATTTTGATTTGTTATATTTCCTTCTCTTATTTTAAGGAGCACATCAAATGATAACAATCAACATGTTCCTAGAGGCTTACATACAGGTGATATCCATCATGTGTTGTATAAAAAAAAACAGTAAGGTACAAAAAGTTTATCCAAAATGAAGTGAATGGATGAAAGAATGACAATAAACAAATAAAAAGGAGAAACTCAGCTAACATCTCTTAAAAGGAGATAAACAAGTTAAAGAAGTAGTTAATGATAGAACATTCACTTAAAATTTTACATTAGCTTTAAACATGTGTGCAGGAATTATTTAACAAGTTTTAGTTGCTTCATCAAAATGTAATTAAGGTTAATTATAGATACTTTAAAAATCACAGATAGGGCTAAAGAAGTAAATTTAAATCAGAGAAAATCTACTATAAATATTTATATGTACCTAAGCCTATACTGTCAAAACACACAGAAACGTAAATTAGTAAGAGTCCAAGTTAAGTACATTACAAAAATAATGGAGTTTACAATGCATGCTCTTACTTAGTTTTGATTAAACATCCATTTATGATGTATGACAATATAAAAAATGAATTAAAAAATTAAAAATTATCATAAGGCTATGTCATCTGTGATTATATCAAATACGTAGTGTTGAGTTTAGACAGGGGAAGAAAAAACTTGCCAATCTTGTTAGATTGTTAAAAGCAAGAACTCTAATTATTTGAAAAAAGCTCTCATGTTATAAAATTATGCAGCAATATATTTGATACTATTGCATTTCACAAAATTAAGCAGTTTTTTGAGGATAAGTTTATTGAGGAGTTATTGTACTAAAAGAAAGTTCCCACTTAGGAAAGTATATAGAATTTTGTTCTGCTAATGAATGAAAATTGGTCTGAACTAATAATGTGACTCCCAGCTATCATATTTGTTTGTCTTTTTTCCACTTCTTGTCTATAGGATTGGTTCATTGTGTTAAATTCATTAATATAATATGCTTCTCTATCACTAGTGATTTAATCCTATCTTACATTCCTATAATTTTATTCATTTTACTTTTTTTTATACCTATAAATGTGATTTCAAGTTGTTGTAAACTTGGAAATTAATATTTGTAGTATGATTTACATTCTAAATATTATGCTACATACATAAGAATGTTAACAATTACTTTCAGATTATATAATTTATGATTATAAATTATTTTTTTCTTTGACTTTATCTATTTTGTCTAAGAATCTAAACTTACTGCAAGATGCTTTGTTGATAAAAAAATTAAATGATAAAATAATATTTGGAAGACTCAAGTACAATATTAATAATGTCATTTTATATTAAAAATTAATAAAGTTAAAAAACATACCCATTAAATCCATTTGTTGCTACATTCACTCAACATGTTAAAAATGCAAGAAATCAGTATCCCTTACACTTTACTCTTTTGCATTAAAAAGTTTAGATATTCATAGTATTCTTATCTTTCAGTCTTTAAGAATTCAGATTTGTGACTTTTACTCTTTTGTGATGATTTTAGGTTCTAATGAAGGGATATTTTTAATGATTAAAAAGTGTTGTTGTCAACCCCCAAAATAATTACATTTTATTGCTTTACCTGAAAGGTTTCTATATAAAACTGCAATTTCTCAAACTTAGGTTATATTTCACAAGGATTATGAGAATCAGGTATATTTCTTTTGATACTTGCCAGGAAAGCTCTTTTTGGATAAATTGAGTCAAACTGGCTAATCTTTTCCACCTTCTTCTGAGAGTCATTACACATGAGAATGAAGAATGAGAGGTGAAACCCAACTGTTACCACTGTGAAGAGACCCCATCCATCATCTTCTTGACACAGCATCTTAAATTAAGAATTTGATACATTTGGCTCAGTTTGGAAATATGCCAAAGCCATTGTTACTCACTAACCCTTGCTAGCAATTGAACTACTATAGTGAAAAATTGCAAAAGCAGCCTTCACAAGAGAAATTTATAGATTTGTAATGAAATTTGGGTTACTTCTTTTTCAATGCTTTTAGCTCATTAAATATTTATTCTTAGGGCTGGGATTTGGCTCAGTGGTAGAGTGTTTGCCAAGCATGTGTGAGGCACTGGGTTTGATCTTCAGCACTACATAAAAATAAATAAAATAAAAGTATTGTGTCCATCTAAAACTATTTAAAAAATATTTATTCTTACAAAACTAATACTCAGTTTTCATATTCATTTTTTATTAATTCTACTTATTGAATAACAACTGATTAATAAACTAGAACTTAATCTCTATTAAGTTATGGATTCATATTAAGAATAAAGAATGAATAAGATTTGGATGTGGGGCTGGGATTGTAGCTCAGTGGTGGAGCACTTGCCTAGCATGTGAAAGGTCCTGGGTTCAATCCTCAGCACCATATAAAATAAATAAATAAACTAAAGGTATTAAAAAAAAGATTTGGATATGTCCACCTAGCAAATAAAAATACTAGTGTCAAGGACTGGGGTTGTAGCTCAGTGACAGAGTTCTTGCCTCTTGTGTGAGGCACTGGGTCTGATCTTCAGCACCACATAAAAATAAATAAATAAAGATATTTTCTCCATCTACAATTAATTTTTTTTTAAATTACTAGTATCAATAAACAATCTTTCAAATATCATGCCCCAAATACAATAAATCCTAAAATCAATGACAATAAGGTTTCAAAGAGTAAATATAGAAAAGTCTAAATTGATTCAAAGATTATTGACAGATATTTAACAATATATATCAAGAGCTAAAATTAATGAGTCTCTGTCCCTATACTGAACAAATCCAGACCATGCCCCTGTGTTTAACTTATAATAGTCGGGGATAAGCACATATCTGTTTCTGGAGATGAGAGTGGGTCAAATAAAATGGTTTTCTTAACAACACTTATAGCTTGCTTAAGACTTACTTTTAAGGCCCTTACCTCACTTTCCCCATCCACTTAAAGCCACTTTATTACAAACTCTGGTTAATCTCAACTAGCAATACAAATTACAAGTACTCCATTAATATCACACAACTCACATTCTCAAACTCTATACATTTTTCCTCCTGAGACACTGTGAACACTTTGCTAAGTTGATAGTCCATTCTTTTTGCAACATGTCTAATACTGTCAGATTTGCTTAATCACCAACTTTTTCTGGTAGGTCTTCCTACAGGATGATGTCAATAGTATTAAAACCTTTAAAACATGACACAGAACTAAAGGTTCTATTTCCACAAACTTATCCTTAGAAAACAGCCCCTAAGTTTAGTTCATGCACATATTTAATTACAAAAATGTTCATTGTAATGCTTTTTACGAGAGAGATAAAAATATTCAACAATAGAGATATGTTCATTTTAATTAACATATATTCATTGGTGGAATGCCGTAACATCATAAAAAATCAGGTATTTTAAAATTTAACATTATATTATGCTCAAAAGGAGTGAAAAAATGTTATCAAATTTTGTTTTGGGCTTCCACTTGAACCAAATCTATGCCTCCCAGATTATATCTATTTCAATAAATACTGTCAACATTTATTTTGCTTTTTTAGCCAAAACACATAAACATTCTTTTGGTTTCTTTTTTCTCCCACTTTCATAGTTTGTCCAAACCCTTACTCTTTGTATTAATCACTTCACATATTTGGCCCATCTTTATTTTTTAATTCACATTCCCAAATCTTATAGATATTCTCACCACTGTTCAGAAATTCTGCAACTAGAATTGTTTCCTTTTCCTGATTAGCTTTTAACTTAATTCTTACCACAGTAGCTGGTTGGATCCTTCATAAAATGTAAATTAGATGCAGCTCAAATCACTTCAACATCTATTCTTGGCAATTAGAATAAAATGTAAATTCCCTATTATAATTCCTTATAAAACATATGGTGATATAAAATATATAGTCTTACATTTCCTTATAATAGAGGATGATATAGCATATACTTTTTTTTTCTCACATCTTCAACTGCATCACTTACAATTCTGTAGCTCACACAAATCAGGTTTACTGATTTCCCTTACCTTTTTCCAATTGCCATGCTCTTGAAATGCTAGTGAAATACATTCCATATGAACTCATTGGGTCTTTGCTCATAGGGAATGCATTTCACTATTCTTTGGGGAATACTGGAGAAATATAATTTTAAATAATCTTCAAATATAAATTCAGAAACCCTTTCCACAAAGGTGGTAGAGTAAGAAAACACATTTATTAATCAATAAGCAATAAAGTAGAAAGTGACACATTGCAGGCCATCCTTTATGAGATTGCAAACAGAAATCTTATCCTTCTAAACAGACAGATACAATCCACTACCTACACATTTTTCAAAATAAACAATAATACACATCAGGTAAAAGAATTAGTCATACCCAATTCATCCTAAATTTTTCTAATAATTCAGGTGAAGATCAATGTAAACTAATTGTTTTTATCCAGAGGAGAGGAAAAAGAAACTAAAATTAAACAAACAAACAGCAACAACAACAACAAAAAAAAAACTTCTTAATTTTTGATGAAAAGTAGTTTCTGACACTGTTGAGCAAGGCATTCACTGACATTCCTCTCCTACCATCTACATAACAAACAAATGGATTCTAGGTTATTAAACAAGACCTTCCTAGGTCATCAAAGTCAGAAAATTTAAAAAAAAAATGAAAACAGAACAAAAAAAAACCCTTTGGTTTCTAAAAAACACATTTCAAAGAGACAGAGAAAGTACTTAAATGTGTTTTAAGGTAAATGTTCTGACAAAAAAGGAGAAAATCTATTCCTTTATTTTGCACAAGAGTAATTAGGTCTTTCTTCCTTTATAAATTCTCTTTGTCCCACTATATTTTCTTGGTTGGTTGATCTATTAATCCTGTGTGTGTGTGTGTGTGTGTGTATGTGTGTGTATACACTAGCCCAAACCATTCTCCTTTCTAATTGTTTCTTTATTGAATGTTCAATATTTTTAATTATGATTTTCCCTTACTTTAAATTATTAATATTTTCTTTAGAAAGCAAATTTTTCATTACGTCTATCCTGCTTAGTTCCTAGAAGTTATTAAGTTGCTTTTACATTGAAAATAGAAAATACATAAAGATAAAATTGAAAAATGATGAAAAATCTGAAAACTGAAAAACATTACTAAGAAAAACTGAAGAAGATCTAAATTAGTGGAGAGATGCACCACTTTCATGGGTGAGAAGACTCAATAATGTTGACAGCAATTCTTTCCAAATTGATCTACAGATTTAGTAAAATTCCAGTGAAAACTGTAACATCTTAATAGAAATTGCTTATTTTGAAATTCATGAATAAATTAAAAGGAGCAAAATTAATCTCAAAACTATGAAACAAAACACATTTTGAGTGGTTAATTTTGCAGAGTGCAAATCATCCTAAAGATAGCCTATTATTTTTATTTCTTTATTTGAAGATAATAGCATGAGTTTTTCTTTCTTTTTTTTTTCCCCTCAGGTAGAATTTTGGTAAACTTTCTTTGAACTTCACACAATATTATAAAATGGACATTAAAGACAAGAGATGACTTATTCTGGACCAAGACCAGAAAGGAATCAGTACTAAATCATTTAGAAAAAGGACAAATTGAACTCTAAAGATATATAACTCTGGGTTCCTAGGAAAGTTTTTATTTGTTGGTTTTATAGATTTGCTGTTACTAAGCATAATTCTTATTGTATTTTTTAAAATCAGTATTATATTACATAGTTTCTAAAAATGTCTTCTGGGTGCTATACTTGCATAAACCACTTTAAAAATGGAAAATTTTACTTTAAGTGAAGAACAAATATTTTTCAACCCTCCACATGAAGGAGAAGTGCATTTCTAGTTCTGATTGCATGTAGGAAGGTATACAATTTCTCCCCTTTCCTTTTAATTTTGGCTATGTATTTCATAAACTACCGTCTTACAATTGTCCATATTTAGTGTTATGTAATTTTATATTTCATTGTGAATGTACTAGACGTTCTTTTTTTTTAATAAAAGCATGTCCATTTAATTTGAATGTTCTTAATTAAAGTCAATCATGACACTACAAAATCATATTCAATAGTTGTTGCTTTATATGTTTTGAAAACAAGGTAATTTCCATACCTTCACATTAGAAAAGCAGTCTTCAAAATACACACACACACATACTTCTTGCAAATATAAATAGAGGAATCCTCCACAAATTGTTCAGATCAGGAAGGAGGAGACAGGTTTACTTTCCTTTCACCGTATGTTATTGATTCTGGGCAGCTATTCAGGCAACAAATGTTCTATTTAAATATAGACTCATGGGTTTGATATCTTTTCAAGTTCTTAAGAGTATTTCTGTACTCTCACAAAAAAAGGGCCAATCTTTTG
This sequence comes from Urocitellus parryii, assembly GCF_045843805.1. Taxonomy (NCBI): domain Eukaryota; kingdom Metazoa; phylum Chordata; class Mammalia; order Rodentia; family Sciuridae; genus Urocitellus; species Urocitellus parryii. The sequence goes on from NC_135542.1 coordinate 96,542,634, forward strand.
TTTGGCATTGAAAAGAAAGTTTTTAAAGTAATGTTGATAAAATGCATGAAAGAAATACTATGCTCATCATAATAAGGCACCAGGCCATGTCTTCTAACAACTGTGCAGCCGAAGTCACCATAAATTTCCTTAGACCAGGGATCAAGGTAGAGGACATTTTGAAAGTTGACCCTCTTTGAGTAAGCTGCTTCTGTACTTTCCTACTGCTTTCCCCACTTCACCTCTCTTGAATTCAGATCTCTTTCCTAAACCATATAGTATATATGTATTATAAAACCGACTTATCCTCTTTCACATAGATTAATTCTGTGTGCTTGGGAGGTTTACTACATCATAGAAAATAACATCTTGAATTCTTAAAAGGCTAACTTCCAATTCTTCTGCATATCTTTTCACATTGTTCTACAAGTTGAGAACGTCTAAAATATTTACTGAATTATTAAACAGATACTCTATAAACTACTATTTTGCTACATATTGTATAAGACAATTAATACATAAAAGTTTTATACCTCTCTGTACACAACAACAATTCATTAAGCAAAGAGCCTGAAAATGTCTCTCAGGCTGTGAGGAACATGAGTGTTTCCTTAGGTTGAACTGGTTCTACTCATGTCATTCAAAAGTTATCAATATACTTTTTATTGTGCTACTCCCCTATTCCCTCTTGTTCAGAATAAGTAGATTTTATAATGGAAAACCAATTTGGTCTTAAAAACTTTTTACATTTTCTTTTGATACTGAGTATGTGCTTAAGCACATTAATTAATCAAAATTAAATATGCCAAATATACAACAAACTTGTCTCAAGGTTGGACAACAACAGTTTCATACTAACATTCCCTTTAAATAGCTTGATACTTAGAGGCAAAACAAATTTCCCCTTGCTTTACCTAGATGAGTGATTTGCAATGTACTAGTAAGGATTAGAAAAGGTACCTTCAGATTTTTAAGACACCGCTTGTGAGAACATTTCTAAACTGCTTTTCTACTACTGAAAAGCAACTCTATCTTCACTTTTTTTTTTTCCACATGGGAATTTTATACAATGGATATGCTAAGACACAGGATTCTCATCAATCATAAATTCATAAAATATATTTTTACATGTGTTTCTTAGGAATGAGAAGACTAATTTTTAGTTTATGCAAAAATCCTGAGCCTGGGATATTCTTCAGTGGAAGAGTACTCGCCTAGCATGTCCAAGACCCTGGGTTTAATCCCTAGCACACAGACACATAAAAAGTATCTATTGCTTATAAAAAATCATTACTTATGCCAGTAAGTATTTTTATAAAATGATATTTTGGGAGGTACCAGGGGTTGAACTCAGGGATACTGGACCACTGAATCACATCCCCAACCTCAATTTTTTGTATTTTATTTAGAGACAGGGTCTCACTGAGTTGCTCAGCGCCTCACTTTTTGCTGAGGCTGGCTTTGAACTTGCGATCCTCCTGTCTCAGCCTCCTGAGCCACTGGGTGTAAAATGGTCTTTTAAAATACTTTTCCAATAATCAAACTTATTGCTGATCATTCATTAAATAAAAATTAATTCGTAATCAAATTTAATACATATGTAAAATGCTTCATTTGTTTTAATCTGTTAAGATGCTTTATTTACATTTTGCTACTGATTAGTTCTTTATAGTGTTTAGATCTCAAATTTTTTTTTCTGATTCTTTCAAAGTAAAAAAATAAATGTAGTCAAAAATATGAACCCAAAATTCCTACTTGATATCAATTTAGTATTTATTTTCTGGTATTTATATTTGTTTTATTTTCATATTTGATTTATGATGACAGTCAATTGACTTAGCTCTGCTGCTAGAGTTGTATTTAAACTTTATAAAAGAGAATGCCTTTGCCAGTGAAAAGTATTTTTCCTTAATTTGTAATAAAGATGTCTTTTTCAATTTCAGGTAGGAAAGGACCCATGAAATGTCACCAGTAGGAAGTCATCTGCAGAAATTTTCAAGTCACCTAGTGGAGCTCTCTATTCAGAATAAAAATAGACTCATCACCTGAATGCAAACTACATCAGCTTCACTTGAGTTACTTCATTCTATTTATTTTGTACATGTATGCATTTTCTTCCCAACTACAGTTGCCAGACATTAGAAATTAACAGAGTTTATTAGCTTTCAAAATCAGGACAATATGCACATATTATCAGTGGCTTTTGAAAAATGAGATTTAATATACCAAATGTGAGGAATTAAGTAACTTCAGAATAATAGATTATCTTCAAAACTTATTAAGCTTAACTGTATGAACATTTAATTACATTTCTTTTATTTATCTGATTTCACTACTTATAATTATGAATTTTATGAGAAGCAGCATCTAGTTTGAAATCAAGCTTTTAAGGATTGTTAATCTAGGGTAATGGCCTGTGAAATCACATGCAAGTCGACCAAAAGATGTGTAAGAGAATTCATCAGTGTAGTAGTGGAAAAAAAAAAATCACTTGAATTTATAATTAGTTTTTAAGTTCTACCTTTAAAATTCTGATTTTTTAGATTTGAACATTTATATATTAAGTACATTGTAAAATACATTAGTGTAGTAGTACAATGTTTTAACATATAAGGAAGTAAATAGAAATATATTGGATGTGTATCTTTGTTTTTTTAACTGGTTATATATACAATCAAGTTATTGGGTTTCATTAATCTACTAGATTAGTTTCCTTTCAATGAGTTACTTAATGCCCTTTGTTTCCTATGAAAATTAAGTAACTCATTGGAAGGAAACTATTCTAGGACTCTTTACTTTTGTATACTTTTATAATAGGATATTTCAAATTTTATTTATTGTAATATAAAATATAACTTAATATTATCATTTATTTGTTTGGAAAACAGTTCTACTTGTTATTTTCTTCTTCTTCTTCTTCCAAAAAGAAAACTACTGCCAGAATATAATCTAACATTATCCTTTTGAGCCAGCAAAAAACTACATTATTGGGAAAAGCAAGATCTCTATGAATAGTGACTAACTCGTGGTGACTCAAAGCTTCAGAGGTGTCTCTAATAATAAACAAAAACTAATGAGCTAGTAGTAGAGAATATATATTCAATAGGATATCAGATGGCATCTGTGGAATGAAGTAGTTAGTGAAAGTCTTTGAAATACATGGTCTTCACATGGACTTTTGGAAAGTACAGGCTTAGATTCTTATGGATGTACATGATGGTGGGATTCATTATGTTGTATTCATATAAGCACATAGGAAAATTATTTCAGGTTCCTTTCACAGTCTTTTTCTTTTTTTAAAATGTCCCCTCCCTTCCCTTCCTTCCTTTTTTTCTAATGTGTAGGTACTTTAAACCAGATATTTCTATTCTGATATTTTGTTAACCTGCCATCTGTTAGTGTCCACTCTCTGTTAACTGTTATATAAATATTCTAACCTTCAGTTGTAGAATACAGTGTTGAAGAGCAGCTCCTCTTACTGAGATTGGGGTGACTACAAGAGTAGCAATTAACATTCTGGAGAAATTAGCCAGGAGAGAAAGAGACTCAGGACATGTTGAGATTCTTTCTCCATTTCCAACAGAATCTCCCAAGTTTATTTTAGAAAGTTGGTAACAATTTCCTTACAGACCTGCTTTTGGTCTCCTCATTCTAGCTGTATTTCTTATTTTTGTTCATTTTCTTCATTTTTATTTCTCTATATATATAAAATTGGGGTAAGATTCCAGATTTATTTCTAATTTAGAAAATATACACAAAAATGGTTAATGGATAGGGTTGGGTGTGGGGACCCCCAAACAAAGCATATTTGAACTTAATCCCCATTAATGTACATACAGTCACTTTTTTCCTAGTTTGTATAATAAATTTTTTTCATAATGCATTGTGGTAACTAACTGTATCTACAAGCTCTAGAGATTGTTTTTTTCTCAGAATAAATAGAATTTATAGATCAGCAGCATGTTAAAGAAGAAGAAGAAGAAGAAGAAGAAGAAGAAGAAGAAGAAGAAGAAGAAGAAGAAGAAGAAGAAGAAAGTATAGACGTAGGACAAGTGGAACATGAATAGACTGCGATAACTAGTATTACTAGTAGGGTAAAAGTGAGACTGATTTGGTAATCGCTGACTAAGCTTGGTATATAGGAAATTTTCCTTTGAGGTTTAATGGAAAATAAGGTTAGGACAGGAGTAGTTAAAAAGAAAAAAAGTACTACAAGATCTTTGAAAACGATTCTACTTATTTTACTTCTGTTTCATTAATACTATTTTAAAATAAATATAAACATAAAATCAGAGAAAAAACTGAATAAATACCAAATCAGAATATAAGACTTTGTCCTTTGCACAAATTTGTATATAATCTCAGATGATAAATGCTGTTGATTTTAAAAGCCTTATATATAGAGAAAAAAAAAGCCTTAATTTGTCAAATTTGCTGGCTTTTGGATTTTTCTCGGTGCTTCAAAATATGATGTGCACGTAAAGAGAATAATAGTATTACTAATTAAATCAAATTAAATAGTGGAAATAATTAAGATGGAGAGAAGACAAATTATATGAAGCACAACATATGCTATAAGGGCCAGTAAAAGTCAGAGTCCTGTAAGCTCCTGTCCTATGTACTCATACAACTCAATCATTCAAATTGTTTTTAATAAACTATTGTTAGAATAATTTTAAATTAGCAGATTTATTACAAAGATAATATAAAAAGTCATATAATCCTATTTCCTTTATTATTAAAACTCCTTTATGGCTGAGGATATAGTTCAGTTGGTAGATTGCTTACCTCACATGCATAAGGGTTAAATCCCCAGTACCACAAAAATAAAATAAAATAAATAAATAAAAACCTCCATTCGTTTAGTATTGATTCTCTAGCATATTTCAACAAACAATAAAACACATTTCCTATTTTACACGTGTACAGGCCACAAGTCTGTGCTCCCTCTGGAGACTCTAGGGAATAACCTACTTCCTTGACTTTCTAGCTCCTACCAGGTCATCTTCACTACTCAGATCAAGGCTCCCTGCCTCTGCCTTCAAGTCCAACAATTTAGCATCATTAAATCTCTCTTTGTCTCTCTTTCCTATTCATGTTTATTATGGTTAGCACAGTAACAACTATGATTCTCCTGCCTTTTTCTCTCCCTTGTGATTACATTAGACACATTCAAATAACTGAAATAATTTCTCCATCTCAAGATTCTTAAATTACATCTGTTCAGTTTCACAATGCCACCTAAGGTGAAAGATTAAGGTTAGGGTTTAGGGTAAGATTTTTTTTTTCTGGGGGGCATCATTCTATCTACCACAAACACTTTACAACTTACATGAATATGGTATATTTGTCACAATCAGTAAAGCAGTATGGACATATTCTCATTAAAAAAGTTCTGTCCCGAGGATCCTCTCTCTTTTAGCATCTTATCCATGATACCACACTACATTAAATACTCTCTAGTTCCTTAATCATTATGATGTTTTTAAAACTTTCTTTGTTTTGATGACCTTGACTGAAAGATTACTGGTTCAAGTATTCTGCAGAAAGTCCTTTAACTGGTACCTGTCTGTCTGATGTATGTTGGGAGGAAGGCCACAGTGATGAAGTACAATTTGTATCACTTCATACATAGAGCACTTACTGTTAATATGACTCATCATTGTTGACGTTAACCTCAATTGCTTGTTTGGAGTTATTGTTCAATGGTTTGCTTTCACTCTAAATTTACTCTTTTGAAAATCACTTTATACAGTACTGTTTGGGAAAAAAGACACCCTGTGAAACTAGCCGTTAAAGATGAGGAGCTATCTTCCACATCCTTAGGGATGCATCAATTTCTACATAAATTATTTTGAATTTTTAAACACAAAGATTTGCTCATTCTCTTCTTTGATTTATTGATTTAATCATTTAAAATAAATATCATGAGTAGGTATTTTATATTTTATATTATTCTCCCATACTACTTTGTTCATTTTGTACTGAAGATTGAGAGACTGTAGGGTTGAAATCAAAATTGACCCAAAAGCTTTATGTGTAAGAAATGCATAAAATAACCTCAATCTATGAGATAGGGGAATGAGGTGCTTACCTGAATAACTTTGGACATAGAAGTCTTTGAGACGAATACAAAGGGAACATTATACATAAGCATTATATATATTCAAAAGTTGTGTCTTGCGGGTATGGATTAGACATTCTGAAAACATTCTACATGTATACTGGAAATGAATAACTAAAAAAATAGATATCAAATGGTGGAGTCCATGTTTCTTATTGTTTTACCGTAGGTTACAAATAAAGGGTGGAAGTTAGAATGTTTTGTATACATTAGATTTACTCTCTGTAAGTTCTGTGAGTTTTGACAAATAATTACATTATCATACAAAATAGATTTAACACCCAATGCTTTATGTATTTATCCACAGGAAAACAAAATTTCAGAACTTTCATCAAACAAATCCTTTGTTTAGCAATGATTCCTCTTTCAAAGTATTGCAAAATGAAAGGTTCACCACCAGAATAGAACAGAGATTGGTGGGAAGTCATATAGCCTATCTACATCAAACACACACACACACCAGGAATGAGAGACTGAAGGCAACCAAAGGTTTAACTTACCCTAAAGGCACTGATTTGGGCCTACATTGGGAAGTAGCAGGTTAATCCTAACGCAACTGCCTGTTGAGCTCTCTTGAGTATAGGTCCTCTCCATTATTTACCTCTCCATTATTCTGCACTTTAGATGGCCTACCTCTAAGTCATCTGTGCCTTATCCTAATTTTATTTTCTGACCATTATGACAAGTCTCACATTTTACCTAATGCATCATCATAAATCCACAAGTAAGCACAGAACTCTCACTTACTTTCAGTTGACTTCCAAGATAAAACATATTCTGTTTTATTCTTCATTTAACAGTGTTTTTCTTCCTGGAATATTTACTGACTTCTTTTTCTATCCATGACCTCTTACTATTTTGTATATTAAAAGTCAGGTTTTGTGGTTTTTTTTTCCTTTTTCTGTCCACATTCACTGGATCATTATCTTATTCAGCTGGATGGCTTTATCATTAAATATTTGCAATAAATCTTAAAGTTATATTTTCACATGGGCTCTCTCCCTTCAACTCCAGATGCATGTATCTACACATGCAAACCAACGTCTCCACTAAGATATCTGACACCCCAGACACACACACACTCATATGTATATAGCAGTTTTTTTTTCACTTCAACTGAAGAGAACTCCTTTCTTTGAATGACTCAGGCCAGAAGCTTTGAATCATCACAGATTCTCTATTCTCTCATCAGACCTAATCTATCATGAATTCCTACTGGATTTATTTAAAAATACATCATAATACAACTATTATCTATACTATTGCAACTATTAGCCAAGCTATGGTTGTCTCTCAAGTTGATTTATAAAATAGCTTCTGAGTTCATTTTGCTAATTCCCTCTCCCTAAATAACCTAATACCAATTCAGAAATTAGAGTGGTTTCTTTTGATATAGAAGTCAAATCATATCCCCACACAAAAATTAAATACTCTCACATTTTATTCAAAACAAAAGGGGAAATCCCAAAAGTAGCCTATAATAATTTAAAACAATTTATTCATTTCTATCTTGTCTGTGTGACTCCTGCCATAATGACTTTCCTGTTGTTCCTCAAACACAAGGTCATTGTATCTTACCTCAGATAATTTGCATGGGGTATTACCTCTGGTTTCTCTTTCCCCCAATATTGCTATATATAGTATTTAATTAATGAGACCTCCCCCAACAACATTATATAAAATTACAACCTACTTTTCACTGCTAAACTCTTGATTCCAGTTTTAGTCAGCTTTTCTGCCAATGACCAAAAGACCTGACAGGAACAATTTTACCAAAGACACTCGTGGTTTCAGAGCTCTCACTCCAGAGATTGAACGGACTCCATAGCTCTAAACCCAGGGTGAGGCAGAGCATCATAGTGGAAGAATGTGGTGGAGAAAAGTAGCTCAGGACATGAATACCAGGAAAGAGAGAAAGAGAGAGAGAGAGAATGAAAGAGAGAGGGAAACAGGGAGAGAGGGAGAGGAAGAGGGAGAGAGAATGGGAACTCAAAAAGAAGAAAACATATATCCCAAAGGAACATCCCCAGTGAACCACCTCCTCCAGCCATATATTACCTGCTGTTAGTTACAACCCAGTTAATACATTTAAGTGTGTCCACACACTGATTAGGTCAAAGCTCTCCTAACCCAATCATTTCACCTCTGAGTGTTATTATTGTTGTTGTTGTTGTTTTGGTATTGCAGATTGAATCTAGGAGTGCTTAACTACCAAATTACATCCTCAGCTCTTTTTCTTTTTTTATTTTGAGACAGGGTCTTGCTAAAATGCCCAGATTAACTTTGAACTTGTGATCCTCCTGTCTCAGCCTCCCGAGTCACTGGGAGTACAGGGCGTACATCACCATGCACTACTCTGAATGTTCTTGTATTGTCTCAACATGAGTTTTGAGTGGATTCCTCCTATCTCAAACACAACAACTCCTTTCACCCTAATCTATCTTCTCCCTAGTATCTTCTCTTCATTCTAATATACCATTAAACTTAATTGCTTTATGTTTATATTATTTATTTTATATCCTTCCCCCTCCAAACCTATTTCTACATAAGGTATACATTAGCAATAATTGTGATATGTTTTACTATTATATTTCAGATGCAGAAATCACTGCCTGTCAATAATACGAGCTCAACTGTTAAATAATAAGTTAAATCCTACTATTTAACAATAGAATATATAATATCTGGCAGAAACATAAGCATTATTTTCTACATTTGTTAAAAAAAAATAGAGTAGTAGTCAACCTAATGTTTCCCAATTTGCTATCTCAGAACCAAAAATGTAGTATATGAAATATTTTTCCTCCAAAAAGGAGAAAAATTACCTGATATGTAAGGAAAATAAAACCAATAGTTTTACTATGAAGTATTTGTAATAAAATCACAGAAGAGGGGCTGGGTATATAGCTCAGTTGGTAGAGTGCTTGCCTTTCGTGCATAAGGCCCTGGGTTCAATTCTTAGCACCACAAAAAATAAAAAATAATAACAGAAGAGAACTATAGTCCAATGATTCCCAATCCAAAAATTTAAACTTTTTATTCAGAGACAACTTACTAAGACGTGCAAACATTAGATTCAGCATCACCAATGGAAGGCTAAAATAATAAATAATTTTCCTTCTGAAGGATTGACTACATAGAAATATTTCAACAGGAAAAAGGGTATAAAGTTATGATTTCAAGGGAATATAAAAAATTAATGATTTCTCTGAGATTTTAATTTCAGGTATTTATGAGGTACAGGACTACTAGAGTCTACAGTTGCAGCAATAGCATTTAAATTCTGTACAGTGGTCTGCTAGGTAAAGTTAAAAATAAGTTAGTTAGAAGAAAAGATGGGGAATAATAGTTGAAAAATATCTGAAAACAAAAGAGGCTTCTAATAAATCACTTTTAGCATTTATCAAAACAAGAGGAAAGAAGTACACCTCTATAGGTATTTTCACATAACATGCATATATGTATACAAGCATGATTACAATGAAGAGATTTCCTGTGGTGGTCTAATATCCATCTTTTACAGAATTCTATAAGCCATCATTTCAGTGCACACATATAGAGTGAGATTGCTTCTACCTCCACAGGGAATCACAGTAAACTATCACACTTTGTCTAAGGCTTCTCCTTTCTTGCTGGCCATATGCATTGCAATAAAGAATTAAATAGCTCTTAATAAAAGGCAAAATAAAATAAATAAAAAATCTCCATATTTTAACCCAAATATATACATATATACATACATATATTTTAGTCCCAAGAAAACACAATTTCCAATGACATTTTATATCCTTCACACAGATCCTCATATATCTTTGTGTATCTAATATTCTCTTTTTCTATCTTTCATGAAAATATTTCCATATGCCATTTAAAACCATGGTCTATAATCAGCTAAGCAGTTTACACTTTCAACCTTTTATGTCATGGACATCTGAACCTCCGCTGTGTTGGCTTTGCTGAAGCCTACTTACAATAAATCTCATTCCACTGGATCTGGGGGTAGTGCCTGCAGTGTCCTTAGTCATCATTGCCACTTTCAATCCATCTTCTCTTCCTCTATTAAAAAAACACTATAAACAGACTTGAATCTCATTTCACAATTATCTGACAATATATTCTCATTGTTGTCTATTTAACATTTGAATTAACACAATTATATCTGCTACCTATTTTTTGGAAAATTGTGGAGAAATAGAAATTATTGTTTTTAAAATAATTTACATACTCTAATAACTCACTTTTCTCCCTTAGTAATATATTTTGGTGATGTTCTTATATAGTATGTATTGTTTTGTTTTTGAACTGAAGTCTCACTATGTTGTTCAGTGCCCAGACAGTCCCAGATATCAAACATTATTTATTAACTTCTTTGATTTCTCAGAACTTGGTAAATATATATATAGAATTCTACTATACTACTTTCTATTTTAGTTCCTGTAGCCTATTTATATATATTTAAAAAAATGTACTTTAGACTACAGAAAAAACTAAATGGATTCATAAAAGGAGATGATTCAGAAGCTAAATTCCACGATTACCATACACTTATACTAAAATATGGATTTAAAAAGAAGAAAACAATCACATGAAAAAGGAATTCTGTTAAATAAGTAGTGGGTCTAAATATTAATAACAACAACAATCACAGAATCCTAGAAAACAACCCAAATGAGAAAGCTATATATCAATCTTTATAATATTGACAAACAATTGAGAGAGAAGGAACATTTCAAACAAGGCATTTTGTTCAAGGAGTGTCAAAGAAAAACCACAAAACAAATTTATCGAAAGCAGTAATGTCCCAGGGGTATAAAGATCCAGACTTCAGATCTGCCTGAGCTCTGCACTTTGTAATGTATAATTAAAACAAAGTAAAAGCAAAAGAATTATGTCATTGAAAATCATTCTGCCTATTTCAGAGTCTTTAATAAATGTTATGCTTTTACCTTCTGCCAAATGGCCCACAAAGATGCTACCATTTATGGACCATCACATTTCTAAACTGCACAGCATTAAATGTATAGGAAACATGCTGTGGAAAATACACTTTGTCAAAATATCCTACTTCTCTAGCAAGGTCTTAGAATAACCTGTAAATGAAAAAACAAGCATCATGTGTAAGACAGATTGAACATTCAAGGGAACATTTTGGAGCACCTTGTAAACAATAATCATCAAATCCCTCTTGGACTTCTGCCTCTGTTTTGGTGATTTGGAAGCAAAATGAAAGTAGATAAAGTGTTTACTATGAGGAGAGGGTGGCTTTGCCATATACAAAGGGAATTGTAAACTCAGCCTGTGATCCCGGCATTAGTCTTTTTAATGATTCCAAACCACAACCTCCCTGAGATAACATCTTTTTTCTCTCTATGCTTGAGCTTTGAGAAGCCTAAAGAAATCTTGATTTTTTTTTTAGTCTTTTATTAAACTTCAGCCTAGAAATAAGGTAAAGCTAAAGGAAAAGCATTAGAGAGGTTTATTCAACACTGTCAAATAAAGAAAATCCCTTTCTTACTGCCAGATATATTAAACTCCTGTTCTTGCAACTGCATGAAATTGTTACTGGCATTATATCTATGTCAATTAAATATAGTGCTACAGAAATGGTTTAACCAGCTCCCTTTTTCAATGTCATCCAAGAACACTAATTAGTGTGAAAGGTGTGTTTCCCTTCTAAGTAATGCTGGTCATCTAGGAGTTATTCAAATGTACCATTAAGTCTCATTAATATGGGAGTTTCTCAGAGTGCTTGGGGCAGGTACTAGTCAAACATGTTGGAATAAAGTGCTTTCTGTCATCATGCAATATATTTTTTTCAAGGTTTAGGAAGACTGATGACATTATGTTTCATTTCAAAGGTCCCCAATTTTTAAAATATAGATATTTGTTCTTATTTCACTCATAGACTCCTAATATCTTTTTTTATAAAGCAGGAAATTAAATAAATCTCAATTGTTTGAGCTTCCTAAGTTTGCATGGCAAACTTCATCTATCCCCTTCATTACTTCCATTTTATTGATTCCCTTTGTTATAAATAAACTTGTTTGAAAATAATAGGTTTATAAGATCATAATGGATTACAGATTGTAGCTTGGGAAAAAACTACTTTCAAGTTTAGAATTTCCAACCTTCTTATCTTAAAAAGTGTAAAAACTCATTGACTCATCCTCCCACTGAATCTCCGTTAGTTCTTGAGTGATCTACTATTTTATAATAGAAGCATGCCTAACCAAAGAGATTACTTTCACCCTGAGACTAGGGTTGATTTTACATATTTTTAACAGTTCAACTCAGTAATGGCAGTATAGTTAGAAATTCTTCACATGCAACTTGTTGATTAACCAATTTGTTTTTTAAGTACTGCAGTTCAGAAACAAAATTAATAATAAAAAATATTTGTTTACATATTTTAAAAATATAAATTATATATAAAATATATTAATGTATTCTGGTAGCCAGAATTTAATGAGTGAATCCTACATATCATGTATAGTTCAGTTACAGATATGAAGAAAGTACTTAATGTTAAACTCGATCTCAAAATGTTCTGAACTTGATGGAGGAGAGGAATACATAAAGCAAAAATATTAAAATATTACAATAAAAATAATAAAATACCACAGTTAGCTAATAATAACTAATAATAAGTAATTGAATAATACATGAAATAAGAAAGAAATTTAGATAAGTGATTTTGGTAAAGGAAATAGAACGTTGGATAGGGTTTGTGGAGCATGGGGCAGAGAACATTTCCCTTAAAAGAAAGTGCAAAAATAGATCTTGAAGAACAAATAGAATGTGGCCAAGAGGAAAATTTGAGGGAGTATTTTTTAAGCAAAGGGAAAAATATATGCTAAAATCAGATAATGGAATAGGACTTACAAGGACTTCAAGTCAACATCCTTCTATTAGAAGAATATATGTGAGAAAATAAAAATGCAACTGGCTCCCACACATTGGTCCCTTTCCTCTACTCATCTCCCAAGGAGTGGGAGGCAGCAAAGGAGCAGGAAAATGCTGGTGAGTGATACTGGCCAAATTATATTGTTATATTACGGGTGTATATGAATATGTAACAACAAATCCCATCAACATGTACAAAAATAATGCCCTAATATAAAATGAGGAAATAAAAAAGAACTAAAAAACAGAAGAAAAATGAGACTAAAAAGAAGAAAATTGTGAATATTCAAGAGTTAACACTTTATAGATAGAAAAAGAGACGCCAAGGAAATAACTAGAAAGCACATAATAAAATAAGTCTCAAGTCATAACATCACAATAATTACCTTAATTTAATGTGATGATACCAATTAAAATAAGACATTGGTGGAGTTGGGGAAAAAAATCACTACCCAGCTTTACACAGTTGTTCACCCTTACCTGTGAGGGATATGTTCCAAGACCACCAGGGGATGTCCAAAATAATGGAAAGTAACAAACCCTACATATCCTATGGTTTGTCCTCTATATACATGCCTATAATAAAGTTTAATTTATAAGCTAGACACATTAATATATGAAAAATGATAACTAATAATAAAATAGAATAACAATAACAAATAATATGCTATAATAAAAGATATATGAATGCAGTCCCTTTCTCTCTCAGATTATCTTATTGGATTGTACTCATCATTCTTCTTGTGCTAATGTGAGATGATACACAAACTATGTGATGAGATGAAGTGAGCTAAATAATACAGGTACTGTGATAAGCATTAGGCTACTGCATAAGGGCAACTTGGGAACATTACTGAGATATATGATGACTGATCTGATAATAAAGTTGGCTAATAACTGGTAGACAGCATATACAGAATGGAAATTCTGCACAAAAGCAATAATTCATATCCTAAACTGGGTAGGAGAAGATGCCATGAGTTGTTTTCTGTTGGAATTGTCTGTTTAATATTCGATGACTACTAATTGAAACTCCACAAAGCAAAATCACAAGTAAGAATGACTATTATGTTGTTTAAATTTAACAATATGGGTCATTTGAAAATAAAAGTACAGGAAAAAAGTTGACCATGAAAATTAACTTTTTAAACAAAAGTGAGAATGATTAGTAACTAAAATATGCACCAGAATAAAGAAAATTTTTAGAGACAGAGAGAGACATTTGATAAAGATAAAACGATTCATGGCTCAGGAAGACATATGGATCCTAAATATGTGTGCTCAAAACAGCACAGCCTCAAACTGCATAAAATAAAAATTGATGAAGCTGAAAGAAAAAAATAGACAAATTCATAATTACAGTTTGGGACTTCAACACTTCTCCTCTCAGTAATTGATTAAACTTTATACCAAAAATTATTAAATATCTAGAAAGTCTAAATAGCACACAGTCAAGTGAGAAGCGCTAATGATATGTATAGAACAATCTACTCAACAACATTGGAACACATCCTTTAAGAACTATGGAATATTTCCCAAGACAGATCATATTGTGGTTATAAACCAACATCATAATTTAAAGCAATCAAAACCATACAGTATACAGACTCTGACTAGAAAGGACTCAAACTAGAAATAATAACAAAAAAATAGAAAAATACTTAAATTCTTGAAAATTAATGATCTATGGTCTAAAGTAAATTTTTAAAATATATGGAAATCAAAAACATTAAAATATATCAAAATTTGTGGAATGCAGTTAAATCAATGCTGAGAGGAGAGATTTTAAGTAATACATGCCTGTATTAAAAAAGGGAATGGTCTTTCCAGTCATTCTTCTGTGTTCCAACATAAAGTAACTAGGAAAGGAAGAGCTAACTAAGAAAGAAAGTAGAACAAAAGACATGACAAATTAATGTTAATTAAATGATAAGTCTCTAGCATAGCCAAATATAAAAAAAATTAAAAGCGAAAGTACACAAATCTCCAGTATCATCATAAACAGGTTATCTATGCAAACCCTGTAGTTCTTGCAAAAATAGTAAAAGCATAATACAAAAAATATACTCTTAAATTCAACAATTTTGAAAAAAGTGAAATAATTCCTTTCAAAATGATCAAAATTCAACCACAATAAAATAAAAAATCCAAAGAGTATTAAGCCATTAAAGAAATTGAATTTATAGTTCAATTCATTGAACAATTTTATTAAATATTTAAAGAAGAATTAGCACCAATATGACACAATCACTTTGGTAAAGCAGGAGAGAATGATTCTGACTCATTTTATAAAGACAATATTACCTTGGGCCAGAATCAGTTTGTAAGGAATAAATACATACTCAAAGGAAAAAAAAAAACTAACCATAGATGAACAAAATCATTCATGATTAAATTAAAGTAAAAAGTTTTAACAAATACTGATAAAATATGTGAAGACATACATATACAGAAAATATTTAAATATTATACAATGCATGCATGTATCAAATTATCACATAATATTCTTAATGTGTAAAACTTTTATGTTTTTATGCTTCAGTTAAAATAAATTTAAATTAAAAGACACTAGAAGACCCTGTAGTTCTTGCAAAAATAGTAAAAGCATACTACAAACAAATTTATACTCTTAAATTCAACAATTTTGAAAGAAGTGTAATAATTCTTTTTAAACACAAATCAAAATTCAACCACAATAAAATAAATAATCTGAAGAATATTAAGCCATTAAAGAAATTGAATTTATAGTTCAATTTCATTAAATATTTAAAGAAGAATTGAATCCATCAAAGTGTAAAAATATCATACACTTGATTTGTTGAGATTTACAGCAGGGATACAAATGTTGTTCCACATTCCAAAAGTAGTTAGTATAATCTAATATCCACTATGCCAATTAAAATGCAACTCATATAACTAACACCAACTGCTGCAGAAAAAGCATTTACAGTGGCACATGATGGTGCATGCCTTAATCCCAGCAGATCAGCAGGCTGAGGCAGGAGGATTGCAAGTTGAAAGCCAGTCTCAGCAAAAGCAAGGCACTAAGCAACTCAATGAGACCCTGTTTCTAAATAAAATGCACAATAGGACTGGGGATGTGGCTCAGTGGTTGAGTGCCCTTAGTTCAATCCCTGGTACCCACCTCCCAAAAAATGCATTTACAAAAGCTAGAGTCTAGTCACAATTATAATAATTTAAAGACCTCTCAGTAAGTTATGGATATAAGAAGACTACTTCAAATTCATAAAGATATATATATAGAAGAAACCTAGAGCTAACATTCTAATGTCAAAATATTTAACATTTTCACTGTGCTGGATATAGTTTTTCCCCCAAAGTTTCAAGCTCTGAAAACCTCATCTCCAGCATTGTGGTATTAAGATGGTAGAACTCTTGAGAGATGGGGCTCAATTGGAGGTTATTAGGTTATGAGAGCTTCACTTTCATAAATGGTTTAATGCTTTCATATAAGAGCAGTTATTATAAAGTAAGGCTAGGTCATGACTTGGTTGCTTCTACATAGAAACTTTCTATTACCCTGCCATGTGGTATTTCAATCAGGGGGCCCCTATTAGCACCCAAGAACAGAATCATAAGACAAATAGACAATTTTTTGTTACATTATTTGGCATCAGGTATTATGTTATATAAACACAAAACAGATTATGAAGCACTCTAAAATGTGAATAATTACAAAAGATTGGCCACTCTCACCACTTACACAGTATAGAATTAGAAGTTCTAGCTACTGCAATTAATAAAGAAAAAAGAAATGAAAAGACATAAAGTTTGGAAAGGAAAAAATAAAACTGCTTCTAATTAAGATGATTTTTTAATGTAGAAGATCCCAAGGAATTTACATTAGAAATCTGTCTAGAACTAATAAGAGAGTTCAGCAGGGTTGCAGAATATAATACCATGCATGAATACACATATCCCACTTCATATGCTAACAGTGAATGTAAAGAAATCAAAATAAAAACACAATATCATTCAAAATTTCCCCAAATAAATGAAATACTTCTATATAAGCTTCACAAATACCCATAGTATCTATCTGAAGTTGTCCCTCAATATACACAGGGAATTGGTTCTAGGAACCCCTTAGGTACCAAAATGTGTCAATGCTCAAGTAAAATAGCACAGCATCTGGATATAACTTGCACACAGAACAGAATTAGAGAACTGAGTGACAGATTTCACAATTATGCTCAGGTGAATTTTTCTAATGTGTAAAAGCTGTTTAATGAAGAAAGCATAGCCTTTAAATCACATAGTATTCATGCAATCAGACAATCATATAACAAGGGGAGAAGCAGTAGGAAGAAGGATTTTTAGCATAACTTCATATAATATATGAAAACTAACACAAAACAGACTTTGGACTTAAATGCAAAATAGAAAACTTTTGCAAAATTTGAATAAAATTTTTGGAACTTAGGCTAGACAGACATTTTTAGACTTGACACTGAAAATACAGACCATACAAATTTAAAAAATCTGTAAACTTGACTTCACCAAAATTATAAACCTTTGCAGTGTGGACAACCCTATCAAAAGGACTGATAAGACCAACTATAGGAGTTTTTAAAAAAGCTAATCCCATAACTTTAGCTCCTGTCTATTCTATTTTTATACTAATACTGAAATGGCAAATGTATAGAAATAAAAAATGAATTAGTGATCAACAAAGTTTAGGGACAGGGTAAACAAAGGGATATGGGATGCTCATAAGAGCAATATAAGATATCTTTTGAGGAGTGGAAATATTTTATATCTTGACCGTATCAACATCAATAGCCTAGATGTGATAATGTATTATAGTTTTGTAAATGTTACCATTGAGAGAAAATGGGAATAATGGTTATTCTTATTTCTTACAACTGAATGTGAAACTATAATTATCTCAATATGAAAAGATTAATTGAAAAATACATGAGAAAGCTAAATGATATATTTGTACCAGTTATTTTTTCTCCCTAGAAAATATTTTTAAAAGAAACAAAGGCAATGAAAATTAAGCTAATAAATTCATTGTGGCTAAATAGTAGAGAACACACTTCAAAAGTTTGAAAAATGGTTCCATTTATATCAGACCAAAGAACAGATATGCTGTAATGATGTATTCAAACTTGCAATAAAGCAATTTCAATTTGATACATATTTCTTTTAGAATGATAGGGTCATATATTAAATAGAGTTAGAGAAGGTCCAAATAAGAAGATATTCTCTGTTTTTAAATCAACTCTTAGCTTTAAGAAAACTTGTTCTGAAAAATAAAATTGTGTTCCATCTATAGCCAATACAAGTAAATCTGTACAAAAAAATTTAAACTCAATTTTGAATGGATTTTCATTCCAGTGGATTTTTATATTCCATTATGATCTGATAGAATGCAGGGTAGTATCTCTACTTTTTAATATTTGCTAAGAGTTGCTTTGTGACATAATATATAGTCTATTTTAGAGAAGGATACATGGGCTGCTGAGAAGAAAGTGTATTCACTCATTGAAGGATGAAATATTCTATTTATGTCAGTGAAGTCTAAGGTATTGATTGTATTATTGAGTTCTATAGTTTCTTTGTTCAGCTTTTGTAGGATGATCTATGGAGTGGTGAAAGAGATCTGTTAAATTCACCCAGAAGTATTGTGTTGGGTCTATGTTACTCCTGAAATTGAGAAGAGTTTGTTAGATGAACATAAATGCTCCATTGTTTGGGGCATATAAATTTATTATTGTTATGTCTTGTTGATTAATTGTTCCCTTAAGCAGTATGGAATACCCTTCTTTATGCTTTTTTGATTAATTTGGATTGAATTCTACTTTATTTGATACAAGGTCTGCTTATTTCTGCAGACTATGTGAGTGGTATGATATTTCCCAACCTTTCACTTTCAGTCTGTGGATGTCTTTTCCTATGAGATGAGTTTCTTGGAGATAGCATATTGCTATCTTTTTTTTAATCTAATCTTCCAGTCTATATCTTTTGATTGGTGAGTTTAGCCCATTAACATTCAGGGTTATTATAGAGACATGATTTGTTTTCCCAGCCATTTTTGTTTATTTTTGGTATTTAACTTGACTTGATGTCTCTTTTGATGATTTTTTTTTTTAGTGCAATACTTCCTTCTTCTGATTTTCATTGCTGTTTTTTATTTCCTCTTCATGGAACATTTTGCTGGGGATGTTCTGTAGTGCAGGTTTTTGAGCTGTAAATTCTTTTAACTTTTTTCTCATAGAATGTTTTTTTCATTTCATCATCAAATATAAAGCTTAATTTTACTGTATATAGGATTCTTGGTTGGCATCCATTTTCTTTCAGACCTTGATGTATGCTGTTCCAGGATCTTCTAGATTTCAGGATCTGGGTTGAAAAGTCCTCACATAATCTAATTTGTTTTCCCCTATAAGTAATCTGATTCCTTTCTCTCATGGCTTTTAATATTCTCTCCTTCTTCTGTATGTTAGGCATTTTCATTATAATGTGTCTTGGTATGGATCTGTTGTGTTCTTGTACATTTGGTGCCCTGTAAGCATCCTGAATTTGGTTTTCCAATTCTTTCTTTAAGTTTTTAAATTTTTCTGATATTATTTTATTGAATAGTTTGCTCATTCTTTTCAATTGGCTCCTATATCCTAGTAAGAGCTACCTCAGAATTACCTGAAGGATTAAAACTATTAAAATATAAACCACTTTCAGAACAGGGATGGGAATATAGTGTGTACAAACTAAATGGAGTAACTTTATTGAAGCAGATTTTATTTTATTGACCTGTCTCTAAGTACTAGGTCTCTTCTACCAAGTAACAAGTACATGGAGGAAAAAAGACTGTTTTTTATCATTTTGTAACTCCAGAGTGACTCACAGTAGACAAATGGATAAAGAAAATGTGGTAGATATACATAATGGAATATCACTCAGCAATAAAAGATAATTAAATCATGGCATTTGCAGGTAAATGGATGGAACTGGAAAATATAATGCTAAGGGAAGTTAGCCAGCACCCCCCAAAAAAAATGCTGAATGTTTTCTCTGATATAAGAAGGCTGATTCATAGTGGGGTTGGGAGGGAGAGCAAGAGAGGATTAGAAGAACTCTATAGGGCAAAGGGGTGGGAAGGGAAAGGACAGGGTTAGGGGTAGGAAAGATCGTGGAATGAGATGGACATCATTACCCTAAATACACTTATGAGGACACAAATGGTGTGAATACACTTTGTGTACAACCAGAGATATGAAAAATTGTGCTCTATTTCTGTAATATGAACTGTAATGTATTCTGCTGTTGTATATAACAAATTAGAATAAAAATGATGCATGGCTGGTAGGGAGGTGAGAAATGGGAATCAACTAAAAGGAATGAGATTTCTCTTTGGGGTGATGAAAATATCATAAGATTAGATGATGATGGTTCCACAATAGTAAATATAATAAAAGAACATTAATTTGTATACTATAAACAGGTGTACTTTATGATATGTTAAATAAAACTTAAAAAAATATGAGGGCTGGGATTGTGGCTTAGGGTAGAGTCCTTGCCTAGTATGTGTGGGGCACTGGGTTTGATCCTCAGCACTATATAAAATAAAGATAAAATAAAGATATTGTGATATATATATATATATATATATTATATATATATATATATATATCTTTTTTTTTTTTTTAAATAAGCCCTGAAAAGAAATGAGTTCAAGCATGGTTAGTTCTTGGAATATAAAATGGAAGACTATATTCAAGCTATTTTTTCTTTTCAATACTAAAAATGTTACTGTATGTGACAAATCCTCTGAAAAGGAAATGAGGAAAACTACTCCATTCACAATATCCTCCTCAAAAATAAGATACTTGAGAATCAACTTAACAAAAGAGATGAAATATCTATACAATGAAAACTATAGAACCCTAAAGAGAGAAATAGAACCTTAGAAGATGGAAAGATCTACCTTGCTCAAGGATAGGCAGAATTAATATTATTAAAATGACCATATTACCAAAAGCACTATACAGGTTCAATGCAATTCCAATCAAAATCCCAATGGTATTCCTCATAGAAATAGAAAAGGCAATCATGAAATTCATCTGGAAAAATAAGAGACTCAGAATAGCTAAAGCAATTCTAAGCAGGAAGAGTGAAACAGGTGGTATCGCTATACCAGACCTTGAACTCTACTACAGAGCAATAGTAACAAAAACAGCATGGTACTGGCACTAAAACAGGCTGGTAGACCAATGGTATAGAATAGAGGACACAGAGACTAACCCACAAAATTACAACTACCTTATATTAGACAAAGGTGCCAAAAGCATGCACTGGAGAAAGGATAGCATCTTAAACAAATGGTGCTGGGAAAATTGGAAATCCATATGCAACAAAATGAAATTGAATCCTTATCTCTCACCATGCACAAAAGTTAACTCAAAATGGATCAAGGATCTAAGAATTAAACAAGAGACTCTGCGTCTAGTAGAAAAAAAAAGTAGGCCCTAATCTCCATCACATGGGGCTAGGCCCCAACTTCCTTAATAAGACTCCTATAGCACAAGAATTAAAACCAAGAATCAACAAATGGGAAGGATTCAAACTAAAAAGTTTTTTTTTTTTTTTTTCTCAGCAAAAGAAATAATATGTGAGGTGAATAGGGAGCCTGCATCCTGGGAACAAATTTTTACCCCTCACACATCAGATAGAGCTCTAATTTCTAGCATATATAAAGAGGTCAACAAGATAAGCACACACACACACACACACACACACACACACACACAAATAATCCAATCAATAAATGGGCCAAAAACCTGAACAGACACTTCTAGAAGAGGATATACAATCAATCAACAAATATATAAAAAAATGCTCATCATCTCTAGCAATTAGAAAAAGCAAATTAAAACTACTCTAAGATACCATCCTACTCTAGTAAGAATGGCGGCCATTACGAAGACAAACAACAACAAGTGCTGGCAAGGATGAGGGGAAATACACTCATACACTGCTGGTGGGACTTCAAATTGGTGAAGCCAATTTGGAAAGCAGTATGGAGATTCCTCTTCTGGAACTATACCCAAAGGACCTATAATCAGCATACTACAGGGACACAGCCACATCAAAGTTTATAGCAGCACAATTCACAATAGCTAAACTGTAGAGTCAACGTAGATGTCCTCCAATGGATGAAAGGATAAAAAAAAATGTGGCATTTATACACAATGTAATAATACTCAGCACTAAAAACAAATAAGATCATAGCATTTGCATGGAAATGGATGGCATTAGAGCAGATTATGCTAAGTAAAGTTAGCCAATCCCCAAAAAACAAATGCCGAATGTCTTCTCTGATATAAGGGGGATAACTCAAAATGGGCTAGGGAGGGAGAGCAAGGGAGGAAGATTACCTGTAGATAGGGAATAGGGGTAGGAGGGAAAGGAAGAGAGAAGGGAAATAGCATGGTTGGTGGAAGGAGACCCTTACATTATACAAAATACATGTATGACGATGTGAATTTGGTGTAAACATATCTTATATACAGAGATATGATAAATTGTGGTATAAATGTGTATTAAGAATTGTAATGCAAAATAATAATAATAATAATAATAATAATAATGCAGCTCAGGTAAAATAAATAAATAAATAATAAATTTTTAAAAAGTTACTGCAAAAGTGATTTAAATTAAAAAAAAACAGTTTTCCCCAGCTTCACTGAGGTATAATTGATTAATAAAATATGTGTACATTTCAGATGTAATCTGTGGTGTTTTGATATGCATACACTGGGAAGTGATTAAATTTATACCAAAAGAAAATTGTGGAATAGGATAGGAAGAATAGATTATAAATAATATTTATCATGGAAAAATAATAGGACTTAAAAAGCTTTAGAAGGAAACTAAAAATCCAGTTTATTGCCCCCATGAGATGTCTGATAAACTTACAAAACATTCTCAGGATTTCAAAGCAAATTTCTCACAGTGAGTTTGGATAATTAGGCCTCATGGTGAATATATAAATAATATTAGAAAATAGAAATAGATTAATTTGGTCTGAGGAAAATATAGTTTGGATATTTTCAGCATCTCTATGTTCTTGGCAAACTTAGTTTTATATCTTGTGGTAGAAGTTCTAAAGAAAGAATAACATGTTGCTTGGTTGTCCTCAATAAGTTTATCATTTCCAATTAGCATTGTGTTGGGCATTCATTAAGATAAACTCAGGACCAAAGTATAGAGGAAATTAGAAAACTGACTTTTCCTAACCAAGAAGCTAAATATGTGTGAACAAGTCTGTTGGTAATTATAATACCATCTATTCATTCATTCAGCTTTTTCAAGAATCATTAATCAATCAAGCGCCTACTCTGTGTCAGACATGGTGCTAAACAC
Source organism: Urocitellus parryii (assembly GCF_045843805.1). NCBI lineage: Eukaryota > Metazoa > Chordata > Mammalia > Rodentia > Sciuridae > Urocitellus > Urocitellus parryii. The sequence goes on from NC_135542.1 coordinate 96,566,029, forward strand.
CAGAGTCTGAAGAGTTAATGTGAAGATTCTTGACATTAATTAGCTTAAAGCATAATTATAATGAATTTTTAAAAATAATAACAATATTTATAGCAGTCCATTAGGTATTTACTAGCTTTTTTGTGTGATCTTGGTATGTTTATTACATAATCTGGAGTGTTAACTACTGCACTTATAATCAATTAAACTTCATAGCTGTGCTAGTTTTACTGAAACATTGTCTAAAAATTATTACTTACGCATATAAAATCAGAAAAAATTCAAAGAATAACTCATGACAATTTTAGCTTAGTTAAGGAAATAAAAAGGCACATTTAAAAACAGGAAGAGATTTCTTTCTTGAAGATCAATCATCTATACGTTCTGTTGTATGTTGCAGAGAAATCTACTTTTGTAGAGTTCATGAGACATCTCTTTCAATAAGTCTCTTTTAATCAAATGTAAGAGTAGTATAACTGTTTAGGACCACAGTTGTGTATCTGTTTCAAAATACACCCAAAATAAAGAGTTAAGTTTAAGTGTTTAAGTTGGATATAGATGATATATATATATCAGGATATATATATATATAAAGCAGGATTCTTTGTGGTGTATTCATACGTGGACATACCATCCCTAGATATATTTCATGTCCCCATGTCCTTCCCTCCTCCTTCCTTCTTCATCCCCTTCTTCTACTCTTATTGGTCTTTCCTCCATTTCTGTGAGATCTGTGAGATTCCATTTTCCCCTTTCTCTCTTGGAGGAGAGGAAGGAAAGGGAAGGCACTGAGGCATGACATTGATCAAATTATGTTATGTGCATGTATAAATATGGTATAATGAATCCCATGATTAATGTGTAATCATAACACACACACACACACACACACACACACACACAAAGAGATGGTGACAGCATGAATGTCATATTTCAAATACTGAAATCAACATAGGAATGTTCAATCAGCATATATCTTAATTATAAAATTATTTTTTATAAAAAGAGGGGAAATAGACTATTCATCCTAATTTAATTGACAATAATTCCCCATTAATTATTTTAGCATTTATAGATTAATTTGTACAAACTAGGCACACATTAATATCTTTGAGTTTGAACTCATTTAAAGACCAACTGTTTAGTAATAAGAAGACTTTTCCTTCTCAGTTGCCTGCATCTGAGCTCTGAAGAGTAACGCTTGGCAACATCCAATAATTGCTTCTGTTCCTGTAACCAGTTCATAGGATTATTTCCATAGGATTATTTCCATACTTCTACCACTTACTGGAAAGCAGTACCTCTTAGGAATGACAATAACTAAACTCATGCTAGATGGCAGGGGCCATTTATAAGTAGGTTTATGTGATTTGCTCATTTGGTTTAAAAGTAAACCTATGGGGAACTACTATTAAAAATCGTAATTTGACTTCCAAAGAAGGTAAGTAATTGTTGAAATAATTTGCTCAAGATCACATGGTTAGCAAATTATAGAACATAGGCACTCAGAGTTTATTACCTAAGATGAATAAAAGAACACAAATGGGAAATAAATAGCTCAGAACTCCAGGGAAATAGACCTAGCATGCACACACACACATGAACACACATGAACACACACACATACAATGATAGAGAAAGAGATTGAAGCAGCACATATTTCAGAGTGAAGACAGAAAAACAAGAATTTCAGATAGATAAAATAGCACAGAGCTAGGAGAGTTCTGGGTCAATTTAACAATTAAAAGTAGTTCAAATTGGTGGAGCAGAAAATTTAACTAGATAAGTGTAATATGTAATGAAGGAAAGAAAATAAAACCAAAAATGAAGAGCAAGTGTATGTTACAGTATTGCTCACTAGAAATGAGCAAGTTGTCAGATTCTAAAAAGGGAATAGACATTCCTTCCAGACAGCACACACACACACACACACACACACACACACACACACAAAAAAAAATCAAGTATACATAGGATAAATACCTGGTGTGCCTTGGCCAGCTGAGAGAGATGTGGTACAGTGGAATGGACTTTCATTTTTAAGACCAGGAATCAGTGTGCAACAATAAAAAAAAATATTTACTCCAATTTCCGAGAAAACAAAGACCTTGGGAGAAAATATTTAACACACTTAATAGAATGCAAAACATCAACAAAATGACTTTGAGGAATTGAAAGAAGAAAGTCATGAGCAAAGGACAGGAGGAGATGAATAGAAGTCAGTAGAGAAAAAATAGCCCAGAATGGGAAGACTCCTGAGATAAGAACACATTTTTTAGGAAAGTAAAACAAAATAGCAAAATTGTGAAGTCCAGGGCAGAGAGTAAATAAGATCTCAAAATGAAATTTAAATGTGAGAGACAAATACAAGAGTCTCCATAAATATAAAAAAGAATAACTTCATCAACAAAAATAAGTAATATGTGCAGAAAATCAAAACTCAGAACTACAATAAGGACAGGGGATTTTAAAGAAGAGAAAAAACAAATAACAGTGAACTTTAAAACTAGCTGCACAAAAGCATTTCCAGAGATGAAGTAAAATTCATGCATACCATTGCAAAATTTTTTTTAGTGTGTGTGTGTGTGTGTGTGTGTGTGTGTGTGTGTTTTGGTGGGTGTGTACAGGGGATTGAATTCGGGGGCACCCAACCACTGAGCCACATCCCCAGCCCTATTTTAGTTTCATTTAGAGACGGGGTCTCACTGAGTTGATTAGAACCTCACTTTTGCTGAGGCTGGCTTTGAACTTGTGATCCTCCTGCCTCAGCCTCCCTAGCCACTGGGATTACAGGCTCATGCCAACATGCCTGCCTTCAGCCAAATTTCTTAAAGGACATAGTTGTCAAGTTAAACAGTATTTTGTTGTTGCTGTTGTTGTTGTTGTTGTTGTTATTGTTCTTGGTAGTAGCAAAAGAAAAAAAAAGATTCTGAGTGCACTGGGGTAATTAAAAATGAAGATCAAATTTCATACACAAATAAGATTAGATTAATACTTTTTTTTGCAACAATAAAAGTGAAGGGATAGTGAAGCCATGAAAACATTTGGAGAGGACGTGTGTTTGGAGAATCTTACATTAAACTAAGTTGTTGTTCATGTGGAAACCAAACAGAAAATATTCTCAAATAAAGAATGACTCATGAATAAAACTCCTACACCTTATGGAAACGAATCAATGGAAGACACATAAGAAATAGCCAAAAGATAAGTCAAACATTTGGTCACATTTGCAATATCAAACTATAAACAAGTACAGCAAAGAATTTTAGAATTAATTAAAGTGGAAATAATCCTAAAACTTGTAACATTATAAAATCAAATACAAAAATTAAGGACTAAATGCTTGTGTCTCCACAAAATCCTAGCAGTGAATTTAATGCTATTTGAAGATGAAAAATTTGAGAATTATATTTATATGATATCATAAGGGTGGGGCACTTAGGATGGAATTGGTGATCTTTAAAAAGAGACACCAGAGCTGGGCATGGTGGTGCTCACCTGTAATCCCAGTAGCTTGTGAGGCTGAGTCAGGATGACTGTGAGTTCAAAGCCAGCCTCAGCAATAAAGCAAGGAGCTAAGCAACTCAGTGAGATCCTATCTCTAAATAAAATACAAAATAGGGCTGGGGATGTGGCTCAGTGATTGAGTGCCCCTGCGTTCAATCCCTGGTACCAAATATACAAATAAACACACACACACACACACACACACACACACACAAACACAAACAAAAGACACCAGAGAAATTACCTTCTCTTTCTTCTGAGCACCCAGGAAGGTGGTCATTCACAAGCCAATAAGAAATCCCTCAACAAAAATTAACCATGATGGCACCATAGTCTTGAACTTCCAGTTCCTGGAATCATGAGAAAAGATATTTTTGTTGTTAAAGGCACTCAACCTTTTATTGTGATAGTATTTTAATGTGATAGTCTAAGATAAGACAAAGACTATTATAATTGTTCATAGCAATATTATTCTAGACATTATTTAAATGAGAATGAATAGAAAATAAAGAAAATATAGGTCCTTTTACCATATGCAAAGAAGTTTATGGGAATTGTACAAATTTCATGAAAGCCAAATAGGTAAGAGGTGCCAATAATGCACTTGGACAGCAAAGTCATTCTCTCTTTTTTTTTTAAATGGAATTAAATGCCTCAATTTATGAGGTAATATAAAAATTAAACTCAAGTTACAGGTGCAATGGTGCATACCTTTAATCCCAGTGGCTCTGGAGGCTGAGACAGGAGGATCACAACTTCAAAGCCAGCCTCAGTAATGGTGAGGTGCTAAGTAACTCAGTGAGACCCTGTCTCTAAATAAAATACAAAATAGGGCTGGGGATACTACTCAGTGGTCGAGTGCCCTTGAGTTTAATCCTTGCTACCGAAAAAAATTAAACTAAAATATTAAAATAATACTTAATTCTTTAAATACTTGCATAGATTTGTAGCTAAACATACTTGATTAATCAACCTGATGAAGTGAATGAACTTAACAAATCAGTTATTACACAAGTGTAAGGAAATTGGAAGTGAAATACAAATCTATAGAAAACATGATATAGCTGTAGACATAAAAGCCTATTTTTTTCTGATACGTTGATTTAGCAACTTATATGCTTCAATGGACAATATCAACGTAAGTTTGTTTTATTTTATGCTGATATCAACTTTGCAAAATACCTTCAAAAAGTTCTGTCTTGAAAAATGCTTAATAGCTAAATGGCATAGACCCTCCCCATGATGCCACATGCCCACAAACTGAACAAATGTCCTGAAGTATAAAAATTCATGGTTTAGCGGTCATAGGCCATCAACAACAGAAGAAAGACCTCTGATCCACCAAGAAAATGTTCTGGTTTACTAGAGAGCAGGTCTGGCTGCTGAGCACCAGGAAATGGATCACTAGGCAATGCTGAGCTGACGTGGATCTGGGATGAACAGGCTGGGCCTCTCAGAACACACACTGAGCCCGGATGGGCTGAATTCAAGCTCCCGTTTGCCTGTTTGCCTGCTTCCCGCAGACAAACAGCTGTGACCCAGCACTAATCCATCCAGCTGAAACAACTGGTCAGCCCTTCTGATCCTACCGAGGTAAATGCCAACCGAGCTGTCATAGGTAGTGGCCACAGGTTTGAAACGGGGCTTGGGAGAGACAGTAAGGACCCACCCGTTGCATTGGTCACCCGGCAAAGGGAAACGAACTGTCGCCATTTGCAAGAGATACCACCGTGGCAGAGAACTGACATCACCAGACTGCAGCAGAGGAGATAATTTCATTGAAACCTGCGGCTACAGGTGTGTAATTCCCTAGCCTTACCTCTCCACACATCGGGGAAACCTTAAGGGCCCCTCCCAGCTCTCCCATGAGCGCCATAGCCAGACCTAGGGAATCAGACGTGGCCCGGGACCCGCTTTCGGAACTCCCGGCTACCACTCCCACCAGAGCTGACAACTGAGGTCTCTTGCACCAGCTACCAGTGGCGTGGCTACCGGAGGGCAAGTAAAATTCGCTGAGGATTCTCAGCCCCAAGCTCTACAAACTTAGGGTCTGAAGGAATGGCAAACAGGGAGAGTGTGCCCAGTCGTTCATGAAAACAGGGCTCCCAGGAGCAACAGACCTGGCGTGTAGCCAGTATTGTCGTGAGCAGCACCCGTGAGAGGGGCCTGGCTAGGGGAAAAGTGGGGAAGTGACTAGACACAAGAGGAGGCCCTAGGCACTCAGGATTGGAGACTCGCCCAGTCTGTGAGGAGGAGCTGCTGCACAGTGATTGGTTCCCGCGTATTGACAGGAGAAGCTTGGCCTGGTGGGCACAGCGCCACCTACTGGAAGAGAAGTAAATCAAACTCTAAGACTGCATTTATTAGTTTTTTTTTTTTTTCTCTTTTTTTGATTTGGGTTTTTTCTTTCATTTTCATTTTTCTTTCTTGTTGCTTTTTAAATTTTTTTTAAATTTTTTTCTTTTAATTTTTATTTTTATTTTTTATTATTATTATTTTTTATTTTTATTTATTTTATTTTTTTATTTCCTATTTTTTCTTCTTCTGTCTTTTCATTTCTTTTCAATTTTCTTATTCCCCCTTCCTTGAATTCTACCTGCTTACTTTCATTCTCTTTAGTGACTTCTTCCCTTCCCATCTAATACCTTTCCTCCCAAGCATCAAATAAATTTATAGGAGTAAACAGTAACTCAGCAGTCAAACAGAACAAGAAGTAACATGAGCAGCTTGAAAAAGCAAGGAAGAAAAGGAGGATAAACAATGCAGGACAGCCTAAATATTCAGGAGGACCTAGAGTCATCAGAAAAATGGTCATATAAAGAACTCCAGGAACACCTTAGACAGATGGAATGGAACCTTAAAGAGGATATGAGACTGCAAATTCAAGCAGTGAAAGAACACATTGAGAATGAATTACATAAACAGATAAAAGAAGAAGTTAAGCATCTTTATCAGGAGATAGAGATTATAAAAAATAATCAAACAATAATTCTAGAAATGAAGGAAATGATAAACCAAATTAAAAACTCAATTGAGAGTATCACTAACAGAGTGGAGCAAGTAGAAGCCAGAACGTCAGATAATGAAGACAAAATATATCATCTTGAAAAGAGTCTAGCCAACTCAGTAAGGCTGGTAAAAAATCAGGAGAAAAACATCCAAGAGTTATGGGATAACATAAAAAAACCAAACTTATGAGTCATCAGGATAGAAGAAGGTACAGAGATTCAAACCAAGGGAATGAGTAACCTGCTGAATGAAATAATTACAGAAAACTTTCCAGAAATAAAAAAGGAAACAGATATACAAATTGAAGATGCATAGAGGACACCGAGCACACAAAATCACAGTAGACCAACGCCAAGACACATTGTTATGAAGATATCCAATATACAGAACAAAGAGAAAACATTAAAAGCTACAAGAGAAAGGCGGCAGATTACATTCAGGGGTAAACCAATAAGGTTAACAATGGATTTTTCATCACAGGCCCTGAAAGCAAGAAGGTCATGGAACAATGTATTTCAAACACTGAAAGACAATGGATGCCAACCAAGAATTCTGTATCCAGCAAAATTAAGCTTCAGGTATGACAACGAAATAAAAATCTTTCATGATAAACAAAAGTTAAAAAGAATTTGCAGCCAGAAAACCAGCATTGCAAAGCATTTTGAGCAAAACACTACACCAGGAAGAAATGAAAAACAATAACCAAAACCATCAGTGGGAAGTGCCTCGGTAAAGACAGAGGGCGAGGGGAAAGATAATCATGGAGAAACAAACTAATTTTTTTAAAAAAAGGATAAATAATCAAACATGGCTGGAAGTACAAACCATATATCAATAGTAACTCTAAATGTTAATGGCTTAAACTCTCCAATAAAGTGACATAGGCTGGTATCATGGATTAAAAAAACAAACCCAACAATATGCTGCCTCCAGGAGACACATCTGATTGGAAAAGACATACACAGGCTGAAGGTGAAAGGATGGGAAAAAATATACCACGCACATGGTCCTCATAAGCAAGCAGGGGTGGACATCCTCATATGGAATAAAATCGACTTTAAGACTAAGTTAATCAAAAGGGATAAGGAAGGACATTATATACTGTTAAAAGGAACCATTCACCAACAAGACAAAATAATTATCAATATTTATGCACTGAATAATGGTGCTGTGACATTCATAAAACAAATTCTCCTCAAGTTCATGAATCAAATAGACCACAAAACAATAATTATGGATGACTTTAACACACCTGTCTCACCATTGGACAGATCCTCCAAACAAAAGTTGAATAAAGAAACTATAGAACTCAATACCACAATCAATAACCTAGACTTAACTGACATATATAGAATATATCAACCATCATCAAATGGATATACTTTTTTCTCAGCAGCACATGGATCCTCCTCAAAAATAGAGCATATATTATGCAATAGGGCAACCCTCAGTAAATATAAAGAGTTGGAGATAATACCATGCATGTTATCTGATCATAATGGAATGAAACTGGAAATCAATGATAAAAGAAGGAAGGAAAAATCCTACATCACATGGAAAATGAACAATATGTTACTGAATGATCAATGGGTTACAGAAGACATAAAGGAGGAAATAAAAAAATTCTTAGAGATAAATGAAAATACAGACACAACATATCGGAATCTATGGGACACAATGAAAGCAGTTTTAAGAGGGAAATTCATTGCCTGGAGGTCATTCCTCAAAAAAACAAAAAACCAACAAATAAATGAGCTCACACTTCATCTGAAAGGCCTAGAAAAGGAAGAGCAAAACAACAGCAAATGTAGCAGAAGGCAAGAAATAATTAAAATCAGAGCGGAAATCAATGAAATTGAAACAAAAGAAACTATTGAAAAAATTAACAAAACTAAAAGTTGGTTCTTCAAAAAAATAAATAAGATCAACAGACCTTTAGCCATGCTGATGAAGAGAAGAAGAGAGAGAACTCAAATTACTAATATACTGGATGAAAAAGGCAATATCACAACAGATGCTACAGAAATACAGAAGACAATTAGAAATTATTTTGAAAACCTATATTCCACTAAAATAGAAGATAGTGAAGACATCGATAAATTTCTTAAGTCATATGATTTGCCCAGACTGAGTCAGGAGGATACATACAATTTGAACAGACCAATATCAATGGATGAAATTGAAGAAGCAATCAAAAGACTACCAACCAAGAAAAGCCCAGGACCGGATGGGTATACAGCGGAGTTTTACAAAACCTTTAAAGAAGAATTAATACCAATACTTTCCAAGTTATTTCAGGAAATAGAAAAAGAGGGAGCTCTTCCAAATTCATTCTATGAGGCCAACATCACCCTGATTCCGAAACCAGACAAAGACACCTCAAAGAAAGAAAACTACAGACCAATATCTCTAATGAACCTAGATGCAAAAATCCTCAATAAAATTCTGGCGAATCGAATACAAAAATGTTGGGAGCCGACGACCGCACCCTGAAAATGGCGCTGGCTTCCTGCTTCTGATGACTCAGCGGTTAGAGTTGTTAAACAACTCCTTGTTGGGCTGTGGGCTGGGCTCTGGCCTGCTTCCGCTGCGCTGCACCTATTAGACTCTTCCACGTGGTGCTGGTTCATTGGCAAGGCTGGGTACTTAAGCTAGGGCAGACCGACCGCTCGGGCGCGCGCGCTTTCTTTTCTTGTTCCTGTCTTTTCATTATGAGTAAACTGCTGAAGGAAGAATCCTGTGTCGTTTTTTCCCTTGCCGGCGAGGGGTCGCGACAGTTGGTGGCCAGAACGGGGAGGAATATTCCTCGAACCCAGGATCCAGAACTTTCAGCGGTAAGGGTGGTGCACCGGTAAGTTCCCAGGTAAAGTGGGAATCCGCAAGCAAATAGCGGGACACTCCTCTGTGAATAAAGAGAGAGCGGGAATAAGTCCCAGGTGAGTGGGATCCGCGATTAAAGCGGGGCAGCTCCTCTGTGAATAAAGAGAGAGCGGGAAAAAATAATAAAATAGGACGCTCCTCTGGAGATAAAGAGAGAGCGGGGCTTTTGTATTTTCATTTTCTACATAATTTTGAAAATATTATGGGTGTTACCTCCTCAAGCCCAATTTTTTTGGCCCTGGATGGGCTGCTGCATTCAAAAGGACTTGGGGTGGAACAGAGTACTTTGCGGATGTTTTTAAGAGAAGCTGATATAGCGGCTCCTTGGTTTGTTTTTTCAGGGAGTCTTACAATTCCCAGCTGGGACAAATTAGGGAGAGATCTGGATTTTGCTTATGAGCAAGGTACTTTGGAGAATGGCGTTATACCACTTTGGAAATTGGTTAGAGAATGTATAGTAGACAGTAAATGCCAAGAAGCTGTGGGTGAGGGTCAGGCCGTTCTTGAACAACTACATGAGGAAAAATCTGAGGGGTCACATAGCGAAGTGGCAGAGAGTTTTAGGAGTAAGAGTAGTAAAAAGGCAAAAGAGCCTGAAAATAAAAATAGGAGAAGGCTCTATCCAGATTTGACCAAATTAAAAACACCTGAGGACACAAGCGGCTCAGAGAGTTCTGAGGACCTGGATGTATTGTTACAACAACTACGTAAAATAAAAATGAAAAGGAAAAAGAGGAAGACACAGAGCATGAAAGCCTACCATGAGAAGGGGGATAAATCTAATTTTGATAAATCTAATTCTGAGGAAGAGGTTGAGAATTTGGAGGAAGATGCAGTGCCTGTTGCATCGCCCTCATGTGTGAGGGGAGTCCAAGGCTCCGGGAGAACTTTTCATGCACAGGTTTGGAGAATAGTTAGTACAGACATGGGACTGGCGTACCCGGGTTTTTCAGGACGCTAGTAGGGGAGGATACCATGAGCCTTTAGATTTTAAAATAATTAAAACCTTGGCAGAATCTGTTGGTACTTATGGTATGGATGCTGCTTTCACTCTGACTCAGGTGGAGCAGCTTACATTGATTTAGTACATTTACTACAGTTAAAGGGCTTGCTTGTTTCACCTGATAAAGTACAGACAGGAGACTCTATTGATTATCTTGGTGCTAGTATCTCTTGTAAAACTATTACACCCCAAAAGATAACTCTTAGGACTGATAATTTACATACGTTAAATGATTTTCAGAAATTATTGGGTGACATAAACTGGATTAGGGGCTACTTACATATTCCCAATGTTGAATTAAAACCCTTGTATGAAATTCTTAAAGGTGATTCAGATCTTACTTCCCCTCGACATCTTACTGAGGAAGCCAGGTCAGTGTTGCTTAAAGTGGAAAGGGCTATACAACATGCTAGCCTTTGCAGGCTTCAAGAGGATAAGCCTCTTCAATTATGTGTGCTCGCCACTGTACGGCAACCTACTGGAGTTTTGTGGCAAGATGGTCCTTTGTTATGGATACATCCACGTATATCCCCTGGAAAATCCCTTGAGTATTATCCTGATGCAGTTGCTTCTTTAGCTATGTTAGGGATACAACAAAATATACAATTTTTTGGCTTTTCTCCAGTGTCTGTGATTGTTCCTTATACGTGTCAACAAATTCAAGTTTTGTGTGCTAACCTGGATAATTGGGCTATATTACGATGTTCTTTTTCAGGAGAGATAGATAATCACTATCCTTCACATCCTCTTATTACATTTGTTAAGGAACATCCTATCATTTTCCCTAAAATCACTTCTTCTACGCCTATCCCAGGAGCTGCAAATATCTTTACAGATGGATCTAAAACTGGTATTGGAGCCTATGTGGTAAATGATCAACCTCCTATCCAACATCAGTTTGCTCCTGGCAATCCACAATGGGTGGAGCTGCAAATTGTCATAAAAGTATTTGAACAATGTCCGTTTCCTTTTAATTTAATCTCAGATTCTGTTTATGTAGTTCAAGCTTTAAAGGTGTTGGAAGCAGTGGGTCCCATACACACATCAGGAGTAATGTCTTCCCTTTTTCTCCATCTTCAAACATTGATTTGGAATCGCTCCGCCTGTTTTTACCCCTTGCATATTCAAGCCCACACAGGTTTACCGGGTGCTCTTTCTGCTGGCAATGCCCAAGCTGATCTTGCTACTCGTTCTTCTTGGGTGTTCCCTGTTTCCTCCTTGGATCAAGCTAGAAACTTTCATGGTAAGTTTCATGTTAATGCACGAGCACTTCAGAAGCACTTTACTATCTCCCGTGCTGATGCTCGGCAGATTGTATTGGATTGTCCTAATTGTATCATTTTGCATCATCCCTTTTCTGTAGGCGTAAATCCTCGTGGTTTGCGGCCTTTAACTGTATGGCAGATGGATGTCACTCATGTTCCCGACTTTGGCAAACTTAAATATGTCCATGTGTCTGTAGATACTTGTTCTGGCATTATCCATGCTTCTGCTTTGTCTGGTGAAAAGGCTGGAAATGTTATCACACATTGCTTGGCAGCCTGGGCAGCCTGGGGATTACCACAGACTATTAAGACGGACAATGGTCCAGCGTATACTGGACGCCAATTTTCTTCCTTTTGCAACCAAATGGGTGTCCAGCTTGTCCATGGTTTACCCTACAATCCACAGGGTCAGGGTATTGTAGAGCGTGCTCATAAGACTCTAAAAGAGATGTTAATAAAACAAAAAAGGGGAATTGGCTTAGGCCACACCCCGAAAGAGCGCCTCTCCCTGGCTCTATTCACTATTAATTTTTTGAATCTGGACATACAAGGGCGCTCTGCTGCGACTAGGCAGTGTTCGCCCTCTGCCCTGAACTTTGGGCATGTTAAGTGGAAAGATGTACTTTCTGGACAATGGTATGGGCCTGATCCCGTGCTGGCATGGGCACGAGGTGCTGTCTGTGTTTTCCCACAGGATCGAACGGAACCGTTGTGGGTGCCAGAGCTCCTCGTGCGGAGAGTTCCTCAAGCCCCGTCAGGAGGGAGGAGTGGAGATGAACAGGATGAGGTGCTTGATGCTTCTCCTGATGGTGAGCAGACATGAGGTCATCTGGACTGCAGAACGACTCCTCTGGGCGGTGATAGAGACGTGGCCATATCCATTGCCCATTATTTCTCGGACTGGTGTGCTTTCATTTTTCTTCACTACTAATGACTCTGCCACCCTGGATTGGCCGACCTTGCCTATGGATACTGTAGCAGCTATTGATAACTTTTCTATTGTTTTATTATTTGACACATTGTGTTTCTCTGTACATGTTGATTTTTCCTCTGTGCATATCTTTCCTCCCTGCCTTTCTGCACTAGGATCTTTGCTAGCTAATCTTATGGTCCAACTACACCTGCCATTTGATGGTGATGGTCATGGGTCCTGTATTTGGAGGTGGTTGAACATTTACCATAACAATGTCCTGTTGACCACAACACCCTGAGCTGATATTGTAGTACCCAGTGACGGGCAACTTCCACGCTTGCACTGCAACCTAAGTCAGGGGAATGGGGCCTCCCCAGAGACGGGTAAGCAGTGCAGGGACAGTAGACGACCTAAGACAGGGGCTACTTGATTCCCCTTGACATGCAAGAGAGGTTGACTTGCTGGAAGCAGGCCTTCCCTGGCCCCGGGGGCCCAGCCCCCAATTCCTTGTTCTGCATGTCAAGGTGGCCAGCTCACAAGGCCACGACATATGTGCTCCACGGGAACGTCTTGACCTTTATCTAACAATGGCAGATGTTACAACCGAATTTCTCCCCTTCTCTGCTGTCCGTGCCTTTCTCTTGGGATGTTGCCAGCTTAATTTTGTCTGCATTACGAAGGCAGCCTCAGCTGTCCCCCTTCATTCACCATCGTCACGATACAGGATGCGAGGCAAGGCACTGCACTTGGGAGCTCTAGGTTTGAGTCCCAAGAAAAGCATGTCCTATTGTTTGTGGGTTTGATGTCGACGTCCCACCTCCATGAAAAAGGCATCGGTCGAAATGGTGACTCGCCTGGGGAGGCGCCCCTCAGGAGTGTGCCATTATTTGCGGCTACTTTTGCACAATGGAGATAGGACCTCTACTTTTACCTGTTGCTTGTAAAACAGAAAGGGGGAACTGTTGGGAGCCTACGACTGCACCCTGAAAATGGCGCTGGCTTCCTGCTTCTGATGACTCAGCGGTTAGAGTTGTTAAACAACTCCTTGTTGGGCTGTGGGCTGGGCTCTGGCCTGCTTCCGCTGCGCTGCACCTATTAGACTCTTCCACGTGGTGCTGGTTCATTGGCAAGGCTGGGTACTTAAGCTAGGGCAGACCGACCGCTCGGGCGCGCGCGCTTTCTTTTCTTGTTCCTGTCTTTTCATTATGAGTAAACTGCTGAAGGAAGAATCCTGTGTCGTTTTTTCCCTTGCCTGCGAGGGGTCGAGACACAAAAACACATCAAAAAAATTGTGCACCATGATCAAGTAGGATTCATCCCTGGTATGCAAGGCTGGTTCAATATACGGAAATCAATAAATGTTATTCACCACATCAATAGACTTAAAGATAAGAACCATATGATCATCTTGATAGACACAGAGAAAGCATTCAACAAAGTACAGCATACCTTTATGTTGAAAACATTGGAAAAACTAGGGATAACAGGAACTTACCTTGACATTGTAAAAGCTATCTATGCTAAGCCTCAGGCTAGCATCATTCTGAATGGAGAAAAGTTGAAGGCATTTCATCTAAAATCTGGAACAAGACAGGGATACCCTCTCTCACCACTTCTATTTAATTTAGTCCTTGAAATACTAGCCAGAGCAATTAGACAGACAAAAGAAATTAAAGGCATAAAAATAGGAAAAGAAGAACTTAAATTATCACTATTTGCGGGTGACATGATTCTGTACCTAGAAGACCCAAAAGGGTCTACAAAAAAACTACTAGAACTAATAAATGAATTCAGCAAAGTGGCAGGATATAAAATCAACATGCATAAATCAAAGGCATTTCTGTATATCAGCGACAAAACTTCTGAAATGGAAATGAGGAAAAACACTCCATTCACAATATCCTCAAAAAATAAAATAAAATACTTGGGAATCAACCTAACAAAAGAGGTGAAAGATTTATACAATGAAAACTACAGAACCTTAAAGAGAGAAGTAGAAGAAGATCTTAGAAGATGGAAAAATATACCCTGTTCATGGATAGGCAGAACTAACATTATCAAAATGGCGATATTACCAAAAGTTCTCTATAGGTTTAATGCAATGCCAATCAAAATCCCAATGGCATTTCTTGTAGAAATAGATAAAGCAATCATGAAATTCACATGGAAAAATAAAAGACCCAGAATAGCAAAAGCAACTCTAAGCAGGAAGTGTGAATCAGGCGGCATAGTGATACCAGATTTCAAACTATATTACAGAGCAATAGTAACAAAAACAGCATGGTACTGGTACCAAAACAGGCGGGTAGACCAATGGTATAGAATAGAGGACACAGAGACTAATCCACAAAGTTACAACTATCTTATATTTGATAAACGGGCTAAAAGCATGCAATGGAGGAAGGATAGCATCTTCAACAAATGGTGTAGGGAAAACTGGAAATCCATATATAACAAAATGAAACTGAATCCCTTTCTCTCGCCATGCACAAAAGTTAACTCAAAATGGATCAAGGAGCTTGATATCAAATCAGAGACTCTGTGTCTGATAGAAGTAAAAGTTGGCTCCGATCTACATATTGTGGGGTCGGGCTCCAAATTCCTTAATAGGACACCCATAGCACAAGAGTTAATAACAAGAATCAACAAATGGGACTTACTTAAACTAAAAAGTTTTTTCACAGCAAGAGAAACAATAAGAGAGGTAAATAGGGAGCCTACATCCTGGGAACAAATTTTTACTCCTCACGCTTCAGATAGAGCCCTAATATCCAGAGTATACAAAGAACTCAAAAAATTAGACAATAAGATAACAAATAACCCAATCAACAAATGGGCCAAGGACCTGAACAGACACTTCTCAGAGGAGGATTTACAATCAATCAACAAGTACATGAAAAAATGCTCACCATCTCTAGCAGTCAGAGAAATGCAAATCAAAACCACCCTAAGATACCATCTCACTCCAGTAAGATTGGCAGCCACTATGAAGTCAAACAACAACAAGTGCTGGCAAGGATGTGGAGAAAAGGGTACACTTGTACATTGCTGGTGGGACTGCAAGTTGGAGCGGGCAATTTGGAAAGCAGTATGGAGATTCCTGGGAAAGCTGGGAATGGAACCACCACTTGACCCTGCTATTGCCCTTCTCGGACTATTCCCTGAAGACCTTAAAAGAGCATGCTACAGGGATACTGCCACATTGATGTTCATAGCAGCACAATTCACAATAGCTAGACTATGGAACCAAACCAGATGCCCTTCAATAGATGAATGGATAAAAAAAAAATGTGGCATTTATACACCATGGACTATTATGCAGCACTAAAAAATGACAAAATCATGGAATTTGCAGGGAAATGGATGGCACTAGAGCAGATTATGCTTAGTGAAGCTAGCCAATCCCTAAAAAACAAATACCAAATCTCTTCTTTGATGTAATGAGAGCAACTATGAACAGAGCAGGGAGGAAGAGCAGGAATAAAAGATTAACATTAAACAGAGACATGAGATGGGAGGGAAAGGGAGAGAAAAGGGAAATTCCATAGAAATGAAGGGAGACCCTCATTGCTATACAAAATTACATATAAGAGGTTGTGAGGGGAATGGGAAAATAAACAAGGAGAGAAATGAATTACAGTAGATGGGGTAGAGAGAGAAGATGGGAGGGGAGGGGAGGGGGGATAGTAGGGGATAGGAAAGGTAGCAGAATACTACAGTTACTAATAGGGCATTATGTAAAAATGTGGATGTGTAACTGATGTGATTCTGCAATCTGTATTTGGGGTAAAATTGGGAGTTCATATCCCACTTCAATCTAATGTATAAAATATGATATGTCAAGAGCTTTGTAATGTTGTGAACAACCAATAAAAAAATTAAAAAAAATTATGGTTTATTATCTCTACCTTATAGGACTGGTTATTTCCCTATCATCTTAGGACTAAATGTTTGTGTCTCCACAAAATTCTTGCACTGAACTTAATGGTATTTGAAGATAAGAACTTTGGGAAATTATTATATTTATATGATATCATGAGGGTCTCCCTTTTCCCATATTTGTGGAATTTTATAACATCTGTAGACAAAGGGTTCTAATGATAAAATATAAAAATCAACATAACTGAATATATGGTATTTACATTCTGCAATGCAATGAAAACAGATTGTTTTCAACTTCACACTTTTAACTATATGTTAAGGAAAGCAGTCAATATCAAATAGAAAGGATGTATGTTATTGAGATGGTTAGTGTCCCAAAGGAAGACCCCATATCCAGAGACTGTGGCCATAGTAGTATGTGCCTAAGTGTTATAGCACATGGCAGAGAGTGACAGCTAAGTGTACATGTGTACTTCTGATGGTAGAGGAAGAGTGATTTTGGAGAAATTCATAGACTTAATGGCCCTGCCATAGAAAGATAAAAGGAAAAAAGTAGTATGAAGAGCAGAACTAGCAGGAGAAATAGTAATGAGCAAGGTCATAAGTAAATAGATTCTCTTTCCCAAACACCACATGGAAAATAATTTGTACTTCTGAACTAAACCAGAATGATTAAATTGACTTCAAAAGAAAATAAGTAAATGATCAATGGTACATAGCTAAATTCAAGCTAAAGTCCATTATCTAAGTAAGCTGTAAGGGGCCTGACCAGATCAGTAAAATTAAGCAAGATTTGATAATGTACATGTCAAAAGATAGGTCCTTTTTAGAAGCAGGAGCAACTGTGACACTGGAGCTGGAGGGGGCTGGGAATATGGAATGTGAGTAAGAAGCCAGTTACAGTTAACTTCTTGGAGAAGCAAACAGTGGAAATGTCATTCTGCACACTATCAGAGCTTTGCTCTTTCACACATCTCTATGAGATGACTTGACATATAGTTAGGAGATTTTTTTTTCCTTTGCTATTTGCTTTACTCTTCTGAATCCAGGAAAGAACCAAAGTAAAGGGAGTGCTGTCTGGTGAATTAACCTTTTAAGTTTTCTCTGAAAATGGCTTTCTTTTCCTATTAGTTCTGAGTTGGGCTTGAGATTCACCCCAAGTTACTACTGGTCAGTTTCTATTATTCAGTTCTCTAATAATGGCAATCAACCACCACTGTATAATCAGCTTCAGAAAACCTCTGCCCCCCCCCCGCCCCCGCCCCCGGCACATACAATAAGTGACACACAATTTTATTGCTTTCCTTTATTCACCTCTGGTAGATACGGTCTTGAGGGGAAACAATTGTTGTAAAGTGAAAGAAAACATTTTTTCTACTTTATAATCTAGGAAGAAAAACATTTATATTGATCATGACTGGTATTGGTCATAAGACTTCAAATCCCCCAATAAATTTAAAACGGTTTTCTAAGAGTGACCTATTCTTAAGATTTACTTAACAAAAGAGAATATTTATTATGATCCTTATATTTCCTAACTTATTGCAAATATTTTTTTAGCTTCTCTTAGAACAGTTAGAACTAAGTTATTCATCATTTATTTGCAGAATTAAAGTGGCCTAAAGGTTAGTTCCACTTTTCTCTTACTTGTCTCAGAAGTATTTAAAATATTAACAGAAAAAGTAATTTCCAAAGTGCATACATTTTATACCTTGTAAAATCCTCAGTCTCAAACTCCTAATTATACCACCTGTGAATACTATGTTTTGAGTAATGCTATTCGGCTATAACACTGTGACCAGAGCTCTACACTCCAAGTTATCTTTCACTACTTTTCCCTCTGACCTTCTCTTACTTCTCATATCTATATATTCAGCAGACTTTACCAACTATATTGCAAAAACATAAGATTATGTCTCTCCTCTCCAGACCCTTCTTCTAATAATGAGTGAACATTTACATCAACTTTGGTCCCCTGTCACAGGCTTCATCTACTATATGCCATTCTTCATCAGCTCCTAAAAGTCAAAGTCAACTCTGCCCTTTTCTGCCTAAGATCCACTGTCTAGTTTTCACAGAACAAATCCCAATTTCAGTAAGTAACTTAGGTACTTCTCATTCATGCCGCTATGACTTTGCAAACACTGCCTTAAGCCTCCAAAATCCCTGTCTCCAACAATTCTGTCAACTTCATAATCTCAGCAGTGAACATCTCTATACTAACTTCTCAAAATGCCGAACTATTTGTAATATTTTGTTTCTCTGACTCTTAAAAAAAGTGTATGATAGCCTAAAATGTTTGATAATGCTATTCCTTTCCTCTCTCTCTCTTTTTTTGGTAACTGAATATTATTGACAAAATTGCAAGCTTTCTATAACTCTAAACACTTTCTAAAGCATGTAGGATTCCTTGAAGTATGTATGCAGGGTATTCCAGCCTTTGTACTTAAATATTATGCTGTTTGTATATTTATAGTATAAGTTGATCTTAGTATTTTAATTTATATAATTATATATTTACTTTCCAATTAATTGTGAACTAAGAGTTAGTTGCACATGTGGACTGTTATGTAACACTTGTTTCAATAAACAGTGGCTAGGCATTGAATGATATTTTTTCATCAGTGAAATTATACCCTAAAGTCTGTTAATAAACAGTATTTGTTTTAAGTTAAGCTCCAAAATTTGAAATTTTGGAATCCATGTCTAAATCCTTTAAGCTGATATGGCTACCTTGACATTTTTTCCCCATTACTTTATGGATGATGTTACCTAATATACCCATCTTGCAAATTGCAGGTGTTGATGAAGCATATCCATTTTAATTGAACTGTTAACCCATGGGAGAATTTCACTTATTTTCTCTTAATGGCATTTATGTTTTTAGATTATTTAGTGCCTTTGATTATTTAGAGGAACCCCTTATGATTTATCAAGTAAAATGACATGATTAATGTTGTACATTATCCTTTCTTTAATATGATTTTACAATTGGAAAGAAGCATCTGGATTTAATCACAAAATTACATTGAGCATCAATGGTGCATATAAAACAGCTCAGGCTAGTGCTGGATATATCATTTCTCTTGTGAATACAGAAATCTACTGGCTATTACAATTTAAGGAAAACTGTCACCTTTTTAACTAGAGTTTAGATATTAACAAAGGCAGTTAAACATGTTTCAAGGGGTCAAGTACCCTTGTATGTGAATGCGGTGTTATTTTAATTAATTTAGACATACTCTCTTGAATTTCACTAGTAGTGACCATTTTATAATTCTTGAGGAAAAAGAAATCCATAGTCTTCTTGTCATTCACCACATGCTGGCTGTCCTTCTATACCTTCTCCGTTTCATGGCTCCAGCTTCTGTATCTGCAGTTTTTTCTTCATTTGTGGTTTTATATATATGTTTGCCTGGTCTTCTATTTAAAAACATATATAACTTTTCCTGGAAATGCCCTAACAAACAACATAGCCCAATTCTTGTTAGGTTAAAAAAAAAACACAAATAAATTGATTTCTTTCATAGGTAAGAGGATAATCTTTCGAGTCAAACCTACTTTAGCTCATCTACCATTAATCAGCTGTGAGATCATAAGTTACTAAAACTTGTTTAGTCTCAGTTTCTTTGAAAATAATTACAGATATTTCTCGTGATTGTTTTAATTATTAAACGACATCATCGTAAGATGCATTTAGCATAATGCCTGGCAAATATTAAATGCTATAAAACTATTAGCTGTTATTATAATTATTTGGCTATGTTACTTTGTTTCCAGTTTTCTATTGAAAAAAAATTTCATTTAAATAAATTTTAAAATAAAACACGTTTTATATTCTGATTAACAATGAATATCAAGGCAAATGTATGTGTATCTCTCATTCTAAAAAGTGTGGACTTAAAATGTTATATGGTGGAATAAACTAATAATAGTAAAGAACTAAAAACTATAGACTTGTTAGATATCAACAGTCCAAAAATTTGGATATATTTCTGCATTGAAAGTGTGAATTAACATTCCAATGGATAATCTCTATTAGAAGGAATATGGGGGCCTCTCTCATGGTTTACAATTATAGAAAGCAAAAGCCTTAGCTAGGCAAAGATCAAAGAGATGAGTTAAAGAGTTATCTGCAGCAAACATACTCCTCATATTCAATTTTTCTTGCATGGCATTTGTTTGCTCTACAGGTTAAGGCATTAAATAAAGTATTTAAAGTGCAGTGGTGTGCTTGGAAAAGACAGAATATCTGAAGCTGAAATGGCATGCCAGTGAGTTTTCCTTACTTTTGCATTGAATTGGACACCAAGATTTTCCTTTTCTCTTTCATCTAGGTGAAGTAAAGTCTCCCAGTCTGTCTTTCCTATAAAGAGATGGAAGAAAACAAAGCAGGCTGATTGGAAAAATGAGGATGAAGATATAGAAATGAGATATTATTATATATAGCATTTCACACCTACCTAATGTGAAATTAAACCAGATAATACAGGTGACTAAAGAAAAAGTCCATTACATTATTATTTTACTTAATAAGAGTTTACATGTATAAAAGATCTATGAAACTGATCTATTTGCTAGAATTTGCAAAGGCAAAAAATAGGGAAAATAAAATAGGCACACAAGGACAAGTACCACATGATTTAACTCACATATGATTATAAAAAAAAATGATCTTATTGAAGTTCAGAGTAGAGTGGTTAGCAGAGAAATGATGGGGGAAACAGGGAGAGGCTGGTCAATAGCACAATGTTCTAGATAGATAGGAGGAATAAGTTCTAATGTTCTGCTCAGTATGGTAACTATACTTAACAATAATGTGTTATCTTTCTCAAAATATCTAGAAAAGAAAATGTTGAATGTATTTTCCATAAAGAAATATTAAAAATTTATGGTGGCATGTAGGATAATTACCATTGTTTGATTATTAAGAATAGGCCTGGATCAAAATATTACACTATAAACCATAACCATAATTTATTTATGTTCAATTATGCATCAAATATATAAAGACAGAGAAAGAAATAATAGAAGCAAAACTCTTAAATCAAAGAAAGACAACATTTTTGAGTGATAGAGCCACATGTATAACTTATTTCTTAAACATTCCTACCTAGGCATGACCATCCAGTATGCCCATAGCAAATAAAATTTTTTAAAAATATTTCCAAGAGGTACAAGTTCTTTTTTCATTTCTGAGTTTATAGCTTATTTATTCCATCTTTTATTGTAAATTTTTGTGAACAATATTTTGATTTCATATTGAATTTTCCAATTTTTTTTTACATGTTGTTTCATTTTGTTCTATTTGAGAATTTTCTGTGGCCAAAAATATTACATTTTCTTCCTATAAACATTGGATTTTCATATAGTTTTCCTCACTATTAGACTAATTAGAGAAAGTGGTATTTTTTTAACCTACATGAATAACATATTACTGAGACTCTCATTTTCCTCTCAAATAAAATAAATTTCTCATGATGTATAAGCTTTTGGAATTCAGATATTTTGTTTAGATTGCATTGGGTTTATATCTTTCCATTCATGAAATTTACCACTCAATTTAGTTCATTTCGAATATCTTTCCCCAAAATATTATAATTTTCTCTCTAAACATCTTTCTTTTATAGATATTAATTCAATTTATTTTTAGTAATATCATAATTTTATCCTCACAACTGGGACCTTGAAAAGCAATATACTATTTATGTATTTTTATGCCTAATCCATAAGAATATATTTGATTTCTCAAAATGAAAATTATATGTAAATCTTGTTCTATTCTTTAACATTCATAGATTACAGTATTTATTCTTGATTATAGTTACATCATCTGTTAAAAGTGACTGAATTTTCCCAATTCTTATATGTTTGTTATATTATTTAATGAATTGTCATTTACTTATTATTTCACTAATTATCATTTATTTCCCTGAATTTCAATGATCATTATAAGATCAGCAGATTAGAAAAAGGGATTGACAGGGAGGAAGAAGGGATGGGAAAAGAAGAGTAGCATGAATCTGATTCAACGTTTGTCTGTACATACATGAATATACCACAGACAATTCCAAAATCCAGTATATCCATAAAACATTAATTTAAAAAAAAAGACAGAACCACAAGTAAATTGCAGAAAGATCAGTAGAGTGAGAAGAGCACAGGGAGGGGAAGGGGAATTAACCCTAGGTAGGAGGAGGGATAAGTGCTGGGGACTGATTTAAAGCAAACTATATTCCATGTTTTTGTGATTATGCCAAAATGTATCTGAATTTTATATAAAATTAAAAAATTCTTAATAAAAGTAAATAGATAAAAATTACATTTCTAATATTTTCTAATGATAAAGATGTAATTTAAAATATTTGTCTAATTTCTCTAAAGATGTTCTTTTACAGTTTGCTGAATGTTTTCTTAAATTTATGAATATCTGCTAAGAGTAAATTTAATTAAATTACTTTTTTGCATCTCAATCTATTTTCTTCTTTTCTGTTTTAATGTAACATATTAAATTCCATTTTCATTTATTTCAATAGTTATCATAATACATAAATTATTCTTAGTTTTCTGAGAAAACCCCTCTATCTCTTGAACTTCAGTTTGGCTTATGGATGACTTATTGTGTCCACTTTATTTATTATTTGTACTCTCTGTCCATACCTGAGATTGTACTAAGGTGTTTTTGTTTCACATGCACTTGCTAGTTAGGTTTTTTTCAAGTTCACCTTATGGATGGTAGGAATATTTCTATTACTTAAATTTGTGAAATTTCTCTCTGAACTATCAGGGATGACTATGTGTGTGTATATTTTAAATAAACTGATTTAACTATTTTAATGACTATGTTTTATTTCACATTTTATTTTCACAGTATGGGTTGTAGTTATAAAGAAATTAAGCCTTTAAAATATATTTCATATACAATGAACATAAATTTTTTAAAGTTTTTTCCTTAGATTTTATAAATCCTCCTTTCTGGCGTTGTTTCATTTATTCCCATAATACCATCTATTAAATAATTCTTGTTTGTCAAACATTTGGCTATTTTACTTATTTCTTCAAATTAAACAGCAGTTTGTATTATCTTTGGCAATCTGTTTCCAAATTTGTTAAGTTCTGCCTACATATTTTGTTATTCTCCTTATTCTCTTTGATTTTTAACTTACTTGTTATGATATGATTATGATTTAAAAATTTAGAAAGTGTCCAGAGAATTACACACTTTTACTAAACTCTCCTCGTTGATAACATTTTATATACCTGTCATATAGTATCAAAAACAGAAAATTGACATTATTATATTTCTATTAACTGGGTTTCATACTTAATTCATTTCTCACCAGTTTGTATGTGTGCATTTCCATGAAACTTTATCCCATGTATAGAGACTTATGTAATCATATTACTAAATACAGAACCGGTCCCTTCCCACAGAGGGATTTCCTTTTGCTACTATTTATACTACAGTTGCACATTCCACCCCCACAGGATCCTTTGGAAATCACTAATCTGTTCTTCCTCTATATAGTTTCTTATGCTGTTTTCTCTTATATAATTGGAGGCAAACAATTTCTTGAAATTGACTTTTTTTCATTAAATTTAGTATCCTTGAGATCTACTGTAATTGTCATACATATTTGTTGTTTTTATTGTTGTTACTAATTCTCCATAATTTGTGTTAGTTTATTTAGCTGTTAGCCTAATGAAAAACAGAATTGTTCCCAGTTCTGTTAATATTAAAGTTTTGCTATAAATATAGATTCTCTGGAACAAATATCTAAGAGTGAAATTGCTGGATGATATGGTAAGTACATGGTTAGATTTATAAGCAACTCTCCACTAACTACTAGCATGTTTTTTTTTTTTTTTTTTTTTTTTTTTTTGTTGTTGTTGTTGTTGTTCTTGCTTTTGTTTTTTGGTACCAGAGATTAAACTCAGAGGCACTGGACCACTGAGCAACATAGCCAGCCCTATTTTGTATTTTATTTAGAGACAGGGTCTCACTGAGTTACTTAGCACTGCCCTTTTGTTGAGGCTGGCTTTGAACTTATGATCCTCCTGCCTCAACCTCTGGAGCACCTGGGATTACTGGCATGTGCCACCACCCGGCTACTAGCATGGTTTTATCAGGTAACTTTCTAACTACCGTCTTTGCATTTTTTTAAGAGCGAGTGTGTTTTACTGGGGACTGAATAGCACACTCTACCATTGAGATACACTATCATCCCTTTTTAATTTTTATTTTGAGAAGAGTCCCACTAAGATGCTGAGGCTGGCCTTGAACTTGTGATTCTCCTGCCTCAGCATCACAAATAGCATAATTACAGAAATGTGCTACTAGGCCCAGCTGTACTGTCTCTGAATTCTTGCACAATTTATACTTTAGCCAGTCTCACATTGTGTAGTGATAACCCATTGTGATTTCAATTTGCATTTCTCTAAAGGCTAATGCATTCCACATATTTGCCTGTGCTTATTTGCCAACCATGTCTATTCATATCTCCTGCCCATTTTCTGTTTTTCTTTTTTTTTTCTTTTCTTTTCTTTTGGGAACTCTATACTTCCTAGTTATAAGTTCTTTGTCAGACATGTAGTTTGCAAATATTTTCTCCCAATCTTTAGCTTTTCAGAACTTTCCAAATAGCAAAATATAAATTCTAGTTTACCTACGTTTTTTTTTTCCTGTTACAGATGATGATAAGTCTTCTTCTTGCCTTTGATCTCAAACATTTTCTTTTATGTTTCAAGTCATGGTTTAAGTTTAGGTACTTCTGTTTCCTTTCTGTTTGCTTATGCATGGCCAATTGCCCCAGCAGTAATCATTGAAAACATCACTGCATTACCTTAAAGCAGCAAATGGTCTGTGGAATAATGAATGAGTTTTTGCTATACATACATACACACATGAATGCAGACATTACCCTCTGTTTTTGGTCTATCAGACTACATAATTTGTATGTTTTCTCTTTTACATTTCCAATTTTTTTTTTACTGTTCTGATATTTTTTTTGTAATGGGAGAACTAAAAAATACATTAAAATAAAATGCTTGATTACAAGATGGTGTAAAGATTTTCTGCATTAACGAAATTCAAGCCATTTAAATATGTTTCAATAACTCACTTTATAATTTCAGTTCTGGAAGTTAGATGAAGAAGAATACTTTGCTGTGCAAGCTGGTTTGATGAAAAAGATTTTGAGACAGAAATTTATAAAAGATTAATAGTTTAAATTAATATGATTCTCCTCACTAAAAAAATCACGAAAGCAATACTTTAATTTAAATCATAAATATAATTCAAGTATTGCTTTAGTGATAAAAAAAAAACCTCCCAGATAAATGTGCTAAACATATCCCCCAAACACTTCACTGATGAAAGGGAAGCAATTTATGAAGTTTTGAGATTAGCGCCTGAAACCTAAACAGAATCCATTAAATTAGACAAAAGGCACATAAAGATTAAGAATTGAATATATCATTAGGATGCTGGTAGCAATGAGGAACTAAAAATATGAGAAATCGCATATGTTTATGTTTCTTTTCTTTTAATGAAATATACTTTGGTTTGTATTACCCTCTTAGATCCAATTAATCCAACACAAAAGCCTCTCCAAATATACCCATGTGGATTTTTCTCACGTTTAGTTCACTCCCACATAACAACTAATTATATGAAATTTCAAATAAATGAGGGGAGGCCAATTACTTAACAAATATATTTTAAATAGGCAACTCTTTGAATTAGCTTTAAAATACTTAAAGTTTTCTTTTTCTCTTACCATTAAATGACCCTGCTTTACCTAAAATAATTATGAAAGCAGAGTTTTCTGTTAATATTTGCAAGTTAGGAAGTTCTGAGATCTGGTGATGTGATTATTGAAATTAATTAATACTTCACACCACACTGTATATACCACATACTATGTGAGATTTAAGAAAATTACATCTAATTTTTTTGCACACTCAGTAATTAAAATGACAATATTTGCTTATCTTCTAAACAAATGAAAGTTTTATGCATTGTAAGTGATATCCAATAATGTTCGATTTACTAGAATGTGTCAAGAATCCTTGAAATCAATACTGTATGAATGAGAAACTGAAGCACAGGGTATTTATTCATGGTTTGTCCAATATAAAACAACATTTATAATAGAATATCATTCTGAAATGGGAGGGCCATTGAATTCACAGCCTTAAAATACAACATTCCTTCCATCTGATTTGGGCATTTAATTGGATCATCTTCACCATATTAGACTAAGACCAATGAGAAATTGAAAAATGAAAAACAGCATTATAGAAAAAGACCACTTCTAATGTTTTCAACACTGTTTCACACTCAAAGTCCTGAGAATCTGTCCAGATGTCTTCTTCCTTCCTTACTCCTCTTCTCCAACTCAGTAGTGACCTCACGTCTTCTGAAATTTCCATTCTTTTCCTGTTATTCCTGCCCTGGATTTGTTGTTTTCCTACTCATTCCAAATCACATAAATCTTTATGTTCCCTCAGCTGCTTCCAATGCCCTTAAATCCAAGAAGCCATCACCCTGCATTTTAGCTACCTGTGATCCTCCACCTCATATCAATGCAAATCTTTGTGAGATGTCTACTACCAAGTGGTGGTAGTAGACTTCCTAACTTGCAAATACTAACAGAAAAATCTGCTTTCATAATTATTTTAGGGAAAGCAGGGTCATTTAATGGTAAGGTCATGGGTGCACCATGACTATAAGAAAATTCCTGAAATAAGTAAACTGGAGCTAATAAAAAAATCAAGATTAATAATACTAGTGGGGGAGGAGACAGTCAGTATAGGTAATAAATGATTGGGTCTCAAAGATGGGAGGCTAATTCAGGAGTAATTTAAATGCCAATACCTCCATATCCCTTCCCCAGACTGCAACCTATTGTCAAGTTGACCTGCCTCCAAGTAATTTTCCTTACTGCAAGTGCCTCCTGGGCTGCTCCCTTCCTGCCCATACCCCTGGGTGGATTCATTCTGCCCTTGAATCATTCTACCTTCACCTTTTGGCAACTGGTCAAGTAAGCCGAATGGGGGAAGAGAGGCTATGAGAACAAAGGGATTCTAAAAAGTATAAAAGGGGCAGGACACCCCCACTTCTTCAGATACCAGCTCTGGATCCCCTTCTCAGAGGAGAAGTCTATCTCTGTTCTGTCCTTTGCTTTGTATGCTTGCCTTGATCTGGGGTATTCAATCTTCACATCTGGGAAACAGCACTGGGCCCTAATCGATTTCCATCACTGGCTTCACTTAGTAGTTTAGTTCTCCAAACTGGCTAGTAAGATTTCTGTATGTTGTCTCAGTTTTTAAAATTTCTTTTCTAAATGTATCCCACTGCCTTAGCTCCACACTGCAACACTTCTGCTCATACTCTCAGCTGATGCCATCTCTTTTGAGTCAAGACTAGATGATAAAGAGCAAACTTCATCTTCTTCCCCTCTCCATATTTCCACTGAAATCTGTGGCCTAGTATCAGAAATGAGGAAGGAACTGGTTCATAAATCTGTATAGTCAACTCATCTCAACCTGGACCAATCAGTGACAGATGCCCCTAAACTCTGCTGGGCCAACCTGTTGTGACAATTTATATGGCGTAGGCCCTCCTACCTCCAGCTTCCCTTATAAGCATTTTTCTTAACTTTCCCGCCAAGACTTCCCCAACTCTCACCCTTTAGCAGCCTGGTGAACCTTAACCAGGAGCGCCCCCCTAATAAATCTTCTTTTGGTGCCTTATTCTTGTTCCGTGGTTCCTGATCTCACATGCCTTTTCTGCTTTACACAAAGGACTTTCGCTTTCAACAGTTTTCCATCTTACAAAGTAAAAAAGAAATTTTATCTGATATTTTCCATATAACGTAAAATAGAATTCCTTTGTATGTAGCTAAATTTCTTAGAAAAAAAGAAGTAGACTAACCTGTATGACTTTTTTTCCTTACTTTTCAATCACTTCATTTATCTCAGATGTTAAAACATGATGCAAAGAAAAAACCACTGGCTCCAATTTTAAATCAAATTAAAGCAAGCTTATAATTCCAACCGGCTGGGACTGTCTATCCCGGAAATCTGCCGGTTAGAAGAAAGTACTCCAACTCTCTAGGAGCACAGTTTTACAGCACAAAAAACTGCAAAAATGGAGGTGTCTTGAGAACTTACAGATAACAGGATTTTGACAAGCATAATACAAAGGCACATTGTAAGCACAAAATGACCATTAACCAATGGTCTAAATGGTTCAGCACTTAGGGAGTAAATTTAGATCCCAACATCAGAATTTATGAGGCGAAATTAGGGTTTCAGAGAGGATTGTTATCTGGTCAGGGAAAACCATGCTTGGGTGAGTTCAAGGCACAGTCAGGCATTCCAAGCAAGTTTAAAACATCAAAATATGGCCAGGCCAAATAGAAATCCTAATATTTTACAGAAAACAGAAATGAATCTTTTGTAACTTTTGATAAGATGGCTCATGATCTTATGAGGGAATTAGGCTGGGGTTATCACAGAATGTCCCTATGTTTTGGGCACTTCCAATTCTGACTGACCTTCTTTGAGATGGAATATTAATGTATGTTTATTCTGGAAACATGCCTTCGCTTTGACTCTAGAGCACATCTTAATAATGAAGTCTATTTGGTCATCCTTTTAATATCTACCCATCCCTATTTTTTTTTCTCATGCAGTTTTTGCTTCTCTTTATTCATCATTTTTGAAATTCAATTCTCTTTCAGCTTGCCCTCCTTGTCTTTCCCCAGTTTGAGTTCTGAACAGTTCTTCAGAGGACCCTTCATGACCTGAAGAACAGAATCCCCTTTTTCACCTCCAAATGTTCTCTTGAGCTAGACTTATACAGCTGGTCATGTGTGAAGGGTTATAAAAAATAATATTTCTACAAGACATCCCCCTATGAAAAGCTGAAACAGTGCAGCTCAGAAGGAAGGAGGGAAAACTAGCCAAGCATTAACCTCCCAGTAAATCCTAACTCCTTTCCCAATAACCATGGGCCCTGAAAGAAGGGGGCAGATACTTAAATGCTGGGCTGTGGACTTCGACCTTCTCCCAGTGCAAATTGGTCCTAAATGGAGACACAGTAAATGTTGAAACTCTGGAAAGAAAACCAATGGGCAAAATTTGACTGTCCATCCTAGGGATCTGGGCTCCCTCCTGAGTCAAAGTTTTAATCTGCACCACTAGCCCCTGACTATCTGATTGGAATGTCTACAGTTTCCATTGATTAAAACACCCTCTTTATACCCTCTAAAACTAAATCCCCTCTGTAATCATAACCTAGGACTATTTTCGCTGAATCTGTTGAAGTCCACATCCACCATTTTGTGCTTACAATGTGCTATACATTTTAATTTATCTTGTTTCATACAACACACTAAGCAGGGCTCCTACTTGGTTTGCCCTTTCTCTTTATTTCCCCACATTCAAACAGCATGTCCAATTTCTTAAAAATATAAAATAGTTTTTGTATTTTTTTCCTTAGTATTGGTCCAAGTGCTTTCAATTAGTTCATCATACACTTCTTTTCAAAACCTGGAAAATGTCCTTGCTACTTCTTCATAGTTCTGTTCATGTTTCTTTTCTAACCATTCTCTATCATAAACAAGAAAATTACTTTTAGTAAAGAACAAATCTGGTCTATAACACATTTGTGCTTTAAATTTAGTCATGATTTCCCTTTACCAAAAATTTAAGCTATTTTCTTATGACAGAAGATTATGTTCCTTATGAATTGTTTTTTACCTAGAACTCACACTAATATATTGGTCTTTAACACTCTGTGTTCTATTTTATTCCTATATAAAGTATCTGCCCTTCTCCAAACATGTTATATAGTATCAAAACTTTGCTGCCCTTTAGTAAATAGGACGCTATCATTTGGCTGGAAATATTCTCAATAACTTTGCCAAGTTGCCTATGGTTTGTCCATTTTACCTTTATTCAATAGGCTTCCATGATCATTCCAGGTCAGATATTTCCCATCTCTCTACCTAAACATCAATTATAGCATTTAATCCCTTTTATGGTGAAAACGTGTTTTTTTTTTTAATCTACAATTTTCAGAAAACCATACAGTACCTAGAAAGAAGGGACCATGTTCTACTCATCTTTAAATGCCTCATGCACAGCATAAGACTTCAATTATTGTAAGCACTCAAGTATTCACTGATTGAATAAATTAATAAATATACCTTTTGACCTGAAATAGATTACTCTCTCTTTTGACAGGAATTCTCATGTTTTCCAGATAATGAAGTATGTGATTAGGATCACTTTCTGACTTTAATCTCCTCATCTCTGCATTCCAAACAGCTCTTCTTTCTGATACATTAATTCCTCAAATACATTTGCAAAATTATACAATTTTCTTTTATATTCATTTTTACCTTTCTGCAAGTTTGCCTTTAGATTTATTGAGTTCTAGACAATTATTTCTTATTTATAACTGATAGGTATTTGTGTATTTGGATTAGTATGGCTTTCAGCAGATGAGCTTATTTTTAAATTCTGACAGACCTTAAACACTAAAATATAACAAATAAATCAAAGAAAGATAGGGATTGAAATGAGGCTTCTCCATTCAAGTCAGTTTACCTGCACATTTGGAATAGTATAACAAAGTCACTCCAACTACTCATGCTATTCCATGTGTAACATCTTTATATCCTGTAACCAGGTAATTACTTCCCATACCCTCTCCTATCTGAGGGATTGGAGAAAGTAACATGTTAATTAATGATCCTACAATATCCTCCAGTTCGAACAGTCTCTTAAATTTTCAATCAGTTCAGATGCAGATTCCTTTAAATTCAGACCATAGTTTAAATGGTCTGCTTTTAACAGTCCAGTCTATCAGGGTGAGTGCTCAGATTTCCTGTATTGCCTGCTTATTTCCAGAATGTCTTTCTGAGGATTTCATAATGGGAACAGATTTCAGAATCCTGGATGCAGAGTGATTATTGTGGTCTGTGCTGATCTGGTCACTATATGTATGTCAGCTAATTTAAAACGTGTTCAATCTAGTGTTTTGGACTTTGTAACAAAACCTACATCCATAGTCTTTGGACTCAGAAATGCACACCCAAAGTATCCATACTCTCAACCTGTCTACTCCATGTACTCTGCCTGTTGTCCTGCCCTTTCATGTTCTCTCACAGTGATCTACTGGAATATTTGGAAGTGTGCATATCCACTATGGAATTTGCTGAACCAGAAATATTCTGTAAGGCTGTCAATTAGGGCATGTTTCTAAGCAAATGATCTATTCTCTCTCCCAGGACATACTGAATGTAGCTTAGAGACTTGGAATCCTCCAGGCGGTGCCTCCCAATCTCAGCATTCATTACTCATCCTTGGCTGCTTGGTTTATTGGATTTTTTCAAAACACTTCCTCTCTCCTTAGAGTTCCATAGCAAGAGAAAGAGAGGAAAAAAAGAACACCCTATCTCTTGCCTTTTTGGAGGTCTGACACGTCTGACACAGACGTGTTCTGCATTCTCTTTGTTATCTCTCTAAAAAAATACAAATAAAAACCCCCTTAATTCTATAAAATAACAAGGTAAAGCCCTACAGTTCTAACTCCTATCACTGACCAGCTAAAGAATCTAGAATTTTCCTCATTTCTCTTAATAAAAGAATGACTCTTCAATGAAATTGGGGGCCTATTCAATATGCTTATTTCATTTTCCATGGATATATGTATCTATTACTGGGATTGATAGGCTAGATTGGTTTTTGACATTTTGAGGAACCGCCATACTATTTCACAGAAACACTGTGCTAGAGATTCTCTTTTCTCCGCATCCTGGCCAGCACTTATTATCTTATGTCTTTTTGATTCTTGCTGGGGTGGGGTGATGTCTCCGTGTTTTTTTTTTTCTGATTTGCATTTCCCTGTTAATTAGTGATGGAGCATTTTTCATATAACTGTTTGCCATTTGTATTTATTCTTTCCATGAATGTCTACTTATATTTATTGTACATTTTTAAATCTGTTTACTTGATTTTTTGTATATTATCTTTTGGGAGTTCCTTTTATATTCTGAATATCAAGACCTTGTCATATGTATATATATATATAGCTTGCAAATATTTTCTTCCATTCCATAGGTTGCCTCTGCACTCCTTTGAGTGTCTTCTTTGCTGTGCAGAAGAAGCTTTTCAGTTTTAGGTAGTACCATTTATTTATTTTTTTCTTTTATTTTCTGTGCTTTGGGGTTGTTGTCCAAAAAAGTCTTTGTCTGTTCAATATGCTGAAGCATTACACCTAAGCTTCCACATAGTTTTTCATAGTTTTTAGATTTACATTTAAGTCTTTAATCCATTTTAAATTAATCTGCATAACTGGTGAGAGACAGGAATACAGCTTCATTCTTCTGCATGTTATATCCAATATTTCCAACATTACTGCAAAACTAAATAGTAAACAGTACCTATGACAGCTCAATCTTGCTATTTCTTGCAAATATGTATCTGTACATGGTGGAAACACTGAAAGTCACAAAGAAAGAGAAGCTTGTCTAAAATATATATGATGAAAAGTTCAGGAAAAAACATTTCATATTTTCTAGAATATAGGAATATCTAACTTCTATAAATTTGTAGCACAAGGTGATAAAGTCTAAAAATGAAAGGGTCAAAGGAAAGGATGAAATAAATATGCATGAAGTAAAATGTGTAAAGAAATTTAAACAAATTTACAGAATTCACAGTGGCAATAGCAAAGAGCTGTTATATAACTGAGAACCCAAAAATTTTCACAAAAAAATACAAAAACAAATATAGGTAACAGATATAAAGGGGAAAAATGAAGAATCAAGACAAGGATCCTCTGTAATCCTGAGTATCCTAGACAAAAAGCTATAAAAAAATTAATAATAAAACAACTGACTGCTTTTTGTAGTAAAGAAGGTCTTTACATACGTGAATACTGACATAATTCCTCACAGAAAAATAAAATCTGTTAAAAAATAAGACACCTGAATTTACTCTTCCACAGTGAGATAATTACAAGAGGAGAGAGATAATCAGATTTTCTTTAGCTTTGCTAATGCACCACTTAACTTCTAAGTGACCTTGAAAAAATTTAGCCATATGCATTGTCTATTATTTTCATACTTGTTAGTTTCAGACAGGAAACAAATAAATTGTCTTTCATTACTTTAAGTTTTATTTCAATATGCCTCACAATTGGCAAATATAAAAATTACAGAGGACAAAAAACGTGCAAGGTAGCAATAAATAATATTACTTACTAAATACTGAGAAGCTATACCCACATAATCCTATTGAATATGGTTATAAAAATGAAACCAAATATTTAAACGTACTTTTAAAAGGAAGGATATATACTGCCAAAATAAAAGTGTAATAATAATCTATAATTATCTTCTATTGAATGCCTGCACTATTCAGGCATAGTTTACATGTGCCTCTTATGACATTCATTCATGATATCACCAGGTACAAAGTAAAGAAAACTGACAAAGATAATGTACTTTCCTAGTGATCACAAATTAAAAACCATGAACCATGCTTTAAATCATGGTTGCCTGACTATAAATCTCACAGCTATTTATTATATTCAGCTGCTTCTTGGAACATAAATCAACACCCACATATATAGCTTTTTAACAGAATGATATTCTTCAAACATAAAGAATTCAAGATAGCATTCTCCCAACACTGATTGGAGAAATTTTCAAGTTAGTTATTGTTAATAACCACACTGTCTCTCATATCCTCAGTGAAAAGATTTTACATAATTTTAAACTTCTTAACATTTTAAACCTCTCGCAATTTATTATAATTCCTTTTATCTTAGATTTTTTTCCATCCTTTCTTTCTACTTTTTAAACTTTTCTAATAACAGCAATGTCATTATTTCCAGGGCCCATGTTAGCTTATTTTATCAATGATGTTAGAGCCACAGGTATATTCCTACTTGCTCACAATATCTCCTATATATAGAGGATGGGATCATCTTTTCCAAATGTGACAGCCATCTATATTCTGTAATCTCCCCTACTTGGCCTTCAAGGCTGTGATTTGTTGTTAGCCCAACAAAATTTAGTAATCACATCTTGCTAGAGCCCAGCCTGGATATAATGACACATAGCATGAAGTTCACACATTTTGAAGGTAGATGGGTTTGAGTTAGAATTCAGGATTCACCATTTACTAGCTATGAGACACTCAGATCATTTGAGTGTTTTCTTCTTAATTAGTGAATTAAGTGAATTAAGTAAAAGTTACACCCAAATTTCAAATATTTTTGCAATGATTAAATGTTATACCTTTCTGAAATCAGTTATATTGCTCTAGGTGCTTGACAAAGCGTAACTTCCAAATGGAACTTTTATTTCAGTTGTGAAAATTTGCTCTTAAGACATTTTTCCTCTGTGTGTTTATTGTTACCAACTTGGGAAGTAGGCAATGTGTTAGAAAGATGTACAGGGCCTACTAAATCATTCCTTTTATATTAATAATTATACTCTAATAATATAATTCTACATACAATATATACTTTTTGTTATTGTTCCTGTCACTTTTATCTCACAAGTTGAGCTCCTGCTAAATAAAGGTTTGAAACAAATATTAAAATAAAATATTCTGTTTGTCCTTTTGAAGCTTTTGCTTTAACTTTGACATTAAATAAAATTAGGAAGGACAAAATTATACCACTTTTAATATACCACATTTATAAGAAGTAATAAATCTATAATAACGTTTTAGAATGCTATGGGTCAGAGCACAATTTCATTTAAAAGTTGTCATTTAAGAACACTAAAATATATACAATAAAAATTGACATTTCATTATTCTATCTACTATTCAGGAAAAATTGTTATTACTGTTCATTACTAATGTCATGTTAAAAGATAATAGGATTTTTCAAAAAATGAGATGATACCAAACTAAAAAGCTTCACAGGAAAGGAAAAAATCAAGAACATGAAGAGAGAGACTATAGCATGGGAGAAATTCTTTCCCAATTGCACCTGAGATATAGCATTCATCTCTAGGATATACAAAGAGCTCAAAAAACTTAACACCAAGAAAACAAATAACCCAATCAATAAATGGGCAAAGAAACTAAAAAGGTACTTCATAGAAGAAATACAATCAGTCAACAAATATATGAAAAAGTGTTCTTCCTCTAAGTAGAGAAATCTAAGTCAAAACTACACTAAGATTCCATCTCACATGAGTCAGAATAGTAATTATCAAGAACATATGTAACAATAAGTGTTGGCAAGGATGCAGGGGAAAATGTACACTCACACATTGCTGGTGGGGATGCAAATTGGTGCAATGCTATGGAAAACATTATGGTGATTCCTCAGAAAACTGGAATGGAACCATCATTTGACTCAGTTATTCCACTCCTTCATATATACCCAAACAACTTAAAATCAGCACACTACAGTAATACAGCCACATTAATGTTCATAGCAGTTCAATTCACAATAGCCATGCTATGGAACCAACCTAGATACCCTTCAACAGATGAATGAATAATGAAAATGTAGTATATATATTCAATGGAATACTACTCAACCACAAAGAAAAATAAAATTATGCCATTTCCTA
Source organism: Urocitellus parryii (assembly GCF_045843805.1). NCBI lineage: Eukaryota > Metazoa > Chordata > Mammalia > Rodentia > Sciuridae > Urocitellus > Urocitellus parryii. Next base: position 96,602,086 of record NC_135542.1, read on the forward strand.
ATAAATGGATGAATCTGGAGACTACCAAGCTAAGTGAAATAAACCATGACCCCCAAATCAAAGGCAGAATGTTCTCTCTGATATGTGGATGCTAACAGACTGTAAAGGAGGAGAGGGAAGAATAGAAGTTAATTAGATTAGTAAAGGGGAACTAAGGGAAGGGAGGGGAAATGTGATTAAGAAAGACAGTAGGTTAAATCTGACATAACTTTCCTATGTTCATAAATTAATATGTGACCTATGAAACTCTACCTTATGTACAAACACAAGTTGGGATCCTAATTAGGATAAGATATATTCCATGTATATATAATATGTCAAAATATACTCTACTGTTTTTAGATATATCTAAAAAGAACACAAAATTTTGTAAAGAAGAAAGAAAGAAAGAAAGAAAGAAAGAAAGAAAGAAAGAAAGAAAGAAAGAAAGAAAGAAAGAAAGAAAGAAAGATTGATTTTTGGGCCAGGATTGTGGCTCAGTGGTAGAGCACTTTCCTAGCATGCATGAAGCACTGGGTTCCATCCCCAGCACCACATAAAAATAAACAAATAAAATAAAGGCATTGTGCCCATCTACAAATAAAAAAATATATTATAAAAGAAGATAGTAGATTTTAAAATTCTGAACTTTACATTAAGATGAAACATTTCCCAATGTATATTAGATGCTAAGAAGCAGTTCTCTTTAAGGGAATGAAGGGCATAAGAACAAGTTTTTCAATACCTCTCTACCCTCTAATATATATATATATATATATATATATATATATATATATATCCTCAATAAATAATAAAATTTTGTATAATTTTCATTGTACTAAGCAAATAACACCTCTAGGGAAAGTTAATAAGTATAGATAGATAGATAGATAGATAGATAAGTATATAAGGGAAAATATTCATATGTGCACTTGTTTGCTCATAGAGGTCCATAGAGCAAATAGGTAGGTAGGTAAGAGACAGATCATCAGGAAGACAGATAATTGACATGAACATTATTTTAATTATGCATGCCACTTATTTCAGTACACCAATCAACCCAATTCATCGGGCAGCATTCTTTTATCAGGCATTACAGAGAATCTCAAAATATTTGAGACACAAATGTATGAAACTATTATAATAGTTTAAATGCCACTAAAATTTGACAGTCATCATACACTAGATAACACTAATATAGAAATAGTATAAAACATTCCATTCTAGAAATCCAATAAAATTATAAATAATAAAATGCAAGATAACCCTTTACCTAGAAAACTGTGAACTCCCTTTAAAATGATCATGGGTTAAATTACAGTTTCAGAATCTAGAAAATTCACTACCTATCAGAACTTAGGTATGGAAATATAGAAAGGCTCTGCAGCAAATTTATAATATCAAACATTTTTTAATACTTGATGAAAAAAAAGTGAAACTGAACAAAACAGTTTTCTATAATCAGTATGATGACTTCCCTTGCATTGGACTAACTCTTCTCTTGAGATCAACTTTAAAACTAGATAATGTGCTATACTATGCCAAAAAGAAAAAAAAAAAGCATTTGAAGGCATAAGAAATTGAGCAATAAATCTAAGACTTGAGGGTATCAAGAAAAATATTCCTTCCCTGAATCTTTTCCTTCTCAGGTCAGTTTGTTAACTCCTGATGCAAAAATTTGCAGCCCAACAGAAAGAAATAGCCCAGAGATTTCACAAAGGCACTGGAAGGTCTAGGAAGAAGACTGGGATCCAGGTCAAAAGGAGCAGAATCTTGGAACCAGGATGAGGAAACAAGAAATTGGAACCAGAATAAAAAGAAATTACAGTGATGAGCCTGGCTTTTTATCTGCATTTAGACTGCAATTCATTGCCAAATTTTAAAGGGGCAAGAGAAATAGCACCCAGGCATAAAACTGGGTCACAGAGCTAAGAAGAAAAACAACAGAGTACCTGGACTTAACAAGGAAAATGTACTTGGCCCACATGCCAGTATTTCTACTGAGATTTCTGTTGAGTAATAACCTAGGAATAGATAGAGCAAACTGGAATGAAATATGATTCCTTCCTCTTTAAGCTCCAGTCCAGTCCCAAAGGACTGTAACTGCTGATGGAATCAACTGTTTATTCATACTCTCCTACTACCATCCATCCAAGCACTATACTCTCCTCATAGATATGTGGCATCAACAAGAAGCTCTGCAATTGACCATCCACAGCATCCAGAACTAAATGCAAAAATGTTAAAATATTAGGCATGCTGGTAACAGAATCTAATGACCAAAAACTAAGAGACTATTAAAAGACAATGTAAAGACAATTAAAAATTCCGGTTTGGGGTTTATCAGAGAAGAACATTCAGTTAACTATGTCTCATTATGGTTCAGTAATAGATGACAAGAGAGAACATCCCACAAGGACATCTTAATCTTTAAAAAGAAATCATATGAAAATTCTAGAATAAAATATAATAGGTAAATGTAAAAATTCACTAGATGCAAATTGTTAGTATAGATATAACAGAGAAGACTTGATGTATGGGTAGAATGAACTCCCCAGGGATGATTTTAGGAGGTTGGCCTTTGTGATATAAATAGGTTTAGTTAAGGTCACCAGAGGTGGCTGTCATGATGGGATAATATTCTTTTCAGAAAATACCAAACTCTCTCTAATGTATATGAGACAATGGAATACAGTGGCTATCTGTAAGCTAGAAAAGTGCCCCCAATAGGAAGTGAATCAATCAGTACCTGCATCATGGGGCTGTGCAGCCTCCAAAACTGCTAAAAAAAATTCTGTTGTTTAAGAATCACACGAAGACATCTTAAACCTCCACTTAAAAAAAGATACTGTGGAAAGCAATATTTAAACAGATACTAGAAGAGATTTTATCCAAATTTAAAAATATTTGTAGTAAACAAATTCAAGAAGCTACATGGTACATTAATGAAATTACTGAAAAATAGAAGGATATTTTTTAAAAAAAAATCATTTCTTAAAGGTGAACTGTTTTTTAAGAATAACTTGTATTTATTAGCAATTTTATTAATTCAAAGGTAACAGAATTTTATAAATTCTAAGGTAGTAAAGTGATAAAAAAATACTATCAACCTAGTAGTTAATATTATTCAGTAAAGATATCCCTTCCCTAAAACACTCAATCTAAAATTTCTGGATGATGATACCTTTTCAATATATTCAAACTGATCCAATGTTTTATTCCTGCTAATTTAATCCCATACTCTTAATATCCATTCCCTAATATATTCTAAAATGTATGTGTACATAATCTGAAAAACAAGCAATTTGATATTTAGAGAGGTGGATAAAATAATTAAATATGAAAGAAGGTACAACATACCTTATAGGGCATATGACCTATCATATTCATGCACGTTTGCATTTTGAAAATTTACCCTATAACAATGTTTCTCCCCGTGAGACTTCTGATGCATTTATTACTTTGAACTAGCAGTTATATGCACTTTGTATCTTCCTACAATACTTACTTGCTGTATAAAAAAAATGTTCAGAAAAACAAAGAATCATAGATGTGTGTTATTTAGGCAGTGAAATTACTTTTGATAAATAGCAGAAACATTTGAAATGGGTTTGTGGATTCCACAAACTAAACACTAAGAACTAGTCTTAGGGCCAAAGCATGGGCATTCGGAAACACATGAACAGATTCTTTAGGAATTCTGATACAATTTCAGTTGCCCAGAAAGGAAGGCTCAACCTTTCCATTAAGAACAGCAGAGGACAGACTGTGAATGAATCTGAACCAATGGACACAAAAGAAATTAATCTTTTTTTCACTTTTGTTTTTGTCTTTACATGTGAGGCCATAACACCTGGCGTTACAAGGCTGCCTAGAGCAAAAGACTTCATATGAGCAAGTACTCATCCCTTCTCCCCACCAAAATCAGACATAGAATAGCAAAGTGAATTCAGATGGGGTAATATAAATATTTTGAAATATTTGTTCAACAAGTTTAATTGAAGATACTATAAAAGAAAATGAGTGTAAATCAAATTAGGCTGCATCATAAAAGCCCAAAAGGTGTCAATAACAATGTCACTAGATGTAGCTTTGTTTTGTTTTGTTTTCACTGAGGAGCCACAACTGGGTTCATAAAACTATAGATAACCTGCAGATTGTTTAGTTTGTTTTATGTTAAACTATGACTTAGAAGGCATGGCAGAAAGATTACCAAAAGTCTTTTATAACATGTCATATAACCCAATTTGTATGAGCTGCATTTCAGGAAATATTTTATCTCTGTGCTTAAATTTTCATATTTTCTACAATCACAATAAAAATACTTCAAAAGAATCCAGAATAATAGTTCTTTGAATGGACAGAAGAGGGCATATATGAGATATATTATAAAATATAATGTATAAATTTCACCTTTTCTATGATCAATATGAGAAAGAAAATATATTAGACTAGTTCCCTGTTTTGGGGGCACCACCAAAAATGGATACCATTAAACACGTTTATACTTACTTAGAGCATCTTAAGTCCAACCCTAATGCTGCTTCTCTGCAGGAAAGCTAAGAATGAAGTCACTGTATGTGACAAGGTCAGGTTCATGGAAAGTACTGGTGTGTTTAGTACTATGTATTTATGCAGCTCTTTTCTATGAGAAAAAAAAAATACCCGGGTAATATGGCTTGGAAAACTCTGCAATGTTCAAAATAATTAACAACTTAAGGCCATTGCTAAGGAAAAATCACACCTTTGGAAAAAAGTTAGGTATGTCAAGTCTTTGCACTTTACTATTGCTGTGCATCACATTTATGGAGACATAATAAATAGTTGTAATAGAAAAAGGGCAGTTAGAATAAAATAAAGTGGTCCATCAAGTACTCAGCCCAAGTTTATTACCGCAATGGACTTGGGTTATAATTACCAACAGAGGAGAGGATAACTATAAGTTATTTTTATGTAAAAAGCATATTATACTAAGCCAACATAATAACACAGTTTTTATGAACCACAATAATTACACTGAAGAATCACAGAAGTGCATTTTCCTAAAAGAAGAAGGTAGGTGTTGATAAGCTACTATAGAATTTTACAGTCTCAATGAACAAAAATAATTGTCATGGCAGAATAATAAAAGTACATTAACTTTTGTTGCAATGCTTGAGAAAGATTAAATTATAAAATTAAAAATACTTATTAAATAGTAAGAAAGGTTCCACATCATTTTAATGTCTTTATTTTTAAATGACATGTTTTCACAGAAATTCTAATATTCAATGTTTTTTATTATCCTTCACAGTGGTATGTGGGATTGCTTCTGTTGCTAAGAATGGTTTCCTGTAATACTTCAGTGAATTAATATAGGGTAAAATGACTGTTAGGTGTCTATTTAAATATCTTCTTCATGAAATTTGTTAAGATTTGATCTCAAGCCACTATAACTTTATCACTATATTTGGTTTTACTTTTGGAGTCTTAAAGTCAAATATTATGATCAGTTAATGTCTAAAAATAAATAATATCTAGTAATAATTAAAGTATATTAATTCACATTTGATGGCAAATGACAGACTATTAAAAAAAGAATACATGGTCAGGAATATAACTTGAAAGGCTATATGTCAGTATCCTAATTGCCAAAATTAAGGGACAGTATGGAGTTATGAAATTGTATAAAGGCTATATATACAAATTCCTGAATATAGCCTAAACATTGATGGACCACATTAATCATGAGGAAAACAAACAATATGAAATATCTGATCGTACCATGTTTAGTGAAAAACAAAATTTTGTAAATGTAAGTTGAAATTTACAAACCATACTTATATGCAGGGCAATAAGAACTTTTCTCAGAATAATAATAGGAAACTCAATAAACAAAGGACTGATCTGCTCAGACATTCTTAGGACTACCAACCAGAGGCAAGTCTTGTAATAGTTTGGGAAGACGTATAAAATATTTCAAATTTCACAGAAAACATTAGATGGACCTGCATTGACTGCAAGCTCAAGAACATATGGGTGAAGGCAACACCAATTTTACTTTCAGGTTATCCAACCATAGACTAGCATGGTATGAAGGGCAGCTTGTACCAGGACATGAAGTAATGTATTCTTCTGCTGGCTACAGGAGTAGTGTTCTGTCTGTTTGCTTGAACACTTGTTACCTAATATCTGAGGAACACAGCTATGTTGATTGTGACCTTTTGGATTTTGCCACACTAAAGAGGCCTCTTCTCAAAGAGGAAGGATTGGGGCAGCAGCCAGAGCTAAGTCATCTTGTCTAACTAGAGCTAAAATGTAATTCAACCATATTAATTTCCATTTTTAAAAGCACCTTGCACATTTGAAATATAATCAGTAGGAGAAAATGTGTCACAATGTCCTTTTACTAATGACTATTTCAATTTTCACTGATTAACAGAAATATTAACCCTATAGAAACAGCAAAATATTAGCGTTTCAAGAATTTATACACACAATCACAGTATGTGCAGGTCTTTTTTCACTGTCTTCGACTACTAACCTTCCAAAGGTGAGAGACAATGAATAGTTATTGAAATGGAAATGGAGAAGCATAAAATATTTTTAACCCTGTATATGCCACATAAAACAATTGATGACTTCATGAAAGGGCAATTGAAAGCCATATCTGTGCTCTTGATTCCAGGTAGAATACTAACAGTAATAATACCCTTGCTTCCCACATTTGACAAATAGAACTCAATGGTCTGCATATAGTTTGTCTACATTCCCATCCATTATTCCATATTATACTGGTGATATGTTTATTCTTGCTTGTTTCATTCATTTCCCCATAGCAAATTCATTAAAATTTTGAACAAACCAACATTTATGTTCATAACCTTTTCACAACTGGGGATTCTTAAGAGAAACACAATCGTCATTTTCTTGGGATACCAGTAGTCCTGTTGTTATGCCTACCCTCACAAGAAAATATTCATTGTGATGGGGTAGGAAGCAAAATATGAGCTTGCCTGCAAGATGAAGAAGATTTGATAATATAACTGTGTACAGTGTATGGGATATTCCTTAATTTCAATCACCATAAATATCAATCTAGTGCTAAGAAATATTATAAAATGTTACATCTATATTCCTTGAAGTCTCTCTTTCTTGTATTTATATGAATAAATCATCCTTATATTAATACCTAAATACCAGGTCTCTGGTAATATATGTCATACATGCTTTCAATTTTACAGAAATTTATTCAATGGTATGGTGATCCCTTTAAATTATTTACGTTTGTCAATTTATGACTTCTACATGGCAGGGGATGAAAACTGAGGTTTATATTTCATGTCAGTGTAGACAAGAATCTCTTCATTAAACTACATTTAATCGCAACATCTAAAAATAAACCAAGGGGCTGGTAGTTGAAAATGACATCTTTCACCATATTTTATTCATTCTTTGCTACGTTTTAACTGTTTTTTGCTTGGTTTTGTACATTATGTATATACACATATGACCTCTTTTCTGTCTAGCATATTTGAAATCTACCATTTTCTAGGCATTTTGTTAAGTTCTGCAAATAACAAAGAAGAGAAAAACAGCAGTGGGAATGGAATAGGGAGGATCCCTGATCACAGTGAGTGAAATATACAGAAGTGAAACAAATAGAATATTCCTGACAGTTCTGTAAAATTGGGAGAAAATAAATCTGAAAACAGCATGAAATTTTTGGAATAAGGGTCACACTTTAATTTGAACCTGTGTAGCCTACAAAAAAACTAACAAAAGTTCATATCTGATAATTTTGCATTTGGACAAATGCAAAATTTTGTTGGTTGAAGAGAAATGAATAAAGAAGAAGAGAGAAGAAGATGATGGAGTAATTGAAACAAAAAGTCATTGGTGGACTGTGAGAAATGGAATGACAGGATGGAGATTACATTTTCTTAGGTTAATTCTGTTGCTGAAATGAGAATAGGCAGAAGGATCCGGGTTCATGGGGATAAAATGGGAAGAGATCTCATGAAGACGACATTACAGGGTGGAGGTTGTATCTCAGTTGGTAGAGTGTTTGCCTTGCCTGTGTGAGGCACTGGGTTCAATCCTCAGCACCACACAAAAACTAATAAATAAAATAAAGGTATTGTGTCTGTCTACAACTAAAAAAATATATTTTTTAAAAAGACTACATTACAAAAACATAGTGATGTAGCAAGAGAACACGATGGTATATCCTGGTGATGGCAACAATGGTCAGGGTATGTGTGAAAGCTAGCTAAGTTATGACATTTTTAATTTTCCACTAAAATAAGGAAAATAAGACTGATAGACCACCTAAATTTGTAAACAAAATTTTAAATTTCTAGGTTTAATCTGTAGTAAGTATAAAAATGATAAAAACAAAAAAGGACTTTAACAAAAGAACTATGCAGTTTTCTCACAAATAAACACATTCTGAAGTGGGGCTGCGGAAATTTCCACTCTAATCTCATTGCTGATCTCACATCAGGTACAAATTCATAAGAGATAACCTATACTGGCTCTTATCTGGATAGAAGTATAACTATTAGAGTTTCCTATTTGCCTACATCTTATTGTTCTTAAACAATTTCAATTACAACACATACAAAAAGTGAACAGCTACATATTTAAAGCATAATCTTTAGGAAGTAAACATACTTATGTAACCACCATCCAGACCAAGAAATAGAAATTAACCGCTTGCGAGGCTCTCTAAAACCTTTCCCAGATTGTGTTTCCATCCCAAGATTATGTGGTTTTTATTATAGCATACTAATTTTGCCAACTTTGTACATAATGTATAAAAGTGAAATATATGTACTTTTTGTCTGTCATTTTTGCTCAACATTTCATCTGTGTGATTTATGCTTTCTGTGTGGTAAAACATAATGTGTATATTTTCATGAGTGAACATACATACTGTACAAATAGTTCATAAACCATTCATTCCTTTACTATTTATTTATTTATTACTTCTAATCAGTTATACATGACAGTAGAAAGCTTTTTGATTCACTGTACACAAATGGAGCAAAATTTTTCACTTCTCTGGTTGTGCATAAAGTAGAGTCACACAATTTGTGCGATCATACATGTAACTAGGGTGATGTTGTCCTTCTCATTCCACTATCTTTCCTACCCCTTTTCTCCCTCCTTTTTACTCCATCCAACGTTCTTCCACCAATCCCATGAGCCCTCCCCCCCCCATATGGATTAGCATCCATTTATCAGAGAAAACATTTGGCCCCTGGTTTTTTGAGATTGGCTTATTTCAAGAAGCATATATTTTCCAATTCCATCTATTTTCCTGCGAATGACATAATTTTATTCTCTTTTAATGCTGAGTAATATTCCATTGTGAATGTGTACCACAGTTTCCTTTTCCATTCATCTATTGAAGGGCATCTAGGTTGCTTCCAGAGTTTAGCAATTGTGAATTGTGCTGCTGTAAATAATGAGGTGGCTGCATTACTGTAATGTGCTGATTTTAAGTCTCTAAGGTATAGACCAAGTAGTGGGATAGCTGAGTCAAATGGTGGTTCCTTTCCAGATTTTCTAAGGAATCTCCATATTGCTTTCCAGATTGGTTGTACGAATTTACAGTCCTACCAGCAATGTGTTAGTGTGTCTTTTTCCCCACATCCTCGCCAGTACTTATTGTTTTTTGTGTTCTTGATAACTGGTACTCTGACTGGAATGAGATGAAATCTTAGAGTCATTTTGATTTGCATTTTTCTAATCACTAGAGGTGTTGAACATTTTTCATATACTTTTGATTGATTGTATTTCTTCTTCTGACAAGTGTCTACTCAGGTGCTTAGACCATTTATTGATTGAGTTGTTTGTGGTTTTGGTATTAAGTTTTTTGAGTTCTTTATATATCCTAGAGATTAGTGCCCTTTCTGATGTGTATGGGAAAAATTTGCTCCTAAAATTTAGGCTCTCTCTTCAACTCATTGATGGTTTCTTTTGCTGAGAAGAACTTATAAGATGGAAAGATCTCCTATGCACTTGGATAAGCAAAATCAATATTGTCAAAATGACCATACTATCCAAAGCACTATACAGATTCAATGTGATTCCAATTAAAATCCCAACATCATTGCTTATTGAAATAGAAAAAGTAATCATGAAATTAATTTGGAAAAATAAGAGACCCAGAATAGCCAAAGCAATCCTTAGCAAGAAGAGCAAAGCAGGAAGCATCACAATACCAGAGCGTATATACTACAAAGCTGTAGTAATAAAAGCATTATAGTATTGGCACTAAAATAGACATGCAGACCAATGGCACAGAATAGAAGACACAAAAAAACAAACTCACATAAATACAGTTATCTCATACTAGACAGAGGTGCCAAAAACACACATTGGAGAAAAGATAGCCTCTTCAACAAATGGTGCTAGGAAAACTTAAAATCCATATGCAGCATAATGAAATTAAGCCCCTATCTCTCAAAGTGGATCAAGAACCTAGGAATAATACCAGAGACCCTACAGCTAATAGAAGAAAAAGTAGACCCAAATATTCATCATGTCAGATTAGGCTCTGACTTCCTTAATAAGACTCCTAAAGTGCAAGAATGAATACATGGGATGGATCCTTTACATTGATGATAGGGTTGACTGAAATGGGTAATACTGTAAAAGTTGCAAATGATGAATGCATATAGCTCATCAGTATATTTACTGGGGATTTTAAGTATATAAAACATTAGATTATTCAAAAAATACACCACAGGAATATGAGGTACTAAAGAATAACAAGGGAAATATTGTGTTATAATCACAGGACACAATGCTAATAATATTAATAGTGGATTACACCATATTCAATGAAAGATAGATGTATTCTGTGTTATGGCTATTAACACAGGAACGTTCCTCAGCATAATGAAAAGGCAAAATGGTTAAAACAAAATATGCAGTAGCAATTGCTACTGCTTCCATTGACAACCAGAGAGGAAGTGAAGAGATTTCTTCTCTTCTGTATGTTCTCTAAATTTACTAACATCTCCAATTTGGGGAGTAAGTGCTAATAATGACTGAAATTATGCTCACTGCAACTTAGTTGGGAACACTTTGGCAGTGAAGAGATCATTTAGTCAAACATATCCTGAATCCAATGGTGGAAATGTTCACCTTCTTCTAGCTGATTATTTGAAGATGCTTTGACAACTGACTTCTTAATGCAGGGCAGTGAAGAAAATCAGAGCATTAAAATAACAACTTCAGCCAGGCATAATGGTTATAATACCAGTGACTCCAGAGGCTGAGTCAAGAGGACAACTTCAAGGACAGTCTCAGCAACTTAGAAATGTCTGTTTCAAAAGAATTTTTTTTTAAAAAAAAGGCTGTAGCTATAATTCAGTGGTAAAGTACCACTGGGTTCAAACCCCCAGATCTGAAATATAAAAATATATAAATAATTCATTAAATTTCGATGTTCACATTGGAGAAAAACCCTGAGATATATTTAAACTTCAGCAAACTAAAATAGATGAGTTATCTTGATGACTGAATGGATTCTTGGGAAAGAGAATAAAGTAGTATCCCTCTCTCCCTCTCTCTGTAGACACATTAGCATTTATATCTAGAGGTGTGCTCTGAAATACTGTTCAAAAAAGATACATGAATTCCTTTCTTACTGAATTAATGAGATAAAGAATTTTATTAGGCAATGGAAGAATATTGCTAAAAAGAAATTTTCTGCAAGTGAAGGGAAGTGAGGCTTTTAAACAATGCTAGGTAATGCCGTTTAAACATTTTCCATTAGCACTTTCTTAAAATGCCAGAGAAGGCAATTCTGTAGGGACAAGTGCAATAATTATGCACTCAATATGATGCTTCTAATCGTAAATTATTAAATTTCCTAGAAGGACAGCATCACCAAATCCCAAAGAGATATATTATGGAATCCCACCCACATCCTTTATGGGTAGTGAGAATGGGTTCCCCTCAGTGGAATGGGCTGGCTGAGAAACAAAAGCTAAGAGAAATAAAACAGGAAAAAAAAAAAAAAAGAACACACAGAGTAGTTTCAAAAGCAAGGGCAGGACACTCAAGCTAATCAGAAGGATCAAGCTTCTAGACAAAATGGAGCCCACACCTGCTTTCTTTATATCAGGAAACATCAAAGAGATTTTATAGAATGTTCTTTTCCAAAAAATTAAAGGTGGGCTGTTCACTTCCTAAGGGGTTATGCCCGTCTCTGGAGCTACTATGAGGAACCTTCCTAGTAGAAAGGAGGGAAAGGTTCTGTGCATTGGGCAATCTATTGCTGTGGGAGAGCCATGGAAAGTTCCCAGTGCTAGGCCTATCTCTCCCAGGCTACATGCCCAGAGAGGGTCCTCGTGTATTTCACAGATGGATTCCTGCAATGGAACATAGATTGTGGCCTAATAAACAATTATCCAATAATGTCAATCATACACACACACACACACACACACACACACACACATTCATACTTCTATAAAAGGAAAAGTAAATGCTTATTGGCCTAGGCTTATTGATTCCTCAGAACCAAGGGGAAGGTCAATATAAGAAACATAGAGGAATTCATTTGGTTCTTGTCACAAATAAATCATAACATGAAAATAGATACCCCATAGGATACATATTAAGGAAAAAAATCATTTACCAGAGATCATTAAAATAATTCCACTTGCCATTTCAGTGGAATTATATAGTCCACTAGTCTAACTCAAAGTGGAGAACAAAATGAAACAGATTGCTCACTGGGATAAAAACTCTTATCTAGAATGATAAGGGAAATGAAGAATAGCAGGATATAAAAACTAGGCATTACAATATCCTCAATACAGATAGCAATGTTGTATTGTTCTTTCTCCAATATTATACCTTTCATACTTTATTTTCCTGGATTTCCCTTTGCTTAAGTAGATTATTTAATATATAGGGCACTATCTTTCTTGTATTTTCATTGTTTCAATTTATATCAATAAAGATTCACAATATTTGATTTTTACTATGACAATAACTAAATATTTTGTCATTAAAATTGCTCTACATTTTTGCCATTGACATCTCTTTTATACCTTTAATAGAAGTCCATAATTTAATATAAGTCCACACACATATGTATATACACACATCCATCAGAAGCTAAAATAAAATCTAAAAAAGGATTTATATAACTATCTGCAATTCTGCCTATTACATGGGTTTTTCTAGCTACTGGAACACTGAGAAAGTAGCTTCAACTCTCTGTCATTCATTTAGTTAATTTTTCAATTCCATAACACAAGTATATCTATATCAGAATTTTAAAATCACATCCTCATGGACAATATTTTAATCAACAGAAATGCAGTGCTTATGCCTTTATTCTTAAAGAATCCTCAATCTGCAAGCAGGTGAGCATTTTTACCTCCACCCTATTAATTGAGATTGTTTCATATGTTTGTAATATAATGACTGTTTTTTCACATCAGCATTCCATCCCACTATTCTCTGATATTCTAAATGTTCTCTAGAAGTTTGCATAACTGGGAGTGGTAGCACACACAGTGGGATGGAATTCTGAAGCAGGATGAGGCCCTAGGTAACTTAGAGAGACCCTGTCTCAAAATAAAAAGTAAAAAAAAAGCTGAGGTTGCGGCTCAGTGCTTAAGCTCCCCTGGATTCAATTCCTAGTAACAAACAAACAAGCAAGCAAACAAATAAACAATTTGCATGCATTAAGGTTGATGTTTTATAGCATAAATTTCTATGGTTTTCTAAAATTCATAATATCATATAGCAATCATCATATCAATAGACGAGTTTTACTGTGATTTAAATATTCTAATTTCCCTTTCTCTTCTGAAACATTTACCCATTTGTGTAATTTTGTATTTTTGAAAACATGATATAATCAGATTCACATAGCATAGAGACTTTCAAGATTGGCTTTCACACTTGGAAATGTGCATTAAGATTAATCATATCTATGGCTTTATAGCTCATTTATTTTCATCAATTAATATTATTTGATTTTATGGACTTACCGCTGTTTATTTATCCATTTACTTATTGCAAGAAGACTTGGTTTCTTCCAGTTTACCTGATTATGAATAAAACTACTGAAAACATTTGCATAAAGTTTTTTTAGGGGGGATGTGAATATAGTTTTCAAATTAGCTGGTATCTAGAAACCTAATAGCTGGATCATACATTAAATCTATGTTTAACTCTGAAGAAACTGTCATACTATCTTCCAAAGTGGGAGTATCATTTTGCATTCCTATCATCAAAGAGTGAGTCTTCCTGTTGCTTCTCATCCACATCAGCAAATGGCATGGCTGTTTGTTGTTTAGGTTTTGTTTTGTTTAATTTTAGGATTTTAGTCATCTTAATTAGTTGCAATGTATCTCATTGCTGTTTTAATTTACAATTACATAATGATAAATGATACTGAATACCTTTTTTATGCTTATTGGCCATCTGTATATATTCTTTAGGGAAGCATCTGTTCAGATCATTTGCTGATTTGGGTATTGTTTCCTTACTGTTGAGTTCTTTTGTATTTTGGATATAGGTTCTTTATGATGTATGTGTTTTGAAAATATTTTCTCTTACTGTATGTTTTATCTTTACATTCTCTTAACAGTGTTAGTTACAGAGCAGAAGTTTTCCATTTCAGCAAAATCTAATTGTAAATGTTTTCTTTCTTGGGCCATGTTTTAGATCTTTATCAAATTTGGTTTTTTCACTTCCACATTTTACATTTAGGTCTCTCAACCAGTGTGAGATAATGTTTAGTTTTTGGTACTGGTGATTGAACTCAGGGAAAGTTAACCACAGAGCCACATCCCTAGCCCTTTTTTGTATTTTATTTAGAGACTGAGTTGTTTATTGCCTCACTAAATTCCTGAGGCTGACTTTGAATTCATGATCCTCCTTCCTCAGCCTCCCAAGCTGCTTGGATTACATGTATGCCCTATTGCACCCAGTAAGATAGCTGGATTATACATTAAATCTAGAAGAATAAAATGTGTAAAGTCGTTGTCATAATAATATATATTTTCTTAATTCTCCCAGCACTGTTTGTGAATTATTTTTCTACTGAATTATTTTTTCCTTTATTAAAAATCACTTGACCTGGGTTCTCTAATTTATTTCATTGATCTATTGGACAGCGATTGATTTTTTACATTAATTGTGGCCCTGTAGTCTTGATACATGCTTTAATTATCTCCAATAATTTTTGTTGAGTCCATGAATTTTTTATAGTCAATCATATATTCTGAAAATTAAGGCAGTTTTAACCACAGAGCCAACATCCCCCTTCCTTCTTAAATGTACTGCCTATACTTCCTTTTCTTTTCTTACTGTACAGATAGGACCTTCAGTAAAGACTGAACAGCACTGGTGTGAAGATATCTTTGTTTCTTCCTAATGTTACTGGCAATTGTTGAGTTTATCACTATGAGTTATGACATTAGCTACAGAATTTTTAAAAATTATTTTTAATCAATTTGAGGAATTCCCATCTATTACTGGCTGTCTAAAAATTTATATAATAAATGGGTGTTGGATTTGGCTGAATGCATTTTTTGTATCAATTAATATACCATATGATTTTTCTTTTTTTGTCCTTTCTTTTTTTATTATTGGTTGTTCAAAACATTACAAAGCTCTTGACATATCATATTTCATGCATTTGATTCAAGTGGGTTATGAACTCCCATTTTTACCCCAAATACAGATTGCAGAATCACATCGGTTACACATCCACATTTTTACATACTGCCATATTAGTAATTGTTGTATTCTGGTACCTTTCCTATCCCCTACTATCCCCCCTCCCCTCCCCTCCCATCTTCTCTCTCTACCCCATCTACTGTAATTCATTTCTCTCACTTCTTTTTTTTCTCTTTCCCCTCACATCCTCTTATATGTAATTTTGTATAACAATGAGGGTCTTCTTCCATTTCCATGCAATTTCCCTTCTCTCTCCCTTTCCCTCCCACCTCTTGTCCCTGTTTAATGTTAATCTTTTTGCTCTTCCTCCCTGCTCTGTTCTTAGTTGCTCTCCTTATATCAAAGAAGACATTTGGCATTTGTTTTTTAGGGATTGGCTAACTTCACTTAGCATAATCTGTTCTAATGCCATCCATTTACCTGCAAATTCCATGATTTTGTCATTTTTTTAGTGCTGAGTAATACTCCATTGTGTATAAATGCCACATTTTTTTATCCATTCATCTATTGAAGAGCATTTAGGTTGGTTCCACAGTCTAGCTATTGTGAATTATGCTGCTATGAACATCGATGTAGCAGTATCCCTATAGTACGCTCTTTTAAGGTCTTCAGGGAATAGTCCAAGAAGGGCAATAGCTGGGTCAAATGGTGGTTCCATTCCCAGCTTTCCCAGGAACCTCCATACTGCTTTCCAAATTGGCCACACCAATTTGCAGTCCCACCAGCAGTGTACAAGTGTACCCTTTATCCCACATCCTTGCTAGCACTTTTTGTTTGACTTCATGTGGTGTATTACACTAATTGATTTTCAAATGTTGAACTAGACTTATATACCTGGAATAAATCCTACTTGATCACTTTAGATTCAATTTGCTGATATTTGTTGAGGATTTTTCTAGCTATATTAAGAGATTGCAGTGTGCACTGTTCTTATATCTTTGTTATTAGAGTATTGCTGGCTTCATGGGATGACTTAAGACATGTTCCCCTTGCTTCTGTTTTCTGGAAAAGATTACAGAAAATTGACATTATGATCTGTTTCTACCCAGAACACATGTCAACCAAATGTGTGGGATTTTCCCCCACACCAAACAATTCTCCAAATTTCCAGATACCAACTGGATATTCTACAATTCAATTTAATTCAGGCACTAACAAACAAGAAATAGCACAGACTCTACAGGTGAAAGTCTCAGTCCCACAAGAGTGCCCCCAATTCCAATGCCAGCTGAAAGTCTGAACCTCTTAAACTTCTGAGTGAACAGCTATCAATTGGGATTTCCATGACTCCTTTGAGAAGTTGAAGTTTAAATATTTGCTAGAACAGCTCACAGAACACAGGAAAGCACTTAAATTATAAAGACAGATTTAATGTGAAAGATTTTTTGTGGGGAAAAGTGTACTGGGGATTGAACCTAGGGGTGGTCAATCCCTGAGCTACATTCCCAGCCATTTTATGTTTTATTTTAAATAGTGTCTCACTAAGTTGCCTACGATGGACTTTAGTTTGTTATCCTCCTGCCTCAGCCTCTTGAATTGCTGGAATTGGGGGTGTAGGCACCTGGCTTAAAAAGGATATTTTTTAAAAGGACACAGATGAACAAACAGATAAATAAATGATGACATAAAATCCAAATGGGTCCTGAGTGCATAGTTATGGTGAATCATTCACCTCAAGCAGATTCACTCATCAATTTAAACACTCTCTGAACCTCATCATTTAAAGATTGCATAGAGGTTCCATTATGCAACATTATTGATTAAATAATTAGCTATTGATGACTGAATTTTAATCCCTTGTCTTATTTTCCCTTCCAAAGACTAGGAAATGAGGCTGAAAGTTGCAACTCTGTAGTCACATGGATTTTGTCTCTGGCAACCAGCTTTTGGGCAAAACCTACCTAGGAACCCATTAAAAGTTATCTCATTAGTGTAAATCAGTTATGGCTAAGAGTGGCTTATATGTGTTACAAAAGACACTCTCATCCTTCTATCACTTAGAAAATTACAAGGGCTTGGGGAGCTGTGTTCCAGAAAGTAGATATGAATATCAGATTAATGCTATTTATGATATTATAATATGATATTTAGTATGACTTGACCTAAATATTTAGTCAAATTCTCCAGTGAACTCATCTGGGTCTGGTTCTTTATTTTCTAGATGGTTATTATTTTTTCAATATTCTTTAATAAATATAGACCTATTCAGATTATTTTTTCTTGTGAAATATTAGCAGATTGTATTTTCAAGGACAATTCATTTTATTTGAAGTTATCAATATAATGGAATTAAGTTATCAATAATACTCTTTTATTATTAGTCTTTTCATGTGCAATGGGTTAAGAGTAATGACTACTCTTTCACTTTCCATCAGTATCTTCTCTATTTTTCATGACTAAGGTAACATTTTATCAATTTTATTGGTCTATTCAGAGAATAATTTTGATTTCTTTATTTTTTTCTATTTTTAATGTCTGATCCTACTTTGATTTTTAATATTTCTTTTCTTCTGTGTTCTTTAAGTTTACAAAAAATCAACAATGAAATACTAGCAAATCAAATCTAACAGCAGATTGAAAAGATTATACACCATAAGCAAGAGGTATTTGTTCCATGAAGACAAGGGCAGTTCAATTTGACAAAGTTAATTCAATGAACTGTATCAATAGAAAAATATAGGGGAAAAAAACCAAAGAAAATAAACAAAAAAACAAGATCAAATGATATTGAAAAAGCATTTTCACAGACTCTCATTATCTTTTATGATAAAAATACTCAGAAAAATTATAACAGAAAGGAATTTTCTCAAAATGATAAAGGACATTTATTTTAAAAGGTCACAAGTAATCATACACACAATAAAGACTTTCACAAGTAATCATATACTCAATAAAAACTGAAAACTCTTCTCCTAAGATAAGGAAGGGATTTCTGCTTTTACCACTGATCTTTTTAACACTTTACTGGAAAGTCTAGTTCCAATAATTAGGCAATAAAAAGAAACAAGAACCATACAAACAAAAAGCAAGAAACAAAAGCATATATATTCACAAGTAGCATGTTATTGTATGCAAAATATTCATAGAAATACACATTAAAACACATAAAATCTATTATAACTATTATAACTAAAGTTTCAAGGCATTAAAATCAATATATTAAAGTTATCTGTATTTCTATGCAACAATATTGAACAATACAAACATCAAGAAAGTAATTCCTTTTCAAAGAATGGTCAAATGAATAAAATACCTAAATATTAATTCAGCAAATGAGTCTTACATATTGAAACTATAAAGTATGGCTAATTTAAAGACCTCAATGATTGGAAAGATGCCTATGTGCATGGATTATAAGATTTATTATTCAGATAACAAAACTACTAATTTCTGTAGCTATCTACAGATGATGTGCAATTGCTATTAAAATCAATGACCTTTGTTACATAAATGGAAAAAACAATACTTAGATTGATACAAATTTTCAAATGATTTCAAATTTCCAAATCAATCTTGAAAAAGAGAAACAAAATTTAATACACATGCTTCTTGATTTCAAAACTTATTACAAAACAGAGTGGTTGTTCTGTGGATGTGGCTCAAGCGGTAGCGTGCTCCCCTGGCATGCGTGCGGCTGGGGTTCCATCCTCAGCACCACATACAAAGATGTTGTGTCTGCTTAAAACTAAAAAGTAAATATTAAAATTCTCTCTCTCTCTCTCTCTCTCTCTCTCTCTCTCTCAAAAAAAAAAAGAGTGGCAGGAGAATGAGGACAGGCATATGGCACAATGAAATACAATTGAGAATCCATAAATATACCTACACATCTATCTGGGGTCAATTGATTTTTGACAGGGTTGCCAACACTATCAGCAGGAAAAAAGTAGTATTTTCACTAATTATGGTTGGGAATATAAGATTTTCACATTCAAAACAAAGGGCATGGTAATGCTAGCCTATACTCATAGCAACTTAAGTGCCCAAAGGAGGATGATTGCCAAAATCAAAGCCAGCCAGAGAAAACAGGAAGGTTCTAAGCAAAGGGAGACCCTGTCCCCAAATAAATAGATAAATAAATAACGGGCTGGGGATATGGCTTAGTGGTTAAGCATCATTGAGGCTGAGTCACTATCACACAACATTTCAAATTGAACACAAGGGAGATCCAAGATGGTGGGCTAGAGGGAGGCTGCACTCTGTGTTGCTCCTGACTTGGGGTTCAGTAGTGGGAATATTGTTTCTCTGCATGTTACTAGAAATCCCCCACAGCTGCTCCTGTGCAGGAATTCCAGCTGCTGTGCCCATACAGGCCCCCTGATCTTAGTGTCAGCACAGGACTCTTTGCCCAACTGGAATGACCAGGACTGCTGACATCAGCACCTATGCAGAACCCCTGGCCACCCCCACCTATGCAGGAATCCCAGCTGTGGCTCTCACAAAGGACACCCAGTTCATGTGCAGGACTTCAGGCCACCACTCCCGTGTGGACCCTTATCCACCAACATGGGGCTCCTCTGGTTACCTCCATCTTGGGACACTGTAACTACTGCCATAATCCCATAAACATGATAGCATGCACCTGGGTACACCACATAGGGTCTAGAGACAGCTACCAGCCACAACACTGCATGCTACAGAGCCACATCTCTGAACACACTGTTCAATGTCACTGCCCAGCCCCCACCCATCCCAAAACCCCACCTCTGAAAGCAGCCTCTTCCATCTTGGGACATCTTAGTTGTCATCTTTAGTTGGGGTAATTCCCAGCCTGGGATACCAGCTGGGATCTAGAAGCAATATCAAGGTACCTATAGTCCCCAACTCCCCACTTTTGCTGGTAGCCCCTAACTTGGCACAGTGCTTTACACAGCTACCCAAGTGATCTGTAACTCCAAAAACCTGGTCCTGAACTGCCCAATACAAGATAGCCCTTCACAACAGGTGCACAGCCCCCAGAGTACAGCCCACAAGACCTCCAGAGAGAGAGGTTCTCAGTTGGAAAGTAGAAAGGGAGGGGGTGCATGAGACACAGTTTAGAGACTAAATTAGAGACCAGTTATTGAGAGGCCAATACGTAAAATAAGGAGATAGGGCCAAGTGCCCATATCACACAAGTGGGCCCCAAAGGAGAGCCTTGAGGTGCAGTGTCCCAATGGGGAACTGCAAGTGCTATATCCCACCTCTAGGACCTCCACCCCCAAGACCAACCCTCCCACCCTAATAACTTTCACCATCCTGAGGGTGAAGATACCAGCAAACAATAGACAACTCTACCTATAGGAAGCAGGAAAGATGCTGAACTCAAAAAAAAAAAAAAAACAAAAACAAAAAAACAAAAACCTTATATCTTTCTTCAAGATTTTTTTCTTGCTTTTTTCCTTTTCTTTCTATGTTTTCCCACCCTCACATCCCCAACATTTGTAAAACCTGAAAGAACGAACAAGGCTCGTCCTTAGAGCAAATGCCTGTTTATTGAGGAACACTCTGCATATTTATAGAGACGGGTTGGTTTGACAGTTGGCATGGGGTGCCTTTTTATTGGTGGGAAAGGATCACTTGAGCAGCAGGGCTAGTCTGATTGGTGGGTAAGGATCAGGTGAGCCAGCAGGGCTAGTTTGATTGGTGGGTAAGGATCAGGTGAGCCAGCAGGGCTCACCATTGGATGGCTCTTCTTGGAGGATGGGGAAGTTAGTCTTTGGAGCCGGGGCGACTCCCAACAAAACCAAGTACTTTTCATTAATTAGGCTACTGAGGACTGGGATGCCTGAATAGTATATTATATTTATGGTGCATATTTCATATCCTATTTTTACATTTTTTAAAATTTTTCTTAATATTTACATTTGCTTTTTGTACTCTCTCTATTGTCATCCTACTTGTCTCCCCAAAATTACTTTTTTCTCCTGCTACTAGCTAACTTCTTTAGATTCCTCTTTCACACTTCCTAAGATCTAATAACTCTATATCCTCACTCCCTACCTCCTTAACATCTCATACTATACCTGATCCAATTCTCTCTGTCTACCATCAGAAACTGTACATCCTGTTGCAAACCTACTGTTTATATTATAGATAATAATTGAACTCATTGTTTCTGTAAATTGTGACAAATATGTAAACAGCTATTTGGTTTAAGGCTGTATATTGTTTCTATTGGAATCTGTTAATATTGTTCTCCCCCTTAAGGAAGAGGTTTTGGAACCCTGCAGGGACACTATAAGTCTACTGGGTAAAAACTGTAATGCCTCAGGTCTGCATTGCTAGAAAGGAAGATACACAAACAACATTAAAAAAATAAGGGAATAAACTGTCCCAAATAAACCAAGATATTACACTATTAGAATCCATGGCCAGCACAACAAAAGGAATTATAGAGAAGGAGTTCAGGATGTATGTAATTGAAATGCTCTGTGAATTAAGGATACAATAAGAAAGCAAATACAGGCAGAAAAGATCATTTTGATAAAGAGCTACATAAAAAATACAGACGGCAAAACTTTGCATCAATAAAGAGGTAGAGGTTCTGAAAAAAACAGAAATCCTTGAAATTAAAGAAACAATAAATCAAATAAGAAACTCAATAGAAATCACCACCAACAAATTAGATCACTTGGAAGACAGAATCTCAGACAATGAAGACAAAATACATAATCTTGAAAATGAAGTTGACCACACAGGGAAGATAGTAAGAAACCATGACCAAAACACTCAAAAATTATGCAATTATATAAAAAAATTAAGAATTATTGAAACAGAGGAAGGCATAGACTTATAAACCAAAGGAATGAACAATCTATCCAATAAAATAATATCAGAAAATGTTCCAAATATTTTGGAAAATGTTTGGATAAATTGGAAATTGGAATAAATTGGAAAATCAAATACAAGAGGCTTAAAGGACACCAAATGTACAAATCACATCAGATCTACACCAAGGCAAATTATAATAAAAATGCCTATCAACAGAATAAGAAGAGAACTTAAAAAGCCACAAAAGAAAGAAATCAAATTACATATAGGGGGAAACCAATTAGGATATCTACAGATTTATCAACCCAGATGATAAAAGCTAGAAAGATCCTGTAACAACATATATCAAGCTCTGAAAGAACATGGGTGCCAACCAAGAATCTTATATTCAGGAACATTAAGCTTCGGATATGATGATGAATTAAAAACTATCCATGATACACACAAGTTAAAAGAATTTACAACTAGAAAGCCTGTACTACAGAACATCCTCAACAAAACATACCATGAGGAGGAAAAACAACAATGAAAATCAGCAAATGGAGGTATTACACTAAAAGAAAAACCAAACAAAAGGAAAACCAGGTCAAATAAAATAACAAAAATGATCAGGAATACAAATTATGTCTAATAATAACCCTGAATATTAATGGTCTAAACTCACCAACCAAAGTACACAAACTGGCAGATTTTATTTAAAAAAAAATTAATGCTGCCTTCATGAGACTCATCTCATAGGAAAATACATCAACAGACTGAAGGTGAAAGGTTGAGAAAAAAACATACCGCTCACATGGCATGCAGAAACAAGCATGGGTTTCCATCCTCATGTCAAATAATGTGGAATGCAAGCAAAAGTTAATCAAAAGGGATAAAAAAGGACATTTAATACTGTTTAGGGTAACCATAGATCAACAAGACATAACAATTATAAGTATATATGTCCCAAACAATGGAGCATCTATGTTCATAAAACAAACTCAAGTTCAAGAGTCAAATAGAACATACACAATAATCTTGGGTGACTTTAACACATGTTTCCCACCATTGGGTAGATCTTCCAAACAAAAGCTGAACAAAGAAAGTATAGAACTCAATAATATAATCAATAACTTATACGTAACACACATTTATAGAGAATATTTCATCCATCAATGAGTGAATAAACTTTCTTCTCAGCAGCACATGGATCCTTCTTTAAAACAGACCACATGTTATGCCACAAAGCAACTCTTGCCAAATACCAAAAAGTAGAGATCCTACCCTGCATTCTATCAGATAATAATGGAATGAAATTAGAAATCAATGATAAAAAAAATAGAAGTTACTCCAACATCTGGTGACTAAATAATATGCTATTGAATGAACAATGGGTTGCAGAAGACATCAAGGACAAGATTAAAAAATTCTTAGAGGTAAATGAGAACACAGATACAACATATCAAAAGAAGAAACAGTTGACAAATAAATAACCTAACATTATATCTCAAAGCCCTAGAAAAAGAAAAAATCAACACCAATAGCAGTAGAATACAGCAAATAATTACAATCAGAGCTGAAATCAATGAAACTGAAATAAAAGAAACAATTAAAAATTGACAAAACAAAGTTGTTTCTTTGAAAAAATAAAATTGATAAACTGTAATCCAGTTAACAAAGAGAAGGAAAGAGAAAATTCAAATTACTAACATTCATTATGAAAAGGGAAATATCACGATGGACACTAGAGAAATACAGAAGATAATTAGAAATTATTTTAAAAACTTGTCCTCCAATAAAATAGGAAATATCAAAGGCACTGACAAATTTCTAGACTCATATGATTTGCTGAAACTGAATCAGGATGATATATATAATTAAACAGATCAATTTCAAGCAACAATAGAAGACACCATCATAATTCTACCAACCAAGAAAAGCCCAGGATCAAATGAATACACAGCTGAGTTCTACAAGATCTTGAGAGAAGAACTAATAGACTTGTAGACCAATGGCACAAAATAGAGGACACAGAGACTAACCCACATAATTACAGTTATCTTACCAATACTTCTCAAATTATTTCATGAAATAGAAAAATAGGGAACACTTCCAAACACAATCTATGAGGCCAATATCAGTTACCCTGATTCCATATCTGACAAAGACATATCAAAGAAAGAAAATTTAAAACAAATATCTTAAATGAATTAAAAGCAAAATTTCTCAACAAAATTCTGGCAAATCAAAAACAAAAACATATCAAAAAAGTGCATGATGATCAAGTGGGGTTAATCACAGAAATGCAAGTTTGGTTCAACATACTGAAATCAATAGACTAAAAGACACATCACATCAATAGACACATCACATCAATAGACTGAAATACAAGAATCATATGATCATCTAAATAGATACATAAAAAGCATTTGACAAAATACAGCACCTGTTCATGTTCAAAACACTAGAAAAAATAGGGAAAACAGGAACATATCTCCACATTGTAAAAGCTATCTATGCTAAGCCCAAGGCCAACATCATTCTAAATGGAGAGAAATCAAAAGTATTCCCTCTAAAAACTGGAACAAGACAGAGATGCCATTTTTAACCACTTCTATTTAACACAGTTAGCTAGAGCAATTAGACAGACAAAAGATATTAAAGGGAAATGGATTAAAAAAAGCTCAAACTATCACTATTTGCTGATGATGTGATTCTACAACTAGAAGATCCAAAAAAATTCCACCAGAAAACTTCTAAAATAATTAATTAATTCAGCAAAGTAGCAAAATATAAAATCAACACCCATTAAATTAAAGGCATTTGCGTACATCAGTGACAAATCCTCTAAAAGGGAAATGAGGAAAACTATTTCATTTATAGTAGCCTCAAAAAAATAAAATAAAATAAAATACTTGGGAATCAACAAAAGAGGTGAAAGACCTCTCCAATGAAAATTACAGAATGTTAAAGAAAGAAATTAAAGAAGACCTTAAAAGATGGAAGGATCTCCCTTGTTCTTGGATAGGCAGAATTAATATTATCTAAATTACCATACTACCAAAAGCACTATACAGATTTAATGCAATTCCAATCAAAATCCTAATGACATTCCTCACAGAAATAGAAAAAGCAAACATGAAATTCATCTGGGAAAATAAGAGACACAAAATAGCTAACACAATTCTTAGCAACATGAGTGAAGCAAGTGGCATCACTATACCAGACCTTCAACTATACTACAGAGCAATTGTAACAAAAACAGCATGGTATCAGCATCAAAATAGACTTGTAGACCAATGGTACAAAATAGAGGACACAGAGACTAACCAACATAATTGCAGCTATCTTATGTTAGACAAAGTCACCAAAAACATACATTGGAGAAATATAGCCTCTTCAACAAATAGTGCTGGGAAAACTGGAAATCTATATGCAACAAAATGAAATTCAGCCCCTATCTCTAACCATGCACAAAACCCAACTCAAAGTGGATCAAGGACCTAGGAATCAAAGCCTAGTAAAAGAAAAGGTAGGCCCAAATCGTCATCATGTCAGATTAGGCCCCAAATTCCTTAACAAGACTTCTATAGCACAAGAAATAAAATCAGAAATCTATAAATGGGATGGATTCAAACTTAAAAGCTTCCTCTCAGCAAAGCAAACAATCAGTGAAGTGAAGAAAGAGCCTACAGAATTGGAGCAAATTTTTTCTACACATACATCATATAGAGCACTAATGTCTAGGATATATGAAAAACTTAACACCAGAAAAACAAATAGCCTAATCAATAAATGGGCCAAGGAACTAAACAGACACTTCTCATTTTTTCATATATTTGTTGATTGATTGTATATCAATCAGCAAACATATGAAAAATGTTCAACATCTCTAGCAATTAAAGAAATGCAAATCAAAACTACTCTCAGATTTCATCTCACTGCAGTCAGAATGGCAGCTATTAAGCATACAGACAACATTAAGTGTTGATGAGGATGTGGAGGAAAAGGTACATTCATATATTGCTGGTGGAACGGCAAACTGTTGCAACCAATCTGTAAAGCAGTATGGAGATTCCCTGGAAAACTTGCAATGAAACCACCATTTGACCCAGTTATCCCTCAGTTTATACCCAAAGGACTTAAAAACAGCCTACTACAGGGACACAACCAAATCAATGTTTATAGCAGCACAATTCACAAGAGCTAAACTGTGGAACCAACCTAGATGCCCTTCAATAGATGAATAGATAAAGAAATTGTGGTATATATACACAATAGAATATTATTTGGCATTAAAACAGAATAAAATCATGGCATTTGCAGGCAAATGGATGGAGCTGGAGAACATCATGCTAAGTGAAGTGAACCAATCCCTAAAAACCAAAGGCTGAATGTTTTCTCTGATATGTGGATGCTGATCCATAATGGAGATGTGTACTATGAACTGAAATGCATTCTCCTGTCATGTATAACAAATTAAAATAAATAAGTTTAAAATTGAGAATAAAGTTAACACAAAATTCATTAACTACTTACATATAAGAACTAAAGCCTGGCGGGAGCTGTGGCTCAGCTGTATAACGCTCGCCCTGGTTTTGAGCCTCAGGCACCACATAAAAATAAATACATAAAACAAAGGTTAAAAAAAATAACTAAAGCCAAAAAGCTTAGAAAGAAAACACAGATGTAAATCTTCAGGAAGGATCTAGTGTTCATAATATATAAAGGACTCGTATCTTAATGACAAAAAAATTAACAATAGGCAAAAGAAGTAATTAAGTCTCTCTTCAAAGGTTCACTGCATCTAAGAAATACATGGACAAATGTTAATATAATTAATTATTAAGGAATTTCAAATTAAGTACATATAATACAACTTTGCATCTCTTAGACTGACTATATTAAAATCAAAACAAATTAAAAAGTGATAAATGTTGGTCAATGGGATAGAGAAAATGAAAATATTATATATTGATTGTGCAGAATGTATGATGGTTCAGGTGTTATGGAATACAATTTGACAGTTTCTCAAAATGCTAAAAAGAATATCCATAGACCCATAAATTCTGTTCTTAGATGCATATATCTAAAAGACTGAAACACATACACAAACAAATAATTTAACATTAATGCACAGATAATATTCACAATAGCTAAATGGTAAAAATAATTTAAATTCCAATTGAGGTGTAAATTAAACAAAAATATGGTATGGGTACAAAATTTTACTCATTTATTAAAAGGAATGGAATACTTATACATGCTACGATGCACTAAAAATGATCATGCTAAGGGACAGGGATAGAGTTCAATGATAGTGTTTAGTATATGAAAGCTGTAAGGTCCTGGGTTTCATCCTCAGCACTACTAATCTCTCTCTCTCTCTCTCTCTCTCTCTCTCTCTCTCTCTCTCTCTCTCTCTTTCTCTCTCTCTCTCTCTCACACACACACACACCTCTCTTTTTATGTGCTAAGTGAAAACCAGAAACAAAAGCTCATATACTGTGTGACTGGATTTATATAAAATATCTAGACTAGATAGATAAGCCAATCAGTGATTGTCAGAGGCTTAGAAAAGGAAAATGTGGAGAGTCACTGTTTAATGAATATAGGATTTTCTTTTGAGGTGATAAAGTTTTGGTAACAGAGGAGGTGATGGGGGGCTGGGGCTGTGGCTCAGTGGTAAGAGCGCTTGCCTGGCACAGGTGAGGCACTGCATTTGATCCTCAGCATCACATAAATATAAAATAAAGGTATTGTATCCACCTACAACTAAAAAACATACATATTAAAAAAAGGTGATGGGTATATAATACTTTCAAGGTACTAAAGGCTACTAAATTGTCCATTTGAAAATGGTTAATTTTATGTATTTAAAAAAGTCATTAAAACAATGTTCTCATCTTAATCCCGGTATTTTATATTTCAATGATTATTATTTTTCGTACAGTTAAGTATGCCTATATTTTATGGTATCATTTTCAAATAAAATGATGTTACTTAACAGTACAACACAGTAAGAATATTAAGTTCACATAAACACATGAATACTATCTCAATCCTATTCTTGCTTTATAAATAAACATTCATCATCTTAAGATTTCACTTTTTTCTTCAGTTCAGGAGAGTAACAATGGAGAAACTGAAAATCTGGGATTTTTCTCACAAAGATCACAGAATCAAATTTTACATTCTGTAGTATGACTATAACATTCAAAATGTTTATGAAGTTTTATATATATAAGTTTTAATGTCTATATAGAGTCAATAAAAATAATCATAGAACTCCAGTATTTCATGAGAAAAATTTTAGTTATGTATTGAAAATACTTTCATATACTACAAAAATACAAATAATATAAATTAGAAAAGTTAGCAGCTAGGTATTTTGTTACACTATAATACATGAAAATGCTTGATGGGTTGAGAAAAGCGATATGGACAATATCAATTTTATAATGTAAATATCAGGCAATATGTTAAATAAGATATTTCTGGCCTTCAATATTTTTCCCCAGAATGGGTATTTATTTTGCTTATTATACCAGAGCCAGATTTTTAACATGGCAGAAGTAAAACATTCACAGAGAAATTTATTTTCTCCTGAACAATTGATAAGAGTTTAGACATGAACCAAAATAAGAGAAATTTGTGCACTGTAAAAATCTAAATAATTTCATATCATTTAGAAATACAATATGGGAGGCATTTATTCATTTAAGAATTAAGTAACTATACCAATATATACATTTTGCAAAAAATAAATTAATGTTGATTATACTCTTTTGACACATATTAAAGGAAGCAACATGACATACTACTTTTTTTTTCAAAAACTGTATGAATTTTAAAAGGCAATATTGAGAAAAATATTAAGATAAAATCTTCTCTATTGATTTCACAGTGTAGAAAATATTATATATATATTTACTTTTTAAACATTAAAATGATGTATTTGTGTGTGGGGGGGGAGTAGAAGTGTTTTCTATATCTGGAATCAGAAAGGAGAGAAGAATAAAGTGAGAACTCATATATGCATTACATATTTGTACATATAATTTAAACTACAGTTATTATCTGATGGGAATATGAATACAGAGATATCAAGTTTTCTTCAGTCTATGCCATAGAAACCCTTGTAATAGAAACTGTGAAAATATTATTGCTATTCTTGTTCTAGTTTAAGGATTTCTATTATTACTATTGTTTTAACATTAACTAGTTTCCTATGGAAAAGCAACCAAATTCATGGAAGCCAATCCCTTTTAAATGCCACTTTGTTGGTTGCCCTTAATTCTAGACATAAAACCTAATTTTAGAGAACATATCTGTAAGTCTTCACATTCTAAAAAAAAAAAAAAAGAGAGAGAGAGAGAAAATTCTTTCCATCTTTTTTCCTCTATTATCTTTTAAATTATCTTTACCTTTCAACCTAAAGATGAAACTACTTCACTGCTCATTAAAATTAGCCATCTTCTTATAGAATCCGGGTACCACAAAAACATTAGAAGTATCAAGTGACAGTAACAATGACTATTCCCAGTAGTAGCTGTTTTACTATCATTCATTAGGTACTCTCAAATATCCAGAACAACAAATTTTGGGGTTTTTTTTAGCTGTAGTCCTACCAAGAATTGTCACTGAAGACACTTTCAATGATGAGGTAATAAAATTACCAAATTATCAAAATCTTAAGAAACAAACACTCACCATTTGTCATTCTACTTTTCTATCCAAGGTTCCTTGGGTTAGTCTGTACTGGGATATGAAACAGCCACCCAGTTTAATATCTGTTGTCATTATCACAGAGACAACTTTTACTGATCTAGTTCAACGATTAAATTTTCTTGGCCAATGGAACAATACTTATCTCAAAATCAATAAGTAATAAATCTGCAACTTGTCATCTGGTCCCATTCAACCATGGGCGTGAAAAAGTTCAGGGACACCAGGTGGTCAGAGAGGTGGAGATCAAGCACATTCATCAGCAAATTAGTCATTATTTTACTTATGTTTACATGTAAGAAGATGAAGGCTTAGGAAAATTTTGCTCAAGATCAAACAAATAATAAATGACAGAATCAAAAGTTAAACTCAGATCTATCTCACTCCCAATCAGGTTTCTTCACCTACACCATACTGCCTCACTCAGTTCTAATCAAACATGCAGTGGTGACATAGAATCTAAATCAACTTTGCTTGGAAAATTAAATAGCCTCATCAATCAACAGTCTAAACTTGATACTTGGATAAATAATTCTTCAAAATTACTATGTTCATTTTACTCTGATCCTTAATGGTTTATAAATAAGTCTAAATATTTAATGATTATCAGCAACCCAGTAAAGATTAATGAGCATGAATATCCCTAATTTAATCAGCCCATTTAATATCTCCAAAGGGCAAAGAAAGAATTTTTGAACCAGATATATGTGTTGCTTTCATTGGTTCTCAGACCAACTACAGCTTTTTATAAGTACTGTGAAATGTCACATGATTATATTAATTTAAATGCATTTTATCATCTAATATAACTAAAACTATACACTGTTCTCATTGATTAACTCTCTGCATTTTAAAACACACAGGTCATGGTTATTTTCAGAATTTTGACTTAGGGTAAAACCCCAGATTCTGCATTTATAATGTACAAAAAACTAAGAAGCCAGGTACTATGGCACATGCCTGTAATCACAGCAACTCAAGAAGTTGAGGTAGGAAGATCACAAGTTTGAGGTCAGCCTCAACAATTTAGTGAGGTTCTAAGCAACTTAGTTAGACCTATCTAAAAATTAAAAATGAAAAGATCTGAGGATGTAGTGGATGGGTACAGTAGCCCAGGCTTCAACTTCCAGTAATGAAAAAAAAAGAATTAAGTGATAAAATCTCCAAAAATAAATGAGGCAGAAATAATATTTAGAGCCAACACCACTATTATATCACTGGGGGACCAAATACATTATATATGTAGAACAAGTTATTCAGATAGACAAATGGATGCTATATGTAGGATTCTGGGCTTTAGCTTCAGATTACTTATAGATACTATTTTTTTTTTTTTTGCAGATCTTTAAGGAATAGACAAAATCCTGATCCCACAATACTGCCTAAGAGTGCATATTTTTTTCAGGAGTAAAAAATCAAGTTATTTGGGGGCAACAAGACACAGACTCTTATTCTCAGTGAAATGATAAAACTTTGGCTTGTTTTTTCTCATATGATGTAAAAGAGGAGGAACCACTGATGCTGGATTTGGCAAGCACTGTTATAAGAGCTCCCACTGGTTTCCCCTGATGCTTATGATGTAGCTAATCTGACTTCTACTATCAATTGTTAAAATCAAAGAACTGCAGGAAAGAACATCACTGGTTATTTGTGTCTTTTTTTTATTTTCAGAAAAGTAAAACCAATTTCATATGTACCTCAAATGTCCCTTAACTTATGCACCTATGGAAAACGAGAGTTACATGACCCATTCTAGTAAGCCTGATAAAAAGAGCAAGGAATGGTAAAAATTAACTTAGAATAGTGACAATTCTTGAACTGGTCTAGATACAACTACCATTCTGTGAGCTTTTAGAAAGGAGATGTGGCTTTGATAGACAATTGTCAGATACAAGTGGAATGGGAGATCCCATCATACTGGCATATTCCTTTCAAAGCAAAATAAAACCTCAACTGAAAGTGACACATCATTACTTCAGTCATATTGTTAGAGGACAGCTACCCAGTCTAGCCCACGCTCAAGGAGAGGGAGTTAATCAAAACACGAATACTTGGAGGCAGGGATTATTTGGGGCCACTTTAGAGACTGCCTAGCATATTGGGAAAAACTGTTTCTCATATATATATGTGTGTGTGTGTGTGTGTGTGTGTGTGTGTGTATAAAATAGTTGTAGGACACAATACATTTATTTTTATTTATTTATTTTTATGTGGTGCTCGGGATAAAATCCAGTACTTCATCCATGCTAGGTGAACGCTGTATTGCTGAGACACAACCAAAGTCCCCCCAAAAAGTGATTCTTGAAAATAGCATATAACAGAAATCTAAACAAGACAACAAGGTTTGTTACCTTTTTAGTAAGATAACTTAACAGGTATAGTCATTACCTTGTAGTGAACTCTTCTTCCTATTGAAACCAATAATATTGTCATTCTACTTATTGAGTTTTGTTTTTCTCTGTATTTTAAAAATATCCCATGCCTTGTTTGTACCATACTAATTATATTAAAATTTTCAAATCTATTTAAATTTATAATAATTAAAATACCAACATTTTATGCAATGACCCCCCCCACCAATAGAACATACCTCTTTTCTTTTCTTTTTCTTTTTTTTGTTTATTTTTTCTTTTTTTATTATTTTATTTTTTTTAATGTTGGTTGTTCAAAACATTACATAGTTCTTCATATATCATATTTCACATTTTGATTCAAGCGGGTTATGAACTCCCATTTTACCCCGTATACAGCTTGCAGAATCCCATCAGTTACACTTCATTGCTTTACATATTGATAAACTCATGTCTGTTGTATTCTGCTGCCTTTCCTATCCTCTACTATCCCCCCTCCCCTCCTCTCCCTCCCCTCTTCTCTCTCTACCCCCACTACTGTAATTCATTCCTCCCCCTTGTACTGTTTTTCCCTTTCCCCTCACTTCCTCTTGTGTGTAATTTTGTATAACCCTGAGGGTCTCCTTCCATTTCCATGCAATTTCCCTTCTCTCTCCCTTTCCCTCCCACCTCTCATCCTTGTTTAATGTTGGTCTTCTTCTCGTGCTCTTCTTCCCTAGTCTGTTCTTAGTTACTCTCCTTATATCAAAGGAGACATTTGGCATTTGTTTTTTAGGGCTTGGCTAGCTTCGCTTAGCATAATCTGCTCTAATGCCATCCATTTCCCAACAAATTCTATGATTTTGTCATTTTTTACTGCAGAGTAATACTCCATTGTGTATAAATGCCACATTTTTTTATCCATTCGTCTATCGAAGGGCATCTAGTTTGATTCCACAGTCTTGCAATTGTGAATTGTGCTGCTATGAACATCGATGTAGCAGTGTCCCTGTAGCATGCTCTTTTTAGGTCTTTAGGGAATAGACCGAGAAGGGGAATGGCTGGGTCAAATGGTGGTTCCATTCCCAGCTTTCCAAGAAATCTCCATACCGCTTTCCAAATTGGCTGCACCAATTTGCAGTCCCACCAACAATGTACAAGTGTACCCTTTTCCCCACAACCTCGCCAGCACTTATTGTTGTTGGACTTCATAATGGCTGCCAATCTTACTGGAGTGAGATGGTATCTTAGGGTGGTTTTGATTTGCATTTCTCTGACTGCTAGAGATAGTGAGCATTTTTTCATGTACTTATTAATTGATTGTATGTCCTCCTCTGAGAAGTGTCTATTCAAGTCCTTGGCCCATTTGTTGATTGGGTTATTTGTTATCTTATTGTCTAATTTTCTGAGTTCTTTATATATTCTGGATATTAGGGCTCTATCTGAAGTGTGAGGAGTAAAGATTTGTTCCCATGATGTAGGCTCCCTATTTACCTCTCTTATTGTTTCTTTTGCTGAGAGAAAACTTTTTAGTTTAAGTAAGTCCCATTTGTTGATTCTAAATGTTAACTCTTGTGCTATGGGTGTCCTATTGAGGAATTTGGAGCCCGACCCCACAGCGTGTAGATCATAACCAACTTTTTCTTCTATCAGATGCCATGTCTCTGATTTAATATCAAGCTCCTTGATCCATTTTGAGTTAACTTTTGTGCTTGGCGAGAGAAAGGGATTCAGATTCATTTTGTTGCATATGGATTTCCAGTTTTCCCAGCACCATTTGTTGAAGATGCTATCCTTCCTCCATTGCATGCTTTTAGCCCCTTTATCAAATATAAGAAAGTTGTAGTTTTGTGGGTTGGTTTCTGTGTCCTCTATTCTGTACCATTGGTCCACCCGCCTGTTTTGGTACCAGTACCATGCTGTTTTTGTTACTATTGCTCTGTAGTATAGTTTGAGATCTGGAATCGCTATACCACCTGATTCACACTTCCTGCTTAGTATTGTTTTTGCTATTCTGGGTCTTTTATTCTTCCATATGAATTTCATGATTGCTTTCTCCATTTCTACAAGAAATGCCGTTGGGATTTTGATGGGCATTGCATTAAACCTATAGAGAACTTTTGGT
Organism: Urocitellus parryii; assembly: GCF_045843805.1. NCBI lineage: Eukaryota > Metazoa > Chordata > Mammalia > Rodentia > Sciuridae > Urocitellus > Urocitellus parryii. Next base: position 96,636,682 of record NC_135542.1, read on the forward strand.
AATATCGCCATTTTGATGATGTTAGTTCTGCCTATCCATGAACAGGGTATGTTTTTCCATCTTCTAAGGTCTTCTTCAATTTCTCTTTTTAGGGTTCTGTAGTTTTCATTGTATAAGTCTTTCACCTCTTTTGTTAGGTTGATTCCCAAGTATTTTATTCTTTTTGAGGATATTGTGAACAGCGTGGTTGTCCTCGTTTCCATTTCAGAAGATTTGTCGCTGATATACAGGAATGCCTTTGATTTATGTGTGTTGATTTTATAACCTGCCACTTTGCTGAATTCATTTATTATCTCTAATAGTTTCTTTGTAGACCCTTTTGGGTCTGCTAGGTATATAATCATGTCATCTGCAAATAGTGATAATTTAAGTTCTTCTTTTCCTATTGGTATGCCTTTAATTTCTTTCGTCTCTCTAATTGCTCTGGCCAGTGTTTCGAGAACTATGTTGAACAGAAGTGGTGAAAGAGGGCATCCCTGTCTTGTTCCAGATCTTAGAGGGAATGCCTTCAATTTTTCTCCATTCATAATGATGCTAGCCTGAGGCTTAGCATAAATTGCTTTTACAATGTTGAGGTATGTTCCTGTTATCCCTAGTTTTTCAAGAGTTTTGAACATAAAGGGATGCTGTACTTTGTCGAATGCTTTTTCCGCATCTATCGAGATGATCATATGGTTCTTATTTTTAAGTCTATTGATGTGGTGAATAACATTTATTGATTTCCATATATTGAACCAACCTTGCATACCAGGGATGAATCCTACTTGATCATGGTGCACAATTTTTTTGATATGTTTTTGTATCCGATTCGCCAGAATTTTATTGAGGATTTTTGCATCTAGGTTCATTAGAGATATTGGTCTGTAGTTTTCTTTCTTTGAAGTGTCTTTGTCTGGTTTCAGAATCAGGGTGATGTTATCCTCGTAGAATGAATTTGGTAGTTCTCCCTCTTTTTCTATTTCCTGAAATAGCTTGAAAAGTATTGGTATTAGTTCCTCTTTAAAGGTTTTGTAAAACTCTGCTGTATACCCGTCCGGTCCTGGGCTTTTCTTAGATGGTAATCTTTTGATGGTTTCTTCTATTTCCTCAATTGATATTGGTCTGTTTAGGTTGTCTATATCCTCCTGACTCAATCTGGGCAGATTATATGACTTAAGAAATTTATCGATGCCTTCACTATCTTCTATTTTATTGGAGTATAAGGATTCAAAATAATTTCTGATTATCTTCTGTATTTCTGAAGTGTCTGTTGTGATATTGCCTCTTTCATCCCGTATGCTGGTAATTTGAGTTCTCTCTCTTCTTCTCTTCGTTAGCATGCCTAAGGGTCTGTCAATTTTATTTATTTTTTCAAAGAACCAACTTTTAGTTTTGTCAATTTTTTCAATTGTTTCTTTTGTTTCGATTTCATTAATTTCAGCTCTGATTTTAATTATTTCTTGCCTTCTACTTCTTTTGCTATTGTTTTGCTCTTCTTTTTCTAGGATTTTGAGATGAAGTATGAGATCATTTATTTGTTGGTTTTTTCTTTTTTTAAGGAATGCACTCCAAGCAATGAATTTTCCTCTTAGAACTGCTTTCAATGTGTCCCATAGATTCCGGTATGTTGTGTCTGTGTTTTCATTGAACTCTAAGAATTTTTTAATTTCCTCCTTGATGTCTTCTAAAACCCATTGATCATTCAGTAACCTATTGTTCATTCTCCAAGTGATGCATGATTTTTCCTTCCTTCTTTTATCGTTGATTTTCAGTTTCATTCCATTGTGATCAGATAAGATGCATGGTATTATCTCTACACCTTTATATTGACTAAGAGTTTCCCTGTGACATAATATATGATCTATTTTTGAGAAGGATCCATGTGCTGCTGAGAAAAAAAGTGTAGCTTCTTGATGTTGGGTGGTATATTCTATATGTGTCAATTAAGTCTAAGTTGTTAATTGTATTATTGAGTTCTATAGTTTCCTTATTCAGCTTTTGTTTGGAAGATCTGTCCAGTGGTGAGAGAGGTGTATTAAAGTCTCCCATGATTATTGTATGGTGGTCTATTAGATTCTTGAACTTGAGAAGAGTTTGCTTGATGAACATAGCAGCCCCGTTGTTTGGGGCATATATATTTATGATTGTTATGTCTTGTTGGTGTATGGTTCCCTTGAGCAGTATGTAGTGTCCCTCTTTATCCCTTTTGATTAACTTTGGCTTGAAATCTATTTTATTTGATATGAGTATGGACACTCCTGCTTGTTTCCGCAGTCCATATGAGTGATATGATTTTTCCCAACCTTTCACCTTCAGTCTATGTATATCTTTTCCTATCAAATGCGTCTCCTGCAGGCAGCATGTTGTTGGGTCTTGTTTTCTGATCCATTCAACTAGCCTGTGTCTCTTAATTGGTGAGTTTAAGCCATTAACATTTAGGGTTATTATTGAGATATGGTTTGTTCTTCCGGCCATAGTTTGTTTATTAATGCTATTAAACCTGATTTGTTTTCCTCTTTGATTATTTTCCCCCCTTTACTGTCCTACCTCCCACTGTTGGTTTTCATTGTTGTTTTCCATTTCCTCTTCCTGTAGTGTTTTGCCAAGGATTTTTTGAAGAGATGGTTTTCTAGCTGCAAATTCTTTTAACTTTTGTTTGTCGTGGAATGTTTTAATTTCATCTTCCATCCTGAAGCTTAATTTCACGGGATACCTGATTCTTGGTTGGAATACATTTTCTTTTAGCATTTGAAATATGTTATTCCAGGATCTTCTAGCTTTTAGAGTCTGTGTTGAGAGATCAGCTGTTATCCTGATTGGTTTACCCCTAAATGTAATCTGCTTCCTTTCCCTTGTAGCTTTTAAAATTCTCTCCTTATTCTGTATGTTGGACATCTTCATTATAATGTGTCTAGGTGTGGATCTCTTATGATTTTGCACATTCAGCGTCCTGTATACTTCTAGGATTTTGGATTCTGTCTCATTCTTCAAGTCTGGGAAGTTTTCTTGTATTATTTCACTGAATAGATTGCTTAATCCTTTGGTTTGGAGCTCTGTGCCTTCCTGTATCCCAATGACTCTTAAGTTTGGTCTTTTGATATTATCCCATAGCTCTTGAATGTTCTGCTCATGGTTTCTTAGTAGACTTGCTGAGCTATCTATGTTCTTTTCAAGTTGAAATACTCTGTCTTCATTGTCTGATGTTCTATCTTCTCAGTGATCCACTCTGCTGGTAGTATTCTCAATTGAGTTTTTAAGTTGGTTTATTGCTTCCTGCATTTCTAGAATTTCTATATGTTTGTTTTTTATTACCTCTATATCCCTGTGAAATTGATCTTTTACTTCCTGGATTTGTTTGTCAATGTGATCTTTCATTGTCTGATTTTACTGTCTCATGTCTTCCTTGAGACTCCAGATCATCTGAAGCATGTATGTCCTGAGCTCTCTATCTGACATTCCATCTGTTGCAGCTATTACCTCTTCTAAAGTTGAGTTGACCTGCATTGCCTGTGGTCCTTTCTTTCCTTGTCGTTTCATACCGCTGGCATTTCTTTCTGCTTGGTGAAATTGTTGTGTCTTTGATATTTTCCCTCTATTTATTTATATTGCTCTTGTATAGTTGAAAAATCACCCTTGCAGGGCAGGTAGTGGCTGTGATCCTCCTCCAATTAGTGTGATCCGTCTACCATGCTGGCAGGCCCTAGGTCTGCTTTGCTGGTCGGTCAAAGGTCCACCTACCCAGCAGGCGCCAGGGGCACCTGTGTCACTCCGTAGGTTGCTGGGCCTAACCTCCCGATGGGTTGCAGGTTGGCCTAGCTTGCAGGCACTGGGGGAGGGGCCGGCTCCGCCCCTCAGCAGGCTTTGGGCCAGCTCTGCTGGTGTTCACAGTCCCGCCTACCTTGCAGACACTGGGGGAGGGGACGGGCCTAGCCCTCAGCCGTCCGCCGGACCTGTCCTAGTGGGTCCGGTCCGCGTTCCCCGCAGGAGCGTGTAGCTGCTGTCACTTGGCTGGTTGCTGGGCCTGACCCGCCCGGCGTGGCTTGCAGGATCGCCTAGCTTGCAGGCACTGGGGGAGGGGCCGGTTCCGCCCCTCAGCAGGCTTTGGGCCCGCTCTGCTGGTGTTCACCCCTCTTTTCTATCTTCCCTTCTGTTTCTTTGCCCCACTCCCAAATCAAATTTGGTTTAAGTCATCTGATAATTTTGTGCTAATTTTTTATCTGAATTATGGATATTTGCTTTCTTCTATTTTAAAAATACTTTCCTTACAATTATATCAAACTTTACAACTATAACTTCAACAATTATTATTTAGTTTACAGTAGATCTAACATTACTAAATACTAAACTAACTCCTAATCGTCTGCATCTCAAATGTAAACTTCTCATGGAAAACTTAGTTCTAATTAAAATTCATTCTATCACGATTTTCATAGAAAAGTGTCATTCCCCTCCATAAAACCGATCATCATTTATATTTATAGGCTATTTCATGATTGTTTGATTATTTTTTTGTCTTTCCCAATAGACTGCAGGCTTCATGAAGGTAAAAACAGTACCTTATTTTTTTCTTTTTTTATTATTATTATTTTCAATCATTTCTGCAGTGGCTCTTATGATACCTGAGTAAAAAGATGCTCATAAACCCTTTTTAAAAAAAAAAAATTAAGTACCAAAAAATTTAAGCCTCCTTATAATCACACTTAAAAAAGCCTTATTTCAAGGAATTTGAAAAAATACCACAATTAGACTCTTGAAAAGCACACTTGTTCTCCACAGCACAAAAAAAGCTCACTTCCTTTAGAATGGAAATGGTATCTCAAAATTTGGGTAGAAAATTGGTCTCACTACCCTACTTTACACAAAATAGAACAAATTAATCAATTATTTAGAACATTTCAATTACCATAAAGGTACATAATTCACTTTCTCATTCATTCAATTTTTTTACATTTAATTTTAAAATGTTCTTGGGGAAATTTTAATATTTTTCTCTTATTCTTTTTTTTCAATGATGAATAATTACTCTTTATTATAAATTGTATATATATATATATATATATATGTATACTACTCTCATAGTCATCTTATACATATTATAATCATAATATATGGGAAATAGCTTTGAAGTATTATTTTATCTTTCATGCACATTACAATTCTTTAGGTATATGTCTTAAAGCTAGATTTTTAATTATAATTTTATATTCCTTGTACATTTGATCAAACTTCTTTAAGCTATAATGTTATTTGAGTATAGTGTATAAACTTCCTTACTCCCTTGCTTATTTATTCACTCACTCATTCATCTCTTAATTTGTAAATTCATAAACATAGATGAAAGTATGCACTGTATTCTCTGTGTCAGATCTTCTGTGAATCAGTACAAATGGGAGAATGAGTAAGGAATATACCCTTTTATGAAGAATTCCTACGTTTTGTGGGTGGAAAGGATATATAAACTCTGATGTAAATGTCAGAAAACAAATTACCTAGTTGAGATATGAAGGAATCACAGTATTTATGTGAAAGAAGAAGATCATCCTTGTTACAAAGTTGAAGAAAATTATACAGGAAAAGTGAAATCTAAGCTAAAATTTAGAGAAAAGGATCATTTTAGCACATTGTAAAGTTTATGAAAAGCTCTTCAATACAGAAAACCATTCCTGATCTATTTATCTAACATTAACAGGACTCATTAAAGAACCAATGGAACATTAGAGTGAAATTCATTAGTATATTTTTAAGCTTGACTTGTGAAGTAGTTTTTATTTATTTATTTATTCATTTCTCAACAGTGACATAGATATCTGATAGTAATAATCCATTTAGTCTTTGTCCTTAAAAAATGAGAAACAAACCAACAAACTGTTCTGTAATAGTTAAGTGTATAAGTTCCTTGGGCCATTGTAATAAATTTAGTGGCTTAAAACAACATAAATTTCATTTCTTTGAAGACTTCCTGGGAGAATTTTTCTTTCTTTCTATTCCTTTCCTTTTTTTTTTTTTTTTTTTTTGTCATTTTTAGCGTCAAGAGCCTACTTACATTCTTTGGCTCATGTTTCTTTCCTCCATATTCAAAATTCATTGGTTCAATCCCTGATTCAATCACCATAACTACTTTTCTTGTGGTTAAATCTCTATGTTAGGCCCATCAGGTCTACCTAGAAGAATCTTTCTACCTCGAGATTCCTAATCATATCATCAAAGTTCCGGAGTAGACAGAAAGCTTATTCACACTTTTTCCTACTTCTCTGTTCTTTTCACTTCTGTTGAGGTGGCTGAGCAGACAAATGAATTACAGGTCTACTCTTATCAGGGTCTTTGCATAACTAAACACTAACTTTTCATCCTTCCCAGGCATGAGAAACACCCATGTCCACGACTTTCCTCCTACAACATATTATCTTGGCAGTAAATCTACTAGTTTTATTGTCTCTTCAAATTTGGATAAGGATTTCACAAATAATCAAGTTTGATTCCCTTTCGCTTCTCAGGTCTTCCTCAATATATCTCCCTCTTTCATAATAAGCATTAAGAAAAAAATGGGGTATATCCTCAATAATTTCTTTGGAAATAGCCTCAGCTAAATATCCTAGTTAATTGCTTACAAATCTGCTTTCCATATAACTATAGGAAACACTTCAGTTAAGATTATGCCACTTTATTACAAAGATCCCATTTCCTCAAGTTTATAATTACATGTTCATTTCTTTCTGAGCCCTCAGCAGTGATTTTAACTTCCATATTTCTAACAACAGTCTGTTTATGATAATTTAGTACTATAGTTTTGCTTTTTCATGCATATGCTTCCTTATGGGCCCTCATGGAAAAGTTTTTTAACATCCTATTTCTGCTAACCGTCTGTTCAAAGCAATCTAGGTTTTTTTTCTATGGTACTTTTCAAAATTCTTTTAGACTCTACCCAGTGCCCAATCTCAAAGCTACTTCCACATTTTTTAGGTGCAGATTATAATAGCACCCCATGTCCAGGTACTAAAATTCAAATTAGTTTTCTATTTCCCTTGCAACAGAAATAATCACAAACTTAGTGGCTTAAACAACAAAAATGAGTTTGTTCTCTTAAACTTCTAAATTCGTAAGTCTAAAATCATGGCACTGACAAATCCACACACTTTCTGGGGCTGAAGAATGAAACTATTCCCTTCCAGCCTCAAGACATCTCCTGCATTTCTTGGCCCAATCTTCTTCCTTCATTTTCAAAGAACATCCCTTCAACCTTTAGTTGCATTCTCATACATCTTATTCTATTGTGGAATCTCCCTCTAACTCTTTCTTATATGGATACTTATTTTGATCCCATTGAACAATCCAGAATAATCTCTCCATCCCACAGTCTTCAACATCATCATATTGAAAAATTCACTTTGAAATGTAAGATATAAGATACAGATTCTAGCAATAAAGGCATTAGTATTTGTTAGGGGAGAAAGGTGGAAATATATATTCGGCCTACCATAGTAAGATATTTATAGATTTTACATTGAGAATGACGACTTTGGAAAATGTAGAGAATGCCCTGGAATCTAAAAGAAGTGACATGCTATTAGGAGATACAGACCAGGCATATTAGAAGGCCATTGGAACCCCGCACAAAGAGAATTTGTGTACTATTTAACAAATTTTTTTAATCATGGAACCCTGTTTAGAATAAATATAATCTCTATTATGAACTTTCTTATGAAAGTTATGAGTTTGTTCTCTTAAACTTCTAAGTTTGCAAGTCTAAAATCATGGCACTGACAAATCCATATGATGTGATGAAGTAATAAATGTGTGAATGATAATGGAAGAATAAAATATGACACTGAATTTTCAAACTTTAGACGTAATGTAAGCTACTGTTTACTAGAAACTAGGTCTTTGATATACTATGGAAGAGTAGATATCATTTGATATGAAAGTGAACATTAATGTAATAACAAATATAGGTTATTCAAAAGGTCAGAGACAATGTTTATTATTATATAGATACAGTCTCAGGACTAAAAGTTTTTACCATCAACTTTTAGTTCCTTCTAGATTTTTTTTCTTACTGTACTTCACTTACGTTGGTAAAATATCTTGATATTCTAGTTAGTGATGCTTTATTTGTTTAAACACTATGCAGATATCTGTTGTTCTCAAGTACACTAAAGTGTATGCATATTATTAAATAAGTTTGTATATTCAATCTTTTTATCTTCCCCAAATTACCGTGCACATTGTACTTACTGTTCTTTTGGATTAGTCTTGATGTATTATCGATGCTGAATGTTGCAGAGAATAGATACAATATTCTGTATTCCAACATACTGAATTGCTCACACATAACAAGGGCCCTGTGAACACTTGTTGCACACTGATGTGTCTCTTGGGACCAGCAAGGACAAAACCATTGTATTTTATGTATTAGAAATGATTAAGATAACCAAATTGCATTTGAAGTTACTAAAGCCTCAGCACACATCTTTAGCTATGACTGGCTACTCCCCCTACTACCACTTATAGCTAATGCCAATTCTGTGAAGTTATTATTATTCTTTTTTGACCAATATAAATTCTTAATGTAAAATGTGCATATTTCAGTTGATATTAGTTGACTGAACTGGGAAGGGATTGTGAAATGTCATTCATTATTTAAAGGGAAGTGACTTCATTCTTTTGTATGAACATACTTTTAGCTTGTGTTGTCACTAGTGGTATATATTTTTGTACTACTCTATGAAAACTAGTACCTGATTTAATAAGTTTGGAACCTGTAAGACTATAATCACAGATTTTCACACAGAAAAACATCAGTCTGAAGAATAAATGAAATATGAATTTCCATGTTTCTTTCATACACTGTTGAAACTTTCAAAAAAATGTAGGAATTGCTAGGACTTTTCAATTCTTTCCAGTTTTACAAAACTTTTGTCCAGTGAAGTATTATTGATTCCTGATCAATAAAGCAGAGGCTTGTTTATTCGGATTCTGCAATAAAAATGTAGGTAACACTGACTAGACTTCTTCCTTTTCTCTATTCCATATTAATTGTAGAGTAGAATAAATATCATGTAAATCCCTCAAAGATTAATTTCTAAGGGACTTTTTGTTCATGAGACCTATATTTAGTCTTGGGGCAACATGAAACAACATGATCTGTAAATGCCTGAGAATAATCAAGAAACCTCCACAGGAAGCATCTGGAGGGCATGTTAAAAGAACTCTTCTAATGCTTCTTGCTATCACAGGTGGAGTGCCAATGCACAACCATTTAATTTCTTGTACAGACTTGTATGAGTAGGGCATATTCAGCCATCTTCCAACTTCTCTACCACTTTCATTTAGAATCCCTCCTATCTTTACTTTTGGAAATTATTTTTTCCTTATGATATTCTGCCAAAGTCCTTAGATTGCCAATCACAGAGCTTTGGCTCCTTATTTCCTACTTCTTCATATCAAGCTTATAGGGGAAATTTTGCCCTCCATTGTGTTCTGTTATTATAGGCTTTTTGTCACCCTGTACTTTTTTAGCCATACTTACATGATAAGAGTACTCATTCTGTGATCACATTTAAAAATTAAAAATACATTATATAATTATAATCAGCCACACACACACACACACACACACACACACACACACAAACACACACACACACATACAGGGCATAACTAGTTCCAGCAGTTAAGGCACACATGGAAAGCAAACACTATATTGTGGTTAGCACAGTTATTTGAAAGCTAAATAAACATCAATAATGATAATATTTTGTGGTTCAGTTGTCCATTTGTTTGGGCACTAAATAGTTATTGTATCTTTACAATGAAAGAGGTTTCTTTTCTCCTTAGGCTGCAGATGAGTTTTTGTGCCTATATTATTTTTTCAAGAAACACTGCAACTCTTATAAAAACTGCTATTTTAATGAACTATGTGAATCTAACTTTCAAAGATGCAAGAGAAAGGCGGACTGAAGCCAAGAGCTATAATTAACTGTATGCTTATTTGCTAAAATAAATGTGCAATTCTCACTTCTTTCTTAGAATGGAGTCACTGGGACTACTATCATTAGACTGCCATTACAGTCCTATCATTATAGAAATAATAAGAAACAAGCTCTGGAATCTGCTTTTCTCTTCAATTTAAGGGTAATTTGGTGGTGGAAGCAGAAGCAGAAGCTATTTTTAGATACACTCAATAATTTTTACATAGTGATACCTACATACATTTGTAAATACACATGCTATCTGGTCATTTTAAATAATGGCTGAAGGTAAAAATAATAATTTGCATAAAATTAACATATTTTATCAGATAATGTCACCAAAATTTTTATTGGAAATGGTTATGATGCAGTAAAAAAAATTCGCTACATTTTTTAAAAAAACTTACTCACTTTCCCCATAATAGTGAACATGGAATATTTTCAAGCATTCTCTGTAATGCTGGTTTCTCTATAGTGAGCCTCTGATACATGCTGCTGGATTTTGAGTCCCTCTGTCACCTTTCTTGCTTCTTATTCTATATGAATCCTCTTTCATTCCTAAATGCTATACAATATTAAAAATATATTCTCAGTCATGGTTTTCCCACTATACTCTTGGGTGAGCCAGATACATCAAAATGTGCCAGCCTTAAACATTTTCCCATTTAACATGGGTCTCCAAAGGATCAAGGATTATGTCTTAAGAAACATGACAATCAATCTCTAACGTGGTCTTTTATACATAGACAAATATTTATATATACATATTTTTAAGTAAACTCAACATATCCTAAAATAGACTAATCATAATTTTGGCTCACTTGTTACTGTTCTTCTCTCTGTAACTATTTCACAAGCTACAAAAGAAAAGAAAAAGAAAAATGACTACTTTTTTGAAAATACTGCCCAGAGGAAACTAAGATAAGAAGTAAAGATTAGTTTTGGCAACTGGGAAGCTTAATGGTGGTCTTGAAAAGAGAATCAAAAAGACAGAATGGAGAAAAAGCTAGACTGATGTGATTTTTAAAACAGTGGGAAGGACATAGAAAATAACACTTAGGAATATAAGTTATTTTACCATGAAAGCAGATATGAAGATAAAAAGTCAACTGGTAAAGCATCAACGAGTTCTCTTCCTTCTCTAAAATTATTAACATTAATATAAGAGGTATTATTATAATGATTGCAAAGAAAATGTTGAAAGAAGAAACACATGTAGAGAAAGTTGCTAGTTACAGAAAGAACGGAATTTAATGAGTATATGGAGGGATTTACCTTGGGCAGGAGACAAAAGACAATTTATTTTTATTTTATAATATTATTTTTATTATAGTAATGAGGACTGAACACAGGGGCAACTTTACCACTGAATTTCATCCCAGATCTTTTTGTTGTTGATGTTGTTTTCTTTTATCTTTTTGTTTGTTTGTTTTGTTTTGTTTTTTGAGATAGGGTTTAAATTGCCCAGGCTCACCTCAAACTTGCAATCCTGCTGCCTCAGCTTTTTAAGTGGATTGGATTATGGGTATAGCCCACTGTACTAACCCTAACCCTAACCCTAACCCTAACCCTAACCCTACATATTTTGTTCAGGAGAATAGGCTGAGGATGAGTTTAGGAAAAAATAAGAAGATTTTCTGGGGAAAGAAGAAGATAAAGAGAGAATTATTAAAATAAACAATAACAATGGGCTGTGAAAATGGCAGATTAGTGGATTATAAACTATGATCAGGATGTTATATTAAAAAAAATGGAGGTACTAGAGGAAAAGAGAAGCTAGTTGCCAAAAAGTAGGTAGTAATATTTTAGAGGTGATCACCAAATTAGAAACATTTAGATGAAAGGTGTGCATGACTTACAGGAGAGAGCATATTATTTGAAGAAATTTAGAGTTGGGGTTAAGGATGCACTGTGCAATAAGGATGATATGAATAGTAAAGAAACAAAAGATAATTATGAGGAAGTTATAATCACCCACTAATAAAAGATGACCCCTTGCTGAGAACTGTTTCAAAGATGATGATTTTTAAGAAGGGGTAGGAAGATACTACGTGAAACAGAATGGCAGTTGCTCCATTTCAAGATGTGGTCATATTTGGAGTTGATGAGAAAAAGAATAATTTCTTGAGATAGCAAGAAAGATAGGTGTGTAGCAAGGGGAAAGCAAATTTTTTACATTTGGGGCTAAAAATGTTATAGAGTATTTGGGAGGATACCAGGGATTGAACTCAGGGGAACCCAACCACTGAGCTACATCCCCAGCCCTATTTTGTATTTTATTCAGAGACAGGGTCTTAGTGAGTTGCTTAGCACCTCGCCTTTGCTGAGGCTGGCTTTGAACTCCCAAACTTCCTGTCTCAGCTTTCTGAGCTGCTGGGATTACAGGAATGTGCCAGCACACCTAGCTGTTATAATAAAGTAATTTTTAAAAATCTTTTATTCTAATTTGTTATATATGACAACAGAATGCACTAGGATTCATATTACACATATAGAGCACAATTTTTCATATCTCTGGTTGTATACAAAGTATATTTACACCATTTATGTCTTCATACATATACTTTGGATAATGATGTTGATCTCATTCCACCATCATTTCTAATCCCATACCCATTCCCTTCCCCTTCCACCCTTTTTCCCTATCTAGAGTTCCTCTATTCCTACCATGCTCCCCCTCCCTATCACACTATGAATCAGCCTTCTTATATCAGACAAAACATTTGGAATTTGTTTACTTGGGATTGGCTAACTTCACTTAGCATTACATTCTCCAAATCTATCCATTTATTTGCAAATGTCACGATTTTATTCTCTTTTATTGCTGAGTAGTATTCTATTTTTTTATATATACCATTTTTTTAATCAATTTATCTACTGAAGGGCATCGAGTTTGGTTCCATAATTTAGATATTGTGAATTCTGCTGCAATAAACATTGATGTGGCTGTGTCCATGTAGTATGCTGTTCTTAATTCCTTTAGATATAGACTGCAGAGAAGAATAGCTGGGTAAAATCATAGTTCCATTCCAAGTTTTTCAAGGAATCTCCATACTGATTTCCATATTAGCTGCACCAGTTTGCAGTCCCACCAGTAATGTGTAAGTGTGCCTTTTTCCCCCCATCCTTGCCAACATTTATTGTTGTTTGTATTCATAATAGCTGCCATTCTGACTGGAGTGAGATAAAATCTTAGAGTAGCTTTGATTTGCATTTCTCTAATTGCTAGAAATGATGAACATTTTTTTCACATATTTATTGATTGTTTGTATATCATCTTATGAGAAGCGTCTGCTCAGGTTCTTGGCCAATTTATTGATTAGGTTAGTTGTGGGTTTTTTTTGTTTGTTTGTTTTGGGCGGGTGTTTAGCTTTTTGAGTTCTTTATATACCCTAGAGATTAGTGTGCTATCTGATGTGCATGTGGTAAAATTTGTTCCCAAGTTGTAGGCTCTCTATTCACCTCACTGATTATTTCTTTTACCGAGAAGAAAGTTTTCAATCTGAATCCATCCTATTTATTGATTCTTGATTGTAAGTCTTGAATTATTGCTTAGAAGAAAGAGTATTCACTTGCTGAAAGATGAAATATTCTATATATGACAATTAAGCCTAAGTTATTGATTATATTATTGAGTTCTATAGTTTCTTTTTTTAGGTTTTATTTGGAAGATCTATGAGTGATGAGAGAGGAGTGTTAAAGCCACCCAAGATTATTGTGTTGTGTTCTATTTGATTCTTAAATTTCAGAAGAATTTGAGTGGTGAGAGAGGTGTGTTAAAGTCACCCAAGATTACTCTGTTGTGTTCTATTTGACTCTTAAACTTCAGAAGAATTTTTTTGATGAACACAGATGCTCCATCATTTGGGGTATATGTATTTACAAATGTTATGTCTTGTTGGTATATGTTTCCCTTGAGCAGTATGAAATATCCTTCTTTATCTCTTTTGATTAACTTTAGCTTGAAGTCTACTTTTTTTTGATAGGAAAATGGAAACCCCTGCTTGCTTCTGCAGTCCATGTGAGTGATATGATTTTTCTCAACTTTCACCTTCAGTCTGTGGATGTCTTTTCCTATGAGATGAGTCTCCTGGAGGCAACATATTGTTGGGTCTTTATTTTTTTAATCCAATCTGTTATACAATGTATTCTGATTGGTGAGTTTAGGCTATTAACATATTGACATTCATGGTTATTATTCAGACATGATTTGTATTCCCTGCCATTTTTGTTTATTTTTTTGGAATAATTTGAATTTTTCCTTTGATTGGTTTTTCTTTAGTGTATTACAAATTTTCATTGTCCTTTTTTTGTTTCTTCTTCATGGAATATTTTACTGAGACCATTTTGTAGTGCTGGTTTTCTAGCTGTAAGTTCTTTTAAATTTTGTTTATCATGAATAGTTTGTATTTAATCTTCAAATCTAAAGCTTAATTTTTCTGGATACAAGATTTTTGTTTGGTATCTGTTTTCTTTCAGAGCTTGATATATTTTGTTCTAGGATCTTCTAGCTTTCAGTGTCTGGGTTGAAGAATCTGCAGTTATCCTAACTGGTTTCCCCCCTATACATAATCTGATTCCTTTCTTTCATGGCTTTTAATATTCTCTCCTTATTCTGTATGTTGAACGTTTTCATTATAATGTGCCTTGATGTGGATCAATGTTGTGATTTTGTACATTTGGTGTCCTGTAAGCTTCTTGAATTTGGTTTTCCAATTCATTCTTCATGTTTGAAAAGTTTTCTGATATTAATTCATTGAATAGATTGTTTATTCCTTTGGTTTGGAACTCTATGCCTTCCTCTACCCCAATAACTCTTAAATATGGTCTTTTAATGCTGTCCCATATTTCTTGAATGTTCTGCTCATGGTTTCTTACAATTTTCACTATGTGGTCTACATTATTTTCGAGATTATATATCTTGTCTTCATTGTCTGAGGTTCTGTTTTCCAAGTGGTCTAATCTGTTGGTGATGCTTTCAACTGAACTTTTAATTTGATTTATTGTTTCTTTCATTTCAAGAATTTCTGTTTGGTTTTCTTTAAGAACCTCTATCTCGTTATTGAAGTAATCTTTTGCTTCCTGTGTGTGTTTATGTAGCTCTTTGTCAAAAATATCTTTTGTTGCCTGCATTTGCTCTCTTATATCATCCTTTAATTCATAGAACATTTTAATTATATACATCCTGAACTCCTTCTTTGTCATTTCTTCTACTGTGGGGGCCATGGATGCTAATAATGTTGTATCTTGATTTGTTGGAGGCACTTTCTTCCCTTGTATTTTCATGTTGTTTATGCATCTTCCCTTCTAGCACTGTGGGTCCAAGGCATTATTGTTTTTACCCTATAGGCTTAGAGTACTCCTATAGGTTCCAATACCTATCATTTGTGGGGAAGGACAATGTTAACAGATCCCAATATCAACAATATACTACCTATGAACAATCTGTTGTTATTAAGATGTTTACAGTTTGGTCACAATGTACAGAAATGTTTAATCTGATTATTATCTATAATATAATTAGTAGGTTTATAAAAGGGTTTAGTCTCTGATGGTAGACAATGAACTGGAGGTGAGGTGTAGGATGATATGCTTAGGAGGCAGGATGTGAGGATACAGAATTAATATATCTTAGGAGGTATGAAAGAGAAATCTAATTATGAGGGTTAGTAGCAGGAGAATAGACAGGAAGTAATTTTGGTTAAAAAAGTATGTGGGAAGACACTAGAGTACATAAAACAAACACACATATATATTAAGAAAAATAAGAGATGTTAAATAGTAAAAAAAAATGGAGGAAAAAAGAAAAGAGGAAAAACGGCGTATACAATACAACTATAATATACTATTCAGATGTCCCAGTCTTCAAAATCTTTATTCTTGCAAAGTATTTGGTTTCACATATGTTGGGTATATGAGTGTGAGAGAATAGAGGGGGAGAAGTAAAAGAAAAAATCACAAAAGAAGAAACCAGGATTGTTAACTTTTTTGGCTGGAGATCAGTATGTTTCCTGCTTCCCTTCACATCCAATAGATGGGCTTGTCTGTTAGCTGGTATCTCCACCCTCAGCATGATAAAGGTAACCAGGGTGGGAAGGCGGGTCCTGGTGCAGAGCACCTAGAAGTGAGGGGTGGCACCTGAAGGGAGACTGTACCTCAAGGGTCTCTTTTTGGGTCTGCTTGTATGACTTGAGCACCTGGTCCTATCTCAATATCTTGCCTGAAGATTTCCCAGTTCCTGGTCTCTCTGTTAATCTCCAAACTATTATGTCCTCTCCCTCTCCATTGCTAGTTCCCAATTAAAGGACCTCTCTCACCAGGACTTTGGTGGGTGGCACCCTGGTTGCACTGCATACCTGTTTCACTGAGAGCTATTTTGTGTTGAGCACTTACTGTGCTGGGTTATCACCACTGGGGAAAGGGGACAGTTGGAAACCAGTACCCGGCCAGCTGGAGTTCTAATCTGGGAGCTTCCCCCACCAAAGATGGTGAGAAAGGTGACCCAACATGGAGGCAGGCTGCTTCCAGTGCTGGGATATTGGGTCCAGGTTGGTGGAGCTTGAATGACCTTGTGCAATGTGTTCAGAGATGAGCCCTGTGATGTGCAGTGTTGTGGCTGTTGGTTGTCTTCAGTGCCTGTGTGATGTCCCCAGTGCAGGCTGACTACAAGGTATAGGGGACTATGGCAGTAGCTGCTGAGTCACAAGATGGAGGTGATGAGGGAGCCCCACATTGGTAGATGGGGGTCCACCCATCTACCAATGTGGTGGTTTACAGAAGGTGACAGCCAGTGTTTCTTTGGGTGGGTAGCAGCTTAGTGTCCTGCATGGGAGCAGGGAAGCATCTGGGATTTTTGCACCAGTGCTGATGCAGTGATCCTGCTAAGGCACTCTGGAGCCCTGCTTGGGATAGTAGTCAGAAGTTGAGTGTCTAGAGTCAAAAATCCTACTCTATTTTGGACTGAGGCCCAGAGCCCTGTGTGGGGTCACAGCACTGGTGATTTCTGCCCAAGAGCAGCTGTGTAGGATTTCTCTATCACTCTCCGAGAAGCAGTATTCCCACTAGTTGAGACCAGGATCGCAGAGCAACACAGAATGCTTGCTTCCCTCTGGCCCACCATCTTGGGTCCACCTATATTAGAATATTTAGATCATGGATTGTTAGTTGTATGTTGTCAGGGCTCATACAAGGTTGGAGAGTGAATCAGATGATTTGTTATAAGCAATCAGAATGATAAAACAGAGGCTGGAAAGACTTTTCTGATGGTGCTTGAGGTAATCAGAAGTATACTTTGTGGTGGCATTAGTTAATGGGGGGGAAGCTTCTAAAGAAAAGAGAATTTCCTGCTCAGGGTCATACATCTTTGGCATTCTAGCCATGGTTCTTACAGTATTAGGAGAGGGAGTTTCATTTATTCCTCTTGATCTTTTGCCCTACCTTCTTCCCATATAGCAATACAATATCTGACCACTTATCTGGCTGAAAGTCAGAAAGACACAATTTTAAAAAAATCATTGGTATTAATATAAATTATCTTATGGATGTTCTATGATATAAAATGATTCTTAATTTCATAGAGTGCTTTCTAAATTGTTTAAAAACACTGCTGCTCTTGGAGAGTCAGTCTACAATTCCCTGGACCTCATTTAATAGATTTATTTATGCTGATCACAAACAATGAGGTATTATCTCACCCTAATTAGAATGGTTAACAATAAATATGAGAAATAATGAATGCTGACAATAAAAGAGAATTTTCATATACTGTTGATGGAAATGTAAATTAGTAAAGCCATTATGGAAAACACTGTGGAGATTCCTCAAAAAAAATAAATAAATAAAAGTAAAACTAGCAGATGATCCATTATTTCCATTACTACTTATATATTTAAAAAAGAAGATGAATTCATTATTTCAAAAAAGGTACTTGCCATTGCCCTCCAATGTTTATTTCAGAACTATTCACAATTGCCAAAATGTGGAATCAACTCAAATACCATTCACTGGATTAATGGATAAAATGTGACATATTTCCACAATGGAATACGATTCAGTCATAAAAAGAATGAAATTCTGTTATCTTCAGCAACACAGAAATGAGTCAGACATATAAAAAAGAAAATTACCACATGTTCTCACTTAGTTGTGAAAACCAAGAATTCAACATTGCAGAATAATGGAATGGAATGAGAGTCTCTAGAAACTGAAAAGGGTAGCAAGAAATTCCACATGGGCACCAAAAACACATTTGGAGAGGAGAAATCACTCTTGGTTCCTCTTTACTAAAGTAGGGTACGATTGGTCTACAACCTATGATACACTTCAAAATTACTAAAAAAATACAATACAAAATTTCCAGTACATAAAAATGATTAGTGGAGATTATTGTACAATGCATACATGTACTGAATTACTATAATGAGTCTCACAAAGGTGTATAAATTTAAAATATAATAAAAGACATAAACATACTGGTTTTAGAAAAAAAACCATGGAAATTCTTTCCATTTTTTTCCTAATCTTCAGTGTTTAATATTTTCTTAATGTTTAAAACTTGCTTTTAATTCCCTATATATTCTACCTATTCATCTTAAGCTTTTAATCTAAAAAATAAAGAAACCTCTAATGTTTTACATTACATTTCATTAACTTTATTTTTATGTATGTATCATTTATTTTAAATTTTAGCCATTTATATCATTTTATACCCTTTAATTTTATTGGATATTTGTTTCCTTCACTTCTATTTTATATCTTTACCCTTTAGATAGTGCTTGCTTCCTGCTTGTGTTTTATTACACTTTTAACCTCCTCACCACTTATATATAACAGAATATTAAAAATATTTTCCTGTATCCAACAATTCCTTTCTAAAAATTTTTGGTTCTAACCTGAATTCTTGTATAGGTAACACCTAAAAGGTTTCATTTATATAATGCCAAAGGAAAATGCATGAAACCAGAAGTTTTCAATTGCTAACGTTTCAACTGAAAGTAATGATAGCAAACACTTATTTGGGCCTATTTGAAGAATTAACTTCCATAGCTCAAAGAAAACTCATGGATCATTGGAATCCTTAAGATATGTAGTACATAACATTTGAAATATCTAATTTCCTTCAAAATCAGAAGTTGAACTAAAGATCTTGTGAGACCTCCTTTTAAATACATAGCCCTTTAAATTTATAGTTGCAAATTTTAATATATGTCTTGTTCTAAAAACCTGAAATAGTCTTCTGATATTTTTATCTTGCTTTTTCTCAGTAAAATTTGGTCAAGAGAGATTTGATGCAATAATAACCATTTAGAAATAGATTTTCATAGGCAGAAAGTTTTGATAGATTATGTTCTTTCTTGTTGGTCTTTGTCCAATGAAAAATGTACTGAGAAGCCAGTATTGAATTTCTGTACAATTTTTATCTTATTCTTTTGAGTATATCTTCCACTCTATTTACTTTTACATACCCATCTACTTTTAAAATAAAGGAACCCTCCTCTTTCAGTCCAGGAATAATAATTTCAACATCTTTTACAGTAAGGATTATGCAATGCCATGCTTGTTTTCTATCTACTTCTCAACAAAGGCATTCACACTGGTTATAAAACATATTTTAAAAAGGGACTCCATTCCATTAACCATCTCACCCATACCTTACTCATAGAATACAACACTACTCTATATAAGAGACTGGAACATTTACAGATTTTGATATTATTAAGTTGAGGGCCCTGGAACCAACCTCACATAGATATCAACAGACGGCTGAATCCCACTACAAATGTCACAACCAATTTGAAATAGTGTCATGTAATTAAAACCTTCCATTGCAATTATTCAGAGAAATAAATTCATTCCAAGAAGGATCAAGAAAGGATGCATATTCCCTTCATCCATTTAGCAGTTCAAATATTTTGCCAACAAATATCTTTTAGAACCAAAGTTATCAATAAAAAAAAACGACAAGAAAGAAGTTGGAAATTGTTTGAATTCCTGAGATTTACATGTAAGAGTAAAAATGGGGTGATCCCTTTCTGTCCATTAATAAAGGGACATGGCTGATACTCTTGCAGCAAAAGACCAATTAACAAGGAGAAAAGAAAAAAAAAAAGAAATTATTGGGTCATGGTTTCATGTGACAAGGAAGGCTTCAGAAGACAGACACAAGGACTTGGGGTGAAATTTTCATATTTATGCTTAGGTTCCATAAACTATGGGCGGTCATGTAAAAATGTGATGTGACTAAAATAAGAAAATGTATGATCTCACAGTAATTGAGAAGGGAAACCCAACAAAGCCTGCCTGTTCAAATTTTTTTTAACCACCCTGTTGTCTCCTCCATTCCCTTTGGGTATGGGGCCAGGACACTTCTGAAGGAGGGCTTTAATTCCTTTATGGAGAACTTTTTTTAAAATTTTAATATTTATTTTTTAGTTATTGGCAGACACAACATCTTTGTTTGTATGTGGTGCTGAGGATCGAACCCGGGCCACATGCATGCCAGGCGAGCGCGCTACCACTTGAGACACATCCCCAGCCCTATGGGCAACTTTTAAACAGAAATGCAAGGGGGAAGTTAACAGTAATATTTTCATGTTTTATGGTTATTTTGAGGAAAAGAAGTTCTAATTGCTATGATATGCCTTGTGAAAAATTCCAGTTTCTATGCCTTGCTGGGAAAGAAGGAGGAGCAAGAGGACAGGAGACTTTCAGAGAGTAACTTTGCTTCTGAGGCCTTCACTCTGGAGTATCATTTTCTGAGCCTTAAAATAGATGTACTAGTAAGAATACACGTTCACATACCTATACAATTCAGTATCATCCTGAAATAATTCGAAAACATAAAGACAAGTGAATGCTGCATTTAAAATTCTTTATAACCCAATTTAGACTTCAATTTATATTTGCACTTGATTTTCATTTTTAATTATAATTTAATCCTATACTGTTAATTTACTTTAATGTAATCAAGTTAATAAAGTGGAAAATTGTATATGATATGAAAATTTTCTCTCATCACTTATAATAACTGGAAGTATTTTCAAAATGGGATATTTTCTATTTAATGTTCTTATCATTAGAAAGACTCAGTGTATTTTAATAGAGCTAGATTCAATTTTCCTGATCCTATTATTTTTGTATCCATGAAATATAATACATCATATGATATTTTTTTCATTCTCTTACTAGTTTGCTAATATTTTGGAATAAGTGAGTTCATGGAGTGTGGGAAAGAGCTAAGTGTTCCTTATTGGATTTTTCATATTTCACAATAAAATATTATGTTCATTATCACAAAATTATAAAGTGTTCAAATATTATTTTTAATAAAAACATCATTTTAGTAGGAATGTTAGTTGTGATACCTATGATTAATCTCACACATTTTTTTTTACAAAGGAAATAAAAATAAAAGGAATTTTAGAACTAAATTTCAGTTGCTGAGTGTACTTAACATAAAAACTAAATCCTAAACAAGAAAAATTTTGGATTTCTTATCTGAAGTGATTTGTCAAAAAGACTGGAAATGGTCACAAAATTAAGATTATATTAATTTATTCATCCTCATGTCAGTTCAAAGATTTTACCAACAGTTGGTGAGACTGGCCTTGAACTCACAATTGTCCCAACTGAGAATTTTAAGCAGCTGGGATTACAGGAATGTGCCAATATGCCCAGCTCAACAAACTACCAGAATATTCTAAAGCCAAACTTGCCAATCAAGGATAAAAGAAAGAAAAAAGAACAAGGAAATAAAATAGTTATTGGCTAAAAAATCCTTATTATTTAGAACTTAGGTCTACACCAATCAGACATTTAAATTGTGATTCCCATATTCTACTCCAAAACAGTACCAATTGCCAATAAATGTAAGATTTCATCTATGAAAAATAGAACATTATTTAATGAACTAGTAGCTCATAAGCAGCATTAGAAGTGAAAGTCTTCAAAAAAAAATTTTATACATAATACTTGTAATTAATATTTGGTACAATGTGATGTTTAAACATGGGTATATATTGTGCAATAATCAAATCGGAGTACTTAGCACATCCATAATAGTTATAATCAGGAAAAGAAAAAAAATCATTGAGACTACTTAATTAAAGTACATACTTAGACTTTGATACATTTTTTTCAATAATTTTGGGAAGAGGAAATTGGAATAAAAAGTTCTCTAGATAAAAACCTGTATGCTAAATTCATTTGGAAAAATATAAGAGACCAAGAATAGCCAAAGTAATCCTTAGCAAGAAGAGTGAAGCAGGAGGCATCACAATACCAGACCTTAAATTATATATACTACAGAACAACAGTAACAAAAATAGCATGGTATTGCCACCAAAACAGACATGTAGACCAATGGTACAGAATAGAAGACACAGAGAAAAACCCACAAGAATACAGTTATCTTATACTACACAAAGGTGCCTAAAAATATATTGGAAAAAAAGATAGCCTCTTCAACAAATGGTGCTGGGAAATCTGGAAATCTATATGCAGCAAAGGGAACATAAACTCCTCTCTCTCATACTGCATAAAACCCAACTTAAAGTGGATAAAAGACGTAGGCACTGAAACAGAGACCCTGTGTCTAATACGAAAGAAAGAAAGAAAGAAAGAGAGAGAGAGAGAGAGAGAGAGAGAGAGAGAGAAAGAAAGAGAGAGAGAAAGAAAGAAAGAAAGAAAGAAAGAAAGAAAGAAAGAAAGAAAGAAAGAAAGAAAGAAAGAAAGAAAGACCAGCCCAATTGTTCATCATGTTGGCTTAGGACCTAACCTCCTTAACAAGACTCCTAAAGCACAAGAAATAAAATCAAGAATCAAAAAATGGGATGGATTTAAACTAAAAAGATTCATCTCAGCAAAGGAAACAGTCAATAATGTGAAGAGAGAGCCTACAGAATGGGAGAAAATCTTTACCACACACACTTCAGATAGAGCACTAATCTCTAGGATATATAAAGAATTCAAAAAACTGAAAACCAAAAAATAAATAAACCAATCAAAAATGGGCAAGGAATTTAACAGACACTTCAAAGAAGAAGAAATACAATCAAACAACAAATACATGAGGAAATGTTCATTATATCTACCATTTAGAGAAATGCAAATCAAAACAACTCTAAGATTTCATCTCAGTTCAGTCAGAATGGCAATTATCAAGAATTCAAGCAACAATGGGCCTGGGGGTGTAGCTCAATTGGTAAAGTGCTTGCCTACCATTTACAAGGCCCTGGACTCAATCTCCAGCACCACCAAAAAAATAAAGAACACAAAAACCAATAAGTGTTGGGCTGGGGATGTGGCTCAAGCGGTAGTGCGCTCGCCTGGCATGCCTGCGGCCCGGGTTCGATCCTCAGCACCACATACAAACAAAGATGTTGTGTCCGCCGAGAACTAAAAAATAAATATTACAAATTCTCTCTCTCTCTCTCTCTCTCTCTCTCTCTCTCTCTCTCTCTCTCACTCTCTCTTTAAAAAAAAAAATCAATAAGTGTTAGCGAGGATGTAGGGAAAAAGCCACACTCATACATTGCTGTTAGGACTGCAAATCTCCACACCACTCTGTAAAACAGTATGGAGATTTCTTACAAAACTTAAAATGGACCCACTATATCACTCCTAGGTTTATACCTAAAGGACTTAAAATCAGCATACTACAGTGACACAGCCACATTAATGTTTATAGTGGCTCAATTCACAATAGCTAAGCTGTGAAACCAACCTAGATACTCTTCAAAAGATGAATGGATAAAGAAACTGTGATACACACACACACACACAATGGAATATTACTCAGCCTTAAAAAAGAATGAAATTATGGCAATTTCCTGTAAATAGATGGAACTGGAGAATATCATGCTAATGAAATAAGCCAATACCAAAAAACCAAAGGCCAAATGTTTTCTCTAATAAGCGGTACTGATCCTTGATGGCAGGAAGGCCAGGGAAAATGGGGAACTTTGGACTGGGCAAAGGGCAAAGGGGAGTGAAGTGAGGAGAGATGGTGTTTGGGTAGGAAAGTATGACTCTGCATCATGTACAGCCAGAGAAATGAGAAGCTGTGCTCTGTATCCAATGTGTCAAAATGCATTCTGCTGTCATGATTAAATAATTAAAACAAATTAAAAAATATATAACATATAAAAAAGGCCATCTGTTTGATTAAAGGCTAGTGAGAAAACCAATTGTCAGATAATAAAATGATGTAAAATACTACATTGTTTGTTGAAATAATAAAACAAGGGCTGGGGATGTGGCTCAAGCGGTGGCGCGCTCGCCTGGCATGCGTGCGGCCCGGGTTCGATCCTCAGCACCACATACCAACAAAGATGTTGTGTCCGCCGAGAACTAAGAAATAAATATTAAAAATTTAAAAAAAAAATATTTAAAAAAAAAAATAAAAAAATAAAACAAATATGCCTTTAAATTTGAAGTAAACATATTAATTCTATTTTTAAAAAAATGCTAAAGTTTTTAATTCAATGTACTCCATTTCCAACAGAGCAGTTACTTCAGAAAATTGACTTAAACCTAGAGTCCTTATAAAAACAAAAGGAAAAAAAAATAAATGAGAAAATTCAAGAGAACAGATGTACTCTACTTAAAGACTTCAAAAGGAGTGAAAGCAGCAAAAATAGAAAAAGCAATTCAAAAATTAGTCAGAGACTTGACTCTTTTGAGTAAAAAAACGGTGCCTCATCAAGTACCAGGAAGAATTAATGGAACGAGGACAGGAGGAAAGAGTCATCCTGAAATAGTACAACTCTCTCTCAAAAAAAGAAAAAAATTAAAGCATGAAACATACATTGATTTCATCAGGTCTGACAAATGAGAGGTTTAAGAAACACATTTAAGGTCACCCAGCTGTCCTCAGAAACGACCAGAAATAAAAGTGAGGTCTCATGATTACACTGCCTTACACACAAGAAAATTATATAATCATGATAATAAATCGCTTTTATAGAACATTTCTTCACGAAATGCAGGCTGTCATTATAAAAATTATTTGTTCTCTTATGATGATTATTGTAGAAGAAAGTCATTATTTCCACCACTATTACCAATTGAAAAGAAAGGTCAAGTGAATTGTTGAAAGATTGACAGAGGAACTGAAAATACAAGCAAGAGATTTTAAAACTGAATTTCAATCACTTAATGTACTTAAATGAAAAGTAAAAGTTTAAACAAGAAAAACTTTGGGTTTATTTTCTGAAGTGATTTACCAAAGAACCTGGAAATGGCCAATTAATAATTAAAGTATATCATGAAGGACTTTTGCTTTTTCTTTAACAAAGGAACTAAAACAGTCAAATATATATATATATTAATTTGACTTTTGCAAGAGTAAATAGATGGGCTATAGTCACACTACTGTAATTCCTAATATATCCAGGTATCTGAGTTATTTAGTTTCTCATTCTAGATTGCAATAAAATTGTTAGTAATTCTTACATGGACTGAGCTTCATCCTTGGTATTGTCAGATCTCTCTATTCAAATAAAACACCTTCACACACAGTTCAAATTACCTTCAGCTACCACAAGTTCAATAAAACAAATAACACTTATTTTACATTTTAAGGATTATCTTAGGCTTTATTACAAATACTTATATTTGAATGTTTGCAATGATGAAAATACACAACTTTAATTAAAAACATAAACAATGGGCTGGAGATGTGGCTCAAGCAGTAGCGTGCTCACCTGGCATGCGTGCGGCCCGGTTCGATCCTCAGCACCACTTACAAACGAAGATGTTGTATCTGCCGAAAAAACTAAAAAATAAATAAAATTCTCTCTCTCTCTCTCTCTCTCTCTCTTTAAAAAAAATAATTGTTTAAAAAAAACATAAACAATGTGTTAGACTTCCCTATATTTTCAGATGTTTATACAAATAAAAACACAAAAGTTTCAAGCATTATTGCTATGTAATTAATAACATGGTAGTTGTGTAAGAGACCACCACCTATATAAGGAGGAATTTACAAAACAAAATAAAACACAAACTGCTTCAATCATCAAAATCACTTATCTAATTCTATTCTATTTATTTCTAAATGACAAAATTTAAAAATTAAATAAATTAGGAATATTTAATAATCAAAATTTAAAGATTCTTCCACTACAGTAACTAAAGCATGGGTATGATTTCTGACTTAGAAATTAAACAGCTACAAAAAAGATGTGATGGGCTTTCAGATATTCTGATTTATGCAAGGATGGAGAACAGGACACATTAAAATTATTTAAAAAATGTATCATGCTTAAATTCTTATTTTAATGTAAAATGCCTACATATGTACACATATGAATGTATAACTATTAAATTTTTGCATGTAAAGTTGATAAGAAAAATACAAATAGGGATATCCTATATGGAGAGAAAATCCATAATCTTAGTTTCATTCTATCAAAAAATGAAAAAAAAAATTTAAAATGTCTATAATTCTTTGAGAAAAATATATCATAACTTTATAATTTCACCACCACAAAATTTGTTTTCACATATATTTAAAGCAAGGTAATCTTAGAAGCTCTATGAATTCAAAGTTATAGGAATTACATATCTCCCTTGAAAAAATATTTTTAAACAAGAGATGAAACAAAATAAAATTGTAAGAAGTAGGATATTAAATTGTGAAAGCTACAACACTGAGTATTTAAATGTAGGTAGGCAAGTAAGGCTCAATCTCTTGAAAATATTTTAAATTTAGGCACAATAGCACATGCCTGTAATCCCAGCAGCTCAACAGGCTGAGGCAAGAGGATTTTGAATTCAAAGCCAGCCTCTGCAACTTAGGGAGACCCTAAGAAACTCAGGGAGACCCTGCCTCTAAGTAAAATGCAAAATAGAGCTGGGATATGGCTCAGCAGTTAAATGTCCCTAGGTTCAATTCCCAGTACCAAAAATGAAAAGAAAAATTCAAAGCAAATGATGATAAAAATAATTTTTGAAATGGATGGTGGAAGGAGAACCTCATTGTTATACAAAATACATGTATGAAGATATGAGAAAAAAAAGAATAGCGTTACCCTAGATTAAGTAGAGAGAAGTGGAGGGAGGGGAGGGGAGGGGTTGGGGAGATAGGAAGGATAGTAGAATAAAACAGACATTATTATTACTGTGTGTATATATGTGACCGCATGACCAATGTGATTCTACAACCTGTATACTCAGAAAAATGAGAAACTATATCCCATCTGATTCAAATGTGTGATATGTCAAGATCACTGTACTGTGATGTTTAACTAAGTAAAACAAATTTAAAAAAAGAAAAAGAAATTGGATTTTTCAATAGAATTTATTTGTAATTGGAAATTATTATTCATATCAGTATTGAAACATAGGTACAGTTAAAGAAAACATGTAAAAATTGACAACAAAAGCAATTCTTAGTTTTCTTATCTTTCCATGAGAATTAATAGACCATTTTATTTTCTATAAGTTCTTTAAATTTTAAAATAAAAATATAAAATTATTAAGAGAAAAAAGGACCTCAAGTAGAAATGTTTATTTAAAAACTATATGGGGAAATAAAGAGTTAATATTTTCAGAATTTGACAAAACATCTAGGAAAAAAAATCAGTAAGTATAATTAGTATGGGACTAAAATATAGTAAGATTTCTTATAAAGAGGAAAATAACTTGTTCATTAGGAAATGAAGAGAACAGGCAATAATAGCATAATCTAGGTTCAGAACCAGAATTGTACAGCAATGGAGAAACAATACAGAAACACATCAAACTGAATATTAATGAGGAAACTCCTTTGGCACCAACAGAGGGCCTGGGCACATACATGAAAAGTGATGATGGCTGGGGCTGTAGCTCAGTGGTAGAGTGCTTGCTTCCCAGGAGGCACTGAGTTCAATTCTCAGCACCACATAAAATAAATATATAAACTAAAGATATTGTGTTCATATACAATTAAATTTTTTTTAAAAGTGATGAGCCCATTCGTGTCAAAACTGGCAAATTGATACCTCTGTCTAGATGAAATCCAAAAAATAATTAGAGCTACTATGACAATGAATATGTGTAAGGAGGGATAATTGTCAAAGAGCTGAAGGAAGAAAACAATCATTCCAGATTTGAAATGATTTATTTAACTAAATAATCAATCATGAGACAATGGTAACAAGAAATACTTCTAGAAAGAAGAGGACTGACCACCCAGAAACTTTCATGAAGAGAACTGTTCAAGGATAAACTTCACTCAAGTCTGCCTCACTGCTATAACAGAGGGAGTCAAGAAGTAAGGGGTAATAAAGATGACTACTTCTGGGGCATTTAATATGCATTTCTAAAAATTGTGTTCAGTGAGTTGGCAACTTTTGCTTATTTTTTTAATGTATTTATGGAAGTCTCTACATCAACAACGTTTTTATTCGATTATGGGTATATGCTGTGTTCTAAAATGCTAACATCCTATTTTATAAGCAAATTTTTAAAAATTAATTATGAAAGTTTAAGTAGTATCGGATGTCTAAATGAAGATAGCTTGAAATAGATGTTTTAATTTTTAAAAGTAAGGTGTGAAACTTTAAAAACAAAGCAATGGCCTCAATAAACATAGACAATGTCATCATTTATAAAGGAGATTTACTTTGTTATTCAACATTAAGTTTAAATATTTAAGTACACTGGAAATTTAAATACAGAGAGAATTTATAGAGCAAAAGCGTGTGTATAATAAAAAGAATATACACATACACATAACTAATATCTTGTATTATTTCAATGAAAATGTTTAAATCTTAAATTTGTTCAAGGAAGATTAGGTTATATTTTATTTGTATTTATAAATCCCAAAATGTGATACATACAAATGATTCATGAGTAAAATGAGTATCCATTAAAGTACCACCCAAGCCAGAAATCTTACATGGCACTTCCGATATATTTATCCTTGCTGTTTATGTTGTTTAAGATCATAACCTATACAACCACTTTTCACAATTCTTCCTGGTATTTCCTGTCTCTTGTTTTTTAATTTTCAATCTTTTAATCTTGTGTCATATTTTTAAATGCTTTTTTTACGGATATCCTAGAATTATTTTCCTCCATGTGTAATCTGACAATCTATATATTTCACTACGGAAACTGAATGTACTTATGCTTACTATAAAAATCAAACTTGACTTACATTGAATCTATATATACTATTAGAGCTTTTGTCTTTTACTTCTCCAGATATCTCATAAATTATAGCATATATTTTCATTTTACTGAGAGAAGCTCATGGCAGCCAGGAAGATGGACCCTTTAGAGTATCCTGCAGGGACCCATGGTCTCCAGCCACAACCCACCTGCCTACAGTTACTACCCAGGCAAACCAGGATGGATTAATAAGATTATAACCCTCACAGTCCAATAATTTTATTTCTGGGCATTCCTGCATTACTATAGGAGCTTTGAGAGGACACTTCACATCCAAATTATAACACCCCAACAGTCAAGCTCTGGGAAATATTTCTGTTAGTTAATGAAAAAAAAAAAAATATATATATATATATATATATACACACATATATGTGTGTGTGTATTTGAAAGTATATATACACTTTCTTCCAATTTTGTTCACTTAGCTGAACAATATATGCTTTGTATTTCTGTATAGTTTAATAATGAGAAAGTTAACTTTGAACTAAAAAAATATATAAGAATCATGAACATGTTCTAAAGTAAATATTAAACTTCAAAACTTATAACTATGTTAGAACAAATGGGTGCCTACATTTAAATGTGAATTTACACATATCCCTAACACCCTTCATAAAAGTTAACTGAAAGTGAATCACAGAATTTTATACAACAAAAGTGTAAAAAATCCTGGAATATAGGAGAAAATCTAAATTTGGTGAGATATTTAGCTACACTATCAAAGCAAGATATAGGAAAGAAATAATTAATGAACTGGTCTTCTTTAAAATTAATATTTGTTGCTCTATGAAAAGCATGGGAAACAGTATGAGAAGACAGGCCATAGACTGAGAGAATTTATTGCACGAGATTTACCTGATAAAGGAATGTGATTTAAAATACAAAAATAATTATTTAAGAAATGATAAAATAACTTCATAAACAATTGTGGAAAATATTCAGCATGGTGGCACATGCTTGTGATCTCAGCAACTCAGGAGCCTATGGTAGGAGAAGAGCAAGTTCAAGGCCAGCCTCAGCAATTTAGTGAGACCCTCTCTCAAAATAAACAATTAAAAGGTCTGAGGACTTAGTTCAGTGAAAAACCATTCCTGGGTTCAATTCCCAGTACAAAAAAAATGTGGAAAAGATTTGAACAAACATCTCATCAAAGAAGCTATACACAAGGAAAAGAAATATAAGAAAAGATGCTCTACATCATAAGCTATTAGTAAATTGCAAATTAAAACAATAATATACACTACAAATCTATTAGACTGACAAGAATCCAAAACATTGACAACACCAAGTGCTTGCATGTATGTGGAAAAAGAAATCTCCTTCACTGCTGGTGGGAATGAAAAATGGTACAGCTAATTTAGAAAACAGTTTGGCAGTTTCTTCCAAAACTAAACATTTTTACCATATGGTCCAACAATTGTCCTCTTTGGAATGTACCCAAATGAATTTAAAACTTATGTCCACACAAAAACCTGCACACTTCTGTTTATAGCAGCTTTATTCATAATTGCCATAATTTGGAAGCAGCAAAGATGTCTTTCAGTAGGTGAATGGGAAAATAAACTGTGGTACATCAAGACTATGGAATACTTTCCAATGGTAAAAGGAAATGTCCTATCTAGCCATGAAAGCATAGAAATAATATTTAAATACATATTATTAATTAAAAGCTGATCTGAAAAGGAAGCATCATGTATAATTACAATTATATGTCATTCTGGAAAATCAGAAACTATGGATACAGTAAAAAGATATTTGGTTGCCAGGCAAAATTGGGGAGGGATGAATAGGTGAGAGAAAGAGGATCATTATGACAGTAGAATTATTTTGTATGATATTAAAATGGTAGATACATGTTACTCCAAACACATAAAAGTGTATACCCAGAGTGAAGCTTAATGTAAATTATACTGGGTGAAAGTCATATATCCCTGATATTAATAACTGAGCCACTTGTTACAGAATGCATAAAGTAGGGACAGAGGATATATATATATATATATATATATATATATATATATATATATATATATATAGCAAATTTCTTTATCTTCTCAATTTGTAGCAAACTTGAAACAGTTCTAAAAAATAAAGCCAAATTAATATATTCACTGAATAAAGACTGGATAAAGTAATGTAATGTAAAAATGAACACTGATTAAAAAATTATTAGAAACTGAAAATCTCACAATGAGAATGAGAGATTTAATAACAACTACAACTAAAACAAATTCCCTTTAAAACTTTAGATGAGTTAAAACTAATTAAGTATTTGGAAATATTTCTTATTCAATTTACAACATCTGTCTAACAATTTGTGCTCCTTGTGGAATAAACATTGTTTCTAAACACAAAAGAACAATGGCAAAAAATTAACCATGTACTAAATCATGTAGGAATTCTCCACAAGCTCCATAATGCAGGAATCACACTCTTTATAAAATTTAATAAGTTAAATTTTAATACACAAAATGGCTAATTTGTGGCTAACTGAAATGCATGAACACTCTTTCAAAATATAAGTTTAACATGTCTGTTATGAACTAAGTCCCTAATATGTTTTTTTCCCCTTAGCTTATTCATTTCTATATCTCTACTACAGAGGAATTCTGAGGTTTTCAAAGTTATTCCCATGATGTTCTTTATAATTTCTTCAATACATAAAGTTTCAATGTAACCGTGTCCTTATTTTAGCTGTCTTTCATATTCATGAATATTATCTTTTAGTGCATTTTTTCAGTATATATTATGGTTAAACAATATTTGGTTTTGGAACGCTTGATTTTGTTATGTAAGCTTAAGTTTTGTAAAAGTACCTAACTTAAATTGTACTCCATGTATGTTCTCCAAACAGAAACATTTGCAGAATTTACAATTCTGACAAATTATATCTAAAATTAATTTTTTTTCAATTCTCACTGTCAGTATTAGGAGACTCTTTTTTTTCTTCATAGCATTCAACAATTTAAATGTTCAGACTAAACATTCTTTCATCTTAATGTGTATAAACTGCAGTAAATTAATTATTATAGTTGTATAAATTTTCAAGAATGTTGACAGTCATTTTACATATTTATTCATCATTGGTAATTTGTATCTGTACTACATTAGTTTGGTTATTTGCATATAATTTTATTAAGAGAGTTTTATTTGTAGAAGATTATAAATATGTGAGCATGAGTACATGTTTATATGTTTTAAATAGTACTAATTATTATTATTTAAACAATAAAATAATTATTATTATTTTAAAAATAAAACTTTGATATTATATGTGTCAGGTATAAATTTCCAGTGGCAATTACTTTGGTGTTTCCTGATTCTATCCTTGAATTAATTTGAAAATTTTATTATAAAGTAGCATATTCTTTTCATTACAGTTACCCTATTTTGTTTCTTATTTAAGAATTTTTATAATATGAATTAAATAATAGATTGTTATGGTTTCTTGAAAATAATTATTTTCACTGTTAATTTTTTTGTCTGATTAGTATCCTTTGTGTGTGGTATAGAAGTTTACATTTTTAAAAGACAACCAATTAAATTGAATAGTCATTTCTTTTCTCCTTCTCAGATATCGTCTATATGATTCCTGAAGTTCCACATTGGCATAGTATGCCTCTTGGCTCTATAATGACTGCCACCCACCAACTTGTCTCTGTCCTCATTCAGTGTTCTTCAAGAGAACTTTGACCTCTATCTCCTATTGGCCTTTTACTCTTCCACATACATTCTGGGGTAAGTCTGTTAAGTTCCATTCAAATCACTGACAATTTAATGTTACATCAGAAATCTTCATAAAATTTTGATGAGATTTTGTAATGAAAATTTGGACTTTCTATATACAAAAATAACTTACATTATTCCCCTTGCTTATGAATTCTTCATATAGGTATGTGTCTTTCTCAAGCAGGTCACAAGTAATTAATCTGAAGAATATTTTCTTTATTTTTGTGTTTAATGTGCTATATTTTTGTATTTAAATGTGCTATCCTTTTATTGTATTGTCTAATTCTTTGTTCCTAAGCATAGAGAAACAATTGATCATTGAAATTTGAATATTAATCTTTTCATATCTATCACTGTTATCTTAACAACTTTAACCATTTGACTTATTCCTAATTCTTATAACTATTACATATGCTTTTCTTTGTTTCTAAGTACTTCAGGACCTCCCACTTAAAATAATGAAAGGAGATCATCATAGTGGCCATCCTTATCTTGATCCTGATTTTAATGATCATGTTTCCACATTTTAGTACTGATCACTATGATGTTTACTTTAGATTTTTTTTGCAGATATGCTTTGTCAGCATAAGGTAGTTCTTTTCTATTTTAAGAAGTGTTTATTAAAAACTATTATCAAGAGTACTATTGAGATTGTATCACATGCCTTCTTTGTAAATTCTCAAATTATCAATTACTTTTTCTCCTATAAAGCTATTAATGTAATGCATTGTTGATTTATATAAGTACACTACCTTTTATCCTGATATATATATATATATATATATATATATATACACACACATATATAACAGAATAAATATATATAATGTGTATTTATATGTATATAAATATATATATATATATATATATATATATATGCATATATACACACATTATATATACACACATATATATAAAACAGGGTAAAAAGTATTGTACTTATATAATATAAAATTAACTACTGAGATACCCAATCCAATCTCGAGACCTAATCCAGTCTCTCAAGAAAGAATAAAAGAGATTAATCAATTCATAAGTTGGATCCAATACCTAATTAACTCTTAGAGGTCCATTACAAATCAACACTGTAACATTGTCAACAAAATTTCAACAAGAGTCATATTAGGGATAAACCATATCCAAATCATAGTAGATACTTCCCATAAGTCTTTGGAAATGTAAATAATTGGTTTTTGATTTATTTGGCCTACAAAGTTGGATATTTATTTTCTTGAAGGAGAGTAAATTCTTCTTTGCATTTTATAATTATATGCAACCTTCTGAAAGAAGAATATTCCTGTCAGAGATTTTAAGCTTAATAAATTTACAGCTTAATTTAAAAAATATGTCTAAATGATTACTTCTGAAGATTTGTTATATTACTAAAATCATTGAAAAGGTACATTTAATTTATATCAAAGGTCTGTTTGACATGTTACCTTATATTTGCACTTAAATGAACTACTTTTCATACCAAATCATTCTCAAGCCATGTGTATTTTCGATATCTACTATATGACAAGGATTCTGTGATTTTACCCAAGGAAATCAATGTGAGACATATTAATAGTCTTATTCATTTTCTGACAATATCATAACCTGTTTTTGGAAATTTGGAAGGACAATACAGTCTGTTTTATGTTACTAAACCCTGTCTTCATTCCCACCTGGTCACAAATCTCACTATGCAAATGTTGTGTGGACAAAAGAGATAGCTCCTAGCCCAAAAATAATTTGCAT
The DNA here is from genome assembly GCF_045843805.1 of Urocitellus parryii. Classification (NCBI taxonomy): domain Eukaryota; kingdom Metazoa; phylum Chordata; class Mammalia; order Rodentia; family Sciuridae; genus Urocitellus; species Urocitellus parryii. The sequence goes on from NC_135542.1 coordinate 96,671,262, forward strand.
GCACTCCACCCACTTTTTCTTCCAAACCTGACCCATGAGAATTCACCAAGCTAGCCTCCATACTTTTTCATTTACTCTTTTGTTCTTCCATGTTCTCTATCTTATAAGGACACTTTCATTCAAAACCCACTCATACAAGTAATTTATTTTAGGAATAATTCCATTGGATATCATGGAAGGCTATATCATTCCATTCCAGAACTCACTTTAATTATAATATGCACTAGTAGATATTTCTACCTATGAAGTAAAATGTTGAGCATCATTTTTGTGTTCTCTTCTTACTTGTACTTGCTTCTTTGTAGTAATAGATATAAACATGGACAAACTGTTATATGTTCAGTTTTATTTTTCATTTTCTAAATAATTCTATAACCACTGGTGACAATAACATATTATGAAACTAGCTGGGTGATGAAGTGTAGGAAGTTACTTTGGATGCTGATTTTTTATTAATAAATATAATTTCACAAAATTATGACAAAAACCAGAGGCACATCACAGTTTATGTAATTCAGTTACAAAATAGTACAATTGTTTCATCTTCCCATATGAAGCCTAAGCTTTAAAAAGTCTGTAAAACATACTAATTTAGAAGTTCTAATGATTTCAAGTATATAAATTCCTTTTACATTCTAACAGATGTGTTTTTTCTGTATGCTTAACTATTAGCATCTATACGCTTCAAGTTATAATAGGAGGAAGGAGCCTAGGGGTTTCAGTCCCATTCTGTTCACCTTCACTCTCTTTCAGGTTGACTTATGAAGGTCAATTAACTCACTTTTCCACCCAGTCTTCTCAAATACCCATGAACACATGTGTTTCTTGTTATTATTTTCACATGTATTTATTTTGTCAATATGGTCTCTATTTATTCATCTAAAAGTTACCTAACATGATGGTCATACAACCCCAGGAATTCTTCAGTCATTGCTGTAACATATATCAGCTCCATTTTCCTTGAAGTATTACTAAACTGTAGTTATTATTGGCATTACTGGTACATGACAGATATGACACATATATTTTGTAAATATTATGATATATATTTCTCTTTGTATTATACTGATTGTATCCTTGAAATATAATGTCACTTATTTGCAAAGGAAGACCATATTTTGCATTTATCCTATTTTATAAAATATATGTATAAAATACACATTTTATACATATAAAATATGTGTAAAAACATTTTTATTAGTACATAAAAAACTCATAAAACTACTATACTACAAAACTCACTATAGAAGAAAATGTGATAAGCACTTAATTGATTAACTGACTGAATTTTTAAAATTATAACACAGATCAGAGAATTCAACTTACCATGGCAATCACAATCATCTTATAAAAAAACAAAAACTAAGTATGAAAAACACATTTAATTAACACCTACTTTTCTTAGTCAAAAATGAAAAGCCTGAAACAATTCCCCTGAGCAATGCTATTTAAAATCAAAGCTAATTGTTAGTTTGCTTTCCCTATTTTGTATTGCTAGAGTTAGGGTTTTTTCCAGGCAACAGTACTAACAGAATATTCAAGGCTATAGCCAGTCTATCCCTCTACCTTTAGACACCCACTAGAGCCAACCTCAGGCACAGGACCTCCCCTTCCGACCAGCAGACTCCTTGGGAGGCCAGGCCCAACCCAGATCTGCCCACACCAGTCTTCTTGGGATCCAAGCTCACAGTAGTCCTGGGTCCATCCTTCCACTAACAGCAGCCACCAGAGCCCAGCCTCAGGCACAGGGCCGCCCCTTCTAACAAGCAGGCTATTGTGGGAGGTCAGGCCCAGTCCAGATCTGCCCACATGGACTTGTGCAGGACCCTGGTCCAGGACAGGTTCGAGTTCACCTCCCACGCCCACCTGGGAGCATAAGCCTAACCCACTTCCGCCTTGGGACATTGCATTCATTGCCATAGCCTTCTCCACGCAGTAGCCCCTAACTTTTTGCCAACAGACAGGGCCTAGAAGCAGCTTCATTGCAGAGCAGGCATCCCAAAGAGAGTGTGAGGCCCACCCTTTCATCCCCATTTTGGGGCACCTCAACTATTATCTGAGTTACTCGGCTATTGCTGCCACCACATTTAGTAGCAGTAGCATACATTGAGGGACACCAGCAGGGTCTGGAAGCCCAACATAAAGAAAAGGTACAGACAATCTGCACCAGTACTACAAGAATATAGGGTAGAAACTGTAATATCTCAGATCCACACTGCAAGAAAGGAAGACATATAGACAGCATGAATAAACAAGTGAGGAAAGTGCCCCAAACAAACCAGGATACTATAATAACAGAACCCATGGACAGCAAAGTTGATGAAATGTAAGAGAAAAAATTCAGAAGGTTCATGATTCAAATGATCTGTGAATTAAAGAATGACCTAAATGAGCAAATACAAGCAAAAATTAATCACTCCAACAAAGAGATAAGAGAGCAAATACAGGTAGCAAAAGATTACTTCAAGAAAGAGATAGAGACTCTGAAAAAAAATCAGAAATCCTTGAAATTGAAGGATACCATAATCCAAATAAAAAAATTATAGAAAGCATAACGAACAGACTAGATCACTTGGAATAAAGAATGCAAGATAATGAAGACAAAGTATACAATCTGAAAAATAAAATTGATTACAGAGTGAAGATAGTAAGAAACCATGAACAGAACATCCAAGAATTATGGGACAGCATCAAAAGATCAAATCTGAGAGTTATTGGGACAGAGGAAGGCACACAGTTTCAAACCAAAGGAACGCACAATCTCTTCAATGAGATAATATCAGAAAATTTCCCAAGTATGAAGAATGAATTAGAAAACCAAATACAAGAAGCTTATAGGACACCAAATGTATAAAATTACAACAGATCTACACTAAGGCACATTATAATGAAAATGCCTAGCATAAAGAATAAGAATACAATTTTGAAAGCTACAAGAGAGAGGAATCACATCACATTTAGAGGGAGATGGATTGGTATCTCAGCAGATTTTTCAACCGAGACCCTAAAGCCAGGAGATCATGGAACAACATATACCAAGCTCTGAAAAATAATGGATGCCAACCAAGAATCTTATATCCATAAAAACTAAGCTTTAGATTTCATGATGAAATAAAAACCTTACAAGATAAACAAAAGGTAAAAGAATTGACAACTAGAAAGCCTACACTACAGAACATCCTCAGCAAAATATTCCAAGAAGAGGAAATAAAAAACAATCATGAAAATCAGCAGAGAGAGGGATTACATTAAAGGAAAATCTATTCAGAGGAGAAACCAAGGCACATTAAATACCAAAAATGGCTAGGAATACAAATCATGTCTCAATAATAACCCTAAATATGACCTAAACTCACCAATCAAAAGACATAGACTAACAGATTGGATAAAAAAAAAAAAGACTCAACATTATGTTGCCTCCTCCACAGACTGAAGGTGAAAAGTTGGGAAAAAATAATACCACTCCCATGGACTGCAGAATCAAGCAGGGGTTTCCATCCTCATATCAAATAAAGTAGATTTCAAACTAAAGTCAATCAAAAAGGATAAAGAAGAACACAACATACTGCTCAAGGGAACCATACACCAACAAGACTTAACAATTATAAATATATATGCCCCAAACAATAGAGCAGATATGTTCATCAGAAAAACTGTTCTCAAGTTCCAGAGTCATATAGACCACAACACAATAAGTTTGGGTGATTTTAACACAACATTTTCATCACTAGATAGATCTTCCAAACAAAAGCTGAACAAAGAAACTATAGAACTCAATAATATAATCAATAATTTAGACTTACCTGACATATATAAAAACATTTCATCCTTCAATGAGAGAATACACTTTATTCTCAGTTGCACATGGATCCTTCTCTACAATATACCATATATTATGCCACATATTTGCTAAGAGTTGGGTGATTTTAACACAACTTTTTCATCACTAGATAGATCTTCCAAACAAAAGCTGAACAAAGAAACTATAGAACTCAATAATATAATCAATAATTTAGACTACCCTGCATTCTATCAGATCATAATGGAATGAAATTAGAAACCAATTATAAACTAAGAAATAAAAGCTACTACAACATGTGGAGACTAGATAATATGCTACAGAATTTTTTTAAAAATGGGGTGCAGAAGACATCAAGGACGAGATTAAAAAATTTTAGAGGTTAATGAGAACACAGACATAACATATTAAAAATCTCTGGGACACTACGAAAGCAGTTCTAAGAGAAAAGTTCATTGCCTGGAGTTCATTCCTTAAAAGAAGAAAAAGTCAACAAATAAATGACTTAACATTATATCTCAAAGCCCTAGAAAAAGAAGAACAAATCTACACCTAAAGCAGTAGAAGACAGGAAATAATTAAAATCAGAGCTGAAATCAATGAAATTGAAACAAAAAATTGAAAAAAATGACAGAACAAAAATTTGCTTCTTTGAAAAAAGAATTGACAGACCCTTAGCCATGCTAATGAAGAGAAGGAGACAGAAAACTCATATTAATAACATACATGTTGAAAAAGGAAATATCACAGCATCCACTACATAAAAACGGAAGATAATTAGAAATTATTTTGAAAACCTGTATTCCAATAAAATAGAAAATATAAAAGGCATCAACAAATTTCTAGAGTCATATAATTTGGTCAAATTGAAGCAGGATGATATACACAATTTAAACAGATCAATTTCAAGCAACTAAATAGAATACACCATCAGAATTCTACCAACCAGGAAAAGCCCAGGAATGGAGGAATACACAGCTGAGTTCTACAAGACCTTTAAAGAAGAACTAATACCAATACTCTTTAATTTATTCCAGGGAATAAAAAAAGAGGGAGCAATTCCAAACTCATTCTATGAGGCCAATATCACCTTGATTCCAAAACCAGGCAAAGGCACATCAAAGAAAGAAAAATTCAGACCAATAACACTAATGAACATAGATGCAAAAATTCTCAATAAAATTCTGGCAAATTCAATAGAAAAACATGCCAAAAAGACTGTGCACCACAATCAGGTGGGATTCATCCCAGGGATGCAAGGTTAGTTCCACATACTGAAATCAATAAATGTAATTCATCAAATCAATGGACTTAAAGAATCATATGATTATCTCAATAGACACAGAAAAAGCATTTTACAAAATACTGCACCCCGTCATATTCGAAACGCTAGAAAAATGAGGGTAACAGGAACATATCTCAACATTATAAAAGCTCTCTATGCTAAGCCCCAGGACAACATTATTCTAAATGGAGAAAAATTGAAGGTATTCTTTCTAAAAACTGGAACAAGACAGGGATTCCCTCTTTCACCACTTCTATTTAACATAGTTCTTAAAATACTGGCCAGAGCAATTAGACAGACAAAATTAATTAAAGGGATACACATAGGAAAAGAGGAACTAAAATTGACACTATTTACTGATGATATGATTCTATACTCATAAGACCCAAAAAGTCCCACCAGAGAACTTCTAGAACTTGCAAATGAATTTAGCAATGTAGGAGGATATAAGATCAACACTCATAAATCAAAAGCCTTTCTGTATAACAGTGACAAATCCTCAGAAAGGGAAACAAGAAAAATTACCCCATTTATAATAGCCTCAAAAATAATAAAATACTTGGGAATCAACTTAACGAAAGAGGTAAAAAAAAGTCTATATAATGAAAATTACATAACCCTAAAGAAAGAAATTTAAAAAGACCTTTGAAGATAGAAAGATCTACCTTGCTCTTGGATAGGCAAAATTAATATTATCAAAATGATCATCCTACCAAAAACTCTAAACAGATTTAATGAAATTCCAATCAAAATCCCAAAGGCATTACTCATAGAAATAGAAAAAGTAGTCATGAAATTCATCTGGAAAAATAAGAGATCCAGAATAACTAAAGCTATCTTTGGCAGGAAGAGTGAAACAGGTAGCATCACTATACCAGACCTTAAACTATACTACAGAGCAATAGTAACAATAAAGCATGGTATCGGTACCAAAACAGAGGGTTAGAACAATGGTATAGAATAGAAGACACAAAGACTAACCCACAAAATTAGAATTTTCTTATACTAGACAAGGGTGCCAAAACATGCATTAAAGAAAAGATAGCCCCTTGAACAAATAGTGCTGGGAAAACTAGAAATCCATATGCAACAAAATAAAATTAAATCCCTATCTATCACCATGCAAAAAAAAAAAAACAACTAAATTTAAAATGGATCAAAGACCTAGGAATAAAACCAGAAACTCTGCATCTACTGGAAGAAGAAGTAGACCCTATTCTCCATCATGTGCGATGAGATACCTGAATAAGATGCCTTTGGAGCAAGAATTAAAATCAAGAATCAATAAATGGGATGGAATCAAACTAAAAAGTTTCTTCTCAGTAAAAGAAAGAAACAATGAGGTGAATAGAGAATCTACATCTTGGGAGCAAATCTTCACCCCTCACATATCAGATAGATCACTAATCTCTATGGTATATAAAGAACTAAAAAATGTAAGCAACCCAAAAATAATCCAATCAATAAATGGGCCAAGGATCTGAACAGACACTTCTCAGAAGATGATATAAAATCAATCAACAAATACATGAAAAATGTTCATCATCACTAGCAATTGGAGAAATGCAAAACAAAACTATGATTTCATCTCACTCCACTCTGATGGCAGCTATTATGAAGACAACAACAGTAAGTGTTGGCAAGGATGCGGGGGAAAAAGGTACACTCATACACTGCTGGTAAGACTGCAAATTGGTGCAGCCAATTTAGAAAGCAGCGTGGAAATTCCTTTGAAAATTGGGAATGGAACCACCATTTGACCCAGCTATTCCCCTCCTCAGTCTATACCAAAGGACTTAAAAACATCATACTACAGGAACCCAGCCACATCAATGTTTACAGCAGCAGAATTCACAATAGCTAAATTGTGGGACCAACATAGATGCCCTGCAATATATGAATGGATTAAAAAATGTGGCATATATGTATATAATGGAATATTACTCAGCAATAAAAGAGAACAAAATCATGGCATTTGCAGGTAAATGGATAGAGTTAGAGAAGATAATGCTAAGTGAACTTAGCCAATCCCCAAAAAAGGAATGTCAAATGCTTTCTCTAACATAAGGAGGCTGACTCATAGTGGGGTAGGGAGGGGGAGTATTTTAGAGAGGAGTTAACATAATATGTACACAAGTAGTATCTAAGGCCCATATTGTACATTAAACATGCCACATTACTATTGATGTTTTTATCTTATGTTAGAAATATCAAATTCATATAATAAAATGTAATTTATGTACAAATATGACATGTATAATATATATGCATATGTGCACACACAATAAGACATGAAACCAAATTAAAACAACAGTAGCATAATTAATAAAATCAAAATAAAATTACAGGGCTGGGGATGTGGCTCAGGCAGTAGCGTGCTCGCTTGGCATGCGTGCAGCCTGGGTTCGATCCTCAGCACCACATACAAACAGGGATGCTGTGTCCGCCGAAAACTAAAAAATAAATATATTTAAAAAAAATTCTCTCTCTCTCTCTCTCTCTCTCTCTCTCTCTCTCTCTCTCTCAAAATAAAAAATAAAATAAAATTACAAAACCTTTAGTTGAAACACCGAACAATTCTAAGACAAATAGTTTACTTTCTAAATAAATGATATATAAAAAAGAATCAATACTGTAAAATATTTCATTTCCTGAGTTAACATGCTGATTTAAGTTAATACAAGCAAAATCCTAAAGAAAATGCAAATTTAGAGAGAAAAAGAACATTTGTGGAATCAGTGGTATAATTGAGGTATTTATTGAAGATCATATCATATGTCTAAGTCAGATATGCAAGCATGGTAGAGTTCAAAAAATCTACAATGTGACCAAAAAGGACATCCTTTTTTTACTGTTGTGTGTCTTTTTATGTGCACGTATGGGAGGGTGGCAGTGATGAGCAGTATTTCTTTTCAGAGTGTACTTTTCATTGTGTGGAGAATAAAAAATATTCACAAGATTAAACGGAATAGCAGTATATTTCTGCCTAAGTTATTCATTTGTGGTATTTACCATAATCTGAACAAGTAATTTAAATTCTTTTAGTAAGCTCTTTATCCATAGATAGGTATATATAATTCTGAATTTTTAAAATTAATTCTGTCTTTCTACACATGGAAAAATACCTTGAAATAATCTTATTAAAAAGAATATATATATATATATATATATATATATATATATATATATATAAATTAAGTATATACTAAAGTTTGGTTAATAATATTTATTTGTATTGTGATTATTAAAATGTAATGGTAAAAATAAAACAAATAATAGAATAGGGAACCCTGACAATAGCTAAATATGCATGGTGTTTATCCTGTTCTAGTAATGGATTTTTCCTATAACCCTATTAAATAGGTAGTATCACCCTTAAAACTTTTTAACACAATACAGAAAAGCTGAGTAAACCTTATCACAGCATATAGCTATAAGGATATGCAGCATGAAACTCTAATCCAGACCAGTGAGCTTTAGATTTCTAGCATTTTTTAAAGTTCTAGGGTAAAGATATAATTCACATACATTTAAATTCACAATTCTTAACTGTTTAATTCAATTTGTTTTTAATTTAAATTTGTTTTCCTATCTGGTAAATGAGACAAAAGCATACACATTTATGAAATATCATGTGATGTATTGATACATATATACATTGTGAAATTACCCTAATACTTTTATTAGGGTAAACATATCTATGTCCTCAAATATTTATCATTTCATTATGGTGAAAATGTTCAAAATGCCTTTTTCCAGCTTTTTGAAGTATACAGTATATATGCATGTAACACTCTCCATATCTATAATCACCTATTTTCTGCTGAAGTATACCAGAACTCATTGATCAACTTTTCCTCATTCTTCTCTCTCCTCTACTCTCCCCATCTCTGGTAATCACCATTCTATTCTCAACTTCTATGAAATCAACATTTTTTTAAAAATTCCACTTATGAGTGAGCTATTGCACTACTTGTCTTTTTATGCTTGCTTACCTAACACAATGATTTCCAGTTTCATTCATATTGACACAAATGATAGAATTTCATTTTTAAAAGATGAATAAAATTGTGTATATGGACTATATTTTGTTTATTCATTCAGCAGTTGCTGGTCACTTAGATTGTTTCCATTTCTTGGATATTGTGAATAGTGCTCCAATAAACAAGAAGGTGCAGATGACTCTTCAGTATAGCAACTTATTTTCTTTGGATGTATATCTAGTAGTGCTCAATCATATGGTAGTTCTATTTTTAATATTTTAAGGAACCTCCACAGTCTTCTTCATAATGGCTGTACTAACTTACATGCCCACCAACAGTGTGCAAGTATTCCTTTTTCTCCATATCCTTTCCAGTACCTGTTACCATTGTTTTTGTTTTTAAGATATATCACATTTTTTCAATTTTTGAAATTTATAGTTGGACATTGATTTATTTATTTTTATGTGGAGCTAAGGATCAATCCCAGTGCCTCCACATGCTAGACAAGCACTCTACCACTGAGCTACAGCCCAGCTCCTCATTAGTGTTTTGATCATAGCCATTCTTACTGGAAAGAGGTAATATATCATTGTGGTTTTTATTTGCATGTCCCTATTCATGGGATGTTAGGCTTTTCTCAGATACATGTTAGCCATTTCTGTCATCTTCTAAGAAATATCCATTTGGGTCTGTTGCCCATGTTTTAATCAGCTTATTTACTTATGTTATTGAGTATTTGGAGTTCCTCATATAAACTATTGTGCTGGAGTACACCAGAACTCATTGATCAACTTTTCCTCATTTTTCTCTGCTCTACTCTCCCCAGAAATAACCTTATCAGAAATATAGTTTGAAAATATTCCCTACCATTCTGTAGGTTGTCTCTTCACTATGTATATTGTTTACTCTGTTATACAGAATTATTTAGTTTGATAATTCTATTTGTCTATTTTTGGTTTTGTTTCCTATATTTTTAGCCTTATCTAAAATTTTTTGCTCATTTAGATTACATGAATAATACTGATTGTTCAATACATGAACATGGGATGTTGTTTATTTTTTTTCTTCCATTTCTTGTATTAATGCTTTATAGATTTCATTATAAATGTCTTTCATCTCTGGATATTTTATTTTTATAGCTATTTTAAATTGAACTCAGTGATTAATTTTTCTTCCAGATAAATGGCTACTGGTTCATAACACTGCCACAAATTTTTGTATGTTATTTTGTTTTCTGCAACTTTATTGAAATCACTTATTAAATGTAATAGTTGTTTAGTGATGTCCTCAGTGTTTCTAGATATAAGGTCATGTCGTGCTCAAACAGTCAAAATTTAGCTTCTTCTTTTCCACTGTGAAGATCCTGTATTTCTCTTTTTTGCCTGATTGCTCTAGCTAAGATTCCCAGTACCATGTTGAGTAAAAGTGGTAAAAATACATTTCTATGAGTTCTGACAGTTAGATAGATATTAACATAACTACCACTCAAACTGTTATAGACCAGCTCTAACATCTCAGAAAGTGCCTTCATCCTTTTTTCCACAGTCAATCCCTTTTCCCAAGGAAGGAGTCATTATTCTTGCTTAGTTATGCCTCTCCTTTAACTTGTTATAAATGGAAATAACATTTTACTCTATATAATGTTCTTAAGCTACACCTATCCTGTGATGTATTCAACCATCCATTTTTTTTTACTGAAAACTAGTATTCCATTTTTGAACATACCTATTCTTTATTCATTTTTGCATTGTTGGACATGTGGTCATTTCCTTCTTTAGGGGAAGAGGCAATTCTAAGTAGGGAAAGGGAGAAGGAGAAAGGGAGCAGGAAAGACAATTACAAATAAAGCTTCTCTAAGCATTCTCACGCAGACTATTTTGTAATACTATCTTTTCTTCTCTCCAAGGTGAACACTGTATAGAATTGCTAAGTCAGAAAGAAGATATTAACTTCCTAAGAACTGGCAAAGTGTTCTACAAATGGCTGTATCGTGTTACACTTTTATTACCAATGTATAAATCTTGATTGTTCCATTTCTTCCTCAACTTAGTTTTCAGTCTTTCTAACTTTAGTTATCATTGGAGGTTTGACTGGGGCATTTTCATTGTTGTCAGATATCTAGGTCTTAACTGCTGTATGTCTTTATATATAATGATGAGAAATACTCTTGATTTCTGATGACATAGTATAAACCCCACTAATTCACAAAGTGGGCAGCCAGATTAGAAGAGCTGGTAAAATTTGAGTAGACTACTGAGAGAAAGTAAAGTTCTCTGAAGAGAAAAAAAATGATAGCTATGGAGGAGGTGTGCCTAAAATTCAAATTGAACTTTTCTTCTTCAAATCAAAATGGAAATTTCTTTCATATAACGATTAAATTCCCAAGAGGATAGCTAACTGAATGAAGCCCAGATCATTTTAATTTGACCCCAAAAGTTAGTTTTATTTTCTTTTTTTAGGTGTTTGTCCTCAGGGTTTCTGTCAAAAATTCTGACTATGAGATTGCTAAGAGAAAAGATAGAAGCGACTGGTACCACAGGTGAAGAGAATAACTATATGAGTTAAATCCTCCAAGGCCCAATTATCAGCTGTAAAATTGAAGAAGTCAGAAATGTTTCCGACTTCAGAGATTCAATTTTAAATTTATTTTGCTTCATATCATAAATATTAGGAACAATAAATGTTTTATCTACAATTGAATTAAGAATATTTTATTGAAGATAATACACTTTCTATTGTTACTTATTATCTTTAATTAATTGCAGATGATTATAATTTTAATTCACTTCTGCCCTATATTTTGTTACTAAAAATCAGATTCAAAGCCTTACAAAATTGTGCTTTTAAATATAGCATAAGAATATACACACCAGAGGTTATTTTCCAAAAGGAAAAAGAAATGGAAAACTCTGTAAATAAAGTTTGAAACAGTTTTGTACTCATCTTTAAAACTCTCATCATTTTGTAAGAAAAATTAATAAAATCAGTTTCCTAAGAATTATCATTGGAAAATGTTTTATTAATTCATGAGGACACAATTTTATCCCTTTTTTAAAAAGATGAAGATAATCTGTTGTTATTTTTGTCTTGTAGATAATGGCATTGTTGATTCTGATTTTTTAAAAAGAAAATCAAATAGAGCAGTTTATTTTTCTCAAATATAAATACAGAACAATCTCAAAAGAAATTTGAGATTAATTTACACATATCAAAAGAGAAAATAGTATTTTATGTGTTATCATCAGAATTTTAGTGAATATAAAATATGGAAAGCAGAAAGCACTGAAATCTAAATGATAAATTGTAAACCAAGAATAGTGATTATATTAAAATTTGATATTATGGAGGAGAAACCCTCAGTAGAAATTTAACATTAGTGGCAGGTTCTGTGGCACTTCCTTGTAATCCCAGCAGCTCAGGAGGCTGAGACAGGAGGATTTACAGTTTAAAGCCAGCCTCACTAATTTAGAGAGGCCCTTGGTCACTTAGCATGACTTATCTTGAAATAAGAAAAGCTGGGGATGTAGCTCCGAGGGTTAAGTGCCCATGGTTCAATCTCCCAATACCAAAGAAAAGAAGAAAGAAAAATTAACATTAGTGAACTTAACAATTCTACTGAATATTTCAAAGTAATTTGCTGTTCATTAAACCTCATACTACCTAATTAAAGAAGATTCTACAAATCACCCTATATTTACGGAGTCTACCATTTTTTTTAAAAAAACAACAAATGAAATCCAAGCAAATAAAATCAGTTTAGATGAACAAAATCATAATTTCTGACTTCTCAAAAGTTAACTCAGAGAATTATGACAACTGAGTTTTCCATGTTAAGCAGAAACAAGACAAAATGTAATTTTAAGTCAGATTCCACATGTTGTATACTATAGGAATGTATCATTATAGAAAACAACATTTAAAAATGTAAATAAAGCAGAATGTAACTAAATATTGTCTCATAAAAATCTAAATGGTTGTTAGTGAAAAGTAAATATGTATCAGTTTTTAAAATAAAATTAATTGGACAAAGTTGTTAGAGTACTTGGCCAGGATGCACAGGCCCTGAGTTCAATCCCCAACACCACAAAAAAATAAAATAAAATAAAAAAAATGAACTTTGTCAATGTGATTAAGATGCAAGATTAAAAAAAAAATAAACTGGTCAGGTGATTTGCTTATCATTTTTTATAGCAAGAAAATTAAGATCATAATTTTCTACCTTTTTCAAAGACTTCTTATAAATATAAAAATTATAATTTTCAAAAGATTTGTTGTGTATTTGGTTTGAGCACTGTCTTATGGAAGAACAGAAAACAAATATCAAAGTACTAGGGTAGGGCTACACATATTAACAAGTGTAAAATACTTTTAAAATATGTTTGACAAATCACAATGATATTGGTTGCTTTTGAAATAGCCTTTCAGAAACTCACAAGAAGATATTCATGGATACACAAAAAGGAAAAGCAAAAAGATAAATAAAGTAACTCACAATAAACCAACCATGCCAAAGTCAAAATCTAGGCAGAACAATAATTTTAATTTTCAGGGAGTCAAATTAACAAAAAACAAAAGTTTCTAAAGTTTTATTATAACAAGTGAGCTCTATTAAAGATACAACACTTAAGATGCATCTCTCTTCTGCTGACTTAAGGCCTTCAAGATAACACAATCAGGAAACTGGGCATCTGTCACTTTCTTATACCATATGAATTTTTTAAAGTTGGTGAGACACCTTTCCATATGTAGTCACCTTACAAATGAAAAAAAAAAAAAAACCTAGACAAATGCCATTTTTCTTAAAAATAAATTAGGTAGAAATGTGGAAAGAATAACATCATGGAGCCACAGAGGAGATAATGTGGAATAAGGGGGAAAGTAGAACAACTGGAATCTGAGGAATCATCACAGACTTTAAGTAGTAGGGGATTGATTAACATATTAAAATATAATAGAATAAAGAAGCTTTTTACCAGGAGATTAAATAAAACTTTGTAAGGTAAGAAATAATCTGAAGAAAAAATACATCCCATAGTTGGATTCTGGGTAAAGATGGTAAATTCACTGATCTAGTTTTTAATTCTTGATCTAATCTGACTCCATTATAAGAACTCATTGGTATAGTAATTATTTCTTATAAAAGGCATCAACTCATCATGTTCAGAAAAGGTAACAAAGATATGATGGAGTTCACATGGATAAGCACTCATTTCCATAACAAAGCTGAGAAAAACAAATTTATTCTAGAAGAAGGGAAATCCAAGAAACCACTCAACATTCCACAGAATTCTCATGGCCTCAAATTTAATGTTGAGGTAGGAGGAGGACTCAAAAGAATATGGACTAATAATCTGTTTGGAAGTAGTTAGATCCATAAGTTTCTTTCCAACTTCACAATCTTAGCAAATAATTCACTCCTCCTTTCCAGACATTTTACAGTTTATTATATGGAGAAGTACTCATGACTACAGGACACCAGAGTTAAGGGCTTCACCCAAGCCTTTAATCTGTTGAAAAGAAATTTAATGTACTTGTTGATTGATTGTATGTCCTCCTCTGAGAAGTGTCTGTTCAGGTCCTTGGCCCATTTATTGATTGGGTTATTTGTTATCTTATTGTCTAATTTTTTGAGTTCTTTGTATATTCTGGTTATTAGGGCTCTATCTGAAGTGTGTGGAGTAAAGATTTGTTCCCAGGATGTAGGCTCCCTGTTTATCTCTCTTATTGTTTCTTTTGCTGAGAAAAAACTTTTTAGTTTGAGTAAGTCCCATTTGTTGATTCTATTTGTTAACTCTAGCGCTATGGGTGTCCTATTGAGGAATTTGGAGCCCGACCCCACAGCATGTAGGTCGTAGCCAACTTTTTCTTCTATCAGATGCCATGTCTCTGATTTAATATCAAGCTCCTTGATCCATTTTGAGTTAACTTTTGTGCATGGCGAGAGATAGGGATTCAGATTCATTTTGGTGCAAATGGATTTCCAGTTTTCCCAGCACCATTTGTTGAAGATGCTATCTTTCCTCCATTGCATGCTTTTAGCCCCTTTATCAAAAATAAGATAGTTGTAGTTTTGTGGATTGGTTACTGTGTCCTCAATTCTGTACCATTGGTCCACCCACCTGTTTTGGTACCAGTACCATGCTGTTTTTGTTACTATTGCTCTGTAGTATAGTTTGAAGTCTGGTATCACTATACCGCCTGATTCACACTTCCTGCTTAGTATTGTTTTTGCTATTCTGGGTCTTTTATTATTCCATATGAATTTCATGATTCTTTTATCGATTTCTACAAGATATGCTGTTGGGATTTTGATTGGCATTGCATTGAACTTATATAGGACTTTTGGTAATATCGCCATTTTGATGATGTTAGTTCTGCCTATCCATGAGCAGGGTATATTTTTCCATCTTCTAAGGTCTTCTTCTATGTCTTTCTTTAGGGTTCTGTAATTTTCATTGTATAAATCTTTCACCTCTTTTGTTAGGTTGATTCCCAAGTATTTTATTTTTTGGGGGGATATTGTGAATGGAGTAGTTGTCCTCATTTCCGTTTCGGAGGATTTGTCGCTGATATACAGGAATGCCTTTGATTTATGCGTGTTGATCTTATATCCTGCCACTTTGCTGAATTCATTTATTAGCTCTAATAGCTTCTTTGTAGACCCTTTTGGGTCTGCTAGGTATAGAATCATATCATCTGCAAATAGTGATAATTTAAGTTCTTCTTTTCCTATTTTTATGCCTTTAATTTCTTTCGTCTGCCTTATTGCTCTGGCCAGTGTTTCATACAATCAATCAACAAGTACATGAAAAAATGCTCACCATCGCTAGCAGTCAGAGAAATGCAAATCAAAACTACCCTAAGATACCATCTCACTCCAGTAAGACTGGCAGCCATTAGGAAGTCAAACAACAATAAGTGCTGGAGAGGATGTGGGGAAAAGGGCACTCTTGTTCATTGCTGGTGGGACTGCAAATTGGTGTAGCCAATTTGGAAAGCAGTATGGAGATTTCTCGGAAAGCTGGGAATGGAACCACCATTCGACCCAGCTATTCCCCTTCTCGGTCTATTCCCTAAAGCCCTAACAAGAGCATGCTACAGGGACACTGCTACATCGATGTTCATAGCAGCTCAATTCACGATAGCAAGACTGTGGAACCAGCCTAGATGCCCTTCAATAGATGAATGGATAAAAAAAATGTGGCATTTATATACTATGGAGTATTATTCTGCATTAAAAAATGACAAAATCATAGAATTTGGAGGAAAATGGATGGCATTAGAGCAGATTATGCTAAGTGAAGCTAGTCAATCTTTAAAAAACAAATACCAAATGACTCCTTTGATATAAGGGGAGTAAACAAGGACAGGGTAGGGACGAAGAGCTTGAGAAGAAGATTTACATTAAACAGGGATGAGAGGTGGGAGGGAAAGGGAGTGAGAAGGGAAATTGCATGGAAATGGAAGGCGACCCTCAGGGTTATACAAAATGTCATATAAGAGGAAAGGAGGGGCAAGACAAGATAATACAAATGGAAGAAATGATTTACAGTAGAAGGGGTAGAGAAAGAAAAGGGGAGGGGAGGGGAGGGGAGGGGAGGGGGGATAGTAGACAATAGGACAGACAGCAGAATACATCAGACACTAGAAAGGCAATATGTCAAGCAATGGAAGGGAAACTGATATGATACAGCAATTTGTATATGGGGTAAAAGGGGGAGTTCATAATCCACGTGAATCAAACTGTGTAATATGATGTATTAAGAACTATGTAATGTTATGAACGACCAATAAAAAAAAAAAAAGAATAAAAAAAAAAGAAATTTAAAATGGCTTATTTGGAAAATATTAAAAACGGCTGACAGTAAAGATACAAAGATGATGACAAACCATCCCTCAATAAATGACCAGCAAAATCATTCAGGAAAGATCAAAATTGATATATTCTTTCATATATGCATTTTATTCTACTCTCATAGAAAATTTTTTATAATTTTTATTGATTTTTTATATATTTGTTATATAAAAGTTATTCTCAAAGTTATTCTCTCAGGGTTCATTTTTTAAAATGCTATTTTTGGAGCTGGGGATATAGCTCATTTGGTAGAGTGCTTGCCTCTCATGCACAAAACCCTGAGTTCAGTCCCCCACAACACACACACACACACACACACACACACACACACACAAAATGCTATTTTGTTCTCAATTCCTGGATGCACTACATCTCATGTCTATAAGGCAATCCAATTTTTATTCCATTTTTTGTTTTCTCCATATTTCATAGACTGTCTTCATTTTTTGTTGTTTTTTCTATTTTTTGTTTGTTTTCTTCTTTCTATTTTATATTAAAAGGTTATGTAAAAATAATGATTTTTATATAAATCATCATTTGAGTATTGAAATCACCATTTAACAGTGTTGGTTAACTCTTTCAACAATATTATTGAACATTAGGTAAGTACCAAACCTGAACTTTCCGAAATGGACATGCAACTTCTCACACCTCTAAGGGATTTAGACCATCTAGACTGATTTCTGTAGGATGGGTCTCATTGGTTAAGCTGACTTATAAATCTGACAGTTATATCACTTGTGCATCTCTGGGTCAAATGGAGCTAGGTGGTGAGGAAGTACTGTATTATAGGGTTCTGAAGTGAACCACCTAGACTCTAAGTGCATTCATCCAACTGGGCTAGTTCTCATGATGGTGTTGGAGTTCAACAGCAAAAGCCATTAGCCTATATGACACATCCACAAAAGCAAAGATCACTAAAAAATATGCTTTAAAAAAATTACAAAGTATCACCAGTCCAAGAGATACTGCAAATGAAACAGGAGCTTCAGAACTATTAAAGGAAAAAAAATGGAAAGGAATAAACATTTAAAAATATTAATTAAAGGAAATTTTCCAAGAAGAAATGACCTAAATAAAAAGCTCTCTAAAACTATCCAGCAAAATGATTGATGATGCACTCACTCAAAACACTTGTGAAATTGCATAAGAGAGATAAAACTATTTGCATTAGGAACAATGGGAATTTACAATTCATTTAAATTCTTAATTTAATGATAAATGTTTAACCAACAATAAAAATTCTTTACAATTCTAAACTAAATGTTTATCAGACTATAATTCTTTGTCTACCAAAATTAATAATTAAGTGTGAGTTCATGTAAGGGATGGCCTTAGGCCTTAACCTAAGCAACTCCATTTTAAAACTCCATTTCAAAATAAACCTGCAGTCTCACCAGGCAAGCCACAGAGCCCTCTGATGTGTCAATCAGACATCGCCTGATGAAACAAGTCACTTTCCACAACCCTGATAAGAGGCAGAAAGGCATCCGGGCAGAAACCACCAGACCATATGCCCTCTTTAAGATGTAAGATGTCACTAAGAAACCTGGTAACAGCTGATAGGGATCCAAAGGGCCAGAAGAAGCTCCCAAAATTTAGTATAAATAATAGAACAATTGAACAGACATTCAGCCAGCTGCCACTGATGCACACAAGCCTGAGAGCTTGATGAGGACCTGGACTGACATTCCAACTCGTCTCATCATTTGCCTGATCCTCTGCTCGTCCTCACCGCTCTCAAACTCTATAGCCACTCTTGACTCTGGTGAGAAAAGGACTACTCCTTATGACTGTGTCCTCAGCCAGCTGTCAACTCCATCCCAGGAGAAGACTTTAAGGGTTCTTGACCTGCTTACTAAGCTCTAAGTGAGTGTGCATCTGCTGGACTTGAGACCTAAGACTTAAAACTTTAAGTCTATCACTTAAGCTTAGCATGCACAGGGAATGTCTGTAATAGGTCTGTAATCATTAAGTGTGTTTGTAGTGCTTAGAGTTAACTTAGAATTGTTTGCATTAAATTGATCATGTCTATTGCAATTTGCAGCATTGCATTTTCTTGATTCTCATTTTCTTGATTAAGAACCTATAGACAAAAATTGTTTTCAGTGATTTGAGTGAATAAGACATTGAAAACGGCAGATGCATGTGGACATGCTTTATCTCTCCCTTTGACTGCAGATGTCTCACTTTTGCCCATTGCAACAGTGCAGAATAAAGACATTTTCCTACATGAAATGTTTCAATAAACTTACTTCCCCTTTATATTTTTGCAGGAGGTTTTTGGAAATGTTGATAAAGTGAACCAAGAAAAAAACAGGAAGTTCCAGAAAAGACAGAGGTTAAAAAGAATCTCCAGATAGTTGTATGCTATTCATAAAGAAAATACAGTCACTTCAGATAGGAATTATAACACATAGTGCATTAAAATCTAAGCCAAAGAAAAGAGGCTAAAACCTTTAAATCTTATATAATCTTGAGCTCCATGAAAAACTAAAACTGATTATGTAAACATAATTATGCTTTTTTACATGGCTTATTTTGGAATATTATCTATAGTCATTATGTAAACCTTTAGTATTGAGTGAAAAAATATATCAATATAGGCATATATAAATAAGAGAAAAATGGAGAGGCAGGAACTGAAGGGAAGGAAGAAGAGAAAACAAACCTGATCTTCCACAACATTTAATCATAATAAAATTAATAAAAAAGAAAAATATAAATGAGACAGTGAACAAATAGAAAACACCATGTTTCCTATGAAAACATGGAATTAAACATCTAAATAATCAGGTATAATACTTGAGGACTATGAAATTGGAGGTGGGTTAGAGCTGAGCACTCTATGTATATTTGTGTGAGTGGTGCTGGAGATCAAACCCAGGGCCACTCACAGGCTAGGGGAATACTCTGCCACTCACTGAGTTACAACCCCAGCCTTTAGATATATTTTAATGATAAACTCTGTAGAAGTAAATTATTCTGAAATTTGTGAATATACACCTTTGAAAGAAATAAAACAAAAGAGAAAAAAGAAGAGAAAAAGATTTCACACAAAAAGCAGTAATAAAAATTTTAACAGGATGTTCTATCAAAAGAAGAAACAAGGTTTAGAAAGAAACCCAAAGCATTTCAGAGGAGTGAAATTTACGTTATGAATGAATCTCCATAATTAACCCATAAAGCTGTGAGGAGAAAAGAAAAGAAAAAAGAAAAGAGAAAAGAAAGCTTTACCCTTCCCCTCTCCTTTTTACATGTAACCAAGAGAAATCCCTGGTCATCAATTTACAGACAGTATTTCAGCCCTCTGGCTAAAAGGTTGGGGTTTCCTGGCTTGAACCAGGTTTGAAAGCTGGGTTACTCCGGTTCCCTTCACTATGACAACTATTAGAGATGAACAACTTCAAAAGAGAAAGAGTCTACCTTGGATCATGGGTTCAGGAATTGAAGTCCAGGATCCTAACCAAGTGGAACCTCACTGCTCAAGTAGGAAGAGCAGGTCAGCTCACTTCACCACACCCAGGTAGTAGCAGGGAAGAGAGGCACACTTCTGATAGCCCCTTTAAAATCAGGCCTCCAGTGACCTCACTTCCTTCCACCTGTCTCTGTGTCTGAAAGGTTCCTCCACCTCCCAGTAGTCCTGCAGGCTAGCAATAAAGCCTTTAATGGATAGGCATTTGGAAGACACAGTTCAAACTACAATAACACCAACTCTCCCATGCTGTTTGCATCGGTGATAATCTTTTTTATCTGAGTTTTTCATAATAGTTATCTATTTCATAAGTTTAATGAGAAGACTAATTTTGAGACTATAGAATGTTAGGAGGTATTAAGAGCACGGTGATAACTCAAATGCTTGGTGTCATTAAAAAATAAGACCTAAAAAAAAAAAAACTATACTTTGTTGGTTTGAACAACATACAATAAGAATCACAGAATACTAAAAGATATAAAATAGTCAAAATATATATTCTTCTTCGACTTCTAAAGAATCATGAGACATGTGTAGCCTTCAGCCCTTAGCTTGATGCTGGGCTTCTGCAGATGCAGGAACAACTCGTGTTCCTTCTTCAAGGGAAGTGTTGCTGCACTCCCACAACTCCCCCTCAAGGAGAGCTTTTACAACTCTACTTTTTAAGTCAGAAGTGCCAGAGTATTATTCCAGTAATGAAAATGAGGATAAGCCCCACTTTTTTTTTTCTCCATTAAAGGCAAAAACTCAAGGAATCCTTGTCCATCCTCTAGAAGGAAGAAAATTTAAGTAGGAAACCAAACTGTTTCGGGTTTATTTTTACAAAATGTTCACCTTTTGTTTGAGGCTGTTTGCTTGTTAGTTACTTGCTAGATATTAACAATTTGGACAAAATTTTAGAGCAAAATTGAAAACGTGGTTTCTCAAACAAGGAATATGATGTTTCTTCTGGATATTTCCATGATCCTTGAGTTTTGCTTTTATGTTTCACAGAGTGTCCTTCCTTGTAGGTATGCCTGTCTCTACATTGAGCCTTTTTATATAAGACATATTGGATTAGGGTCCATGCTAAGGACTTCATTTTAATAAAATCACATTTATAAAGACCTTAACTCTAAATAAGTTCATATTCTGAAGAACTGGGGAGTAAGACTTTAACAAATGAATTTAGAGGGCCATATTCAAATGATTACACTACCAATAGATATCTACTAATGGAAAGAAATCTCTCTTCTGTTTGGAAGTTATGTGTTAGAGAAATAATAAGCAAATGTCTGAGTTTGAGAAATTCTCATTTGATGCAAATATTATTATTTTCCTTGTGCTTGATGAATTCTGACAACTTAAATATTATCCACCTGTGGAAATGGTAGTTTCCTTTGCCCATTACTACCTCTGTATTTGCTATATATTTTACTTTTAAAATGTTTATCTAGCTTATGATATTCTGCTTTATTACCAATTGTAGTTGTGATAGCCTCTTAAATCCTATTGAAAAGACAAGAACATTCTTTCTCTTACTTGCAGCAACAATAATAGAACAAAGACTGTTATTTTATCAAAGCAATGTTTTACAGGAATATTTATTATGCAACTAATTTAGTCAAAGTCCGAATAACAAACTAATCTTTAGACATACCAAAGAAAGAGGTAATGTACAATTATTCTGTTGTTTTTTTTTTTTTTTTCTCCTAGAATCACTTATCCAGAGGTCTATCTTGGAGGAGCCCTGAAATTTCCTCTTTGACCTCCCCTCTTCCTCCTGTCTTAGGGGATCAGGTGCTTTGTCTTTTAAGACAAATGACTTTCCTACAGGATCTGTTCTGCTACTCCATGTAACTCAACTTCTTATTTAAGATGCTATCCATTAAGATTCCACTTTATTTTGCTTTTCATCATCTTTGAGCCTGGGTATTCAGGGAGCAAAGATACAGAAAGGTATTTTTGGCTTTACATAATTTTAGCAACTCTAATCTAAAATTATAGAAGTACATAAGTACATGAGCACCCTTTTTTCTAGGATTGAAAACAACTCAGAGACTTAAAAGACTGGGACAAAATACACCCTATATAAACTGAAAATTATGCAACTTTATTTATTCATTTTGTTTATTACTTAGTATAGCTTTGCATTTGCCAACATAAGTATTTGCACATTTCTTCCTAAGTTTATTCTTAGGCATTTTACATATTTATTAGCAACAGAGCTAAAATTGTTTTATAGAAAAATATTTAATCTTTTATATTATGTCTGATAGTTCCTTTATTATATGCCTGTATTAATTATGAGTAATAATAAAATAATTACTAGTATTATAGATATCCTGTCCTAGAAAGACTATTAATAAAACATCTTGTACTTTCCTCATTTTATATCATTCTCAAAAATTAAAGTAGTAATAGCTGTTTTTATTTGTTATGCATTAGAAATTGTGATCGGCTTTTAAGGTATGTACCAATACTATAATGATTTTACAGAAAAGGGAAATGAAGCTCAACAGGATTAACTTACTGAAAGGGCTAATGCTATTTACTATGCATTGGAGCTAGAAATTTTAACAGAGGGTCATTGACTTCAAAGCTCCTTCAATAGTTCTTTTATTACCAATATTTTTCTAAGGTTTTAAGTGTCATTTCATCTCCCAGAAATTACAAAATAGTTTTAGAAATAAACATTGTACTAGGTCTCTTTGCCTTAATGTAATGGTGATGCCAAACTTCATGAGCATTTAATTTAACTTTTCATTTAATTTCTACTTTTTAGCATCAACATCAGTTTGATAATATAAAAGGAGGATTTAAGGTCAGTTTTCAGAGGCTTGGATTCTTACCTGGAAATCCTACCTATGGCAGTCTTGAATTTTCTGCTCTTGGATAAGACACACAGTGTTTCCCATGGTTGTGAACATTAAGATTCTTGACAAAATACTTGTATGTCTTGCACATATGTGAAGGCCAGAGGTTAGATTGCTTTCCAGTTGTGACCAAGAAGAGGTGGTCCAAGATGAATACTTGCCTCCTAGCCCCGCCTCACTTTTATAAGATACTGTTTCTCCCCAGTGTAGATTTCTGAAACACCATATCTCCAAACAATCAAGGCCATTTTGTTTTCTATAAAGGAAGTTTCACCTTCTGCAGCCACCATGAAAAAAGGAGATAGTGTCAGGTTAATAGCCTTTTCAATAGGACTTGGCGGAAGATGGAGTTAGTCCTCGAGAGAAATCTATACATCTTTCCTAAAATGGTCAGGTCGATCTCTTGGTTTTTGCAAAGATTATGGTAATTTACTCCTATGATAAAACCTTCTGCAGTCCAGTATGCAGAACATGGCTAAATTTTAGGGCAGTATTGTATTATGTAGATAATATTTCTCATATTTGATGACTTACTTCAGCAAATGTAAAACAAACTTGCATGCAAAATTCAATAAATGTAAAAATATGCAATGTGCATGTATGAATATATCACAGTGAATCACACTTACACAAAATTATAATGCACCAATTAAAAAATAAATAGGAAGGAAAAAAATAGTAATAAGAGGATTGGGATCATGGAGAGGAAGAAGGGGAAGAAAAAGAGAAGTAATGGAATGAAACAGCAACTTATGTTATATGCATTTATAAGTGTCACAATGAACCCTATTATTATGTTTAACTATAATATATAATAAAAACATAAAAATAATTTATAAGAATTAATAATTTTCAGGAATAAAAGGTGGATGCTAGCTTTGTCTAAGTTCTTAATTTTTAATACATTTGATGGGAATTCTTTTGTAAAATTAACCATTAAAATAAAAAATATACTGGAACATACATTCAAGTTTATTGCAAAATCCCAGAAAGAAAGGGGGATTTTAAGTAAAAGAAAATTTCATATTTTGGTGATGTTAGGATATGTTATGATGTTCTTTTGTGCTAGATATATTATTTGTTATTAATATTTATTATTCTATTCTCACTTGGGAATCTCAAAAGGATTAATCTGTCTTCTGAATTTAGTATGGATATTACAGATGGAATCCTTAATACAATGAAAAGTTGTTTGTGACCCTCAGGAACATCAAATATTTTTCCCTAGTTTTCTAGTCACCTCTAAAATAGAACTAAGGAATTACCATCCTTTTCCATAAATTCTATAATTCTACATCTTAATAAGTTTTTCCTTCTTTAGGAATGCTGACATACAGAATATCATTCCAACCCTTAATTCACCAAGGAACCATCAATTCAACATATTGTACAGACGATTTAAGAAAGAGGCATTGGGGCTGGGGATGTGGCTCAAGCGGTAGCGCGCTCGCCTGGCATGCGTGCGGCCCGGGTTCCATCCTCAGCACCACATACCAACAAAGATGTTGTGTCCACCGAGAACTAAAAAATAAAAAAAAATTCTCTCTCTCTCTCTGTCTCTCTCCCCTCTCTCACTCTCTCTTTAAAAAAAAAAAAAAGAAAGAGGCATTGGAGTAAAGTGACAACATATATGCCAATAACAATTCAAAATTAAATGTTGGACATTTGTGCTGTAAGAAAATCTACTAATTGTCTCAATAATTAGGCTAAACCTTTTATCATGTTGTTATTCTTTGCCTTAACCAATTTTTTATTTCTGTTTTTTTCTCCTATTTCTTCTAATTTTCTTATTGATAAGTTATTAAGAACAATGATTGAGCACTTCTACCTGTAATGGTCTAGATAAAAATATTTCATGATGATTTTATGTGCTGAAATAAAGGCAGATTAGTCCCCAAAAGGAAAGTGTTTTCTGTTGCTTCTAGAACTAAATTCTATTATTTCTGATAGTTATATTTGCTGAAATTTTTAAATCAAATTTCAAAATAAAAAGATATAGATCAGCAAGTCACTCTAGGAGAAAGAAAACTGAAACATTTTAAGATAAAGATACAGAAATATATCTTCCAAGAAAATAAACATGACAGAAGCAATGACCGACAACAAACTTTTGTAAGGCCTAAGAGAAAAATATGAAATTGGGAAAAATTTTGCATATATTCATTATGAGCCCTGAATCATTCAAGAATTATATAAATTAAAAAGTTGTTTATAAATATAGAGATATCCGGTAACAACATTAGCCTATTATGAAACAATATAAGGGACAGAATTGAACAATAAAGTAGAAAAGTAAATTATTGAAGAAAGGCAAAGAAAAATAGAAGCTTCACTGAAATACCATTATAGGGTTATGAAATGTTTGACATAGCACAAAGGCTTCAAAAACTCATTCACCTTTAATCATTCCTTTCTCTTAATAAAAAATAACCTGTAGAAATCTAGGATTTTTTTCACTTTATCTGTGCTTAATAGCTATGCATTTCTAATGCATATTGGTAATAATTTAAGACATTATAGAATACATTGTACAAATGTAAAAGATGTATAATGGAGCTATAGAATGATTCTATGTGTTAACCAGGTAAGGTAGACAAAGGATAGAACTAAGAGAGAAAGGGAGAAACTCATAAGTAAACTATACTTTATGCATTGTATTTGAAGTTTTCAGAATTTCAAAACAAACTTTGTTTAGGAAAAAAAGGCATCTTGTGCAAACTAATCTTTAACGTGTGACTTGTTTTTTGTTAACTTTTTTCTTCAACCTTCAAACAGAGAACTGTGTCTTTCCTACTTTTGGATGATACTCGAAACGTTATTAAAAAAAAGAATACAGGAATTCTCTCTATGTAGTCTATGTGGATTGGCTGGCTATATTCTAGTCGGTAGATAGTCTCAAGAAGTTCCATAAAAAATGACATGTGATTTCAAAGTTTTTCTGCCCACTCCTCTGCTCTTGGGAACTGCTCTACTTAAAGTCCTATTTTTATGAAATCAAGTTGACAGCACCAATCTGCCAAACAATGGATCACAAATATTTACCTGTCAGAGCCTTTAGAAGAAGATCAAAATAAATCTTTCCTGTTATGATCAAATGTGCTTAGTTTTTCACAAAATTAGATGGCAATGCTATGTCATGAGTGGTTACTGAAATGTGTACGTTAATTAGTACATGAATATTTTGTAACATATATTATAAAAGTATTACCAGCAAGATTACATTTTAAATATCTGACTACCTGTATATCTACCCTGTCCTTCTGCTGTGTTTGTCCTAATGTATGAGAAATGATTAAATTACTAAGGAAATTTCAGTATAAGGCATTTATGATGAGTTGTAAAGTTAAAAGGAAACTCCAATAACATACAAAAATAAAAGAAAACAAAATATTTTTCAAATCTTTTTACCACACTTTTTTTTAGAAAGAACTTAAGTTGAAAGTATTTTTAAAATTTTAGGTAAAATGTACTTTCCTGAAAACTTTGGTGTTTTTTTTCCTCATATTTCTCCCATGTTACTTATTAATCCTCTTTGATGTTATTTGCTAAAATTTAAACATCCCTGTTTTACAAAAGGGAAATATGAGAGAAAATTAGTACAGATGTATTTACAATATAAGTCTAAGTAAATATCCACTAGAGTATTTTCACTAATAAAATCCAAAATTTTAAATATAGTGATTGTCATTGCATGTATATCCATGTATTATATCAGCACAATTCATAATAGCCAAATTATGATACCAGTCTAGGTGTTAATTAGCAGATTAATAGATAAAGAAAATGTGGTATATATATACACAATGGGGATATATACACAATGTGGTATATATACACTATATATATTATATATATAACATATATACATATTATATATTATATATGTATATATACACATATATGCATATATAAAATATATTTACATACTTAGATATATATGTATATCAATCACAAAGAAGAATAAAATGGTTATTTTCAGGAAAATGAAGGGAACCTGAGAGCATCATGTTAGCAAAATAAGCAAAACTCAAAAAGTCAAGGGTTGTATGTTTTCTCTTATATGTGGAAGCAAGAGAGGAAAAACATGAAGAAAAACAGAAGGGATCTCAAGAATATAGAAGGAAGATCAGCCACGTAGATGAAAGTGACCAGGGGGAGGGAACAGGGAATGGAAAGGGGAATGTGTAACCAAGTGTTATTGTCACAGTGTTGCACCTACAAATATGTAATAATGAATTCCACTGTTATATATAATTATAATGCACCAATACCAATATGGAAAAAAGAAAAATGTAGTGATTTCTTGATGAATCCATCATACAATTAATTTCTCCCATTTATTGATGCTATTGAGCTTTCCTTCACTCTTTTACTGCAGTGTATCAGTTCTCATAAAATGATTAGAGGAAGCAGGTTTATTTTAATTATGTTTTAAAGAGCATAGTTTAACAAATAGCTTGCTTTTTTATAGTCACATTGTCATCTGTTCTTATGGTATTCCATTTAATGATTTCTATTCATTCTTAATTCATTTTGCCTATCTTTCAAATTCAACCAGATAATCACCTACCTGTTGAATAACACATAATTAGTGAAATAAATTTAAAATTCAAGTTAAGTTATTTTATATACTAGTCCAGTACATTTTTCTATGGAAAAGACTTGCTTACCTTGAAAAATCTTACCAGGTAGTTTTTCTCAGCTGTTTATATAATCAATATAATAAGAAATATTCAGAATGTCATCAGTAGACTATATTTCCATAAAGTTTGCTATATTTATTACCTAACATAAAGATTATTGTGATCCTGATAGAAATAACATAATACCATTTTTTAAAGAATTAAAAAATCTAATTTTTTATTGTATTAATGAGATAAGCATCATAAGAACAAATGGTTATCTAGCATTTTAGAATCTTTTGTATTTTGGACTAACAAATTATGTTCACTGATCACCACCTGAAATATCATTATTGAGCAGGTTCTCTGAATTTAGCTGCATTGTCTAAAAATAAAACACAAATTATTTTCAGTTCAAAACAGCTGGTGGAATAATTTAGAGGACATTATTTAAGAATGACACCTGGATATACTTATAGTAAATAAGGATATAGTAAATAAGATGCCTTACTATGGTGCCTCTTAAGGCTTTTCTTCTTTCTCTAGGAAAAAAAAAAAACTAACATATTCAAGTCAATTATATTTTGTATTGAACTTCCAAAATAAATGCTTTTATGTGTGAAGCTATAAAATTGCTTTATCAATTAAGCAATATTATTCCTGAACAAGATAGCCCTTGATACAGGTACACTCTCACTACACACTGTTTTACATAAAGTCTCATCATCTTGGAAGTTGGATATGGAGTTATCTCAATATGAGTCCTACTTTTCAGGTTAAGTCTATGAATCTTTTGCCTAGCATTAGACATTAATACTTTTTTTTTTACATTTTTTCTTTATCTTTCATAGTTTGAAATGTGGCATTTTCTTTCTTTAGTCAGCTTTTTCACTGCTGTATCTAAAAGACCTGTCAAGAACAATTTTAGAGGAAGAAAAGTTTATTTGGAGGCTCATGGTTTCAGAAGTCTCAGTCCATAGAGAACTGGCAACATTTCTCATTCCTCATGAGGCAGAACATCAAGGTGGAAGAATGCGTTGGAGGGAAGCAGACACAGACTGGACTCCAGATACAAAATATATACTTCAAAGGAACGACCCCAAAGCCCACCTCTTCCAGCCATACCCTACCAGCCTTCAGGTACCACCTGGTTAATACTCATTAAGGGATTAATTTGCTGATTGGGCTAAGGCTCTCAGAACCCTATCATTTCACCTATAAATGTTAGTTAATTGTCTCACACATGTGCTTTGGGAGGATACCTGATATACTTTTGATTTATATGTATATAAGTTATAAAGTTTATATCAAAGTTTCTTTTCTTCTTTCTTTTCTTCTTTTTCTGAAAGATGTCCAGTTGCTCCAATAATATTTAATAAAATGGCTATTCTTTCTCCAAAGAATTTCTGTTTCACTCTCCTGTTGTGTAGGCATATTTGTATGTTTCTAAATCTGAGATCTCTATTTTCTTCCATTAATTTATGGATCTATCTATGAGTACAAACTAAATTACTTGATTATGGAAGCTATATGATAAACCTTAATATAAAGTTAAATGTTTATTTTCATTGTATTTTTTAAAAATATATTTCCAATAATCTAAAATCTATGTCTTTTCACACAAATTTTAGAATAAAAATTAGAATAAACTTGGCTTATGTAAAAACGATAAGAATTTTGACAAATTTTATAATTAGTTGTCACTTGGAAAAAATTGGCATCTTTACTATATTGAACATTCCAATCCACAACAATGGTATATTTCCCCAGCTACTTAGATATGCTTTTATTTACTTTATAAGAATTTGTAAATTCTTGGGATACAGTTGTTATCCATGCTACAAGTTTACATTTGAGTTTTATATTTTCTTTGAGGTTATTACAAATTGTATTGTTTAAAATTTGGTTTTCATATACCCATTGTTATAACTTAAAATTTTAATTAATCTTTCACTGTTGATATGTACTCTGCCACAGTCCAGCTGCAGCAAAATAATGGGGTGGGGGGGGTGAGGAACAACTTGTGTACATTGATACAGCAGGAGTGGGAGCCGTTTATTGTAGGACAACAGAGGTATTTATACATTCCACACAGCTTATCTTAATTAACATAAACTCGATACAGCAGTCAACCAATAAGGAATCTCCACACTTAATGGCTCACTGGTGTTACTTCACAAACCACTCCCTCTGGCACTTTGCCAGGCGCCGTCTTGACTTGTTTACAGACCCTAACATTTCTCTGGCAAAATGCCAGGTGCCATCCTGACTTGTTTACAGACTCTAACAGTACTCTATAAACTTGTTCCATAAATTAGATAAGGGAGTTGTTTTTGCTTTTGTTTCTACATTCCTTGATATTACTTTTGCTTGTAGTTGGCAAAATGGACCATTTTATTTCTCATATTATTTATATTACTTATGTGTCTGCTTTATGAGTACAATGGACCCATTGATGCATTTTATTTATTTTATTTGAATAAACATGCATATAACTATGCATATAACTATGCATATAACTTAGAGCATTACATCGAAAAAGTTTTGTGACATTAGATATTTTTGCTTAATTTAGCAGTAAAATGTTCCAGTTTTTCACTATGAAAATATGATCTTTACTTGAGATTTTTAAAATGTTTTTTGCCAAATTAAGATAGTCCCCCTATTTTTCCTACCTAGCTAAAAATGTTTCTACTTTTTTTAAACATGAATGGATATTGTATATTATATAACATTTTCTCTGCATCAATCAATATAATCCTATTATTGTTTTCAGCCAGTGGATAAAGTAGTTCATATTGATTGGTTTTTCAGAGTCCTTTGAAAGTCCTACCTCCCTGAAACAAACCACATTTGGTCACCATGTACACATATTTTATAAAAATCTTTATCCAATTTTCTGAAATATTAATATACATCAAGATTCAAGGTCTGTCATTTTCTTTGGACTATCATTAGTCAGTTTGTGATTTTGGTATCAAGGCAATATGGATCTTACAAAATGAGCTGGACAGTATTCTCTATTTTTTTACATTTTGAAAGACTATGAAAGCGTGTAAAGCGTGTAAATTAAAACATTCTATATTCTACCATATATGTGGTAGAATGTTCCAGTGAAAATTTAGGTCTGGGAATTAATTTTATGAGCCTGTAAATTAAGGATTTAATTTATTTAATAGTTACAAGATTGTTTAGGTTGTGTACTTCATCTTGATTGAGTTTAGTTGTTGCATATAAGATTTGTTTTGTTTTTGTTTTTGTTTATTAGCAAATTGGTCCATTTCATCTGTTTTCAAAACTGTGAGTGTCAAGTGTTTACAGTATACTTTAATACTTCTTTAACCACTGGTAGACTATAATGATTTTGCTGCATCCCACACAGCAAGGGATCAGGAAACCTCATGGGAGTGTGAACCGGCTGACAGAAATTATAGAAATAAAATAAAGACTCATTTATTAATTGAAAGCAGGGGTACGGTGGGTGACCAGCTCTGATGGAGACTGAATCTAACAACAAAATGGAGTCCAAGCAGTCATTTATATGAGTACATACACTAAAGGGATTCAGTGTGAAAAATTTCTTCAGGAAAACAGGATAAAAATGGGAAAAACAAGTTGTTGGGGCTTAGCAGGTTATGCTTACCTCCTCTCCCTGGGGGTGGCTGCATTTTGAAATCAGGGCTTTTTGAACTAATGAGCCCCATGGCAAATACAGAATTACCCCCATTAATGGGAATAAACTTGCAAATGGGGGTTACCTAGCTACCTTGCACAGTGGGGTTCCCAAGAGCAGCATTTCACTGTCCAGGGGTTACACAATTCAAAGCTCTGATTTATCAACTGCCTACAACACCGTGATTTTTCTGTTAGTCATTTTTGTTTTCTCCATTTCTATTTTTGTAAGTCTTGCTAAAGGCTTATATTTTTAATTTTTTTCAAATAACCAGCCATGTTAGCCTATTTTTCTGAAGGTATAGCAAATTACCAGACACTAGGTAAACTTTATAAAATATAGAAGTTATTTGACTCATGCTTCTGGATTCTTGCAAGACCAATACTGGGAATCCACATCTGGTAATGAAGTTCTTGTCCCAGCATAAGATGAAAAAGTTCAAGTTAGCACACAACAGACAGAGAGAAAAACATGCTGCAATTATTATTTTTGGAAGAACTTACACTTGCAATAGTGGTATTTATGCATTCATGAAGGCCAGCCTCATATCTGTTATTTTATTCCTTATGTTGATTTGAGTTTCAGTTGCATGTACTTTTGTGGTTTCTTATGGGAGGAAATTCGATTATTTATTATTAATGGCTTTCATTTTTCCTAATTTAAACACATCATTCTATAAATACTTTCATACATAATGGCAAGAAACTGGAAGTTTTCCATAAAAGATCACTTGTTAACATGTGATCTTACACAAGTTGTATGCTCCCAAAATGTAACAATGCAATAGTCAGAAAGCAGATATTTATTTCCAAAAGGTATAAATTCAAAGGAAGAAAAAGTTGAAGGTTTCAAAGTAAGTCCCAAAACCTAACGAGGTAAAATTCATTAGAACTTGAGAAACATCCAGTAGATGAATGGATGAATAAAGGTGTGATTATTCCAAACATTGCAATATTATTCAGTTGTGAAAATAAATGAACTATGAAAGACACACAAAAAACTTAAAGCATATTGTTACATGAAAAAAATCCAGTCTGAAAAATATACCTACCATTTGAGTTTGATTAAATGACAGTCTGAATAAAGCAAAAGTACAGAGACAGTAAAAAAATCAGAGATTAATAGTAGCTTAGAGGCTGAAGAAGGGCATGAATATGTGAAATCCAAGAGATATCTAGGGCAGTGAAATTATTCTGCATGATAATGGTGAATACATGGAATTGTACTTTTTTCACAAGTAGAGAATCATAAACAGAGTTAACACTGGTGTAAGCTATAGACTTAGATAATAAGAATCTATCAATATAGGTTTATCAATGGAAACTAATATGCAACACTAGTGAAAATTATTCATAAAACAAGAAACTGTATGTGGGATATAGAACAAGTGTGTCAGAAATGTCTTGTGCTTAGTTTTAACTCTACAGCTTCTCTTAAGGTAAAATCTTCTAATTAAATTGTTTTACGATTCACTCCAATAAAATTAAAATAACCTATACAAACAAAACAGAAGCAAAATGTAGAAACAATAGTTTCAAAATACTGAGAACAACCAGTGCAGGGAGCCACCAGAAGGACTACCATCTTTGAAAAGTGGAAATACACACAAAGTGAACCCTCTGTTATGATTGCAGATTTCTCAGTGAGGACTCATTCCAGTTTGATGTAGAACAAGAGGAAATGAGTTCAAGCAGAAAATTGGAATCTTTCTTGGCAGGGAAATCATAGTTTTTGTTCCAAGGCTGCTAGGATCGTTGGAAATTGAGGGGCAAAATTGAAGAGGATATACAGCTGAAAACAAGGGAGCCTCTAAATCCACATGCAAATGTCCCACATTTGGGTTAGCTGATACTTAATATGTGCATGCATCATACAACCCTTCAAGTACCTAAGGAGACAGCAATTGCTGAAAAACTGAACATGGCTTTCTGCTCTTTTTATGACACAAGATTTGTATTTTTGTTACACCAAGTTAACAGGGTTTTGAAAAATATCTTAGTCCTCCTATTGAGATCTGAGAAGGCCTGCTTCCTAAATGTGACTCATTGCTTAACAGTAAAACCTGAGTTTTAAGAGTAAAGAATACAATGAAAAGAACCGTGTGTAACAAAGTCTAAAATCAATTCTTGGCAGGATCAAGAGAGGGCAACTGGTAAATGTTCTGCTAAAAGAAAATTTAATTCCCTTTATAAGAAGATAGTGCTATCCAAAGTTTCTGAAATAATTTAATTCTTAATTCTTGGTACCTAAGTATATTAGTAAGCCATGGGAAATTTTCTGAAAAAAAAAAATAGGACAGGCAAACAAACAAAAAAAAATTAGAGGAATGATGTCAGCAAGAAAATGTAACAGGAGGTCATATGCACATGTGAACGCACAATAATAACTCTGAACCCACCCACATAAGAAAGTCTCTGTGTGGGAGCCACAGAATTTGTGTAGAAGAAAAGTGAAACCCTAGTGAAGACTAATACATAGAAGGTTCCTTTTGAGAGTGCATACTGCACCCTCATGGAAGATCTACTGATGGTGTTCCTAGTCCAGTTGGAAATAGTCCTGGACATAGCCCAATTCCACAAAGGAACTTGAGTTTTAACATTGAATGTGCAACCAAAACTACTTGCTAAGCTATTCAGGAGAAATCTTGCATACAAGTGCCTTGACAGATAGGTTTATCATGCTTGTCTGTATACCTCAAGTTGTTCTGTGTCCAGGCTCCATGGTATGGTTTGAATATGAGGTATCCCCCAAAATCTCACGTGTGAGACAAGGCAAGAGTATACAGAAGCTAAATGATCAGATCATGAGAGCTACAGTTTGATGATTAATTAGTCCACTGAATAAATTAATTGTAGAAAAGCAGGGTATGACTGAAAGATGTCCCTTGGGGTGAGCCTTGGCATTTATATTTTGTCCCTGAAACCAACCTTCATCTCTCTCTCTCTCTCTCTCTCTCTCTCTCTCTCTCTCTCTCTCTGTCTGTGTGTGTGTGTCTTGAATTTGCCATGAGCTGAGTAGCCTTCCTCTGCTGGGCCCTTTTGTCATGATGTTGTACCTTATATTGGGGCCAGAGCAATAGAATCAGTCATCTACAGACTGAGACCTCTGAAACTGGGAGTCCCAAATGAACTTTTCTTCCTCCAAGTTGTTCTAGTTGGGTCTTTTGATCACAGAAACAAAATGCTAACAAAAAAAACTCTACTTCCCCTCACTTATTATTGTAGGTTAGTACTTCTTGCACAAGAACTCAAGGGAAAACTTGTTCATATCTTCCAGTCTGGAAGTTATTCACCATCTGATTTTCCAAGAGGGGATCAACAGCCTTCATATCACATTAGATTCTTAGAATTCCTACTCCCAGCTCTTGCCCTTCTTGCTGTATTCAAATAATTACCCTGACTATATCAGGAATTTCTCCAAAATATATTTCCATTCAGCAACTACTGGGGATCCACTGGCCTCCATCCCACAGCAAATTGTGAAGGGGTCCTAACCTTGGTTCCAACCACTTTCATTATACTTGGGGGAACTGTTACCTATGTAGGGAACTGTTGGAGCATGTTTACCACCCTTCATCCCACAACAGACCCTGTGGGACGAGGATGTGGGGGAAAAAGTTACATTCATACATTGCTGGTAAGACTGCAAATTGGTGCAACCATTTTGGAAAACAATATGAAGATACCTCAGAAAACTTGGAATGGAACCATAATTTGACCCAGCTCTGCCCTCCTTGGTCTATACCCAAAGGACTTAAAATCAGCATGTTAAAGTTTCAGTTCCAGACACATTTACAGGACACAGTCATAACTGTACAGAGAAATATGGGAAAGTCCTGCCTGTCTATATCAGTGGAATAGGCTTCCAGATTTGAGTCCTTAGTCAACTTTTCCCATGCAGTTTGGATTCACTTCTTGGATATGCCCCAGGTCCATCCAGCTCAGGACACCACACCAAACTCAGAAACTTTGGGAGACTTGTGGCAAAGCCAGGTTTGGGACCCCTTCTTGTACTAGAATAGCTATAGCAAGCAGTTACAGGCTTAAGAAACACAAATTAGTATACAGAGATCTTTTTGATGGATCCACTAACAAAATGGATCTCATGAAGATAAATTGTCACAAAATAAGATATAAGTTATTAAACTTAAAGGAATGAAGATGTGATATAACAGAAAAAAATTTAAGATAGCTATTTTTAAAAAGTTTTCGAAGTTAAAAAACAAAACACAGAGAAGCAGCTTAGAAATTTATTTGAGTAATTCAATTCAGAAATTGAAATGACCAAAAAAGATAGATCTGGAGCTGAAAGTAAAAAGAATGAAATGAAAAATGCTATGGAAAGCATAGCCAGCTGAATTAATGAGGCAGAAGAATCTATGAACTCAAAGAATATTGGTGAAATACTGATAGAAGAAAAAAAGGAAGTGGTGAAAAATGATGCAAACTTGTGGTATTTATGTGATAATCATAAAACAATAAGCACATGTTTTATTGGAGGTCAGAGAGATAAAGAAAGATAAAGGGGTAGAAAGCATATATAAAGAAATAATGCTCAGCAAAAAAAAGCAATCAACAATGTAAAGAGAGAGCCTAGAGAGTGGGAAAAGATCTTCACCAAATGCATATCAGATAGAGCACTAATCTCCAGAATATATAAAGAACTGAAAAAACTTAATACCAAAACAGACAAATAACACAATCAATAAATGGGCTAAGGAGCTAAACAGATAC
This sequence comes from Urocitellus parryii, assembly GCF_045843805.1. Taxonomy (NCBI): domain Eukaryota; kingdom Metazoa; phylum Chordata; class Mammalia; order Rodentia; family Sciuridae; genus Urocitellus; species Urocitellus parryii. The sequence goes on from NC_135542.1 coordinate 96,707,542, forward strand.
TTCTCAGAAGAAGATATACAAGAAAACAAAAAATATATGAAAAAAAAAATGTTCTGCTTCTCTAGTAATTAGAGAAATGCAAATCAAAACTACTCTAAGATTTCATCTACTCCAGCCAGAATGGCAGTTATCAATAATACAAGCAATAATAAGTGTTGATGAGGATGTGGGGAAAAAAGTTACACTCATACATTGCTGATAAGACTACAAATTGGTGCAACCACTTTGCAAAGCTGTATGAAGATACCCCAGAAAACTTAGAATAGAACCACAATTTGACCCAGCTGTCCCACTCCTTGGTCTATACCCAAAGGACTTAAAATCAGCATGTTATAGTAATGCAGCCACATCAATATTTATAGCAGCTGAATTTACAATACCTAAATTGTGAAAACAACCTAGATGCACATAAATAGATGAATGAATGAAGAAACTGTGGCATATATACACATGGGATATTACTCAGCAGTAAAAGAGAACAAAATTATGGCATTTTCAGGTAAATTGATGGACTTGGAGAATATCATGCTAAGTGAAGTAAGCCTCCCAAAACACCAAAGGCCAAATGTTTTCTCTGATTTAGTGTATGCTGATCCATAATGGGGTAGGGGTGTGGGGATAATGGAGGAACTTCATATTGGGCAAAGAGGAGGATTGGGAGGAGAGGGGGCATGGAGCAGGAAAGATGGTGGAATGAGATGGACATCATTACCCTGTGTACATATATGATCGCACAACTGGTGTGACTCTACAGTATGTACAATTAAAATGTTTTACTAAGTAGAACAAATAAGAAGAAAGAAAGAAAGAAAGGAAGGAAGGAAGGAAGGAAGGAAGGAAGGAAGGAAGGAAGGAGGGAATAAGGGAAGGAGGGAGGGAGGGGAGGGGAGGGGGAAGGGGAGGGAGGGGAGGGGAGAAAGGAAGGAAGGAAGGAAGGAAGGAAGGAAGGAAGGAAGGAAGGAAGGAAGGAAGGAAAGGGAGGAAGGAAGGAAAGGGAGGAAGGAAGGAAGGAAGGAAGGAAGGAAGGAAGGAAGGAAAGGGAGGAAGGAAGGAAAGGAAGGAAGGAAGGAAGGAAGGAAGGAAGGAAGGAAGGAAGGAAGGAAGGGAGGGAGGGAGGAAGGAAGGAAGGAAACTTTCTAGACATGAAGATATAAATATCCCAGTGCAGAAGAGTAGGAGGCTAAACATCAGACACAATCTGAATGAAAATGCACCCATATACAATCAAATTGTTTAAGATTAAAGATAAAGAAGAGAAGATTATGAAAGAAACAAAGGAAAGGGCTGAGGTTGTGGCTCAGTGGTAGAGCACTTGTCTCGCATGCAAACTAGGTACCCTTCAAATAATGAATGGATAAAGAAAATGTGGTACATATACACAATACTGATAAAGAAGATTGAAATTGTGGCATTTGTCGATAAATGTATAGAACTGGAGACTATCATGCTAAGTGAAATAAACAAGTCCCAAAAAAACAAAGATCAAATATTCTCTCTAATATGCAGAAGCTAACACACAATAAGTGGGGAAAGGGAAGACTAGGAATAGAAGTTTATTGGATCAGACAAAGGGAAATTAAGGGAAGGGAAGGAGGATGGGAATGAAAGACAGTAGAATGAATTAGACATAATTTTACCATGTTCATATACAAATACATGACCAGTGTAACTCTACATCATGTTCAACCACAAAAATGGGATCCTAATTAGAATAAGTTATAGACCTACATACATATCATCTATGTATAATATGTCAAAATATATTTTACTGTCATATGCATCTAAAATAACAGTGCAAAAATAAATAAAAATAAAAGAAATATAGAGTACAATAATAATAGGGAATATCAACAATCCACTTATAGAATGAAGTCAGAAATTCACCAAAGAAACATCAAAATTAAAATGAATTCTAAATAAAATCTCTCTAATAGATATTTACAGAGCAGTCTACCCAACAAATGCAGGATACACATTCTTGCTGGGCTTTGTGTCACACAACTGTAATCCCAGAGACTCAGGTGACTGAGTCAGGAGGATCACAAGTTCAAAGTATGCCTTAGCAACTTAGTGGGGGCCTAAGTAACTTAACATGACCACATCTAAAAGAAAAAAAAAAAAGAGTGCCCCTGAATTCAATCCCCAGGGGGTGTGGGGGGGGAACAAGCAAAAGAGAATACATATTCTTCTCAATAGGGCACACAAGACTATACAGAATAGAGAATACCTTAGTTCTCTAAAATATCTTTAAGGAATTTAATGAGATCAAAAGTCATTTCAAGTGTCTTTTTGACCACAATGGCATAAAACTAGAAATCAATAACAAGGAACTCAGAAAATTTTAAAATTATTTAAAAATTGAACAACATGCTCCTGAACAACTAATAGGTAAATAAATAAGTAAAATAAATATTAAAAATCATAAAGACAAATAAAATGATAAAGCAAAGCATTAGGAATAAATGCCTAAATCAAAAAAGGATGAAAGTCACTAATGGACAAACTTATATTGTGCTTCAAGGAATTAGATAAAGAAGAAGAAATATTACCCAATAATAGTAAAAAATAATAATAAAGATAAGAGGATAACTAAATGACACATAAAATTAAAAAATAATAAAGGTTTTTTTTTTAAAAAAAAAAGATAAAATTAGTACCGGGCATGGTGGCCGCACAGCTGTAATCCCAGAGGCTTTGTAGGCTGAGGCAGAAGAGTAAGGAGTTTAAAGTCAGAAAAGTGAGGCGCTAAGCAATTCAGTGAGAATTTCTGTCTCTAAAAAAAATACAAAATAGGGCTGTAGATGTGGCTCAGTGATGGAGTGCACCTGAGTTCAATCCCTGGTACCAAAAAAAAAAAAAAAAAAAACAACAACAACAACAACAACAAAAAAAAAAAAAACAGAGAGAGAGAGAGAGAAAGAAAAAGAACAGAAAAGATAAAATTACAATATTGACTAAACTTTACATAATCTAAAATAAATTGAATAAGAAACAAAAATTACAACTGACAAAAAAAAGTGCAGAGGATCTTATAGGTTATCACGAACAATTACTTAACAACAAATTTTATGTCTGGATATATTCCTGGATATATACAACTTACCAAGACTGAGCTAATAAGAAACAGAACATCTTCACAGATCAATAACAAATAAAGTGATTGAATATGTAATTTTAAAAAAATCACGTATAACAGAAAAGTCAGGGACCTGATGATTTATTGCTGCATTCCACAATTACATTTAAAAGAACTTGTACAAATCGCTCTCAAAATATTTCAACACCTTGAAGAGGAAATTCTTCCAAACTCATTCTAAAAGGATAGCCTTACCTTATTACCAATACCAGACATGTACATACAAAAAAATTGACAACCACAATGAAAACAAAACAATGACTCAACCTATGATGAACATATATACAAAAATCTTCAACAAAATAATAGCACACTAAATTCAATGACATAATAAAATTATCATTAACCATGACCATGTGTTTAAGACAAGTAAATAAATAAAAGTAATAAATCACATTAACAGAGAAAAGGACAAAATCATATAATATTTTAATAGATACAGAAGAATTTGATAAAAATATAATGTCCCCTTATAATAAAAATGCTCAACAAATTAATTATAACAAAGTACCTGAAAAACAATAAAAATCATATATGACAAATCAATCTGAAGCAAACATGAGGAAAATCTGAACTCTTTCCTTTCAACATCTAAAACAAGGCAAGGGTGTGTTTACAGCTTTTATTAAGCAAAGCATCTGGCAGTCTAAGACAGAACAATTAATCAAGAGAAAGAAAGACATGGTCTGAAAACTTGAAAGGAACTTAAAATGTACCTGTTTCAGCCAGGGCCGGTGTTGCATGCCTGTAATCCCAGTGGCTCCGGGAGCTGGGGCAGGAGGATGAGAAGTTCAAAGCCAGCCTCAGCAAAAGTGAGGTGCTAAGCGACTCTGTGAGACCCTGTCTCTAAATAAAATATGAAAACAATAAAGCTAGAGATGTGGCTCAGTAGTCGAGTGCCTCTGAATTCAATCCCCTGTATCCCACTCCCCATATGTACATGTTTCCTGTTTGCATATTGTATGGTCTTATATATAAAAAGTTCTAAAGACTACCAAAAATTAAATCTAATAAACAAATTGAATTAAGTACTGGCATACACAACCAATATCCAACCACCAGTAGCAAAACTATAAAACTTTTAGAAATATAGTTACAGTAAACTATCTGAAATAGAAACCAAGAATATAGTCTCATTTATAATAGCTAAAATTTCAAGCATGTAGAAATGAATTTAATGAAGGAAGTAAAAAATTTATATAGCAAAAGCCATAAAATTGATGAAAAAGAGAAGAAAATAGCTATCAATGGAAAGATGTCCCAAGTGCATAGAATGGAAGAACTAATATATTTTAAAAGTTCACATCATGCAAAACAATCTACAGATTCAACACAATCCCTATCAAAACAACAGTAACATTTTTTACAGAAATAAAAAATTCCTACAATTTATATTGAATGGTAAGTTATCCCAAATAACCAAAACAATCTTGAGAAAAAAGAACAAAGTTGAAAACATTAGACTTCCTTCAAAGTATGCATACAGTTGTAGTAACCAAAACAGCATGATGGTGGAAAAAAGTAAGCATGTAAAAAAAAAAATGGAACAGAATATAAATTCCAGAAATAAATATACACACTTAGAATTAACTGATTTTTGACAATGGTGCTAAAAATGATAAATGTCAAGATGATTGAAATACTAATTTTCCTGTCTTGATCAGGACATGCAATGGGGAATGAACAGTCTCTTCAATAAACAGTGTTAGGGCTACTGAATATCCACACGCAAATAAATAAAAATTCTTATATCTTATCATACATAAAATCAACTCAAAATAGGTTAAAGACTCAAATGTAAGAGCACAAATTATTGTACATCTTAAAGTATAGATAATGGAAAAGCTTCATGACTTTGTTTTGGGCAAGGAATTTTAGGTAAGAGCTCAAAAATACAGTAATGAGGTCGGGTGTGATGGCTCACACCTGTAATCCTAATGGCTGGAAGCTGAGGAAAGAAGATTATGAATTCAAGCCAGCCTCAGCAAAAGCAAGGTGCTAAGCAACTCAGTGAGACCCTGTCTCTAAATAAAATACAAAATAGGACTGGAGATGTGGCTCAGTGGTCAAGTGCCCTTGAGTTCAATCCCCAGTACAAAAAAAAAAAAAAAAAAAGACATGTAATGAAAGCAAAAATAAAGGTATGAGAACTTACAAGCTTCTTCTGTAAAGACAGAAAAACAATAAACAATCAACAGAATGAAGAGAAAACCTCCTGAATGGGAGAATATAATTATATACTCTATTAGAATTAAGTCATTGATATCCAAAATATGTAAAGAAACCAAACACATTCATAGCAAAAGAAAAATTAATTGAATTTAAAAAGTGGCAAAAATACGTGAATGGACATTTCACAAAAGAGGATTACAAATGATGTATGAAAAGATGCTCAACATCACAGGTCATTAAGAATATAAAAATCAGGTGTGTGCAGTGGCCAGTATTTCAGGAGGCCAAGATGGGAGGATTGCAAGTTCAAGGCTAGCATCAGTGACTAAGCGACTCAGTGAGACCCTGTCTCTAAACAAAATATAAAATGGTGCTGGGGATGTGGCTCATTCAGTGTTCATCCCTGGTACTGAAGAAAAAAAAAATCAAAACTACAATGAGATATCACTTGTTACCATGGTTATTATCAAAAAGAGGAAAGACAAAAAGTTTTGTGATTATTGTAAGTTACATATTATTATAAGTTACATATTTTGTGATTATTGTAAGTTACATATTATAAGTTATTATAAATGTATTATGTTATATATTTTGAAATAGCTAGGAGAGGATTTGGAATGTTCTCACCACAAAAAAATGATACATGTCAAGATGATTGAAATGCTAATTGTCCTGACTTGTTCATTGCATAATGTATATACATATTAAAGCATCATATTGTTCCATGTAAATATGTACAATATATGTGTTTAACAAAAATATAAATAAACCAAAAAGAATAATGAACAGAAAAAGAAAGCAAAAACTAGAAAAAAATATGATTTGAAAAAAAATCAGATTAAAAATTTAAGCACAGCATAAATAATTTTTAAAAAGTACAAAAAAGATTGGAGACCTCTGCAAAATCCTGAAATTCGATTAAAAGAACTAAAACGTCATCTCAAACTAAACAAACTGAAGACTTCAATGAAATGACTAAATTTGTTAATTTAACACATGGATTTAATTTCATAATAGATAAAGCAGAACACAGGATAAATTAATTAGTCATGAAGATTGGAATGCTTGCCTTTTAATTTTTGGATAAAAAGATGACTTTCCCTCATTACTTTAATTCCATGTTTTAATGAATTCCTGCTTATGGAAGCAAGGCCAAAAACAGAAAATAAAAGATAATTATTGAAAAGGAAAAAATAAAACTGCCTCTATTTTCAGATTATATGATACTTTATTTAGAAAATACTAAGTTATCAACAAAATATTTATTAGAACTAATAATTATATTGAGCAAGACCATACTTTAAAAAGATAATGCACAAAATGAATTGCAATACTATGTACCAGCCACAAGTAATGTCAGTTCAATATGTTATGGAAGGCATCAAAATATAGAACACTAAAGGAAAAATTAAATGAAGATGTAAAATACATAGGATTCTACACTGGAGAGTTAAAAAAAATTGAAATTGTCTAAATAACTGGACAGATATGCCATATCCATGGGATTGACATCTCAGTATTGTTAAGATACAAATCTCTTCAACAATTTAGATGCAACAAAATCTAAATCTTACTGCTCATCTGGCATATATCAGAATTCTATGTATAAGATATAATGTATCAAGGTAATTCTGAAAACATAAGTACAAATTCAAAAAGGACTCACACTATCTGACTGAAGGTAAAAAGAGAGAATGTTCTCATCACATTTAAAAAGAAGAAATGATCTAAAAAATTACCAGTTTTGTAGATAGTGGATAATCGCTAGATGTTCAGTGTTATCAATGGAACAAACGAGACAACCCAAAAATAAAAGCACAACAAAACTTTCAAAACAATTCACTGGACAACAGAAACCTGTTTATAAAAAAGACACTGTATAGCCATATGGAAGACTGACCATACAGTAACTATATAGCATGTTGATAAACAAAATTGAGAGAAAAAAAGAAGATAGAGGAACTAGAGAGCCAGGTGGTAGCATAATATATATATACACCTTAACTCCCTACTATATACCATTCACAACACTTTATTTACAGATTGAGCTAATTTTAAAATCTAAACAAAAGAAATTTTGAAGAAAACAAGTACTATATCTTTATGACTTGGGTTGGTTAAAGTTGACCTAGATAATTTATATCAATGTTCTGCAAACTCTTCCAAAAGATAGGAGATGAAGTATACAACTTAACTCGTCTTAAGAGGCCAACATTAATGTAATATGCAATCCAGATAAAGACATTATAATAAAAGAAAACTATAGATCAATACATTTTATAAATACAGATGCAAAACTCCTTTATAAAGTAACGAATAAAACAATATAGAAAAAGAATTATATATCATGACCAAATGAGATTTATTCTAGGTATTTGAAGTTGGTTAAATGTCTTAAAATTGATTAATATAATCCTTTTGAGGTATGGGTAAATGGATAGATTATATGATTAAATACATATAGGGTGTATATAGGGTAAAGAGTAAAAATAAATAAACCATTGGTAAACTCAGAATAAAGAGGAACTTCTTTAACATAAGAACACCTACAATAATTGTAGTCAACACTGCACTCAATGGTGAGACTAGAAGCTTTCCCACTAAGCTCATCAACAAGGCAAGCATGTCCTGCCACACTCTTTCTCAATGTGAACTGAAAGTTCCAACTATCAATAACATAAGAAAAGGAAACGAAAGGCTTATTGACTACAAAGGATGAAATAAACTGTCTTTACAGGTGGCATGACATTCTATGTATTAATCTTGAAAGAATGAACAAAAATCTCCTGGAATCAATGAGAGATTATAACAAATTTTCAGGTTATCAGATTAATATGCAAAAGTCAATAATTGCTTTCCTATATACCAATAATGAACAAATTAAATTTGAAATTATAAATATAATACCATTTACATTACCACCTGAAAAAACGAAATACTTAAATATGTGAATATAACCAAAGATGCACCAGACCTGTGTAAAGAAAATCACAAATCTCTGATGAAAGAAGTCAAAGAACTAGATAAGTGGAGAGATATTCCATGTTTGCAGATAAAACTCAATCTTATCAGTTCTTCCCAAGTTGATTAATAGATTCAATGAAAATCTGAACAAGTTATTTTGTGGGTATTACCAAGTTGATTCTTAAGTTTATATGAAAAGGAAAAGAACCACAATAGTTAAAAAAAAGAAAGAAATATTAAACATATGGACACCATTGGAAAATTGACCTTACCTCCTGTCTTCAAGACAATATAAAACTAAGTAAACAAGACAGTGTAACACTGACCACCCCCCAGGAAAAAAAGATGTATAGATCAGTGGAAAAGATAGAGAATTCAGAAATAGATAGGTAAAAATATAGTTTACCAATCTCTCTCTCTCTCTCTCTCTCTCTCTCTCTCTCTCTCTCTCACTGGGGATTAAACCCAGGGGCACTTAAACACTGAACACATCCCCTACCCGTTTTATTTTATTTTTTATTCTGAGACAGAATTTTGCTAAATTGCTCATAGCTAAATTGCTGAGGCTGACTTTGACCTTGTGATCCTCTTGCCTCAGTCTCCTGAGCCACTGGGATTATTGGTGTGTATCACTATGCCTGGCTAGTCAACTGATCTTCAACAAAGAACAAAATCAATACAATGGAGAAAATATTTTTTTATAAATATTGCTGGAATACCTAAATATCTCTATGCCAAAAACAAAAATGAGCCCTTACCTAGGCCTACATTCTTCACAAAAATTTATGTCAAACTTAATAATATACGTAATTGTAAAATGTAATACTATTAAATCCCAGATGATAACATTGAAGAAAATATACATGATGTTATTATGGGGTTACCTTTTTAGGTGTAACACCAAAAGCATGGTTCTTTAAAAAAAGAAAGAAATTGATAAGCTAGACTCTATTCAGATTAAAATTTCTTGCCTGCAAAAACACTGTCAAGGAACTGAGAGGAAAAGTAACAGATTATAAGAAAATATTGGCAAAAGACATATATGCTAAAAGACTGCTATTTTAAATATGTATGAAAATAATCACAAAACAACAATAAGACAACCAATAACTTCATTTAAATATTTTTGAAGGGCCCAAATAGATAAATTGCCAAAAAAGATATGCAGCTGGTATATCCCATGAAGATATGCTTCATATCACATGTCAGTTGGAAGATTCAGACTGAAACAATGAAATACACTGTGATAACAGTCAAACAGCTTCTCTTGTATTTGTAATTTCTTCCAATCCTTGTTAGGTTTCCATATAGTTCAATGTTTCCCTAATTTCTTTGTTATTCTTGGACTTAGTTTTAACAATGAGATAACAGCCAAAATTCAGAATACTGAGAACAGCAAATACTGGAAAAGATGTAGCAATAGGAACTTTCATTCATTACAAGTCCAAATGCAAAATGGAACAGGTATTGTAATTAGTGACCTTTGGCTGCCATGACAAAATAACATGATTGGGTGGCCTAAATAACAGAAACTTATTAACTCAAATTTTGGACACTGGAAGTCTGAAATCAGAGTGCCTAAGTTGTCAGGTTCCAAGGAAACAGTGCCACCCCAACCCTGAGCCCATATATCTAAACCATCTGCTGATGCTGTAACTTTTAGACGCCAGAGTAGGCGGCTTTCTTCTTCGGGATTTTTTTCGGCAGAGATAGATCAAGGGAACATCAATTAGAGCTTATATTCAGAGTCTTAATAGATGGTTGCATTCTTGAGTCCTCCAATGGTAGTAGGAGTGGAAAGAGAGAAGGAGGAGGAGGGGGAAGGAGGGGCAAGGAGTTGGAGGAGTAGTAGAAGGGGGAAGGAGGGGGAAAGGTTTTTTGTGTCTTTGCTTTTGATAGCGATCCCATTTGGACCCCTATTCTCATGAACTAACCCAACTTAATTTGTTTCCATAGCTCCCATCTCCAGGTGGAGGCATTAAGATTTCAACATGCAAATTTGAGGGAGAGGGCATAATTTAGTCTATAACTGTCTCTTAGAAGACATTAGGCATTAAAATATAGATAGATGATAGGGAGAAAAAGAAAGAAAGAAAAGAAAGAAAGAAAGAAAGAAAGAAAGAAAGAAAGAAAGAAAGAAAGAAAGAAAGAAAGAAAGAAAGAAAGAAAGAAAGAAAGAAAGAAAGAAAGAAAGAAAGAAAGAAAGAAAGAAAGAAAGAAAGAAAGAAAGAAAGAAAGAAAGAAAGAAAGAAAGAAAGAAAGAAAGAAAGAAAGAAAGAAAGAAAGAAAGAAAGAAAGAAAGAAAGAAAGAAAGAAACTGTTAGTGTTAAATTCATCAGTTGTGCTCCTTCATATATAGCTAAATGAGTTGAAAACTTGTGTCCACTAAAAGCTGCTTTATGCATCATTACCACAACTTTGAAGCAGCCAAGGGATCTTTCAGTAGATGAAGAGATAAACTTTTGCACATCCAATTAATGAGGTGTTTTTTTGTTTGTTTGTTTTTTTTTGTTTTTTGTTTTTTTCAGTAGAATTGAGTTATTAAGCCAGGAAAAGACATGGAACAACAAATGATTATTTCTGTGTGAAAGAAGTCAACCTGAAAACTATTCATACTTCATTTTTCCAGTTATATAACATTCTTAAATACTTAAATACTATTAAATCCCAGAAAATAATATTGAATCACAGCATTTTCTTCTTCTATAGTTTATTATGTTTCCTGGAACTTCATCTCTCAAATCCAAAGTCAGACACCTCCTCTTGCATCAAGGATTTACTGAAATTCTCATTTTAGGTTTTCAGAGAGTTCAGTGTTATCCTCAATTCTTCCTTATTCCTGGACTTAGTTTCAAGTAATGAGGAGAAGAAAAGCCCAAGTTCAACTGGTTAGATCTTAAATAAATAGAAGTTTCTATGTCTGTTCAATTGTTGTGAATACTTCTCTTATGTATTGACACTATCCACCACCAGAGTCCTCTTTCTTGTTTAAAAGTTTTGCCTGGAACTCAATTTTTTAAACTGTTCTTATTTATTTTATTATTTGAAATATTTAATAACAATTAACCTCCAAGCACTAGACAAATAGAATCCATTTGAATTTAGAGATTTTTTAAGAGGGTATTTAAAACTATGTGTTCAATATGAAGCAATTCTGGGTTATAGAAACATTTGGAATCAAAAAATATCATTTGTCAACCCAATTGACAAATTGGTAAAGGAACTGAGCAGGCACTTCATGGAAGAAATACTGATGGCCAGTGAATGGATGAATAAAATGCCCAACATCTCTAGCAATGGGAGAAATGCAAAATAAAACTACACTGAGATTTTATCTCACTCCAGTCAGAATGGCAATTAATATAAGTAAAGATAAATGTTGGCAAGGATGTGGGGAAAAGGGTCTCTGTTGGGACTTTGAGGTGATATAACCACTAAGAAAAGCAGTATGGAGATTCCTTAGAAAACTTGGAATAAAACCACCATTTGATCCAGTTATACCACTGCTTGGTTTACACCCAAAGGACATAAAATCAACATATTAAGATGACACAGCCCCATCAATGTTTATAGCAGCTCAATTCACAATAGCAAGCTATGGAACCAAACTAGGTGCCCTTCAACTGATAAATAGATAAAGAAACATGTGGTATATATATGCACAATGGAATATTATTCACCCATAGAGAATAATGAAATTATTATGGTTTGGATGTGAGGTATCCCCCAAAAGCTCACGTGCGCAAGAAAGATTGGAGGAGAAAAAATTAGGTTGTAGCCTTAACCTAATCAATGAATTAATCCCTGATGGGATAACTGGGTGGGGACTTGGAAGCAGGCAGGGTATGGCTGAAGGAAGTGGTTCTATGGGGGCATGATTATGGAGTATATATTTGTATCTAGCAAGTGGAGACCCCTCTCTCTGTTTCCTGATTGTCATGTGAGCTCTTTCCCGTCACCACTCTCTTCCATCAGGATATTTTGCCTCACTTGGAGCCCTGAGGAATGGAACCTGCTGTCTATGGATTGAGACCTCTGAACCCATGAGCCCAAGATAAACTCTTCTTCCTGTACAGTTGTTCTGGTTGGGCCTTTTAGTCATATCAGTGAAAAAGCTAACTAAAACAGAAATTATGGCATTTGGCAGTAAATGTATAGAACTGGAGACTATCATGCTCAATGAAATAAGTTTGTCCCCCCAAAACAGAGGCTGAATGTTTTCTCTGATATGTAGATGCTAACACAAAACAAGATAGGGTGAGGAGGGGAAGAATACAAGTCCATTGGATTGGACAAAGGGAAAAGAAGAGAAGGGATGGGGAGGGGAATAGGAAAGACAGTAGAATGAATTGTACATAACTCTTCTATTCTTATATATGAATACACAACCAGTGAAACTCCATATCATGTACAACCACAAGAATGGGATCCTAATTAGAATAACTCATAGTCCATGTATGTATAATATATCAAAATACATTCTACTGTCTTGTATATCTAAAAAGAAAAATAAAAGCCTCATTTGTTAACATTATACCACATGCAAAATACACTATCCATTCTGTAATAGAACATATTTTTGAGTAAACGTGTTAAATATTGATAAATATACTGTGGTCTTGTATAGAAATTTATTGATCCTGTGACTATGTTCAGAATTATAATCAATTGTTGTTGATTATTAGATATCTACTTGATAACCAAATGTTTCCCCTATATTTTCCAAATACTTTGTTTTACTATTTACATATATAAGGTTACATCTATTTTACTGAAAATGTTGAAAATTAAAAAGGTTGTTCGAAGCAAAGCATATACAACTCTATGTGCAAGGGTTAAAAAATTTATCAGCATTTATTATTACATTCATTTTTTAAACAGCAAGATTTACTTAATGCACCATAGATACATGAAGTTTCATAATAGACATTTTAGGATCATATACTATATCTCTTTGTATCCTATGCATTATCTTTATTGAATACAAGACAAACCATCTGAACAAGAAGATTGAATAAATCCTTTTTAAATACTGCCTAAATTTTCCACAAACATGAAGCTTTCTAGAATTTGTTTTAATATTTAAAATTGCATTTATAACAAAGATTCCACTGCCTTTTTTGTGAAAAACTGGTGTCTATAAATAGAGATCTAAGTGGGATAAATGCAGGTATAGAAAATGTTAGAGTGTGACAAGTGTAGTTCAATGATCTTTTTAAACACAGTATTGTTATTTTATTTTTATCATTCAAAATCAAAGTTCACCTATCTTTTCAAAAATGGGTTAATTAGGTAGAACAAATCAAAATACTAAAAGAATCCATCCAGCTGAGATGTGTTAACATCTTTTAAAAAGGTAGCTTAGAAACATTTTTGTCCTTTTAAATAAAAATCAAACAAATATTAGCAAAAGATATAATAAACAAGGAAGGTCAAATATGATCCCTGCCAACTCTACTAAAATCCTTCACACAATTGGTGCATTGATTTCACCGAGGAATGAGTGTCAAGTGGGTAAACATGATACTCACAATTTATGGTACTGATGTCAGAGTTCCATGCCAAAGATAAGGTTTGCAAAAACATTTTTTAAAAGTTGCATATTTAATTCTCTCTAAATATTTATGTATTTTTCTCTGGTGTTTTCTCGGGGCCAAATATTCTCCATTCTGGTGCCCTTCCAACATTCACAGATCTCTGCACTGTTAAAGGCCATTGCATGTGACTGGAAGCAAGGGACTAGATCACTGGCCAAACAGATGGTGAGAAATAGTTAATTGACCCACTTGAGAAGATGGTAAGTTACTCAGACTATGGCTCATCAAGGGAAATGAATAATAAATCACATCTGCTTTAATGAATTAAAAAATGAAATGGTTCCTTAATTGCTCATTTCAAATAATATAATAAGGTATTTATTTAAGGTACTAGACAGCTTGCATATATTAATCCTTCAGTTCTAATGACGTGTGGTGGAATTGCAACCCTAGCATTCTCATTTTAAGGATGTGGAATCTGAGCAACTAAATAATTAAGAAATTCACTCAGGATCACTCAACATTTGAAGGTAGCCAAGAAACAAAATGAGACAGATTTTCTCCAGAGTTTTTAAATAACTATACTGAATCTTTGCTTGGGATGCTATAATGTTTCAGAATATGGCTTCACTTATAAAAGGGAAATCTGGTCACTGAACACAATTTAGAAAATTTAAAATTATGAAAAGCAAAATCAGTCACCGTAACCTTCCCACCCAAAGGAAAGCATTTTGAATTGTTGCTGGATTTAACAAAGTTTTAATCATTTGTACACATTCTATGTATTATTGTTTTCTTTCTTTTAAAAAATCATAGTATTCTCTTGACATATTATAAGCATCAGACATTTTGTTATAACACCGATAGGCAAAAAAGTCATGGTTATAACTCCTATTTTTGCACAAAAATAAGCATAACAACATAAATGTCAATGACTTTCAGGGTTTATCAAAGAATAGAAGTAGCAGGAAAAACTAGTACCCTGAAATATCGAGACAGTAGCATAAACAGAGAATCACTTCTGGCCTAGGTAAGCTTCTGGCTCTGGTTCATTTAAAGCTTAGTTATGACAATGTTTGGGGGTGGAGTGTAGACTAACATAAGAGGAAGAAGGGTTTCCCAGGGTGCCCAACATTTTTGTGGGGTTTGCCATTAGGAATCACAGTATGTTCTTACGTTGAAGAGCAAAGTAAGTGAATATTAATGAAGTAACTCTGTATTAGTTTAATTAAGGGAAAGTGTAAAAAAGAATTTGAAATATGCCCTGAGTATTATCCATATGCAAGCCTACCCTCAAGGGGAAATATCTTTACGATGTTATTATTATTCTGGGGAGAAGGATAGTCTTTCTAACTCACCTAAGGAAAAAAGAAATTGAAGAGACATATATTAGAAGCTCCCAGCTCAGGCACACACAATTCCTAAAAGAAAAATTTACTCACAAGATTATACAAAGTTTTCCCTGTCCAAGACAACACTACCACATCAACTGGGTTCCAGTAGAGTAAATGTGGATCATAGGTTGAAGAGCTACAAGACTCAGACTCTATTTAAGAAGGACTTCATTGGGAAATAAAACAAAAGGAGATGCAAAACTAAAAACACTAGAGGAATTTGAATCTGTTGGCATCTAGAACTAGAACAAAGATTAATTACTAACTCACAGCCAGATCAACCCACATCTCACAGTGAAGGTCTGAATGTGTCAGTTCCTACATTATCAGATGTAATGTGTCTAACTTCCAACGAAAAAATTACATGTTATTTTAAAATTGTTATTTTATTTTCATCATTCAAAATCAAAGTTCACCTATCTTTTCAAAAACGGGTTAATTAGGTAGACCTAGTAATCTGAAAAGAAAAAGCAAGCATCTGAACCTGAGTGAGATAGAATACTAAACTACAGTTATCAGAAAGATAATTTTTAAATGTAACATTTATTAATGTTACAATGGTAAAATTAGACAAAATGTAAGGTCAGATGCGTAATGTAAGCAGAGAAATGGAAACTGAAAGAAGAAATCAAGAGGAGATGCTAGAAATACAAAACACTAACATAAATTGCAAATATCTTTGATGAACTTGTGAATGGACTGGAAGTGGCTGAAGAAGTAATCAGTGAGCTTGAGGATACACCTACAGAAACTTGTCAAACTGAAATGCAAAAAGGAAATAGAATAAAGGAAAAACATGAACAGATATTTAAGAGCTATGGGACAATTTCCAAAGGTATAATACATGTATAATTGAAAAAAAAACAAGGAAGCAAGAGAATGGAGCAGAAACAATATTAGAAGTGATACAGTTTGAAAGTTTTATCCTATTAATTATAGACACCAAACCACAGATCCAGAAAACTAAAAGAACACAAAATAGGATAGAATTTATAATTAGGCATATCGTATTTTAAATGTGAGAAGTCAAAGACAAATAAAATAAATCTTGAAAGCTGCAAGAGTGGGATATTGAATTTTGCCCACTGGTTGTAATTTAAATGATGTTAAAATTTCTTGCATGTGCAATATTAGTGAATTTCTGAGGTTTTTAGAACTGAATTAACTGAAATTTTTCTGATTTATATCTTTGAAAAAGACTCTCCATGCTGTGCAATTTATACTTTAATCAGCTCTGTATGAAATTATCCACTTCAAATATCGAATTAGTCTTTTTCTAATCTTGATGAGTTTAAAAGCTATAACATAATACTACACTGACCACTCTTTTGGTTTTGTTTTATGGTTTACTAAACTATTATTTAACATAATTTGATAATTAATACCTTCTAATCATTTCTGAGCTTTTACCACTGAAAGCTCATTAAGTTCTCATATAGTTATAAAGTAGTTAGTATTGATATGTTCATTAATGGATAAAAAATAGTCACACCGAGTGATCAGATCTCTTATTTCTTGCTACTCACAGGAACAAATAATGTTGATATTTGAACTTGATAATTTTCCTACAGAATTAGTACTATTAACATCAATGTTTAGCTACTTTTCTGAGATTAAATATATTGTTTTGTGCAGTTATTGCTTATTAAAACACCTGATTGTGAGATGAATGAATGAAAATGGCATGAATGAATGAATGAATGAATGAACCAACTAAACAAGAGCATTGTTATTCTATGTCTTTTTATTTGAAGCTATTTATGGCATTTTATGGTGAATAAACTTTTGATTTTTACATACAGAAATTTATGTATAATTTTCTTTTCTAATTGGGATATTAAACTTTGGAAACATGACTCATCTCTACCATTACATAGCTGAAGCTAGGTAATTTTGAACAAGTAACTACTCTTCATCTCCAAGTTTCTTCTTAGTGTTTCTTCACTGTATCTTAGAAATGTATTCTGACTGTTACTAAATGTCTTCTTGGATTGCATTACGGTTATCCAGAGAAAGAGAATGAATAAGATATTTATATTACCATCTATGAGATTATTGGTATTGACTCTTGCAATTAGGAAGGCCAATATATCCAGGATGTGTTGTCTGCAAGCTGGAGAAACCAAAGTGCAGGTGGTGTGATTTAATTCTAGGCTGAAGACAGAAGAACAGGACATCACTGGTGTAAATCCTGGGGTAGGAAACCCAGAGAAATAGGATCTCTGAGGTGTGAGAGCAGGAGATGGCTAAGGAGCAGAGAAAATGAACCTTTCTTCCATTTAATCTATTTAGGGCCTCAATGGATTGGATCATGCCTTCCCATATTGGTGAGGGTGGATCTTCTTCCTTATTCTCCTGATTCAAATGCTAATCTCTTTCAGAAAGACGCTCCCAGAAATCATAGTTTTCCATCTATCCAGGTAGCATTTAACCCAGTCACACAGATAGATACCATCTGAGAATTTTTTTCTTTTTTTTTACTCTGAACTGGTCAAACTCATAGAAAGCTACAATTCCTAGCCTTTACCATTGCTAAGGATTTGATTGTATGCATCTGTCCTTACCTGCGCTAATGTACTTTTTAACTCTGAATGTCTTTAAATATCATTTATATACTCATTCTACCCATATTTCTGGAGAGATTTCTAGGTGCCAAAGGAGTCAGCTCTTTACAGGGACAGATGTTTAGATTTTGTGGACCATGTGCATTTTCTCTTCTGTAGACTCACTTCCTCTTCCTGTCCTTCTCTCTTCTTTCTCCTCCTAACTCTATTTTTTTTCCTTCAAAACACTTTGAAGTAGTAAAATCTGTTCTTAGCACAGAGGCTGTAAATTGGCCTATTTGTTGACTTCTGTTTGTATCAGTGACCATGGTAAGTGATAAGTGATGCTGACAAAGCCTACACATTTACAGAGCTCAGCCACATTTCACTTGACTGAAAGGAAGTCCAGAGGAATAGAGGCTGCTGTGATACTCTAAGTTGGGAGACTCAGGGAAGAGCATTCATTGTCATTGGGCTGAGACCCAAAAAAGCACCTGTGAGTTACTGTCCTGTCCTACTAGTCTTAAATTTGCAGTCTCTTTGAAAACTTAAATCCCATGAAGACAGAGCCTATATGAACTTTCATCACCATTGTCTTTTTGGATCCAGCTCTGTGCCATCAGGGGCTGTATAAGTATTTGCTGGATACATGAAGGTCAGAGTCTGCCTAAAACTAGGGTGGAAGAGATATTTCTGAGTCCTTTCATATTTTTCACTTGAAGACAAGGTGGAAAGTGGTTTGCTTGCTTTTTGTGGTTGGTAGGGAAAGATTTTTGAGCCTGTGAGGAAAGTTTGATCACTGCTCTTTTGTTGGTGTGGGCTTTATTGCATAAGTGAAGGAGAGATGCAGCTAAAGGTGAAGAATGGGTAGTAATCTACCAAAGTACCCCTTTCAATTAATTGGAATTCTTCCATTTTTTGGCAAAAGGTTGTCATTCTCATTTTTAATGGATTATTCTAAAATTATGTCCATTCATTCGTCTTTGTAAGTATTTTAGGGGAAGGTATGAAATCTACCATCTGAGTCTGCTTTTAAATCAGAAATGGAATCACAGATTTTAGAGGAAAAGCAAATTCTCTTTTCTCAGAATAAATCTACATATTTAAAATTTTAGTGGATGATAAAGAGGAAAAGTGTTGCTACTAACAAGATGGGTATGACTTTGGAAAATTTGAAAAGCAGGGAATTCTAATTATGTCTTTTTTTTTTCTTCTAAGGTTCCCATGCCTTAGTTTCTTTGGCCAATCACGTTTCTCCTCTTGGCTTTGTAGAAGGCGGGTTTGCTTTTTATAGAATTTTCTTATTTTTAGGTACAATTTAAAACTTAGAAGTCTTCACAGTCATCGATACACATATTCAATGATTGATGCTTTACTTCAACAATAGATCTCAGTTTCCACCGCCAGGACTTTGTTCCACACTCTCATCCCTGCTCACAGGGAGTGTTGCAATGACTCTCTAACTGTTCAAACTACATTCACCATTATCCACCATAATTTTCCCTCAGTGTTGTATACTGGATTCAGATCAGATTATGCTCTGAACTTGCTTGTCTCCAGTAACGTTCCTTACCTGAGAAAACTTTCTTTAGCATGAGCTATCTAAAAGTAGCTGTTTGAGCTAACTATTGTCTATTGGGCCAAGTAAGTAATAAAACCAGAAGGCTCTTAGCTTTTCATGTCAACTAGCCTGGCCTTATTGCTAATCCGGAACCTTACTGCTCTACCTTACTTCCCAGCACTCACAAATTCTGAAAGCTAGACTTTCATAATCTTTCCAAAATACTGAAGGAAATTCCCACTTTCAATCCAGATAAAATGTCCTCTTCTCCAGAGAGAGGTCACTGTGATCTGTCATTGGTTACATTTTCCCCTTGACCTCTCCTGGAGACCTGCTACTCTCTTTCATACCATTTGTTTGAAATATAGAAAGAAAAAGCTAGAAGTAGTGCTAGATATGGCAGAAAGAAAGTAAAAATAGGGTGGAATTGTGTTAATAATTACAATCAGCCCTAAAATATTAAAAACAATTACTTTAGAAATTGGAATCTAGACTTAGGTCTGAGTTTGTAACTAATATTGTTATCTGTGTATGGATGTATTTTTACACTTTTAGAAATAATTTATGCATAGCTTTTCTAGTGCTTATATATTGTTTTTGAATTAACAAATAGTAATTGTTTTGCCTGTCTCATCCATAAGAAGGTATAATTAAAGAGTTCAGGGACTATTGCTTCTACTAGAAATACACAGGAAAATTTACAAAGTATTGAATCAAGTTATCACTCTTTATATGTGATGGTAAATATAATAATAAATAAAGAAATTAGAGAAGCCATTTAATAAATGAGTAAAATTAATAACTGCCATTTCTTCACTGTGGCTAAATTAAATTTTATTTTCTCCCTTTTAGTTATAAATACCCTTGTTTATCCAGAAAAAAAAAAACAATCATGAATTCTGGTAAATCAACCCATGGGATTTTTAAAATCTGTTTCTCCTCAGATAACTCCTAAGGTAGGCATCTTCTAAAGACACAGCTCTCAGAAGTGGAAACCAGAATGATGGTAAGACAAAAAAAGACAACATTATGTGTGTACAAATAAACTTCATAATTCAGAGCACACTCTATAGACATTATGTTACAAACTGTGACACTATTCTGTCACCATTTGTAACAAAACTCAGATTGTGGGGCTTCAAAGAGCAGAAACAATTCTGAGGATTTAAAAAAAAATTTTCCAGTACTGGGTATTGAATCCAGGGATTCTCTTCAAGGTAGGCAGGAGAGCTGCCACTGGGCTGCATGCACTTCAGTCAAAGGAATTCAAATTTTAAGCAGCATTTATCAGGCTGAAAACAACCTCTGAGTAGATACTTATATACCTTCCTAAGTATAATAGGGAGAGGTGTGAAATCCACCGTCCAAATCTGATAGGAAAATCAGAAACTTAAAAAAAAAAAAAACAGATGAAATTTACATGTCTCAAATCTTTGGTGAATGATAAAGTGGAAAAGTGTTACCTCATGGTGTGTGTACATTTAATTTTATTGAAGGAAAAGTGTCAGAATGCTTTACCCATCCAGCTTAAAAAACAACAAACAAACATACAAAAAACCACTTCTTTAACTGGGAAAACAGTGGCACCAGGAACTTCAATAATCTATCTGAAGCACAAATGGAGCAACATCTGGATTATTTGCAATCTATCAGCTTTGAATCCAAATAGCTTCTCTGTTGCTAAGTAGTAACCACTGTGCATCTCCTTATAGCTTTTTGGATTGCACTGAGAAACAAGTGCCAACTTTTTTAAAAGAAAATACCTAAAGTTATCATGGGAGATTAATTAATTTCTTTATAATCCAGATAAATGTTTGCTGTGGTCACTGTCATTTTTACTGTAGAATGTAAGTATAGATATAATACAATAAACTGAAGAGTGCAAAATTGCAGATTTTTTTGAAAGGGAATTCTTTGAAGTTGGGGTGTTAATGATAAACAGTATGATAGTCTCGTCCTTTCCACCTGAGGAAATCAAATAGTTAGATAGAGTAAGATAATTTTCAGTAAAGAAACTCTAATGTTAATCTTTATAATTGCACTAGTAGAGAGTATAATCCAAGTACTATATAAAATAAGTTTCAGAAACAAATTTATTATTATTGTAAAATGCATTGTATAAATAACTATGCTAGGACAATGCTTTGAACAGTTCATTTAATTGTGTTGTCCTTTAGTATTTTTATCTGGCTTCAGTTTTCTCATCTATTTGACAAAATTCTCTACTAATGAAATAGGTATTAAAATTCTCTATGTATTTATGGAAAAACTTGTAAAGGTATATGAAAAGAAAATTTAAATAAAAAGCGTATTTTCATTTCATATCTACATTTAGACCTATGGTATTTAAATCTAAGAGAATCATAGAACTTTCTCAACATCTGATAAAATATAGGAACACTTTCCACAGGTAAAATGCCAATGTTAAAGCAAATAAACCATACACATAAATTTTTTGCTATATTGCTTTAAGTTCCCCTGATCCTCCTTTCCACCTCTCATCATTCTATCCCTCATTCTTCCATCTGGGCCAAGAACACTGGTGACCCCTGTCTTAGAGTAAGACACCAGGTATCAAGTGTCATAGGGCACACACATTTTATTATGAAGAGAAAATATAATAAAGCCAAAAGAAAATAAGCAGCAGGATTAAATTAAGTGAAGCAAAAGCTCTAATATCCTGAAAACAACATCTGTACTCTCTAATTGAATATGATTTTAGTGGTATCCAGGGGTTGGGAAGTGAAGAAAATGGAGAGATACTGCTCCAAGGGTGCAAAGTTAAATACAAAAATATAATTTTAATCTCTAATTAATTTAATTTTAATTCAACAATTAAAATTATAAATGAAGACATATGCAATTTTTTTTTCTGATTGACATTGAAAAATTTACCCTAGTAAGGTTTTCTATTTTATTAAATATATGGTTAAAAAATGGCTTTTTTTCTTTGTATCTATTTATATTAATAGAAACATTATACCATGAATACCTTTTGATGGTCGGAAAGAGCTCATTGTTTTTTCTTAACTATTATCTTGAAAAGAATCTATCACTTTCAAAAAGGGAAGTCAGTAGATATTTGTAGAGGGAAGGACAAAAGTAGGAAAGAAAAGTTGAAAAGAAGAAATCTGAAGAATAGAGGAAGACAGGGAGTAAAAATGGAATGAAGGAAGGAGGAAGAAAATAAGAGAAAGCAAAGGGTTAGCCAAGTACCAACTTTTGAATTTAATGTTCCCCCCAAATTCCTGTCCCTTTTGCTTGTTTTGAATTCTTCCTACTGAAATGACAACCTTCTTACTAACATGAATATCTTAAAGGTTTTCATTTTTAAAAAAAGCAAGAATTTATACAAAAGAGAATTTCCTCAAATATCCTCAGGCTTCCTGTTAGACTTACCATTGTACTATCAAGTGGGGATGATATTTGACAATGGATTAACCAACTAAAAATGTCCAAGGTTGAGATTCACTCTCTCCCCCTTCTGTCAGCTAATTTCATAATTTCCCCATATTCTAGCTTTTCCCTACAGTATTCTAAAATCATCTTTTTACTTCTCAGTCCATTAGCTTTACTTCCTTTCCTTCACAATTGATCCATTTTTTATCATTTAAATAGACCTTCTTCCTGGCATTACCTATGATTAAGCCTTAGTTGGTAAGGCTTAACAGAAAACCTGCTCAATCAAAGGATTTTACCTCAAGTGAGGAGATGAGATATCTCCATAGGGTAACTAAGGTATTTTTTTCTCAGAAATATTTTCCCAATAGTCCAGGAAAAAAAATCACAGTTTCAGTAGCAGCCTATCCTTTCTCTAGTCTGGAAACCTTACTTCATCTTCATTTGTCTGGGTCTGCAGTGACAGGAAGCAGAAACATTTGGGAAAGCTCTGAAGAATCTTGCCAGACTTTAAAGAGCTGTGGACGATTAAGAGCTCTCACTGCAATTTCTGGACTTGGGCTCTTGTTGACAGATTATCTAGCATGCCAGCTGCCAGTTGAAAATGGCGATTACTTGCATCGTGGGCTTGTCTAATGGAAAAAACAGGGGATAAATGCCAGAAAAACCCAGGTTTGAACTCCAGAACTACTTCTTACAGATTTGTTTAATTTTCTAACTTTTCTAAACCCTTGAAAGTTTTCTTATAGGGATAAAAACAAGGAATAACATAATGAGGAAGAGTTCAGGAGGTTGACTACGTCAAGCACAGTGAGTTCTATTCTCAGAGCTCAAAACATGTACATTTCAATCTGTCTTTTTGCAACTTGCTTTTATTAGAAAGGTGCTACTTAGGAAGAAAGGACATGCTTTAATTGTTAAACTCGGATAAATGTCTGATAACAAGCATGTATGATTAGTAGCTGATAACTGAGTCAAAATATGAGGCTGTACTGTTTCTCATTTTCACAGTTTTAAAATATTTTTTTGATCTTTCCTTGAATGCCAGTTGATGACCTGGCTTTGAATACCTATCTAGTATTTTATTTTAGCAGCCATGAATAATTTCTTCAATGGAGTATTTTTTGTTTTACATACTTTAACTGATAATATTATGGTTTGGATGTGAGATGTTGTCCCAAAGCTCACATGTGAGACAATGAAGAAGATTCAGAGGAGAAAATTGGGTTGTGAGAACCTTAATCCAATCAGTGAATTAATCCCCTGATATGGATTAACTGAGCTGTAATTGAAGTGGTAGGGTGTGACTGCAGGAGGTGGGCATTGGGGTGTGGCTTTGGGGTATCTATTTGTATCTGGCCAGTGGACTCTCTCTCTCTCTCTGCCTTCTGATCACCATGTGAGCTGCTTCCCTCTGCACATCTTCCACCATGATGTTCTGATTCACCTCCAGCCCCAAGAAATGGAGCCGGCCTTCTATGAACTAAGACTTCTGAAACCATGAGCCCTCAAATAAAATTTCCTCCTCTACAATTGTTCTGGTTGGGTCTTTTAGTCGAAGCAGCAAGAAAAGCTGACTAAAACAGATAATTTAAAAAATAAGGGGCAGGAATCATTAGTGTCTATCAAAATTTATTTCTACCATGACACTACATTTTTAGAGTAGAAAGTTTGAGAACAATTATACACATCTTTAAAGTTCTTATTATTAAGTTGTAATAAAAATCTTTATTCAGAAATGTGCTGATATATAATATCATCAACATGTTAATATAATTCCTTTGCCAAAGAATCATGAGCTATGTATAGTCCATGTAATTAATCATTATTATTTTTTTTGTATTTTTTGGCTTAAAAGAATGGTTTGTCATATAAATATATCCACATTTAAAGGTTTTCTCTTTATCTTGACATATAGTATTTGTTTAAAAATATAACTATATTTTACCCATATTTTATTTCATTTCAACATTTGCAGTAGTATTTATTAGAATATTACTTTACTTGAGCTTAACAAAGTATTAATAATATTTTCTCTTAGGTTTTTTTTCTTTATCATTAGAATATTTAATTCATTAGAGTTCTTTTTTGTGATTCAACTGTAATGCAGATCTTATTTTCTTCTTTGGGGAGAGGGATGGAATGTGGCAATATTTTTCAACATTTTGTGTTGAATTATCCAATTATCCCCAAATTATAAACTCTAACACAATCATATTCCAAACCAAAATGCCTTTATATAGGCACATTTTATGATTAATTGATTTTTGCTTATTCATTTTTATTATAATTTTATGGAGTTTTAAAATATCTGAAAGAATATTTTATATATGTGTATATATGAATATATATATATGTGTATATATATGTGTGTGTGTATATATATACAAATATATATATATGTGTGTGTGTGTGTGTGTGTGTATATATATACAAATATATATATATATACACACTTCATTTACTATGTATTGTGGTAACTTATCCCAAAAACCCGCACCAGGATTATTACTAGTTTTTATACTAGTAAGTCTATATTTCTCCAAAATTCAATCATATAGAGAAGTAGATAATTAAGTCTTAGCAAAATGATTCAATGAACTGTAGCAATTATAAAGTATGTAGGTATATACAAAGAAAAAACAGAGCAGGACAGTTGCTAAACTGCTAAAAAAGAAAAACATTTTATTTAGGACTATTATGGATAGGAGAAAAGTCACCTCAAACTTTAACTCTGTATACAAATAAAACATAAGCAACTGGGAATTTATAGGCAAAGAATATGGTGGGGATCAGTTGATGGAAAATTGCTAAGGGAAAATATTAAGGGTAAGGGGAAATTCTGGAATAACTCTTGCTTTAAACAAACATGAGGGGCATGCATGGTCAAGAATGAACTAAATTAGATACCAAAGATGACTGGATATGGAAACTAGGGTGTTTGCTAAACTAACTTAGTCTGGGAAAAGTTTAGCATCTGAAATGTAGCTTGTGGAGTAAAGAATCTTACTTAGTGCCTATTGATACATTTGTTCATATTAATGCTGTAGACATTCATGGTGCCTATTTTTATTAGAAGTGTTACTATCTTTAAATTATCATATTTGTGATATTTTATTTTCCTTACACTAACTTTTTTCCTTACAGCATTAGTATTGCAACTCCTTCTAAATTTATATGCATTTTGCTTTCAATCTTTCTGATTCATTTAGCTTTATAATATGTATCTGCATATTATAACCTTTGATTTTCTACTGAATGTGGGAGACTGTGGATTTACAATGTTGTATAAAACTTTGACATTTATTAGTACAACTATAATGTTTGACTTTACCTCTTTTATCTTATTTATACCTTGTAATGATGCCTTTCTTGGTTTTATTTCTTATTTTATCATTTTTGTTGTGGATAACATTTATAATTTTTTTTGAGGATTTAAAATTTAAACATTCTTTTAAATTTTCTGTTTCTGGAAGCTGTCAGTAGTTAATGGTATATGTATATAAATTTTGAACTTAGAAACAACCAATTGATAAAACTCCCCAAATTAAATTGGTATCCATTTTTTTTTTCTACTGATTCAGTCCTAGTATCTAGGTAGGGTCTGCTATGGTTTAGATCTGCAATATGCCCCAAATGCTCATGATCTCCAAAGCAGCAGTGTTCATGGTGTGGGGTAACTGAATCACAAGGACCATAACCTCAACAGAAGATTGATCCATTGAATTTATAGTCAATAGGCTCTAGTGAGAGGATGGAATACTTAGGAGGTGGGGCCTAATTGGAGGAATTTGATAACTGAGGGTATGACTTTGAAGGATATATTTTGTCCCTTGATACTCAGTTTCTCCTCTCTCTCTCTCTCTCTCTTTCTCTCTCTCTCTCTCTCCCCCTTCTTATTCCCAGCTGCAAAGAAGCAAGTAGCTTTGCTCTGTCATTTTCTCTCTGCCACGATTTTCTGCTTCACCACAGTCCACGAAAAATGGAGACAAGTGTCCATAGTAAGAAACCTCTGAAACTGGGAGCCAAAAATAGATCTTTCATTAAGTTGTTTTTCTCAAATATTTTGTCACAGGGATGAGCAGGCAACTAATGAAGGATCTTACATGCTTATTAGGTATCAGAATGCATTTTTTTCTTCTTTTTTAATTCTGCAACTTGGCCTCCCTTTCTTCCTTACTTTGTTTTTTTCTTTTTCTTTTTCTTTTTTTTTTTTTTTTTCTGGAACAAAAAACCCCTAGTTTTGCCAATGAGAAAGCTGTGGTCTTCGAGATTACATAACTTTCTCCAATCAAGCAAATTTGAAGGAAAAAAAAAAAGTACCAGGATCTTGATTGTCGTTTGACATCAGAGTGTCTAGTCTTTATCATCTAGCGTTTGTGAATTTCCATACACACACTTACCTCTTGCTAGTAAAGTGCCAATAATAGGTGAGAATTTCAAAAGCAGATTTCCTTTCAGGCACAGGCAAGTTTCAGAGACAGAAAATATTGAACTTGAAATGTCCATCACTACTCATCATGTTAGACTTTTGCAAGATTTCCACAGTCAACTATTGATTATCGTTCACAAGGTGAAGTTTTACAATGACTTTCCATTCTGATAAAAGAGAATGAGTTTCTCCACTATAGGGACTAATTATAGGTCCTGATTTAACTGCCTTTTTTAAAAAAATGGCATCTTTATTTCAGGTTCGAATGGTGTAAATCATAAATTTCTTTCTCTGATTCAATAATTTCTAATAAGATATTCTGGAGCTTTTTCTTACAAGAAAAATTTCTCTAATGTATATATCTAACATATCTCTTTCCTCTATCACAATATAGTTTTTAGTTTGAAAAAAAATAAGACAAATAGCTGTATCGAATGATCATATTCTTTAATCAATTGGTCCAAGATCTAGATAAAGACTATTTTTGGCTTCATCTCCCAGTGATATAAATGGAAACTTTTCAAGAGGCATTAAATGTTGTTTACAGTGATTTATAAGTGGAAAATTCTCTAGAAATTGTTTTTAGAAAAAAAAAAAACCTAACCTAGAAATCATTACAATAAAGAAAAAAACAAAGCACAGATTCTTTATTTAAAAATTAAAACCTCATCTGACAGTATTGTCAAACCACAAT
This sequence comes from Urocitellus parryii, assembly GCF_045843805.1. Lineage (NCBI taxonomy): Eukaryota > Metazoa > Chordata > Mammalia > Rodentia > Sciuridae > Urocitellus > Urocitellus parryii. The sequence goes on from NC_135542.1 coordinate 96,735,374, forward strand.
AACACAACAAATATAAATCTTTCCTTCCTTCCTTCCTTCCTTCCTTCCTTCCTTCCTTCCTTCCTTCCTTCCTTCATTTCTCTCTCTCTCTCTCTCTCTCTCTCTCTCTCTCTCTCTCTCTCTCTCTCTTTTCATTCCATTATCATTATTTGGCACATATCTGGATAATATCTTATTAAAATTTGTGTCAGGCTCTTAGGTAGCCATTTTCAATTAATATGGATAGCTATGCAAAATGAAAATTACTCATTCTTCTCTGATCACAGATGTTTTGCCAGAATCATACAGAAACATATTTTATGTGATAAGTATCTCTTGCAACTAACTTTAACTCTTGAAACTAACCTTAGACTGAATTGTGAAGATGTACTTTATTCTTTATCTGTGATTTTTCACATTGTATGCAGTAAGTGTGTGTTTTAGTGTTAGATTTTTCTCAGGAGCAGATCCTAGTCCATAAATACAAGAGAGTTAGTAAAAATAATTCCCAGGGAAACTAGTAATGGAGTGGAGGAAGCAGACCAGGTTAAAAGAAGCCAATGGAGAGAGTATGATTACAGGCAATATCCCAAGCTCTTCCTGGTCTCTTAGGGACTTCTCAAGTATAAATGAGACTCAAGACCAAAAGGCTTTCCTTTTGTTCTTCCCACAGGTTAAGTCATGGGCCATGGGCCATAAATTAGCTCCAGTGGCAAAGGCAAACCCTGACTTGCCAATGTGGGCTGGTAAAAGGGAACCTCAAGGAATATAATATCATGGCTAAGTGGATGCACAGTTTTAGAAAGAGCATTTCATAGTGTTTCCACTGTGTGGTTAAAATTGTTGATTTTTAATTTTTTTTCCATCATGCAGTAGCTGTTCAGTGTTTTTAATATTTTATTGGTTCTTTCCATCCTTATATAATAAGAAGGAACGTCAGCAAAGTGAGATGAGAATGTCAAGATTTTTTCAGGGACAACTCTGATAAAAGTACCTTCCTATTTGAAAAATATATCTCCTTTACTTAACATTCCCTTATCTCATTTAACTTCATAAATAGTCCTTCCATTGCTCAGTAATTGTCTGCTTATTTGTTTCAAACCTAGGAGTAACCTCTGACCTTAAAACTATTCCACAAGGAAGACTCATATCTGATATTAAATAAGTCTGTTGCTTACAAATAAAAAAAAACTCATCATTTTTTATACATAATAACTCTAATGGGTTAGAAAATTTACTAGAATATGTATATTTTCCATTGGTGGTGGTGATGGTGTAACCAGGGATTAAACTCAGGTGTTTGTGTTTTTTTAGAGACAGGGTCTCACTGAATTGCTTAGTGCCTTGCTTTTCGCTGAGACTGGCTTTGAAGTAGCGGTCCTCCTGGCTATTTTTCATTTTTTAACTTTTCCTTATGAACTGGCTGCTTTATATCTGGAATATGCTTTGTAAGTTTAATTTAAAATAAAAGACTAATGTCTAAAACAATTTAAGTTGTAACTGTATTTTTTTCCATAAAACAATGAAAAAAAGGGGAAAATATTTGAATTTGTGATCCTTGACATTTAGCGATTCTATCATTGACCCACTTGTATACACAAAAATGTAAGGTAATGGGCAGGAAATCCCATTTGGGGAAATTTCTTCAATGAAACTGGGCAACTAGCAATCAAATTAGTCTCTTTATTAGACTCCAGGAAGGAGGCACCAAGATGATCTATAATTAAATTCCTGGAATCCAATTTACACTAGCCGCCCCTAGAATAAACATCATTAAACTACATATTGCTCATCAAGGCAATGCATAACAGCTTTCTAGATGGCTAGAAAGACATAAGGAAAGGCACAAATTGCAGATCACATTTGGATTCCTCAATCTGGTGAACAAGCAGAATACAGGACAAAAGGAAGTTATAAAATTGCTGTCTCTTGGGGAGCTTGGTGTTTAATAGTTTGTTTAATGTTTTATTTATTTGGCTGATCTGGGCATATTAAATTCCCACCTCTTCATAGCCTTTTTCTCTACCTCTTTCCCAAATATAAATACAAACACATACCTGAGTGGTTTAGCTATAAGATTTGTTTTAAGGTAATTTCTTTCCATATTTAAAAATGAAATTGATATATAACTTGAATTTCCAGTATATTACACTGGTATAGCACAGCTCATATTACTAAACTGTTGTTCTTCAGTAAATTGTGTGAAGGGCAAAGCGTGAAGACATTTTTTCCCCATTTAGAGGAAAATTACACACACACACACACACACACACACACACATATACACACATATATTCATGATTTATTTAAGAACACCCAGACAAAAGAAAAATATATAATTGGTGATTTTAAAGGCCATAATCAATTGTCTTATCTCACAGGAGCAAACACACGTTTTTATTGCATTTCAATGGGGAGGTTATTTCTGAAGGTAGGCAGTAATTAGAACTGCAGTGAACCATTTGATATTTAGAAGGTTGGACAGATTATCCTCCTGGGATACTTCTGTGTGAGAGTTTGTGGGGGTTACAAGCCAAGTATCATAATTTTGAGCTCACTTGGATTATATAACCTTAAAACTTTAGCAAATAATGCTATTAATAGACCTTCATTTCACTGCCATAATTTTAGGAAATAAACAAGCAATGAAAAGCACAAACACATAACATTCTTTTCTAAAAGGCAACTTTAATATTTCACAGTACTATTGCTTTAATTACATTTTAAAGAATGGCTTTCGAATACATTCAATGGAATATGATGATGTTTCAAAATTATAATTATTAATGAATTCAGAATCACTTTAATTTTACAAAAATCATTTAAAATAATCCAGAAAAGTTGAAAACATCAGGAATAACACAAAAAATACAAAAGTGACCTAGAGCAAAAGTTAGCAATATATATGTATATTTTTTTTCTTTTCTTTCTCTACCTCTTTCCATAAAGGACCAGATAATGAACATTTTAGAATTTCTGAGCATAATGTCTCTCTCTGAACTACTCAACTCTGCTTATAAGAAAAGCAGCCAGAGACAATATATAAATGAATCAGCATAATCATGTCTCAATAAAACTTATTGTCATTGAAATGTTGATTTCCTATAACATTCACATGTCCCAAAATGCCATTCTTTTGTGTTTTTCCGACCATTTAGAAATGTAAAAGCCATTCTTCGCTGATAGCTGATAGGATAACAGTCAATGTTATTTGTCTGTGATTTGGTCTGTGGTTCTTACTGTGCTGACCTTTGATCTACCAGTTCTAGATTATATCCTACAAATTCTCACAGCTACATTGAAACATTTGCCTTTTTCTTTCTTATCTATATAGCAATGCATGTACTATGGTTTATATGCATGTATGCTCTCTTCCTTTGTAAAAGATCATTATGATATTAATAGTATACCATTAACATACTCTCAGGTTAATGTTTGTTTTGTACCTGGGATTAAACCCATGGTCATTTAATCACTAAGTCACATCCCCAGCCACATTTATATTTTAATTTGAGACAGTTCTAAGTTGCTTATGGCCTCACTAAATTGCTGAGGCTGGCTTTGAACTCTGAACCTTCTACCTTGGACTTCTGAGCTGCTAGGATTATGGGTGTATGCCTCTGTGCCCAGCAGGATAAGGAGTTTTATACATTGTCATTATTGTTATCTTATCTTACAGTTATCAGCTTCATTATCATTAATAAAAATTCCCCGTGTTATAAAGAAGAAAATGGGGATTAAGGAAAACGTTATCCATCATCTGACCTTTTCTTTTGAAGGTAGAAAGACTGAATAAAAAATAATTTTTTAAATACAATAACATGGGCAGAACTTGCTGATTCTCTAACATCACTTTGGGAACAACTGTGCTAGGTAAAGAGGGAATAAATGGATATAGGAAAAATAAATAATAAGTACAATTTTATCCAAGCTACAGAGAAGACTTATGAAACATGCTTTTTTCTCAGGAATAAATGAATAAATAAGGCTTATGACTTTGACAATACTGATGATCATTGATCATTGATTATTGTCTAGGTTCCAAGTTCATTTCATCTGGCATGTTGAATAAAAAATGTCAAAATCAATTTCTTTGGGATTAATATTTCTTAATCTATGATAAATATCAACGTTTCCTTAGCAAATATTTTTCAGTTCATGAATTCATTTGATTTTCTTATATTAAAAGTTTTCAATTCTGAGTTCAGACCCACGTCACATTGATTGAACATGATTGGCTATGGTCAAACTCATGAGATTTCACATTACAGACAATCTACTCAAGAACTTTCACTAGTAGTATCTAGCATATCATATACTATTATCATACACATTAGTACAGTATTAGTACAATTAATTAGCTTGTCAGGCAGCCACCTGATCTCCCATTCCTGTTTCTTATACTCCTTCAAAGATACCTTAATGTCTCTCCAAGTGCTTTCGACTTACTTGCTCATATAAACTAAATTAAATCAAGCTTGATTCAGTAGCTGCTAAATGCATTTTTGTGGTTTCTTACTTCTTTCCTTTCTCAATGTATTATGGCAGAGATTAAAAAAGCCCCATGCTTTTACTTACTAAAGTGCTTGCAGAAAAGTTCATTTCTTTCTTTTTCAGTTCATTATGTAAAATATTTAATGCAGCCAGAAATTACAGCCCAAAGCTCAATTATGGCATTTGTGGGCATATGCACATAGAAAAAAAATCTATAATGTCTACTTTCCTAAGATAATGGTTTATTTTTAAATTTGTATATATTTTCTAATTTTATTCATATTTTTTCTGAGATCCTAGTTTCAGAATTATGTTTTGCAGAGAAAGTGTTTACTATTTTCTTAAAACGTGAATACTAGTTATTTTTCATGGAAAGGTTTAAAACATGAACCTAAATATGTCTTAAATGTTGCCTTGAATTTGTATTAGATTTTTCATAAATTCTACCTTGTATCAATTGTGCAGGAAAGGCATCATGAAAGAATGGGGATAAATTAGCAGCTTTTAAAATGTGACTACAAATTGGCATTCATGTTAGCAATACATGAAAGTGACATTATTAAAAAATGCTGATTTGTGATTGTTTTGACATTTTACCACTAAATTGTCAAAACAGTATCATGAGCACATTCAGCTCCATATTTTCAGAAGCATTAACTGACAGCCATTAAGTGCCTTTTGTGGTAACAGACAGTAAATCAATGGTATGATCAATATCACAATCCACAGGCTGAATCAGCTACAAAATAAGTGGATTTTGTCTTAATATTAAGGTTCATGCAAAAGCAATCAGTAAGGTCATTTATACAATCACTTGTACTCACTAATGCCATCAATTATTTCAGTTTAGTTTTGGTTTATTTTTTCCTCTGAAAATTAGATTCTCAGCCAATATTTTATTCCTGAAATCCTAACTTCAGATATTGAACTAATATTCTCTGAGTTTAGGAAGGGTTATGTGAATTTAAGTGCTATAACTTTAGCCACAGAGCAAAAGAAAGATCCTGTTACATAGTTTTTGCCCAGTGAATTTTAATTCCATTTAAATATACTAATCAGAACATGCCAGAAAGATTTGTTGTTCATTGCTGGTTTAAAGACAGCTGACATTATATTAAACTGAAGAAATGGTTGTCTTAAATATTTTTTAAAAGACTATGTTAAATACGTCTAAAGTAAATAATTTACTATTCCCTTTACATATAATTTAAAAGATCTCCAGTAAATTAATATTTGGATAATTGGGAAATAAGAGTAAATAAAACTTTATGCCAACCTAATTCACAATATGAAAATCAAGAGGTATAATCCTCTGATTTTGAATATAAAATAAAAATACATGAAAAAAAAACCGAGGAAAAGAATCAGGTGGAGGTATGGAGTTAATGCAATTAAAATATTTCCAGAACTTGTTTCTCTCAGGTGCTGTAGAGAGGGGGAAGGATCTGGCTATTCCACATGTAGCTCTAGGAAGAAATAGCAGACACAAGGTTAGTTCTTGTCTCTAGAAGTAATCTGTATGTTTCCCTCTAGGGTTAAGTTAGGTCTCAGAGAGAATTCTAGTGCAAACTCAGAGCAGTAAGAACAGGTTCATTTAAATTCCCTGCCACAACTGCATGAGAACTGAAAGATTGGCATAATTTAAATAAGGGCTGATTCCAAAATTGACACCCCTTCAGAAATTGGTCAGCTCCAGATTCAAGAGGCTATCTAATCAATAATAATGGATTGATTTTTCTGCCATTTTTGGGCGGAAAACCTGTAACTCCTTACTATAAATAACTTATATTTATTGTGATTAAAGTTTCTACAATTCTTCTCATATATATCTATATATTAATGTATCAATAATGCTACATAAAGTGTATGAAACAGAAATATCCAAATGTCATCAAGCATTTTTAAAGGTAATTTTCCATGACATAATTATTGAATGGCATTTTATCAATATTAATTAAATATATTAGATTTTATCTTAAACAATGATTTAAAAATGTACCCAGTTTTGGTGTCAAGGAAATATATGTAGGTCTGTGGTAAGGTTACATTTCGAGGATGTTCATCATAGTTTTCATTATAATATAAAAACTTAAGAATACTGAAATTATTTAGATACTTATTTGTTTAGATAAATTATAATATAGTGAAACACAATAGAAATAGTAAATTATTTACTAGCCAAATTTATTTGCATGGACTTATTTTATGCTGTGTTTGTAAATAAAGTAGGATAAAAAACTGTGTGTATATATGAACTCATTATCTTTAAAAATAAAGGCATAATGTAAAGTACTAAAAGGAATGGAAACAATTTTTTAAAATTATGGATTTAGATATAGGGCATGAAATGCATATTGATGGCATATCTGCATTGCAAAATTTACCATTATTTATTTAAATATTCAATATATTTTAAAAGATGTGCACATCTCATAAAAGTATTAGTTGTCTTTTTGACAAGTCCAAAATTCACTGTTTTTCTTCATCATTCTTTCCTGGTGTGAGATGAAAAAAATCTTAGAGTAGTTTTGATTTGCATTTCTCTAATTGCTAGAGATAATGAATATTTTTTCATATGTTTATTGATTGATTGTATTTTGTCTTCTGTGAAGTGTCTGTTATGTTTCTAAGCCAATTTATTGATTGGGTTAGTTGTTGTTGTTGTTGGGTTTTTTTTTTTTTTTTGGTGTTAAGTTTTTTTGAGTTCTATGTATATCCTGGAGATTAGTCCTCTATCTGAAGTGTATGTGGTAAAGATTTTCTCTCATTCTGTAGTCCATCTCTTCATGTTATTGATTCTTTCCTTTGCTGAGAAGAAGCTTTTTTTTTTTTTTTTTTTTTTTTTTACTTTCAATCCATCTCATTTATTGAGTCTTTGATTTTACTTCTTGTGCTTTTGGAGTCTTTTTAAGGAAGTCATTAGGACCTTAAGGAAGTCAGGTCCTAAGCCAACATAATGAAGATTTGGGCTTACTTTTGCATTAGGCACAAGGTTTCTATTTTAGTGCCTGAATCTTTGATCCCCTTTGAGTTTATTTTTGTGCAGGGTGAGAGATATAGGTTTAATTTTATTTTGCTACATATGGATTTCCAGTTTTCTCAGCACCATTTGTTGAAGAGACTATCTTTTCTCCAATGTATGTTTTTGGCACCTTTGTCTAGCATGATATAACTGTATTTATGTAGGTTTGTTTCTGTGTTTTCTACTCTGTACATAGGTTTACAAGTCTATTTTGGTGCCAATACCATGCTGTATTTGTTAGTATGGCTCTGTAGTATAGTTTAAGATCTAATATTGTGATGCCTCCTTCTTTGCTCTTCTTGCTAAGGATTGCTTTGGCTTATTTTTTCAAATGAATTTCATGATTTCTTTACCTAGTTCTATGAAGAATGTCACTGGGATTTTAATAGGAATTGCATTAAGTCTGTATAACACTTTTGGTAGTATGGCCATTTTGACAATATTAATTCTGTCTATCCAAGAACATGGGAGATCTTTGATTTTCTAAGGTCTTCTTCAATTTCTTTCTTTAGTATTCTGCAGTTTTCATTGTACAGGCCTTTTACCTCCTTTGTTAGGTTGATTCACAAGTATTTTTTTTTTTGAGGCTATTGTGAATGGGGTTGTTTTCCTAGTTTCATTTGCAGTGGCTTCATCACTGATGTACAGAAATGCATTTGATGGAACCAAAAATTTTAAAAAAATAAATTATTATTTTTTCAATAATTCTCCTTACATAATAAATTAACACAAATTAAATTGTCAACAAGTATCAAAGGGAAAGCAAAGCTTTCTGATAAGTACCTAGTGAAATGTCACTTTGAGATATTTGATATTTTGATAGGATCACTGATAATTGTTGTGAAAAGCTCAGTAAATTTGTAAACCAGGTGCAAATAATGTGGCATAAAATGTTCATTATGCAAATTAGATGGTTTAAATCTTCACATGCAGCTAATGTGTTTATGCTGAAGTTGAAGGCATTTGTTTTCTTCCTGCCTAACAGAATCCAATTGCACATCTTTCTAATTGTCAACACGTTGAGAAAACGATTCATATTGCTACATAAACAAACCCACCAAAGAAACACTAGATAAATATGATCATTTAATCCAGATATTCAAGGCAGAAGAAAAAGGGTTGGAGATAAAAGAATTTACAGATAAATGTAGATTAGGGACCAATGTAATAATCATAATGTCTAACATTGTCAATGAGGCAACTGAAACCTAAAGTAATCAAATTTTTCACCTAAAACTTTGCAATTAGAAGAATAACAGGAGTATAATTATTGTGATTGTAAGTTTACCTACACTTTAGGTTATATGGGAAAAGAAAATCTACTTCTTTTATTTCTTTGCTGTTGATTTTATTTTCCTTATTTTCTATTTGCAATAAGTGGGAGACTGGGGGCATCATACTGGCCTGTTTCAGTAGTCAATGATCATATTAACAGTGCTGTGTTTTGGTAACCTATTCTCATTTTCTTTGAATTTTCAGAACTGCATGCTCTTTTCTGATATGTCACGGGGCATATAAAGAAGTACAGTTAACATGACCTCATGTAATGGAAGAGATGAAGTCTACAGATACACGTTGTATCTTCTGAAGATTCTTTTGAGACCTGAGGTGAATTGGCAACCTTCTTCTTTTCTGGGATGATTAGTGAGGGCAAATGTATTTTATCTGGCTTTTGTGAGTTGACGATATGTTAGCACTCTCTGGTGAAGTCCATGAGCTGAGCTATTTGCCCATGGTGACAAATTATTCTATCAAAAATATTCTGCCTTGACATCCTTATAATTTCCTGCTGAACTTCGAAAACATATTAGAACATATTGTACCCTTTTGTACAATGCACTGACCTTGAGGAACTAAGTCTGGTGAGAACAGAAAAAGAAAAATAGTCATAGTATACCACATAGCTGAAGCGTAAGTAAAACTCATAATATTGTAAGACCTCAGGCTCATCCAAGTATTTACCATGTCTCTTACATCAGAAAATGTTTTCCTTTTTGCTTGCTGTCCACAATGAAGAATATTGTCACTCAAGGGCCTACTTGGATGTCTCCAAAACTTTGTTTTCATTACAATTCTAGGGATAACACTTTCCATTTAGGCTACATAATTCAGTAAGCCTGCCTCCTGATCCTGGAAAGTTAAATGCTCAGAGTTTGGAATAGTTGGGTGTTTTCTTCCTTTGTTGGGTTTGGAAAGACTGGGTTTCTGATTTCTTTGCCAATACTATTCTAGCGATATTTTAAACTGTTGTCTCTTGTTAGTCTGTATTTCAGGAACTCTACCTGCAATTCTTTTCTTGAAACAGCTCTCAAATGTGTCTTATTACTCTGCCTTCTTAGCACAAAACTCCTTCCTCTCAACTAAATAGTAACTATTCTAAGAATAACAATATGTCAGTTCAATTTATGAAAATAGTGAATGAAAGTCTTTCTCAAAGGGCTATTAGAGCACTATGTTCATGAAGAAAAATGCAGAAGGCAATTCCTACCAAAGATTGGAATCAAAGCCTAATTAAAACTCCCTGATTCTGCCTGGGGAGGGGAACTTCACAGTACCTTCTCAGAAGAATTTCTGAATTGCTGTTAAATACTGACTGCTCTGTGTTTCTCAATTTTCTGTTTTCAAAATGGGATAATTTATTTGAGTTGTTCTGTCTCTGCTAAATCATCATGTAATGGGGATGACTACAGAAGTAAAGTATAGATAATTTTTCATTTTCAGTTTACACGTTACTAGAGAGGAAATATATGATTTGTCTGGTTTATAGATTGCCACTAAGAAAGAAAAAATAATGGAGAAAATTGAGCATTATCCAGAAATTCTGTCCTTAACTTAAATGCAGGGACTGGATGGGATTAGAATGTGTCTTTTAGACATAAGTGAGATCATTTTAAGTTCTAGAGAAACTCACATATAGAAAATAATTCTTTTTTTGTGTGTGTACAAGGAAACATTCATGAGTGCAGAGATTCAGCATGAACACTTTTTGGTAAACTTTATTCAAACTAATCCACTGTGATAATCTTTATTGTGGAAGATTTGTGGGTTATTTGCTGTAACCACTCTAAGGTTTATTAATTTGGCCAATATGTAGAAAAGGTTTGTATATCACAAACTCAAATTGAAGTATCAGAGGCACTACCAATAGAATATATCCAATAGGAATTTTAATATGTGGACTTAGAGTTTAAAATCACAACATAAAGCAGTATTACACATAGTAATATGCCTCATTTAATCTGCATTTTCTCTGTTAACACATGTCAAAGTTCTTGGTAGAATGGTGATTTGGAGGTACTTTCTCTCTAGGCACAAATAAACAACTGTCAAGCAAAAAATAGCCTTTGCACTCAATTATTACTAACGTGAATGCATTCAATCACTCAACTATATTTTTTTCTTTGCAGAAAAAGATTGACACATAAAGATATTGCTCAAAAAGCAAATATGCTAAAAGTAGAAGTTCCAGTAAAAAAGAATCTGAAAAAAAAAATGAGTTACAAAAGACAACCTAACACTGATTCTGAGAAACTATGCTTAGTCATGTGGAGGATAATAGAAAGAATATAACCCTCTAGATGACAAGGGAAAAAGGAGCTTTAATAACCACTCTGAAATCAATAATATCCAATGCTCTAGTGAATTCTATTGTGATGAATTATAAGACGTACTTACTGGAATCCACAGCACATGCACCTTTTGTGATAAGAACAGTTTCCATGCAGTGATAATCCATACTAATTATTATAGGACAGTAGAGAAGTTAAAATTGGAAGAAAAAATATTTATGATTATTTTGAGTAGCTTATTTATGACTTTTTCTGTTTCTATGAAGAAAGTCACTGGAATTTTAATTGGAAACACATTAAATTTGTTTAGTGCTTTTAGTAGCATGGCCACTTTGACAATATTAATTCTGACTATCCAAAAACATAGGGGATCCTTCCACCTGCTAAGGTTGTCTTCAATTTCTTTCTTTAGATTTCTGTAATTTTCAATGTAGATGTGCTTCACCAATTTTTTGATTGTTTCTCTACTATTTTATTTGTTACTTATCTATCTATTTATTTATTTACATTGGGAGGCTACTGTGAATGGGACAGTTTTCCTAATTTCTCTTTCAGCCAAGTCATCATTGGTATATAGTAATGCAAGTGATTTCTGGGTGTTTGATCCTAAGCACCACATAAAAATAAATAAATAAAGATATTGTGTCCATCTATAACTAAAAAAATTTTTAAAAATCAGTACCTAAAGAATATGATTTATTATTTGCAGAAATCATGTATCCAAACACATTTTCTGCAACTAGATGGCTGATATATATTCAATCTAATCAAAGATGACTGATAAGTAATTTTAAAGTTAGGATAAAATTAAAAGAAGTTTAATATGACTTTATGAACAATAGAATCAGTTAAGTCAAAGTTGATTTTTTATAGCATTTATCAGTGTTGTCTTGAGCTCTCTGGAAATATTGTGCTCTGAAAATGTGTTTTGAATTAGATAGCAAATATATCTTTATAGCAGTGATGGGAATTATGGGCCCTAGAACTTATTCTCATTGAGAGTCTTCAGATTACTTTCTTTACTCTGACTCTGCACAGGAATAAAGAAATTCTACTTTATACATCAATTATTTTGAAAATTTGGGGAAAATAAGCATAAAAAAAATTCATATATTTGAAAATAAGGATCATATATTTTTCATATAGAAACAGAAAATAGGAGTTTGAAGCTTCCCAATGCAAAGATATGATAAAAATTTAAGGAGATGGAAATACTAATTTCTCTGATTTAATCATTCTATTGTATATATTTATAAAGTTGTCAGACTGTATCCCATGAAGTATTATATGACAACAAAAAAGAGTGTGGGTGTGTATGTGAGATTGGGATGGGTGGAGGGACCTAAGGATAAGAGTCTAACATTCAAATTTCTATTTCTTTTTTAATCTCTCTTAGCAAGCAGCCTTATTCATTCTTTAAAATTTCTAACCAGTCGTCTTCAAAATTTGAGCAAAAGCAAATTTCAAGGTATGATGAACAAAATAAACACATACTAATGCGGTATGCCTGTTACTATTGTAGTATTTGGAGGCATGAACAAGGTCAGATCCCTAACTCATTAAGAAAACATCACATATTAATACTAAGCTGAGTGACAAATCTCAGAGTAGAGATTACCTATTGGCACGTTCAAATTGTAATGAATGTGATGAGCCTGGCTTTCTCTCTTCTTCCTTATTTTCTGTACCAGTATGGTGCTGTTGTCCAGGACCTGAGAGGTCCACGCATGCTTTCAAAACTCTCCCTTCTGTCTGGCACATATGCTATGCAAGCATAATGGGTCCCAAGACATGTCCCCTGTGTGCAGGCCCAGCTGTCTCTTTTGTTTTCCTTCCTCCAATCTGATAGGCAGCTGGAAGTGTAACCAGCAGCAAGACCAGTGTGCAGAGCCAGACCATCGCAGAGCATATGAGATCGAGAAGGCATATAAGACTAGTGCTAAGTCCTGAGCTCTTTTGTAGACTCATTGAATGTACTCCCCTACAATTGTTAAGTGTCTTGTTTTGGAAGTTATTTTATGATTTGGTTAACCTTCCTCAAGCTAAGGGTTTGCCCAAACCCTCTACATAGAGGGTTTTTTTTTTTATTTTAAACATTTTTTTCTTTTCGTTTTTTTCCCTTCATGGCTGAATGAATCATCATCAGATTCTTTGATTGAAGTTCCCTGAGTTCAAATTATCATGGTTTAGGGGAGCTGTCATATTTAAAATTTTTAAGGATTGATGAGGCATCAACCCAAGACAATAGATGCTCCCTACAGCTGGATTAGACTCCTAGACCAGCCAACTGTGCCAGTAATTAATTATTAAATTGATGAAAAAGAGATTTTTTTTCTAAGATCAACTGGGTATGTGAGTGGTGGCAGCTTTCAGGTCAATTTGTTGAAGTAGAATTTTATCCACTAGTCATCCACTGTTAGTAAAGCCACAGAGTGTATTATAGGTCAATAATAATCCTGATTTAGAGTAGGTTTTCATTGGTATTAAGAGTCAATATCTATGAAGCTATTTTGTTTTTTTAATATTTTTTAATTGTCAATGAAACTTTATTTAATTAATTAATTTATTATTATGTGGTGCTGAGAATCACACCCAGTGCCTCACACTTCGAGGTGGGCACTCTACCACTAAGACACAACCCCAGCCCAATGAAGCTTATTTTAAAAATATCAGTAACCCATATTTAACAACATTCAAAACACTGAGCTGAAAAATAATAGAAAATAATATTGTGATTCAAGATCTATTTATTTGATTGATTGGTTGGGTTAAGGAAATTAGTAGTGAACGCACTTAAGTTAACAGTTACACAGTAGTCAGTTGTTACCAATTTTTCTATGTGTCACTTTGTTCTTTGTACAATTTAATTACTTGAACAGCACCGTTTTTGTTGCCTTTGAAGCAAAGAGCATCTTGTACATTTTCATTTAAATATGCATTCTGTACTAAAAAAATTCTTAAGGAAACTGTGGTTATGTTTTAATCACTCTCCATTTCTGCACATAGAAAAGTCTATTGTAACTTGTTAGAGCTGCAAACTCTCATATCACTCCACTCCTCCTACTGTATGTGGACATGTAAGGGATCCCCTGCACATTGGCAATATCCAGGAGTCTAAAGCAGTTTAAATATATTTAAATCTCAGTGTCTGATACCCTGGTACAATACAACAATAAGATATGGGTCCATAGATTTTGCACCTATAATATTACACACATCTACCCTCCTCTCTGTCTTGCATACACACTGATACATACACAGATAAGCCCAAACACAAGAAGTCAAAATTTGAGAATAGTTTTGATTTTAGTGTAGTGCCCTCTGAAATTCTGGAACACAGTGGAATCCCTGTATTAGTATATTTCTAACCAAAATGAATGAGATCAATTGACTAATTATCTCATTCTATTCTTTGTTTTCTATCTGGAGGGCTCTAATACTGAGAAAGTAAAATATGACGAATAAAAGAAAGAAAAGCTCTCTACAGCTGGCATTTATATTTAAAATGCACCTTTCATTGTGCACTATCTAATTACTTTGAGGTCCCTAGATTTGTGATTTTCATTATTTTCTGTTTGGTTAAATTCTTTATAAATACATGTTCTCTTCTGCTCCACATGATGAATCAAACCACCTCATGTTTTCTTTATGCAAAGCTGCTTCCACAGTGGATGCACTTCCTTCCACACCACAGAGAATTGAAAATGTAAGGTCATGCTAATAGCAACTGGTACTTCATTTGAAAATTAAATGATTCTTAATTTCTGTAGCCCTTCCAAATGAAATCATGGCTGCCAAACTCTTGAAGTTTATTCGTACATGTTCCTGGTCTAATTCTCTACAGGAAAGGAATCAGAAAATGAACTTTTTTCACAGCAGTAAATGGAGTAGGAAGAGATCTAAATTTGGTCATAATACATTCAGAATGCTTTATAATTGGTTCTTCTTGGGTGTTCTTGATGACAACTGGTCCCAGGCTTTCCCTGTTCTGTTTGCATTGTTCCAAAAATAAAAATAAGTATCAAAATGATTGTCCTTAATTATTTATTTTACTTTCTGTTAAAGATTTTAGTTAATAAAATCTCCAAGACCATATAGACTTCTAATTTAACCAGTTGACTTTCTGGAGCAATTTAGGGAAATGAAGACAAAAGCTAGAAAGATGAGTTAAATGGTCCTAAATATGCTGGAATACTGAAATTTCTTACATAGCAGAGGCTAGTTACAATAATCATGACCTTGTCACACCCACTGGATCAAGGCCTATTGAAAGAACCAATGACTGCTCTGTTAAGCTCAGCAATTGTATCTGAGGTTTTATTCTTGATCTCTGATTCCTTGGCTACTTTCATGAGTTGTTTACTCCAATTCTGTCCCCCAGTTCAGAACAGTAAATATTAACAAGGAAAGTCATACTTACTTGTGGCTACATACACCTATTTCATGGGTTAAGAACACAATTCTTTTAAATTTTTCTTCATTTCAACTTTTGCCATCAATATCTAAGGATATGCTTTTTCAGAAACCTGTACACACTATTTGATAATTTTTTTTTTTTTTTTTTTTTTTTTTTTTTACTGCAGTTAACTCCACCTCAGCTTCTGTCATGCCTCTACTGGCTCTAATTTTATTTGTGATTTCTCAACTATATTTTACATTCATTTGAGTCTGGCTTAACCCTTGTGATCTCTGGGTAGCACTGAATGTCTTCTAGGTCTGGAATGGGGCTCTAGAACCTGCATAATCATACAACCTCCAAGCAATTCTTATCCAAATAATATCCCTAGTCACATTTTGAGAAATATTGATTTACATCTTCTCCTAGTTTCTCTAGTGTTTTAAACATAAACTGGTGTTGGATTTTGTCAAATGCTTTGTATTCTATTGAGATAATCATGTGATTCTTGTTCTTATGTCTATGTATGTGGTGAATTACGTTTATTGATTTGCATATGTTGAGCCAACCATACATCCCTGGAATAAAACCACTTGATTGTGGTGTACTATCATTTTTTAAAATGTGTTTCTGTGTACTATTTGCCAATATTTTATTAGGAATGTTTTCCATCTATGTTCATCAAGGTTATTCACCTTAAATTTTCTTTCCTTGCTGTGTCTTTGTCTGGCTTTGGCATCAGGTAATATTGGCTTTGTAGAATACATTTGGCCATTTTTCATTCTTTTCCAGAAAAAAACTGAGGAGGACTGTTATTACTTCTTTAAGGGTCTATTAGAACTGGGCTGAGAATCCATCTATCCTGGGCTTTTCTTTGTTAAGAAATAGCTACTTCAATTTTACTACTTATAATGGTCTGTTTAGATTTCTAGACCCTCCTGGCTCAATCTGGGTAGGTCATATTGAAGTGCAATGGTCTGTTTTGGGTGTTTTTCCCCTTATATTTTAATATTGCTTGTATTTCTACCTACCAATTGAGATGATTGTATCTTCTTCTTTTAAGCAAGAGACTACTTCATGAGCTTATTTCTCTTAAGAGCCCTGAGTTGGGAGAATATGTGGATATTGATATTTTAACTAAATGTGTGGCCTCTGCTAATCCCAGTAATAGCACCACTTTGAGAGTGGACACTGAACCCTATTTGCTACGATCACTTTAGAGCCAAGTCACATGCATTCAACCTTATAAGAGGTGAAAGATTTGTTGATATTGTTCTGCACAGTTTCTTTAATCTAGGTACAAACTTGTGGTAAAAGTTCTTCCTATGGTTTCTTCACTGCATCTTTTCTCTGTGTATGTGGAGGTGATGGGGATTGGAAATGACTGCCTACCTCTGGTCTGCCATTTTCTCTCCCTCATAATGTTCTATCTCATTTTTTCTCACTTCTATTCATGAATTCCAGACTTTACAGAATTATGCTACCCTTTTTGTATTTCTCAGAATATCAATCAACTAATATTTCATTCCATCTGTATCTTTGAATTTACAATTATATATTCTCTCACCACTATGCTATTTTCCCTTCATGTCTTAATGTAGCTATAAAGATACAGAAAAAGAAAAAAAAAGAAATTGAATCACTCTTATAATCCTAAATATGCATTACTAAGTGCAACCAGAAGAAGAATTCATTTAAGTAGATGAAACTAAATGGTAACACAATGGAATTCCTGGTTTATAAATGAGATCTTGTCCACAGTACAATTTGTCATCTATTTAACTGTATGTCCTCATTTACCTATTTCTAAAATGCTTTTCCAAAATAAACAGCTAATAATGGAAATTCCAATTTTCCTTTCAATGGAAATCTTTGCTGCTTCCTTCTTTGGTAAGAAAACTTGGATGTTTTGCATTATGTTCTGCAAATTCTTGTCCTTTTTACAAACTTAAGAATGTCAGCACAAATACGGACTTCATTTATCTAGTTTCATTTATTGAAATCATTAGTCCTTGCCCTAAACTAAGGGACTATTGCACTCTCTGACCATATGCTTTAAGAACTTCCTCCTTACAAGAAAGAAAATTAGGGGGCTGGGGATGTGGCTCAAGCGGTAGCGCGCTCGCCTGGCATGCCTGCGGCCCGGGTTCGATCCTCAGCACCACATACCAACAAAGATGTTGTGTCCGCCGAGAACTAAAAAATAAATATTAAAAATTCTCTCTCTCTCTCTCTCTCTCCTCTCTCACTCTCTCTTTAAAAAAAAGAAAAAGAAAATTAGAAAATAACTTATCAACCAGTATCTGCAATAGGAGAATGAATATTGTCCCCAAATCTGGTGGGTAAACTAAATAGATTAGTATGAAGATTTTCTTATTAATGATGACTAGAAGTTCATGAGATCAAACAGAATTTATAATATAAAAAATAAAAGTTTGGACAGTAAGATAAACAAAATTTTTTTCTGACATGATGTTTTTCTATTCTACTTTGTTGTAATGAAGCAAAAATGGCCTCAAAAGTAGGTTTATAAAATAAGTATTAACACAATTGGTATACCCTCAACTGTGACATGGAACCCGTGCAATGCCATAATTTTCTGTGGGTTACAGATACTTGTGGAATAATAATGCCTTAACAGGTTGATTCAAGGTGAGCTAGAGTGTTTCTTTCAATGGAAAGCACACAATCATACACAAACATCCAGAATAAAAATTCATGTGCTGATTATATAATTCATTTGCTGTTGTCATAATAAGAATATGGGCTGGGAAATGTATTGATGATGTATAGGTCTAAAATAAACTTTAGCATGGACCATGAGATTTTGCTCATTGGAGTACTCAAAAATATCAAGTTTCAAGGGGGGTATAGTAGCAATACACAGGACTTCCTTATCTTATAGATAGGCACTAGAACATAGTGACTTTACATTTTTTATTTACCTCCAATCATTTGGACTTAGTCACAGAGTCTTAAATGATTAAATGAATGACTTGAAATTACCATTTCTTGTGTAAGTGTGTTTGCTGGTGTGTGTGTGTGTGTGTGTGTGTGTGTTTGTGTGTTACACTATTACTTTCATTACAGATGCATCCATGCATTACATATGCATTTGGGTTTTTAACACATTTAAAGTACATACAACATCCATAAGAATATTTATGACTGTATAAAATTTAACAATAAAAAAGAAATGTGCTTTCCTTCATGGAATTTAAAGATCAAAACTGAGATTAAAATAATGGTCACTATATGTGCTAAATAAAATAAGTGAGATAAAATTAAATAATACAAAATTGGACACAAAATATTTAATTTTAGTTATTCTTTCACAGAAGTGATAAATAATGGAGGAGAAACATAGGGACTAATAATAAACTCATCATTGAGTGATTTCTATTTTCTTTGTTATTTTGCATATTTATAAATTTCTATTTGACACTATGAAACTAATTCAGATTCTTCTGGATATTGCATGAATGTTTTAAATTAGACAAGGAAATATTCATAAATTTAGGAGGGAATCATGTTGCTTCTGACATTCTTTATGTGATATCCATGTAGAAATAGACAAAATAGTGTTTTGAGAATATATGTAGTAAGAGAAGCATATACTGTAAGTGAAGCCCAAGGGTGGTACCTGTTAGATCTTCTAAACATTACATAGAATAACAGAATTCAGTTGAAATTTAGTTATACTAATAAAAAGTTAATTTGAATGAAATATGATGAATAAAAGGAATAATGAAGCTTAAGTGAAGTTAGATGCAGAAATGTTTACCAGAATCACAGAAAAAAAAGCAGTAAAATTTTTTATAAAAAATGAGAAAGTATATATAATTTAAAAACCTGCATGGTTAATCATAGTAAAGATGTTCAAAAAAAATCAGTGAAATATGGGTGAAAATTGCCATGCTCAGATGCAATATATGAATATGTAAATAATTAAAATTTTGCATAGAACATTTACTGAATGTATATATACTAAAAAATACAAATGTATGCATTATGTAAGCATATGTGTGTGTATTCACTTGATATAGCAATTTCTTATATTTTATTGTACAGGAACAACAAAATCTGTGCTCCTATTTTTACCCATAAGAATTTTGACTCACATGCACATTTTAATTAGTAACACAACCAAAAATCTCCCCTGAGCTTAACAACAAAAAAGAGTTAATGGTAATGTATATATATATATATATATATATATATATATATATAGAGAGAGAGAGAGAGAGAGAGAGAGAGATACAATATTATATACAATATTAGCTCAATTATTTAAATAGAAATAAAAGAAATATATATAGTATAATATTTACAATTGCCACCTTTTAATTGGTGTGATTACATATGAGTTTTAGGTGTTTCCTTTTTTTTTCCTCATTAAGCTTGTTTATGTTTTCCACAATAAATACACATTGTTTGGAAATAAAATAATTAGCATTTATAATAGATTACAGTTTGTTTCTATCCATGTTTCAGTTGTTATTTCATGTTGTAGCTATCAAACAAAGTCCTTTGAGATGCCAATGTAATACAGCAGAATGATTTTGCAACTGATCGTCACAGTGTTAAAGTCTCTCTGGATTTTCTGTTTTATTGCTTTAATAGTTTAATGTCAACTGTTTTTCAAAAGAAAAATCTATCATGGGTATTTCAATCATGATACAATAAGGAAAAAGCATATTTTTTGTAAAGCATAGAAAACATACTTGGCTCTGTATGAAATCATAAACTTTTTATCTTTTATTTTTCTTCTCTGTGTAGAGAAGTGACAGAATTTGCAATGAGAAAACTCAAGTAATAAATTAAATTGTTTTATAACAATGTAAATTATGAAACATATAATTTAAAATAGAATAATATACTAAGAACTATCAAAACAAGAAAAAAAATTTATTTAAATCCAACCTTTCTACTTGGTATTTGTTGTGACCTCAAAGTGATTATTTAACACATTGATGTCCCAGAATAGCCTCTGTAAAATACAGATCATTTGCCTTCTTCATAGAGTGAGAGTAAAATTTAAATGAGTAATACTTAAGGACTGATACATTATAAAATGCAATTGTTATTAGCTATCATTAGATCATTAGAATATTTTTATTGTTCAACCAAAAAAACAAATCATTTAAGATAATAATATATGCTATAAAGAAAATAAACAAAGCAATAAAATAGATCATGCTTTGACTGTGTGAAACAAAATACCCCAGACTGAAGAGCTGGAATGTCTGATAAATTGACCTTGGAGATGAACCTTAATTCTCTATTGATCTGTAAAAATGCAATACTCTTTTTTCATGTTTTTTTTTTTTTTTTTAGATTAGGCTCATGGGTATGGTATCATCGTCAAATACATTTTCTAAGATCGTTTAGGTTGTGAGCAGTTCCTTAGGTATTGTTGTCCTTTGGATCTGAACTTTCCCCAAAAAACAACCCATGTGTTAAAATCTAGGTCTTCAATATTACAAGGTTCAGAGGTAGGACTTCTAGGCAATGATTGCCTCATAAGGGCTCTGACCTCATCAGTGGATAAATCCATATGGATTGATAGTTGAATGTACTACTGAGACGTAGGGCCTAGTTGGAGGGAGGAGGTCATTGGAGACATATCTGGAAGGATTTATCTTGTCTCTGGCTCCCTTCTCTTTCTCTGCTTCCTGACTTCCATGAGCTGAAGAGCTTTCCTCGGTCATTCGCTTCTGCTATGACATTCTCCCTCACTTCTAGTCCAGAGCAATGGAGGGGCAGCTCGTGGACTTAACCCTCTAAAATCATAAGCTAAAATAAATCTTTCCTCTTCTAAGCTGTTCTTGCCAGGCACTCTCATCATGACATGAAATGCTAACTAAACCAGGTGTGACACGGAGGTCTCCTTTTCCCTCCTGGGCATCTGCAAGGGTCTCTATAAGCTCTTACAGAGCACACTCAGGTTCTAGCTCCTAGTGATGTGGTCCTTTGACAATATGGAAACTTATTTCTTGAAAATCAGCCCGGGAATCTCTTTTCAATCTGTTAAAATGGAAATTTATATAATGTATCATCATCACTGAAATGACAATCACATCATATTCACAGGTCCTGTCTATATTCGAAGAGGAAATTGTACAAGGCTTGTCCACCAGGGGACAGGAACCTTAGGAACATTTTAAAACTGCTTACAGTAGGAATTTCTGTAAGGAGACACCAGGCAAATTAATAGAAATCAGTTTGGAAAAGCAATTTGGTAGATAAATTTAGAAAGATCCAAATTAGAGTAATAGTCTACCTGCAAGAGTGAACACCATTTGTGCACATGCAGTGACCTAATTTCATTCCTGTGGATGGATGCTTCTTCATTCCTTGAATCTGCAAGATGCAGAGTTACTGCTTTAGATTTTATGGTGTGACATTCTTACAGTTTGTGGCAAGTATTTTAGTGTTCTTAGAATACAACAATTCACTGGGTTTTCCATTTAAGAATACTGACCATTATATTGGGAATCCACTATAAATTTACTAAAAATATAATAAATAATATGAAAGTTCACAGAGATAACAAGACAGATATATAAATATAGATATAGATATAAACCCTATGAAGATCTAATTGTGGTGCACACTGAACGTAGGAACAGGCTCAAATTACTAAATCATTCTTGAAATTGAAAGATGATTTTTAAAAGTATGATAAAAATGTGGGGAACACAGGGAGTATGATAATTCATAAAAAAATGATGAAAACTGGGCGATTCCCACTTGTTTGCCACAGACATTGAGAATTATCTAGGACCTGCAACTTATCCTAGACAAGATCAAAGAACACAGAATGTGGAAGGTTAGTGTTATAGATGAATTCAACAAGTAGAATTTAGGTTAAGGATCAGGATCAGCTTTGAAAGAGAGTTGAGGAAGCTGACTTGGAATCACTCTAGTTCATCAGTTTAAATATTTTCATATTTAGAATAGTTGTGGGCATACCAAATGACAAACACATCCACCTCATGAAAGCTAATATTAATAAAAGCCAACACATAACTAATGTTTTCTGTGTATGAAAGTATTCATAAAATTATTTTACTTAATAGAATGTTAGCTGAAGTTTAGAAGAATGATATAGATACCACTTATATCTGGACAAAATCAAATAGAAAATATTTTCCTACTGCTTCATTGGTATTACATTTGACATGAACCAAGAAGCAAAAATCCTTTGATAACAGTGGCCTCTTACTAAGCTCTCTTCTCCTACCCTCTTAACTGTGACTAAGTGTAGAGAAAACGCATGTACTGTTGCACAGAAGTCTAAGATATGTAAGGTGCTCTATTAATGTTTGGACCAACACTGAAGACAATTGATAGATCTCTATTATGCACTAATACATAAGAAAATATTTTCTAGGTTTGATATTTCCTAAAATTTAAAATTTGTTTTTCTTTATTGTCTATTAGGTAATTGTAGAGTTTCCTTCTCAAAGTTAAGTTGTGGCCCAAGTTGACAAGCACAGATATTGGCCTAATTTTACAGTTCTCAGAATCTTTTCCAATGCGAGGCTGCTGTACCGAACTGATACTTCCCCTAACTCCAAGACTTGGTTTAAAGACTCTACTAGTGTAAACATAACAATTAAAGCTTCTAGCATAGACTGCAATTCAGATTCTTGCCGAAGTCGCCGCTGTTTAAGAGTACTTATGCTGAAATGCTATGTTAGAACAATGTGCCATATTAAACTCCCTCCTTTTTACTCTCTCCTTTCTATATTTTTGATCTCTGGAAGTTACTATATCTGAATAGCTTATAATGTCTAAGAGTAGGGAATGGATTCCATCCCTCAAAGAGACACACAGTGTAGTAGTACATGAGAGCTGTCCTGTTACTAAACTGAGGTCCGTGAAGTGGAGGGAATTATTTTCCTTCTAGAAAAGATCAATTTTATGACAAGAAACATAAGTTGGCCAAGAAGTTGAATCTAATTTCATATAATGTAGCTCCATAAGCCTTATTATCCACTACTCCACTCACCAACACCACCACACACAGCAGCTTGACTCTAAGTGTGAACTTTTTGGTACAGTTGTTTTTATTATATTGTCTTTATCAATGTTTTAGAAGATGTTTTATAATAGTTCTACATATGGGTGAGTTGTTCATGCTACGAGTGAAGCTGGATCTTCAGGGGGCAATAATATACTTGACTGAAAGTATTAATTTGTCCAATCTACAAAAAGATAAATACATTGCCCACTATACATATCACACTCAGGTCAATTCTTTCCCTTAGGAGGGCTGAAGCATTTGATTGTGCTAGTGAGAGAACTCAGCATTTCTCTGGGGAGTAGATAATTCAGATGCTCCCAAGGGCTTACCACATGTGGAGTCAAAGAAAGAAGGAAAATGAATTCTATCCTCCATGTGGTTTAAAAATGCAAAGAGTTTGCCAAAATTCTTGTTATGAAAGTTATCCAGGCTGTCAATTTTGTGACTTTAATATATTCAATATTCAGGAAAATGTTTCTTAGGGTCTGGTACCTGCAAATACTGATTTCTTGAATTTATGTTTTGATGCTGTGTTCCAGAAATCATAATTACAACAATTTCAAGCAAATAGTTGTACTGACTGGTATATTCACTACCCTTTAAATTTACAAAGAAAATATTTCTGAGAAGGTAAATATTAGTGTCCAATTCTACTGACAGTTTGAATCTAATAATGAATTTGATGTGGCTTATGAAAATGTCCCTGCATTTTCGATGTTCTTCCATAGCCTATGAATAACTTGCTATCATAAATTTCTCTACCCTAACTGCTAAGCCTATGGCATAATATGTAAAAAAAAAATAAAAATTAGAGAAATGCTGGAATTTTAAAATTATTATTCATAGACACTAAAAATAGCGTCATGTACTCCTATGTAGTACTTTCATACTGGCCAAACTTCATGTACTCTGTTCTTTTTATTTATAACTCTTAATTATATAAAGTTTTCTTCGTACTAATTCTCATTCTACAAATTGTTCAGAGTTTATTGCTCACAAATGGAATCTTTTTGTTTTGCTTTTCTTTTTAAGTAACTGTGTATACATTGATTTGTTTTCACACTTGCACTTCAGGTTCAAATAATGGACTCTAATTTAGATTTTATACACATCACTGATATCTTGGCTTAGTCACATAAAGGTCTATGATTAAGTACTTATTTTATGAAGGCAATTAAAATTTTTAAAGTAGATCATAATCAAATCTCTGTATTAAGAAGGATAGCAAAAAACCTTACTTAACAAATCTGGAGTCAAATATTTATTTTAAAGAATATATTGATTACTAGATTACATTATACAGATACAGCTAAACTGTTTGAACGGGCACATTCGTGTACTTTTCTTTTTAGATCACAACTGGTACCTATCCTTAATTCAAATGCATTTTGAGTAGATTTTCACATGCATATTTGTAATTTTATTTTAGTATATATTTCTTTAATACAATAATATCACAGTTCTGTAAGTACAACCTTAGACAGTTAACATTTCTCAGCTTGGTAGGAGAGCATCCAGTAGATGATCAAGATGGTAATGAGATTGAAAGTCTAGCTTACATTTTCTAATTTTGCAATGTGAAAACATACAACAACATTGAGAAGTCATAAAAATAAAAAATTAAATGTATCAGGTTGAACAATCTTGAGTTTGAGTTCTAAGTAGCTTTTGTGTGACTTCAAGTATGCTGAATTTTTTTTAACACCCAGGTCTACATTCTTTAAAAAACAAAGGCATATCTACCAAATGGAGTATTGTGATGAACAAATCATATAGTAAGGTTTTATTCACCAGTGCCTAACATGTACAACACACTTCATAAAAAAATCAGTCACTATAATTGAAAATATATTTGTAATTGGAAACTGATACTGTTAAATTCTTTCCTACCTATGAAAAGGCAAAGTAGGCCAAAGAGTGATAAAAAGCTTCCTCTTCCTATCCCTATATTGTGTTCCACTGAAGCCAGTCTTATGGTTTGTAGAACCCCAGTCCTCTTTTTATACTCACTTATAGCATGCCAAACAAATAACTCATGGAGTCACGAGAACATTAAGCTTCAGGTTGGGATGCTAGATAGATATATCAAGTCATTGTCAGTCATACTAGACAGACAAGTACAACTATTAGCATTTGAGCAACTTCAGGTGAATTATTTTGTTTTATAGATATACTAGACAGTTAAGTACAACTTTCTTTTGGCATTAGGGTAAAGAAATTGTGTGTGTTTGTGTGTGTGTGTGTGTGCAGGCAGGTATAAAAACATGTCTCCCCAACTCATAGGCAGAGTATTGCCCTTTAAAACATCCACATGTTAGCCCCTAGAATATATTACTATGTTATGTAACATGGAAAAAAAAGAACTTTATCTATGTAATTATGTTTACAGACAATGATATTAGGAAATTCTGGATTATCTTGGGTTGGCCAAACCTAAGAACAAAACTTTATCTGGGTTGGCCAAACCTTAAAAACAGAACTTCCACTGTCTGGAGGCAGAGAGATATAGCAAAAAGGAACAAATTGGAATAAATTCTAAAGTTATGAAGCTTGAGAAAGGCTGGTTTGAAGGAGGAAGGGGCTAGGCAACAAGGAGCCTGAAGTAGCTGAGACAGTTTTCTCATTGATAGCCAGCAACAAAATGAAGGTCTCAGTTCCACATCCACAAGAAACTAAGTCAGGCTGAATTGAATAAACTCTGAAGTAGATAATCCTCCATATCTTTCATTTAAGAGCCTATGCTGCTTAATACCTTGATTTCTGTATGGAGACTACCTTGAATTCTGAAGTACAGTGAGATTAAATTGTACTATTTTAATCCACTAAATCAGTGACAAAATTTTAAGATAAAAATAGAATACTAATGTTAGTATAGCTACCAGAAATGAGGAGCTTTTTAACAAATGGTTAAAGAAATGGAACTAGCTTTGGAACTAGGCAGTAGGAAGAGACTAGAAGGATTTTGATGAACGTGACAGAAATTTCCTTGAGCTAACTATTAGTACTGAATATGGATATTCACAATTCTGCTGTTATAGGATCGCAATGAAGTGAGTAGCATAGCATAGAAAGCCTTAAATATCTTAGAGAATACCTTTATTTTACTAAAAGACTAATAACAGAAATGTGGACGTTAAAACACTATTGGTGTGACTTCAGAAGGTGATGACATGTAAAAATTGGAAGAAGGTTAGTGGAATTAGGTTCTGCAATTGAGTGGAAAGTAGAATTTATTAATAATAAATTTGAATCCTTACAGCAGAAACTTTGCAAGCATAGGGTTGAATATGTGGACTGGAGTTATGGTTTAGATATATGGTGTCCCCCAAATGCTCAGGTATAAGACAATGCAAAAACGTTTAGAGGTGAAATGATTGGATTGTGAGAGCTTTAACTTAATAGGTGCAATAATCCACTGATATGAATTAACTGGGACATAATTATAGGCAGATAGGGAGTGGCTGGGTGAGGTGGGTCCCTATGGGCATGCCTTTGAGGTTTCTATTTTGTCCCTGATGAGTAGAATCTGTTTCCTGGTGGCCATGACATGAGCTGTTTTCCTTCTCCCCGCCTTTCCACCATGGCGTTCTGCCTCGCCTTGGACCAAAAGCAATAAAGTCAGCCATGTATGGACTCAGACCTCTGAAACTATGAGTGCAGAATAAACTTTTCTTTCTCTAAAATTGACCAAAAATCCTGACAAGAATACTTGTTTTTTCTTGATGCTTATAATAAAAATGAAAATGCATGTGGGATCAAGTATAAGAGAAAAATAACCAGAAATTGATGACATGGCTGATTCTCAGTCTTTCCAGGTGGGAAAGACATAAATTTAAAACATTCATTGTCAAAAAACATGCTTTAATGGTAAAAGTCAAGGGCTGGGGATGTAGCTCAGAGACAGGGTGCTTGCTTAACATTCATAAGGCCCTGAGTTTAATCTCCTGTTTCCCCAAAACAAAAGGGTTAAAAGCAAGTATTTTACTTGACATTCTTTGCATTAATGTTATGGAAGATTAAAGTTTGTGAGTATTCAGTCACAAGGGATTAAAGGTGTGATACACAAATGCTCTCACCCAAACTAAAGGATTTCTCAAACCTTTAGTCCCAAATTCACTGTCTCTCAGTCATGATGGCAGAGGCCAAAATAGATATGGGATTATTTGAGAAAGATGTGTGAATGAGCCTCCTAGCTAATGGCAAAGTCCATATGAACTTGAAGGAAGACGTATGAAATTCTTGTTACTTGCAGAAACATAGTCAATATGAATTGAAAGGCAATGAGAAAGTGGAAAATGAGAGAAGGCTACTGGACTTCTACAATTCTACTGGCCAATGAAAAAAGACTCAGCTGCAAACGTGCTATTTTTTTCCATGAAACCATAATTGATGTTTGTGTGGTTTAATATGTATGTTTCTGTACTAGGCAAAGCACAAATAATGAACTTAATATATGTGGTTGAAGATTCTAGCTCCTGGCCAAAATCTATGCCTAATCTTTCAGCTCTGACCATAATTAACCACAAAGGGTTTAGCTGGTCTGTCTCATGGGGGAAAGATTGCCCTGCCCGCATAAATCGTGGTGTACGGCCAAAGCATTATAGTTTCCCAAGGTATTTGCAGTCATGGGTTCAGGCTTCTTTAACTCACCATGATCTTGTGCACATTTGCATTTCTGGCCCAGACACCTCCATTGCCAGTCTTTGGCATAGAGCTGTCTCAGGTGCCTCTGGCAAGAATTCAGTACCTGGTGGAGATAATGAAACTTGAGAATAAGTTTTATCTATTCCCATACCTTCTCACTCCTAATCCTTCCCATTCTGTTTCCTCCTGGCCCCAGGTCCATAAAAGCACAGGAACAATTTTTCCAGCCCTCCCTCTCAATAAGAAGACTATGAAATCTGGCCTAATCAATCTGACCGGTGCTGCACTATGAAGAGAAATGGTGCAGTGTGGGAGTCAGTGCTTTCTTCCGTTTACCTTCTTGCTTATAGTATTGCAGTAAATCACTAAAGGCTTGACTATTACCTTTATTATGGATTATTGTCTTTTTTGGTTACTCTGACACCTGTCAGCTCAGCTCTTTCTAGCTCAGCTGAATTCTTAAAGTTTGGATTCCCTATAAAATAGACCTATAATGGCACAAATAACTCCAATTTACATGTAAAATAGGTGTTTTGGTATATATACATAGCCTTGTATGCAAGCTTTGTTTCTCAGTATTTGGGGGCAATGACCATACTTGTAGACATCTTCTCACTTTCTATAGTGTGGCATAATCTGTTAGTGTTCCACTAACCTCAGTCTAGAAAGAATAAGAATATCATTAAAAATGATTAATAAACTAAGGTTTTGAAAATGAATTACTCGCTACAAAACAGAAATTGCTTCTAATTTATGTAGTACAGCAGCTCAGCTTAAATATATAAGAAAGATAACAATGTGACCCAATTTTGCTAATCGAGTTTATCCTGAAATTATTTAAATGTTTAAAAATTTTCTATCCCAGCAGCTTGGAAGGCTGGGGCAGGAGGATCCCAAGTTCAAAGCCAGGAACTTCGCAAGGACTTAAGCAACTTAGCAGGATCTTGAATTAAAATGAAAAAGCAAAAGGACTGGAGATGTGGCTCAGGGGTTAAAAGCTTCTGGATTAATCCCTGGTACCAAAAACATTACACACACACACACACACACACACACACACACACACACACACACATATATATATATATATATATATATATATATATATATGCTATAAGCTTGCGGTTGTAAGTCCATAAATGTGTATGTGGCATGCTGTTGATATCATGTGCATATTGTACATATGAACATAATGAATGATACAGCAGAGAAGGTATAAGACTACTGATTGCTGTTATGTATTTATGTATGTAGTTTGCACATTTATGTAATGTTATAAAGGTTATTTGTACAAACTACAAATGATGCTCAGTAGCACTATTGTTATTAACATTTATTATACCAAAAAATAGTCCTTTTCTATTTCCTGTTAATTTTACAGTAATGTTAAACTAAAAATAGTGAATTCTCCAAAACAATGCATCTTTGCTACTCATAGACAAAGAAGAATAATTACTAATTGTCAATACTTATTAATTACATAATGTCTCAAATAAATGATACAAGATGTAATAAACATCAAACATTCAGAATTTCACTCACACTGAAGCAGAGCTATGATGAATGCAAAAAACAGCAAGGTCTAAGACAAGGTTTTGAGGGGGAGGGAAAAAATATCTAGATTTACAGGTTTCGCCTCAATAACAAAAGGGTTCTTTTTGCCAAGGCTAGCTGACACAAGCAAAAACCAAAGTGCAATAGCCATAAATCTGCCTTGAACAAGATCTATCGTCCCTTATTTGTTATACTGTATTTTAGCAGACTTTTTCAAAACCGAATTTTGCAGGTTACTTGAACATATATGTTAAGTTCTCCTGATTGTTCATATATATTAAAAGATTTTATTAGATTAGAACAATTTTCCAATATTCCAAACTCATCCCTAGATGAGTTTCCCTTATTATTTTGCAAACAATAAAATTTTCTGCACCATCTTTACCTTGTTTTTCAAAAATAAATGAAGTCAATGAGGTCAACACATAATGTTTGTCATTTTTACAAAACTTGTGACAATTTATTTTAGTCACTATGCCTTTTGCATGTGTGATGTCATGGTCTCGATATGAAGTTGTCAAGAATTGAGGACTATTTCTATAAAACATTGCATTTTGGGAAACATGTTTATTAAGCCTCAATTTGCAGAAGTAGGTCTTTCCTTATAGTTTATAGCTTGGGAAATATTAGTCTTTATTTTTTTGTGAACAAATGTTGTGTGCAGACATGATGTTACAGTTTAGATATGAGGTGTCCCCTAAAAGCTCAAGGGTAAGATGATGCAAGATAGTTGAGAAGTGACATGATTGGGTTACAAGGAAGTCTTGGCCTAATCAGTGCATTAAACTCCAATAGGGATTGACTGGGTGGTGACTGTAGGCAGGCAGGTTGGGGCTAAAGGAGGTGGGTCAATGAGGGCATGAATGATGTTTATATTCTGTCTCTGGAGAGGGTACTTTCTCTCTCTTTCTGCCTATGGTTCCATTTCCTGAGCTAAGTTAAGTTCCTCCCACATTCTCCTCCGCCACAATGTTCTGCCTCAATTTGGGCACAGAGCCATGGAGTCACCCATCTGTGAACTGAGATCTCTGAAACCATGAGACCCAAATAAATTTTTCCTCCTCTAAAATGATTCTTGTCAGGTCTTTTGGTCATAGCAGTGAAAAAGCTGACTAAACGACGTGGAATATGAAGAAAAATGGTGACGTCAATAATAATATTCTTATAGTCTGATTAAACCAATGATGTTGCATAAGAAAACAAGTTCTCTTCAGTATCTAAAAAAAAGAAATTGAAATTTATACACAACTTGTGTGTATCTAATACTGTTAAAAGTAGGAAAAACTTATCCTAATATTTTGATCAACTTGGTAAAAGTGCTCATAGAAAACAGACAGGAAGACTGGATAATTGGCTTGGACCGAGTTTGTTCTTCTACTTAGCTCTGACTTAAAGTGGTGCAAACAGATTTCTGATCATAGAATGGACAAATATTTGGATTTTCTACAGGGAAGACAATTCATTTCAAGTAAAGCCGATGAATGTCTTTTCATTCCTATGACAGTCAAAGTGAAAGGTGAGCAGTTTTTATAACTGGGCAATTCCTACTTGCAGTCTTTTTTAAAGGAGCTCACAATTTGGTGCTAGCTAAGGGCAATCTGTAATGTAGCTAATAATTTGATAAGTGCTTATGAATTAGATGCTGTGGGATCACAGAGGCAGCAGCAATTAATTTTGCTTGAAGTGCAGAGGAATATCTTACAAATAAAGTGATAACTCATTTGGGACCTAACTAATGAACAGATCTTGTCAGGAAGACTAGGAGAAACAGTCTAAACAAGAGAAGGAAAATAAAGTATCTTCTTCAATCATCACAACACCTCTGTTAAGTATTTGTCATTCCCATTTAGCAGACCAATTTATTGAGGCTCAAAGACATTGTATGAATTCTTTTTTTTTAATTAGGGTTAAAAATGATATTGTAATGCAATGCTTTTAATGCCATTTGTAATCTTTTTTTGGCATTTATTTCCATTGTTCCAGCAATATTTACAAACTGACAGATGACAATAGATATGAAAATTCCTAAGATAGACTCAATATAAGTTTATTTTCATGGAGGTGCAATAGCTAAAGTCAATGTCATATTTAGTAAACTTTGATGTGGGTAAAGCAAGTAAAAGTTTCTGAACCCAAGGGATAAATGTGTTTTTTGATGGAAATGTGGAGATGGCGAATACCATGTACTCAGTACTGCATTTATATATTTAGTCAACACTATAATTTTAACCTCTGCTAACATGTGCTTTGAAATTGGTTCTACAAATTCATTCTATAAATACCTTATGTTCCAATAATGTCATCCAGTGTTGTAATAAACACAAAAATATTTTTTTCTTTGACAGTTTTAAAATTAAACAAAAAAATCACTTCATCATATATTTATCAATTTGTGCAGCAGTCTCTTCTAGGAGTCAAAGGAAATTTATTTTATTTTTATTTTTAAAGTATTATGTATAGGATCTCTAATTAATTTATTCATTCTATAAATGTTAAATAATCTACTATGTACTAAGCAGTATTCTCGGTAATTAATACATGGCAGTGATGCAAATAGTTTATCTCTGTTATTCAGGACTTGATAGTCTAATAGGAAAAGTATATAATAAGGAACAATGAATAAAATCCTGTGCTATGCCCGAGTGAAAGTTGTATGATATACATTTAAGATATAATTATTTGTAAGGGTTGCTGGGCTTTTGGAGATTAATTTCATTTTCAATGAATAAGCTGATTAGTTAAATCATTTATGAAAAAGAAGAAATGAAGGAAGAATCTGAAAGAGATGAGGCACATATATACATGGGGAAGACTATTCTGGTCAAAGTCTTTGAGGAAAGAACATAGTCTTCTGTGTAATGGAGCAGCATAGTTCTTTAGTAAAAACAGAAAAAAAATTAAAGAAGACTAACAAGGGAAGATTTAAGACAGGTGATAAAGGACTATAACATGTAAACCACAGTGAAGGCTTTGGCTTGTACTCTGAAAGAGAAGAAGCCATTGGAAGGCTTGTGCGGATGAGAAACCTGCTCCTACAGCTTAATAGGATTATTCTGTGCACAACACAGAATCTAGGGAGGCCAGTGCACAAGCAAAGGCACCAGGTACAAGGCTACTCCAAGTAACAGGTGGTTATGGTGTGACACAGAGTGAAGTAAGGGCATACTCAGATACTTGAACTGTTTGGAAGACAATAGGTGGCAGTACCTGTTGAGTCTTGGTTATGGGATGTGAGAAGAAGAAAGGTATTCAGATAGTCTCCAGGATACCATGGTATTTTCCTTGAGTTCCTAAAAAGATAGTGTATGCATATATATATATATATATATATATATATATATATATATATATATATATATATTTGAGGCAGAATGTGAAAGGCTGGAAATAAAATCAGTACATTTTTCATTTGTGAAGTTTAAAATGTCAAACAGTTGTTTGGAAGTGAATATAAAAATGAGAGATCAGGGAGGTGAAATTGGTATTAAAAACCCTAATAGTAGATAATAATAGAGAGAGGGGGTAGAAAAGGGGGGGGATAAACAAAGTTACTGCAGGTTTCAGAGATAGAGAAAATGAACTGAAATCAATTGTGAATTGTGAATTATACCAACCTATAGAAACAAGGATTTTTTTGTGGGGGCTGGGGGAATAGAGTGAAGAAAATTTTTCCATGAGATCATAGGAAATAATTAAAATAAAAAACTTTGCTGCATATATTTAACTATGACTTTCTAGAAAAAAATAACACCTTTTTTTCCTTTAAAAAGTTAGAATGAAATTTTATATCTGCTAGAAAATATAATTCAGATAAGAAATTTTCAGAAATATATTTACATGATGTCAATGTGAATAGTTATATTTATTGTTACAAATAAAATACTATAAAATATGCAGAGTATGTCAATCATTTAGTACTTAAAACTAATTTATATGCAGATATAAACTTGAAAAATATTATACTTTTATATTAAACAGAAACTAAAAATGTTGCAGATATAGACTGTCCTAAAGACCTTTATCTGTGTTGCATTTTTTTTCTTAATTGTGGAAATTATCTACATAGAGTTTCTTAGGATCCTTTGAAAAGAATTTATGTGCATACACAAACACAAATGTATCTTCTCACAGGTCACAGAAAAACATAACAAAAATGACAGAATGATTTAGTGAATGGTACCAAAATGTCCTATGAGGTAAAAATAGCAATATATCTTAAGTTCTTGAAATTATTCCTGACAGAATATTTTATAAATATGAAAATCCATTGTCATGATATAGATCCTATGATAAAACAACTTTTCATTACCCAATTAGCATAAAGATTAAAAAATACTTTTATAAAGAGTTTTTATCATGATATTGTTGATTGATACATTTTGTGTAAGATAATTCAGTATCAACGATTTTGGTTGGGCTGGGGTTGTAGCTCAGCGGCAGAGCACTTGCCTAACTAGGTGTGAGGCACTGGGTTTGATTCTTAGCAACACATAAAAATGAAACAAATAAAATAAAGGCATGCTGTCCACCTATAACAACAAAAAAATTGTGTAAATTTTTAAGTGGAACAAACTTAGTAAAGCATGTGTATGTATTTCCATATCATCTACAAATAGTTGTTTTCAAAATTTGCATTTCAAACTAGAGTATTTTACAAAAGGTTCATAAAGACAGCCTACCTGAAAACATACTCTCCTTAGTCATACCAGCTTTGCCAATATTAAGAAATTCAAGTAAGGCTTGCTTTCATACAACCAAAGGCCACAGGCCTCTGATGAGCCCCTGAAGTGGTAGATGTGTGACATCTTGGTTCCTAGTTAAAAATCAACTGGCCAGCACCTGAGTGAGTCCACCTTGCTGTAATAAAATGCCCAAAGGCATTTGCCTTTATGATCTATTATATTGAGTCTATATGATCTATTACAATGATGGTAAAAGAAATAATTATAATTTTAACACCTATGGTTAGCATCTTGATCATAATTCTTTTTGGTATACTCACAAATTAGGATTTCGTCAAACATGGTGGTAACAAATTTAATTTTTCATTTTGGTATTCCATGCTAAAAACTAGCATAAATATTTCATTGTATGCGATAATGATTGACTCGTCTTATTTAACAAAGAGTATGGCAGGGTCCATGATATTTGCTAATCAGTGAAGACATTTATTGGCCATAAGCAATCAATATTCTTATTCTGCTAAGCAACAGAACATTTCAAGAATAATGCTATAAATACTTACCGTCAGCTTCATTTTATTTATTTATTTCTTAATTATTGAAAAGGTTGGAGAATAATGTTTCAGAGCATTAGTTAATCATTAATTAGACTGGATATTGGCTATGTATTTGGCCAACTTATATAGCTTAAACATACTACATATTTGTTTTGATGCTTTGATTGACATTACAGAATAATGGAACTGAAGCAGATATTGCAGAGACACAATAATAAATATGATAGTTTTATATGTGAGCCTGGTGCTGATATCATCCTTAACTATGAGAAAATTAATGATGCTTTTATCCTAACATCATGGACATATAAAGAATGACTTTTGAACATCTTATAGGATGTCTTAGAGCAATAGTATAAGAAAATGAAAAGCAATACAGGAGAAAGAAACTTTCTTCATTCTCAGATGAGATGATCATCTATAAAGAGAATCTTAAAAGAATCAATCAATAAAATTCTGGGACCTGGAAAATTTGTAGGATGTAAAGTCAATTTACAAATTGGTTATGTTCATATGTATACTCATTGCACAATTGTACTCTGGTATCTAGAGCCAAGTCTTCTTTTTTATATTTTGGAACATATTTAATCATTGGTGTAACAATATTCTTAAAAATAATTAAGAAAAGTGAACTGTGGAAATACAGAAGTTGAATTGTTAGAAGCAAAAGAATGATGTTTTTCAATATTTTCCCTATAGCAATTATTTATTTGTATTCCACATAGAGTTACTTATTGCATATATCTTTTTGTTTACATTTTTGCCTAATGGCTTAATTTTCCTAGTTTATTTTTCTTATTGAGTTCAATTCATGTAACATAAATTTCACAATTACTGAATGAAAAATACAGTGGTATTTAATACATTTACTATGATGTAAAAACCTATTCCTCTATGAACTTCCAAACCAAAACAACTTTATCTC
Organism: Urocitellus parryii; assembly: GCF_045843805.1. Lineage (NCBI taxonomy): Eukaryota > Metazoa > Chordata > Mammalia > Rodentia > Sciuridae > Urocitellus > Urocitellus parryii. The sequence goes on from NC_135542.1 coordinate 96,771,228, forward strand.
TTTGTAAGTTGACTACTTCAGGTATTTACTGTAATAACAGAGAAGAAACACAATGACCTTCAGATTTTGTTTTCTTTTATTTAGCATAATCCAGTTGTACCATGTTTATGTATCCATTCCTTTCTCTCTCCCCTGCTTTTAATGTGAAATTTATTTAACTAATACATAAAAGCATAAAAATTGTACATTTCATTGAGGTACCATGTGATGCTTCAATTGCACAGCTATATACAGTATAGGATTTAAATCAGATTAAACGGCTTGGGATGTGGCTCAAGTGGTAGCTCACTCGCCTGGCATGCGCAGGGCGCTGGGTTGGATCCTTAGCACCACATAAAAGTGAAATGAAGATGTTGTGTCCACCGAAAACTAACAAGAATAAATATTTTAAAATTCTCTCTCTTTTAAAAAAAATCAGATTAAATGTACCTATTTCTTCATTTATCATTTATTTATGGTGAAATCTCATATTACTTTCTAGCTTTTTGAAAATACTGCACATTATCATTATCTGTAATCATCCTAATGTTCAGTAGCACACCAGAACTACTGGCTCCTAACTCTTAATACCCAGTGATCAAACTCTTACCTTCCCTCCTTCCTGCAATTTAAGAACCAGTTTTAAAATACAGTGGGAAGTAATCTCAGCTACCCAGCAAACTGAGGAAGGAGGATCACAGTTTCTAAGACAGGCTCAGCAACTTAGCTATGTCCTCAGCAACTTAGTGAGACCCTATCTCAAATGAAAAATAAAAAGGATTGGGGATGTGGCTCAGTGGTTAAAAGCCCTTGGGTTCAATCCCCAGTACTATGGGGTGTGTATATGGCAGGAAGTGTAGTGCTTGCCTAACACATACAGTATAACTGCATTTATTTTAAAATTTAAATGAAAAAGACTTAAACACATCAGAAAGAGTTATTAAGGAAACTCTAGACCTGTTCCCATTGACTTCAGAAATGAGGAAAGAATGCCCACTCTTATTATATGAATTTCTTATGGTTCTGGGTTTCTAACAAACATTTAGATCAAAAGAATATGGGACACAGATCTATGGAAGCTTAGAGCACATGCCTATTTTGTGTAAGGCCGTGGGTTAGATCCCCACCACCATCACAGATGTTCTCTTCTTGTTTCAGATATTAGGGGAAAAATTGTCAGTGGGAAACAAAAGTAAAGTGAAATGTAATTCTCAAAAGTTCAACATAACACAATTCATGTGTAGAAAGGCCTGGGGATTCCTTTCCATGGCTAAATAGTATTCTATATTATCTAAATACTAATAACATTTCTTTCACTCATCCATTAATAGACATTTATGATTTTTCCCCTTTTGGCTGTTAAGAATAGTGCTATTTGAACATTTATGTAGAAGTATATGTTTACATTTTTAAAAATACTTTTTAATATATACATAGAAATAGACTTGCTATGTTGTGTGGCAATTTTATTTGAAGAACCTCTAAAATGTCTCCATTGGTTTATCCTGGCACTCTAGTTAAAAATTAATTGGTCAAAGATATGCGAAGTTTATTTCTGGGGATCAGATAAAAATACATTGTTTCAATTATGGTTGTTTTTCAGTATGTTTTGAAATTGGGAAGCCTGAGTCTTTCAGCTTTGTTTTTGTTTAAGATTATTTTGGCTATTTGAGGTTCACATCATCCCATATGAATTAAAAAATTGGCTTTTCCACTTCTAAAAAAAAGATTTGGGATTTTTATTGTGACTTTTCTGAATGTATAGATGACATTGGGCAATATTAACATATTAATATCAGTAAGCCTTTCATAAATGGATATATATATATATATATATATATATATATATATATCTTCTTTAATTTCTTTCAGAAGTGTTTTATAGTTTCTTTACATTTTATTGTAAATGGAATTATTTTCTTAGCTTCTATTTGGATTACTCATTGCTACAATATAGAAGCACACTTTTTTATGAGTTAAAATTGAATTTATCCAATATTGTTCAATTTGGTTGTTGCTGCTAATAGTTGTGTCGGTGGGAGAAATTGTTAGAATTGTACTCTATATGTGACTATTTAATCTGAAAATAGATATATTTCATTTTTTCTTTCTAATTTTATAAATATTTTTTCTTTTCATTTTATTTTCTTTCCTAATAGCTTATATCAGTACTTCCAGTATGTTAATTAGTAATTTGGAAGGTGGATATTCTCTTCTTGTCTCAGATATTAGGGGAAAATATTTCAGTCTTTCATAATTGAGTATAAATTTAGCTGTGGGTCTTTTACAAATGCCCTTTATTAAACTGAGGAAGTTTCTCCTATCCCAGTTTACTGAGTACTTTTATTCAGAAAACAAATTGAATTTTCTGAAGACCTGAGAACACAACAAAGAAAACTATATACTAATATCCCTAATGAACACAGATGCAAAATATAATCAACAAAATACCAGCAAATAAAAACTGACAGCACATCAAAAACATATACCAAGATGAAGTTGATTTCATTCCAGAGATACAGGGGTGCTTCAATATAGAAAAATCAATAAATATACCATATACATAGAATAAAGGAGGAAATTTGGTTTTCAACTCAATAGATGCAGAAGAAGCATATGACAAAATTCAACATTCCTCCATGATAAAAGCCCTGAAGAAATTAGGTTTAGGAGAATCATACCTCAACCTAATAAAGGCTGTATTTGACAACTCTTAATAAGGATTTAGGAAAACTGAAAGCATTTTCTCCAGGATCAGGAATAGGAAAAGGGTATTCACTCTCACTGCTCTTATTCAAGATAATATTAGAAATTTGTGCCTGAGCAATTAGGCAAGAGAAAACAATAAAAAGGATGAATTCAAATTATTTCTGTTTACAGTCAATATGATTCTGTATGTAGGAAGCCCTAAAGACTCCAGTAAAAGTCTACTAAAACCAATAAACAAATTCAGTAATGTAGTAGGATATAACATCGATATACAAAAATCAGTTGCTTTTCCAGTTATGAAATTCATTTGGAATAATAGGAGGCTCAGAATAGCCAAAGTAATCCTTAGCAAGAAAATAAAGCAGGAGGCATACCATAACTTAAATTACACTACAGAGCTATAGTAACAAAATTGTATGATATTGGTACAAAAATAGACATGAAAACCAGTGGTACAGAATAAAAGACACAGAGACAAACCCATATAAATCCAGTTATTGCATACTAGACAAAAAGCACTATAAATGTACCTATTCAACAAATGGCTTTTTGAGAAAATTGCCATATGTAATAAAATGAAATTAGACCCGTATCTCTTACCCTGCATAAAACTCCACTCAAAGTAAATCAAGAGCCTAGGTATTAGACCAGAGACCCTCTGCCTTCTAGAAGAAAAAGTAGGCCCGAATCTTTATCATGTCAGTTTAGGAACCGACTTAAACAAGACTCCTAAAGTTCAAGAAGTAAAATCAAGAATCAATAAATGGGATGGATTCAAACTAAAAAGCTTATTCATAACAGAGAAAACAATCAAGAACATGAAGAGAGAGTCTACAGTAGGAGAATATCTTTGCCACCTGCACCTCAGAGCATCAATCTATAAGTCATATAAAGAACTCAGAAAACTTCACCCAAAAAAAAACAAATAAACCAATCAGTAAATGGTCAAGAAAATGAGCAGGCACTTCACAGTAGGAGAAATAAAATCGATGAACAAATATATGAAAAATGTTCAACATCTCTAGCAATTAGAGAAAAGCAAATTAAAACTACACTGAGATTTCATCTCACTCTATTCTTATAAACAATATAAGTAACAATAAACATTGGCAAGGATGTGGGGAAAAGGCACACTGGTACATTGATGGTGGCACTGCAAATTGTTACAACCAATCTGTAAAGCAGTATGGAGATTCCTAAGAAAACCTGGAATGGAACCACCATTTAACACAATTATTCCACTCATCAGCATATATCAAAAAGACTTAAAATTAGCATACTATAGTGACATGTCCACATCAATGTTCACAGTAATTAAGTTATGAAATGAAGCTAGGTGCCCTTCAACAGATGAATGGAAAAAGAAAATGTGGTCCATAAACACAATGAAATATTACTAGGCATAAAGAAGAATGAAATTATGACATTTGCAGGTAAATGGATGGACTAGGATGCAATCATGCTAAAAGAAATAAGCCAATCCCCCTAAAAACAAAGGCCAGATGTTTTCTCTGATATTTGGATGCTGACTCATAATAGGCAGGGAAGGCTGTGGGGAAGTGGAGGTTCATTGGATGGGACAGAGGAGAATGGCGGGAAGAGAAGGAGGATGGAAATGGAAAAGAGAGTAGAATGAATCAAACATAACTTTCCTATTTTTCATATATGAATACATGACCAGTGTAACTCCAAGTTGTGTACAACCACAGGAATCAGAAGTTATACTGCAGGTATGTATGATATGTCAAAATACATTCTACTGTCACATATAACTAAAAAGAACAAATAAAAAATTTTTAAAAATCTGTTGCTTTCCTATATGCAGGTAATGAATTTTCTTATAAAGAAGTCAAGAAAGCAATATCATTCACACTGGTCCCCCCAAATAAAAAAAATAACAAGGAATAAACCTAAGGAAGTGAAAGATGTCTACAATGAAAATTACAAAACACTGAAGAAATCAAAGAAGACACTAAAGTGTGGAAGCAACCCCCTTTATTCCTGGATTGGAGGAAAAAGTAATATTGTTAAAATGTTCATACATCACAAAGTTATCTACAGATTACCTAAAATCCTATCAAAATACCAATGTCATTTCTCATAGAACTACAAAAATCATTTCTAAAATTCATATGGAAGCACAAAGGATCTTGAATAGCCAAAGCAACGGAGCAAAAAGAGCACATTTGAGGCATAATAATACCTGATTTCAAGATTTGCTACAGAGACACAATAACAAAACCAGCATGGAGTTGGAACAAATACAGACATATAAGCTAATGCAGTCAACTGATTCTTGAAAAAGATGCTGACACATACAATGGGGAAACAATGTCTCTTTAATAAATGGTGCTGGGAAAAAAAATGGATATCCACATGTAGAAGTTTAAGATTTGACCCCTATCTCTCACACCACATAGAAAAGGATCAAAGACCTTAATGCAAGATCTGAACTTTAAAACTACAAGAGGAAAATGTTGAAGAGAGAGTTTGAAAGATATTTGATTTTATTAACAGAGCTCCAAAACCACAGAAAACAAAAGCAAAAATTGATAAACAGGAATATATTAAACTAAAAAGTTTCTCCAAGGGCAGAAAAAAAGGTAAAAGGACATAAAAATTTCATGATGTATTCATGGATGGAAATATCACAATGAATCCTATTGAATTGTATAATTAATATAGGTTTATAATAATTTCAAAAAAACTAGCATTTCCATAACCTCAAATTCATTTCTTTTTTTTTGTCTCTGTGTGTACTGGAAATTTTAAAATAGGGGGCACTTTACCACTGAACCCCAACCCCAACCCTTTTTTTGTTTTGAGACAAGGTTTCACTAAGTTGCTTAGGGTATCCCAAAGTTGCAGAGGCTGACCTTGAACTCACTATCTTCCTGTCTCTTGCTATCCTCCTGAGCTGCTGGGATTATAGATGTGCACCTCTGAGTCCAGTCCAAATTCTTTTCAGTAGATATAATGGAGACTATAAAAATTAAGGGCTTTTTCTCTTAACATTTTATTATCTGATCATATGATATTCTGTATATTGAATCACCTTTTTTATTTGATGAGTTTCCTATTTGGCCATTTAAGATACCAAATGGTAGAAATTTATAGTGACTTAGTATTTGGCTTTGTAAATTCAATAATTCTGATTTTAAAAGTATTAACTCTACCATATTATATCTGTATGATTTTATAAATGTTACTTTCATTTATTTATTTATTTATTGGTTGTTCTGGGGATTGAATTCTGGGCCTTGGGCATGGCAGACACAAAGCTCTGCCACTGAATTATGCCTCCAGGTGTACTTAATTTCTTTAAATATCACTTCATTAATCTGTAATTGGAGAAAGTGATGATACTCTTGCTTAAGATTTAGCAACTGATATAATGCATGTAACATATTAAAGAAGGAATAAGCTTTCAGAAAATAGTCTCTTTTCTAAATTTATACAAGGAATAATAGGTATGGTATATAAATGCTCTTTAGCATTCTTGCTATATACAAAATACTTGAGTAAAATGTTAAAATTTTAGTTAAAGATGAATATAGTGATTGACATAAATAGTGAGTGTTCATTTGATCTACAGAGTAGCTATGTGAGGAATTTCATGCACAGATTAAAATGGAATATCCACAAGGCTAGAGAAGTGATCAAAGACACATAAGACCATCTCAGTGTCAATCCCCAATTTCTCTTCTACTATCCAGGAAATTTTCTGCTTTATGATGGGACTCTCAAAAAATAATCATGGCCAGAATCCTATTGTTTAGGGAAGTGAGAGCTCTTAGTGAAGCTGAAGATATTTTTTTAAAATGGGACATATGTTTATAAATGTTTGTCATTTTCATCAACTCTTCAGCCTTTTGGCATCATTTGGTGAAATAACTATCAAGAATACAAAAATGTTTACCTCTTACTTTGAAAACTACATTGTACAATTAGTCACACATAAATATATCCTGGGCAGACTGACCATGCTTTTTTGTAGTGAAGTTTAAATCACTTAGTGACCAGAGTTTAGGGCAAGTAATAATCTCTCTTTTAAGCACCACATTTTTTGAAAATCTGAAAGAAAAGGAAGAGACGGGTAAGGGAAGAAGTGATGGGTAGAAGGAGAGAGGCAGAATAATTTCAAATGTAATTTGCAGTATAATATTGAGCCCAAATGAGAAATACTTTAAGTGTTACCTTCTGTCACCCAAACAATTAAAACTTGCATAAATATTTCTCTTTAATATGTTACAGAAATAGCATCTTAATTGTGTCTAAAATGCAATTTACTTCTGGAAAGTCTATAGCAGCATATTAAAATGAAGGGTGAAATCTGTGGGTATCCACACCTTTGCTGATCTCTTTCACCCAACATTGACTCTGAGGGTCAAAATTGTGAGTTGTTTCTTCAAATTGCACATGGCTTTTCTATATCTTTGTGTTCTACATTATACTTGCTCTACTTTATTTATTTTCACTCTTGGCATTATTCCTTCCCTAGACATTCATTATGTCACTAAGATAAATGAATACAATTGACACATGAAGTTAGGGCTTGCAGCTGCCTCCTTCCCATTTATCAACTGTATTTTCTGCTTGTGTACATGGTTAAAGAACTAAATTTGCCATGATTCCCAAGATCTCTAACAACCATAAGATACTCACAGTATGTACTTCCCAGAAAATATATTAATTACATCTTTATATGTTAAGTAACATGTAGAATTATCAAGTTATAAGGAAACGCATACTCATGACAACAGGGGAAATGGGAAAAATATACCTGAAAAAAAGCACTCTGGATCTTACCCCTTCAAATCAGTTTCTGATATCTCTTTGCAGCTCTCTATCTCCCAGTATCTGTTTTTTGAATTAGTCAAGTGCCAAGTTGCTGAGTGACCATCAGAATCATAAACAAGTTAGTTGTGTAATTTTTTTAAATGGAATTCATCACATTTGCTGTATATAGTGTTGCCATATAAAATACAGAGTGCCCCCAAATTTTTGAATTTTAGATAGTATAATATCTAAATATAATATCTAGAATAATAAAGTAAGACACTCTCAAATATCATATGGGGCATTAAAATGAAAATATTAGCTATTTATCTAAATTTGGATGTAATTGACTGTTCAGTATTTTTAGTTTGAAAACGTTTACTACAGGTTAGCTTAAATTAGTGTATTTCCTGTTTGAAAAAAAAAATGAAATTACTGCTCTCTCGCTTTGCAGCTTTGCTTCTGCATCATTTCCCCTTTCTCTGAAACCGAATAAATAAACGAGAGAGAGAAAAAGGGGAGATGAATGGAGTAGGGAAGGGAGGGAAAGACAGAGGTAAAGGTAGAGGTATCAAGATATCAAGAACATGGGAAATATTCCCTTTAAGCACTGCTATTTTTCTTCCCTTCTGGTCACATGTAATCTTCTGACCTCTGCCAGTTCATAACAATTGCTTAAATTTCAAAGTCTCACTCATTTACCACATTGTATTCTTGGATTTGGTTGCTCACCTGCAACCTTAGTTCTCTGATAACTTCAAGAAAATTCATTATTTTTTTTCAGGGTGGTTTAGAGTTAATATCATTGTAACCCTCCTCATATTCTTGCTCCAAATTGGGGGGGGGGGTGAGTTATTTTTAACTTATACAGGGAATTATGCAAGTGCATAATTGAGAGAATATGACATCAAACTTTTGGATATTGCCCACCTAATAGGCAACATACACCTAACAGTATTTTTTTAAATCATATTTACATTAAATATATAAATGAACAGAGATAAATTAAATATTTTGATTTTTAATCTTCTATTCTGACATGAAGCTTTCTTACTTTTGGAAAAATATGCTCCCTTTTATATTCATGATACACACACATGATGACTTTTTCTATGAAGATTTAAATTATTTTTTCTATTGCTACCTTTGTACTGTTACATCAAGAGTAATACTCTTTGTTTTTTGATGATAGGTACACCCTCATTTTTTTTTCCTTGATAGGCATATCACTAGAATTAACTAGCAACCTCTTATTCCTTTACTCTACCCTCATGCCTTGCAAGTCATTTAAATTAATACATTTTTAAATATTTATTTTTTAGGTGTAGTTGGACACAATAAATTTGTTTTATTTATTTATATGTGGTTCTGAAGATTGAACCCAGATCTTCGCACGTACCAGGCCAATGCTCCACCACTGAGCCACAACCCCAGCCCTAAATTAATCTTTTTAAAATTAATACTTCTTTAAGGTTCTTACAGTACTTTTCCCACTATTCACAGGAAATTCTGACACTCCACTGCACCTTTAATTCTACATTAAAAGACAATGTATCCATTATGAACTGCACAGTAAGTAATCTTTGTCTTGGTTCTATAGAAAAAATATATTAATATTCACCACATTTATTTTACTCTTTCCATTTAGTTTGAAACTTTTCATCTAGAAAGTTTTGCTTTTATGTTATCTGAGTTATTTTATGTTAGTAACACCATTTCCCAACCTTTGTGTTTAGAGTCAAGTTTTGCTAAAGAAAAAATTTTGAATCAAATTATATTCCCTTGAATTTATATGTATGAATTTATGTATTTCTGTTGCTAACTTGAATTATATTTTTTCCAAAATATCCAATGAACCTTTCAATTTATTTTTTCTTATGAATAATACTTTATTTCTTTGAATGTTCAAAATATATTTCTCTTTCTTTTCAATGATGAGTGTAATTAACAAAATGTATTTTAATACTGGTAATTTTGTGTTCATTCTCTAAGTATGCAGTAAACCCTCTCAACATATAGTCTCAAATCATTAAAACTATTTGGAAAATATTAAGAGAACAATAATAAATACATTGAAGATCACATTTAAATTAAATTAAATTTTTCAATATTAATATTTACAGTTTTATTGCTTGATTTTAAAAATTTATTGAATCAGATTATATGTTTTAGATTTTCTTCTGTTCTTTTGGCTCATTTTTAATTAAATACATTTTTTTATAAATACAAATCTGTGCTATATAAATAGTGTTGGTAGTATTTCTACCATTGATAATATGTCCATATTGTCTTGATTTTATCTATAATAATATGTAGTAAACTTGCATGAGATTTGACTTCACTTCTTTTTAGTTGCATACCCTCCTACCCTCTGGTGTGAATTCAAAAATTCATGATTTTACTCTTCTTCCCAGACAGGCACCTCATGCCTTCTAAGCATGCTTTTGGTAAGTACCTATTAAAGGTTTGTGGTTTTATGATTCTCATAGTTTTCATAAGGCTGTTTTTTTTTCTTTCCCCATCTTATATATTGTTTGCTTATAACAAGCTGGATGAGCAATTCTTTGTATCAATTCCACGTTTGTGTTTTATCTTTAGTAGAAATACCTTTATTTATATTCTGAAATGAATGTCAATCAAGCTAACAAATCCAACACCTCACATCAGTTATCTCATTCATTTATTTGTTCATTGATTTATTTATTGTGGTGAAGACAGTCAAGTTCTGAACTTGTAGTGAATTTCAAGTATATAATATATATTTTTAACCAAAGTCAACATGCTGTAAGTAGATCTCCAGGACTTACTCTTCTCATCTCATTGAAACCTTGTGCCCTTTGACAACATCTTCCTATGGAACTTCTTGCCTCCAGGATGCAGGGATTTCCAGTGTATTCTCTGCTTCAATATATGCTACTACTTTATATTTCATATATAAGTGAGATCATGCAATGTTTTTCTTTCATTTTCTGGCTTGTTTATCTTAGAATAAAGTCCTCTAGGTTTGTCTGTATTGTTACAAATAACAGGAGTTCTTTCTTTATTAAGGCAGAATAATAATCCATGTGTTTTATCTTTTATACTAGAATTAAAGCAATTTATCTATCACCATTACAGTATTAGAGTACTTTGAAATTGAAAATATTCTCCCTTTACAATGAATTTCACACTTTCATATTCGTATTGTTAGTGTCCTTTCACTTAAAGTTCAACTTTCTTTTTTTGTGGTGAAACTCTTTCAGATGCTTGGAGGCACACTTCCACAGATTTTGTTTGTCTTGGAACAACTTTATCTCCCCTTTATTTTTGAAAGACAATTTGATGGATATTGCTTTCTTATTTGAAAGTTTATTGTTTTTCTTCCAACATTTTGATTTCCTCCTCTCTTCTGGACTACATTTCTGGTAAGAAATTTGGTTATAGCCTTTTCAGGGTTCCAAATTAAGTAATTGTTTTTCTCTTGCTCTTATACAAATTTTCTCTTAGACATTTGGAAATTGCTTGTAATATGCCTTGGTGATGATCTTTTTATATTTTAACTATCTTGAGTTCTTTGAGCTTTTCATTTTAAATTTCTGACTTTTTCTGCCATTATTTCTTTAAATAAGCTCTTTTCATTTCTCTTTTTCTAGTCTTTCTGGGGCTGTCATAATGAGTAATTTGGTATACATTTTCGTGTCTCATAATTGTTATAAACTTCACTTTCTTTTGAATTTTTTAAATTCTTTTTTTCTTTTGTTTGTTTGACTCAGAAGAAAGAAGCATGAGGATCTCTAAGCTCACATGGCTCACTGATAATTTATGCCTGTTTAAGTATGCTTTTTAAGTTTTCTATGGAGTATTTGTTTTGTCACAGTGTTCTTTAGCTCCAAAACTTATTTTTTTTCTATTTGTTTCTTTAATTATTTCTATCACTTTATTGTAATTCTCCTTTTGTTTGTGTATTGTTTTTCTGATGTCACTTGTCTCTTCTCTTGTAGCTCACTGAAGTACTTCATGGTGATTATTTTGCAGGTTTTAGGTAGTTTGCTAGTTTGCCTATCACCATTTTTAAGGGTCTGTTTTTTGTGCTTTCGTTCGATTCTTCACTAGCATCATATATGCTTGATTATTTATGATCTTTGTGATGTTACAGTAATGTATACACATTTGAACAAATAGATACATGCCGCAGTCTGGCTGGGCACAAATCACGAGCCACTGAAGAGGAACAAACTTTATTTTTGAACTGCAAGAAAACACTTCACAGATGCTCCCGGGGGAATTCTCCCGGAACGCCATGCGGCTTGTCCAGGAACCAGCAGCTGGATATATCTCTCCCGGAAATCCCTCCTCCTGCACTTCGCCAACCAATGGGAACTCTCCGGGAATCCCCGGGAATCCCCACGAGAACTCCAAAGTAGCGTGAGAACTTAAAAGTAGCAGCCGAGGCGGATAGTAATGCCTTGCCTGTCAACCAATACTGTTGGCAAAATGCCAGGGGCCATACAGACTCGGCCGTGGCTCTCAGCAGATACATTATCTAGTTTTTATACAAAGACTTTGGGAGAGAAAAGCCATTAGGTAGTCATTCTCTACAGAGATTCTGGGAAAGTCAGCTGGTGGGGTCTGTAGGCCAGCTTGCTGCTCGTCTTTGGGCTGGCTGGCCTGGTGTGTACAGCTGCAATGGGCAGCCTATCATCAGGGTCCACTGGAACATAAGTGTGACTGAGTCTTCACGTGTGATGCATATGGCCTGTATCTATGGGTGTCATTCAGAAGTGTGTATCCAAGAGGGACTGATTTGGTGCTTGCATGGGCCTAGTGCCTAGTGATTTAGGGGCAGACATGGAACCTGCAGTTGTGAAGCTAGCCTGACACCTATATGTATAAGGTTGGGCCTGATACTAGGTCAATGTTGAAGTTAGGTTCACTTCACTCTCCTACCCACCATGTGAAGGGTATCTCTCTCCATGCCATGCTGCTTTGACTTGGGGGAGAGGTGATGTAGATAATGTGAGACTGTCTTTCTTGCCCTCCAACTCTTCTGATTTCATGGGTTTACATCTAATCCTCATTCCCTAGATCTTGTCACTTTCTTGAATGGAGAGTTATTCAAATTGTTTCTATGAGAAAATGATCACTAGAATGTCCTGCTTCACCTTCTTGCTGATGCTAATTTTGTTGTATATATTTCCAGGAGCAGTGACTGAACTGTCCTGTGACAGAGGCAGTGCCTTTCTTGGGAACTCTCTGTGTGAAGGCGTCAATTTAAGATTGCCCAGTTGCTAAGCCTAAGGCTTTGCTAAATTGCTGAGGCTGGCTTTGAATTCATGATACTCCTACCTCAGCCTCTCAAGCCACTGGGATTACAGGTGTGCACCACCACACCTGGTTTATCAGTTTTTGGGGTTTTTTTCTATTCTGATAGAACTTTTCTGGGTCTGTGTGTCTCCTTCTATTGATTATTATATCTCTTCAACAATACACTGTTTTTCTTGCTTTTTGTGAATCTCCTTAATTTGCTATTTAATTCTAGAAATTGCATAAAAGAATGGCAGAGTCTAGTAAATAATAATTATGTTCATTTGGTTAGGCGAGTTTTTCTTCTGCAGAAATATAAATTTTGGTCTTGAATCTTGTTAATCTTTAGTTGATCTATATTTTGATTGTGCTACACAAAAATTCTCATTATTTGTGGTATTTTATGTTAAAGTTTTCAGAAATATTGAATTCATGAATACTAAACCACAGCTTCTAGGGAAAATAAAAGATTCATGTTCCGAGAGCTTTGGGTCACAGAATTACATAACCAATCAATACTTAAACTTGTTTTATGTATTTTCCTTTTGAAATAAAACTTATTTCATATATATTACTGTTTCATTAACATTGAACTCATGGAAAATAGCTCTATTACTCATACCTGAACAAAGCTAATCTAACAGTCATTTTCTGCAGAAGGCACATAAAAGCCTTGTTCTACTTTAGAAAAATAAACAATGCATCAGCACTATACTTGGAAGATATTTTAAACAGAAAAAAAATCATAAAAAGATTAAATTTTTTTAAAAAATGGTAGCATTAAATATTCCTTGTAGAGAACACTTGTTACAGTGTGATATCTAAAATAAGAAAGTAGAATGCTGCCCTGTTCGACCTCATTGTGGAATGTGTTTATCAAGACACCTTAAATTTTGTGCAGTTCTGTTTATTATCCATAAATGGCTGTGTAAATGCTGCAACTATTGATTTTTGGACTCATAAATACATTTTAGGAAGTAACTGGATTAGCTAATGAATAATCCACAAATATTGTGGATTAACTCTCTAAACATATTTGTGTGGGAACCTTTAATATAACATTGTGACCAACTGCAAAGAGTTGGAATCTCAAATACCTGTGGTTTTATTGCTTCCTTGTACTTAGTATAAGGCCTGGAAGGCTCCATAGTCTTTCCTAGTATTCCTGTTTCATTATCAGAGTCAGCAGACCATGAATACTTATTACCAAACAAGAAATTTCTCTTCCCAATAATAGACAGTAAGTGCAGAGGTGTATATTGATTCACTCTCTCTCTGTTTCTTTTTTTTCTTGTTTTGTTTTTTGAGTCTAATAATAGATGTGCACCTTGTATCTTTGGTTCAGGGATAACAGTTGCTCTACCCTCTTCTTTCCCAATGGCAGGCATGTGATTAGTATATGGGTGAGCAAAAGAATGCTGAAAACCCATGGAAATTTCTTGCAGGTGGATGTTTTTGGAATCCCTAGAAACTCTAAATGCCCATTCTAGACTTTTCTCAGACTTTGAAAAAAATTTGAAAACTTCTGTAATTTTCTTAATACTCACTTTCGTGGCTTCAACTTTTTTTTTTCTCCCATGGTCTACCAAAGCTGAAAGAAATAATGAAACCTACCTCTCCTTGTAGTTACTTATTATCTCTTATTTACAAGCTTGCATTAATAACTCAGCTTTCTGGTAGATGTAATCTTTTATACCTTTTAAAATTATTCACATTTTTCCTAATTGTTAAGGTTAGTTTAACAATTCTTTTTTTTTTACCTTATATCTGAAGTCTAAGAACTTTTAAATACATGCATACATAATTTAATATTCTATATTAAAAATAATGTGGGTACTATTATTATTCTATGTTTTCAAGAACTTTTACAATCAGCCCTATTTTATAACTATACTGCATATGCCAATTGATTATATCCAAGAACCCTCACCATGACATTATTTTTAAAAAAGAAATTTGCCATTTTATTGATTTTTCAAATAACTTTTCCGTAGTTTTATTATTTTTATTTTTTCTTTCTTTCAGAGATTAAATTGTGCTTTCTTTTTACACATTTTTTTCATTTTAATTCTATCATAATTTTTAAAGTATTATTGTCTTAACTTTTATTTTTACTCCCCAAGTTTCCTTCTGTACCAAATTTCATTATTTGCCTATTGACCCAACCTAGATTAAAAGTAGTTCATTGGATAGATCTATGTGAACAAGTTGGCATGTATGAGCCAATGTTGCAGTTATAAGTTTACTGAAATTCATTATGGAGTAAGTCTTTAGTTTCCGATGATATAAGAAACACATAAGTTAGTTAGACTAAAAAAGGGGAGTAACATGACCAAGAAAAATTTACAACTAAGTTTATTCATCATTTGTTACTTCTCAAACTGTCTGATTTATGTTTTCTTTCAGTTTGCTCAGAATTCAACTAGGGAGAAAAGAATGTTCTTTGGCCAAAAGAATATGGAGGAAGTGGGGGTTTACCCATGCCAAGGCTAGGACATGGGAGGCTTGCATTTTGCTAAATAATCATTCTCTTCACAGCTGCTGATCTTTCAGCTTGAGCCCAATCATGAATACATGTACAGAATGGATTCTCTAGCTAATGCCAGGAAAACCCAAGCACAAAATGGAGCTTCTCAGCTAGACTCATCTTAGACCAACTTATTAAGCCACGAGAATAAATTATTATTGTTTTCAGCCATGCTGTAGAAGAAACAAATTGTGGCAGTATTTAGTTGATATAAGAAATATGATTTAATAGCCCCCTTAAACTCCAATATTAAAAACATGAGCCAGGAATCATGGCATAAAAACAAAGGGTGTTAATAGGCTTTAAATGCTGAAATTGAGTGTTATTGGCTTTAGCAGAACATTTAAAAATTTTCTTATTATTTTTTTCATGTGTAGAAAATGCACAAACCACAAGTATATAGTTTAGAGAATTATCCTCATATAAACAATTCCTCCATCTTGAAGTTCAAAATCACTAGCCTTTTACAACTTGACTCCTTCCCAGAAACTGCATGAAGGGAAGACACGGAAATATCTTAGCTTTGGATTCAAATGCCTATAAGACACACTAAAAGGTGAAGAAGTCTCTATGAATCACATTTTAAAAAATGCATCCATCTCAATATTTTTAATTCCTTGTTGTAAAATAGGAAAAGAGAATACCAACTAAAGATTATTTGCTAGGTTAACTGTTATGTTCCAAGAGGCTCCAGATATTTTTTCTATATATAAAGAGCAAAGTTTATGATAATTCATATATTTTAATGGTATTCATGCAAATCAAGTACAGAATCCATTTAGAATAACAGCATGCAATGGGTAAAACACAACCTCAAATTTTGTTTCAAAGAGAATCAAGCTGCATATGCTGATAATTAAATTTCAAATTATGTGACTTTTTTTTCAAAATCAGGAAAAAATTAATCATATGAATGTCAGCACAGTTCTTGTTTTCAGTTAAATATTTATTCAAATTAAATCATGTTTCTTTATTTCTTTATAAATAGAAGTTAATTAATGTGTTCTTACTGGAATTCAGAGTAAAATAAATTTGGGAAATGACAATAAATGTGTAGATAAGAATCTTGAAAAAAAATCGATAAAATTCTTTGTGACAATAATGTTACCACATTAAATATATAGCATCTGGTTAAACAATACACATCCTCCTCCATACTTCTAAGTTTTGCTCTAGGATCTTTTTTATAGACTATATGATTTCATGGTAAAATTGTAAATAAGAATTTAAAATGAATTTTCTGCATATTCATTGTACCTTCAAGAAGGATTCTATTTTGAAGATTTTTCCAAATAATAGCTTACTTAAATATCTCAGAAACAGTTGCTCCCCTACCCACCAGGGCACATGTAAGTTTTCACCATGGGTAATTCTAAAATAGAATCTTTTTCCCCCAAAGGGAGACTCCCACAGGGAATGTTAACCTTTTAAAGATGTAATCAAGATAAAACTTTATGTAAGAGATTCACTTAAGCTTTGACATCTATTTTAAATCATTCCTTTTCTTCATCCTACTTTCTCAATGTTTTTTTTTTCCCTCTTGGAGCTAGTTTATCTTATTGGTCATTGGATTTTTTTTCACATTTCAAAATATTAAATTTTATACTCTTAATTCAACAGTCAAGCAACATTCTAGCTGACAGCCTAATAAAGCCTGTCACTGTGCATAAGACAGCAATACTGTCAAGGCATCACTCATTACAATCTCCATGTCCTAAGAGGAAAAAAGAGAAAAATAGTCTCAATTTTCACCTTATGAGACCTGTGCTTTCTCTTCCCTGCTGGTTTTGTAATCCTGTTATTGACTATTAGTACTTTGATGTGTAAAGAAGGATCAAATTCATGTTCATCTCCAGCAGGATTAAGTATTTGTTATCTAGGATAACAATTTATAATTACTTGCATTAATGTTTTATTTTTACATTTATCTCTACTTAAGCTAATTTTTATGCATTTCTTTCATATGTATTAAAGTACCATATAACTGTTTTCTAATGTAACCATTGCCTGGATAGCACTTAAAGAACAACCACAATAAAATAATTTATAACTCTATCATTATAACAAGATTATATTAAGTACCTTAGTTAAATTGTATGTGTATGTAAATCTAGTTTGATATATGTATAATTGTATATTACACATGTTGCATACATATCTGTATTCTATGAATTCACTTTAAATATCTATATAAGTCTGTGTACTGCATATATTCAACACATATTTGTGCAGAAAACATGGTTTTGTAAATAACGAAATATTCCATTAAGTAAAAAAAATTATCTACTTTGTATCTTAAAATCAATATTTAAAATTAATAAATTTTTCATAGCAATATTATATATTACTTAATTTTATGGAAGGAAATTTAAAGAATCCAGAACATGATAGCAGTGAAGGAACCAACATTGAATTCTTTCTGCTACATCTGAGGCCAGCAGATTTAGATTAAAATTTTCCGGGTAAAAAAAAAAAATCTTTCATTTGTTTCTACCTATCAAATAAAATATTTGTAATCATTTATTTTATTCCTTTACTTAATACTCCAAACTTTGAAGAGCCTCAAACTGCAGTTTTTGAATGGAAAGGTAAGAGAAAGACAAGCCTTTCTTGCTAGCCACTCTACTGTTATTTTCATGGCTGAGGCAGGCACAAGCTGCAGAGAATAGCAAATGAAAATCCATTACTTGCACATGACATTTATTAGGATGCCTTACTATAAATGATCAAAGCACTTTTTTATTACCTGAGCCTGACTGAGAAACCGCAGGACCTGCTCAAGTGTTTACGTAGCATGGAGAAGATATGAACTCACAGAGCAAACCTGAAGGGACAGTCATTAAAAAGAATGAAGGTAACATTATCTAGTCAGTTGCATCCAGGCTTTCCAAAGATTTTCCGAGAAATGTTAACAATAGTGAAAGTTATCTAAATATCTTGATTTTTCTCGAATAGAAAACTGGTTAAAGTACTGAACATTTAAAAAATGGAACATTACAAATATATCAGAAACAATGGTACATTTTACTTGGGATGATATATATGACTGAAAAGACAAGTTAAATACAGTATCTGCAGACATAACTTAAGAGCATAATAATATGTTCCTCATTCCTTGAATTGTTTTATTTTCTAAAATAGGTATTTCTGAATCTGCCCATACAGATGACTTTCTTTATGTATTCTTTATGTTTGGCATATCTGGCTGGTGTGCCAAAACAATTCATATGGCCAATCTTGATCCTCCCTCCCTATAAAGAAATGCTATATTCTTACTAAAAAGAGAGAAATGGATGGCATTGAAGAATATAATGCTATGTGAAGTTAGCCAATCCCCAAAAACGAAATGCCAAATGTTTTCTTCCATATAAGGAGGCTGATTCATAGCAGGATTGGGAGGGGGAGCATGGGAGGATTAGATGAACTCTAGATAGGGCAAAGGGGAGGGAGGGGTAGGAAGCAGGCATGAGGGTAGAAAAGATGGTGGAATGAGATGGACATTGTTAACCCAAGTACTTGTATGAAGACACGAATGGTGTGAATATACTTTGTATACAACCAGAGATATGAAAAAAAATGTACTCTATATGTGTAATATGAATTGTAATGCATTCTGATGTCATATATAACAAATTAGAATAAAGATAAAAGATAAGTTAATAATTGGGTAAATTGATCATGATTTTGCCATTTCAAAGGACTAAGAATATTTTTTTTATTTTATTGAATGCCATTAAATGATGTCTAACATTTTGGAAATTTATTTTTTTAAATAAAAAAGACCTGGTTTTTAAGTTGAAATTTTTTTCTAGCATTATAGAATTGAAGGAACTTTTTGCCAGTTAAATACAGTTTTAATTTTATAGCTTAATCATGAGGAGTCATACACTAAAATCAACATGTAAGAATATAGTAAGAATATAGCATTTAGTAAGAATATAGCATTTCTTTATGGTGGGGAGGGACATCAAGATTGGCCATATGAATTGTTTTGGCATACCAGCCAGATGTGCCAAACACATACCTAGTGTTTAAGTCCAAGTTTTTTTCACATATACAGCTGAAATCAATTACAAGGTATGGCCTAACAGATGCCAGGGGAACTTTTTTAAAAGTAGTTTTTACAGTTATTAAACAACTTCTTACACACCAAAGTCACCATACACACAGGGCAAAGTCAGAACTTTTATATTTGTGTTTATTCTACATTCAATTTTTAAAGCACTACTATTAATTGAATATTAAAACAAAACACACAATAGCAAGTAGTGAACATATTATGATTATAGTCCTTCACTCATTCACTACTGCATATAAAATGCCTGCAGTGACTGTTATTTACTGGACCCACTAAGGGGTTTGACACTGAACACCATCTTTGGGATGATATTCATCATCCTCATATGTTTCTCCATTATAATGGCACCATCTTTTCTGGATCAAAGTCCACCAGTTTTACCCATTTCATCAGTCTCTTCTATTTCCCTCCTCTCAGGTAGGAGTCTTTCCAGTGAAGAGAGTTTGTCAGGAAAAAGAAAGCCATTTTCAGGAAAGTTTATCTTAAACTCAATGATTAGGTGACCCTTTTTATATGATCTATGATAAATTGGCTTAACTTCATTTAGCACACGCTGTATATCTCATGCTTGACAATCCGAACTGCATGAGAGGTGATGAGTATGGTTTGAATATTGGCTTCTGGAAACAACATAATGCTTCCACCAGCTGTATGTTCATATACATGAAAAGGTCTTTTCTTTGTTGAGTGAAAACAGCATGGTCCTTCTAATCTAACACAATGAAAATATCTCCTGGTTCCAGTTCTGGCTCTAGGTCTCCTTTACCATGTCTATATTTCATGCCTTTGTCAATATGAACTTCTAGAATCTTTTTCTCTTGAACTCTCTTCCTGATTGCAGCTTCTACATCTATCTGTAGGACTGATCTGTCCCCCATGGCCTTGGCAATCCATGTACAGACAGTGAATTTGCTGAACCATTCCAGGTCCAATCTGATGAATTCTTATTTGCATTCCAGTACCTCAGCAGTTGGGATAACCCTCTGCTGTTCCATTGGTACCACCTTGGCCTTCACATTTGTCACAAATCACATTTTTTTCCAGAGCCAGTTTTCTTGTTGCACCATTATATAAATCTAACACCACTGAGCTGATGAACAATGTTTTTATTTCTCCTTTCTCTCTGCATCCTTCCTTCTCCTCCAAAAAACATATCAAAGATGGCCATGGGGGAGCCAAAACCACCACCTGCCCCTCCATCCTTAATTGCCTGTTCCCCTCCTTTGTCATATAATTCCCTTTTCTTGGCATCAGAGAAAACTTCATAATCTTGAGAAATCTGTTTGGACTTTTCTCCTTCACTTGGATTCTTAGCAGGGTGGTACTTCAAGTCCAGTTTCTTGTAAGCCTTTTTCAATTCTTCCTGAGTGGCATTGGTTTTGACCCCCAAAACATTAGACTAAGTCATTTCTTTCATCATTTTCTACAGCTGGTGAGCAGGCTGGGGCAGATGTGGGGGAGTAGAAAGGGGCACATTACTGGGTGCAGCTTGGGCAACCACCTCTCCTCCCTAGAATTGGAAGAATTAAACAGTGAAAATTTATATAGTCAACATCGAGATTTTATTACCAATAATTAACTTTAAAACCTATCTATGGTTTGCAAGTATTTATATGTGCATCAACCACTCTTTTGTGTTCATCGTGAGGGAGGAGCCCCAGAACGGGCAGTTTCTTCCTGATTTCATGTGCCAGGTCACTTGGATGGATGGTAATGTACAGATTGACAAAACAGTGAATTTTCCTACCCCATTTGCTGGAATCTCCTTGGTTTTACATTGGCCTGGTGTTATAGCTTTCAGTTCATCGCTAGGGTTCTCACAAAGGCATTCCCATGTGTATATTGTCAACTTGATATCTTTTTGGAAAAATAAGGTTCTGGAGCTTCCCAGCCCTCCATCTTGTTGGAATTCTCCTTAGTAACTTTTATATATATATATTACAACCTTATAACTGAGTATATTGGTATTAATGCTCTTATGTGCTACCTGGGTCCTCTTTTCAGGACATAAGGCACTCATTCCTCCATTTGCTGGCAGTAGTGGTTACTGATACCTCAGGGTAAAATCTCTTTTTGAGAATCTTCTTTGTCTTAAGACACCACCTTGCACAAGTTGCACACTTTTACTAATGGAACCCCTACCTCCAGTGACAATTCCAGACGGCAGTTCTAAGATGGACCTGATGCCTCCATCGGAAAGAATTCTGAAGGGTTATCCCTGTTTCACAGATCCCCATGGAATCAGATGAAGGGAATCAGCTCTTCATTTTCTCAGTCCTGAGTCCCTTGCTCTCTCACAGATTTGTTTCCAATAACACTCCTCAGTAAACTTCACACATGCATATCTCTTTCTCAGTCTTTCCCAGGTAATATACTAAAATATCTACACCGGGCTACTTATGAACTTGAAAACTCCTTGAATGCTTATTTTCTGTAGGGGTGTGTGTGTATGTGTGTGCGTATGTAAATATTTAGATAATGGTTATGCAAGTACACATACTTGTGTATTCATGGTTGGTATTGACCTTCCTGTGTCACATAGGAATATCTTTGATCTCTGATCACTCTAAGGACATTGTTGCAAAGGATGCCGCCCCATTATTTATTTCTTTACTCTTAATGTTTTGACACTCATTAAGTTGTGTGAGACAATTTTTTAAAACACCCTAAATTCCATTATCTTTTTATTTCTCCCTTGATAATTTCTAGTTGCTCAAATGGGATTATTTTTCCCACAAATAAAATCTGTAATGCTTTAATGATGCAAATCACCAATGCTTTGATAGTAGTACATAGTCTTTGGAAGTACAAAGTCAAAGATAATTAACAAAGTATGATGGCAAATGATAAATCATATACCATCTTATCTTAAATTTGATAAAAGCCCTGTTTTATCAAAAATTAAACAAGTAGAGAAGTGGATAAATGCCATCTCTTTTACATACTGTTTCAGTCTATTTGATGTTTAATAGTTTTTAAGGTTAGAAGATTCTTTAAATAACGCATATAGAATTTATTAAGAATTCTTTCCTTTATGCCTGTGTCTGTTGTTAACAACAAAAATCGTAAAGTTTGTATTCCAAAATAAATCCTATGAGAATGACACTTATTTCTTTGTGACAGTCTTCAAGACTACAAACATATCAATTTGTTCAAAACTATTATGAACAACAAATCTGGAAAAAATGCAAATTATAATTAAAATATCCATTTGAAATATATTTATTAATAATCTTAACACTGCATGCAGTTTTCAAAATTTCAATACTGTAATTAAATTAACACTGTTTATGCTTTTGGTATTTAAAGGCTGAAATTGCAAGCAATAACCATAAAATAAAGTAATAAATAATGATAATAACTAATTACCACAGAAATGAAACAAAATCATAGTAATAATCACAATTTTTATTGACAACAGCTCCTTTATAGCATTCCAAATGACTCGATAATTCTACAAATAATATGTTTATTACCAGCAAAACTTTCACATCCACCCATTAAATAAAGAAAGCATAAGGTTTCCCCAATTATATGACAGCACTGTCCTTTTTTGTTTCTTTTTCTTTCACTAGCAGTTTAGTGTTCACTCATATATATTGTGACCTAGATTATAGAGTATAGAGGATACAAATAGTTGAAGATCACTTCAAATCATTGAATTCAGTGAGTTCCAAAAGCAAATGCATTAAAAAAGGAGTAATTTTGACTATTTATATTTAAAAAAGAAAATGCATACATGTATGTGTGTATATATATGTATATATATTATGTGTATTATATATATTATGTGTATATATATACATAAATGCATACATATGTGTGTATATATGTATATATAAGAATATATGTATGTATATATGTGTGTGTATGTGTATGTGTGTGTGTATATATATATATATATATATATATATATATATATACACACTTTCCTTTTTGTACAACCACCAAGTTTTCATGTTTTAATTGTATAAAAGAAAAAGTTAAAGGATTATAGAAAATTCTTAGAAGCTAGGGAAATATAAAATAATACTTTAGGAATATATGATTAAGAAGATTCTTGATTCATGAGGAATCTACATGATCTCTAATGAATAATTTCATGTAAATCTTGAAGAATAACTAAAGGATTCTAATATTTAAAATTGATAAGAATTAAATAAAAATATCATTCCAGGTAGATTGCATACTTAAATTTGAAAAACAAAATATTAATGCACCTAGAAGAAAATGGAAGATAATATCTTTATTACTTCAGAGTTGGCAATGATGTGTTAAATAGAATACAAAAAGTACTGGCAATAAAAGAGAAATAATCACAAAATCGGTTTAAACTAAAATTGAAAAATTTGTTTATCAGACTGAACTATTAAAAGATAAAGTCAAGACATACACCTGGAGATAACACATTAGTTAGAACACATACAAGAAATAAGGGGCGTAATCTTTGTTCACAGGCTTGTGTGTGTGTGTGTGTGTGTGTGTGTGTTTATATTGGGGGTGTCATACTCAATTAAAAAAGACAACACAATGAAAATCTGAGCAAGACCCCCAAGTAACTATTAAAGAAAGATAATTTCCAACAGTCAGTAATCATGTGAGAAATTCTTCAATCTTCATAGTAATCAGGAAAATGCAATGTATGGTGTCATGACTCCAATGTTTATCTCTGAAGTGATTTAAATGCTAAAATGGCAATATTTATTGTTAACAAGGAGTAGAGGAATGAGTGCTAACATAAACTAGTGGAAAGACACACTGAAACACTATTTTTCAAATTATTCTACATTATCTATTAATGTTGAAAAGACACATACCTCATGATAATGGTAATTCTACTTCCAATAATTAGCCCAAAAGAACTGCATTTCTCTGTGTGCCAAGAGACAGGAACTAGATGTTCATGGCAACATAATTTATAATAGCTCTAGCAGAAAAAAAATAAAAATAAATAAACATCAAAAAGTAAAAGCAGAACAACCAAACAAAAAACACACACACACACAATTCAGATACAGAAGAATTGATAAAAACATTGTGATATAGTCACACGATGGGATAATATACCACTTCAAAAATGAATGAACTATGACTGCACATAACACAGGGAAAAATTTTACAATGACTGCACATAACACAGGGAAAAATGTCAGAGACAACCCTGTGTGAATCTATCAAGGTAGAGTTTGAAAGGCTGCATCAAACTGTGGTGTTCGAGGTCAGGGCAAACTTTACTCTCCATGAAGAGGAAGGACATAGTGATCCAGTGTAAATAACAGGAAAACTTTTTATTCTTCTTATTTCTGGATCCAAGAGGCATTTCATTGGTGTTTACTTTGGAAAATTCAATGAGCTGTACATTTAATATCTGAGCACTTTCTGTATGTCATATGTTTAAATTTATATTTGATCATGTCATCTTTTTTTCATAGCATCCAAACTTCTAACAAAATCTATTTTATCTTGGCTTCAAATATTCAATAAAATTCAACAGCAAGAAATATTATTGGCTTCCTATGGTAACTAGTATGATAAAAGAGAAATATACAGGAAAAGACACATTCAAAATCCATTGCATTTATCAGAAAAGTTATGACCAGAATGTATTTTGAATAAAAGAAAAAAACTATAATTCCATTATAAAATATTAATCTAAGAATGAAAGAAATTCAAGGGCAGATGGTACCCACTTTTGGAGGGAGTATTTAGAAAAAATAAACAATAATATTTTGTTATTTTATTCTTTTCAAACTTAATCTTGAAATGTACTTTTTAAATTATCAAGTGCGTTTTCATGTTGCATGGATATTGTACAACAGTGCTTACGGAAGCCTTTTCCATGGTACATTTTGACAACAAACTGGGTTCAGACCAATAGAAAAATATACCTATACATGAAAAAATTGGAAATTAAATAAAATGTATGATTTAGATCTGTTAAGAGATTTCAGGAGAAAGTACTCTGATTTATTAAGTTAGAAAATTCAAGGTGCAAGAAGATACAAGTACCTAATAAATAAAAATTAATTTAAAGCAAGCTTTCCTTGAATTTAAAGACAGTTATGGCCATAGGCATAACCAGGGGAAAAACAATGAACATTCACAGAGGATTCACAAGTAACCAAAAGATAAAATCATATATATATGATATATATATATATATATATATATATATATATATATATATATAAAATATATATATATACAAAAAACGTACCATTTACTTCCCAAATGACATTGTTAGTTTCTAAACCTATAATTGGATAATCCTACTGTCTTTATGGGTAGCTATCTGGAGAATTTCCATATGCTCACTACTTTGGTCTGGATATGAGGTAATCTCCCCCTCCCCCAAAGCTCCTGCATTAATGCACAAATGTTCCAAGGTAAAATGATTGGCTTGGTGATCATGACTGGAGAAGTGGATCTCTGGGGTCATGCTATGGAAGGGTTCACCTTCTCTGTGGCCACTTTCCTTCTTCTCCCTCTGTGCTTCCTGGCCACCAAGTCCCGAGAAGCTTCACTACACCATGCCCTTTGGCCATGATGTTCTGTCTTGTCTTGAGCCCATAGCAATGTGACTGGCCAACCAATGACTAAATCTCAGAAAACATGAGGCAAGAGAAACTTTTCCTACTCTAAGTTGGTCTAGTCAGGTATTCTGGCCACAGTGATGCAAAGCAGACATATAAATTCACATATGAAACAAAATTTATATTCCTAGTTTAGGTCAATGAGGAAATAGCATCCTATAAAATCTGTATTAAATTCCTTGATGATTTCTGTCCTACATGTAGCATTTGGAAAGTATATAATGCACACTTTTGAACGTATTCTTTCCACAACTACAAACAAATTCATACTGATTGCGTTAGAATTTAGGGGAAAGGATTAAATATTTTCACTTAATAACTATATTATGTGGGAAATTAACAGAATACCTTTGGAACTTCCTTTATTCCTCTTTAATGACAGTGATGCATGCCTGTAATCTCAGCAGCTCAGGAGGCGGAGACAGGAGAATCACAAGTTTGAGGTCAGCCTCAGCAATTTAACAAGTCCCTCAGCAATTTAGGGAGACCCTGACTCAGAAAAAAGGGGGTCTGGGGGATGGGGATATGATTCAGTGGTTAATCACTCGTAGGTTCAATTCCCAGTACCAAGAAGAGAAAGAAGTGATAGTGATATTCCCTGACATGTTATTAAAGTTATTGCGAAATTTGCCATTTTGTAATCCTTCATGTTTGGAACATGATGATAATTATATATTAGTTTCATATGAATAGTTATTGAAAAAATTATAATTATCTATTCTCTATAAAAATGTTTCAACTGAAAGAGTGAAAAAGTATGTTTGGTTTTGAAAATATGATACTAAATAAACTGAATTTACGGTACAGGTTAGGATTTTTCATTCTTGGCACTATTAACATTTGGGTCACAGAATGTTTTTTTCAATAATGAACTATCTTGTACTTTTTTGGATGTTTAACTGTATTCTGACCTTTATTCACTGCCAATAGTAGTCTGCTAGTTTTGACAGCTGAAAATATTTCTACACATGACTAGGTATCTCCTGGGGAGCCAAGTACCCTGTGGTTGAGAACTTCTGGTATAGATGATTCACAGTCATAGAAAAATCATTGTAAAATACAAGAAAAGTTAAAGTTAAAATTTGCTGAAGTTGTAAATTGAAATATTACTTTTATAGTTAATGTCAATCCTATATTGCCTTAAGATTTTTGGTTAAAAATTGAATGGCAAAAATGTAGTTAATTGCCTGAAATGGTAGGATGTAGGCTGTATGTTTTTTTTTTTAATTATACTATGTAGCTTAATTCAGTTTAAATACATTATTAATAATATTTATTATTTTCTTCCTTTTAATTTTATAATACTTTTCTTTTTTATTTTTTTCTTTTGCTAATATTTCAGATTAATACTTAGCTGGTTAATATTAAAATAATCTTTTTTAAAGAAGTCTAGAAATTTTCTGTTAATTACTATTTTGAACATTTAATTATATTTTGTTCCAAATCATTGTTTTTAATCCAAATATAACATGTATTATTTTTTTCTTAATTTCCAAAAACATAGTACTTTTCTATTTTACTTGTAATTTGCATCTATTTATGATAAGGTAAGCGGGTTTTCATATCTTTATTTTTATTTAATATTGTAATATTCCCTGTGTGATTGAAAATGTATTTTCCGTAATTGCTAAGTGAATTACTTTATAAATATCCACTTATTATCTAAATTGTCATACTGAAAATGATTTAATTTGGGCAAAAAAAAAAGATTGCAATGTTACAAATTATTAGGAAAATGTAAAGTTTCAGGCCCAGTGAAATAACCAGTGCACACCATTAGAATGACTGAAATTAAAAAGGATTAACTATTTTTGGCAAGAATGTATAGGAACTGGGACTCTCATACAATATTGAAGAAAACATAAAAGAGTATATCCAATTTGGGAAGCAATGTATGATTTCATATATGTATTAGTGTCTACTGTTTAGTATATTACAAAATATATTGATTTATAACAACTTCCCACCCCTACACACCCTTACAGTTCTGAGACAGGCAGTACTACTTTAGGCTGCCACTTTCTAGATGACTTTGGATGACTTCATTCACGTGTTGAATGTTTGGCATGCTGGCTAATCTAGCAGACTTAAAATGGACTATATTATTTCTCCTTCACATGGTTTTCTCCAAAAACTTTAAATATCATATACAAGATTCAGCTTTTATAATTATAATGAGCTAGCCTCTTAGTCCAATATCTTTTGGCATATTAAAAATAGAAATTTCAATCTCAAATATTTGAATACTAGACATCAGTTTATAAATATTGGCACCTCCATTTCTGTCTTACGTGTATTTTAAAATCTGCCTTTATAGTCCCTACACCTTCATCATTTTCCATTAATAAAAGAACTCTTCAAATAAATCACCCAGATCAATAATTTATTTTTTATTTTTTTCCCATTTTTTGGTTCTTTATATAAAATATATCTTTATGCTTTGTATTTCCATATAGTTCTTTATAATCCCCATGCCCACAATATCTTCCTTCATTTTAAATCTTTTTGGCTTGTCATCTTCATTTTAACGGTGGTTGTACTCCTCAATTATTTAGTTATTTTTCCATTAAGGCATTTCGCTTGATGATATCAGTCACTTTGGCAGTTAATTTGTACCTGAAAAAAAAGCGAGGAACATCCGGGTACTTCCTTATGGCCTTCTGGTGAATTTAAGATGATGTTTTGCCCTAAAGCACACAGACTCAGTGCCACAGCCCAGGACTGGCCACTTCCATTTGCTGCATACCACATCCTGCCTTGCAGATTCCTAAACATGAGCACTGATTCACTAATTATTTTTTTTTAATTGTATTTGTATCTTTTATGTCATCTATAGCTGGTAGTGAATAAGAATATTTGATCTGGTAATGTTCTATTAATATGTCTATTTCCAAATTTGGCCATCTGAGTGTCCTTCACATTGCATTTCCATTTCTCTCTGACAATAAAACAGAGCTGTTTATTTTTATTTTTATTTTTATTTTTTTAACAACCCATAGATGACTCTCCCTATAAAAAAACTGTTAATGTATCACACTCACATACTTTTCTTGGCTTCTGGATCTCTAGTGATGGGCTTGGAACTAAAGTCTGTTAAGAATCCCGATTGTATTTTGTTTCTTGTCATTTGTTAAAATGCATATCATCAACAGATTATACTAAGTGGCATGATGGTATTGATTTCTTATAGTAACAAACTAAGTAATAGAGTGGTTAACATAAGTCTAGTACTTTAATAAAAATGTTTGATCCCCAATTTTACGAATTATTCATGATCTTCAAAGTTTGCTATGCTTCATATTTACACAAAGACTTGCATGAAACACTTGTTTTGAAGCCTTCATACTAGAGTTTCTGTTCTGTACTTCTGGAATATGGCCAAAGAATTTGCATTTCTAACAATTTTCCAGATAATGTTGCTACAGCTTTTTCATTACTATAAAATAATTAGGTTTGAATTTGGACAATTACAGTAACACAACAGAAAGACAGCTTCATCTAAGGCCAGAGTTTACTTATTGTCTGACAAATAACTTTCAAAAATATTGATTATCCTTTTAGTATTTCCTGAAAGATTTCAAAATGTATTCAACATAGACAACTTTATGTATCTGTTTGCCAAAACTGGTACACAAGTTCTGCATGAAAGAATTTGATTAAATAAGTTCGATATTTTTCATTCATTCTAACTGATTCTCTGCCCTCTCTACATTACTTGGTTTTCAAGAGGTGGACATATATGTACTATTTCAGAGGGTTTCACCTCCTGCATTTGTCATGTTCTCCAGAGCAACAGAGTATATAAGATGGTTGTGCATGATCTGTCTGTGTGTCTATCAATTTAGAAAGATTTTTAGGAATTGATTCATGTTTTTGTGGGAACTATCGACTTTCAACTCTGGAGGGCTGAGCAACAGATTTCTGGCAAAATTTGAAGTTGCAGTGTCTAGTCAACAGCAATAAGGATGCAGAATTCCTCCTTCTATAGGAGACTCGGCTTTTTCTTATAAAACCTCCATCAGATTGGATGGAGCCTATTGAGGGTAATCTACTCTTCTCAAGGTCAACATTGAAATGTTAGTCACATCTTTTAAAAAAAAAAGAAATAAAAAGAAAGAAAGAATCTCAGAAACACCTAGACGAGTTTTTGACCAAAAATTGTAATATAGCACATCCTAGTTGACATAAAGCAATCTTCATGCCCTTTGACATATAGTTGACTTTATTCAGTGGTGACTTCCCACAGATCTGAGAAAGGGAGAAGCAAAAACTCAGAGAACATACTTCAAAGCTTCTACTGAAAAGATCTTCACACCTGACCATATCTGGCTTTAGTTTCACCAGTTTCCTTTCTTTCCTCTCACTCATTCCTACAGAGGAGAGTAATGGACTCTTCCTCCTTCCCACACCTGGTATTAGCTCCTTAAACTGCCCTGCCTTTAATGTTTTTTTTTCTAAATGCTCCTACTATGTTTGGAATAATCCCTTCACTAAATTATCCTAGACTTATCTCATGTGACCTCCCTCTCTTTTCCTGAATAGACAAAAACAAACTGTGGGTTTGGAAATTACCAGATTATTCCTGTGTAAACCCCAATTTTTAAAGGAAAGCTGAAAATATTTCTGCTGCTGTGCAAGAATTTCGATTTCACCCTTAGAGAATCCAACTGCTAAATATAATTTCCAATTTTACTTTTGAACCCCCTTTGTTTGCAGAGATATATCATTTCCCAATACTCAAATGGCTATTACCACCATGATGTTAGATATTTGCAAGTACAACATGAGCAGAAATAAAGCTGAATAATAGGATAAAAATAAAAAAAATAGTCTTTACTGTCAAACTGCTTCAATTGCATCTTACTCTGTTGGAAGCAAAAGATAGGCATTTTTTAGGTCAGTAGTTGATACCATTTCTGCAACCGTGGTGGAGAAATATGGTACTTTTTCTCCACTGTTTTTCAACATCTACAACTTGCCTCTTCTAAATACCAAATATATTGTGTAAAGGAATTGGTGAGTTTTTGTCTTTTTTTGAAGATTGTCATATGACAAAACCTTAGTGGCTAAATAGTTGTTGATATAATTTGCACAAGATTTTGATGTAAAAACTACGGAGAAAAATATCATTTTGTGAACTTCCAATAGAGCATAAGCTAGAGTTGATAACTAAAACAGCAAAACTATAGCAAATAACTTCTTTCCCATTATTCGATGTGACCTCTATACTTATTTTTTAAAATAGAGTTCTTAGAACCAATTAGCATAGAGGGCCATAGCATTTTAAGATTATTAATCTGAAACAACTGTCATAATAATGATATAAAATTACATTTACTGGCTATAATTGAATATAACAATTATCCCATTTTTATACATTTTAAATAACTTCCAGAGGCTCATGCCTCAGTCTGGCTGGGCACAAAATCACGAGCCACTCACAACCTTGTAGATTCAAACAGCAAGTCTTTATTCCCGACCTCTCACTGGCACTCTACAGGCACGTTCTGGGAGAATCCAGGCTTCCACTGGGCTCTGCATCCAAAATACTCTCTGAATCCCGCAAGAACTCAAGGGGAACTTAAGGAGCGGGCGCCTGGAGGCAGAAGGATACGCCCTATTCCCAGCAGGAATCACCTTAAACCCGGAACCACCCTAAACCCAAGGAGTGCCCTAAACCCTGATCCTAAACCCAGATCTGCTGTAAACCCTGATCCGCCCTGGTCCATGAGCAAGGTCACCTTTCATGCAATGTCACTGCAAATGGCCTGGGTCCAAGGCAAGCCCATTTCCACAATAGAGAGTCCTCCCTCTAAGCAACACGGGGTAGGCTGACAAGGAAATTGCCATGTGTCCTTCTTACTTAGCTATGGCTCTCAGCAGGCTCACAATGAAATGATCCCTAGTAATTAATCTTATCCATGAATTTAAATGTTAATCTCTGAATGCAGACACATAACAAATGGCTTATATACATTAGTTTGCTTAAACAACAAGAGTGTATTTCCTCACAGTTCTAGAGAAGGGAGAAGCCCAATATAGAGGTGTCAGCAGGTTTGGTTTCTCAGGAGTCCTCCATTATTGCCTTATTGATTGCTGCCTTCTTGCTGGGTCCTCACAGTCTATTCTCTGTGTACATGAAACCCTGCTGTCTCCTTGTCCAAATTTCCTTTTATTAATGAGAATACCAGTTGTATTGATTTAATATCCCCCATATGACCTCACTTAACCTTAATTATCTCTTTTAAGAGTCCCAGTGGAAGACCAGAAGAGTAGAGAAAGAGCAACAGGGAGAGGAAGGAAGGAGGAAATGAAATGGAACAAATTATGTTATATGTATATATGAATATGCCACAATGAACCCCTCTATTATTTGTAATTATAATGCACTAATAAAAACAAAATGGTCCATCTTCAAATATAGTCATATTCTGAGGCGCTGAAGATTAGAAATTCAACATGAATTAAAAATTCAGCTCATCACATTATCAGAAAAAAATAATGTACTTACATCTGCCTATTGGTACAAAAGGAGTATAGTAAGGATAAATAAAAATTAATGATGTATTTTCCCACATGGTTGTATGGCAACTGGATTGTAAGGATGAAGATGGAACAGAATAGAGGGAATATTTCTCTGAGTTTGTCTTCTTTATAGCACTTATGTTTATATGTATGTTAATAGGTAAATATTTTTAATGGATATGTAGATATACATGAATATATGATGATATTACCCATGGTTGAAGGAAAAAATGTAAACTCCATGGAAATAAATGAACTAGTGAACATTTCAAATGACTAATTTGAAACTAATGAGTTTGCTATACTTATTGATACTCATATTTATTTATCTGGGTAACAATTTATTGCAGATATTCATCAGTAGGATTGTCTATAAATGGAATACATAAGTTGGGTTAGATGAGACACCTTTATATGTTTTATATAAAATAGTCCACAAAAGTTTATATTTCATATTTCTAATAAATATATTTTTTCAATTCTCATTTGCCTCTTATTTTTGCTTAAAAGCAGCACTATACTAGATTATATATTAATGCAAATTAAAACATCTCTGATTTTTTAAAATTAATTACTTATAAGCAAGAAATGTCTTCTATCTTAGCCTGGAGCAGTGGTGCTTGCCTGGAATCCCAGCAACTCAGGAGGCTGAGACAAGACCCTTTTCAAAAAAAAAAAAAAAAGGTGACTGAGGATGTGGTTCATGGTTAAGAGTCCCTGGGTTCAATCCTCAGTGCTATAAACACTAACATTAACATTAACATATTTGTGGTGGTGTTTTCTTAAATATTATGTTCCCTTATGTGCTTCTGTTATGGTTTGGATGTAAGGTAGCCCCGAAAATCTCATGTGTGAGATAATGAAAGAAGGCGTGGAGGAGAAATAATTAGGTTATAGCCTGAACCAAATCAGTGAATTAATCTCTGATGGAATTAACTTGATGGGAGCTGGAAGCAGGTGGGATGTGGCTGGAGTAAGTGGTTCATTGGGATAAGGACTATGGGGGTGTATATTTGAATTTGGCAAACAGTAGCCCCTCTCTCTGTTTTCTGATTGTTGTGTGAGCTGCTTCGCTCCACCACACTCTTCCACCATGATGTTCCACCTTACCTTGAGCCCTGAGGAAGGGAGCCTGCTGTCTATGGATTGAGACCTCTGAAAACGTAAACCCCCCCAAAAACCTTTCCTTCTTGTTCTGGTTGGGTCCTTTTAATCAAAGCAGCAAAAAAGCTGACTGAAACAGCTTCTATATTTTTATTTTGGAGAATTTTTTCTTCATTTCAACTGACTCTTTTTGTTTTCTTTTTATTGGTGCATTGTAATAGTACATAGCTGTAGGATTCATTATGCCATATTCATCCTTGCACATAAAAATATGTAATATTTCAGGAATCTGGGTGATAACCTTGTGCAGTGTAACTGACTCTTACGGGCATACTTATACAAAATATTGATAAAAGGTATATAAAATGCATATACATTTATGAAAATACACACAGGCTACATGTTTATAGTCTATAGAGATTATACTGTTCTTTTTTGGTATTTTGAATATTAACTTTGTATTGTCTTTGAGTAACATTAGAGTTAAAATCTTGGTTCACTGAGAAAAAAGAGTTCAGCGACTCAAATTTTTGAGGTTATTATGATAGTTTAAATAACTTCTTTGTAAGAATAGATTGCTGTGAAAATAGGAAAAGTGGAACAGATTTAAAAGAGCAAACACAATCCAAATTATTTTATTGGAAGATAATATAAAAAATAATCTTACTCTTTTTATGGTTGCAATTTTTGAAGTTTCTTGCAGTCTATCTAATTTATTTGTGTTTTAAAAAAAACTCATTGTTCCCACAAGCTTATTTTGTTTCAAATTTTCTGAAAATACAGGACTAGCTTCTATTTCCTAGTTAAACACTGCTTTCTTAGTATGTCCACATATTTATATTTAGAAGAATGAAGTGAGCAGAACAATTCTGTATATAAACTTTTCCATTTGAAGAGTTCTCCTGTTTTTCTCTCAGTAGAGGTGGACTGCTGCATGCACGTTTGGAAATGTAAGCACCCTTGCACAGTCTTGCATTTGTATGTGTCAATGATTGGTCCCTTTCTGTTACTTAGAAACGATTGAATACTTTACATTGTATTGGCTTTTTAAATGTGTTTTTTAATATTAAGCAACCAGAAGACCAAAGACTGCATGACCATACTCTCCCCCACATCTGGTTACATACAGTTCAACTATATTAAACTACACACCTTTGGTTTTGGACAGTTGGTACAACATTAGGTTGTAACTATAATTTGAGTAAGCTGAGTTCATAATCTGTTTTGACATTTAATATGCTCTAACACTCAAAGTTATTTTTTTAACCTTAAATAATAGTCTGGCAATTTTTAGATGTCAAGTCATTAAATCAGAGTTTCTGATTATTCCTTTCTAAGGAGGTATAGATAAAGCATTGAAACAGGGAAGAAAGACTGTGAGAACTTAAAAGTTTTCTTTGTCCTGTCTTGAATTTGAATTCTCTACTAAATGATGATAAAGTTGAAGAAAACCCTAAGAATATGGAAAAAAAACTGTGTACATAACTAAAGGAAATGCAGTGTAGATAATGACACACAAGTTAAAGAACTGCTGAATCTCCTGAAGGTTTTTGTTCAGATACCAGTATCAGTTTTTATAGACAACTGGAGAAGATAAGATGCATATGATGGTAAACAGTTTTAAAGATTCATTTTGGTATTTTTTATTTGGTAAACAAAGTTATCTGTAAACAGTTCTAATTGATCATCTAGTATACTTCTTTTAAATGCACCCTCCATTAGCTACAGAAAACACTACAACTGCTATCAATCACCTTAGAGATACTAGGAAATTTCAATATTTCTGCCTGTTTAACATGTTAGTTAAATGGTTAGAGGTATAGCTCAGTGGTAGAGAGCTTGCCTAACACCTGTGAGGTCCTAGGTTCCATCAGCACAGCAATATCTTTATCTATAGTTATGTATATCTATATCAAGTTATAAGTTATTTTGCATAGAATATAAACCTAAACAATTGTACTTTTTAAAAAATAAGCTATCATTACTAAGTCTTATTTTGAAAAAAATCTACTTAGATCTATTGACCATTTTCAATTGAGTTATTAGGTAGTATATTTTTGCTATTGATTTGTTTGACTTCCTCATATATTCTGGATATGAACATCTTGTTTTGTAAGTCAGACATGAAATACTTCATGCTTCGTTCTTTTTTCTTGAGGTGACTGGCTATTTTGGATTGTTTAGTGGTTCCATGTAATTTTTAGGATTTTTAAAAGTTAGGTGAAGAATGCCATTGGAATTTTGATCAAGATTGCACTGACCCTGTAGATCACATTGGGAAATATGGACCTGTTAAAAATATTAATTCTTCTATTTTATGAATATGGGGTATTTTTCAAATTTTTTGGTGTGTCAAAATTTTTATCAATGTTTCATGATTTTTATTTTTTTATCTACTGAAAATGTGATTGCTTTCTTGATTTTTATTTCTAATTTTTGGTTGCTAGAACATAATAATGCTACTCATTTTTAATGTTGACTTTTTATTCTGAAACTTTCCTGAATTCTTTTACTAGTTTCAATAGTGGTTTAGGTGAACTTTTTTTTTTTTTTGTTTGGTTTTCTATATAAAATACCATCTTATCTGCAAATAATGATAATTTGACTTCCTGTTTTCAAATCTCTTTTTCTTGCCACATCTCTCTGCTAGGACTTCCAGTACTATAAAAGTGTTGAAAGTGGATATTCTTGTCTTGTTCCAGGTCTTTCAGAGAAAATTTTCAGCTTTCCCCCATTTAATATATTATCTTTTGGCCTCTTTTAGGTAATTTTTTATTATCACACATACATTCCTTCTATGCCTAATTTGTTCAAAGATTTTATAATTCAAGGATGCTGAAAATTGTCAAATATCATTTCTGCATCTATTGAGATAATCATATGGCTTTCATCTTTTGTTGGGTTGATATAGGATATTACATTTATGGATTTGTATATATTGAAATATATTTGCATCTCTGGGACTAATGTCACTGGATCAGGGTGATTGATTCTTTCAATGTACTGTTTAATTTGGTTTTCTGGCATTTTGTTGAGGACTTTTGTATCTTCACTGATTAGATATATGAAACCTCTAGTTTTCTTTCCTCATGTCTTTGTTAGGACCCATAAAATGAGTTTGGAAATATTCTGTCTATATCCAGTTATTTGAAGAGTTCGGGGAGGACTGGTATTATTTCTTCTTTGAATTTTGAGTAGAATTCAACAAAAGAGTCATCTGGTCCTAGGCATTTATTTCATGGAAGCCATTTTATTGTAATTTGTTCTTATTTCACACAGTTGGTCTTCTCAAGTTTTCTATCTCTTCATGGTTCTATCTTGGTAAATTGCATGTGTCCAGGAATTTACCGATTTTTTCAAGTTATCTACTATGTCAGTGCATAGATGTTTGCTGTTAAAAAATGATCTGAAATGATCCTTTGTATTCTGTGATGTCTGTTGTAATATCTCCTCTTTCATTGCTCATTTTGAGTCTCTCTCTCTCTTTCTCTCTCTCTTTCTCTCTCTTTTTCTCTTTCTTTCTCTCTCTCTCTCTCTCTCTCTCTCTCTCTCTCTCTCTCTCTCTCATTAGTTGGTCTAGCTAACAGTTTGTCCATTTTGATTATCATTTTTAGGACTAGCTCCTTATTTAATTGATCTTTTGTATTGCTTTTTAAAATATTTCAATTATTTCTTCTGTGATATCAATTATTTCTTTCCTACTACTATTTTTAGGTTTGTTTTGCCTTGCTATGTTGTTGAAATGATGGGATAGGTTGTATATCTGAGATCTTTGTGCTTTTTAATGCATTTAAGTTTCTATAAACTTCCCTCTTATTATTGTTATTACCATATACCATAAGTTTTAGTAAGATTTGCTTTCATTTTAATGTTTCAAGAAATTTTTAAAATTCACTTTTTGTTTCTTTTTTTTTGATTTATTGGTTGTTTCAGAGTAATTTTTAAAAATTTTTCATGTACATGTATAGTTTTCAAAGTTTTTCTTGTTATTGATTTCTTATTTTATTGCATTGTACTCAGAAAAGTTACTTGCTAAGACTTCAATTTAAAAAAAATTGTTATTGAGTCTTGCTTTGTGGCTTTTCATGTGATCTATGTTCAAGACTGCTCCATGTTCTTATGAGAAGTATTTGTATTTTATAGCTTGCTGAGAGCCATTGCCAAGTAGGAATGACGCATGGCATGACCCAGGTCATTTGCAGTGACATTGCATGTAAGGTGACCTTGCTCAAGGACCAGGGTGGATCAGGGTTTAGGGTGCTCCTTGGGTTTAGGGCGGTTCCAGGTTTAAGGTGTATCCTGCTGGGAATAGGGTGTATCCTGATGCCTCAGGTGTGCCTGCTCCATGAGTTCCTGTTGAGTTCTCGCGGGATTCAGAGAGTATTTGGGATTCAGAGCCTGGTGGAGAGTGTGGATTTTGCCCAGAACGTGTGTAAAGTGCCAGTGACAGTTCAAGAATAAAGAGTTGCTGTTTGAATCTACAGGGTGTGTGGTGGCTCGTGATTTTGTGCCCAGCCAGACTGCGGCAATAGCTGTTGCACAGAATATTCTGTAGATGTGTGTTGAGTTCATTTGGTGTAGGATGCAATTTAATTTTGCTATTTTAATATTTAGTATTTGCCCTATATATTTAAGTTCACTAATATTGGTTTCACATATACTTAGAATTGTTTTGCTGAATTGACTCCTTTATTGATATATAACTATCCAACTTGTCTTTATTTTTTTGCTATAATATCTATTTAATCTGATAAAAGTATGACTATTGCTACTTTCTTTGGACTCCATTAGAACAGAACATGTTATTAAGGTAATTATCAGTATGTGAGGACTTACTACACCCATTTTGTAATTTATTTCCTAGTTTTATTGTAGTTCCCTTCTTATTCCTTTTGGTTAATGGTTTTCTCTAGTAGTGGATTTTGTTTCCTTGATTTACTGGTTTTTTTTTCTCTGTACAACAGAGAATTTTGGTATTAAGAAAGTTGGAGAACCAACTTTCCTGGAAAAAACCATTAATATCATAGAAAATGCTCAAATCCTAAGAAGAAAATAGAACCGCAGCTTCCCTTGATGAATTCAATTTTTGTTCAACAGGAATGTTCGTCAATTAAATTAATTGAATGGAATAGGCATGAACATTGCTTTGCATGGAATTCCAATATCATGTGGTTATAGTGGGCAACCTTAATCTAAATAGCATTGAATTTTAATATTACTATTATGCATGTCCTATCCATCGTCCTGAATCACCACTCTTTTCTATTCTTATAAAACCAAAGCTGGAGTAAAAAAAAAATATTGTTCCAAAATATAAGTCTTACATAAACACCCTTTTTAAGATCTATGAAGAAAATATGCGCTTGTTACTAGAGTTTCTTTATAGCTGTTTCAAGTTTTATATAAAAAAAATGGCAATGGAAAAACCAGTGTAGCCTCAGAGGAGGGATGAATATCAAACTAGGAATATCCACAGAAGGTAATTCTTGTAAGAGAGAGAGAGAGAGAGAGAGAGAGAGAGAGAGAGAGAGAGAGAGAGAATGTGTGTTTAAATTTTCTACTATCTTCAGCTTTTAGCAACTCTAAAGAATATTGTCTCAGCATTTATAAACCCTAAGGTTACTGAGAGGTTTTATTAGTATTCATTGATAACTACAGTCTTATCATGTAGGTATTGATACTTGCTAATAGTGAAATGAAAAATAAAGAAAGCAATCCTAGAACCTCAAGTCACTGAAGGTGAAGCAAATCTATGCAATTATATAGTAGAGTGATGTATAGGGAGTGAGGGTAAAAGGCACAAAGGAGCCGGGAAGGCATCCTTATATATTTTTTATGGTTCATGAATTCACACAGGTAACTTCTTCTTCCCAATATTTTTTTCCATCTTTCTTTGTTGCAGTCTTGGAAAACGCATATGTAGAGAGAAACCAAACAAATGATACACTGAGAGCAATTTTGAGAAATAGAAAGGAAAATTGTTTATGTGTTTGGGGGTTAGACAGTTGAAAGGTCAGTTATGTATTAGAAAATTCATTTCAAGACTAGAAAGGTTAGTAGTCTGGAAAAATTCCCTGTTGAAATAAATAGCCATATTCTTCAGAAAAGCAGCCTGTCAAAAGCAAAGAGCAATTTACATGGGCACACCACAGAAGCCTTGGGATGAAAGGATGTTCCTTGACACTTGCAACAGAAAAATGACTTGAAGGAATTCGAGCTGACTGTAGGTCTCCATTTCTTTTAAAGACACATGAGGGATTGTTATATATTTCTTATTCTGAAACAAATTTTTCCAACATCCTTGGAAGACAAATTTTCAAATAATAAATTGTCAAGCAATTCACTGGAAGTAGAAATCTGCAGACACATTGCTTATAGAATTATTATTCAGTTTATAATTAAAACTGCTAGAAAGCTAGTGGTCTTTTTTTCCTCTGTATTATTCTGAATAACTATTAAAATAAAATATATAAAGTATTCCCTTTATGTAATTATAATCCTAACATCACTTACTAAATTCATCACAACAGTTTGAATAAATACATATCACAATCCAAGTATATCTTCAGACTTACTGTGTTTCACCACTGCATTAACATACATTCTTGAATATTATGTTCATTGTAATCTTGCAACTGGACAGTTTAGTAATACATTATTTTACATAATAACAGAATCATGAAAAAAAACCTTCACATAAATAGTCACACCCTAATTATTTGCAATAAAATAATATAAGGCATAAAATCTGTAATGATAATGTAGTGAAATATGGTAATCTTTTTACACATACATATATAAGCCATGTTAATATATTATTAAGGTATCTTAATAATAATGAAACATAGTAAATCTGAACTCATCAATCTTCTTAATATGCTGGTCTTTATGATTTTCTGTTGTGAATTAATTAAACTGAAATAAATAAGAAAATAAAACTTTCACTTTCTTTTTTCCCAGTGCTGCTGCTTGAACTCTGGGCCTGACTGGTGCCAGGTAAGAACTCCATCATGAACATGAGTGATGTTCCCAGTCCTTACTTTCTTGAATAAGTTGACACCAAAAAATGTGTAGGTTAGGGAAAGTTATACAATTTTG
Source organism: Urocitellus parryii (assembly GCF_045843805.1). Classification (NCBI taxonomy): domain Eukaryota; kingdom Metazoa; phylum Chordata; class Mammalia; order Rodentia; family Sciuridae; genus Urocitellus; species Urocitellus parryii. Next base: position 96,811,903 of record NC_135542.1, read on the forward strand.
AAATATCAAATAAAATTGTAGCTGAAATTTGTATCTTTTAAAATTTTTTTTCCTTCAGAATACTATTTTCCTCACTAAAAATTAAGACAAAAATATAAATCCTTTATATTGAGTGATCTTGAAACAATTTCCTAATAAATTCACACTTTGCTTTCATTTTCCATATCCATAAAAGACATATGCTAAATATTGGCTTTTTCATCATCGTTTTTCAATTCAGTGGCTTTTCTAAATTATTCATAGAAGACTAGGAGTGTATTTTATATCAAAGTGCACATACTTTCAATGTTCCTTTGGAACACATGATCAATATAATACTAAATATAATTCAATTACTCTAACTCACCAGTGTATTTTTCTCCCAGCATATGACAACTGTCCAGAAACATCAATACTCATGATTGATGGACAGACACGTTACTCAGGAGAGTCTCGAGTTTGGATGGTGATTCTTTCTTAGGATCATCTAGAGTAAATACAAGCAGATGGAAGCCATGTGTGCTACAGCTTTCATGTCAAATATCAGTATGAATATATTCTCCCAAATAATCCTTTGAGCTCAAGAGAATTTTGGTCTCGATCATGAATTATTCCTTTTTTCTCACTTATATTACTTCTGTAAATCCACTAGAGTGTTTGTTTAAGTGAGATTTTTTTTCTATTTAAAATGAGAGAAATTGCCTGAGAAAATCCAACGTTACCCATGAGAAATAAAACCCTTTGCTTTTAGTAGTATTACAGAATTTTTTATTATACTCTTGGTACATGACTTTAAGTAGCTCAAAATCAGCAATTATGAAATTGACAAATGCTAATTATTGAGAGAGAATTTTGTTAATTAGAGCTAATTTATTTTTTATTTTGCAATAAGAACTGTGTCTTTTTCCAAGAGGATTTTAAAGTTTTTCCATTAACTGGGCATTTAAAGTTACATAAAGCTTTATTAATTTTTTATTCATTTCTGAGTTGGATTGCAGTTTGAACAATTAACAAACAACCCATCTCTAAAAGATTTTTAATAACTTGTTTGATCGTACTCTACATTGATCATTTATTCTGATTTACCAAAGGAGGGAAACTAAGAAATTGAAATTTTAGTTGCATTATGAATATTCAGCTACCAACCATGAACATTAACGATAAACTCATAAATAACATAATTTGAGCTATGATAAAATATAAAAACTGATGGTGGCCATCCTTATTCTTCTTAATTTGATTCCTGGCTAATGCAGGTTGTGATAACATAAACAGTCATTATGAGAAGTGAGGATAAACACTCATACTCTTTTAGACATTCACTGTGTAACAGGCAAGAGATGGTCACTAGATTCACAGAATCCAAAAATAATATATAAAGCACCTTTTCAGAATTTGTAGAATGGGCCTAAAGGTCAATGCAAGAACCATAATTTTGTTATAATCACTGCTTTAAGTAAAAACTCAAAAACTGTGTTATGGCTCAATGAAGCAGATATAATCCACTAAAAGATTATAACATCTAAACTTGTGTTTTCCTTTTATGTATAATTTTAATGTGTTGACAAAATTATTAGGAAACTTTTTCTAAACCAAAAAAATGACTCATAAATCCACCCTTCAAAATAATTTATTCTTCCCTATTTTCCTATTATTTTCTATTACATTTCATTTATAATTTTATCACAATAACAAAGTTAGGAAATATTTTATTATGAGCTTTATATTTGTATTTAGCAAGACAACATAATCATTTCCATGATTTTATAGTCTTCATATTTCTATTTTTCATAGCCAGAAAATATTTTAATCAAGATACCTTGGCATTTATCTAGCCAATACATCAGAATTTTTATTTATATTTATATAGATTTAGTTTTTAAAATTTAATTATTTAAAGCAGTATCTGTAGTCCCTGATTTAATTTCTACTTGTTTTTTAAATTATTTTAATTGTACAAATTTATAGGGAACAGTGTGAGGATTTGGTATGTATGTTCAGTATGCAATGATCAAATCAGAGTTGTTAACAATTCCATATCCTTAAAAATGTTTTAAGACTTTTGATTAGCACATAATGATTTTACATATTTATGGGGTATACGCTGATATTTTAATACATGTATAAAAATAATGTTCTGATCAAATTAGGGTAATTGACATTTCTAGCTCCTTATCATTACCTTGTTTGGAGATTTTAAGCTGTTTTCTTCCAATTATGTATAGAATATATAATAGATTATCATGAACTATACTCTCCCCCCACTACCTGTAGGATGCCAGAACTTACTCTTCTATATAACTGTGTTTGAATTATGGAACCTCCTACTAGTCTTCCCTTCCTTAACCTTCTCTGCCATTTATAATCACTATCATATATTCCAACTGACCTTATTCTTTAACAACCAAATATGAGAAAAAACATAGGGAATTTGCCTTTCTGCATCTGACTTGTTTCACTTGACACAATGTTCTTCACTTCCATCTGCGTTACTGAAAATGATAAATTTTTATTATGGCTGAATAATATTCCATTGTATATAAATAACTCACACACACACACACACACACACACACAAATGCATTTTCTTTATTTACTCATGCAATGATGGGTACTGTTTTAGTCAGCTATTTTGCCACTGTGACTAAAAGGACCCAACCAGAACAATTGTAGAGGATTAATGAGTTTAATGAGGGCTCAGGGTTTCAGAACTCTTAGTCCATAGAAGGATGGCTCTGTTCTTCAGGTCTTGAGGTGAGATAGAACATCATGGTGGAAGAGTGTGGCAGAGGGAAGTGGCTCACATAATGATCAGAAAGCAGAAAGGTCTTCAATTGTCAGATATAAATATATACTCCAAAGCCACGCCCCCAATGCCCACCTCCTTCAGTTACACCCTACCACTTCAGTTATTAATTAGTTAATTCCTATCAGGAGATTAATTCACTGATAGGTTTAAGGATATAACCCAATCATTTCTTTTCCAAACTGACTTGAACTGTCTCAATGAGCTTTTGGGGAAAACTACATCTAAACCATAACATTTCAACCCTAGACCACAAAAGCTCACACAAATGCAAAATATATTTAGTCCATGCCCAAGGGTCTGCATAGTCTCAACAGTTCCAAGATTGCTCAAAGTTCAAGTCCAAAGTCTTCTCAGAGGCAAGACAATCTCAGGCTGTGAGCTTATGTAAAATTAAAAGCAATTAACAAGTATTGAACATATAATGGTACAGAGTAAACATTTCCATTCACAGAATTAGGGACATAGAAAGAAGAAGGTGGGTAAGCACATTGAAGAAATTTTCCTAGACTCCCTTGTGCAAGAAGGCTGTCCCACTGCTCTCTTCTTTTGTTGGTGGTTACCAGGAATTGAACTCAGGAGCATTCAACCACTGAGCCTCATCTCCAGACCTATTTTGTATTTTCTTTAGAGACAGGATCTGCGTTGTTTAGCACCTTACTTTTGCTGAGGCTGGCTTTGAACTCAAGATTCTCCTGCTTCCTTTGCTCTGAAGATGCTTTTTAGTTTGATATAGTCCATCTGTCCATTTTTGCTTTTTTTCCCCTGTGCATTTGAGTGTTATCCAAAAAAATTGTTGCATGTAATCATTACATAGTTTTGGATCCTAAATTTAAGTCATCAATGTGCTTGATTTATTTTTTATGTAGGGAGAAAGTCGGGGGTCAAATTTCAATCTTCTGCATGTAAATATCCACTTTTTCCAGTCATTTATTGAAGATATTTTACTATTTCTATTGTTGTGCACCTCTGTAGAGACTCAGTTGGCTACAAATGCTTGTGGTTATTGCTGGACAATCTATTCTGTTTCAGTGCATTTTGTGTCTGTTTTCAATGCCAATATCATGCAGTTTTGACTTCTGTAGCTTAGTAGTATGTTTTAAAGCTAGGTATTGTTATACCTTTAGCTCTTTGTGCTCATGATTGCATGAGGCCCATATTTTAATATATAATAAATGCTACATAATTAGAGAGCAGGTCTAAATATGAAATGATGATTTAATGCCCTTACTGCACTTGTAATTATTCTACCATTGAAATTATATCAGATCTTCAAACATAACAAGACTTTCTGTTTCTAAACTGAGAAGTCTTCTTTCATGAGCTCTTAGTTTATTATGCAAAAAGAGATGCCCAAATTACCCTAGGTACATATATGAAGGCACGAATAATGTGACTCTACTCTGTACAACCAGAGAAATAAAAAATTGTGCTTCATATGTATACTATGAAGTGAAATGCATTCTGCTGTCATGTATATCAAATTAGAACAAATTAATTAATTAATTAATTTTAAGAAAATAATTGAGGCCCAAGAAGAAGAAAATAAGTTTTATAAAAGAATAAATCTCAGATTCAAATATTCAAATACTTCTTAATTTGGCAAACTTGGAAAATGGTGAAGGCTCTTTCCATATCTCTACACATGGGTTGTTAATATGTGATAAAGATGATGAAGATTAAGTGATAAAGATGTGGAAAGAGCTTTATAATACAATTGAAACTAAATGAAGGAAAATTATTCATTATTGATATACAAAATTTTGTTTAAAACAGATATATGTTATCATTATAAATACAGTCATTATGAGTCCACCTTCATTTTTTTTCTCTTTGCTGTTCATTCATGTATGATTTTAGAACATACGCCTTAACTGCAAGAGAATTTTTTTATAATGTCTCCCCTGACATCTTTGATATTCTCCCTTCTTTATAGACTCTCATCTCAATTCTGTTTCATTGTCTTCTGGTCTAACTCAATTCCTGACCATTCTCCAACCCACAAACTCTTCCAGTGTAGTGTCAGCACAGATTCTCAGTCATTGGAACAATTACTTGTATTTTTAAGCACTTCTATGAAGATACTGTATGCTAAAGTTTACTTTCTATGTTTGTTAGTTTGTACTTTTATTTCTCATTATCAATATATAAAGGGGTTTGAAGGGAAGGAGGAATTCTTCTCATTGTTCATTACCACTTCCACATTCACTCTTCATTCTCATGTTCTGAACCTCCAGTTCATACAATGCTCAAGATAACTAGATTATTCTGACTGCTGCTTCTCTTAATTTTATTCTTCTACAAAATTTGGGGTCATTTCAACCTTATTTCTTGAAGATTTTAACATATGGCTCACTTTTCCTTCTAGATCACAATGATGATTACTTATTTTCTTTTAACCAATTTCAACCATCTGTCTCTGCATCCTAGATCACCATTTTTTTTCCCTTGGGATACAATTAATTGTACAATTTATGTTTAATCTCACTCTGCTATTGTTTCAGATGAGGCATAAAAACTGTTGAAATTGTAACATTTTCTCCCTTATTACCATAGAGGCAGAGATATATAAACTGATGAATAAAGAATATTACAAATTCTTATAATCAATATAACTTTGGTGGTTTGCCCAAGATTGATATAAAATTGAAAAGTAAAAACAAATTATATTCAACTATCTACATTTGAATATGATCCTGTTTTTAAATTTTTTACTAAATGGAAGTTACTGGAATTTTCTAATTTAATCCAAAATTCTTTATGCAGTGAAGTTTAAAGAATTAATGAGCTAAACTAATTTGTGAAAATAAGTTAAGTCAATATTATTATAGGAAACAGTGTTGGTATTCCTCATGCCAAGGAAAGATGTTTTAAATGAGACAGACATTTAAAAGATAAATTGCATTGTGCATATTTAAGATACACAGAGTGATATTATAAGGTACATATTTATTAAAATCATTACTATAGTGGAACAAATTAACATATCCATCCCTGGTTGCCTAAACTATATATTTTAAACCAGTCTAATTATCTTTCTTTCTTCCAATATGTTCACCAAAAATGCTTCCCATTTTTACATCATTAACAGTAAACATAACTATGAAACTTCCTCATGAAAATAGTTATAAAATTGATGAAAATTAGTCATAGATCATTTCTGTGTGATGTAAAATAAAATATATAGAATAAATAGATATTGATCCTTAATTTGAAACTTTATTTTATTTATAATACGCATTATAAATTTCTGCTTGATACACACACACACACACACACACAAATACACATACATCTAGGAGAAAATTGGGACGGAGATTCTAAAATAAAAGTAATGTACAATTGACCCTTTTAATGACTACTTAAAGGATTAAGTGCCTTGATAAAGTAACCAGAGTGTCAGTATTAGAAATTGGAACTCAGCATGTTTTTCATCTGATCACTGATGGTATGTATGTTATATCAAGTTGTCAACTGAAGATTTTTTGTGGTTTTGTTAGGTGTTTCTTCTTTCTGTGAATCAGCTGATTTGCTCCCAAATTAACTTCAATTCTGCAACAGTGTGTCACTTCCCACTTGTTACTCATGTTGGAAGACTAGCAAGAGTCAGAACCACCATTATATTTGTGGTTGTATTTAATAAGGCTCCTAATTTGAGTTTACTTCTGGAATCACATAGATGAATCCTGAGAACCCAATAACCTTCCCATATTCACATAGTCTAGACCATCCACACTCTTCACACCACTTCTGGAATTGCATCTGTTATATGCCTTACTACCTAAGTATTTTCCTTCAGTTGAGTTAGTCTAAGTTGATTAGTGTTATTCCAGTAAAAAGATGGAAGATGAACTTTGTGATTGTTATTTTTCTTTTCCTCTTTCACACAAAAAATTATAGCCACCATCTCAACTATATTTAAAATAAAATGCCCAAATACTGCACAATTGCTCTTGTTCCCAGTAATCTCCATATAAATCAGCAATGTAATGAAAGTGAGCCTAAAGTAATATTGGGATTCTAGGCTACAGTCTTGAAAGTATGTTATTTTCTACCCTGAAAAAAATGACTCAGTTTTATTTCTCCAATTGTTAAAGGTGGCACACTTTTAAGACAGAAATAATACTATGAAACTGATAAAGAAAAAACAATCTAATAAATTAGATTGCAAGAGTGATCCACTCACTTGTGTTATTTTCCCAGAATAACTTAGGAAATATAAATTTATAAAGAATTCATATTTTTACAAACATTATCGACACTTTATGCAGAAAACATTGAAAACTGTAGGTAGGTCTTTACACATAAACATGCATCTGGACATGTGTACCAGGTCACATCACCTCTTCTCTCATGGTAAAAAGAGTTTGTGCTTTGGAAGATGAGGGAAATACTTTGTTTTTGTTACCTACTTTTTCACTCCAAGTTTTGTCACAGACACTGACAGTTTTTACCTAGCAGCTTATTATTACTCTTCTTCCTATTTGTAATTATTTTTAGCAATACAAATTTAAATGTTTCATTACTTTCCATTTTATACCATATATTAAGTGGGAAAGTTTTTGTTTAAAATATTTCAAATGAAAGGAAAAGTCAGTGCAGACTACTCTTCAAGTAATTCCACTCTCATGTGTGGTTTTTTATCTTTGGATAAACATTTAATAGTGAAATGGTTATATTAAGAAAATTATATATTTTAGTGTTGTGAGGAACATTCATACTGTTTTCCATAGTGGTGGTACTAATTTAAATTCCCATTAGCAATGTATAAGGGTTCCTTTTTCTAAACTTACTTACCAACATTCATATATATATATATATATATATATATATATATATATATAATTATTTTATTTATATATGATAGCAGAATACATTACAATTCTTATACACATAATGCACAATTTTTCATCTCTCTGGTTATATACAAAGTATATTCACACCAATTCATGTCTTTAAACATGTACTTTGGATAATAATGTCCATCACATTCCACCATCATTTCTAACCCTATACCCTCTTCCTGCCCCCAACCCAACTCCACCCTATCTGAGTTAATCTGTTCCTCCCATGCTCCCCTTCCCTAACCCACCATGAATCAGCTTCCTGATATCAGAAAAAACATTCAGCATTTGTTTTTTTGGGAAAGGCTTACTTCACATAGTATTATCTTCTCTAATTCCATCCATTTACCTGCAAATGCCATGATTTTATTCTCTTTTAATCAAGAATCAATAAATGGGATGGACTCAAACTAAAAAGGTTCTTCTCAAAAAAATAAACAATCTGTGAGGTGAATAGAGAGCCTACATCTTAGGAGCAAATCTTTACTCCTCACGCATCAGATAGAGCTTAATCTCTAGGGTATATAAAGAGCTCAAAAAGCTAAGCACCAAAAAAAAAAACCCACAATCAATAAATGGGTCAAGGACTTGAACAGACACTTATCAGAAGATATGCAATCAATCAACAAATATATGAAAAAATGTTCGTCATCACTAGCAATTAGAGAAATGCAAATCAAAACTACTCTAAGATTTCATCTCACTCCAGTCAGAATGGCAGCTATTATGAATACAAACAACAATAAGTATTGGTGAGGATGTGGGGAAAAAGGTACACTCATACACTGCTGGTGGGACTGCAAATTTTGCAGCCAATATGGAAAGCAGTATGGAGATTCCCTGAAAAATTGGACATGGAACCACCATTTGATCCAGCTATCCCTCTCCTTGGTCTATACCCAAAGGACTTAAAAACTGCATGCTACAGGGACACAGCCAGATCAATGTTTATAGCAGCACAATTCACAATTGCTAAACTGTGGAAGCAACCTAGATGCCCTTCAATAGATGAATGGATAAAAAAAAAATGTGGCACATATACACAATGGGATTTTTATATATTTTCATGATAGCCATTTTACCTGGGATTGGATGGTATATCATTATAATTTTTAAAAAATTTTTATTAGTTCTTTTTACTTATACATGACAGTAGAATGTATTTTGACATATCATACATACATGGAGCATAACTTCCCATTCTTATAGTGGTACATGATGTGGAGTTATGCTGGTCATCTATTCATACATGAACATAGGAAAGTTATGTCTAATCATTCTACTGCCTTTCCCATTCCAGTCCCCACTCCCTCCTGTTCAATCTGGTGAGCCTCCACTCCTCTGTTCTCCCACCCTATGTGAGTCAGCATCCACATGTCAGAGAGAACACTGGGCCTTTGGTTTTTTGGGGATAGGATTATTTCACTTAGCATAACAGTCTCAAGTTTCAACAATTTACCTCCAAATGCCATAATTTCATTCTTTAAGGATAAGTAATATTTCATTGTATATATGTACCATATTTTCTTCATCTGTTGAAGGGCATCTTGGTTTGTTTCCTAGCTTTGCTATTGTGAGTTGAGCTGCTATGAACATTGATGTAACCAAGCTGTTGTAGTATGCTGATTCGAAGCTCTTTGGGTATATGCTGAGAGAAATAACTGGGTCAAATGGTTGTTCCATTCCAAGTTTTCTGAGGAATCTCCATACTGCTTTATAGAGTGTGGCAGTCCCATCATCAATGTATGAGTGTTCCTTTCTCCCCCACATCCTCATTAACATCTATTATTACTTGTATTCTTGATACTTAACCTCTGACTGGAGTGAGATGAAATTCAGTGTAGTTTTAATTTGCATTTCTCTAATTGTTAGTGATGTTGAACTTTTTTCATATATTTGTTGACCAATTGTATTTCTTCTGTGAAGTATCTGATAAGTTTCTTTGCGAATTTATTGATTTTTTTTGGTGTTTTTTTTTTTTTTAGTTCTTTTTATATCCTGGAGATTATTGCTGTATCTGAGATGCAGGTGTCAGATATATTCTTCGAACTTGTAAGGTCTTTCTTTATGTTCTTGATTGTTTCCTTTGATGTGAAGGTTTTTGGTTTGATATTATCCTACTTATTGATTCTTGATTGTTGAGAGCCACAGCAGTCAGAATGGCCCCTGGCATTTTGCCAGAAGTAATGGTTAAGAGGCGAGCAATTAAGATGATGCTGGATTGATTCAATTGTATATTAGAGCTTTACACCAGTAATAGGGCGGCTCCTGCTGCCTGGGGCGCTGCTACTTTGGAGTTCCCCTTGAGTTCTCCCGAATTGCAAGAGTGAATGGGCTGGGGATGTGGCTCGGGCGGTAGCGCGCTCGCCTGACATGCGTGCGGCCTGGGTTCGATCCTCAGCACCACATATCAACAAAGATGTTGTGTCCGCCTGAGAACTAAAAAATAAATATTAAAAATTCTCTCTCTCCTCTCTCACTCTCTCTTTAAAAAAAAAAAAAAAAAGAGTGAATGCAGGCTCAGCCCAGTAGAGGGAGTTCCCATTGGTGTGTGGTGTGTTCCTGGAAGAGCCACGTGGGCAGCGCTTGGGAGAGTGTGTGCGTGGGGTGCTGGTGGAGTTCCAGCAATAAAGTTTCCTGTTTGAAGATACAAGTGCTTTGTGGCGGCTTGTGATTTGTGCCCAGCCAGACTTTGGCACTTGATGAACAATGCTATTCAACAGTTTTGCATATATTTATTATCTATTTGTATTTCTTCTTTTGAGAAGTGTCTATTTAAATCAATTTACTGTTTTTAAAATTAGATTACATATTTTTTTGCCATTGTTTTTTTTTAATTTTTTATATATTCTGTATATTAACCCCCCTTCAGATGAATGACTGGCAGATACTTTCTGTCATTCTCAGGTTGTCTCTTCGTTGATTATTTCCTCTGCTATGCAGAAGCTTTTTAATTTGATGTAATCCCATTTGTCATTTTCACTTTCCTCTGTTTCTGGGGTCCTACCCATCAAATGATTGCCTGGACCAGTATCTTTTTTAAAAAAAATTAGTTTGTTATAATTAGTTGTACATAACTGTATAATGCTTTTTGACACATTGTACACAAATGAAGAACAGCTTGTCATTCCTCTGGCTGTACATGGTGCAGAGTCACACCCTCAGTGTAATTATGCATGTATACAGGATAATGATGTATCTTAAAGTGTTTTCCCTACATTTTCCTTTAATAATTTCTAGGTTCAGATCTTATATTAATGTCTTTATCCATTTTGATTTGGTTTTTGTATGGAGTGAGAGACCATCTCTCAACCTTGGATTCTATTTAATGGTTAGGGGGAAATGCTGCAACTAATTCCCCCCTTAAAGGTGAAGCAAGTGACAAGTTAAATGGTCAGGATCTTCTCATCAAGAATTCAATGAGAAAAAAGTCAAGACTGGTACCAATAGGAAAAAGTAAAAGACACCATGATTATTTTTACTCTATTTGTTTGCCTAACAAGCCTAATGTTGTAATATAAATAAAATGTGGTTTTTAATCAAAAAACATTGAGTGTCCTCAAAACCTAAACATGGACATGAATTAAACTTTCACAGTTTAACTATTTCAATGTTTAAATATCATTTTGATTTGTAAAGAAGTTTTTTGGCCCTTTGTATCTTTATGCATTAGCCAAATAATATGAGGAAAATATTTAACCCTTACAAAGCTCCTATTTATTGGATATTAATATCTTGTAACAGCATCAAATATGTTGTAACTTTATATTATCATTACTATGGAAAAAATGTACTCACTTTTTGTGACATTCTTTAATAAACTTTATGTGTCCAAATAATTACTTATAATCTCTGCATCAAATATTTAATAGTTTTCATTGAAAAGTTTAATTTATTTAAAATACATTTTGAGAACAAGATAAGGGTGTAACCTTCAGTTCATTAAATATCTTCTTCATATTCCTTGAATAGTGTGTTTTTAAAATCAAATTTTGAAAGCTATCTTAATTATATTCCCAATATCTATTTTCAGATACATTATAGACATTTCTTGTGATCTATTGATTTATTTAGAAAGATGTCATTATGTTCTAATTTTTAAAATATCAGTGTGTGTCTTCTATCTATATAAATCTCTAGCTCTGTTGGTTAAACTAGTTTTTAAAGAATGCTTCATTCTTGAATTACATATATATTAGTATTCTTGAATTACACCTATATTAATTACTATGTTTCTTATTTATAAAAAGATTTACGTATAAGCCTCTATAATTTCCAGTAATTTATGGTATTTAGATTTAGAATTTTAGATGTAGGTTTACATTTGAAAACTTTCATTTTCTTTTTCTTTCTTTCTTTTTTAACCTTTAACTATTTCATTATGTAACCGTATTTTGATTGGTTTACCTCTGCTTTTTTGCTAAATGTCATTTGTTCAAAATCATTTTCAATTACAGATAAGCCTCAAAGGGATTACTAGATCAATCTTTGTATATACTTGAAATTTGAGTTGATATGTCAATGTTTTTTCTATACCATTTTGCCCACATAACCAAAATATTATTATCAAAATTTTAAATTTTATTGAACTGTAAAATTTAAATTAAATGTAAATGAAAGTGGTATCACTTCTATTTTTGTGTTTCCTTTCATATATAGAGAAGGAAGATTATATTTTCTTATGTTCAAAATAATTTTTTATTCCTTAGCTATCATAGTATGATCTAATCAATTTTTTAAGGTTTGTATTGTTTTCTTATGAAATTTTATCAAAAGTCTGCATACATTAAAGAGATTTGTATATTGTGTAATTTCTTTCTAATAAAAAGTTTTAGTGTTTTTTTCTTATTTTTATTAATAGTTTACTTATGTCTTTTAAGATATGAAGATGTGCTTATCTCCTATATTTCAAGATAAAGTTTTTAAATTATTTTCTTACTTTCTTCAATTTGAGATATTTCAATTAAAAATATTATGCAATATCAATACTTTTATTTTACTGTAAATTCTTGATCCCTATAGAATTTATGCTAGAAAATGATGTAAGATTCCAAGTGCATGGTTTTCCAGATGGCTTCAGAATGTATCTACCACTATTTATTGAGAGTCTTATCTTTCACAACTGAGATATATTGTCATATATCATTTCCTCATTTTACTTTTTATTATTCAATCTGATCTTTCTACTTGTGTACTGATTTTTGTTGAAGTTTTAAATTTACATAGCTGATGAGTTGGCCCATATCTGTCTTCTATTACATACTATTTTACTGTTCTTACATGTAATTTTTCCACTTAAAGTGTTTAATCTGTCCATCCCCAACATTGCCATCAAAGTGGCTATTTTATAATAGTTATCTCCATATTTGTTATGCAAATTTAATTGTATAATTGCCTATCCTCAATTCAAATTGGTTACTGTCTGTATTATGTGAATGTCATAATTTATATTCCATGTTATTATTATAATTAAAATTTTACTATGATTTTTCTGGTTATTGGTGGTAATTAAGAATGAATACTAATTATTTCTAGTAGCAGTATTATTTTTGTGCCATCATTTGTTTTGTTTTAAAAATAATATCACATGCATCAGATCATTTATCACAATGGATAGACATTTAAAGTGACGTTGAATGATTCATCTTATAATGCTCCAGGATTTGTGCCTTTCTTGCTGCAATCTTCAGATAAAAATCCCAATATCTTCTATTTTTTTGTATGGTTACACTATTTCTTATTTTTAGAATAATATTGATATTGTATTTTTTGTAGAAATCATATTATCTTTTATTCAAATTTATTTTTATGATACTAAATTGCATTACACTATGACTTTTTGTTTCATATTCTCAGTGATGACACATTTGCAGTGAAACTGACTCAATTCTTACACTTTTAGGGGAACTATAAATTTATATACACTGCTTTTGTAAAGCAGTTCACCAATAAGTATCTGAAGTCATAAATATATTCATATTATTTGAAAAAGTAATACCATTTCTGGGAAGTGATCCCAAAGTAATAAACCAATATAAGTGAAAAGACTCAGAAGTGGAGATACTCATTTTCCCATTACATATTACAGTAAAAAGTCAGAAACAATATAAAAATTTCACTGACAGTCACCAAGCTTGCAACATGTTTGTATATCAGCTAAATGGTATAGTGTTTACATTAGGGACTGAAGACTCTCCAGAGAGAAAATTCATTGTAGAAAGAGAAACTAGACAAAATGTTCCAGCCTAGTCATTAGATGGATGATGTGGTTTTGATTATAACAAAGTGTTTGTTTTTTTGGATGTGTCTCTCAGCTGAGCTCCATTTAGATATTTGCCAAGTCACAATACTTAAAGATTTTTACTAAACACCCCTGTAGAATCTGTAGCTCAGACAGCTTTGTTTAGGTACCTTTTCAATAGAATGCAGTCATGTATCACATAACAACCTTCTCATCAATGATGAGTTGCATATATGGAGGAATTCCCATAAGATTATAATGGAGCTCAAAATTTCTGTCACTTAGTGACATTGTAGTGATTATAATGTCATATCACAATGCATTACTCAAATGTTTGGGTATACTGCTAGTCTTAAAAATGTACAGCACATATAATTATATACAGTACATAATACTTGATGATGATAATAAATGACTGTGTTACTGGCTTATGTATTGACCATAATATAATTTCTTTTACTACTTTATAGTGTACCCTTTCTACTTGTAAAAGAGAGCTGTGTTACAGGGCAGCAGTCTCATGCATCATGTGTTTGCCAATTCTCTTGATTGCATCAAGAGGCTACATTGAGTAATGACCTTCATAGGGACTGTCAATGGGACCTGGTGGAAAGAGATTTGGTATTAGAATCTGTTATAACCTGTAGAATTTGTTTAATTTTATTTATAGGGAATTGTTGGGCTGAGTCAAAACACATTATTAAGCACAGGTGAACAATAGTCTATTGTTGTAATAGAATTTAAAGCCAGAGGAACGTAGGTTTAACATTTAACTTTTCCATGGTCAGAGAACTAGTAAAAGTCAAAATAATATTTGCATCCATGTTCTGCAGAGACTTTACATTCATCTTTGTTATAATATTCCCATAAGCTCTACTCCATTCAAGCCAAAAATACAGTCATATCTGCAGAGAAGGTTGCAGATGGCTATTTACACATCACACTAAAGTTTCTCCAAATAATCCAGTCCAATTCCTTTGCTCTCTGAAGCCCAGTGGTAGTCACAGTGTAAAAGTACAAAAAACTAACAGACTCTGTGAACTTTATATGAATATTTAGATCTTATTTCAGGTTGAGAAAGGACATTTTTCTTTTTGTCCTGATTTTCTTACTACCAGTAGATGCTCAACAAATATAAGTCAATGGTTAAGTCTGTGTGTCAATAAATTTAAATTTTTGTGTCTCTATGACAGCGAAGGTTGTATCTTCTGTTATAATCAGGTTGTTTTATATATTTAAGAAATTTGTTTTCCATTTCCTTTTATGTCTGTGACAAATTGCTTACAATTTTGTATTGTAATTTTCTTAATCTAATATTATAAGACTAACCAATTTCCTTACAAAACTTGGCTGGAACTTTTATTTTATTTAACATACCTACAGGAGCATTTTTTTTTTGAGGCAAACATATGGCTTTTTCCTTTTCTGTACACTTTCACATCAAATACTTTTTCAAACAATATTTAATTCATCAATATGTTAAGAGAATTATTGTATGTGTGTATGTGTGACAGAGGGAGACAGGAGAAAGAGGTTAAGTAATGATTTAAGTCATTCATATTTGGTGAAACCAGTGCAAATATATTCAAGTCCTATTAAATGTATTAAAATACAAATGTAAAATTAAGAAAAAATAATTTTTCCAATGCAAAATTATTATTTCTGTATGTTGCAATGCCTGAAATACTTTTAAAATCAAACTTTTTATCATGTTTACATTTTGTTTTGGTTCAGAACCTCTTATGTCAACATAGTATCTAAATAATAACACTCTTTACCCTTTCTATTTTCTCCAAATTAGAACACACGTTGTAATTTTCATCTATTGTTTCCTAGGAGGATGGTATTGTCAGTTTGAATGCATTATGAACTTATGTTTAGTAAGTCCCCTGCCTTTTCTTATATTTTTACCATTTATTCTGCTCACACATAGTGTAGGTGTTAAATGAATAGTTACTCGTTGTTAAATTAGAGTATATAATTAATCACAAACTGACTTTACCAGCCATGCTGAACATTTGAGTTATATTATATGTAATACTATCTTATCATTGAGTTGGTTATAACTTCTACCTGTGTTGAAAGTGTATTTCTATTATCATGACCATTTATAGCATCATTGCAATGAAACATAATATTTAGATATGTTACGAAAATGTAAGAAGCGCTGTATGTTACAACTAATTCAATGTTGTATAATGAAAGGTTATAGCTAGGTAGCTTATCTATTATTATGCATTATCTAGTACTCTGAACATTTTATCAGCAGAATATATTATTTGCATAATAATGAGGATACATACTCTGAAATAGGCATTAAATCACGTTTTCTCATTTGCTTTCTTTTTCTACAGACATCTAGCTCAGGCTTTCTCCATAAATATCTGTTTCATGGTGATTCATGGGAAATATTTATGCATTTAAATTCCTCTCAATAATGCTTTAACATCTTCTCAATTTTAAATAATAGAATATTTTATCTTTTAAATCATCAGGTTATAAGCGACTTTAAAATATTTATTGCTGATGACAATTTGCAAAGCCTCTCCAAACAAGGAAATGCAAAAGCATTCCAGAAAACTATCTATAGAGAAGCATGGGAGTCACACAAATCATTCTAGTGTAAAGGGAGACTTCTAAAATATGTTCTAAGTGATATGAGGATTCAAAGTTCGGGACTCACAAAAAATTGTTTAATGCATTCAAGTTAACTGGAGCTTAAAAATATTGGTAAGATTGTAAAAGTGGTTGAAGAAGTAAGACAAGGTTGCTTACAGAATGGGAAGGTATCTGCATTCTCCCAAAGTAAGTTCTGGAAAAATTTACAGAATCACAGGAGAGTTTGGATATCAAAAATGACAACAATTTTTAAAAAGTGCTAAGGAGAAAAAGAGAGTCTTATGAACTCAGGGAAAGGGAGGTCATTGTCCCTTCCTTAAATAGTTGGGGAAAACCTTTGACTGACCTTTTGTACCAAGAATGGCTAGCACTAGCCGTGTTGCTTAAGGTGAGTTGGACAATAGTGGACAGGCACAGAACTCTGGTGGAATAAGGAGCTCTAAATATAGGTGTGATGGTCACTAGGTATTTGATACTCATAACTCCTGTTCTTGCTCCAGAACCCCAGCAATAGCACAATTACAGTTCAGAGTGATTTTTCCAACTCCAGCTCGTTTATAAGTGGTTCCATCTGTACCCATAAGTAGAATGGTTTCCTGGAGGAGTGGTAAAAACAAGAGGGGCTTAACAGCAATTTTTTTATGCTTTCTTTGGCAACCCATTTGGAGGGCTCCTGACTTTCACAGGACTTGTATCTTCTCATTCCACATTACCAAAAAGGAGAGCTGATACTGTTAGCATTTTTTCTTATTTACACAAATAATTAGGTCGCTTATAATTTAAATGTCTCTAAACAAAAGACACTAATCAAGTTATATGTACACAGGAACCACAATTTCCTGAATAGGAAAACATAGAAATTAAAATAGTAGAATAAATATTTTCTAAAAGGTATTTATGGCAATAGTAATATGAACTAGGGACAGAAAATCATAAATATATGGATGAGTAAAGAATGAAGACTGTAAGTAAAGAGCACAAAGACAAGAAGAAGAAAAATAAGGAGAAAAGTTTTTAAACTATAAAACCAATCTATGAAAGCAAGGAAAAAGGTCATTTATATAGAAAATCTGTAAGGATAAGGAAAAAAGAGGGAGGAGAAACAGACATACCAACATCAGAAAATAGGTTGCATTATCAAATGGACTTGTGCATTCAGTTTGCATGAATTTATTGAAATCCACTCTTATCAAATATTTATACAGGTATTATAACTGTGCCCATGCAAATAGTAGTATATTGTATTCCAGCAAGTGAAAGGTTTTCTAATTTCCAAAATGTTTTTTTCTGTGTCATCCAACTGAGAGTAGGTCACTTCTATAGATTACAATTAAAGTTTCTAAATAATGCATGAAAAGCAGCTATTTAAAGACTGTAAAATATACAGTTATCTCATACTAGACAAAGGATCCAAAAAACATACATTGGAGAAAAGATAGCCTGTTCAACAAATGATGCTGGGAAACTGGAAATCCATATGTAGCAAAATCAATTAAACCTCTATCTCTCACCCTGTACAAAAATCAACTTAAAGTGGATCAAACACAAAGGCACGAGAACACAGACCCTGCTCCTAATAGGACAAAAATTAGGCCCAAATCTTCATCATGTTGGCTTAGGACCTGACTCCCTTAAGAAGACTCCTAAAGTGCAAGAAATAAAATCAAGAATCAATAAATGGGATGGATTCAAACTAAAAAGCTTCTTCTCAAATAAAGAAACAATCAAGAACATTAAAAGAGAGTCTACAGAATGGGAGAAAATCTTTACCACATGCACGTCAGATAGAACTCTCCAGGATATACAGAGAACTCAAAAAAATTAACACCAAAAACAACAACAACAACAAAAAAAAAACCACAATCAATGGGCTACCAAATTGAATAGACACTTCACAGAAGATGAAATACAATTGATCAACAAATATACGAAAAAAATGTTCAACATCTCTAGCAATTACAGAAATGCAAATCAAAAATACTCTAAGATTTCATCTCACTCCAGTCAGAATGGCAGTTATCAAAAATAAAAGCAATAGGGCTGGAGCTATAGCTCAGTAGCAGAGTGCTTGCCTAGCTTGTGTAAGCACTGGGTTTGATCCTCAGCACAACAAAAAAAAAATACATAAAATAAAGGCATCTGTCCATCTATAACTATAAAATTTTTTTAAAAATGAATACAAGCAATAATAAGTGTTGGTGAGAATGTGGGGAAAAGGGTACACTTATACATTGCTGGTGGGACTGAAAATTAGCACAACCACCTTGGAAAACAGTATGGAGATTCTGTAGAAAACTTGGAATGGAATCACCATTTGCCATTTTCCACAGCTATCCCACTCCTTAGTTTTTACCCAAAAGATTTAAAATCAGCATACTACAGTGATGCAGCCACATCAAAGTTTATAGCACCTCAATTTAGAATAGCAAAGCTATGAAACCAACCTAGATGCCCCTCAACTGATGAATGTATAAAGAAAATGTGGTATATATACACAATGGAATATTACTCCACCTTAAAGAAGAATGAAAGTATATCATTTGCCAGTAAATGGATGGAGCTTGATAATATTATGCTAAGTGAAATAAGCCAAACCACCCCAACTGAAGACCAAATGTTTTCTCTGTAAATGGATGCTGATCCATAATTGGGGTGGGATAAGGAGGAATGGAGGAACTTGGGATAAGGCAGAAGGGTGTGAGCAGAGGAGAGGAGGTATGAGGGAGGGAAGGATGGTGGAATGAGATGGACATTATTATCCTATATACATATAGGATTACACAACTGGTGTTACTCTGCACCATGTATGGCCAGAGGAATGAGAAGTTGTACTCTATTTGCTTACAATGTGTCAAAATATATTCTACTGTCATGTATAACATTACAACAAATTAAAATTTTTTAATTAAAAAAAGTGTGAAAAGTAGAAAATATTTTACAGATTGGGCAGAGAAATCAAAATTTAAAGCAGTACTATTGCAATGTTGGTATTTTCCTCCTTTACTTCCCTAGACAAAACAAATAACTTTCTCCAGAGGGCTTTACTAATAACCGAATCACACAATTTAAAAATACTTGATGTATAAAAGTAAAAGATAGAAAAGGGGGAACCTTAAAAATGTGATCTATTTTCAAAGGAAAAAATTTCCATAGGACAATACTGAGATATTGCAGATGCTGGAAGACTTAAAACTAGGGCCAGGCATGGTGGCAAGTGCCTGTAATCCAAGCAGCTCAGGAGGTTGAACAGGAGGATCTAAAGTTGAAAGCCAGCCTCAGCAATGGCGAGACATGGAGCAACTCAGTAAGACTGTGGTGGGAGGGAAAAGGAGGGGGCAGGGGATTAGCAAGGATGGTGGAATGTGATGGACGTCATTATCCAAAGTACACGTGTGAAGACACAAATTGTGTGTCAACATACTTTATATTCAGAGATATGAAAAATTGTGGTATATATGTGTAATAAGAATTATAATACAAAAAAACCACAAACTACATGTAAAAAGACATGAATTGGCATGAATATACTCTATATAAAAGGTATGAAAAATTGGGCTCTTGATGAATAATAAGAATTGTAATGCATTCCGTGTGTTTTTAAAAATAAAATCAATTATAAAAGACCCTGTCTCTAAATAAAAAAAAAAATGGGCTAGTTCAGTGGTCAAGTACCCTTGAGTTTAGTCTCTCGTAACTCTCCCTGCCACACACACAAAAAGACTTAAAACTAGGTGCATTATAAACATGACCCATGAGTGAAAAATGAACAGGGTTCAAATTAATGGAAATTTTCTAAAGCTATAAAAACATGCAACTGATGTTTTAGAATTGAAAAATAAATAGGGAATTAAAAATTTCATTGGATGGACTCAATAACAGATAAGAAAAAGTCAGTGAACTTGAGAGTTACCTTATAGAAATTACCCAATCTGAAGAGAAGAGAGGCAAAAGGATTCACAGTGCTTTGGGATCTCTGGGAACAATAACTAAATGATTTTGTGAATGGAGTCCCAAAAAGAGGTGAGAAAAGGTTACAATATGTGTGAAGAAATTAATATGTGAAAACAATATGTGTGTTTAGAATATGTGCTGAGAATTTTTCAATTTTTTTTCTCTTTTTTTAATTGGTTGTTCAAAACATTACAAAGCTCATGACATATCATCTTTCATACATTTGACTCAAGTGGGTTATGAACTCCCATTTTTACCCCAAATACAAATTGCAGAATCACATCCATTACACATTCACATTTTTACATAATGGCATATTAGTGACGGTTGTATTCTGCTACCTTTCCTATCCCCTACTATCTCCCCTCCCCTCCCCTCCCATCTTCCCTCTCTACCTCATCTGCTGTTGTTAATAAACATTAAATCAAGAAGCCCAGGTAGACTACAAATAGTAAAGAACATCACATGTAAATGGATTATAATAAAAGTACTGAAAAAAGAAGATAAAGAAACTTTAATATAGTAAGAGGAAAATGAAAGAACAGAAAGCACAATTTTATCTATCCAATTGACCACCTAGATGACAGATAACTGCAAAATTGTTTTGCACGTGCATTACAAGATTGTGTTTTTATTAATTTTATGTGTATGTGACACAAATATAAGGAGACATGAGTGGGTCGGTATTAATATATAAGTGCACATATATTTGTGTGTGAATTTATGCTTATACAAAACTACCTAGAGGGATCCCGTATAAATATGAGTAGTGAATTGTAGTACCCATAGTGATATTTTTTTCTTAATATATATATGCTTTGTCCCCATGTTAGAGTACATATGTCTAACTTAACCTTCTAACACCTGGTTTGTACATCATAATATAGAAATGATACTTACATGGATCATTCATCTATAGATATATTTTTAATTTTATTCTTATTTCTGACTCTTGGGGACAGTGTTTAAGTGAACATTGTACATCTGATTTACACAAGTGTGATTATAGATGACAAGGAATTGCACTATGGGATTTGAATATTTGAATAGAGATTATTAAAATCCTTTACTAATGGGCCAGACCAATGTAAATTCCCATGACCAGTGTGTACTGTCTACATATATGACCAGACTTCTTAATATTTGCTAATATCCAGTAGTATTCTTTCCCCAAAAAATGATAAATGTAAAATGATATTTCATTGTATTTCTATTTTCTATATCCTCAAATAAAAGTATAGAAAATGATTTAATTATTTAGATAATTTCTCATGCGAATTGCAGATTTATTTATTTTCTACTGAATTCATGGCTTTATTTTTTATTATTATTTTTATTTTTATTATTTATACATGAGTATGTTTTATAAGATGTACTTGATATTCTCAATATCTGCACATATATAAAATGTTTTATATATTTAATATTCAAAACTTGCATATTTTATCATGAAGGTTCATAATTACTTCATTTGTTGAAAAATTTTATATTTTCATATTTCCACTCTGATTGAAAAGAATTTACCTTTCTTATTTTAAAAGAGTTTTATTTCTGGGCATGGTGACACACGTCTGTAATCCAGTGGCTCTAGAGACTGAGGCAGAAGGATTGCAAGTACAAAGTAATTAGCAAGTCCCTAATCAACTTAGTGAGACTCTATCTCTAAACAAAATATTTTAAAAAGGGTAAGTGTGTTGCTCAGTGGCTAAGCACCCCTGAGTTCAAATCCTAGTGCAAAAAATTTTGAATGATCACTGATTTAATAAAAGAATTAAAAATTCAGACATGTCTGATTTTTTTTAGTAAGAAACTCAATATTTGAAAATATGGTTTTTAAAATGTAAAATCTATTCTTAGCATATCCCTACATTTATTTTATGAAATATGTTCTGCAAACTTATTTCATGAAAAAGCAAGACTGTTTGCTGACATTTGTGAGCAAGTACCCTATTTTATCAAAAAATATTTGATGTCCAAAATTATAATGATTTTCTTAATTAGGATTTATATCATGAAAAAAGACTGAATAAAAATTTGAATGAGTAGAAGCTATCATTTCAAAATTTTCAGTACTTTTTATGACACTCTATTAAAGATGTATATTCTTTTGTTGCTAATTTTAGAAATATATGCAAATGTCCAGTGTATATCAATTTTATGTTTTCATTTTTCTCATACTTTATCACTTCTAATTTATTTCTTCAATGTAAGTTGATTCTATGTATCCAAGTTTTTACTTCACAGGTTTTCAATCATTAGAGCTTCTTTTTCAATCATTAGAGTACATTATTGTTTCTGAACATTAATTAAACTGCTTAGTTTCATAACATATGTACATTATATAATTTGAAACAAACAGTATGTCTTCTACAACAGTGGGTTTGCTCAATGTTTTGTTCACAGTTTACAGATACATGAAGCCATTGTTCATTCTGCTTTACTACAATATTTTGCATATGTTATAATCTATAGATTCATTCTCATAATGATGAATACTTAGGTTATAAAATTGTTTTGTTACTACTAAAAGTTGTTGCCAGGGACATTCTTGTGTCTAGTAATTGAATTGTATAAATAGAAGTGAGATTTCGACATTGTTCTATGGTTGTTACTTGTTTTATTTGTATAATGTATTTTTTAAAAAATGATATTAAAAATTCCTAATCCATAGCAGATATGCTTGACTTGTGTCTACACATCTTTGAAAATACACTTATTTTCATATACATTTATCTATTTATATATTTTTATTTTGGATACAAAGTATATTTAAAATTGTACCATAAATTGAAATTAGTATACATTTTCTGATTACTATTGAAATTTATCTCCATTGATTTGATTATTGGCCACTTTGTTTCTTCTATAAAATTTTGAGTTGTGCACATTTTCTTTTGACTTATGTGGCATTTTATTATTAATTTTTAAGTTTTATATATTCTTTAGTTAACAATCCTTTGTAATTTTTCTTTTGCGACTATTATTCGAGTTTATAAGTGATTTTTAAAAATTGTTTATAAGTGGTTTATTTATAAACTAATTTAAAATTTTTAATTTATTTATAAATTAATTTTAAAAATTAGTTTATAAGTGATTTAAAAAATGCTAAATGCTATTTGTAAATTCAGCTAGATTTATCATAATGAATTTTAATATACTGTTTTTAAAGCACACCACAATCCAGGTTAATGAGATGTCTTTACTTGTTTTTGTAAATATTGTAAAATTTTCCTGCTCATAATTAAGTCTGTATTCAAGAGGGAGCTTTTAATAAATATATCACAAGTTATAGTTTTTTTGTTGTTGTTGCCCATATTCTGAGTATGTATTTTCAGCAATATTTGCTTAATATTTTATCCTTTTTCCATTGGCCAGTAACACTACCTAATATAACGGGAAGTAAGTAAGGATTCAGATCAATTTTGGATGGATTTTTCTTATTTCTCCCATCATCAAAGCAGAGATACTGACAGCCTTTCTGCTGGTTATCGCTTTAAGAATGTGTATGGCAAATGGCCTGGGAAGACTAGCATAATAGGTACTCTGGGGAGAGGGCTGTGTTATTGTGGTTGTGGTGGGGCTGTGGTTGCCACCTAGAGTGTTAATATCAATTTATCCCTTTTCCAAAGCAAAGATTAAACATTTTAACTAGTAGTTCCCTTTAAAAGTTCATTTCCTCAGTTTTGACACAAACTACTGAGAATACAACATCCTCTATGAACTCTTCTATATCATGTGAGTATTAATCATGGACAAGGGGAAAAGATGTAAGATGAAGCTCATA
Organism: Urocitellus parryii; assembly: GCF_045843805.1. NCBI lineage: Eukaryota > Metazoa > Chordata > Mammalia > Rodentia > Sciuridae > Urocitellus > Urocitellus parryii. Next base: position 96,836,127 of record NC_135542.1, read on the forward strand.
GTAACCTTTGGTGCTATAATTATGAAGTATTTTGTCTTTGACTCAGAAGGTACTGTTTCTTCTGTCTTATGGCAAGCTAACACAGTTCTTGACACTAAGTACCTACTAAAACCAGATGAGAATAAGGAAAAAAAAATAAGGTTCTATTACCCTTTTTAAGTTAAAACCAAATTAAAACAAAAACTAAATCCATGATATTAGCAACAATTTCATTCTTCTTGAAACTAGAATTTTCAATGGTAATTGTACAAATCGTAATATTTGATTGGATATGTCACTGAAATTACACACTACTCCAAATAACAAAACCTTCTGATTGGGTTATTAGTGCTTACCTCCAACTACTCAACATTTCAAAATAGTTGCTTGATTAGTTAAAATATATGTTCATCCCAATATAGAATTATTCCTTCAAATTTGCAACTATAAACAAATGATACACATGCTTTGCATTTGCTATTCTGCCTCATTTCATTTTTTCTTCCTCAGCAGGTACACTGTTTTCAATTTATATATTAAGAAGCTGCCATTTAAGCCTAATACACCACAGAGTGCCAAGCCAAAAGTTTGTAGAAGAGTCCTGAGAAGAATAAATTGTGTATCAAGGCACAAAGAGGTCACAAATGTAGGATTGAGAAACTACAGGAATTAAAATAATTTTTAAAGAGAAAACATAAAAATATACTAATAAAAATGACCAGCAAAATAAGGTAATAGTTATTTTCATGTAGATGGATCAACTTCTCACTTTGTGCACACATTTTTTATGTATATCTGTGTATATGGTATAAAGTTAACTTACATAATTATGTATTTAAAATGCATATTGCAAAGTAATTTAAAGATAAGATAATAAGTCCACGTTTTGTATTTTAAATGATATGAATCTAATCAGTATTTTATCTTAATTATTACATTCAATTGCCATAATTATTTGGAAGGTAATATTATTATTCACACTTTATGGATAAGGAAACTAAAAAAATAAAGACTTTTAGTTATATGCCTAAATTTAGAAACTGCCTGACCCAGAATTCAAATCCAAGCTTGACTCTAGAGATTACAATTTTTATTTTTATATCTGCAGTGATATATGTAATGTTTTAGAAAATAACTTTCAGGAATATTTTAAATATAACAAGCTATTTTTTAAAGTTTTTGTGCTTTTATTCTATACTCATGTAGAGATGCTTGCAGAGAAAAACAAATAAAATAAAGTTTATCAGAAGTATTAATGATTTTTACAAAGTGATATAAAACTTGACTCTTAGGAAATTGTTTTGATCTATGTGATACATTTATCACTTTACAAAGAAAGAACACTCCTGAAAACATCATAGAATGCTAATTTAATTTGAGTATACTACAAAGATATTAATGAGTTTGTAGATGGAAATAAATTTATGACTGGAAGGCTCATTAAAAGTAATTTGTTATTTTTTCCTCCTAATGAATCGTTTTAATAGCAATAATTATATGTCCTACAGTGCAATGATCAAAGAAATTCATTTTTTCTATAAGACCATTTATTAAAAAAACAGTGGATAACATTGCTAATTTTGTTGCAAAGTATTTTTTAACATACTGATGCTCATATGCATAAAAATATAAGGGCTTATATGACATTTTGTAAATACTACAGTAGAATTTTATTTTTACCTAATGACTCATTCTCCTTAGTTTCTAATAAAATCTTCAAGAAAAACAAGGTAAAAATTCCTATTAGCACATTAGATCAAGTTTCATCTACAAATTTGATATTTAAAAAATCATTCACAGATATAAAGCAGAACAAACCAGCTTGAAAAATTAAGTAATCAAAAATCTCTGAATTAGAATTTTGAGGAGACCACTCTAAGAATGGTCACACCAGATTATCTTAAATAAGTAAATAAATAAATAAAATAAAAAATATTTTGTTTACACTTATCAGAGAAAAGATCTCAATCCTACAAAAATCACAAGAAATCTGTGAACTCAGATGTTAATTTTATTAAAATAGTTTCAGTCTTACATTTGCTTTCATGACTATGTAGGGAATATTAGAAACTTTTTCACAGGCTTTTGGTAATATGGGGAAATCTGCTGTTAATTCCACAAGCTGTGGCTTTGTTTTGCCTGATTTCAATGGGTCCCTCTGTTGAGAAAAGGTACTCTTGCAGAGTAAATTTTTCTGCCATGGTTGCTTCTATATGTAGCACATTACCTGCTATTCACTTGAATGAAGAAAACAGGATGGCAGAGTTGAGGACTGGGTGGCACTGTCTTTCAATGTCTTAAATACAATAATTAATATACCTAGATTTTAATGTAGATTGTTTGGGAGTTTTCTGTATTTGAACTCATAACATGTGATAGCCTCTTCTGGTTGCTTCTGTAGAAAATTGCCTGAACACCTGACAACATGGGCAATATTGATTTTTGTCTATATTTACTACCTTACTTATTTTACAAATTATAATATGTACCTTAAAATCTGTACCTTAATTACATTCTCATTTTACTCACAAGAAAATTTGCAGTATTAAGGCATGCCCCTTTATATTTTTGTGCATTCTTTCCCAAATATTTATTAAATACCTACTATGTAAGAGGAGCAAAACAAAACAAAACAAAACAAAAAGCTATTTAAATGTTTTTCACATCGTACATTGTAATATTAAGTAAAACAATCATTTGAATGTTAGTCTAACCAAGAAAAGAAAAAAAGCAAGAAAAAGCTTATTGAATAAAATTCTGATTCATGCAGAAATCTGAGACAGTTTTTTTTTTCCATTCAGCAATTTGAAATGCATGTTTTTTAGGCTATTTATGTGGTTGTGCATTTTTTTCTTCCCAATTCTGCAAAGATGAGATATATCCTTTTGCTTACTGCAATATGACATCTATAGCTATAAAAGAACATTCCAGAATTCCATGCTTGTTTTTTACTTTGAATATATCCCCAAATTGGTGTCCTGCACATAGAGAAAAGTATGGCCAGTCTTGAGGCTCCTAATAAGCCTCACTGCTTCTCTAGGGGCATCTTATTATTGAGTTCGTAGATTCCCTAAAAAGTATCAGCATCAGTTATTGTTAGCTCTGTTCTTTGAGGAAAGTTGAATAGGTAGATCCTTCAGCCTGACTCTGATAATTTTGCCATTCAACAATTTCCATCAAACTATTTGCAATTGTTTTAATTTTGCACATAAAGTAAGAAAACTACATATGTAACTACACATTACATATTTTCGCAGGTCAGATTTTGGCTGACAAAAATTATGTGCTTCTCTATTTATGTGTTTCTGGCATAGTACATCATCTAAATACACTATGAACAGTATCAGTGTAGGAAAAGCAAGAATTTGTTGGAATTGGGAATGATATAGAGGAGGGAAGAAGAGAGAGGCATTAAATAGATGAGGAAAGAGAAATTAAATACAGCCACAAATGTTTAAAAAGCTTCTATGGTGAAAAGAAGTTAGAGTAATGCAAATCAAAACTACTCTAAGATTTCATTTCACTCCAGTCAGAATGGCAGCTATCAAGAATACAAACAACAGTGATGGCAAGGATATGGGGGAATAGGCACACTCATGCATTGCTGGTGGGGCTGCAAATTGGTGCAGCCAATATGGAAAGCAGTATGGAGATTCCTTGGAAAATTGGGAATGGAATCACTATTTGACCCACCTATCCCACTCCTTGGTCTATACCCAAAGGACTTGAAAACAGCATACTACAGGGACACAGTCACATCAATGTTTATAGTAGCACAATTCACAATAGCTAAATTATGGAACCATCCTAGATGCTCTTCAGTAGATAAATGGATAGGGAAACTGGTATATATACAATGGAACAATACTCAGCATTAAAATAGAATAAAATCATGTCATTTGCAGGTAAATGGATGAAGTTGGAGAACATAATGCTAAGTGAAGCAAGCCAATCCCAAAAAAACCAAAGGCTGAATGTTTTCTTTGATATAAGGATGCTGACTCATAATGGCACGATGGTGGGGAGCATGGAAGGATTGGAGGAAGAGAAGAAGGAAAAAGAGAAGGATGTAGGTTGGTCACCTCATCTCCCTATTCAGCTTGCCTCATAGAAGAGAGCTAACAATAAATGATGCTGATACCTTTTAGGGAATCTTGCCAACTCAATAATAAGATGCCTCTAGAGAAGCAGTTTGGCTTAATAGGAGCCTTGAGACTGGCCATAGTTTTGTCTATATGCAGGACACCAATTTGGGGATATATTCAATGTAGAAAATAGAAAAAAGGGGAGGAAGGGGAAAAGTCGGTGCAAGGGGGTAGGAATGATGGTTCAAAGAGTTAAACATTCTAAGCACATATATGAAGACAGGAATTGTGTGAAAATACTTTGTGTACAATCAGTGACTTGAAAAATTGTGCTCCATATCTGTAATATGAAATGAATTGCATTCTGCCATCATGTATAACAAATTAGAATAAATAAATAATTCAAATAAAAATGAAAAAAAAAAAACGCTAGAGGAATGTATAGCACTATTGGGTTCCAGATGTTAAACCTAAAGTTGATATTTGTTGGTTTCTTATCCAATAATCATCCCCCAGAATTTTCAATAAAGTACTTAACTTTTTATTTAGAAATAACATTCCTACTTCCCCCCTTTTTAACTTGAGTTTTTATACATTTAATCATCATCAATGATGTAAAGGAACTCCATTCTCCTAATCCAGAGAAACAAGTTCAGAAGAATTCATGAGACACAATTTGAGTTATGTGATATTTAGAACATTTTACGAGAACATTAAGGAAAGTTGCTGTATGGTTTAGATGTGTCCCCAAAAGGTCATGTATAAGACAACCCAAGAATCTTCAAAGGAAAAATTATGAGAGCTTTAACTTAATCAATACATTAATTATCTGATAGGAATTAACTGGGTGGTAATGTCAGGCAAGTAGATTGTGATTGAAGGAGGTAGGACACTGGAAGCATGAAGGGTTTATATTTCAATTATGGAAAGCAGAGGTTTTACTTTCTACTTACTGGCTGTCACATCCTGAGCTGGTTTTCTCTACCATACCTTTCCAACCTGATGTTTTGCTTCACCTTGTACCCAGAGCTATGGCACTATATACTGACATCTCAGAAACTGAGCCAAATACATTTTCCTCCTCTAATTATTCTTGTCAGATATTTTGGACACAGTGACACAAAACTAACTAAAACAGATTTTTGCTAGCTACTTTAGAGCTAATGGGATACAGGAATAACTGGATTAGTATGGGAATGGAAGATCAGAAATTGAAATATCTTTTTTTCACTCATCATATGAGGTGTACTAAAGGTTAAAGTAACCCACAGAGAAGAATGCCAAGAACATCATAGAAAATATAAAAATATAGTCAAAGTTTTTTGAGTGTTGTGAAAGTTGACATTAACCTTTTGTAGAATTCAATTCTCCTCTCACTTTAGTTTTTTCATCTGAGTCTATCAGTTATTGAAATTAGCATACACATAGACTTCCTGCACCATAAATAAATACACACATTATATATATGTATGTAAAATATACATAATGTATATATAAATATATAATATATATATATATATGTAAGATTACCTATGCACTCTAAACGTATATAAATTTATATATACACACACAAACACACACATACATACAGTTAGATGATTATATTATTAGTATTTCAGGTGTTTTCACATAATTTAACAACCATAACTTTAAAAAGATAATTTCATTAAGTATTTAATATGGTCAGATATCATACAAATTTTCTCACACATTAAAATACATAATCTTCATAACAATAGTATGAGATAGATACTTTGGTTATCTAGATATTATAGAAAAATGAAGAAAATAAAGATAAAAGGAAAAATAAAATAAATAGAGATCAGAAAAACAAAAGAAATTATTAATAAAAAGAGTTGATTTTTTTTGAAAGGTAAAGAACACTGGCTAACCTTTAACTACACTGTTAAAAAAATATGATTCAAATAAATAAAATCAAAGATGGACAAAGGAGAGATTACAACTGATTACAACTGATGCCACAGGAAAAAAATTATAAGAGACTATGAGAAGCAATTATATGAAAGGGATCAGGATAGCTAGAAAAATAAATATCTTTCTAGACATGTACAATAACAAAGGTTGAATAAGAAATACAAAATCTAAATAGACCAATACTAACCAGACTGAATAAATAATAATAAAAATCCTATCTAAGATCAGGCATTAATGGCTTCACTGCTGAATTCTTTCAAATAAAGAAGTAATACCAATTTTTCTCAACCTCTTTTAAAAATTGAATTATATAGAATAATTCCAAACTCATGTTTTGAGACCATTATTACCCTCATTCCAAAATAAAAAAAAAATGCTATAAAAAACTACATACTAATATATTTGAAGAGGTTGTAGATGCAAAAGTCTTTAAGCCAAATTCAACAATATACTAAAAAGATCATTCACTCTAATCAAGAGGAATTCATTCCAGGTATGCAAAGATGACTCAACATACACAAATCAATTAATATAATACTTCACAGTAACAGAAAAAGGATTGTACCCACCTGATCAAAACAATAGATGCAGAAAGCAGGTGTCATTATTTGACATCCTTTCATGATTGTATAAAAATATAAAAACTATTAAAAATATAAAAATGCCAACAAATTAGGTATAGAAACAATGCATAACACAATAAATGCCAAGTACAAGAAAACCATAGCTAACATCATAGTCAACAATATAGAGTTGAAAGTTTTTATTTTAGGATCAAAGATGAAACAGATGATCTTCTTACCACTTTTATTCAATATAGCATGGAAGTCCTACCTAGAGTAAACACTCAAGACAAAGAGATCAAAGGCATTCAAATTGTGAAGGAAGAAGAGAAAATGTTCCAGCTTGTGGATGAGATGGCCTAGATTGAGAAAACATAAAAGCCTCTACAAAAAAACAACAACAACAACAAAAAAAACTGTTAAAACTAATAAATTGATTTAGGAAACTTTCAGTATGAAAAGTTAACATATAAATTTAGTTAGATTTTTATGCATTACAGCAAACTATCTGAAAAAGAAAGAAAAAAATGCCATTCATGACGCATACAGAAAAAAAATTAGGAATAAACTTAAGGAAGTGAAAGATTTGTACACTGACATTATTATTAAAGAAACCAAAGAAGACAAATAAATAAATACACTTTGTGTACAAATAGGAAAAACTGATATTGTTAACATGTTCGTATTACCAAAAATGATTTGCAGATTTAATGTAGTACTCATCAAAATTGAAATGAAAATTTTAAAAAAGTAATATTTGTTTGGAACTAAAAAAGTGAAAAACATGCAAGCAATCTTAAGGTAAAAGCTGAACCATAGACATTACACTAGGTGACTTCCAAATATACTGCATACTATAGTAATCAAAACAATCTGATATGACAAAAACAAATTCACAGGGTCTGGGGTTGTGGCTCAGTGGCAGAGCTTGCCTAGCATAAATGAGGCACTGGATTCAATTCTCAGCGCCCTATATAAATAAATAAAATAAAGGTCCAATAGCAACTAAAAAGATATTTTTAAAATACGATTTAAAAAAAAAAAACATCTTGCTGGGGTTGTGGCTCAGTGGTAGAGTGTTTGCCTAGCATGTGTGAGACACTGGGTTTGCTTCTCAGCACTGCATATAAATAAATGAATAAAATAAAGGTCCTCCAATGTCTTTAAGAAAAGAGTGACTTTAAAAAGAATGTTCTTAAAAAACAAACAACAGAACCCCCAAAATTCACAGAGTAATAAAACAGAAGAGATATTATAGAAATAAATACATGTATTCACAGTCAACTGATTTTCATTCTTTCTTCTTCTTCTTCTTCTTCTTCTTCTTCTTCTTCTTCTTCTTCTTCTTCTTCTTCTTCTTCTTCCTCTTCTTCTTCTTCTCCTCCTCCTCCTCCTCCTCCTCCTCCTCCTCCTCCTCCTCCTCCTCCTCCTCCTTTTTCTTCTTATTCTCTCTTTTAATTTACTATTTATTTATTTATTTATTTATTTCTGGGTTGAACCCAGGGGTACTTTATAGCTGAGCTGCATCTCCAGTCCTTTTTATGTTTAAAGACAGGGTCTTGGTAAGAGCCACCATGTCCAGCTGTTATAGCCAATTGATTTTTAACAAAAGTGGCAAGAACACACAATGAGGAAAAAATTGTCTCTTATGTTGAGGAAATTGGATATCCACATGCAGAAGAATGAAATTAGACCAAATCCTCTCAGCACATAAAAAGAATTGAACCAAAATGGATTAAAGACTTTTAAACATAAGACCTGAAATTGTAAACTAAAAACAAAGGAGAAAAGTTTATGACATTGATCTGGGCAATGATTTTTTTTAGATGTCCAGATAAGCACAGGCAACAAAGGTAAAAATAGATAATTGTGATTTATGTCAAATTAAACACCTCTGGATGGCTAAGGAAAAATTAACAGAGTGAAGACACAACTTGTGGAAAAAGAGAAAATATTTTCAAATCATATATCTTATAAGGATTAATATGAAAATTACATAAGAAATAGAAATAATTTAATAAAAAAGGAAATAAAACTACTAAAAAATTGAAAGGGAACCTGACCTGAACAGACATTTCTCAAAATAAGAAATATTAATGGCTTACAGGTATATTTAAAAAATGTTCAACATCACTAATTATCTGAAAAATGCAAATTAAAAATGACATTGAGATATAATCTTGCACCTATTCAAATGACTATAGACAAAAGGTAAAAGGAGAACAGAGTTGGTGATCATGTGGAGAAAAAAGAACTTTTGCACACTAGTGGTAAGTATAAATTAGAACAACCGTTATGCAAAACAGCATGGTGTTTCTCAGGAAATTATAAAAAAAAGAGAGAGAGAGAAAGAGGAGCACCACAATAACCAGAAATTCATTACCTAGTAAAGACCTAAACCAAGTGAAATTATTATGTCAAAGACATTTTCCACATTACCCAGGATAATCAATCTATGTGTCTATCAAAGAATGGATGGATTTAAATACACATTGGAATATATATACATATATACACAATGGAATGTTATGATTTTTCAAAGGATGAAATTTTGCCATTTGCAACAGCATAAATGAATCTGAAGGACATTTTGTTAAGTAAAATAATTCAGGGACCAAACAAAAACTATTCCATGATTTCACTTATATGGAAAAGTTGTGTTTCTAGAAGCAGAATGGAATGATTATTATGAAGGTTCTGGTAGATGAAGTATTCAGAATATGTTGCTTCTATATGAAATTTTAATTTACTTAGTATAAATAGGTTTTATAAATCTACTTATTTTAAAATATTAAACTATACTTGTAAGAGACTAGGTGAACTGTAAATAAACGCAAAGATAAAAACAAATAAATATAGTTAATCTCAAGAGCCAAAGATAAAGAGAACATCTTGAAAGCCACATAAATTAGGAAACAAATCTCATTCATCATGTAAAAGAAATGCTTAAACACACATGTATAGAGGGTAATAATGTCTGATTCATTCTACTGTCCTTCCCATTCCCACAGCCCCATCCTTCCCCTTACTTCCTTCTGCACAATCCAAAGATCCTTCATTCTTCCCTACTGCCCCCCCCCCACACACACTATGGATCAGCATCCACTTATCAGAAAACATTTGGCCTTTGGTTTTAGGGGGATTGGCTTATTCCACTTAGCATGCTATTCTGTAATTCCATCCAGTTATCTGCAAATGCCATAAATTCATTATTCTTTAAGACTAAGTAATATTCTAAAAGGACTTGGGGAAATATTCACTCCCCTCTTGGAAGGATATGGTTTGAAAGTAACCATCCCAACTTCCCCCAGTACCCTTTTCCTGATCATTTCAGACTGGTCAAAAGTTCAGCCTATCAAACAGTTCTCAAAAAATGTGGAAATGGGGCAGACCCCATTGTTAGCTGTACAGAATTGAACTAATTACTCACATGGACTCAGGTTACAAATCTGGGTTGTGACACTGGGGTCCCAGGAAAGCACTGGGACACTGGAGATAATATTCCACAAAGTGAATGGAGGTGTGGAGGTGAGAAAGAATGTGGTCAAGTGGACAGGCAGAGACAAGGACAACAAGAGACCCTCTTATTCTCACAAGCCCAAGTGCTGCTTATCCACTGCATTCCGGATGGTATCTATGATATAACTCATCTGCCTAGTATTTAACTTCTTTGAGTGGGTTTCTATTATATCCCCACATAAAACACCAAGAGTTTATATGATTAAACTACAACCTGTCTTCTTCCTGCTCCACCCAATCAGTTCCTGCATAGCATCTGTTGTTTTCATATCCTTGGTAAAACAAGATGACTCAAGACCAGATGAAAACAGTGTTTGTCTATGATTGGTAGACCTTATGATTGATAAAAATAAATAAATAAAAATGGACTATGGAAAAAAAGAAATACTTAATAAGATAAACTGTTGATTTCTTATGAAAGAACAATAGTTGAACAATAAATTAGCAACCTACATGGGTACATAGAAAAGTATCAATGTGGTTTTGAGAGTAATTTTTTATTTTTCTGTTTGATCTAAAAGTCAACTGCATCAAGCATTATTTAAAAACTATTTAATAGATGTATATAAAGATGTAAAGTGTATGATGATAATCATACAAATGAAAGGGTACAGAATAGAACTATATAGAAGCAAATTTTTATCTTATTGAAGTTAAATTAGCACTAATTTGAACTAGAATGCTAAAGATGTTAATTGAAATTCCCAGAGCAACCACTAAGAAAATAATAAAAAAAGTAATGCAAAAGAAATGGTAAGGGAATTATAATGCGACACTAGAAAATATTAATTTAATATGAAAAAGTTAGTAATGTAGAAACAAGGGAGCAAAATAGGCATAAGATATAGTAGAAAGCAAGAGTCAACATGAGAGAAATAAACCCTACTTTATCAGTAATTACATTGTTTACTTCTTTAAGCACTTTAATTAAGAGGCAATAATTGTCAGAATGGAGGGAAAAATGTAAGACAACTATATGGTCTTTAGAAAAGAAATAAATTAGATCCAACACTGAAAATAGTCTGAGAGTAAAATGGTGGTAAACATGGAAACTGTTATCAAAAGAGAGCTGGAGTGGCCAACCTACTATTAAACAAAATATGTCAAGATAAAAATTTTATAGGGATAGAAGAATCATTCCATTAAGAAGATGTAAGCATTATGATAAAAAATTGTAAAAACACATGTGCTTAAAATACAAATTGCACCATAAATAAAGTAAAAATTGACAGAATTGTAAGGAGAATAAAAAAAAAATGTAGCAAAGATATTCAAAGACTTTAATAACCTACAATCCTGGATAGAAAAAGTTGGCAGAAAGGTATCATAGAAATAGAAGATTTGATTTGTACTAAAACCCACCAGATAAAATAGGTATTTTTACATCACTCTACATAATATCGGTAGAATACAATTTTTCCTCAGAATATACCATGTGGTCAATAATTCTACTTTGAGATGAAGTAGATTTTTTTAAAAAAAATATCTAAAAATATGGACTGTAGCTAAAGGAAACTAAGGAGAAAAATGTTTGTCAAGAAAGCCTGTATTTTACAAATAAACTTACACTTTCAAACGAACAAAAGAAGAAATACCTCAAATTGACATCTAAACTTCCATCTGAAGAAACTAGAAAAAGTCAACAAAACCCAAATTAACGGTAAGATGTGGTATAATATAGATTACAACATGAATGAAACAATAATTAACAAAACCAAAAGTTAATTTTTGAAGAAATTAATGAGATAGACAAGAGTAAACAAGAAAAAGGAGAAATTGATGAAATTATTAAAAATTGAAAATGAAGGAGATATTACCACCCATCTTATAGATATAAAAATGTTTTTAAGGTAAGTGTATAAACATTTTTTAAATAAAATTAGATTATTTAAAAAAATTTAAAGGGGAAAGTGTAAGTTTATTGAAAATAAAAGTGAAAGTAACACTCCATAAGTTAGAGTGGAATGGGCCAAGCAAGACAGAGTGGCTCTGCGTCCTCATGTCTGGGCAAGTCTTGTCCTGTACACTTACCTGCCCTATCTTACCCTCCTGGCAGACCTAATTGAAGACCTTATTTGTTCCCTTTGGTTACTTTATTTCCATCTGATTAGGATACAGTTTCCATTAGTTGCTCTATTTTCACCTAATTAGAATACAAAACTTGTGGCAGAAATTGTCATGGTGATAAAGCCTCAGTGGCCGGAGTTGTCATGGTAATGGGACTTACCTTAAACAAGGACACAATGATTCATTACTCTGTCTTGTAAGTCAGTCTGCATTTTTATTGTACTCTGCCTTTGCCATTTGGACAACCTTAAACTTCTAATGCATTCCCCCCTGAGAGATGTAATCCAAAAATTCTTTTTTTTTTTAATTAGTTGCTCATGACAATACAATGATCTTGACATATCTTACATTTGAATCCAATAGGGCATGAATGAGAATTCATACCCCCCACAATTCTTTCTGGGTGGTTAATGGACAAAGATCTCACCTTCTGTAGTTGCTTCAGGCTGCCTAAGGGCAGTCCTCTCTGCCCAATCTGAAATTACATGCCCCTCACCCTCTCTGCTCATGATGAAACTGTAGGGCACTCAGCTCCATTCGTGGGATTGGTTTTAAGCCCTGCCATACCAACAGCTGGAGTTTGATAGTCTTCAGATGAAAAAAAAGATAAACTTTGCTAGTAGGGTTAATAATCAGGGTTCATAAAACAAAGCCAGAAGGAGTATCAAAAAGGGTCCTGTGAAAGGTAGTGACAAAGACATCCAGTTCCAAACTGTGACAGTGATCCCTTGTGACAGTTGATGCCAAATCCTAGAGGCATGGTCTACTAATTTCTATTTTGCCCAGATTGATTTACATAAAGATGGCAATTTTCCTCTAGGAGGAGACACAACCCTCTCTTTTCTGTGGTTAATAGATTTAATCCTCTCCAAGTTCAGAGAGTGGCTACTTCTAATGAATCCATCTTGTTTGTAGGGTAATTATGCCTTTAATATTTCCCCTAGACTATAGAAGAGATCTTTAGACAAACCCTTGAAATAGCAGAGGGAGGTGGATATTCTTCCAACAACTTTGCCAATTCAGCAGTTATTCTACTCCCAACAGGAGAAGAAGTAGTTATATATCCCATTTAGCTTTAATGGATGCTGTTAAAGATTGATTAGAGACTCATTATGAGGGGCTATATCTATTTTGGGGGGCTAGATAATTGTAGCAATGAAAAACAAACACAGATGAAATCCACCTACATAGGAGTTTAAGAAGATTTATAGGTTTGTAAGATTAGGCTCAAATCATCTGAGGGCAAATGTATGACTGTCAGAGTCTTTTCACTGTTATTTGGCATTCTCATACAAGAACCTTTCTTAATTATTTCTCAGATTTACATATTTTTGGGAGGACTGACATAAGTATATATCTCAGTTTCCAACAAAAGAATATTTGTCTTTTCTTTTAAATGTTCAGGTATGATTGTGCTTTTATTATACTTTCCTATCAGATGTTTAATGCCAAATTGGTCAAAAATAGACTTTGGTCTTGTCAGGTGTTAGGGTTAGCTGAGATTCCTCAGGGATCATCTTGGGCACTTGCAAGAAGTCTCTTATCTCCTTTAGCATTTCCCTTACCAATGGTACCATTTCCCCAGATGGGTCAGGGTCTTGCTGAGCATGCATGGCTTCCTCCCAAATGGCTTTCCCCTGCAGAATGTGCACTGGTTGACTTTCTATACTCTATGATCCCCCCTGATTGGGTGATCAGGTTAGTCACAGGAGTTGTAGGGTCCTTAGAGAGTTCCTGTCATTCCCTGGGTCCTGGATAACCTTAGAGAGCCAGAATATTGGCTGCTTTTTTCCATAGTGCTTTTACTTTACTGGCTTTGGTTTCCAAGTTTTGGTTCTAAACATCCAACAGGCCAGTTTCAGCAATCTTGAAGTGAGTGTATGGGTTTTAACTTTAATGTCTATAATTTCATACTTACCCCTCTTTTTTACTAGGGTCAGAATTAGTACTGGAAATCACCATTACATCCTATTTGTCCTGATGGTTTATTATCTCAAAACAACTTGGGTGGTTTTGTTAGAAGTAATAATTCTGCAAAACTACAACAGAAACAGTTACAAAGTTTTACAAGGAAAATACAAAGTGAAGTTAACATGAGTGAAATCATAGTTTGTATATAATTGCTTTGAACCAAGAGATTTAATATTTACTCCGAGTCTCTTTGAATATCAGTTAAAATGGTACAATATTATCTCTGAAACATGAATCAAACAGAGAGGCTGATAGCTCTTAAATTTCTTTTTGTGAAAAAGTGGCAAAATGTTTTTATGTTCCACACTGTCAGAAACCTTTAAATAAGGCTCTTAATGTTACCTTTTCAAAAATTCACTTAAAGATGAGGCAAGATGATGCACACCTATAATTTCAGCAACTCAGGAGACTGAGGCAAGAGGATCAAAAGTTCAAGGCTACTCTGAGAAAATTACTGAGTCCCTGAGCAATATAATGAGACTCTGTTCCAACATAAAAAAAATAGAAAAGGAATGGCAATGTATCTCAGTTATAAAGCACCCCTGGGTTCAATTCCCAGCACAAAAGAAAAAGAGACAAATTAATTGGATTTATATTTAGCAATTGATATTTTGTACTTTAATTTTCTCACATTAGTCAGGTGTCTCCTGACAGACACATATGTTTATCTCATTTATATTAAATTTCATCTTCTCACTTTTAACTGTTAACATTTGGTTACTAATAAAAACTGAGATATCAGATGAGAGTAGTTAAAATTTGAAGCTTTTTCCCGATACAGAAAAATCTTAAAAGGAAGGGACACTCTGTTTTAACATTTTATTTTATTTTATTTTCTTATTTATATTTTAATTATACATGACAGTAGAATCCATTTTGATATAATTACACAATCATGGATATATCTTATTCTAATTAGTTCCCCATTCTTCTGAATGCACATGATGGTGGGATTCACTATGGTGTTTTCCTATATGTACATAGGAATATTATGTTACATTCATTTCACTCTTTCCTTTTCCTGTCCCACTTCCTTCCCTCCAGTTCCATTTGTTTGTTCTATTAAATTTCTGTTCTTCCCCTCTCTCCCCTTATTGAGGAAGAACTTTCACACGTCATCAAAAATGTTATGACTGAGTAATTCTCCATTGCGTATTTATACCACATTTTCTCTATCCATTCTTCAGCTGAACGGCACCTACATTGACTCCATAGCTTTGATATTGTTGATTGTGCTCCTATGAATATTGATGTGGCTGTGTCACTATAGTATGCTGATTTTAATTCCTTTAGATATACACCAAATAGTGGGATAGCTGAGTCAAATGGTGGTTCCATTCCTAGTTTTTTGAGGAATCTCCACACTGCTTTGCAGAGTGATTGTACCAATTTGCAGTCCCACCAACAATGTATGATGTTATTCTTTCCCCACATCCTCAACAACATTTATTGTTACTTGTATTATTTTTTTTAAAAAAATTATTTTTTCTTTTTATTTATACATGACAGTAGAATGTATTTTGACAAATTATACATATATGGAGTATAATTTCCTATTCTTATGCTTGTACATGGTGTGGAGTTACTCTGGTCATGTATTCATATAAACATAGAAAAGTTATGTCTGAATCATCCTATTGTCTTTTCTATTCCCAACCCCCTCTCTTTCCTTCATTCCCCTTTGTCTTATCCAATAAACTTCTTTCTTCTCTCCCCACCTCTGATAGTGTATTAGCATCCACATGTATCATAATAGTCTTCAGTTCCATCCATTTACCAGAAAATGGCCTAAATTTATTGTTCTTTATGGTTGAGTAATATTTTATTATGTGTATATACCACATTTTCTTCATACATTCATTTGTTGAGGGGTATCTAGGCTGCTTCCAGAGCTTAGCTATCGTGAATTAAGCTGCTATAAACATTGATGTGGCTGTGTTAATATAGTTTGCTGATTTTAAGTCCTTGGGGTATTTGTTGGGGAATGGAATAACTGTGTCAAATGGTGGTTCCATTCCAAGTTTTCTAAAGAATCTCCACAATGCTTTCCAGAGTGGTTGCACCAATTCGCAGTCCCATCAACAATGTATGGGTGTACATTTTCTTTCACATCCTCAACAACACTTGTTGTTGCATGTATTCTCTATAATTGCCATTCTCAGTGTAGTTTTAATTTGCGTTACTCTAATTGCTAGAGATGTTGAACATTTTTTCATATATTTGTTGACTGATTGTATTTCTTCTCTGAAGTATCTGTTCATATCCTTTGCCCATTGTTGATTGAATTATTATTTATGTGTGTGTGTGTGTGTGTGTGTGTGTGTTGAGTTTTTTTTAGTTTGTTGTATGTCCTGGAGATTAATGCTCTATCTGGGGTACATGGGGCAAAGATCTTCTCCCAATCTGTAGGCTATCTATTCACATTCTTAGTAGTTTCCTTTGCTGTGAAGAAGCATTGCAGTTTATTGATTCTTGATTTTACTTCTTGCACTTCAGGAGTCTTGTTTAGGAATCCTATTCCTAAGCCAACATGATAAAGACTTGGGCCTACTTTTTCATCTAGTAGGTACAGGATCTCTGGTCTAATACCTAGGTCCTGGATCCACCTCACGTTGAGTTTTATGCAGGCTGAGAGATAGGGAATTAGTTTCATTTTGCTGCATATGAATTTCTAGTAACTGAATTTCTAGTATTCCCAGCACCATTTGTTGAATAGGCTGTCTTTTCTTCAATGTGTGTTTACGTCACTTTGTCTAGTATGAGGTAATGGTATTTATTTGGGAGTTTGTCTCTTTGTCCTCTATTCTATATCATTGGTCTTCATGTCTGTTTTGATGCCAACAGCATGTTGTTTTGTTACTATAGCTCTGTAGCATATTTCAAGTTTTGTATTGGGATACCTCCTTGCTTCAATTTTCTCGCTGAGTATTGCTTTGGGTATTTTTGGCCAGTTATTTTTCCAAGTGAATTTTATGAATTTTTAAAAAATTATTTCTATGAGGAATATATACTGCTGCTTTGCTGAATGCATTTATATGTTTTATAATTTTTCTCCTGAATTTCTTTGGGTCTTCTAAATATAGAATCATGTCATTGGGAAATAGGGATGGTTTGGGTTCTTTTTTTTTCCTATTTGCATCCCTTTAATTTCTTTCCTCTGTCTAATTTCTCTGCCTAGAGTTTCAAGGACTATGTTGAATAGAAGTGCTAAGTGTTAAGAAAGTCAGTTCCTGAGTCAATATATTGGAATGTCATAAACTCATTATTCTTTATGGCTGAGTAATTTTCAATTGTGTATATACATCATATTTTCTTTATCCATTCATCTATTGAAGAGCACCTAGATAGGTTCCATAGCTTAGCTATTGTGAATTGTGCTCCTATAAACATTGATGTAACTGTGTTTCTTTCTAGAAAGTACAGGGTTTCTGGTCTAATACCTAGGCCTTTTATCTACTTTGAGTTGAATTTCATACAGGTTGAGAGATAGGGGTTAAATGTCATCCCAATGCATATGGATTTCCAGTTTTTCCATTATCATTTGTCGAAGAGGCTCTCTTTTCTCCAATGTAAGTTTTTGGTGTCTTTGTCAAGTATGAGGTGACTGTATTTATGTGATTTTCATCTCTCTGCCTTCTATTCTGTTCCATTGGTCTTCTTGCCTTCACTTTAAACATTGTATAGAAACCAACACATTCTTGATTGAATGACCACCTAGAAAAAGTGTAACCTAAATCAAAGTTTACTTTTTTTTCTTTTTAGTCAATTTATATTGACCTTTTTGAGAAATGTTTAATAAAGTCATATGAACTAAAAGGCATTTTGATCCATTTCTTTTAAATTTAGAATTGCGCATTTATCTATAAGGCATTTTTTGTAATTCATATAAATTATTTTTAAAAATATGTAAAGACAAAAATCACATTTTCTAATCATGTAAAGAACATATAGACACAAGCACATATGTAGACATTGCATACAATGCACAGATGTTCACAAGTATATATGAAAATAAATAAGTAAAAGATTTTGTAACTTTCTCACCAGGTAATAGATCCTCACAGGTAGGAGACAAAACAACTACAGATATTTATTACACAGACTATCAGATTTAACACTTTAGAAGTTAAAGAAAGCCTGTCATAGATCTCTTTATGTGACAATTGGCCATAGACTATTGAATAGAGGGCATAGATTTGGGGAGTCCTCTGCTTTGGGGGATGGCTAAGGCAGGGTCTACCAATCACGGGTGCACACTGAATCATTGATTCAAGAGGCCACTTGTCCATACATAAGGCAAATACACTCCCACTGTTTATTTTCCCTTTTAAAACCTTATAAAGGGGAAAAAGTTTTTCCTTTCCCAGTATATTTCAGAGTTAGTCCTTGATTAATTGGCCTCTGAATAAAGACACCAGAGAAAAGTAGATAAAGAGTGAAACAATTCCAACTAGACAAAAATAAATAAGTAAATAGATAGATAGATAAGAAGTAAACTCAGGTGTACAGGACCAAAAGTGAATTCACCAGAAAAACCACTACCCAATCTCACTGCAAGATTTGAGGTTTAAAAAAAAAAGTAACATGGCCTTAATTTCTCTAGTAAACATCACATGGAACAGCTATATCAGAGCAGAGTACACTTTGGTTATAGTGGACCCAGATATTTAAAGAATGTGGAACAACATGAGGATTGGGGAGAGAGAGAGAAGGAAAATGTTCTCAAGCAAAAGAGAGATGGCCATTTATGTTCCCCAATATCTTGGATTTAATTTTTTTCTGGTCTCAATTGGTTTGTGCAATTTCTTATGCAGCCTATAATCCTGATTCATGCCAGGGAGGGATAGAAATTACACAGGCAGTTAAGGGGTGAGGAAAGCTGCCACTCTAAACATGATAGACAATGTGCATTAAATAGGACATGTTGAGCAAAGATGGACACTACTCCTTTACCTCATATGTGAGTTAGAGTTTCCACCGATTTGAGTCTTAAGCTAGTTACTGTGATGTTTGGTTGGTCACCAAAACAAAGGTCAGAGGTAAGAGGAAGAGAACGTGCTAGGGTCCAAAATCTCATCATCACTGGACTTCATACATATCACTCAGTAATAGGCATAAATTTAGTAGAAGGGATGGATGAAGGAAAAGTGGATTCTCTCAAGCGAGAGAGTGGGACCTCTCAGAGAAGAAAGAGATATTATGCCTCTACTTTTCTTCCAGTTTTCAGAGATTCCCACCCAGAATCACTTATTGACTTTTGACCTATAGCACAGAAACTGCATGGACTGCCTTGAAGAAATGTGTGGAGCTCAAAGTTGTAGATTTTAAGAAAATCGAGTCCCCTTGCTTTTGAGCCAATACCCTGTGCCCTTTATTATCCTTTGAATAACCCTCAGAAAGTCATCTTTTTGAGGGTTTTGATGTTTGTTTGCCATGGCAATTGGAGTTTATGACAGTCTTGGTAACAAGGGAGGTTCCAGGCCCCACTATGAGTATATTTTATACTCAGGATGTTTGGAGAAAGAGAGGGCTAGGTGATATATTTTCTCTGGTGGTTATGATGGAGGTGAAAGACATGGGGGTGACTGTGAAAGACGTGGGGGGTGACTCTGTAAAGGGTCATCTATGATGTCTGGATCAGAGACAGGATCAAAGTCTTCTCTGAGAACTAGTGGATTTTTGTTTTTGCATATAGAATAGATTTTGGACAAGACCATGAAGGATTGGATATATGATATTTCTGACCATTTTCCTTGTCTTTTGCAAAACAGATACAACTGAAGGAAATTATTAAATTTTTAGATACCATTAATGGGCCGTTGTTCTGAGTCTCCCAACTTATATTGAGGCCAAGCAGTATTGCAATATAAAATGAGGCATCTCTTTCTCATGTTAAGCCAATTAAAGTGATACCAGGGGTGGAGAGTAGAGCTGAGAGGGGATTCCTGTGTTATGGATGTAGTTCCTCTTCTTATCTGTGAAAGAAGAAAACCCAGCGGATATACAGACTAGATTCCAAAATCCATCCAAAGTGTCGCTCAAAAAAACGAGGCATCTGTGACTTAAGGGTCCATAGGTTCTCCCCCTGGAAATCCTAGCTTAGGACATACAAATGTCTCTGGCCCTTAGAGTGCAACTGGTGCCATTGCATTTAGACTTAGTTCCTTAGAGCACACACTTTCTTTTATCCTGTAGTCCCGTCTGGCTGTTTTTTTATTCAGAAGATGATGCCTTTGTAGCCTGGCCTATTTGCAGAGAATTGACTGCCAAAGACAAGGAGTCAATTGAAACCTATGGCCAAGGAGAGGGTTATCCCAGCCTAAGATGCTGCCCCAAAGGCCCTAGGAGAAAAAGTTCCAGTTTATTTTAGAGTGCCTAACATTGGGACGAGAGAGAGCTTTCCCCGAGGGCAGTGGCCAACAATAATTCATGGAACTCATAGATGCATTGTCCGTCTTTGGGCATTTTTCTAACAGTTTTAATGAATCAAATGAAATTTGACCTCTATACCTAAAAGTCTAAGGAACTCCCAGTCTGCTTCATCAGCTAGGTAGTTTTTGGCTTCATTCCAGCAGTCTGAACTTTGTTTCCATTTGCTCAACATATCAAAAAAATAAAAGGGACAGCAATCTTCCCCTAAGTCTGGTTTAATCCCTAAGGCATAGGAAACAGACAGGTGATCCTAAACAACCATGGAGTTAGAGAGGATACAACTGGTGCAAAAGGGACATTTTATCTCCAGGAGGAGGTACTAGAAGACTTTGAGGGAGGAGGAATTGGCAGCCTGAGTGTAAAGGACTGTAAAGGGTGACCAAAGAAATGAAGGTAAGGAATTATTGGGTGGAATGTAATGCCCCAAACATAGAAAGGATGGTTTGTGACATGATTAGTCTTGGCTGAACTATTTCTTTTGGATGACCACAAGATTGAGATGAGTGGACACTTCTCTTGTGTACCTGCAATGGTGAGATTACTCTTGAATCCAGCACTGCCTAAATCTAACTGTGGTTCAAAACTGGCTTATCGTTTTATGAGTGTTCAAGCGACAAGGACCCTAAAGTCTTTTAGCTTCCCAATCCAGGTCCATGGAGAATGTGACCAAGAGCCAAAGTCATCTCACTATAGACAACCAAAGAAATTGGGAAAAGGCGATTTTTCATCAAGAAACCAAATATGCAGAGGCAGATCCAGAGGCCCCAGTGAATGCAGCCCAAGTACCTGGGAGACTGAGGACCAGAGCCTCCTGCAATGTCACAGTGTCTCCAATATTTACATCTATAGAGTTGCCAGTGCTCTAGATGGAGGTGTCTTCTGATCATCCAGGGAATGCCCTGGGAGATTGTCAGTTGCTCCTCAGTCCAAACTTGGAACTATTAAAGAACCTAATAGAAAAAAAAAATATGTAGCCTCATTTGAATGCAATGGGGGGGGGCTGAAGGAGAAATTCTCTCTTGGCTGGCTCACCAAATGATACTGGTGGGGTGTGCAGTTAGGGTCCAAGATCTTGGCATTCCAAACAAGGAATTGAGAAAGACATGCAGATGTTACAGGAAGAGCATAGATATATTGAAATTGAAGGTGAAAGCAATGATCACTAAAGTGTAGAGTGGAGTGGGCCAGTTGAGAAAGAGTGGCTCAAGACTCAAATTAGATAATTTACATGAAATTGGTAAATTCCTAAGAAACATAAATTAAATGCACTAACTCTCCAAAATGAAAATCTGGACAAATATACAAGAAGTTAAAAGAGAAGATTAGTCATTGAAAAATTGTCAAAAAAAGATAAATATATGCCCGGTTTCATTTACCAGTGAATTACATTTTAAAATTAATACCATTCTCTCTATCTCCCCAAATTAAAGAAGACAGAACACTTCACAATTCACTTTATAAGGTCACCAGTATTATCAGATAACACAACAAAGAGAAAAATTATAACCTGTATTGTTATGATATAAGGCAAAATCCTCAACGAAATGTAAGCAATCCAAATCTAAAAACATATAAAAATTTATTATATAAAAAAGATCATTTGGAATTGTTCTCAGAATTTTAAAGTTGTTTCATCACACAAAGACCTATTGAGTAATACACCATATTAATCAAATAAAAAGAAGAAACACATGATCTTTTCTAAAGATGTAGAAGAAAGGATTTGACAATTCAGCAGTCTTTCACAATAAAACATATTCAGCAAATTAAGAATTTAAAAGTTTGTCAAATTGTTAAAGGATATCTATGAAAATCCCACATAGAAAATCATACTTAATATGGAAATAATGAACAATGTTCTCCTAATTCAGGACAAGTGAATAATATCTACTATTGCAATTTCTAGTCCACCTACTATTTCAATTTCTATTCCACTTTATGTTAGTGATTCTATCCAAGAAAATTAGGCAGAAAAACCAAATAAATAGAAATTAGATTAGAAATGAAATATTTTTAAGTGTATATTTATAGAAGACTTGCCATTGGTGAAGAAATTTCTAAGATTTTCACAGACACAACTGCTAGAACTAATAAATGCACTTAAGCAAGACTTTAAAATATTAAGATATATCAATTATACTTTCATATAGTAGCAACAATCCAAATAATGAAATTTAAAGAAAACATTCTATTTATAAGTGAAATAAAGGTTAAAAAAAAGAAAAAAAAAGAGCATCAAAAAGAAGAAAATACTTTAAATTTGTCAAAAAGTTGTAAGATCTGCAAATGAAAAACTCCAAAATATCTTTGAAGAGAATTAGGGAATATCTAAATAAATGAGAAGAAATCCAATATTTGGATTGGATGATTTAATACTTATTAAAATATAAATAGCCCCAGATTGATTTGCAGATTCAGTGTATTTACTGTAGAATTTTCACCTTATTTTTGTGTAAATTGAGAAGCTTGCATTAAAATTCATTTAGAAATTTAAAAACACAGAACAACTATAAAAGTCTTGACAGAGAAGACCAAAGTTGGAAGACTCACATTTCCAAATTTCAAAACTCACTTTAAGTTACATTATTCAAGGATAAGTTACATTATCCTCATAAGGATAGAAATATAATTATCATATCCTATCTGTTGCTAATCTTTAAGAGATTGCAATTAAATTCATATTAAAAGAAAAAATACACTGACAACCTAGAACTTATGAAAATATAATGCAGAATAAAGCATATTGAGTAATATATGAAAGATTCAAAGGACGATGTTGATTCCAAAAATGATCTATTACATGGATCTGAAAAACATTTAGGAAATAATATTGAGTTCTCAGAAATATAAAATAAATTATTGATGAGATAATATGGGGAACAATTTGAAAGGCTTTCCCAGAATTTACAGGATAATGATGAAAATTAACACAGAAAAAATGCAAGTGTATTTATGGAGACTATGAACTGGAAATTTAAAATGCAGATTATTGGTGATTATTTAAAGAGCAGAACAAATAGTACAGAAGTAGTAGCCATAATTACAGGCAGATTATTTTGGGATCAAAAAAAATTATATTGCCCATATAATGAAAAAAATTACTGGGTTACATACAACATAATTTTCTTTTTTTAATGAAAAGTACTTGAAAATTATCTTGTATAGTGAGGGAATGGGATAGTGAAACTTCAAACTTTATAAATTATGAGGTTTGTGTTTTGATTGACTTTGTCTCTCTCTTGATCTACACTTGAAAAGTTGGTATTCATTTATTCATTCATTCATGTATTCAAGGAGCAATTATTTATTGAGCTCTACTTTATGCCAGGCCTCATACAACATAATTTTTTTTCAGATATTTTCTTGAAAACAAATGTGAGTGGTGTAGAAACTTCATCTCATAAACATCCAAAAATATATTAAAAATAAAGATCAACTTCAAACTACTAATAATAAATAAACTAATGGTTTTCACATTTTCTATTGAAATTCCAAATAAGGAAAGCAAATAAAAGTGACAGCAAAATCACTAATTTAACATTATAAGAGTTTATTCGCAGACTATTATCTGTGTAGTCATAATATCTTTTAAGGTAAAAACAATTCAAAGTAAATATGGATTAAGAAAAATATAAAATTGATCAATTTCTTTGTTTTTTCAAGTGTTAACATTTTATTGGTTGTTTTTATACATGACAATATAATTTATTTTGACATGATTATAAAAGTATAGAATATAATTTGTTCTAATTCAGTCCCTAGTTCTTTCCCTTCCCCTCCCTTCCTCCCATCCCCTATTCCCTTTCCTCTATTTCAATTGATCTTTCTGCTATTTACTTAGAATTTTGTTTTAATTAGTGTCTTGTGGATGTACATGATGGTGAGATTCACAGTGGTATATTCATATATGTCCATAGGAATATTAGTTTCTTTAAAAGCATTTTCTAAATTTATATTCTAAGCAATTGAGAGCAAAAGAAAAGTCATACTCATAAATGTAAAAATATGAACAATAATTAAAGCTTAGTGACAATTCAGAGATAACAAAAATATTCATAAATTTGAAACTCTAATATTAAGTTACAGTTAATTGGATAATATATGATATCTATATTATTTTTGAGGCTCTGAAACATAAATTAATTGTAGTTGCTAATCATATATTTGTTTTTCATTTCTGTTTTTAAACACCCTTGCAAACACACTTAAGTTAGAGAAAAGTATTTTTACTTCCTCCTGGAACTCATTCTCTGGAGTTCTGAGACAATGTGTAAAAGTGTGGCTACACTAAACTTTTTATATGAGTATGTCAGAGGAATAGAGCAGGCAGAGCAAAAAACAGACACCTGTGGAAAATCATCTGTTCTATCCCTATGCTCCTCCACCCATCCAGCCTCAACCTCCAGACACATGAGTGAGAATTTGAATTATTTCAGAAAACAGCCACTGATCTGCCCTTGTAGACACCAAGTAACACAAAGTTTCCCTATGGTGACCTGATTTGGTGACCTTCAAAATCCACTAGCAAAATGAATAATTATATTTTAGAAATAGGTTGTATGGTAATTTCTCAGGAAACAACAATGGATGAAATATACATAGGCCCTCTTTTTAATTAAAGAATAGCTTAGAAGGGTAGTGGGTTTAGAATGACCACACAGTTCAAACTGACCAAGTTAAAACTGTGATTGTTTTGATTTGACATGACTTATTTTCCTGTCAGAATGATGAAAGGAGAGGTAGGTGGATATCTTGATATGGAAGCTAGAAAAGAGGGTCTGTCTGATTGTGAGGTCATGCAGAATAAATGCCTTGTCAACGGACAGCATCTAGAAACCACATTTATGATGAAAACGGGAAGCTGTCTTGAAAAGAAATCAACAATGATTTCTTTGTAAATGTGTAAAATGATACACGTTTGCTGTGACATATTTGAGCCCTGAGATCCATCCTTCCTGAAATCACTCCTGCTCTTCAGCCTTCCAGTGTGTGGACCTTTGTAGCTTAATCCAGTTTGAATCAATGTCACTTGTAACCAAGATATTATTGAATAATTCAGTGGTACAATGTGTTTCATTGTTCTCTTACAAATTGGATTCCTATAGATTTGTCTGAGAAAACATTCAATTTTCATCAATGTTTTCTCCCAGAAAGTCCCCAAAGAATTATGAATCCCTTTAATGGGCTTCCTTCCATTAAAGGGAAAAACAAAACAAAACAAAACAAAACCAAAACCCAACAACTCTTTCAGTTTATGTGTTTGGAAATTATTTTAGTGAATAAAAATTTAAGGACACGTTTTCCTAGGAAGCTTTTTGGGGATCAGCTCAAATTGTGAGTTATTACAAGTCAAAAATCACAACCTGCAGATGTCAGAAGTTTGAGCAACTGACAGTGGAATTCTGATCTACATAAAATAATTGAAGAGTTATTCCACACTATCTCATTTACATATTCATAAAGTAATGCGAGCAGAACTGCAGGTAAAGTTTCCTTTTATTAGTGTTATACTTTTGCTCATATCCTAGTAACTGAAGACTGATGCCTCTACAAGCAATCTTTAGACATCAAAATTATTTAAGCACTATGTTTATTAGAGGAAAAAAAAACAAACCTGATTTTTTTTTCTTTTTTATAATGTCAAAAACTGAGAATTAATATTTAAGAGTCTAGCTTCATTCTCTAAACTTGGGAAAGATAAAGAAATTGAATAAATTATGGAACTTTTAGAACTTGAAAGAAACCTAGATAACCATAATATTTTTATACTCTCTCCCTTCTACCTGTCTTGCTTTTGACTTGGCAACAGTCAATCAATCTGTTTTCCCACAGGAAATAAAATATCCAGGTTTTAG